>NC_133332.1:149242871-150469121 GCF_042186555.1 Aquarana catesbeiana | reverse complement strand
ATATGTATTCTACTACATGTTTTTGGTAATAAAAATCGCAATAAGCGTATATTGATTGGTTTGCGCAAAAGTTATAGTGTCTACAAAATAGGGGATAGATTTATAGCTTTTTTTAATTTTATTTTTCTAGTAATGGTGGCGATCTGTGATTTTTATCGGGACTGCGACATTATGGTGGACACATTGGACACTTTTGACAAATTTTTGGGACCATTGGCAATTATACAGCGATCAGTGCTATAAAAATGCACCCATTACTGTAAAAATGTCCCTGGAAGGGAAGGGGTTAACACTAGGGGGCGATCAAGGGGTTAAGTGTGTTCACTCTCTGTGTTCTAACTGAAGGGGCGATGGGACTGTCTAGGGGAGATGACATATTGCTGATCAGTCTCTTCTCCCCTCAGAGAACTGGGACCTGTGTGTTTACACACACAGATCCCGGTTCTCGGTGTGTTACGAGTGATAGCGGGAGTGCCTGACACGGAGGAGGCAAGCCACACACTGGACCCCGTCACTCACAGGACACATTGAACCAGGGACGCAGGATACTTATCCGCCCTCTGTGCAGCTCACATTTAAAGCTTCAGCAACAGTTTGTCCCTTGTACTTTTCAATCAACATCCACTGATGTTGAATACAGTGTACCTAAAACTTGTGACCACCCTGGTCTGGCATCCATTTAACATCTGTTCCGGCAGAATTGTCACATGTGCTCCTTTAATATGGAATCATTCTAATGGAAGTAAATCATATGTAAATGTACTCAACTCTCAACCCCTGATGATGGTATCAGAATACTGGAAACGCGTCGGGTATTAGGGTACATCACCCTTTGGAGAGTACATTTGATCATTTGCATTTTTGTATTGATGTTTTGTTTTTGTTTGATGTATTCATGCAAGGTGTAGACTGCACACACCTTTTTATCTTGTTATGTTAAAAGAAAATTTTTATCTCAGTGTCGTTAAACTTCGGGGGAGCTGATGAAGCGAAAGGAGCATCAACATACTGTATGTGAAAACGAATATGTAATTGATTCTGAAACTATGCAGGGGTGACGTGTAGCAAAAAACAAATCTGTTGCAGTGCAAAACAAAGCAGTAGATTCCAGAGTAGTGAAGCCCAAGCTGGAAAGTTCATAATGACCACATAGGCTAAATAACTGGTAGGCTCAGCTGGCTTCAATAAGACTTAGTACAGCTACTCAGCAGATAGAAATAGTATCTGTAGTAATGCAAAGAAACATAAGAAGGTGCTTCTAAGTGCAGTATGTAAGATTCATTTTTAAATAAAAAACAAATATACCACTCCCATGTAGTAGAATAAAAAGTGAATGTTATAAGCTCTGTTGCTGTCATCCAGAAAACCAGGCAGTGCAAAGATGAGAGGAAGCAGAAACTGCCAATATGAGAGGGTATACAAGCCCCGGGGCCAAACTGACAGCATGGAAACTTGGCCAATAATGTCACACGTCGGGAGTCATGAAGAGGGCATGGCTATGCATTTCAAGGCGGTAACACCTCTTTCTCAAGCCTTAGGCCTCATGCACACTGGACGTTACTAAAACTCCAGTAGCGTTAGCTGTAGAAAGCTGTAGCTGTAGACTGAATTTTGCTGCTTTTTTGCAGTAGCGTTTTTTAGCAAAACTATACACCCACAAAAGGAGATTGGGCCTCAGAAACACTTCTGAGATCATTCAGAAATGTACTGACATATGCATTTGAGCTGCAGTTGACCCCCTTCTGACCTGCTTTTCACCTGCTTCTCACCTGCTTCAAGTGGACTTTGTAAACTTATAGGCTTGGACGGGAATGCAAAACTGATTTAAACAAAAGCCCCTTGATACAGGCCCTTATATACAGTGGCTTGCGAAAGTATTCGGCCCCCTTGAACTTTTCAACCTTTTGCCACATTTCAGGCTTCAAACATAAAGATATAAAATTTTAATTTTTTGTGAAGAATCACCAACAAGTGGGACACAATTGTGAAGTGGAACGAAATCTATTGGATATTTTAAACTTTTTTAGCAATTAAAAAACTGAAAAGTGGTGCGTGCAAAATTATTCAGCCCCTTTACTTTCAGTGCAGCAAACTCACTCCAGAAGTTCAGCGAGGATCTCTGAATGATCCAATGTTGTCCTAAATGACTGATGGTGATAAATAGTATCCACCTGTGTGTAATCAAGTCTCTGTATAAATGCACCTGCTCTGTGATAGTCTCAGGGTTCTGTTGAAAGCGCAGAGAGCATCATGAAGACCAAGGAACACACCAGGCAGGTCCGTAATACTGTTGTGGAGAAGTTTAAAGCCGGATTTGGATACAAAAAGATTTCCCAAGCTTTAAACATCCCAAGGAGCACTGTGCAAGCGATCATTTTGAAATGGAAGGAGTATCAGACCACTGCAAATCTACCAAGACCTGGATGTCCCTCTAAACTTTCAGCTCAGACAAGGAGAAGACTGATCAGAGATGCAGCCAAGAGGCCCATGATCACTCTGGATGAACTGCAGAGAACTACAGCTGAGGTGGGAGAGTCTGTCCATAGGACAACAATCAGTCGTACACTGCACAAATCTGGCCTTTATGGAAGAGTGTCAAGAAGAAAGCCATTTCTCAAAGATATCCATAAAAAGTCTCGTCTAAAGTTTGCCACAAGCCACCTGGGAGACACACCAAACATGTGGAAGAAGGTGCTCTGGTCCGATGAAACCAAAATCGAACTTTTTGGCCACAATGCAAAATGATATGTTTGGCGTAAAAGCAACACAGCTCATCACACTCAACACACCATCCCCACTGTCAAACATGGTGGTGGCAGCTTCATGGTTTGGGCCTGCTTTTCTTCAGCAGGGACAGGGAAGATGGTTAAAATTGAGGGGAAGATGGATGCAGCCAAATACAGGACCATTCTGGATGAAAACCTGTTGGAGTCTGCAAAAGACCTGAAACTGGGACGGAGATTTATCTTCCAACAAGACAATGATACCAAACATACAGCAAAATCTACAAAGGAATGGTTCACAAATAAACGTATCCAGGTGTTAGAATGGCCAAGTCAAAGTCCAGACCTGAATCCAATCGAGAATCTGTGGAAAGAGCTGAAAACTGCTGTTCACAAACGCTCTCCATCCAACCTCACTGAGCTTGAGCTGTTTTGCAAGGAAGAATGGGCAAGAATTTCAGTCTCTCAATGTGCAAAACTGATAGAGACATACCCCAAGCGACTTGCAGCTGTAATCGCAGCAAAAGGTGGCTCTACAAAGTATTAACGCAAGGGGGCCGAATAATTTTGCACGCCCCACTTTTCATTTTTTTATTAGTTAAAAAAGTTTCAAAAATCCAAAAGATTTAGTTCCACTTCACAATTGTGTCCCACTTGTTGGTGATTCTTCACAAAAAATAAAAATTTTATATCTTTATGTTTGAAGCCTGAAATGTGGCAAAAGGTTGAAAAGTTCAAGGGGGCCGAATACTTTTACAAGCCACTGTATTATGTGTTTCTCCTTGATGTTGAGTTTCACCTGATTAGTGAAAATATGACTCAATGGGGTTGATTCGCTAAAGGCAAATAAGATTTTTATCTTTGTAAGGGAATTTTCATTTAGTTTATTGAATGAAGTGAGAATTCACTTTGCAAAGAATACCCAATCATATGCAAGAAAAAAGAAACATAAAAAGTATTTTTATTTGCACATAATTGAATGATGGCCGTTATTAGAACTTCACCTTATTCACTAAACTAAGGGATAATGGCTTTGCAAACTGAAAATTCCCTTGCAAAGTGAACAACCTATTTGGGTCTAGTAAATCGACCCAATACAGGGGAAGGGAAATGATAATCTGTGTGATATTTTTAAGGGGTTTTCAAAAGTAAAACATAAATTATCTTAGTTGGTAAAATTCTAATCATATCCAAGCATCCAGAAATTCTCATACCTAGAAGCTGAATGCTTTATATACATTGACCAAGAAAAGAAAAGTGGTTGTAAAGGCTCAAGGTTTTTACCTTCATGCACTCTATGCAAGAAGGTAAAAAACCTTCTGTGTGCAGAAGCCCTCCCCATATTTACCCAAGCCTCCTCTCAATCCAGCAATTTGTACGAGAGCAGCGACTCTACTGGTTCACTTCTACTCATTGGCTGAGACAGCAGTGGGAGCTATTGGCTCCCACTACTATCAATCACATCCGGTGAGCCAGTGAGGAGAGAGTGGGGCAGTACCGAGCCACGCTCTGTCTGTGAGTGGACACACAGAGCAGAGGCTTGGAAGTGAACCTGATCGAGTCCCCCCCATAGCAAGCTGCTTAGTATTGGGGGCACTCGGCAGGAGGGAGAGGCCAGGAGCATCGGCAGGGGACCTGAGAAAAGGAGGGTCGGGGCTGCTCTGTGCAAAACCATTACATAGAAAAGGTAAGTATAACTTGTTTGTTATTAAAAAAAAAATCTGCCTTTGATATCACTTTAATGGTCAGGATCTTGTGTTGTACCTCATTTAGAAAAGTACCTAAACACAAACATATAGTTGTTTTAGCTGTGTATTTAATTGTTTTCAGCCCTTGAACTGTCAGGTGTATTACTCTTTTAAAGTCAATGGGATTTTTCTGACCCGGATTTAGGGTGCGTTCCAAACGCATGTCAGATGTAGGAAAATGTAGCCTGTTGATAAGAGCCCTTATACATAAAGATTTTCCAATATGTTTTCTATGGAGAAAGTTAAACAATGATTCATTGCCTTCCAAAATGATTAATGTGAGAGCAGTGAACTGAGTGACAATCAGATGTCTCCCTGTCTTGTGTTCCCAATGAGCGATCTTCCATTATCAATATCACTGCTTATAGTTACAGAATGGGAAGGGTTGTTTTTGTGGTCTTCTTGAAGGTCCTGATATTATACAATAAACAGGGGCATTTTTCTTATAACCTGTGTATGAAATAAGGAAAACCTTGTTACCATAGACATACCTGTTATTATTAATGAATATAGTGGATAACACTCACTGCTAGTGTCTCTTGTTTCAATTTCTAGGATGATATTTGTCTATTCTACATTTTGTCTTTCTTAAAAATAAATGAAGAAAACCGTGAAGCTCTATGGGTGACATTGGATTAGGTATACAGAAATATTTTAAATACTATCACTCTGGGAACGTTGTTATACTTATCTCCAGACTAATATAGCAGTTTGACACTCATTAATTTATAATTTTGAAAGATGTGGATATACTGCATAGCAGCATGCCATTAAAATGACTGACAGCTCTGCTTCTCGCTGAGCCAGGTAGTGTTACGCAACTAGAACATTGTTTCTATACTTATTATCTAGAGCACTGCCATTTCTAATAAGCCTCTTTCTTATTCTTTCTTGAAGCAATCGGTGTGCGCGCCCAGCAGAGTCTCTTTCTTAACTGGAAGAAGACCTGATACCACCAGACTGTTCGACGTCAACTCCTATTGGAGGAAGCATGCAGGGAATTACTCCACTCTCCCACAGTATTTCAAAGAACATGGCTACAGAACTATGTCAGTGGGGAAAGTTTTCCATCCAGGTTAGCTTTAGTTGTCAGAATCAGAGAACGTCAGTGGCACAAATGTCATTTGTCTTCAAGCAATGAACCTTTCAGTTCTAAGAAAGCTTGAAAACCCTTTACACTGCATGGGAAACTAATTGTATTTATGCAAGTACCTAGTTTTTTTGATTTTTGCTGTCTGTTTAAATGTATTTGACAGTTTGTATGTTTTTTTCTTGTCAAATTTTTTTATTGAATTTTAACAATTAGCATACATAAGTGGCAGCAAAAGATAAAGTTAACATATATGGTAATAATATTGAGTTGTAGTTCCAACATAAACTAAAAGTAGTTTAACTAAATCAATTTTAGTATAGATCTAACTACTAAAAAGATTACATCATACATTGTATAAAAAAGGATAAAACCAACTTAGACCAGGTGAAAGTGATTGTAAAGGCTTGTTATTTTTTTTTTTTTAATAACAAACATTTCATACTTACCTCCACTGTGCAGTTCGTTTTGCACAGCGTGGCCCTGATCATCCTCTTCTGGGGTCTCCTGGCGGCGCTATCAGCTTCTCCCCGCATCGTATAACCCCCTACGGGGGTTACTTAGCGGGCGCTCTCCTGAGTCCAGCATTTGTGTCTATAGACGCAGGATGCAGGACTCGGCCCCACCCCCTGGCGCCCGCATCATTGGATTTGATTGACAGCAACGGGAGCCAATGGCTTTGCTCCTCTGTCGAGGGAATGAAGGGCTCAGAGCAACACGGGGGGGTGGCGTTCACTGTCAGAAGTTTTTTCACCCTAATGTATAGGATGCATTAAGGTGAAAAAACGAAAGGGTTTACAACCCCTTTAATATAAGATGACCTAGAGAACTATGTACCATTGGTATAATGATAACCAGGGAAATAACAGTTCTGCTACCAGGATGATTAACAGAAATGTATGTGGCGCTACCCCACTTAAAATACAGTAGCTGGTAAACCAAGGGTAAGTGATAGCTGAATACCGGAACAAATGATCAGCAATACTAGCACAAAACCACTGACAATGCTAGCGTACAATCAGATAGTAAATAAATAAAATCTTAAAGTGCAGTGTGCATAAAAAGGACCACCTGAATCATCACAAGAGATGTAGTAAACATATATAAATATCCTGGGGATCAGTAATTGTCACAACCCTCGGGGAAGGCAGATACAGCAGCTGCAGCAGACACTCTCCCGTGTTCAACAAGTGTCCTCAGATGTTTTCAGATGTATAGTGGAGAAAGAAGAAATGGCTCCATAGTGTAGCAAAATTGAAATATTTTATTTAAAACAAAGTAGCAACTTACAAGAAATGGTCGATGTGTTCCTCAATAAAACCAGAGGCTTCCGGGTTCGGCCGTACCCGGAAGCAGCGGCACCTGACTCCTCCTTGACGCGTTGCGTCACACCACACGTGACTTTATCAAGGACTTTATTTTTTCTTTCTCCACTATACATCTGAAAACATCTGAGGACGCTTGTTGAACACGGGAGAGTGTCTGCTGCAGCTGCTGTATCTGCCTTCCCCGAGGGTTGTGACAATTACTGATCCCCAGGATATTATTCCACTGTCTGTCGGTATATGCCCGATTCAGCCCATTGGGGGCCGCAACTTCAGGTGAGAGGCTGGGGAAACTATTGCTGCACCCCTGGAAAAAGATTGGACCAACTTATTAGATATCAGGCACTTGCACTTTTGCACCATCTTTAGAAGATTTCTCTGGGCTTACGTTGTGAATCGCACTATATGCATCTTTGTACTGTTTCTTATTTTGGACATTTTTTCATAGCTCATGTATTTTTACCTTTCACCTTCATTGCACACCGCTATTTATGTTTAACAATGCACTTGCACTTTTATCTGTAGCGTTTTTTGGATGTCGCTATTTAGTCGCACTTTATGCGTTTGTGGATTGCATCCTATGTGTATTTTATTTTTATTTTGCTGCATTTCATATTATTTTCTCATGGCCTTCATTTGCAGGCACATTGCACCTTAGGATTTTATTCACCTCACTGCTTTGTTGCACTTTAGCACTGTCAGTGTTTATCTTTGATCATTGCGTTAGTAATATTGCACATCGTTATTAATGCTCATTATTGCACTTGGAATTTTTTTAGAAGATTTTGGGATATAGTTATCTAGTTGTACTTTATGCGTTTTTGGATTGCATTTTGATTTTTTCATTTACACTTTATCTACTATTTTGGATATTTCAGCATGGAGTAGTTCATATATGTTTACTATATCTCTTGTGATGATTCAGGTGGTCCTTTTTATGCACACTGCACTTTAAGATTTTATTTATTTACTACCTGATTGTACGGTAGCATTGTCAGTGGTTTTGTGCTAGTATTGCTGATCATTTGTTCCGGTATTCAGCTATCACTTACCCTAGGTTTACCAGCTACTGTATTTTAAGTGGGGTAGCGCCACATACATTTTTGTTAATCATCCTATGAGTTATGTGGGTATACTTTGTTATGTAGGCGGCTTCCCCTGCCATATTGGTGAGGCTGGTTTTTTGCTCATTAGTTATTTTTTATTATTGAGTTCTGCTACCTGAACTATATAAAGAGGAAAGAGAGAATAGGTGGAAAAAGTAGAAGAGAGAAAGAAGATAAAAGAAAAAGTAATCTTAGGTAGGAGAAAAAATAGATAGGGAAGAAAGAAATGGGAGGTAGTAGGGGTCCCCAGGGTAGTACATAGTAATAAACACATACCATGAATGCAGAAAATTGAAGTATAAATCGAGATTACCAAGGTCTTAGTAGGGAAGCATCAAAATTGGAAGGCAAAGTCACTGGGGATTACATATATTCTCAAAGTTGGATAGTTTATCTGGAGTTACAGCTTCTGTTTTGGCATGGATGATTGCTTGATTGATTCTATGTTTAGTTTCAGCGATTATTAAGGTCGGGGATTTCCAATCTTTGGCAATTGTTTGTTTCGCGGCTGTAGTGATCTGTAATAGGAGTTTGAATTGGCGGTAGGAGAAAGTGGCCGGTTTTAAGTTTAAAAGTGCTATTGTAGGATCAGGATTGATAGGGAGTTCAAACAGTGTTGAAATCATAAGAAATGCATCTTTCCAGAAATTTTTTGCTACCGGGCAATCCCACCAAGTATGGAGATGTGATCTTAGATCACCACAGCTACAAAAAAAGGATGGAGAATAATTTGGAGCATATTTCACAATTCTGATAGGGACCAAATACCACCGCGTGAGTATTTTGTAATTTGTCTCTAAGGCAGCTATATTTTGTGAGGATGACTTGGTTGTGATCCAAATCTTATCCCAATCGGCTGCTTCCAATGAAAACCCAAGATCCATCTCCCACTTAGCCACATATGATGGTGGGTTTGAGTTGGGTTTAGTAATAAGATGAGTGTAAAGAGGTAAAATAAGTCCCTTAGTGTGTGGGTCACGTTTACATATATTTTTAAAGCTCGTTAATTTATCTAAATTAATTCTTCCTAGTATATAGGTCATATAAATGTTTTTAATCTGAAGATATCGAAAGAGCTCTTAATTAGGAAGTTTGTGACTTTAACATAAGTCAGGGAAAGTTTTGAATTAAGTAGAGGATGCTGGCTCACAGAGTTGAGTTAGATTAGTAACGGTCCATGCTTTAAAAGATTTAGGGGAAGACCATTCAGGATAGAAAAGTGGATTTTTAAGAAATGATAAAAGAGGTATATGGGGGTTGTAGCCCATTTACCATTTTAATTTATCCCAAATGGCTAGTGTATGTTTAGTTATAGAATTTTTTTTACGGTTGGGTTTTTTACGGTTGGAGGAATTAGACCATACGAGGTTGGTTATATAAAGTGGGTCGCAATCTATTGATTCCAGCGCAACCCAAAGCGGAATTTCACATTTGGCGTGATATTTAGAGATATGGGCTAATTGATCTGCATGGTAATAAGTGGTAAAAATTAGGAAACCCTAGTCCCCCGTTGGATTTGGAAAGGTAAAGAGTGTGTTTGGGTAGACGGGCTTTCAAGGAGCCCGAAATGAAAGGTAATGCCTTACGTTGTAGTTTTCTGAGAAAGTATGCTGGAACAGGGATAGGTAAAATTCGAAAAAGATAAACAATTTTGGGCAGTATAGCCATCTTTATTATGTTAATTTTACCTATCCAAGATAATGGTAGAGAGGACCATTGTAGCAGAAGATGAGATATTTGATGCAAAATTGGAGGATAATTGGCAGTGAAAATGTCAAAGATTGGGTGTGTGAGTTATCCCTAGGTAAAGAAAGCGTGAAGTGGACCATGAGAAAGGGAGGGATGTTTGCGCTTGTTGTAAACTATGAGGAGGTAAAGATATATTTAAGGCTATAGATTTTTGAGAGTTAATAATTAGACCAGATATGTGGGCAAAGTGATCAAGTTTACTTATAAGATTAGGACCAGAAATATGAGGGGATGACATAAAGATTAAGATATTGTCAGCAAATAGGCAAAGTTTATGTTGGTGACCAGCTAAATCTAGACCTTTAATAGAGGAGTCAGTACGGATTGATTCAGCAAGGGGTTCAATAAGTAGGTCAAATAAGAGTGGGTAAAGTGGACATCCCTGACGCATACCCCTACAGATGTCAAATAGTTTTGATTTATATCCAGCATATTTAACATAAGCTTTGTGATTTTTGTATAATGAGGAGACCCAGCTAAGAAAATGAGGACCAAATCCCCAATGCTGCAGGACGAAATGTATGTAGGGCCACGAAACGGTATCAAATGCTTTTTCGATATCTAAAGATAAGAGACAGTTGGGTATTTGTCGTGATTTAGCTGCTTGATTTAGTAAAGTACTCCTGCGCACATTATCTGCCGCTTGGCGCTGTGGGATAAAGCCGACCTGGTGTTTATTTATTAAAGAATCTATTATACTATTTAAGTGGGTCTCTAAGACTTTCGCTAGTAACATAATTTCAAGGTTGAGTAATGATATGGGTCTATAGTTAGAACAAAATGTTTCAGGGCGAAAGTATTGATTGATAAGCTGAGAATTAAATGTGTCTGTTAACATTGGAGCAAGAATATGAGAGAATTTCTTATAGTATAGGGCAGAGAAGCCATCTGTGCCTGGAAGTTTATTTGGTTTAAGAGAGCTAATTGGTAATCTAATTTTGATAGCTGTAATGAGGCTTTCAAAACAATCATGTTGGGCTAAAGGAATAGTAGGAAGTTTGATTTGTGAAAAAAATGATTCTGCTGAAGTTTGATCAAAAGATCCTTCCTTTTTATAAGGAGGTAAGATGTTTTTGAAAGGTGTGGAGGATCTTTACTGCATTACTAATATATGTATCATGAGATAATTTCAGTCAAATCGTTTTAAAGGGGCGATTTAGTTTTTTAAGTGCTCAGGCTAAAAGAGTGTCTGGTTTATTCACTTTAAGATAAAATTTATGTTTAGACTTGCATAACATTTTATCTACGGATTCTGATAAAAAAAAGGTCAAGGTTTAAACCTGCTTTAATTTAATGCTGTAATTTAGTCACAGGGGTAGGATTAGATTGAAAGATTGTGTGGCAAGTATTAAATTCTGCTTCTATTTTTTGTTTTAGTTGTTGTTTTTCTCTTTTAAGAAATGAGGCTTGGCATATACAAACCCCACAGAGAACAGGTTTATGAGCTTCCCATAAGGTCAGTGGGGATATATCAGGGGTCTCATTATTGGCCAGATAATCTTTTATGGCTATTTCTAGATCAGAGGAGTGTTATGGATGAGATAGGATTGAATCATTAATATGCCATGTAGAATCTTGTGTTTGGGGTATTAGAGAAGTGAAAGTTGAAAGTACAGTACATAATAGATGAAGAAAGGCGTTTGGGGTCATACCTATTGAGATCAATATGTGATCAATACTACCGGAAAATGATTATGGGGATGAGAATAAAAAGTAAATTGGCGTCTAGCAGGATTGATTTTACGCTAAGAATCTAATAGTGTTGTTGAAGAAGTTGTTGGAACTTACGAGATTGAGAACTAGATGCAATAGAAGTCGGAGATTTATCTAAAAAAGGATAAAGAACTTGATTCGAATCTTCACAGATTAAAAGTGTGCCGGTTTATGAATATCAATTACCTGTCATAAGTGGGAGAGGAATGAGGATGGAGTTTTGTTAAGAGCATAGTAGGATACCACTGTGATTAGAGAATCAAATACATATCCCGTGAGTATAAGATAACGACCTTCTGGGTCTTTGATCTCTGTCAGAAGGGAAAAGGATGTAGTACGATGAAACACTATTGGCACCCCTCGTTGTTTTGTCTTGGCAGAGGCTGTGAATAAGCTGAAACAAAATATTTGGGGGTCTCCTTATCTGCGAAATGGGTTTCTTGGAGGCATACAACATGTGCTTTTGAGGAAGCTAAGGAGCGAAAAACTTTAGTTCGCTTTTGTGGGATATTTAGACCTTGTACGTTTAGCGTAAGGACATTTAAGGGGGCCATTGGTAAATCTTAAAGGATATATTGTAGTGTATTGCATTCATAGATTGTGCGTCTACAATTACCCTGGGAGGGGGGGGCAAGAACCAAGAGGGGAGTAGAGACAGAATAAAGAGGAAGAAAGAGAGAGTAAGAGTCATATAGTCAAATAGTAGTAAGTAAATTGTGCGAATAAGAAAAGTAAAAAGGTGGCGTACTGAATGCGTAAAAAAAACACTAACTCAGAGGCCTATCCGGGGAGGTCCACCAATAATAATAGGTCAGAATGGAGGTTTATCCTAGAACAGAAAGATAGGGGAAGCAGTGATGATCTCTCAAGACTGCCAACGGCCAAGATCTATTTACAAAAAAATGAGAAATACTTGGACAAGTTCAGCTGTTAAAAAAAAATGAGTAAGGGTAAAAAAAAAAATAGCTATTAACATTAACAACTATACTGTAAGGTGAGTATAAATACCTACAGGTAACCCTAGGGAAAAATACTTTAAAATAAGAAACTGTATGGTTTGCATAGCAATATTACTTATCATAGGATTGCCATTAATGAAGTAGGAAAATAGTGTTATTGATAAACAGGATCATATAATATATAACAATAGAAGTACTTCAATTTAAAAAATAACTAGATTTTTCTCTAGTTGACTGCCAACGGCCAAGATCTATTTACAAAAAAATGAGAACTACTTGGACAAGTTCAGCTGTTAAAAAAAAATGAGTAAGGGTAAAAAAAAAAATAGCTATTAACATTAACAACTATACTGTAAGGTGAGTATAAATACCTACAGGTAACCCTAGGGAAAAATACTTTAAAATAAGAAACTGTATGGTTTGCATAGCAATATTACTTATCATAGGATTGCCATTAATGAAGTAGGAAAATAGTGTTATTGATAAACAGGATCATATAATATATAACAATAGAAGTACTTCAATTTAAAAAATAACTAGATTTTTCTCTAGGATAAATTTAAGTAAATTAAGTATATAAGGTTATAATCGAGACAATATGTATCTCACTGGCTTAGTTAAGGGGGAGAATGGGGGGGGGACAGGGAAGAAATAGATAAAACATAAAATATGTTTATCTGAGGTTGTGGGGGATAAAGGGGAAGTTCAAAACCTAATAGAACAGTATTAGTTTAAATAAGTTTAGTCAGATTATACTGAAGCTGGTAAAATACTTAGTGACCAAAGAAAGGCTAAGATTTAAGATAGAATAAGCTTCAAGATGAGGAGTGAAAGTCATTCAGTCCATTGTGTGTCTATAACTGGAGAGTTGAATGCCGTGTACACACAAGCAGAATTTCCGACAGAAAGAGTCCAATGGGAGCTTTTCATCGTATATTTCGACCGTGTGTATGCCCCATCAGACTTTTTCTGTCAAAAATTCAGACGGACTTAGATAGAGAACATGTTCTATATTTTTCCGACGGAACAAATTACTATCGGAAAAAACGCTCGTCTGTATGCTGTTCCGATGCACCAAAAACGACACATGCTCTGAAGCAAGTACGAGACAGAAGCTATTGGCTACTGGCTATTGAACTTCAGTTTTCTAGACCCGTCGTACGTGTTGTACGTCGCCGCGTTCTGGACGGTCGGAATTTGGTGTGACCTTGTGTATGCAAGACAGCTTGAGCGTAATTCCGTCGGAACTCCGTCGGAAAAACCTTCAGAGTTTATTCCGACGGCAAAACCGGTCGTGTGTACAGGGCATTAGAGGAATTTTGTTGGCCTCCATCTTTTCCAGATTTGGAGGATTCTTGAGGGCAGCTGAATGTTGTGCGTCGACGAGGGCTAGTTGATGATCTTTCAATAAGATGTAGTTCTTGTAGAGTGTTTTGTAGTTCATCTGAGGATCTACAGGAATGTTTGACGCCTTGACAGGTATAGCGGATAGAAAATGGGAATCCCCATTGATAAGGGATCTGGTGTTGCTGTAGATTATGAAGTTAGGGTTTCAGTGCCTGTGGTTTAGCCACAGTAATTGGGGAAAGGTCCGAAAAAAGCTGATAAGGATGATCTTGAAAGATGAGGGAATCTTTACCTCTAGCTGCAGCCATGAGTTGTTCTTTGGTGCGATAGAAGTGGAATTTCGCAATAATATCACGAGGGGGACCTTCTGGTTTGCGTGGTGTTAAAGCTGAATCCTATCCATCTCCAAACATTCGACCGGGATTGACGGTAATGGTTTTTGCAAAAGTGCGATCATAGTAGACTGAAGGTCAACAATAGCCTCAGGTATTCCTCGTATACAAAGATTTGATCAACGTGCTCTATTTTCAAAGTCCTCTAAGCATGTTTGCAGAATAAGGTTTTCTTCCTTAAGAGTTTCTAATTCACGATCATGGAACTGTACATTCGTTTCCATGTCATCTACTGATTTCTAGGTCAGAAGTGTGCTGGCCTAATTCATTGATTTCTTTTGTGAGGCTTTCAGTTATATGGTCCGAGGTCTGTCTTAAGGCTTTCTGTAACATTTTTTCCATTTGTCTTAAAATATTTGGATGTAGGGAATCTGTTTTTCTTGTGAGGCAGTGTTGTATTCACAGTCAGAGTCATTATAGGCATTCTGAGGTAACTGTAGCTGCTTAGCAGCGCAAGATGTGCCTGTGTGTGAGGAAGGAGGCAGCGGCATTTTAAAGGAGCCTCTGGACTGTGTATCCTTGGCACTCTTTAGTTTATTTTTACTTCGGGTGGCACCTAAGACCATTTTATT
The DNA here is from genome assembly GCF_042186555.1 of Aquarana catesbeiana. Taxonomy (NCBI): domain Eukaryota; kingdom Metazoa; phylum Chordata; class Amphibia; order Anura; family Ranidae; genus Aquarana; species Aquarana catesbeiana. The sequence goes on along the minus strand of NC_133332.1, from coordinate 150,454,397 downwards.
TATCCCAGGGTCACTGAGGAGACTTATGGTAAGATTATTTTCAGTTTACCATGCCGTGCGGGTGTCTTTATCAGCCAAGGAGTCCTGAGATATGTGGAGCTTCAGTGGGACATGTCTGTCGCCAGCGGCTCCACACATGCGCCCTGTTTGTATGTTTTTTACCTTCAGGTCTCTTTCTTTCTCTCTCACTCTCTGTCTATCTGTCTGTCTTGTTTAGGTCACCTCTGGGCTCACGGTCAAGTGATATCGGCAGAGGTGCTTCATGGTGTTGTTGTCATGTTGTGTCTTGGAAAGCCAAGTAGCATAATTAAAGCCAAGGCTTGTAAAGTATTCACCCCCCCCCCCAAATTTTCCACATTTTGTCATGTTACAACCAAAAATGTAAATCTATTTTATTGGGATTTTATGTGATAAACCAACACAAAGTGGCACATAATTGTGAAGTGGAATGAAAATGATAAATGGTTTTCAATTTTTTTTTACGAATAAATATGTGAAAAGTGTGGCGTGCATTTGTATTCAGCCCCCTTTACTCTGATACCCCCAATTAAAATCTAGTGGAACCAATTGCCTTCAGAAGTCACCTAATTAGTAAATGGAGTCCACATGTGTGTAATTTTAATATCAGTATGAATACAGCTGTTCTGTGAGCCCCTTTAGAGATTTATTGGAGAACCTTAGTGAACAAATAGCATCAAGAAGGCCAAGGAGCACACCAGACAGGTCAGAGATAAAGTTGTGGAGAAGTTTAAAGCAGGGTTAGGTTTTAAAAAAATATCCCAAGCTTTGAACATCTCATGGAGCACTGTTCAAGCCATCATTTAAAAATGGAAAGAGTATGGCACAACTGCAAACCTACCAAGACATGGCCATCCTCCTAAACTGACAGGCTGGGCAAGGAGAGCATTAATCAGAGAAGCAGCCAAGAGACCCATGGTAACTCTGCCATGGAGGAGCTGCAGAGATCCACAGCTTAGGTGGGAGAATCTGTTCACAGGACAACTATTACTCGTGCACTCCACATATCTGTCCTTTTTGGAAGAGTGGCAAGAAGAAAGCTATTGTTGAAAGATAGCCATAAGAAGTCCCGTCTGCAGTTTGCGAGAAGCCATGTGAGGTACACAGCAAACATGTGGAAGAAGGTGCTCTGGTCAGATGAGACCAAGACTGAACTTTTTTCTAAAAGTAAAACGCTATGTGTGGCAGAAAACTAACACTGCACATCACCCTGGACACACTATCCTCACTGTGAAACATGGTGGTAGCAGCATCATGTTGTGGGGATGCTTTTCTTTAGCAGGGACAGGGAAGCTGGTCAGAGTTGATGGGAAGATGGATGGAGCCAATTACAGGGCAATCTTAGAAGAAAACCTGTTAGAGTCTGCAAAAGACTTGAGACTGGGGTGGAGGTTCACCTTCCAGCAGGACAACAACCCTAAACATACATCCAGAGCTACAATGGAATGGTTTAGATCAAAGTGTATTCATGTGTTAGAAAGGCCCAAAGTCCAAAGCTAAATCCAATTGAGAATCTGTGGTAAGACTTGAAAATTGCTGTTCACAGATGCTCTCCATCCAATCTGACAGAGCTGCAAAGAAGAATGGGCAAAAATGTCACTCTAGATGGGCAAAGTTGGTAGAGACATACCCAAAAAGACTTGCAGCTGTAATTGCAGAGAAAGGTGGCTCTGCAAAGTATTGACTTAAGGGGGTGAATACAAATGCACGCCACACGTTCACATATTTATATGTAAAAAAAAATTGAAAACCATTTATCATTATCATTTTATATATTGTGTTCAAAATGAAATCAAAATCAGACTGATGAGGTCATTACTCGCTTGCTGTTAGCATTTTTCATGCTGGCACATAATGCAGCCACATAACTGCATTAGGTGGCACTTTTAAATTTGCCCAGTGTTCAGCTTTAACCTAAAATAAATAATCAATGTGTTGGTTCCCATGATGGGTCTCATATTCCCACCAAAATTAGGCTGAGGTAAGAACATTTTATAGGTTTCCTCCACATCTGAATTTGTAGACATGCTTCATTAGGAACTGTTTTAAGGTAGCAGAGAATTCAATTTCTGGGGAGGTGATTCCTTGGGTTTCCTGCTGGCATCAAGGACCACAATAGAATAAAAGTAATGCAAATATTTTTATTAATTAGGAATCATCAGGATATTTTATAACCCCTTCAAGCTGGCACTGCTTACTGGTTACTAAATGTAGCAAAGATCCTGCAGCCTGTTAATGTGACAGACCTAGCCGGGACAGAGGCTTTTGGAGGGGAATGAATGCAAGCCTCTTGTCAACCGATTATGGGCCCTGGCATTTGGGGGAACGGTGCTCTTTGTGAGCTGTATGCCTGGGGACCCTTGAGGTGGCATTACTTTAGATTCAGGTCCATGTCCCCCAAGACACACAGACTCTGGGAACCCTGGATATGCCATTGTGATGGGAGTCACTAATAGGGGCACAAGGCGAACTTTAACCCCTTTCATACTCGGGGGGTCGTTACAACTGGTGGCAAGCAGCGGGATTATTCCCACAGCCCAGAAGGACAGCTACAAGAGGACAAAGGACAATGGAAGCACAGTATGAATGGCTAAAGCTCTCTTCCCTCAAGGACTTACTGGAGAACCGGGGCCGACCGGCCAACAACCGTAAGAAGAGGGACATTATGGCAGAACTAGTTGAAATGGATAAAGCTGAAAGACCCAACATAACCGAAAGGCCCAGCATAACAGACAGGACATCTGAAGAGGCATGGTTTGATCGGGCTGTTAAAATAAGACTGGCACATTATGGTCCTAACCCTACAGTGGAGATCATAGACTTAGTTATAGCGGCTGTAGATGCAACTTGGCTACAGCAAAGAGGTGCTGCAGCAGCAGAAGTCACAGCAGCACCAACTGAAAGGATAGGAGAGGTACAGATCCCAGCCACCATGGAAGAGGAATTCAGAAGGAGGTTGCGAGAGGTGCAGATACAGCATAGAGGACCAGTATCAGAGCAGGTCCTGCTGGGCTGGTCTGATTCTATCCGATGCGAACTCTAGAAGGAAGCGCTAGCCCCTGAGCAGCGACACCAGGGAAAAGTTCTCCCCTCCATCCATGTAAGGTACTGGTCGCAGTATGAAGTACGAATGCTGTTATTGGGGGAACAACCGAAGCAGGAGTGGACAGCTGAGTTAAGCTGATTCGGGCAGAGATGCGGTTGGACGAGAGCTACAGAGCCCTCCGGTGGTATGTAGCACAAGAGTGCCCGTGGTCAGCGGATGACAGCCCCATGGAAGGCTTTGACTATGATAGCCTGTGATTGTTGTATTGGAGGCTGTCCAGGGACCCTGACTTTGGGAGTGATCGGGAGTGGCGTTTGGAGGAAATAATGGAGCACAGAGAGCGAAGACTGAATGTCTCAGAAGGGCATTGGGCACAGAAAGATTTGGAGTTTCTGGCCGTTCAGGAATGGGAGCTGGAGATCGCCTACAGACAGCTGCTAGACTCTGCTCAGCAGCAGGGTGGGGCTCCCTTTACCTGGGACTATCAGGAAATACCAGTTGACAACTCCGAAATCCTGGCTGAAGAATCGGCAGTGGAAAATCTGGAGATTGCCATCCCCAAAGCTGAAGTGCTGACAACAGGGCAGAGTTCTGCTAACCTCTGCCCAGCACTGATAGCATCTTCTGGGTCCCACGGACATGAGATTGTGAACTTCTATCCCCAGACACCAGTTGTAGAGATAGGGGATTTGATAAACTTTTCTGCTGAGGAAGAACAACCTGATGAGCCTCTAGCAGAAGAGCTGGTATCAGGGCCAAACTTCACTGTGCTCTGCCCAGCACCAACAGCAGTATCTGTGAAGTTGCAAGGAAAGTACCCAGCTGAAGCACTGGCAACCGGGCAGAGTGCTACCAGCCTCTGCCCAGCACCGGCAACAACTACAGAGTTCCAAGGAGCCGGGGCAGTCGGCCTCCCTCCCCAACAGTTAGCCAGAGCAGATGGTGTGGGGTTTCCAGCAGAAGGGCTGGCAACAGGGCAGAGTGCTGCTAGCCTCTGCCCTCAACTAACAGAGGATGAATTTCCTGCGAGGGTGGATGGGGCTTCAGTCCCCACCTGTATACCCCAGGGATGCTGGGCAGTGGGCCCTGATCCCCAACAGCATGATGGAGTGAGCTCAGTCACCCTGTCTTCTCTCCAGCGGCTGAAAGGACTCCAGGGAGAAGGGCCAGTCCAGGCCTCTCCCCAGCGGAGGGCATGTTCTCTGAGAGAGGCAGAGGTTGGTTGGGTGAGTAATACACAGTTTGGGGTACTGTGTTGATACCGGCATTGGGGGACTGGAACTACTGACTAACTTCAGATTCAACCCGTCTGGGGTCTCCTGCCGTGTTAGGCTCCTGCCGAAAGGGGAGAAATGTGACAGACCTAGCCGGGACAGAGGCTTTTGTAGGGGACTGAATGCAAGCCTCTTGCCAACCGATTATGGGCCCTGGCATTTGGGGAAACAGTGCTCTTTGTGAGCTGTATGCCTGGGGACCCTTGAGGTGGCAATACGTTAGATTCAGGTCCATGTCCCCCAAGACACACAGACTCTGGGGACCCTGGATATGCCATTGTGATGGGAGTCACTAATAGGGGCACAAGGCGAATGAGAACCCCACTATGATCTGGCAGTCAGACTCAATGTATATATGTATGCATATATAATATGTGCTGCCTCATTGTGATGTGTACTATTGGCTGTGCTAGTTTGGGGTGGGGCTGTATTCCTATGTTCTATTGTGTCTGATATTCTGGAATGTTTATCTCTATGGGGGGAGGGGGGATTCCTTCAGCAGCCCCCTGCTGATAAGACTGTTTACTGATAAGTTTGAACACATCTGACTTGTGTGTCTATTGTCATTGGACAGTTTAACCCACCCTCTTCTCCAATGGTGGGGGGGGAAAGAGTATCTGAGTTATTTTATCTGTTGTGTCCATGTGTGATTATAAATGAGTTGATTCCTGCTTGACCCTCAAGACAGAGCATCTTGCCTCGTATTTGGGGGGAGAATAATTTGTATGGGTTCCTTGTTCGGCTGATTCTAGTGTTCGGTAGCTGCCTCTGTGTTTGGGTATGGAATATCCTAAATGACTTTAACCCCTTTCATACTCGGGGGGTCATTACAGTTAGCATCTGGCACTGGTGCTTTATCTGTGGTGTCACTTTGAAGTACCTTCATTATGCCAGTCTTAGCAGGCTTGTATTAGGATAGTGAGGGGAGGTAATACTGACACAATACAAGAAGCTTAAAAATCCAAAAAAAATGTACAATGTGGTCACTTATGTGGAATCTGTATACAGTATCTCACAAAAGTGAGTACACCTCTCACATTTTTGTAAATATTTTATTATATCTTTTCATGTGATAACACTGAACAAATCATACTTTGCTACAATGTAAAGTAGTGAGTGTACAGCTTGTATAACAGTGCAAATTTACTGTCTCCTCAAAATAACTCAACAGACAGCCATTAATTTCTAAACCGCTGGCAACAAAAGTGAATACACCCCTAAGTGAAAATGTCCAAATTGGGCCCAAAGTGTCAATATTTTGTGTGGTCACCATTATTTTCCAGCACTGCCTTAACCCTCTTGGGCATGGAGTTCACCAGAGCTTCACAGGTTGCCACTGGAGTCCTCTTCCACTCCTCCATGACGACATCACAGAGCTGGTGGAAGATAGAGACCTTGCACTCCTCCACCTTCCATTTGAGGATACCTCACAGATGCTCAATAGGGTTTAGGTCTGGAGACACGCTTGGCCAGTCCATCACCTTTACCCTCAGCTTCTTTAACAAGGCAGTGGTCGTCTTGGTGCTGTGTTTGGGGTCATTATCATGTTGGAATACTGCCCTGCAGCCCAGTCTCCGAAGGGAGGGGATCATGCTCTGCTTCAATATGTCACAGTACATGTTGGCATTCATGGTTCCCTCAATGAACTGTAGCTCCCTAGTGCCGGAAGCACTCATGCATCTCCAGACCATGACACTCCCACCACCATGCTTGACTGTAGGCAAGGCACACTTGTCCTTTTACTCCTCACCTGGTTGCCGCCACACACGCTTGACACCATCTGAACCAAATAACTTTATCTTGGTCTCATCAGACCACAGGACATGGTTCCAATAATCCATGTTCTTAGTCTGCTTGTCTTCAGCGAACTGTTTGCGGGCTTTCTTGTGCATCATCTTTAGAAGAGGCTTCCTTCTGGGACAACAACCATGCAGACCAATTTCATGCAGTGTGCGCGTATGGTCTGAGCACTGACAGGCTGACCCCCCACCCCTTCAACCTCTGCAGCAATGCTGGCAGCACTCATACGTCTATTTCCCAAAGACAACCCCTGGATAGTACGTGCACTGAACTTCTTTGGTTGACCATGGCGAGGCCTGTTCTGAGTGGAACCTGTCCTGTTAAACTGCTGTATGGTCTTGGCACCTTCCTGCAGCTCAGTTTCAGGGTCTTGCCAATCTTCTTATAGCCTAGGCCATCTTTATGTAGAGCAACAATTCTTTTTTTCAGATCCTCAGAGAGTTCTTTGCCATGAGGTGCCATGTTGAACTTCCAGTGACCAGTATGAGAGAGTGAGAGTGATAACACCAAATTTAACACACCTGCTCCCCATTCACACCTGAGACCTTGTAACACTAACGAGTCACATGACATCGGGGAGGGAAAATGGCTAATTGGGCCCAATTTGGACATTTTTATTTAGGGGTGTACTAACTTTTGTTGCCAGTGGTTTAGACATTAATGGCTGCGTGTTGAGATATTTTGACAGCAAATATACACTGTTATACAAGCTGTACACTCACTACTTTACATTGTAGCAAAGTGTCATTTCTTCAGTGCTGTCACATGAAAAGATATAATAAAATATTTACAATGTGAGGGGTGTACTCACTTTTGTGAGATACTGTATCTAAAGCACTGTGAACTAAGACTTAACTTTTAATTAGGCTGCATTAAAATGTTATTTAGAAAAAACAAACGTGATATTCATTTGGCTAAATACCGAACATGAGATCTCTGCTCTCACAAAAAAGAAGTACAGACATCACTGACACTTTCCCTGAGGTAAATCTCCCTCAGGATTATTCAAAACTCAAAAGTCCCCAGAACAGTAAAGTTCCCCTGATCAATAACCTATAAGCGGTCAAAAATTCCCCACGGTGACCCTAAAACCCAACATGTTTTGCTTTTAGAACAAACCTTCAACGGGGTGAAATGCAAATAAAATATCAAACATTGGTAATGGCAAATTGCAACCATCTCAGCATTTGCCCGATATTTATGTTTACATTTACCACATTGTGACATTATTACATTACACACGCACGCCTAAATGCGTCATGCCACCACACAATTTGGTCATCACACTATCATGCACATAGTGATGTCATTATACTGTGGCGTAACACCACGTATTGCGCGATAACGTCGCCACCATCAGGCACTATTATCTTGCCAACAATGTATCATCTAGAAACTACTACTGTTTATCCCATACAAGTTTCTGGAAAATGTTGAGGTATCTATTATTTTTGCATTTATTGCACCTATTTTAAATGGAAATAGAGACTTATCCCCAGAATTCGAATGTATACTTTTTGGGACTGTTATATTAATGGCCTATAATGCCTTGACAATATAAACCACTTAAGGACCCAGCCTCTTTTTGAGATGTGTTGTTAACAAGTTAAAAACAGTTTTCTTTTGCTAGAAAACTACTTAGAACCCCCAAACATTATACATTTTTTTTCTAACACCCTAGAGAATAAAATGGCGGTCGTTGCAATACTTTCTGTCACACCGTATTTGCGCAGCTGTCTTACAAATAAGACAACAGTAAAGTTAGCCCATTTTTTTTTTAATATTGTGAAAGATAATTTTACGCTGAGTAAATTGATACCCAACATGTCACGCTTCAAAATTGCGCCCGCTCGTGGAATGGCGACAAACTTTTACCCTTAAAAATCTCCATAGGCGACGTTTAAAAAGTCTACAGGTTGCATGTTTTAAGTTACAGAGGAGGTCTAGGGCTAGAATTATTGCTCTCGCTCTACCGATAGCGGTGATACCTCACGTGTAGTTTGAACATCGCTGTCATATGTGGGCGCTACCCACGTATGCGTTCGCTTCTGCGCGCGAGCTCGGCGGGACGGGGCAGGCAAATTTTTTTTCTTTATATTACCTTTTTTTTTTTTTTTTTTTACACTGTTTTAAAAAAAAAAAAAAAATTGTGTCACTTATTCTTATTACAAGGAATGTAAACATCCCTTGTAATAGAAAAAAAAAGCACGACAGGACCTGTTAAATATGAGATCTGGGGTCAAAAAGACCTCAGATCTCATATTTACACTTTAAAGCAATAAAAAAAAATAAAAAAAGTCATTTAAAAAAATAATGAAAAAAAAATGGCCCTTTAAGAGCTGTGGGCAGAAGTGACATTTTGACGTTGGTCCGCCCTGCATCGTTATGGAGACGGGTGGGGGCCATCTTCCCCTCACTCGTCTCCATGCCCAGCCAGGGTGAAGATCCGATAGCCTCCGTCGTTGCTGACGGATCCGGTAAGTGGCAGCCCTCTCTCGCCACTGATAAAAGTGATCTTGCGGTGAATCCGCCAGAGACCACTATTATCAGAAACCGGACCGCTGGCCAAACACAGGGATACCGGGGTTATGGCAGCTAGCTGCTGCCATAACAACGATATCCCCTGTCAAAGTTAGGACGTATATTGGCGCGCGACAGTCCGGAAGTGGTTAAACATCAAGAGTGTAATTATTGGGGCATCCAAAAAATATATATCATATACTCTACATAATTCTTTTGATAGCAAGAAGGGAAAAGTAAAAAGATAATCAGAAAACAAGGGGTATGGCACAGAGCGAGAAACCATTACCTACTGATATGCAAAGATAAAACGTAAAACCCTCATTCAGACCATATGGTGCTTTGGATAACAAACAGAAGATGCGCTTTGCCTCAGCCTTTAACAATATTCTATCCAGGTCTCCCTTCCTGGAACCTAATTTAAAAGAGAAGTTCGGGATTAAAAAAGAAAAAAAAACACCATACTCACCCAGGTGTATACAGCATCGGTCCAATTCTGCGTCCCCTGCTACCTCCAAAACAGAAATAAAACACAGCTGATCACTCGGTTCTCAATCTTAAATGAGCAGAGAGTGGTGACTGTCTCTTTGGTCTGCCCCTCCAGCGCTCACTGGAGCTCTGGGCTGTGAAGGAGGAGGGAGCCGGCGGTTCAGTCTCCCAGCAGCATGCTGAGAGGTTGAGCCAGCTACTGGTCAGGGATCTGGGTGGATCTGGACAGTAAAGTCAGGTTCTCTCCAGAGCCTGGACTGGCTGTGTAGTCATATGTCAGGACTTTAGCTCACTGACAACTGATAATGGCTCACAGGAGTGCAGAACTGAGTGCATTCCTGTGACCCATAAGAGAAGAGCTTTGGCCCTTCTTCTCCTTTCAAATCCTGAACCACCCAAAAATCTGCGTCATTCTGGGTTTCCACCATGCTTTACCCAGACATGCCTTGCCACTGACCTTTCTTTTATCAATGTGACATCATTTATATGCTCCAAAATGTGCCTTTCCATTTGTCAAATCATTTTACCTACATACAGCAGGGGGCATGGACAGCTTACCACATATATTACTTCAGTGAAACTACAGTTGTATAAAGATGTATTTTCATTGTTGATTCAAATGGACATGCTTTACAATGACCACATTTGTATGTGCTCCTTGGTTTTTCTAGAAGTTCTGCTTTGTATTTTGGATTAGGAATTACGTTCAAATGACTATGGACGAGAAGGTCCCTCAAATTTTTCCCCCGCCAAAATGTTATTAACAGATTTTGGGGCAAGATTGCAAATCCTTATCGTCCATTCACATTGACCAATATTTCCTCAAGATTTTATATATCCTCTCTGACCGACATAAGTAATTATTTGTGTCCAGTGGGGGAGGTGTGCCTGTGACCATAGAGATGCCAGTCTGTACTCTTGTTTTGCACAGTTGTGATAAAGATACAGATTCAGATCAGGGATTTTTAAGTATCATCCATATTTGCATATAGTTACATATGAAGTTGTTTGCATAATGCTTCAACTGACAATTAAAGATTGATCCTATGCACATTTTTGACTGTTTGGCTTACTGATTTATTGAATCAAACTTATAGTGGCTTATTTATAATAAACTGGAATCAAAAAAATGCGTCTCTCGAGCTAGGCATATTCAAGGCAATCTAAAATGAATTCTCTTTCCAACCATGCTCTAATGCCCCGTACACACGATCGAAAATTCCACCAGCAAAAGTCCGATGTGAGCTTTTGGTAGGAATTCCCGACCGTGTGTATGCTCTATCAGACTTTTGCTGGCGGAATTTCCACCAGCAAAAGATTGAGAGCAGAAAAAGGTCCTATCGGAAATTCCGATCGTCTGTAGCAATTCCGACGCACAAAATTCTTACGCATGCTCAGAAAAAATTCGACGCGTGCTCGGAATCATTAAACTTCATTTTCTCGGCTCGTCATAACGATGGACGTCAGCGCGTTCTTGACGGTCGAAAGTTCAGAGAACTTTTGTGTGACCGTGTGTATGCAAGGCAAACTTGAGCGGAATGCCGTCGGAAAAACCATCCGAGGTTTTTCTGAAGGAAATTCCTATCGTGTGTACAGGGCTTAACTTTATATTTATAGCATTTTGCATCTTATCACTTCATATTCTTTCTATGTATTACAGGAATCTCTTCTAATCATAGTGATGACTTTCCATACAGTTGGTCAGTCAGACCTTTCCATCCATCTTCTGAGAAATATGAGAATATGAAAGTGAGTACACTATTAACTGAAATCTTTACTATACCGTACCCATACTGTATTCAGGACAGACCTTTCAACTTTCTTGGATTATATGAACCTTGTGATTTTTTTTTTTTTTTTGATTAACTACTTGAGTCCTTTGGGCTTGTCTAGTATGTCCAGAGCTCAAGTGGTTAAAACAAGGTCATGGGGCTCTCGCAGGCATGTTTGGCATCTACTCAACACTGCTTCAACTTTTATTTTGTTTTAATTCTTACTAAAAATGTAAACTCTGATAAACAGTTGCACAAGTATCATGCAGCAATCTTTTTATACTACAGAACTTTGTTTTCAGAAAATAGCTAATGTTTTTAAGTAATTTTCTAGCCAAAATGCAGTTTGTGTGAAAAAATTAAAACAGTCCTCCAGAGGAGAACTGGTTAAAATCTTATTTTACAATGTATTATTTTGCAGTCGGGTTAATATGAAATATTGTATATTAATATTCTGTATTCATTGTTTTAGCTTGCGGATGTTTAACTTGGTTTGTTTCCACGTATGTTCTTCTCTGTTTTCACACACTGTTAAGAAAACCTATTGTTTATGGAACTCAATAGGTGATTTGAGGTTTAGGTGCACCTGTCATCCCAGTGACTTTTGCCACATCAGATAGCTTAATCAAGCATTTCAGTGGGGCAAACCCTGCCTCAAGGCACCCTGCTTTTGCTGTGCTATCTCTTTAGCTTACCCATAGTGCTCTTGGGCTCTTTTGCCATATATCAAATGTTAATTTGAAAATAAAAGCCGCAGCTGATCTTTTCCCCGTTACTGTCTTGCCATACCTTTTTTTGCACAGTGGAGGCAGGGATCCTGGGAGATGCAGGGTTTTTCCTGCAAATTCTCAATGAGAATTTAAGGCAAAAGGTAGATTTTGCAGCTTTCTGTTTAGATACAAAAAACATTTCTGGATGTAACCTATATGGTGGCAAATTTTCAGTTTTTAAGTTTAAGTCTGCTATAAGAATATGTTTTAATGATAAATTTAGTCATTCATATCTTCAGTCTTTGAGTGGAACTTAATTGTATATCTTTTTGTACAGACCTGCAAGGGGAAAGATGGAGAGCTACATGCCAACTTAGTATGTCCAGTGGATTTGTCTGATGTACCAGAGGGGACATTACCAGATATACAGAGCACCGAAGAAGCCATCAGACTACTAAAACTTGAAAAGCAGCTAAATTCTTCATTCTTCTTGGCTGTGGGCTACCATAAACCTCACATCCCATTCCGATTTCCAAAAGTAAGAAGTGCTGACACATCTGTTATATTCATTTGGAAAAAAAATAAAATGTGAGGGAAACGCTGTTTATTGGATTGCTCTTTCCTTTTTTAAAGGTTATAGTTAGAATTTGAAATGTTGTAGACTTTGACTGTAGACTGAGTCTGACTGTTGACTGTTTTTTTTTTGGACATTACAGCCAAGCAAACATGTTACAAAATGAAGGTGCAATCTCCTAATTTTCATAATTTTGAGTTAAGACTGCAGATAATACTGGGGTGCCGTGAAGAGGCTCTGCAGTTTACGCATGTATTTTAAAAAGTGTGCAAACTAAACCCGTTTTTAACACATACTGTTAGACAGGATTATTCGGTTAGTTGCAGGCTGGTCAACAAGTTGAGCTGGGAATTTTTTGGGGTTTTGTTTGACATGTGTCGCCTTTCCATGTGCTCCTTGCTACAAAGGCCAGTTATAGGTGGGGGCAGTGGCCATTTGTTTGCAATCTCCTAATTCTACCAACAACTATGTGCAGTGTGGGGGCGTTTCCAATTGGATACACATTGAATGGATTATTTGGGTAGGTCCTATTATTCATACCTTGGGTAACTCCAAAGCAGCCCATAGATGATTTGATTTTCTTTCTATCCACCATGGGTGTAAAGAAAGAAAATCGTTCAATTCCCCATCGTCACAGTCAGTGTTGATGGGGGAATGTTTCCTGCGGCACTATTGTGTTCCGCCAGCGGGCATGGGGAGCCTTCCCAACCAGCAGAATACAATGATTATTGCTAACGGCTATAGCCACTGGCAGGAATTGCTTGTAAAAAATCTGTGCTCTAGTCGATCAATGGATCAACTTGGGTACAATCAGCCTGCCCAAAATAGATCGAACCTTGGCCAGTCCCTGCTGAAATTTTGATCCAGGTATGGCCTACTTAACCGCTTCCCGCAGTTATACTGTGGCAGAATGGCTCCCCTGGACGAGCCATCGTAGCTGTACGTCGGCCCTTTAAGATGCTGTAGCGTAGTGTCTGCAGCATGTGTGCCCGCCGGGCACCCGCGATAGCTTGTGACAGAGCCAGAACCGGGATCCGTGTGTGTAAACACACAAATCCCGGTTCTCTCAGGGGTGAGGAGAGAGATTGTGTGTTCATACTAAGTATGAACACCAATCTCTCTCCTCCCCTAGTCAGTCCCATCCCCCCACAGTTAGTTAGTTAACACATCTAGGGAACACAGTTAACCCCTTGATCGGCCCCTAGTGTTAATTTATACAGTAATCAGTGCATTTTTTTTAGCACTTCTCTGTATAATTGTCAATGGTTGCAAAAAAGTGTCAAAAGTGTCCAATTTGTCCGTCGCAATATCGCAGTCCCGATAAAAATCGCAGATCACCACCATTACTAGTAAAAAAAAAAAAATAATATTAAAAATGCCATAAATCTATACCCTATTTCATAGACGCTATAACTTTTTTGCTCAAACCAATCAATATACACTTATTGCTTTTTTTTTTTTTTTTTTTTTTTTTTTTTTACCAAAAATATGTAGAAAAATATTTATTGGCCTAAACTGAGGGAAAAAAAAGTTTTTTTGAAAAAAAAATTGGGATATTTATTATAGCAAAAAGTAAAAGATATTGTGTTTTTTTCAAAATTGTCGCTTTTCTTTTGTTTATGGCGCAAAAAATAAAAACCGCAGAGGTGATCAAATACCACCAAAAGAAAGCTCTATTTGTGGGGAAAAAAAAGGATGTCAATTTTGTTTGGGTACAGTGTCACACGATCGCGCAATTGTCAGTTAAAGCGATGCAGTGCTGTATTGCAAAAAATGGCCTGGTTATTGAGCAGCCAAATCTTCCGGGGCTGAAGTGGTTAAAGAAGATTCTTCAATACATCTAATAATTTAATAGGTCTTATTTAATAATATGTTATTATAAATTAAAAGTCCGCGCTTAGGACTTGGAGGGTTGCAGCCTCCCCTGAATTAGTTCCCAATTGGGACTAATAAGGTATATATAAAAAAGTGGGGAAATGGCGCTACCCTATTAGGATCTAAGGTTAAGTAACCAATTACAATCCAGAAATAAATAGATAAACATAAATAGTGCTGATCCCAGTATAGTTGACACTTGTAATTATGCGTGACGGTAATTATAAACGTGCACTAATTCCCATACAGTGATATAAGATACATATATCTGTACTGTGACAGTGTGCCACTAGGGACAAGCAACAATGATGTGCAGTACTCCAGTGTTTGTTCAATGTGTACTTACATTCCAGAGGGCTGTATGCCCCTTAAAACAAACACCAGCAGTAGTGTGTATTCAAAAATGAACTCAGTGTATGCATACAGCCCAATTAGCTGCTGCATATAGTGAGATAATCAAAGTGACATCAACTAATCTACCCGACATCCAAACATGTGTATAATGTGTATATATATAAAATAAAAATAGAATGAAAATAAAAAATAAAATAAAAAAATATTATACTATAATTACATGTGACATATATACCACAGTTTATAAGGTATATCAAGGCCGTGTGTGCATAACGCTAAAATAGACTTATATATAAAGACAAAATCCCTAAAAGACCAAAAAATCTCTGTGAGAAACCAAAGTCTCTGTGCAGTCCAGTAAAGATAATAGATAATAAAGGATGAAAATCAACGGTGACTTCTGTGCTCATCAGCAGTGGTGACTCCAAGTGCTTCCCCAATGTGTCCCCACACACCAGAAGCAGTCACCCCTTCAGGGGTAGTGGGCATAGAGTGGGTAACTTAGAGTAGATGTTCCCTTAGAAATCAGGCTTAACCTCCGTTCCTCCGTGGATGTGCCCCGGTGATCCGGTTCAAGGCTCCCAGCTGGCGTTTCAAGGATGGACTCTTCCGTGCCAAATCACCATCAGTATATGTTTTCCTCCATTAAAAAGAAGAAACAGGGGACTTCCGTAGTGAAATAAGTTCAGGGTTATTCACAAAGAGTACATAAAAACCATAAGCAGCTAACCCAGTGCAGCCCGGCTCTACAACGAACAAGACCAGGAAGCCAGGAGCGGCATGCGTCCCATCTTGCGTTCCAACCGGAGCTTCCGGGTGTGACGTGTGAGCGTGACTCCGCCTCCATTGAATTGAGTCAGTTTTTTATTTAATTGCAACTATTCAGAAATTAGATGTAAATAGTTCAATAAAAAAAAAGAAAGCTTCTGTGGCATGAATTATAGTTTAGTGTATGTTGTTTGTACTGTTATTAATGCAGAATCCTAGCCAAAAAGTTAAATACGCTTTTAAATTATGTACATATGAACAGTCTTACTTGCAAAAAATATTTGTAATTCTGTTGCTTAGTTCTCATTTATTGCTGTTCTTTTTGTATGCTGTCCCACAGGATTTCCTAAAGCTGTACCCAATTGAAAATATTTCCTTGGCACCCGATCCAGACATTCCTAGAAATCTCCCTCCTGTTGCTTATAATCCATGGACAGATATTCGTAAGAGAGAAGATGTACAAGCATTAAACATTAGTTTTCCATATGGACCAATTCCAGAACATTTCCAGGTATGCCTTAGACAGATGCTTCACTGTCATAGTCATGGAGCTAGCAGGCCACACGACAATACATTACCATTATCAGCAGACATGGAACATCGGGCTTAACTTCTTTCCAACCACATAATGCATATGGGTGGTAGCAGGGAGGGTGCGTCCTAATGACCACACACTGCACACATGTATCCCTGGGGACGAGGTTTGTGTGCTGAGAACATGCTCACTTTGCACACCTAGAACAGTGTCTGAGCTGTTACAGACAACTCCCAGTCTCTGTTTATGCATGGGAACCAGTAGAATGGGCTCCTAATCATAGTGACCACATCATTGGAAAGTCCATCATAACTCCCAGTGTTAAGATCCCCTTAAAGAGCTGCCAGGAGGGGGCAGGAAGGGTTTAAAATATGGAAACTAAAAGGGAGGGGAGGCGATGATGAGCATAGCCAATCTGTTGTTTTTTCAAACCTGGATTGCAAAAATTGAAGATAGGAAAACATTCTGAAAGGGTTTTAGCCTTCCTCTACTCTACCCTACAAATAAAATAGTTTCATTTTTGTTTGTGTTGCTGTTGGAGAGGTCCCCTTTACTTCTTGTCTGGTAAAATGCTGTCAGGATAGAAAGTGAGTGGAAATTTCTGTTAAAGCCCCAAAAGCCATCAACAACCACATAGATCAAAGCCTTCTCCATCTCTTCCAAAACTAAAAAAAAAAGTTTTGGGTTGACATACTTTCTATCCTATGTAATCCACTGCTGTTATATTCTATAGAGTGTCTCACTTGTGGGGTGGGTGGGTCTTCTTCCAAAATCTGAAACCCCTTTTCTCTCTTTTCTCTGTTTTTCAAAGCTCTATTTTCAGTTCTTACTGGTGTGTAGGTTTAAGATGTTGTTTCCTGAATTGGTTTGTAATTTGATTAATTTGGGTCAATTTACTAAAGTAGTAGAGGTTGTTCACTTATTGAATGTTAATGAATAAGGTGTAGCTGCAGATAATGATTTCTCTGGTGTGCAATGCATATAATGTCTTTTTTACAGCTTCATTAAAGCAGTAGTAAAGTCCGAATGGTGATTTATACCTACGGGTAAGCCTATAATAAGGCTTACCTGTAAATACAGTTAAGATCTCTTAAATGTGTACTGTTTAGGAGGTATTTATTTTAGTAGTAGCCGGTGACATCACCGCGCATGTGCACTGCTCTTTCAATGGACAGCATGCTGTCAGGTGTGCTGCGGCCATATCTCCCGTGTGCATGCATTGGAGTGGCATCACTGTGGCTCAGCCATTCAAATGGCCGAAGCCCACATACCCAGAAGGAAGACAGGGTGAAGATGAAAGCTCCGTCATCGGTGATAGCCCCCCACTGGAGGGCTTTGTTTTAAGGTAAGCCTGTCATAATGTGCTAGTATGCGATATATATTAGCACATTATGACATTATCCTGGAGTGGCCCAGTTTTTTCTTTTGGCCGTTTACTACTGCTATAATGACTTCCGAATCTGCAACAACCTGTTGTAGGCCTAAAGATTTTAGATTTTATAGCATATATCATAAGCAGTTTAATGCCCCGTACACACGGTCGGATTTTCCGACGGAAAATGTGCGATCAGAGCGTGTTGTCGGAAATTCCGACCGTGTGTGGGCTCCATCGGACTTTTGCCATCGGATTTTCCGACACACAAAGTTTGAGAGCAGACTATAAAATTTTCCGATAACAAAATCCGATCGCGTCAATTCCGACCGTGTGTGGACAATTCCGACGCACAAAGTGCCGCGCATGCTCAGAAGAAATTCCGAGACGGAGCAGCTCGGTCTGTTAAAATTAGCGTTTGGAATGGATAGAGCACTTTAGTCACGCTGCAATCTTTAAAATTGTTTAATACAGCGCACTCTCTTCTTCTTTATAATGCAGGAAGAACGAAGTAGTTTTGCTGCTGATATTCACACAGAGTTCTCACAAACTTCTTTCTTTCTTATTTATCGTGATTCCCTCAATATATTATGATTTGTCACATCTGACCAAAAATCTATATCATTTATTTTTGTGTTTTTTTTTTTGTTTTTTTTAAAGCCTGATGTGATTTTTTTAATTTTTTTTTGGTTTGTATTTTTTTCAAGGCTGATCTTGTTTTTTTTTTTTTTTAGTTATTTAACATCCAGAATATTTTTGTGTGTGTTTTGTGTGTCAAGTTACCACAACACCATTATTATCTTGTATTATTTAATCTCAAGGAGGTTGCTTGGTGTTGGTGTCTCTTGTTAATTTCACATTGTATTTTTGAAATGTACCTGCCTCCTCACAAACAAACTGTCCTTTTTGAAGGAAAACACACATAGGCGAGTCTAATTGAAACCAAAAAACCTTTATTAAGGGCTCACAACCAAACAAAGAGGGAGGCAACGCTGGAGAAACAGCTAAAATTGGTGAAGCCTTTGACCCCCAGGGCACACATCAATTATTTTACTGCAAAATTGGTGGCCTGAGGAGTACATATCTAAGGGACTGCAGTCTGGTCCAGAAGTCCCAGAGATCATGAAAGCAGCAGATGACATGTATGTCCCCAGGCTGTGGTCATACAAGAGACTGCATCCTTTGCCAGACCAGACTGAACCCAGGGTCATCACTCTCTGGTCTTCCTTCCACGCTTCCTTCCATGCTGTGGCTGTGGTGGTGGAGTTGTGGCAGGAGGAGGAGGAGGATGTTCCAACTGGATGTTCCAACTCAATCACGTGGGTATTGGGTGTGATTTCGCCCCTCACCCCCTTAGTTAAGACTTTATAAAGAAGGTCCTCACGCAGCTGGCGTTGGCCCTCCTGCATGCCCTGCAGTTTGGTGGTAGCCATGCAGGCAAAGGCCTCTTCAGAAGTGGGGGTGGCTTTGAGGGATGCAGAAGCCTCCTGAATGAGCCTGAGTGCTGAATCCTGCACGTGACTCCCCTTCCTGGGTCTTTTGGAAGGCGGAGGGGAGGAACCTGCGATTCTGTCAGGCTCCTACTGGTCCCAGGCTTCTCCTGGCTGCCACTTACCCCCGCCTCCTCCTGGCTGCCGCATTCCACAGCCTCCTCCTGGCTGCCACATTCCACAGCCTCCTCCTGGCTGAGGTCTTCCTGTGTATGAAAAAGGGACATAGTTTTAGTTTTTACTTCATCAGTCACACACAATTTACATCTCATGACTGTTGCAAATTGAATGTTAACAAATATAACAGACTATCATTCTGAGTCCAGCATTTTTCATTCTTGTTCCAATTATTTTTGCCCACTACTTTCTATTGATATGTAAAACACTTTATTAAATCAGCAATTAGTGATCAATAATAACATCTAGTAAAGATAATTTCCTTATTGACCAGAAATCTGTAGAACAATGCTATACCTGGCTCAAGCTGGGCTCCTCCACTTCTTCCTGGCTGGAAGTCCCAGGTTGGACATCGGAAGCCTCAGCTGGGGTGGAAGATAGGGTGGAAGGAAGAGTGTAAGGAAGAGTAGAGAGGGATTCCCTGACTCCAGTCTGGTCTGACAGAAATCGCAGTCTCTCATAGTACCACAGCCTGGGGACATAAACGTCATCTGCTGCAGCTCCGGATCTCTGGGAATCCGTGACCTTCTTGTGCTCCCTAAGATAAGTGCTCCTCAGGCCACCAATTTTGGCTTTTAAATAGGGGATGGTTGCTGTGGGGACCACCGGCTTCACCAACTCCAGCAGTTTCTCCAGCGCTGCCTGCCTCTTTTGTTTATGATTATAATGTGGATGTTTCACCTGCCACAGACAGGGCAGCTCTCTGTACTTGTCTATGAACAGGGGGAGGAAGTTGTGGTCATTGAAGCCATCCATTTTCTCTGCAAGACACAACACAAGGCAAACCCTAATGTCAGGCAAAACTCTCCTAATCTTGTTACAATATAGGCCTCAATGTAGAAGCAGTATATGCCCAAGTTTAGATCTTACCTTCGTTATCACGATCGGCACCTCCGATACTCCTTCCTCCGCTCACAGATCGTACGTACTACGCACGCGTGTTACGCTTTATACACACTGCACATGCATGAAACTCCGCCCGCCCCTGACGTTCTTTTTATTCTATTCCCCGCCCCTTCTCGTTCGGCGCAGTGGGGGAAGAGCACATGGCGGAGACACAGCAGGTGCGTGCTAATTACAGCAACGAGGAGGGGGCGGAAAGCCCGGAGCCAGAAACGTCCCGATCCAGAAGGAGACGATTTAAGGCATCAAATATGTCCTTTGGGGAGATGTTGGAGATGGTGGACATCCTGAAGAGGGCCGACTATGACGGGAAGTATGGACTTTACCCCAACCCCAATGTCAGAAAGGCCAAGATCATGGCCAAAGTGGTCAAGAGTCTGCACCGGAATTTAGGGGTACGACGATCGAAAGATCAGCTCAGGAAGCAGTGGTCGGACCTCAAATTAAGAGAGCACGAGCAGTACAGAAAGATCCAGAGAGTGCTGCAAAAAAGTAAGTAGTTGTGCTGTGTTCCTATTCGTTATTTTTATTATGTTCGTGCTGCTCCATGTGCTTTTCTTAACTGTTATCCAGTTTAAAATGGCAACTTTCATGTTCATTGGCACATTATTCGTTCGTATAAAACATTGTTCGTTCGGCCTAGAAAACACCATTGTTTTGGCCATATGCATTTGCCATCATTTTTTATGGCCTACTTGTCTGCAAATAATTTGGTTGGGTAGATGGGTTTGTAACTAGAAATAAATGGAAACTAGATTCTGTGTAAGGAGAAGTCACTCAGCAGCTGTTTACACATCTGGACGCTGGAGCACTAGTGTGGGACACATGAACACCCTTTTTATTAGGGGGCCCACACAGGTGCTCCAGTGTATACTATAGGGGTGTCTCCATCTGTGAAGCTTGTACAAAACAGGTAAAGTATTGAAGCTTGACAAAGGACACTAAAAATTATACATCTTGGAACTCTGCCAAAATAGACAATTATACCCCACTTCCAAGCAATGTTTCATATTCCTATTTCTGCCATCAAATATCTGTGTGCTAAGTATACTTATTTTTTTTTTTACATAGGGGATAAAAGACTCGGAGGACACCCCTCATCCGAGGAGACCACAGACCCCCCCACCTCTGAAAGAAGGGGAAATCCACCCAAGCCAAGCAGAGCAGGAGGAGGAAGACGTGGTGGAAATTGGCACCACAACAGGTGAGTGTCTGCGACCACAGGCTCAGGTAAGAGATGGATGCCGGCATATTTATAATACATGGTGTGTTTTTGTTTCTATCTTTTTAGGTGATCGTGATGTTGTGGATCCAGGGCATTTCACCTCGGAAAGTGCACTTTTTGTGAGCATAACATTTTTAGCATTTTTTGACATATTTGCGAAAAGCCAAATTTTGAAGAGGCACACAGTGTGTCAACATGTGCTATCTGCCATCACGGGAGATCAATGGACGCGTTTTGGGGGTGCAACCCCTTCCTCAATAATAAAGTAGCTGTGAGGAAGGGGTTGCACCCCAAAAACACGTCCCTTGATCCCCCACGATGGCAGCTAGCACATGTTGACATTCGGCAATTGGTGTGCATCTTCAAAATTTGGCTTTTCTAGGGGTGACTTCACCCCATCTGAACGCAATATCAAACACAGTTTGTAAATACTCATGTCTGATATTGCTTTCAAGTTCTACCAAATGTGAACTTTGTAAGTTCAAGATTTGTGTCTTTCTTGTTGGTTTTAAACATGCCTGTTTTATCCTAAATGGACATTTCTACTTTTTCTAATGTGACCCCAATATAGTTATATACCCCTATATAGTTATACAACAAACATGTTGGTTTGTTTTAAAAACCTTTTCTAAATGCACATGTGATTGTGCTGGTATTAAAAAGATTGTTAATCAATAAAGTGTGGATTATTGTCTCAACGCTCCAACACTTTTGTGGCGCTCTAATTGGTGTTTTCAGTGACAATGGGGGTTATTTCCTAAAGGCAAATCCACTTTGCACTACAAGTGCAGTTTCAACTGCACTTGTAGTGCAGAGTGTCTGACTTTAGTAAATAACACCCAACAATGCTTTGTAATGTTACACAATCACGCCATTTTCAGGACTCACCACATTTCTGTCAGGGTCAGCTAAAAGAAACACAAGCAGTAAATGTCACCAAAGATTTTAGTAGTTAATTTTTTTTTTATTTGAAAAAGGTTTCAGACATTGTCTGGCATATTGATAGCCCCCCTACCCACAAAGTATTCAAGGTATCTTAGCCGGACATCACAGGCATTCGGGGGGGCAAGCCAGGACGGCCACTTTCAAGCTCCGTCAGGGTTGGTTTATTTTGAATTCCAGCCTCAGCATAGTTGGTAGCCAGCATAGTTGGTAGAATGTTACCATAAAAAGTTGTGTAGAATACAGCACGCCAGGATGATATGATTCAGTTTGTACTCCGCCATGTGTATGGGTGTAAGAAATAGGCGGAACCGGCTGGCCATGATTCCAAACGTGTTCTCCACCACTCTTCTAGCTCTGGCCAGCCGGTAATTAAAAACCCTCTGGTCCGGGGTGAGGGTCCTCATCGGGAATGGCCGCATAAGATGGTCCCCCAGCGCAAACGCTTCATCTGCAACGAAGAGGAATGGGAGTCCTTCCACATTGTCTTCTGGAGGTGGCAAGTCCAAGCTGCCATTCTGGAGATGCCTGTAGAACTCCGTCTGGGCGATGACTCCACCATCGGACATCCGGCCATTCTTCCCCACGTCCACATACAGGAACCTGGGCAAAGTGGGAGGCCACAGTCTGCCATTCCTGTGGCATGGAAGGAAACTGTGGAGTCAAACAACAACAAAAAATTTGTCATTTTGCACATAAACAGGGAAAGCAGATTAGACACAAACATTCTTGGCCAACATCAAGATAACATTTATTTGAGGGAGTTTTTAAAGACCAAAGTATAAGGTACACCTATCAGATTCCCCCTCCCCCACCCCCTCTCATGGGCCATTTCTAACATTATAGGGGGGGGGACTCTTGGACAGGTAACCCTCTCCACTTCATTGAGAGATGAATGCCTAAATAATGGGTATTACTTTGGCCAGCCCCTCCTTAGTTACACTATTGGCAGCCCACTGGACAGGTAGGAAGTGTCATAATACAAAAATATATATACACATTGTACACATTTGAGCACATTTGGACATTCTGCTATTACCTATCAAGATAATAATAGTATACAAAAACTTTAAACAGTACCATTTGAAAGTATACAGGCAGGCCCTTGCACTACATGCTTTGGGGAATTCATCCATACATCTGAGCACAAAAGAGATGACTATAGTGTGTATGGGTTTGGCAAAGTCAGCAGATAGATGAGTGAGGATAGATAGAGAATTGGTATCAGCTGACTTAGCAGTTGGGGGGAGGGAGGGTTCCAAATGATTTGGGGACCCCCCAAAAAAAGCGTCTGGCACTCTGCCTGAATTTAAAGCACAAATCGCATTTAAAAACATTTTTGGGGGTATTTAGGGTAAAGCACTACTATGGAGCTGATAAAATACATTGTTAAGTGACTACATGAGGTGAATATAGGGCCAGGAGACCATGCTGGGGAGGTAAGTGAAGGCAAATATGTATAATGGACAAAAAAAATAAGTACATAAAAATCCAGCATGCGTGAGGACAAAGGGGACATTCACAGCATATTACAATCATGGTAATTAGGGAATGAGGAAAGAAATACAATATTTTATCAAACATTAAATACCATAAATGTGATATTAAAGGATAAAAATCTTACCTTAATATACTCCTTCTGCAGGACCTGTATGATGGCAGAACAGGTCTCTGGGATAATGATCCCCAGAGCCTGGGGGGAGATGCCTGTCAAGAACTTCAAGTCCTGCAGACTTCTCCCCGTTGCCAAGTACCGCAACGTGGTGACTAGCCTCTGCTCTGGAGTGATGGCTTGCCTCATGCAAGTATCCTGCCTGCTGATATAGGGGGTCAGCAAAGCCAACAAACAGTGAAATACGGGGTCCGTCATCCGGAAAAAGTTCCTGAAATCATCAGGATTATTCTCACAGATCTCACGGAGCAAAGGCGTATGACAGAACTGGTCACGCTGAAGCAACCAATTCTTGGTCCATGAACTCCTCCCCACCCTGTTCATGGACTGGACTTGTGTCAAGGTCAGGACCCCAACACCAAGCCCCCGCACAGCACGAACTCTACGAGGAGTACGTATACACAACATGGCTAGAAAACGGTCCGCTGCTCAGAACGAAGTAATAGAACGCACTGAAGAACAGCAAGGCCTGTGAAGAGCGACCTGAAAAACAGTAACGAACGAACAAGAACACAATGATAAATCAATGGTACTCACTGCACGCACTGAAGAGCAGATACAAACCCACAAGCACAAACTGAACAGCAGAAAACGATCTGAAAACCATGAGTCTGAAAAAGCGTGAATCATCTCTCACCAAACTTTTAAAAGGAGCCCAAAGGGTGCCGCACTTGGTTCTGAACTGGCCTTTTCTAGTCTCGTCGTAGGTGGTGTATGTCACCGCGTTCTTGGCGATTGGAAATTCCGACAACTTTGTGCGACCGTGTGTACGCAAAACAAGTTTGAGCCAACATCCGTCGGAAAAAATCCATGGATTTTGTTGTTGGAATGTCCGATCAATGTCCGATCATGTGTACGGGGCATTAGAGTTTCATCAGTTGAATGAAATACTGTTAATAATGAATCAATCATATAAACTATGCATGTATCATAAAACAATGTAAACATGTCTTGTGGTATGAGTGTTTAACATGTTTTCCCCTTCGTAATGCTTTGTGACCAGAGTTTTTTTTTTTGAAGCTTTGATCCCCAAACCTAGCAGCATTAATATGCATCTGTCAACTTAATAACAAACCCCTTCACATGCGCTCACTTTTCCCTGTTGCAGTCGTCCTGAGCTCAGTGATGCTGCAGCAGAAGATGACAGTGGACCACACATGTGGGGGTTTGAGAGCTGGGAGTGTCCTAGCAATGTCATATCAACAAGGCAAGATAGGGTGATACCAGCTCTGGATGTTTTTCAGTCAGGCTTCATGAGGTACCTACATGGCCTGCACCTATAACAACGGCATTATCCAACTTTGGTCAAAGCTGCAGTTTGTTTTTATCTACAGGTGACCTTACCTGTACAGGTAGTTTTTTGGGTGAAGTTGAACTAACCCTTTAAAGCAAATATTTAGCTTTTTCCTGCATGGGAACTACATAGGCTTGCTTTAGGGAATTAAAATGTTGCATGCACTATGTTTTTTGTGTTCGAATTTGAAGCTTAAACTTTATTCTAGTTTAGTACATTTATTGTTATGCTCTTTTCCTGCAGCGCCTTATCCGTCAAAGCTACTTTGCTTCTGTTTCATACCTGGACAGTCTGGTTGGAAAGTTGCTGAATACAGTGGAAAATCTTGGGTTGTCCAATGACACCATCATTGTGTTTGCCTCTGATCATGGTACCTATGAGCAGATATATGGCGCCTCTTTTTGATTTCTCATTGATATGTAACTTATTTGTAATGCTTTTTATACTCTCAGGGTGGTCCTTAGGAGAACATGGTGAATGGGCAAAGTATAGCAATTTTGATGTGGCTACTCGAGTTCCACTGATGATTTATGTCCCGGGTATAACTCGCAGAGGCCAACCGCAGCAGAACATCTTTACATACATTGATCCTCTGAGTCATGAACTAGAGAGAAGCATTCCAGGTAATATAATAATCCTTATACATTTTTTTTTGCCTTGTGATCTGCTTAAAGTGTATGTCATGGCAAAATTTGGGGGCGGGGGGGGGGGGAGGAGGGGTGCAGTACATCTCTTCAATACATACACATTTACTCATGTTTTATCTCTTGAAAGATACTGAAAATACAGATAAATAATCTTCTGTATGAGTTGACAAGACAGTGCCTCTGCTGTGCTGAAATCCTACCAGCATCGTTATTCCTGTCTACTGGACTGCAGAACTCTGCCTATCCTTTCTGTCTTAGCTGAACATGCAGCTTATTTTCCAGCAAAACAATGCTTCTGCCTTGACTTCTAAGAGCCTGACCACACACTCTCTGTCAGGAAAGGGCTCTTGTAGTTCTAGGGGCATGTCTAAATCAATAGGAACTAATCACCCAGCAGGTGTCCTTGCAAAAAATTACCAAGCTGGTGATGTAACAGGAAATAAGAAAAGTTGTATTTACTTAACTTGAGAATTGATGGTAAATTTGGATAATGCCTGGAAATACACAGTAATGGTGGGGACAGAATGTTGGCCAGTGATGGACACAGAATGGCGGACAGTGATGGTGGGGACAGAATGGCAAACAGTGATGGTGGGGACAGAATGGCAGACAATGATGGTGGGAACAGAATGGCGGACAGTGATGGTGGCTACAGAATGGCGGACAGTGATGGTGGGGACAGAGTGGCGGACAGTGTTGGTGGAGACAAAATGGCAGACAGTGTTGGTGGGGACAGAATGGCAGACAGAGATGGTGGGGACAGAATGATGACACAGTGATGACGCAGGATGTGATGTCAGTCTGTGCATAACAGACCCGCATGAAAGCTGAGGTAAACTGATGTCTCTGTATGTGAAATCTGCACAATTTTCCCATCTGTTTTCATGCAGGTATGGTGTGAAAGAGGCCTAAAACAAACAAATCTTTAGTGAAAATAAAATCACCTTTGTGCCATCACCTTTAACACAAGAAAATCACCAGACCACCATGACCACCTATTTAATATGTATCATGTAGCGCTTTTCTCCTTTACGGGAGGGGAACCCTGGACCAGCCACTCTTTTATCCTCCAAAAGGACCAATTCTGCCAATTAAGATGTTAACTAAAAAGGAAAAAGAGCTTACATTGTGTAAAATCCTCACTTTATTGTGAATTGACAATTAAAATCCTACAAGCGCTCACCCTACAGTAAAATGCACCAATGGTTTCAGCATGCAAACACGCAAACCATCGGCTTCACCGCTGCTACCAATCTGCAGCACTAGCCTAAGGTATAAATGCCATTGCCAGAAGGTTTGCTGTGTCTTCCACCACAGTCTCAAGAGCATGGAGGAGATTCCAGGAGACGGACAGTTGCTCTAGGAATGCTGGACAGGGCCGTAGCAGCTCCTTAACCCATCAGCAGAATCAGTATCTGCTCATTTGTGCAAGGAGGAACAGGATGAGCACTGCCAGAGTGCTACAAAATCACCTCCAGCAGGCCACTGGTGTGAATGTCTCCGACCAAAGAAACAGACTTCATGAGGGTGGCCTGAGGGCCCGATGTTCATTAGTGGGCCTTGTACTCACTGCCTGAACACCAGAATTGGCAGGTCCGCCACTGGTGCCCTGTGCTTTTCAGAGATGAGAGGAGGTTCACGCTGGGCACATGTGACAGATGTAAAAGGGTCTGTAGAAGCCGTGGAGAATGTTATGCTGCCTGTAACATCTTTCAGCATGACTGATTTGGTGGTGGGTCAGTGATGGTCTGGGGAGGCATATCCATGGAGGGACACACAGACCACCACAGGCTAGACAATGGCACCCTAACTGCCATTAGGTATCGAGATGAAATTCTTGGACCCATTGTCAAACCCTGTGCTGGTGCAGTGGATCCTGGGTTCCTCCTGGTGCACAATGCCCGGCCTAATGTGGCAAGAGAGAAAAGAAACACAGGCGCCTCTAGGTTAGAACTGTGAACCTTTTAATGAGATACAGGTGCATTATTCACTTATATGGAGGTTAAGGAAGTAAGGCACCAGTCCATCCACACTTGCATGGCGTTCACTGCAGAGCGGCGTTCTGAACAGCTGATTTTTCTGCCTGTGGGGGTGAAATCTTAGCCAGCAGGATCTCTGGGACCACGGCGATGAAATCAAGGCTTGGATCAGGCCAATGGTGAGGGCTGGAACACGGCGCCGGGTGTGATGATGTCACTGGTGGGTTGCCAACCCACCAGTGATGTCATCACGCCCGGCGCAGCGTTCCAGCTCCTCTCATACACATTCAGGGATCTCTGATCCACGATCCAGTTCGGATCTTGGTCCTCTCCCCCAGGCCAATTTAAACTCACCTGTGACAGACAGCCTTCGTCTCTGCCTGGGAAACACAGAAAATACTGGTCCGTGAGAGCAAAAGGGTCAACTTTAAGCTGTTGGAAGCAAAAAATTAGGTTTATTTTACGTTTTTAATTTCTTTTTGGAGAAGTAAGACATGCCATGTGGATATTCACACATTTAAAGATCCTATTGTGTTCTCTAAACAACCACAGGAAAAACATTTTAATTATGATATAAAATGTGTGCACTATCACATTAAACTAAAAGCATCAAGTAAAATTATGAAATTACAAGAATGAATCAAACCTCTGGACTTCACCTTGTATAATATAAATATCAATAAAAACTAAAAAGACTTATGCTGCGTACACACAACCGGACTTTACGGCATACTTTGCTCGGCGGACTTTTCGATGGACTTTACGACGGACTTTCCTAATGAACGGACTTGCCTACACACGATCAACCAAAGTCCGACGGATTTGTACGTGATGACGTACGACCGGACTAAAACAAGGAAGTTCATAGCCAGTAGCCAATAGCTGCCCTAGCGTCTGTTTTTGTCTGTCGGACTAGCATACAGATGAGCGGACTTTTCCACCGGACTCGAGTCCGTCGGATAGATTTGAAACATGTTTCAAATCTAAGTCCGTCAAACTTTTGAGAAAACAAAGTCCGCTGGAGCCCACACATGATCGAATTGTCCGACGAAATCCGGTACGCCGGACCAAGTATGCCGTAAAGTCCGATCGTGTGTACACGGAATTACTTTAACCTCAATTAAGATAAAACCACAAGAGTAAGCTTTTTCCTTGTTTACCAGAACAGCAAAAAAAAAAAATACTAGTTGTAAGTCTGAAATATAAGGAATACTAGCAGCAATATACAGTATCTCACAAAAGTGAGTAAACACCTCACATTTTTGTAAATATTTTATTATATATTTTCATGTGACAACACTAAAGAAATGACACTTTGCTACAATGTAAAGTAGTGAGTGCACAGCAGTGGTTTTCAACTCCTGTCTTCAGGACCAACTAACAGGCCAGATTTTAAGTATTACCTTGGAGGTATGCAGACTAGAATACTGCAATCACTGAGCAGCAAATGATACCACATGTGATGTATTTCAGTTAACTTGGAAACCTGGCCTGTTAGTGGGTCCTGAGGACAGGGGTTGAGAACCACAGGTGTACAGCCTGTATAACAGTGTAAATTTGCTGTCCCCTCAAAATAACTCAACACACAGCCATCAATGTCTAAACAAAAGCGAGTACATCCCTACTCCCCAGTGTCATGTAGTGTTACAAGGTGTGAATGGGGAGCAAATGTGTTAAATTTGGTGTGATCGCTTTCACTTTCTCATACTGGTCACTGGAAGCTCAACATGGCACCTCATGGCAAAGAAC
This sequence comes from Aquarana catesbeiana, assembly GCF_042186555.1. NCBI lineage: Eukaryota > Metazoa > Chordata > Amphibia > Anura > Ranidae > Aquarana > Aquarana catesbeiana. Next base: position 150,425,212 of record NC_133332.1, on the reverse strand, counting down.
TCTCTGAGGATCTGAAAAAAAGAATTGTTGCTCTACATAAAGATGGCCTAGGCTATAAGAAGATTGCCAAGACCCTGAAACTAAACTGCAGCATGGTGGCCAATACCATACAGCAGTTTAACAGGACATGTTCCACTCAGAACAGGCCTCGCCACGATCGACCAAAGAAGATAAGTGCACGTGCTCAGCGTCATATCCAGAGGTTGTCTTTGGGAAATAGACGTATGAGTGCTGCCAGCATTTCTGCAGAGGTTGAAGGGGTGGGGTCAGTCTGTCAGTGCTCGGACCATATGCCCCACACTGCATAACATTGGTCTGCATGGCTGTCGTCCCAGAAGGAAGCCTTTTCTAAAAATGCTGCACAAGAAAGCCCGCAAACAGTTTGCTATAGACAAGCAGACTAAGGACATGGATTACTGGAACCATGTACTGTGGTCTGATGAGACCAGGATAAATTTATTTGGTTCAGATGGTGTCAAGTGTGTGTGGCGGCAACCAGGTGGGGAGTACAAAGTCAAGTGTGTCTTGCCTACAGTCAAACATGGTAGTGGGAGTGTCATGGTCTGGGGCTGCATGAGTGCTGCCGGCACTAGGGAGCTACAGTTCATTGAGGAAACCATGAATGCCAATTGGGCCGCAGTGCAGTATTCCAGCATGATAACGACCCCAAACACACCTCCAAGATGATCACTGCCTTGCTAAAGAAGCAGAGGGTAAAGGTGATGGACTGGCCAAGCATGTCTCCAGACCTAAACCCTATCGAGCATCTGTGGGGCATCCTCAAACAGAAGGTGGAGGAGCACAAGGTCTCTAACATTCACCAACTCTGTGATGTCGTCATGGAAGAGTGGAAGAGGACTCCAGTGGCAACCTGTGAAGCTCTGGTGAACTCCATGCCCAAGAGGGTTAAGGCAGTGCTGGAAATAATGGTGCCCACACAAAATATTGACACTTTGGGCCCAATTTGGACATTTTCACTTAGGGGGTGTACTCACTTTTGTTGCCAGCGGTTTAGACAATAATGGCTGTGTGTTAAGTTAATTTGAGGGAGCAGCAAATTTACACTGTTATACAAGCTGTACACTCAGTACTTTGCATTGTAGCAAAGTGTAATTTCTTCAGTTGTGTCACATGAAAAGATATAATAAAATATTTACAAAAATGTGGGGGTGTACTCACCTTTGTGAGATACTGTAAATAATTAACAGGTGTTGTATATAGCAAGAATAGAGAGTGAGTAAAAAAAAAAAAAAAAGTATATCTAACGAACGCTGTTGAATGGAGGTCAATTAATGATGGCCCCTTCAGAAGTTTTGCTATTGGGTTATTGTGGCAATAGAGGGACATCAAGGCAGATCTTCAGGGTTTTTTCCAAATAGGAAAGTCTTAATTGAGCCTTTCTCAAATGTTTTACTGTGGAGGAATTGTTGTAAAAATGTTCAAGCCTCGGAGAATCTCTGCTAAAAATGATTACCGTATATACTTGAGTATAATTCGACCCGAGTATAAGTTGAGGCCCCTAATTTACCACAAAATTTGGGAAAAACTTATTGACCCGAGTATAAGACGAGGGTGAGAAATGCAGCAGCAGTGGAAAAAGAGGGTCAACAATGCCCATCTGAAGCTGCATGTGTCCTGTGCAGCCTACCTGTCCTGTGTCCCTGTGTCCTGTACATGTGCAGGTGTCCTGTGTCCCTGTGTCCTGTACATGTGTCCTGTGTCCTGTACATGTGCATGTGTCCTGTGTCCTATACATGTGCATGTGTCCTGTTTCCCTGTGCAGCCTACCTGTGTCCTGTGCAACCTCCGTGTGGCGATCTCCATCCTCCCTGTGGCGATCTCCATCCTCCCATCAGCGTGTGATAATACCAGCCGGAGGCCATTCCACTGTTCAAGAGCCGCACCTCCTCCTGTGATAGGCAGAACACTCAGCGGTCAGCCTATCATGGACATTCTCTCATTCTCATACCACGGACGAGGATGAGAGAATGTCCGTGATAGGCTGTACACTGACTGCTGGGAAATGGAGTGTTCAGCCTATCGCAGACGAGGAGGAGGCGCGGCTTTTGAAAACTGGAATAGCCTCCGAACTGTATTATCACACGCTGGCCGCCGTCTGCCTGCATGACACGCTGATCATGTAGGCAGACGGCGGTGACTCGAGTATAAGTCGAGGGGGGCACTTTCAGCCTAAAATAAATGGCTGAAAATCTCGACTTATACTCGAGTATATACGGTATGTATACTGTACAGCTCACCAAATATTAGCACAATCTATACATTTTAGGAGTTACCTTCCCCCCACTCTGTACAACATTTTCTTTCTCGAACATCACGGGACACAGAGCCACAGTAATTACTGATGGGTTATATAGGTATCACTGGTGATTGGACACTGGCACACCCTATCAGGAAGTTCAACCCCCTATATAATCCCTCCTCCTTGCAGGGATACCTCAGTTTTTACGCCAGTGTCTTAGGTGATGGACGTGTAAAGATGTCCTGTGCTGAGCTCCAAAGGGAACATCCTAAGATCCTATATTGGGGCAAGCCAGGCGAACCGGATCCATTCAAAGTGTCTTTTCATGGCCAAATTGAATGGTACCCGGGCCTCGTGTCCGAAGAAACGAGGTTTTACCCGTAATGCTTCTCTTTTTAGAGAGCTGGACCCCGCAGATCAGAAAATGGCTTTAAACTTCCTAATTTCTGGCGAGGTGCTTTACGGTCCCAGAACTGTTGGATCCCCCTACTGATGACGGCCCCAGTCTCTGACGGTTTTTTCAAACGGAGCCCACCGTGAGAGGTGAAGATTGGGTCTGTGTAAACAGCACCCTGCGGCTGGATAAGGTAAGAGGAGATTCCACAGAATTTTTGAGTTCTAGTGGCTTTTCTCCTTTAAGGTAAATGCATGCTATGCCTATTGTGACCACCGGGGGCTGCCAAGAGCACAAACCTACACATGCTGACTATCTGTCTCAGGTGTTGTAATCGCTGTTTATGTCCCAGCGTCTCAAGCAGGCTGCAAACAGGTAAGGTGGAAAGGGGGGATTTCTAATGTTTGAATGTTCCCCCCCCAGGCTAGAGAGGGGCCACAGGGGTCTAGAAAGTGGTTATACCACCCGGGCTCTGCGGCCTAATGGCCACCATCTCTCAAGATAGCCGTTCAGGCAGAACTTGTTACCAGCCTCCCTCCCTCCCCCCCCCCCCATCCCCAGCCTTTCTCCGGAAGCATGACAGGAGAGTCGGCAGCGCGGGAAGCGCTCGTTTTTTTCAAAACTCGAGGGGGGGGGCGGTAGAGGAGGGGGCGGGACGTCAGCACAGAGTGCTTAGACTCCCACTCAGGCCAGCTGCAGGCTATTAAAGGCACTCTGTACAGGTGCACTCAGCCTTCTGAGAGACACAGAGCTGACGGTCGCATGTAAGGTGGGACACAGGCATTCTCCTAGGCAGCATTTACTGAAGTAACACCAGACTGAGCATTGGGTAGCAAGGCTTTTAGCCAGACTACATCGCTCAGCGGGCAGTGTTCATTTGTATACCTCACACCTTGTTGCTTTGCACTATGGGTAGAAGAGGTTCAAGCACCCCAGGAACCAGAGACACTAGGGGATCTCGTTCAGGTTCTGAGGGCCCCCTGTCGGCAGCATCCTCCCCCCCTAAAGATGGGCCAGGGATGGCTAGCCAGGGAGAGCCATCGGGGTCAGGGGCTACACCTGCTTCTGGCACTTCAGCCCCTGTATATATTACACAAGAGGTTTTTTCCTCAACCATTAATGGTCTAGAGGAAAGATTAATGGCCGTGATTACGTCTTCACTCAGTGGAAGAAAACGCACTAGGCTTTCCTCTGTTCCCCAAGACCCTCAGACAGAGGAGCTCTGGGATAAAGGAGATGAATCCCTTTCAGAGGATCGGGATGGGATGGATGATTCCTCTTCGGAGGATTCAGGTGGAGAGGGACCCTCTGCGACTTCCCAAGAGGAGAAAGTCTTAGTGCAGATCCTCACTGGATTGGTCCGCTCCACATTTAAGTTGCCCATACCTGAAACTGCTAAAGAATCCTCTTCTGCTTTGGGGTCACTGAAACCTTTCCAAGCAGCACATGCTTTTCCTGTTCATACTTTACTTGAAAAGCTTATTTATTCTGAGTGGGATCACCCAGACAAACGTTTTTTTCCGCCGAGAAAGTTTTCAACACTTTATCCGATGGAAGAAAAGTTTATTAAAATGTGGGGAATACCGGCTATTGATGCCGCCATTTCCTCCGTAAATAATAGCCTGACTTGTCCTGTAGACAATGCTCAGATGCTCAGGGATCCTGTAGATAAAAGGATGGAATCCCTATTGAAGGATGTTTTCTCCTTAGCAGGATCAGTGGCCCAACCTGCAGTAGCAGCGATTGGAGTCTGTCAATACTTAAGAGACCATGTTAAGCAGGTCATCAAAGTATTACCTGAACAGCAGGCCCAGGGGTTTGCTAACCTTCCAGCAGCCTTATGCTTTGTGGTTGACGCCATTAGAGATTCTATCGTGCAAACCTCCCGTCTTTCACTGGGGTTGGTGCATATACGTAGAATCCTATGGTTGAAAAATTGGTCAGCCGAAGCACCATGTAAGAAGCTACTGGCTGGGTTTCCATTTCGTGGTGCAAGGTTGTTTGGAGAGGACTTGGATAACTATATCAAGAGAATCTCTTGTGGGAAAAGCACTCTCTTACCTGTCAAGAAGAAGAGTAAGCGTCCCTCTTTCAAACGGACTCTTTCCCCAGCGCCGGGGGGCTTCAGCCTCCAGGCAGTCTCGACGGCCGCCTCCATCAGGGTCCAGAGACAAGAGTCAACCCCAGGGACAAAAGAAGTCCTGGGGAAAGAAGCCTACTAGGCAAAACACTAAGACCTCTGCATGAGGGGGCGCCCCCGCTCACTCGAGTGGGGGGAAGACTACGACAGTTCTCAGAGCTCTGGCAGGAGGACTTCCAGGACAGATGGGTAATCTCCACGGTAACCTTAGGGTACAAGCTGGAGTTTCAGGAATTCCCCTCTCCTCGGTTCCTCAGATCAAATGTTCCCAGAGACCCAGAGAAGAAGCAGTCGCTCCTTCTAGCGTTAGAGCGACTTTTGTCGCAGGAGGTCATTATGATAGTTCCCGCAAAGGACCAGGGATTGGGCTTCTATTCCAACCTTTTTACGGTCCAAAAGCCAAATGGGGATGTCAGGCCCATTCTGGACTTAAGGGATCTGAACCGATTCCTAAGGATTCAATCCTTCCGCATGGAATCAATTCGAACAGTAGTTCCCACCCTGCAGGGAGGAGAATTTCTGGCATCAATAGACATCAGAGATGCATATCTGCATGTGCCCATTTTTCCTGCTCATCAGAAGTTTCTGCGCTTCGAGGTAGGAGGGCGCCATTTCCAGTTTGTGGCTCTGCCTTTCGGGATAGCCACTGCACCTCGAGTGTTCACAAAGATCTTGGCTCCTCCTCTGGCCAGATTAAGGGCTCAGGGTATAGCTGTCATAGCATACCTAGACGACCTGCTCTTGATAGACCGGTCGGTAGCCTCTTTGAAGGGAAACTTGAGGACCACGGTCAGGTATCTAGAACACCTGGGTTGGATCCTCAACTTAGAAAAGTCTTTCCTAAAACCAGTAAGAAGACTGGAGTATTTAGGTCTGATTATAGATACAAGCCAGGAGAAAATATTTCTACCCCAGGCAAAGATCGCTGCTTTAAGAGAGCTGATTCTGACAGTAAGGACCAAGAAGGGTCCCTCAGTCCGCCTTTGTATGAGGCTACTAGGGAAGATGGTGTCTTCATTCGAAGCAGTTCCCTATGCTCAGTTTCACTCAAGAATGCTGCAACACAGTATTCTGTCGACCTGGAACAAGAAGGTTCAGGCATTAGACTTTCCGATGCACCTGTCGCATGCGGTGCGTCAGAGCCTCAATTGGTGGCTCATACCCGAAAACCTGCAGAAGGGGAAATCCTTTCTACCGGTTACCTGGACGGTGGTAACAACAGATGCCAGTCTGTCAGGTTGGGGAGCAGTTCTGGAACAGGCTGCGGTCCAAGGGGTATGGTCCAAGACAGAGAGGACCTTACCCATTAACATTCTGGAGATCCGGGCGATACATCTAGCTCTAAAAGCCTGGACTATCAGGCTACAGGGTTGTCCGGTCAGGATCCAGTCCGACAATGCCTCAGCAGTGGCTTATGTCAATCATCAGGGAGGCACCCGGAGCCGAGCTGCTCAAAAAGAGGTGAACCAGATCTTAGTCTGGGCAGAGATGCATGTGCCATGCATATCGGCAGTTTTCATCCCGGGAATAGAAAATTGGCAAGCGGACTATCTAAGTCGCCAGCAGTTACTTCCAGGGGAATGGACTCTGCATCCCGACATCTTTTGGGCCATATGCCAAAGATGGGGGGTTCCAGATGTAGATCTCTTTGCATCCCGATTCAACAAAAAGATAGACAGATTTGTGGCAAGGACAAAAGATCCTCTTGCATGCGGGACGGATGCGTTGGTGATTCCGTGGCATCGGTTCTCACTGATTTACGCATTCCCGCCTATTCTGCTACTACCACGACTTCTTCGCAGGATCAGGCAGGAAAGGAAGTCGGTACTTCTGGTGGCCCCCGCTTGGCCCAGGAGGACTTGGTATGCAGAAATAGTAAGGATGACGGTGGGTTCCCCGTGGACCCTACCGGTACGCCCAGACCTGTTATCTCAAGGTCCAGTGTTCCATCCTGCCTTACAAACGCTAAATTTGACGGTTTGGCTATTGAGACCCACGTTCTGAAGAGTCGTGGGCTCACAGGTCCTGTCATATCTACCTTGATTAATGCAAGGAAGCCAGCTTCCAGGATGATTTATCATAGAGTCTGGAAGGCTTATATAACCTGGTGTGAATCCAGAGGTTGGCATCCCAGGAAATATGTCATAGGTAGAATCCTTGATTTTCTACAGATGGGATTAGAGATGAAGCTGGCCTTGAGTACCATCAAGGGCCAGGTTTCTGCTTTATCAGTATTATTTCAGCGGCCACTTGCTTCGCATTCTTTGGTCCGAAACTTTATGCAGGGGGTGATGCGTCTTAATCCTCCGGTTAAATCGCCCCTAAACCCCTGGGACTTGAATTTGGTCCTGGCTGTGTTACAGAAACAGCCTTTTGAACCAATAAGTCAGATTCCTTTGGTCTTGTTGACAAGGAAATTAATTTTTCTGGTGGCCATCTCTTCTGCTAGAAGAGTATCAGAATTAGCAGCTCTTTCCTGTAAGGAGCCTTATTTGATTATACACAAGGATAGAGTGGTACTACGCCCTCATCCTAGTTTTTTACCGAAGGTGGTTTCTGATTTTCATTTAAACCAAGACATTGTTCTACCTTCCTTTTTTCCAGATCCCTGTTCTCCGGAAGAGAGATCTCTACATTCGTTGGATGTAGTAAGAGCAGTTAAGGCCTATCTAGGGGCAACTACTCAGATCCGCAAGACGGATGTTTTGTTCGTGCTGCCAGAGGGTCCCAATAGAGGACAGGCAGCGTCAAAAGCTACCATTTCTAAATGGATTCGACAGTTGATCATTCAAGCTTACGGTTTGAAACAGAAGATTCCTCCGTTTCAGATCAGGGCACATTCCACAAGGGCTATTGGTGCTTCTTGGGCAGTGCATCACCGGGCCTCTATGGCTCAAATCTGCAAGGCCGCAACCTGGTCTTCAGTTCATACATTCACCAGATTCTATCAGGTGGATGTGAGAAGGCATGAGGATATCGCCTTTGGGCGTAGTGTGCTGCAGGCAGCGGTACAGGGTCCTCAGGTCTGATTGCACCCTACTTGGTCGTGGTTCCCCCCCCTCAGGTAGCATTGCTCTGGGACATCCCATCAGTAATTACTGTGGCTCTGTGTCCCGTGATGTTCGAGAAAGAAAATAGGATTTTTTAAAACAGCTTACCTGTAAAATCCTTTTCTTTCGAAGGACATCACGGGACACAGAGGTCCCGCCCCTCTTCTAATACACTATATTGCTTGGCTACAAAACTGAGGTATCCCTGCAAGGGGGAGGGATTATATAGGGGGTTGAACTTCCTGATAGGGTGTGCCAGTGTCCAATCACCAGTGATACCTATATAACCCATCAGTAATTACTGTGGCTCTGTGTCCCGTGATGTCCTTCGAAAGAAAAGGATTTTACAGGTAAGCTGTTTTAAAAAATCCTATTTTTTGTAATTTTGAAAATACATGAATAAAGAAAACAAAAGTAACCCAGTCTGTAAAAATTGTGCTGTTTCTTATAGCGAAAGTAAACCCACAGTTTCATCAACCGTTACATTGTGTTGGGAATGTAACTGTCACAATGGTTGTGCTGTGAACCAAACTGTCAAACCATCCAATGGCTGGTGTCATAACTGATCACATGTACAGCATCATGGCAGTTGAAGATTAAACAGAGACCAAGTTGGCAGCTTCCTTGGCTGAAAACGATAGGAGGGTTTACTTCCACTTTAGTACTAGTGGTTGACATAGAAATGCCCTCTTAGGTTGCTGGAAAGTGGAAGGTTGTCAGCTTGCATTGGTGAGTAGTGTAGATGGGAAATCAAGATGCCTTGCTCACTGCTTAAGGAACCCGTAGCGACTTCAAGAGGAGCCCTAGGGTCCCATAGAACCCTGGATGAGAAAACTGGCTTAGTCAGACACCAGTTCAACTATAAGTATGTTTTAGGCTCTGTAAGGACCAAAACACTTGCAGGATGGATAAAGAAGGAAAATTGGGACTTTGAATGAGGCTATTGACATTGTGGAGGTAAAAGGACATACAGTCAGGTCCATAACTATTGGGACATCGACACAATTCTAATCTTTTTGGCTCTATACACCACCACAATGTATTTGAAATTAAACGAACAAGACATGCTTTAACTGCAGACTTTCAGCTTTAATTTGAGGGTATTTACATCCAAATCAGGTGAACAGTATGGGAATTAAAACAGTTTGTATATGTGCCTCCCACTTTTTAAGGGACCAAAAGTAATGGGACAGATTAACAATCATCCATCAAACTTTCACTTTTTAATACTTGGTTGCAAATCCTTTGCAGTCAATTACAGCCTGAAGTCTGGAACGCATAGACATCATCAGACGCTGGGTTTCATCCTTGGTGATGCTCTGCCAGGCCTCTAATGCAACTGTCTTCAGTTCCTGCTTGTTCTTGGGGCATTTTCCCTTCAGTTTTGTCTTCAGCAAGTGAAATGCATGCTCAAAGGCCATTGCATAACATTCCACTTCTTTCCCTTAAAAAACTCTTTGGTTGCTTTCACAGTATGCTTCAGGTCATTGTCCATCTGCACTGTGAAGCTCCGTCCAATGAGTTCTGAAGCATTTTGCTGAATATGAGCAGATAATATTGCCCGAAACACTTCAGAATTCATCCTGCTGCTTTTGTCAGCAGTCACATCATCAATAAATACAAGAGAACCAGTTCCATTGGCAGCCATACATGCCCACGCCATGACACTACCACCACCATGCTTCACTGATGAGGTGGTATGCTTTGGATCATGAGCAGTTCTTTTCCTTCTCCATACTCTTCTCTTCCCATCACTCTGGTACAAGTTGATCTTGGTCTCATCTGTCCATAGGATGTTGTTCCAGAACTGTGAAGGCTTTTTTAGATGTTGTTTGGCAAACTCTAATCTGGCCTTCCTGTTTTTGAGGCTCAACAATGGTTTACATTTTGTGGTGAACCCTCTGTATTCACTCTGGTGAAGTCTTCTCTTGATTGTTGACTTTGACATACATACACCTACCTCCTGGAGAGTGTTCTTGATCTGGCCAACTGTTGTGAAAGGTGTTTTCTTCACCAGGGAAAGAATGCTTTGATCATCCACCACAGTTGTTTTCTGTTGTCTTCCCGGGTCTTTTGGTGTTGCTGAGCTCACCAGTGCGTTCTTTCTTTTTAAGGATGTTCCAAACAGTTGATTTGGCCACACCTAATGTTTTTGCTATCTCTCTGATGGGTTTGTTTTTTCAGCCTAATGATGGCTTGCTTCACTGATAGTGACAGCTCTTTGGATCTCATATTGAGAGTTGAAAGCAACAGATTCCAAATGCAAAAAGCACACTTGAAATGAACTCTGGACCTTTTATCTGCTCCTTGTAAATGGGATAATGAGGGAATAACACACACCTGGCCATGGAACAGCTGAGCAGCCAATTGTCCCATTACATTTGGTCCCTTAAAAAGTGGAAGGCACACATACAAACCGTTGTAATTCCTACACCTTTCACCTGATTTGGATGTAAATACCCTCAAATTAAAGCTGAAAGTCTGCAGTTAAAGCATGTCTTGTTCGTTTCATTTCAAATCTATTGTGGTGGTGTATAGAGCCAAAAAGATTAGAATTGTGTCACTGTCCCAATATTTATGGACCTGACTATATTTATTGAACATGGGAAGATGTAGAGAATACATATCAATAATAGAAGACACATAAAAAAAGGCATAAAAAATATAATTTCACACACACATATGTGCACATGTAACATGGACTTCAAGGATACATATATGTATATCAACTTGGCACCACATGGTGGTCTTGAATTAATGATTGGTACATTCTATAAATTCATATATACATGTCATCTAGGCAGCACATTGCAAAGGAGATAGGACTGATATAAAAGCAGTACAAACATGATTCATTTGTAGATGATCTGGATTGATTGTCTAGTACAGGCATATGTCAGCATCCTAAATGGCCGACGCATTTCATGTGTGAACACTCATCAGGGGCGGATGCTCAAGAATATCGAGTAAGAATAATAAAATATAATTAATCTAGTTATAACTGATCATAACAGGGAAAGGAAAATTAGCCCGCCCTGAATACTTACATAGAGTCAATGCGATGAGATGTAGTAACTATGGGGCCAGGGCCAGAAGGTTGTCTGTCCCGGGAGCTGAGGTAATCTGGAGCCGCGTGTCAGCAGGGCGCAAACACAGACCCCCCAGAACACAGATTGCCAATGTTCATATTGAAACACAATGATGGACAGGTGGTGACTGCCAAAGAGTCTAAGATAAATGGATGCAATATCAGTGAGTTACATAATGTTAATAAGATACAGTGGAGATAATAAGTACCCAATTAAGGTAGTGAGGATAATCAGAATCTGTGCACATAGGATAAAGGTATAACCACAACCAAATTAACATAGACTATAGTGTAGAAAGAATTATAGAAAGACATCGAGGACAGTCCTGAATCACCAAGAACAGTTAGAGGGAGGAAGTGGCTAACTGGCAAAGCAATATGTGGAGTGACATTGTAAATAGCTTACATGTGTGCCAGAAAAGAGATGGAGAGATGAAGAGAAAACATGCAGATTCTATGACAGCAGTATCGCCAGTTAAAATTGACCCCAGGAAATTTGTAACTATTGACAAGACACATTTTTTATTTAACCAGGTGGGTAACGCATGTATTACTGATAAATAGCAATTCAGTTCCTTTATCACTTCTCTATGCCCAGCCACATTGCTGAACAGTAAATCAGTATTGTCACTTCTGTTCAATGAGCAGATAGCTAACCTCAGAAGCCGTAGGGCTCCATTCACACCTAGGCGAATCGCAGGTGGAATCGCCACAATTCCAAAACGCTCCAAAACGCAGGACATGTTTGTGATGTGATTACTTCTTAATGGCACCTCATTTGTGGTGTGATTTTGTCGCAATAAATCGTGCTTTAATCGCAAAGGGTAAAGCTTTTCGCTCAAAAAGGAGCAGGAGCTCCTTTTGGGTGACAGCGCTGCGTGTTGCTATTTGTAGTGATTGCAGCGCGATTTATCGTAGCTAAATCGCACCGTGATTGGGGTGCCATTAAGAAGTAAAGGCATCACAAAACGCGCCCCACGTTTTGCCGCAATTTGGAATCGCAGGTAGAATCGTGACAATTCCACCCGCAATTTCGCCCGTGATTCAAATCGCCTAGGTGTGTATGGAGCCTAAAGCTGACCAAGAAGCTGTAATGGTAAATCAGGAATTAACAAGGATCTTACTGACTATCAGAGGTATGTAAATCACAAAAATGGCTTCCCAATATTACAACTACTATTATTTTTCGCAGGTAAAACAGTAAACCTATAGTAATTCAACCACATATTTAGCTATTCACTTATATTTCCAAATCAGTTATAACACTCCCCAATACTGAAATGTGCTTATTGAAAATAAATTAAGTTTTATATTTGTATTTATTTATTTATTTTTATAGAAAATGTCAAGGAGGATCCTGTAGAGTTAGTTTCACTCTTTTCAACCATTGCTGATCTTGCTCAGCTTTCTCCACTATCAGAGTGTCCAGTTCCTTCATTCCACATAGAAATTTGCACTGAAGGACAAAGTTTGTCTCCATACTTCATCACTTCACAGGACAGAAGAGGAAATGATGAAACAGTTGCTTACAGCTCCTATCCCAGACCCTCGGATACTCCTCAGTGGGATTCAGACTTGCCTAATCTTAAAGACATTACAGTTATGGGATATTCCATGAGAACACCTGACTATAGATTTACTGCATGGGTTGGATATAATCCAACTACATTTGAAGCCAATTTTACAGACATTCATGCACAGGAGTTCTATTTTGTTGAAACAGATCCTAATCAAGACAATAACTTATTTAACAGTTCCATTCAGTCTAATCTGCTTACAAAACTTTTCGAAAACCTGAAAATTAGACGTTCATTCAACTGAATGTGTCTATTTAAAATCTGTAAAATACATTTTTCTGCAATTTCTGTAAAATACAATTTTTGATTATTTATTTCCATTTTCATATTTGTATTTTTAATAAAGTACTGTTACACAATCAAAAAGCATGTTGTGATATTTTACTCATCAGAAGTACACAAACTTCTAGCAGGTCCCATTTGCCTCACTTAAAGTGGATATAAACCCTTACATATACCCAGTGTAGTGTACAGTCTCAGATGATACACATGGGTGAAACAAATCTCCCTACATAAGTGCTAGTACCCCTAACACCCATGCACGCACCATACGCCTCCCTTAATGGTATAGTGTCTGAGCGGATGGATATCTGATCTGATCAGATCTATATTAGCGTCCCCAACAGTTTAGGGTTCCCAAAAAGGTAGTGTTAGCGGGCTCAGCCCAGATACCTGCTAGCACCTGCATTTAGTCCCTCCGCCCAGCCCACCCCACCCAAGTGCAGTATCAATCGATCACTGTCACTTACAAAACACAATACACATAACTGCAGCGTTCGCAGAGTCAGGCCTGATCCCTGCGAACGCTAATAGTTTTTTTGGTAGCGTTTGAATCAGTAGCTAACAGTCAGGAGCTTTTTTTCCTGTGAGTCTCACTAGTGTACCAGTAAATTTGAGACCAGAATGTCAAATCAAAGGTACACTAGTGAAGAGGCCTACACGTTTCTGAGCATGAAAGATAGGGAAGAGGAAGTCACTCATCTGTCAGATTCAGGCTCAGAATACGAACCTGTAGACAGCAGCGCACCCTGACAGATAGTTCTGATGACGGAGTTGTGGTCCCTGCCAAAGTCAGGTGTACCAGACCCCGATCTTCTGCTGTTGTTGAGGTGCAAGAACCGCAGGTCCTTCATATGGAGCAGAGAGCCAGTACTAGCGCTGCTATTCCTTCTGGTGAACTGGCAAGCACCAGCGGCCTAGTACATCCTGGTCATACATCCAGCACTGCAGTAACACTTGGTGACGTGGTGAGTCCCATAAATGCAGTTCAAGCTGGCGAGGTGGCCCTTCCTGCTGCATTCACCAATCCTAATTAGGAACCCACCACTTCTGTAGCACCCGTACTTCCCCCATTCACTGGCCAACCTGGAATTCAGGTGGAAACAGTTGATTTTACGTCACATGATCACATGGTTTTTATTCGCTGTTTTTTACTGAAGATCTCTATAGATCTATTGTGGACCAAAGCAATTTTTATGCTGGTCAATTCATTGCCGCTAATCCCCAGCTGACCCTTGCCAGAGATTGGAGACCAATTACGGTCTCCGAATTTAAGACCTTGCTAGGCCTATCTCTCCTCATGGGCATAACTAAAAAGAGTGAGTTGCGGTCATATTGGTCCACTGACCCAATTCACCATATGCCCGTGTTCTCTGTATCCATGGCCAGGATACGATACGAGCAGATCTTGTGGTTCATGCATTTCAACGATAATGAACTCTGTCGTCCTTGGTGTGACCGTGAATTTGATCTGCTCTACAAAATTCGGCCCCTTGTAAACCACTTCAACCAACGTTTTGCAGCCTTGTTTACTCCCCATCAAGTTGCCTGCGTTGATGAGTCCCTGATTAAGTTTTCTGGCCGCTTGCCTTTCAAACAGTATCTTCCTAGCAAGCGTGCCAGATACGGGGTCAAGATGTATAAGCTCTGTGACAGGGCCACAGGCTATACATATAGTTTTATGGTTTATGAGGGAAGAGATAGTTACGTAGAGCCGGAGAACTGCCCTGACTACATAGGGAGCGCTGGTAAGATTGTGTGGGACTTGGTGTCACCCTTATTCGGAAAGTGGTACCACTTGTATGTGGACAAGCGTGCCACTTTTTAGTCACTTGTTTGATCATCAAATTGGCGCATATGGCACCGTGCGATCTAATCGCCAGGGCTTACCCCAGTGGCTTATAGATTCCCATCTTAGGCTGGGGGAGAGAGCCTGCTTGAGATGTAATAATTTGCTCACAGTGAAGTGGAGGGATAATAAGAAAGTTTTCACTCCGTCCTCCCTTCATGCAGACACGACTGTCCAAATTCCTACGGCGACTGGTGTTGTGGAGAAATCCCTCTGTGTCCACGAATATAACCTTAATATGGGAGGGGTGGGCCTCAATGACCAGTTGTTGGCTCCGTACCTAATTGCCTGTAAGGCCAGACGCTGGTACAAAAAAGCGTCTGTTTATTTTTTTCTGTTGGCTTTGCTGAATGCTTTTGTGCTATACAAAGCTTCAGGACGAACTGGATCCTTCCTTAAATTCCAGATAGAGATCATCAGAGCCCTTCTGTTTCCAGACAGTGCTCTGGCCCAACTTCCCAACGCAAATTCAGTAAGCCAGCTGCATGAGAGGCATACTCAACATGCCACTCAGCAGATAGCTTGGGGTTTCTACTTTCCAAATGGGGTCATTTGTGCTATCTGGGCATTTCATGGTCTCCGAAACTGTGATAGGCAGTGAGGAGTGAAATCAAAAATTTACGCCCTTAGAAAGCCTGAAGGCGGTGATTGGTTTTCGGGATCCTGTACACGGTTAGACTGCCAAAAAGTTCCATATATATGGTATCCCCGTACTCAGGAGAAGCAGCAGAATGTATTTGGGGTGTCATTCCACATAAGCCCATGGCATGTTTGAGCAATATATCATTTAGTGACAACTTAGAGCAAAAAAAAAAAAAAAAAAAACATTTTTTCATTTTCCCGCAACTTGTGGCAAAATATAAAATTTTCCACGGACTCAACATGCCTATCAGCAAATAGTTTGGGGTGTCTATTTTCCAAAATGGGATAATTTTTTTTTTGGGGGGGGGGGGTAGTGATGAGTGAAATAAAAAATTACGCCCTTAGAAAGCCTGAAGGCGGTGCTTAGTTTTCGGGGTCCTGTACGTGGCTAGGCTCCCAAAAAGTCTCACACATGTGGTATCCCCGTACTCAGGAGAAGCAGCAGAATGTATTTTGTGGTGTAATTCCACATATAACCATGGCATGTGTGAGCAATATATCCTTTAATGACAACTTTGTGTAATTTTTTTTGTAATTTTTCAATCACTTGTGACAAAAAAATAAAGTATTCAATGGGCTCAACATGCCTCTCAGCAATTTCCTTGGGGTGTCTACTTTCCAAAATGGGGTCATTGGGGGGGGGGTTAGTACTGCTCTGCCATTTTAGCACCTCAAGAAATGAGATAGGCAGTCATAAACTAAAAGCTGCGTAAATTCCAGAAAATGTACTCTAGTTTGTAGACGCTATAACTTTTGCGCAAACCAATAAATATACTCTTATTGACATTTTTTTTTTACCAAAGACATGTGGCTGAATACATTTTGGCCTAAATGTATGACTAAAATTGAGTTTATTAAAAAAAATTTATAACAACAATTAGAAAATATCATTTTTTTTCAAAATTTTCGGTCTTTTTCTGTTTATATCGCAAAAAATAAAATTCGCAGAGGCAATCAAATACCATCAAAAGAAAACTATTTGTGGGAAAAAAAGGACGCAAATTTCGTTTGGGTACAACATTGCATGGCCGCGCAATTACCAGTTAAAGCAGCGCAGTGCCAAATTGTAAAAAGTTCTCCGGTCATTGAGCTGCCAATGGGGCTGAAGTGGTTAATAGTGAGATGCTGCTTGTCCAATAGTTCAAGTGTAAGCTGAGAAATGTCAGCTTTGTGTAAATGCTGGTCAAAATAAATGACAAATCTACCAACATGAATGAAAATATCCACAGTAAAGCTGGGTAAATGCAGAGCAGATGCAAATTACCCTGTGGCCCATACATATAAATATAAGGCTCACTGGGTAATTTGCATTTGCTCTACATTCACCCAGCTTTACAGTTGATATTTTTATTCATGTTGGTAGATTTGTGTTAAATTATTGAGATTAGACTTCACCTATAAAACAGCAGTGAGACTTCAAGGCATGATTGCTGAGCTTAGAACTGATGGGAGCTTGCTATTGGATTCTTGAGAGTTATATGATGCTTGTGGGGAATTCAGGTTGTTGGTATGTACTCAAAAAACACATATTAGTAAGGACTGTACCCTTAATAATATGATGGAACAGTTGCAGATGACTTGCAATGATCTTTTGAAAATCTGTTGTTGTGAAGTGCGTGATGCTAACAGCTCATCTTTCATTAAGGGCAGGTTCACATCAGAATTGCTGTGTGCGTTCCTGTGCGATTCCTGTGTGTTTTCCTGCAGTGCGATTTTCAGCCCATTCTCTTGAATGGGCTGAAATGGTGCCAGATTTCACCAAAAGTAGTGCATCCACCACCTTTGAAAAACACTCTGCACCAAATCGCATGGTACTGTGGTACAACGTGACCTGGTGTTGCGCTTTCTATCTGTAGTTGGGGTGTCATTAACAATGTATTGGCACCTGCAGCAACACATAGAACGTGCCTTTCCAGCACCGCATTCTGGTGTGAATCCGCCCTTAGTAAAAAACACAATAGTAAAGTTGTGATATTTATACATTTATTTAGGTTTGGTCTGGGGGGGGGATTACTATGAAAATAGTGTTTCATTAAAGTTAACCTGTCATGAGAAAAATACAGTGGATGCACTTGCTGACTTCTTTCTAAAGTGCCCCAAAGATGCTGCTTGCAGGACTTTTTTTAATATCCTGCCAGCGCAGGGCCCCAGTGTGAAAGCACTCAGGCTTTCACACTGGGACTGCAGATGAGGCATTTTTCAGGCGCTATTTTTAGCGCTAAAGCACCTGAAAAACACCTCCACTGTGAAAGGGGCCAAAGTATTATTTGTATGGTTGTTATGCTGATTTTTTAACTTCAGTATTTCTGATTCACTGACCAACACAGTATAGAGATCAGGAGAATTGGGGAAAAAAATACAGACATCCTTAACTGCATGTTTTTTTCTAGAGACTCAAAATATTGAAGCAAGAGAGTCAGCTTGACAGCCAAACAACTGGCATTTACAGAGCAGTTTTTTCTTGACATATTAATATGCTGTTTCAGAATTGAACCACATGAGGGCAGCAGCCACTTGCAGTTTCTAAGATTTTTCTCCATGCGTTGTTGAGACGGATAGAAAACAGAAATTAATATTTTAAGTGGCAGTGAAGTTGGCGGAGAAAAAAAATGGAGGGATTTTCAAAGGCAGCCAATCCATGATCAGATATTCAATCCAAAATGAGATATTTTCTAACTTGTACTAGAAAAAGGATGGATAGACTTGGGATAGCTGACTGTTTTGTGTAGACTAAATTGTTAGCTCTTTTTTAAGCTAAGGAAGCACGTGGCAGTTTTCTTTTATATTACTGGACTTCAATGCCAGACAATTGCTTCTCACTGATAGCCCCTTCATTTTTATCACTAAAAATCCCTTCATTTTATCATTGATAACACATCCATGTTTATAACTAATAACCCATCAATTTTCGTCACTAATAACCCCTTAATTTGTTTCACTCATTTCTCTTTCATTTTTACTGTATCACTATAAGGGCTCCTTCACACAGACGTGTCCGTGTACGGAGCCTTTTCTGCTCAGCGGGGGATCGCTCCGTCGATCCCCGCTGAGCAGGCAGATGACAGGTCCGTCTCTGCACACTGTGCAGGGATGGACCTGTCAGAGCGCCTCTCTACCCTGTGGGGGATCGGATGAAGATGGACCGTAGAGTCTGTCGTCACCCGATCCGATCCGCAGACGGATGGAAAAGTAGGTTTTTCCTCCATCACACTTTTTCGTATCGGAGCGGGTCAGATGTCAGCGGACATGTCACCGCTGACATCCGATGCTCCATAGAGGTCTATGGAGCGTCCATTCAGGTCCGCCTAAAAAACTGACAGGGGGACCTGAACGGATCGTCCGTGTGAAAGAGGCCTAACTCTTCAATTTATATCACTAGTAATCCCTCAATTTTTATCCCTAATAACCCCTTCATTTTTGTCACTAATAACCCTTTAAGTATAACTAAAGGCATTTGTTTTGTTTTGGATAGAATGGAGCTGGATTAGAACCCTTGTCAGGTTTTTACTGTGCCCGTTCCCCTGTCAGGGAGATTTACCCTCTTTATTTATCATTATTACTGAAAGTGAAAGTAAAGGAAAATTCTAAATTTTGGGTTGTCCCCAGAATAGGAATAGTGGGGTTATCCTCCAATGGGGACACTGGATCTGGGGACAACAAGGGATTCCGTAATTTTAGAGAAATTTTCTCACTTCCTCTTTTGGCTATAGAACAAGAAGTGAAGGAGAATCTCCCCATTGGGACCCAGATGGCAGACATAATCCTTCATAAGGTTATAACTCTTCTATACTCTAGCCAAAAAAATGTTTTGCCTCTAGTTCTAATTTATATTTATAACAATACTAACACCTTCATTTTCATCACTACTAATCCTTTTATTTTTATCACAATAACAACTTCATTTTATCAATAATAATCCCTCAATTTTTAGCATCTTCTATTTGCAGCGCCAAAACATTTAACTTAAAATATTAACAGAAGATTTTTTTTTTTATATATGAAACAAAGTTTCAGCACTATGAGAGAGCTCTATTTGGGGAACAGCCTTCTATGTGAGTTTCTATGCTGGCTTCTGTTTTTAAGTATTGGATTGTGATTTTATTAAAAGACACTGCAGCAGTATTGGAGCGCTTCTCTCTTTTATTATATCACTTGCCGAAATATCAGTTGTTGTGGGCAATTTTGAGCCACTTTACCTAGTATTTTACCTGTTTGTAGTTCTAAGTGCATACTGACCTTTGCTAATGCAATGAGGTCCTACACTTAAGTGAGTATAAGTTTAGGTTTTGGTGATGTTGGTGACCTTTCACAATTGAGGTGCAACGGATATGCTGATAGGTTAGTTGGCTCCTGTCTAATCTGGCCCTAGTATGTATGAATGTGAGTTATGGACCTTGGATTGTAAACTCCTTGAGGTTAGGAACTGATGTGAATGTACAATATGTATGTGAAATGCTGCGTAAATTGACCTGAAATAAAATAAAATAAATAAATGTGCATCTGTTATAGGCTTATTTGACTTCCCTTTGTGTTTTGGGGTCAACACATCTGGTGAGTCATGGCACTTTACGTGTATTGGATTACTCTTCATGATTATGTGAGTTGGATTACTCTTCAAAATGAAGATCACTGAAGGGAGGTCTCACTCTAAGCACTGCAACTTTGTTTTATATTGTTTAGAAGGTATACATATCATTCTGTGTTGCAAGCTGCCTTCAATATTATAAAAACTGTTTATACAAGCGGTCATTTTGAAATTTTAGATTTTTTTTTTTTTTTTACCTAAACCACTTGTAATGTATATTATTATATTAACTTACCCTTTAACATAAATAAATGAAAACACAAAATACATTTTATTATATTTTTTGTTTAGCTGTATGGCTAGATTGTATTTTCAGCAGAGTCCATCATAATTGGTCACCATTTTACCTCTTTTACTGTTTATGCTTTTGACTCTATATATAGATATCCTTTACGATAAATTGCTTCATATTTATTGCAAAGGGATATCAAGCCAACGGGTGAATCAGCCTACCAGCAACCACCCACAGCTGTAAACTCAAATTTGACTGGACTTATAGGATACTTTCGTACAGTTAACCATTAATAATCCACACAATTCCAAAGTCTAAAGCTGGCTATACACGGTTATTTTGTTCATACGGAAATTCCGAAAAATTGTTAATCAGAACATTTTTTCTTTCCATAATTGAGTCTTTGACTTTGCTCCCCCACTGCACTGTTTGGCTACCAGGTACAAAGAAAAATATCCAGTACTTCTGGGTTTTTTGGAAAATGTGACTTGTTTTTCATCACCCAACGTGGCAGTTGGCTGTTTAGGCACTTACAGTATCTCACAAAAGTGAATACCACCAAAAGAAAGCTCTATTTGTGGGAAAAAAAGGACGTCAATTTTGTTTGGTACAGCGTCGCATGACCGCAGAATTGTCAAAGAGACGCAGTGCCGTATTGCAAAAATGGCCTGGTCAGGAAGGGGGTAAATCTTCCGGGCTGAAGTGGTTAATGGCTGTTTGTTGAGTTATTTTGAGGGGACAGCAAATTTACACTGTTATACAGGCAATACACTCACTACTTTACATTGTAGCAAAGTGTAATTTCTTCAGTGTTATCACATGAAAAGATATAATAAAATATTTACAAAAATGTCAGGGGGTGTACTCACTTTTGTGTAGGTATGACTGCACGAATATATATTTTTTTGGACTTTGATATATTTTTGCCACCAATTGTTTATCACTTCTTTGGCCTGATTTGATATATCTCTGGCACAATATTGTTTATCACTATTAGCGCTGCATATTTTATGTTTTAGTGTTTAGGCACTTATGACTGTCATATGGGGCTACACAAGTGTAAACTCCAAGTTGCAACTTGGATCTCACACAGAGCTAACTGTCTTAGGCCCCTTTCACACATGCAGACCGTTTTGTCTGTTTTTCATCCATCCGACGTTATGGTGCTGGCATGTCCCTAGCCTTTGAGAAAGCCAGGATTGGCGCAATGTGTCAGGTGAGCGGAGACATCATCACACTGGGCGCCATGAGGATGCCATTTTTGTGGAGTTCAGAATATGGGTTACTTCATGTCTATATATGCGCTTCTTACCTACCTTTATGTGAGTGGATTTCTTCTTTGCAAATAAATATCCTTTTAGCAGTCTACACTATTTGTTCCTTCTCTTTTGTGCATTTACATGATTATACCCGCTGGAGGAGCGGAGGGAACAGCCTAGTGATCCGGGAGTCTTGCTGGTATCTATTGCTTATAAAGCTTATTTGACCCTTATGTTATCATTGGGGTCTATGCAATAAGGTGAGAACACATCCATAGGAGTTTCTGGTGGGGGGCACACTGATGGTGAAGAGTGTAAAAAAAAGGAAGATTTGGACTGTTCATGGCACATTATCTATAGCAGCTTATGGGATTTGGTTTAACCTCCTTGGCGGTAATCCCGAGCGTGACTCGGGTCTGACTTTTTCTGTCAGGAGCGGTAACCCAGAGTCACGCTCGGGGTAACATTGCAGAGCATCCAGCGGAGCCCTTACCTTCTCCTGGGTTCCAGCAATGCTCTCCACTGTTCTCGGCTGTGCTCCGCTGTGATCGCCAGCGCGATCACCGCATCTCACTTCTGGTTCCGTTCCCTGCGAGCAGCAGTGGCGCACGGGAGCGGAACTGGGCGGGAAATTCAAAAAGTTCAATAGTTCAAACACAAAACACACATATAAAAAGAGGTGATACAGTGTAATCTGAGAGGATTACATTGTATCATCTCAGATCTCACTGATACAGTGCCCCTTGCCCCAGTGCCCCTTGCCTCCAATAAAATATTGAGAAGATGGAATCCAAAAAGCGCCATTTCGCTACAAAATCGCCTTTGGAGCAGTTGAATGACAGTGACAGCGACACGGAGTTGCTCCCAGAACTGAGCGATAGTGAGTCGTGGGGAGATTTGTCGTCTGACACTGATCTGATAGGTGACAGCGGTGATGATCCTGCACCTGACATCAGCGATGTGCGCTCTTGGTGCCCTATTGAGTGCGATACGGACCAGGTAGCGCCCCCAAGATTTCCCTTCACTGGATCACCTGAGATGAAGGTCGAAGTTGAGCGTGACAACCCTCTGGCATACCTGCAATTATTTCTCACAGAGGAGGTAATAGAAAAAATTGTCACAGAGACAAATCGGTACCAAGAGCAGCAATCCGCTACGCTGCATGCCAGGTTTTCCCGAAGCAGAAGGTGGGAACCGGTGACTAAAGAGGACATCTGGCTGTTTCTCAGACTCATTATTCTTCAGGGGGTGGTGGGGAAACCGCGCCAGAAATGGAACTGGACCACCAACAAGTTACTGGCCACTCCGTTTTTTGGTACTGTGATGTCCGAATACCGTTTTTCCCTCATCATTAAATATTTCCACTTCACTAACAATGAAGAGTTTGATGAGGCCACGCATCCTGCGCCCAAGCTAAAAAAAATCTGGGAGGTATGCCAAATTATTGGGAACAATTTCCAGCGGGCCTACGTGCCAGAAAGGGACGTCAGCGTGGATGAGAGTTTGATGGCCTACAAAGGACACCTAAGCTGGATCCAGTATATTGCATCCAAAAGAGCGCGGTTTGGCATCAAATCATACATGTTCTGCGAGTCATCCACTGGGTACATATGGAACTCGGTCATTTACACCGGTAAAGGCACAAAGTTCAACCCCAGGTACAGCAACTATGGGATGGCCACATTATTGTCCTTACACTGCTGGAGCCATTACTGAACCAGGGATATTGTGTGACCATGGACAATTTCTATACGTCGCCGGAACTGTTTGAGGTTTTGATCCAAAACAAGACTGATGCCTATGGTACAGTTAGGCCTAACAGACGTGACATGCCATCTATGTTTGGCAAGAAAAAACTAAAACCCGGAGAAATGGTTGCCTGGCAGAAGGGTAAGATGATGGCAATACGTTGGTGAGACAAGAAGGACGTGTGTCTCATGAGCACTGTGCACAATACCTCCACTGCCACGGTCCACACAAAAGGTGGGAAAGATGTGCTGAAGCCGCAAGTTGTGATAGACTATAATTGCACTATGGGAGGTGTCGACCGAGCCGATCAGGCAATGACCTTTTATCCGACTATGCGGAAACAGCAGAAAAAATATTACAAAAAGATTTTCAGGCATCTTCTGGAACAATGCCTTTGGAATGCTTACATCTTGTACCGAGCAGGGAGTGACAGGCCTCTTGTTCATTCAGATTTTATCTGAAAGGTGGCTGAGCAGATTTTTGTCAAACACCAGATGCCATTAGTAGATGTGAACAGACCTGGACGACGTGCTGTTGGTGTTGCCAAACCAGAACGCCTAACAGGTCGTCACTTTATGGACTATATACCGCCAACTGCAAAAAAGGCAGCACCTACCAGGATGTGCGTGGTTTGCTGTTCACACAGAGATGACAAGGGAAAAAAAATCCGAAAAGAAAGCAGGTTCTATTGTCCGGATTGTGAAGTCGGACTGTGTGCTGTACCTTGCTTCAAAATTTATCACACTCAGGATGTTTATTGAATTTTCTTTATCTGACAAATTTCTTTAGTTTGTATTACATTATTGAATAAAATTATATTATTTAAAAATTTAAAATCATGATTTTGTGTTTCAAACTTTATCACATCTGGGATGTCTACTAGAGTCTTGTTTGGTCAGGTTGAATTGCAGGCCTATAATACATAGCATCAAATTTCCATGCAAAATAATTGTACCGCTTTCAGCACAAAATTCCAGACAGAATCATACCGCCAGGGAGGTTAAGAGTGGAGACTTTTATCACTATTGCTGAACTTTAAAATTACATTTGGACTTTTTTTTGTTTATACAGTTGATTGTCTAGAGGATTTGTGATCACATGTTATATTTCTTATATTGCTGACTTATTTGCTACATAATCACTAGCAGATTTTATATAAATTGATTAATCGTTGATGAGCTATGTTTTTAGTATTAGTAAAATAATTGGAGATAGTACAACCCCATCTTCAAAAAAGTTGGGATGCTGTGTAAAATCTACAGAAAACCAGAATGCAATGATAGGCAAATTTCATAAACCATTTTTTTTTTCAATATAAAATAGAAAACATATCAAATGTACCATTTTAGGAAAAAATAAGGTAATTTTGAAATGGATGACAGCAACACATCTCAAAAAAAGTTTAAACAGCGCAATAAAAAGACAGCCAAGTAAGTGGTACTAACAAAGAAGAGCTGGAAGAACATTTTGAAACTAATTAGGATAATTGGCAACAGGTCAGTAACATGATTGGGTATAAAAAGAGCATCTTAGAGAGCCAGAATGTTTTAGAAGTAAAGATAGGCAGAAGTTCACCAATCTGTGAAAAAGCTGTCTCTAAAAATGTTGAACAATTTCATAATAATGTTCCTCAATGTAAAATTGCAAAGACTTTTTATGTATCATCATCTACACTACATAATATCATGAAAGGACTCTGAAAATCTGGAGAAATCTCTGTGCACTAGGGACAAGGCTGAAATGCAATATTGGATGCCCATGATCTTCAGGCCCCCAGGCAGCACTGCATTAAAAACAAGCATGCTTTTGTGATAGACATCACTGCATGGGCTCAGAAATACTTCCAAAAATCACTGTCTGTGAACCAGTTTGCCATGCTATCCAAAAATGCAAGTAAAAGCACTATCCAGAAATCATGATCTAGAAATGTGCTGTCATGCCTGATCTAAAGCTCATTTAAAAAGGTCTATTGCGAAGTGGAAAACTGTTCTGTGGTAAAATGAATCAAAATGTGATACTCTTTTTGGCAACCATGGATGCCGCGTCCTCCAGACTAAAGAGGAGAGCGACCTTCTGGCTTGTTATCAGAGCTCAGTTCAAAAGTATTCATCTCTGATGGTATGGGGGTGCATAACGCAGTGTTTCTCAACTCCAGTCCTGAAGGCGTCCCAACAGGTCATGCTTTCAGGCTTTCCATTATTGTGCACAGGTGATTTAATCAGTTGCACTGCCTTAGTAATTACCACAGCCGTTTGCCGTTTCATCTGAGGGAAATCCTGAAAACATGACCTGTTGGTGCGCCTTGAGGACTGGAGTTGAGAAACACTGCATTGGTACATATGGAATGGGCAGCTTGCACATCAGGAAAGGCACCATCAATGCTGAAAGATCTATCCAGGTTTTAGAGCAGCATATGCTTCCATCGAGACAATGTCTTTTTCAGGAAAGGCTTTGCATTTTGTACCAGGACAATGCTAAACCATATACTGTACTGGAGGAGATTTACTAAAACTGGAGAGTGCAAAATCTGGTGCAGCTGTGCATAGAAACCAATCAGCTTCTAGGTTTTATTGTCAAAGCTTGATTGAACACGCTGAAGTTAGAAGCTGATTGGCTACTATGCCTTGCTACACCATATTTCGAGTGTTCCAGTTTTAGTAAATCTCCCCTACTGCATGTATGGCAGCAACACAGCTTTGTAGTAGAAGAGCCTGTGTGCTTAACTGGCCTGCTTGCAGTCCAGACCTTTCACCAATTGAAAATATTTGGAGCATACTGAAATGATAAATATGACAAAGAAGACTCAGAACCCTTAAATATTTAGAATCCTATATCAGGGAAGAATGGGACAACATTCCTCTCCCAAAACTCCAGAAATTGGTCTCCTCAATTCCCAGATGTTTACAGAGTGTTAAAAGAAGAGGGGATGCTACATTGTAGTAAACGTGGCCCTGTTCCAGCTTTTTTGCCATAAATTTCAAAATTACCTTTGAAGTTTTTTCTTAAAATGGTACGTTTTCTCAGTCTAAACATTTCATATGTTCTCTGTTTTCTATTGTGAATAAAATATGGGTTTATGAGATTTGCAAATCATTGCATTCTCATGCAAGGAAAATAAAATAAAACAGCATTTTTGATTGCAAATAATTGGATGATTGAAGTCAACCGAGATTAGGCTTTGGGGAAAATTCTCTTGCAAAGTGAACAGTCTATTTGCCATTAGTAATCAATTCCATGGGGGTAAAGTACACCAATCAAATATTGCTGCTGATTCTCATATTTATGACTAGCATGCATGATACATGATAAAATAATGTATTTGATTTACTAGTATGATAAACACAGGCTGTAAACTGTGCAACCATATACAAGCAAGGCATGAGTTAAGAGGACCTTTCTTCACATTCCCAGCTGTTAGAATTTCATACAAACTCTTTATCTGAATGAAACTATTTATGACCTTCCATGTATCTTATACTTATTTTTTTCCGAAGACCTCTTACATCTTTAGACAGAAAGAAAGATGTGATGTGCTCCATAAGGACCCATCATTGCTTTTTGAGGGTAGGTTATTCATGCCTTGGCAAACAGAATCAAGGTCAGTGATAGTGGAGACAGATAATCTCATTGATTGAATTTGATGGTGTAATCGCTTTCTTTCTACATTGCACCTTGCTCTCCTCTTCACTACCTCCAAGAAAATTTGGAGCATATACTGTTAAGTATAAATGCTGTTACATAAATGTGTAAGTTTTCAGTTGGTTCTACACAGGCAAGTTTCCTCCACTAACAAAATTATAACAGTAATTGTGGGAACCTGAATAGGGTTATAGGGTTTAATGAAAAAGTAAGAATACTTTTGGGGTAAACATACTAAGCAAAACATAGCAAATCCCTTTAAAAGTTTTATTTTAAAAAGAGACACATTTATAACAGTTGTGTCAAGTAAAGGTCATTTTGGAAGCTATTTTTCCACAATAAAGGATCTTTTGATTTCAAAAAGGAAAATAAACATTGGGGTTGATTTACTAAAACTGGAGAGTGCAAATTCTGGTGCAGCTCTGCATAGAAACCAATCAGCTTCAATTTTTTTGGAAGCTAATTAAACAAGCTGAAGTTAGAAGCTGATTGGCTACCATGCACAATTGCACCAGATTTTACACTCTCCAGTTTTAGTAAATCAACCCCATTCCATCCTCTAGGCCTTGTAGACACCAGCAACTAACAACATATTATTATTCAGTGAAACCGTACTATTGTGTAGAATTGAACTTTTTTGTTTAACATTGCCTGCCGTGTACATATAGTATCAGGTGCTGCAGGATCATTGACTTTCATTGCTCTCTAACAGGCGAGTGGATGAATGCCAGATGTGAGTCCACCAATAGTCTTACATCAAGATCCTGTATCCAGATCCTGTGTGAACAAGACTTTACTTCTTAATGGGGGGAAATTCAACCTTTTCAACTAGCTGAATGACCTATGCCATATGCAGGGATCAAGAATGTGTTGTACTCAGAATGCAGGTATCACAAAATGCATTGTGCTCAGAATACAGGGGTCAGGAATGCGTTGTGCTCAGAATACAGGGTTCAATAATGCGTTGTGCTCAGAATACAGGGATCAGGAATGCATTGTGCTCAGATTGCAGGGATCAGGAATGCATTGTGCTCAGGATACAGGGATCAGGAATGCGTTGTGCTCAGAATACAGGGATCAGGAATGCATTGTGCTCAGAATGCAGAGATCAGGAATGCATTGTGCTCAGAATACAGGGATCAGGGGGGTGATGTGAAGGCCAGTAGAGGACAATGCTATAGGGGTGGTGGCCCTTCCTAAAGCAGTGTCCTCTGCCCCCTTCACCTCCCACCCCACAGTAGTGTCCTCTGCCCCCCCTTTCCCCTATAGCACTGTCCTACCTGTGTATGTACAGCCACAGTCCTCCACATGGTCATGCTTCAGTGCCCGAGCCCCTCCACAGGCAGCCGCTTTCCTTTTGGCTCTCAAAGTACAGTAAAGGAGGAGTCACTCTTCTCTTCCTATGTATCCAGAGGCATCGTGGCGCTGCTTACAGGAGCAGACACTCCGTGTCCTTCCCACTGGGCTGCCCTTGGTGCATCCATGGACGGTTTTACTCACATCTGCCTCCCTGCTGCCCGATCGCACTGATGTGAGGAAGGAAGCCAGCTCCTCCGCGCCTGCACCGCCAGTGCAAGTGAGTGCCTGGCTGGGGATCCCCCCTCTTCCTGGTGGCGGCGCGCTGCCTGCCCACAGAGAGGGCTCAGTGTGCCAGCTGTGGCACGCGTGCCAAAGGTTCGCCATCACTGACCTATGGTATCACAATACTAGTTAATTTACAGTAATAGATTGCCATAAAGAACGTAATACTTAACAAGTCAATAAAAGCTCAAGCACACACCTCATAGTGGTGGCTGTGCTTCTGGTGAAGCTGTGAGAAATCTGAAAAGAGCTGCCAAACACTTAATAGTCAATTTAAATCTCAAGCAGTTCCTTCTAGAGTTACCCCTCCTACACAAGATAATAATTTCGGACAAATGATCATCCATTTTTTTTTTTTTTTGCATGCTAGTCTCCTATCAAAAACCAATAGGTTGGGGGGGCGTGGCTACCACGCTGCTGTATGGACGTCTGAAACTGCAGCTCCGCTCCAGCACTAGGGATCCCATCAAGCCGAGGTGTTTCTGACCTATCCTTTCCACACCAGCCTTCCCCTGAAGTGCCGCCCTGACAACCCAGGATGACCCGCAAACACAGAGAGGTATCTCAGCCGAAGAAATTACATGATTTGCTCCTGACGACGGCCTGGAGCCCTATCCAAGATGGCACTGGCAGCGCCACTCCAGCTCCCCCTGGCAGCTCTCTCTCTTCATCAACGAGCCTGGGATCACAGGGGAGCTCCGCTCACCACTCACCCGATGCCTCCACACCACTTTCCTGCAGCCCAGCAAAATCCAAACCCTGCATGGCGTCTGACCCCTGCAACACTAAGGTGAGCACATGTCACGATTCCCTAAATGACACCAGGGATCTTGCTGACACGATCAACACCTTTCCCACCACCAACCAGCCAATATCAGACACCACTCTAAAAGACATGTTGGTCTCCCTCCGCAGCTCCCTGCACGCTGATGTGATGGACTGCATGAGAAGCTTTAACCTCCCTGGCAGTATGATTATTTCAGATTTTTGATGCTGAAAGCGGTACAATTATTTTGCATTAAAATTTGGCGTTTTATATTGTAGGCCTGTAATTCTTAGGAATAACTCATTTAAATCTGTCCAAACAAGAGTCTAGTAGACATCCTGGGTATGATAAAGTTTGAAACACAAAATCATAAATTATAATATAATAAATAACTATAAATAATTATAACAAATAATAATAAAAAATATTCAATAATGTAATCAAATCAAAAACACTGAAATTTGCTCAGTTGCAGAATTGTCGCTGTCATTACTTTCAGTGTTTGATGACAGATTTCCCCACAAATCACTATCGCTCAATTCTGCAAGTGATTTTTGATGTAAAAGGAATGGTTTTGGTTGCTATGGACAATCTCTAGTTTCCAGGCAAAAAGAATAGTATCTATAATATAAAACTGCATGCAGGACACTGGACAAACCACTAGGGACAAAAGGGATGTGAAATAAATTGATACAGTAGTGTAATCTGTAAAATTACAGTGTACTGTATATGTATTGTGTTTTTTACTTCTTGAATTTGGCGCCGTTCTCTGTCCCCGTGCGTCGCAACGCTCGCAGGGAACAGAGCTCGGCGCTGTGATGAATCGAGCGGAGGACAGCTTGCACACAGAGCGGGGAGGACATCGCAGGATCCTGGGGACAAGGTAAGTTTGCTGTACCTGGATCCTGCAATGCAATCCCGAGTGTGGCTCGGGGTTACCGCTTTTGGTGCTGAAAATCCACCCCGAGCCACACTCGGGAATACCGTCAGGGAGGTTAAAGCTGAAGTAGGTGAGCTAGGAGAGAGAGTTAACCATGTGGAATAGAAAATGGGGGAGTATGCTACCTCTTACAACTCTCTGGTAGATGCCCACAATGACCAATCTGAAGTGGTGACATGGCTTAGGGCCACGGTGGCCGACCTCGAGGACAGGTCGCTCACAATTGCAACAGTACACACATGACCTCATGAAAGCCTACCTGCCTGCGTTGTCTGTTTCAGACTTGATTGTGGACAGAATCCACCGCTTGCCCAAACCTTCACATCTTACGGATAATATTCCAAGAGATGTCTTGATGCGGGTACACTTTTTCCAACAACGGAGCAGTTTATGATAGCTTTCCGCAAAAATCAACAACCGCCCGAGCAATGCTATTTTATTCAATTTTTCGCAGATCTTTCGCAATTCACCATGCAGAAGTGAAAATTCCTTCTACCTATCACAAAGACACTGCGCAATCATGATATTAACTATCACTGGGGATACCCCTCGAAGCTGACCATCACTTATGATGGAAATACATCAGTGATCAATAATCTTGATGACGGTCTTAAACTGCTCCGTGCTTGGGACATTCTCCCTGCACAAACCAGTGATGGTCCGCCTTCTGCCTCAAAGATGAACACTAATGCCCCGTACACACGGTCGGATTTTCCAATGGAAAATGTCCGATCGGAGCGTGTTGTCGGAAATTCCGACCGTGTGTGGGCTCCATCGGACATTTTCCATCGGATTTTCTGACACACAAAGTTTGAGAGCAGGCTATAAAATTTTCCGACAACAAAATCCGTTGTCGGAAATTCCGATCGTGTGTACACAAATCCGACGCACAAAGTGCCACGCATGCTCAGAATAAATAAAGAGATGAAAGCTATTGGCCACTGCCCCGTTTATATTCCCGACGTACGTGTTTTACGTCACCGCATTTAGAATGATCGGATTTTCCGACAACTTTGTGTGACCGTGTGTATGCAAGACAAGTTTGAGCCAACATCCGTCGGAAAAAATCCATGGATTTTGTTGTCTGAATGTCCGAACAAAGTCCGACCGTGTGTACGGGGCATAAGAGTGATTGGCATGTAGTTTCACACAAGAAGAAAAGCTACTAGATTGCTACAGCACTGTGGATATCACAGTGCACAAACTACCCCTCCTTAGTAATGAGCAGAAATCCAGCCATCAGATTCACGTTAGAATCTACCTTTTTACTCCATTGGTTCAAGTTACTATGTTTGACTTATTTTTTTTTCTGTCACATTTTGTTTTCTCTTTTCTCTTATCCTGCCCTGCATGAGATGGAATATGATCCAGCAAGGAAAAGCCTTCATCACACTCATTATGACATATCACCTTTTGATCCCTACCCAGCAAATGGACCACCCGGTTCTCCTTAAGGTACTGTTATCATTCAATTTGATTCTCAGGAATGGTGCTCCAAATAATTTCTTTTAATGTCCACGGCCTAAATCACCCAGCAAAGAGATCTTCTGGAAAGAGGCCTTGAAATTACACTCTGATATTTTATGCATACAGGAGACTCATTTCCTAACCTCCAACCCACCTACTTTTCAACATAGGAAATTCCCCCACATATTTTTGGCCTCAGCTCCACAGAAAAAAGGGGGAGTAGCTATCGCCATCAAAGATTCCGTTGCCTTTGTGCCTAAAGAGGTACAGACAGACCCGCAAGGGCGATATTTAATTCTAGTAGGCGAGTTTACCGTACCTACACAATTGGTAATGTAAACGCACCTAATACCCATCAACTCCACTTCATAAAAAGACTGTTCAGCAAAATTGCGACAATTCAGAAAGGTGTAATTTAATAATAAATGATACACTATAAACTCGCCCTCACCAATAGTGCAATCAAATAGCAGCGCTAAAAATACTACAATAATCTCAAAGAAAAAATATGCGTGATCACTAAATGTGATGCCTAAATTAACAGCTGTTATTAACAGCACTATGTAAACAAGTGTTTCTAATAAACAGACATAATGTGAACCATCTGTGTAATAATCTTATATCAAAAGAAAAAATAAGCATATAAAGTCCAAAAATGAGTGAAACGTAGTGAGTAATGGTGATGATATCAAATATATAATCTTCAGTGATAATATCTTCCACCACACCGCTGTGATTGTGACTTCCACTCCCCTTCAGCGAGTAAACTCACCAGCTCTTTTTGCCTTACACTCTCGTGTTCGGCTCACAGGCTTTTCCCACACAGTAGGGGGCAAAGTGATAACCTCCAATCAATCTCCGTTTAGTTATCCAGAGTTTATATACAAACGCTCTCTCCACATGAAAGAAAGGAAAAGCGATCCAATAGTGCAGTAACGCAAAGAACTTTAATAAAAAATAACACTCTCCTCCACCATTGAACTTACATTTCACAAATTTCAATCAAGCGAATAGGCACAGCAATCATGGTCATCACCAAAAAACACTCCAAACGGTAAACTGGACGTATGGTGGTCACGGCGGACCCAGGTAATCTATTGGGCGGTGACACTCTCACCCGTTCCCTGGAGTCTCCCGTAGCCGCTTCCCCGCTCACTCGTATGGCGCTCCCTGTCACAGCGTCCTACGTCAAGCTTCTTCGATTGCCGTATAGCCCCGACATGTTTCGTCACGGAGGACTTATTCATGGGATTGGCTAGACGGACTGGCAATCTTTCTTATATACCCTCCCACCATATGACGTGCGTTATTGATGACACTGCGCTTGCGCGTTCCCTGTGTCTTCGTTCGCACCATACGTGTACATTGCTTTATGCAGCAGAGACAGAGAGCATTAGAAATCTCTTATTGCTAAAAATACTGCAGCATATCACTGTCAGGCAACACTAGCTAATTGGTGGTCGTGCACACCATCCATAGAGAGCGCGTATCACCAATCCTCCCAGCAAGTCATATATTGCCTGTATACAGTGGCGCCCACAGATTAATAATTTAAATATGACATTCCATAAACTAAAAAGCATATAAAATATACTAATTTAAAATTATTAAATGGTTGGAAATATAAAAACCTAAACCCATTAAAATCCAAACAAGATTATTCCATCTCATGGACCTACCTCATCTATCACACGAGACACATTTCCTACCTCAAAGGTCAACTCCTACATACATAAGGGCCAAAGGTTATCATGTACCTATAGTCTCCCCTACCAATCCCCCTCCCCCATAGGCGGTCTCATGATTGCGTTGGTGTTGCAGATTCTCAACCTATCATCATTACTGGGTCAGGGTGGCATGAAACACTGGACCCCAACTGTTAACTCAATAATCATTAATAAAACAGTTGAGGTCCAGCTCTATATTTAAACCCCCGGGAAAAAGACATCTCAATAGGTATATCCATCGAGTTTCGCGTTGGGATAAATCCCTTATTCTGTTGGAACCCCTCCACGATGGATATACAATGTCTATCCCACAAAACTGGAGTAGACTCGGATCTTGATTATGCTTCTCCCTAAAATGAAGGGACACGCTGTGATACTTAAAGCCATTTTTAATGTTTGTTAAATGCTCAGAGATGCGGACCCTCAATAGCCTTTTCGTGCGTCCTACATAAAACAGGCCACATGGGCACCACATTAAGTACACTACGTATGATGAATTACACGTGATGAACTCTTTTATTTCAAATGTTTCATTTGCTTGATTGGTGATGCTCTTCATGTTCCTGTTCCTAATCCTCACTGTCCTACAACACACGCATTTATTGCATGGGAAGAAACCATTAAGATTTATTTTGATCGATGGTCGACCTGGTGGATCAAGGATTTTTTTCACTACTCTGTCTCCAAAATTAGGGGCCCTCCTGTAAATAAACTTGGGGGTTTCTGGTAACAGTTCTCCTAGGTGTCGATCCCTCCGGAGAATATACCAATATTTTTTAAAAATCCTCTCAATATCTCTATACTGACTATGATAGTTGGATATAAATCCCCACTATTGTTTCTCATTGGATCTGATTCTTTCTTTGTTTTTTAAAATTTCCTCCCTTGGTATATTGGCCACCCGCTCTATGACCCCATCCACAGAGTAGCCCTTCTGAAGGAACCTCTCCTTCAGCACATTTGCCTGAGCATAATACTTTCCTTGTTCCATACAGTTCTGACGGACCCTCATCAATTGTCCCTTCGGGATGTTCTTTATCCATACAGGTTGATGACCACTCCTGATGGATAAAAAACTGTTCCGGTCCGTCGGTTTAAAGTACACACAAGTTACCAGAGAGTGATCCTTTCTTTCAATCGTCACATCCAAAAAATCGATACATGTGTCACTAATTTGAGCCTCCAGTCTAATATTATTATTATTAGTGTTAAGGTACTTTAAAAATTCTTCAACAGATTCCCTAGACCCCTCCCAGATCAGCAGGAGGTCGTCTATGAACCTTCGATAAAACTTGAGTTGGGGAAGAGGCCTACTGAAAATATACCTGTCCTCCCACTCAGCCATGAACAGGTTGGCGAGGCTAGGGGCAAATTTAGCTCCCATAGCCACGCCAACCTGTTGGGAAAAGAAGTGCCCATTCCACCAAAAATAATTATGCGACATGCAGAAGTTTAGGGCCTGACCCACAAATCTCTTCTGCATGTCAGGAATGTCCTCCCTCTTGCTCAGGGCCCAATTTAGTGACAGAGATGCGTCCTCATGTTGAATGATTGTGTACAATGAGGACACATCTGCTGCCACCAAAAAAATCTCAGCACCAGGATTCACACATACCTCCTCCAATTTTTGAAGCAGGTCGGTGGTATCTCTCAAATAAGCCCTAGTGGTTTTCACACTTGGCTGGAGAAACCTATCAAGGTACTCTCCCAACCTGGCTGTAACAGACCCTATCCCGTTGACAATCGGGCGTGCTGGAGGTAGTTTAGCGTCCTTGTGGATTTTAGGGAGTGTGTATATCACCGGAATCCTACAAGCACTAGGGACCAGATACCTTTTTTCTCTGAGGTTGAGGGCATTAGTGGCATACCCCCACTCAATGAGTGAGTTTAATTGTTCCCTATATTTCTCTGTAGGGTCACAGGTTAATCTCTCATAAGTGGAGCGATCATTTAACATGCATGAAAGTTGCCCATGATAAAAGGACTTATCCAAAATGACCACCCCACCTCCCTTGTCTGCCGGGCGCACAATGATATTTTTTCGCTTTTCCAGTGATCTAATACCCTCCTTGATGTAATTTGGATTCACCTCCTCTTTGACATCAATAGCATCTAGATCTTTTAAAACAAGGCTCTTAAATACCTCCACATAATGATTGTTGGAGTTTTGGGGATTGAAAGTGGATTTGTTCCTCAAGCCACTATCGACCTTACACACAGATGTTGTGGCCTTGTTGGCAGAAACTACTGGGTGACTTAAAAAATATTTTTTGATGTTCAGAGTCCTAATATATTTGTGAGTGTCAATGAATACTTCAAACTTATTCAACACTTTCCTGGGAGCACATTTAAGACCCAGGTTTAAAATATTCATCTCTTTAGCATTCAATGTCACTTCACTCAGATTGTAGATGCCAGTGTTTACATGTCCCTCATTCTCTTTTTTGGGTTGTTGCCGTCGTCCTGCCCGGCAGCCCCTTCGCCTCTTGGGGATGGTCCCATTCCCCTGTTTCCATATTGTTGTGGCTCTTTCATCCCTTCCCTGTTGTTTCTGGGATGGCTCCTTCCTCTCGGTGTCCCCCCTCCCCCTCCTCCCTCGCTGACCTAAAAAAGGTGGGGGACCTTGCTGTTGGTATTGGGGCGCATAATAATCCCTATCCAAGGGGAGGAGGTACCTATTGTGAACTGGAATAGGACTTCTCACTTCACCATACTTAAATGGCGAGTATTGATGGTGCCTATCATAGTTCTGTTGTCTATACTGATCTCCTCCATAATTAATGTTCTCCATATGGGGGCCGCTCCACTCATCCCGATTATAGTTAGGATGCTGTCCATCTCTCACTGGTTGAGGCGGTTTGGGAGTGCAGTTATAATCCCTCTGTTGTTCCCCTCTATATTGTATAGGGGGTTAGTGATTACCCTGTCCCGATGCACCCTGTTCATTCTTATCTTCACCTCTCTTACTACCAGTTTTTTTATTTTGATCCGTTTTAGAACCATTCATTAGTTTACTGTTTCCTTTAACTTGTACAGGGGCCTCATTAATACTCGAGGTGGGGGTCTGCCATGCGTAGATCTTATTGTTTTTAAAGTCAGTCGCATCCCTATTATACTTTCTAACCTTTTTCCTTTGTGTGTCTCGATTGACCTTTTCAAGTTTTTTCTTCATATTGTTGTTAAATTCTTTCATCTGGTTAGACTCACTCATTGGTTCCAGTTTCTTTCGAATCGTGCTAATTTGTTCATTGAGTTTCCCCAATTTTACTTGTTTTCTGGTAAGAACTTAATCTTGTAACTCCCTCCCCACTCTGTTAAAAAATTCCAACCATTCAGTCATAAAACACTGGTCCTCAAGACCATCCTGAGGTGGGACATCCCACCTCAGGCTTCTAAAAATCAACTTTTCTTTTTGATAATGTGTAAAAGTGAACACATCCCACCAAGTCTTAATCTGTTTTTCCAGTAGACTTTCTAAACTTCTGAGCATGCCGGATACATCCTCATCAATTTCAGCCATCTCTTGATTGGCTGAAAAAATATTATCTGGATTCATTTGTCTATTGGTAAGAAAATTGAAAACCTCCATAGCTGCAAGCGTTTAAAATTTAAATTCACAAATGTATTAATGATATGGTACACAGGTAATCCGCCCCTTCCTATGTGCCAAACACTGCGCTCATGGGACTAACCCCTCACACTAAGCAGCCACTTAAAAATTCAAGACTGTGTAATTTAATAATAAATGATACACTATAAACTCGCCCTCACCAATAGTGCAATCAAATAGCAGCGCTAAAAATACTACAATAATCTCAAAGAAAAAATATGCGTGATCACTAAATGTGATGCCTAAATTAACAGCTGTTATTAACAGCACTATGTAAACAAGTGTTTCTAATAAACAGACATAATGTGAACCATCTGTGTAATAATCTTATATCAAAAGAAAAAATAAGCATATAAAGTCCAAAAATGAGTGAAACGTAGTGAGTAATGGTGATAATATCAAATACCGTATTTATCGGCGTATAACACGCACCGGCGTATAACACGCACCCCAATTTAGGAGGGAATTTTAAGGAAACAAAAACTTTTAGGAGGGAAGTTGAAGGGAAAAAAAACTTACATTTAAATGCCCATCATTGCAGCCTTCTCAGTGCAGCCATGTCAGTGCAGCCTTGTCAGTGCAGCCTTGTCAGTGCAGCCATGTCAGTGCAGCCATGTCAGTGCAGCCATGTCAGTGCAGCCTTCCCCAGTGCAGCCTTGTCAGTGCAGACTTCCCCAGTGCAGACTTCCCCAGTGCAGCCTTCCCCAGTGCAGCCTTGTCAGTGCAGACTTCCCCAGTGCAGCCTTGTCGGTGCAGCCTTCCCCAGTGCAGCCTTCCCCAGTGCAGGCTTGCTCCAGTGATCCCAGCCATTCTGGGCTTCAAAATCGCCGATCGCGATTTGAAAATGGCGCCGCCGGCGCCAAAATACACAGAGCCGGTCCTCGGCTCTTTCCGGCGGCTCTCGTTCACTTTCGGCTCCACTCGTAGTCCCGAGCGGAGCTATCCGAACGTAGGTTCGGATAGCTCCGCTCGGGACTACGAGTGGAGCCGAAAGTGAACGAGAGCCGCTGGGAAGAGCCGAGGACCGGCTCTGTGTATTTCGGCGCCGGCGGCGCCATTTTCAAATCGCGGTCGGCGATTTTGAAAATGTGACAGGTCGGGATCGCAGGGGATCGGCGTATAACACGCACCTGCGATTTTCCCCTGCTTTTAAGGGGAAAAAAGTGCGTGTTATACGCCTATAAATACGGTATATAATCTTCAGTGATAATATCTTCCACCACACCGCTGTGATTGTGACTTCCACTCCCCTTCAGCGAGTAAACTGACAAGCTCTTTTTGCCTTACACTCTCGTGTTCGGCTCACAGGCTTTTCCCACACAGTAGGGGGCAAAGTGATAACCTCCAATCAATCTCCGTTTAGTTATCCAGAGTTTATATACAAACGCTCTCTCCACATGAAAGAAAGGAAAAGCGATCCAATAGTGCAGTAGCGCAAAGAACTTTAATAAAAAATAACACTCTCCTCCACCATTGAACTCACATTTCACAAATTTCAATCAAGCGAATAGGCACAGCAATCATGGTCATCACCAAAAAACACTCCAAACGGTA
Source organism: Aquarana catesbeiana (assembly GCF_042186555.1). Taxonomy (NCBI): domain Eukaryota; kingdom Metazoa; phylum Chordata; class Amphibia; order Anura; family Ranidae; genus Aquarana; species Aquarana catesbeiana. The sequence goes on along the minus strand of NC_133332.1, from coordinate 150,386,824 downwards.
AACTGGACGTATGGTGGTCACGGCGGACCCAGGTAATCTATTGGGCGGTGACACTCTCACCCATTCCCTGGAGTCTCCCGTAGCCGCTTCCCCGCTCACTCGTATGGCGCTCCCTGTCATAGCGTCCTACGTCAAGCTTCTTGCCGTATAGCCACGTCCCGACATGTTTCGTCACGGAGGACTTATTCATGGGATTGGCTAGACGGACTGGCAATCTTTCTTATATACCCTCCCACCATATGACGCGCGTTATTGATGACACTGCGCTTGCATATTTTTTCTTTGAGATTATTGTAGTATTTTTAGCGCTGCTATTTGATTGCACTATTGGTGAGGGCGAGTTTATAGTGTATCATTTATTATTAAATTACACAGTTTTGAATTTTTAAGTGGCTGCTTAGTGTGAGGGGTTAGTCCCATGAGCGCAGTGTTTGGCACATAGGAAGGGGCGGATTACCTGTGTACCATATCATTAATTCAGAAAGGTGGCCTGATCATGTGTGGAGACTTTAACATTACAACTGATTACAAAATGGACACTACTATTGCATCTTAATGCCCTCTACCTATTCTGCAACTTCTGCTCCACACTGAGGATGTATACGATGTCTGGAGAGGCCAGAACACCAATGAGTGCGACTACACCTTCCATTCCTCCAGACACAATTCATACTTGCGCATTGATCTGATTTTGGTAGATAAGATGATGTTGCAGGCAGTATCCTCCTCCACCATACATGACATCTCGTGGTCTGACCACGCACCTGTCTCCATAACGATGAGGGGGGAGAATACTCCAGGTCCTACTTATGTGTGGCGGGTCAACTCTCGCTTGTTACAGATGCCCACCCACGTGACTTACATAACTAACCACCTGAAGGAATATTCTAAGGAATATTTTGCACTTAATACTGAATCGGTATCCAACCCCTCTACACTATGGTGCGCCCATAAAGCTTTTATTAGAGGGATTCTCTTACAATTAAAGTGGTTGTACACCCTGTACAACCACTTTTACCTACAGGTAAGCCTATATTAAGGCTTACCTGTAGGTGCTTGAAAAATCTCCTAAACCTCCACAGTTTAGGAGATATTTACTAAAAAGCTGAGCGTCGATGACTACGGTGCATGCACCAATGTCATCAGCGTATGTGCCCTTTAGAAAGGGCACATTGTGCCGTTTCTAATAGGGGTCATGCTGTGACTGGCGGCGTCTGCGTGCATGTGCGGGAGTGACGTCACGTGACTCCGGCCACTCACAGAGCCGGAGTTCGCAGCCCCGGAAGGAAGAGGGGTGAAGATGGACGCTCCCTGCTAGTAGGGACAACGGAGACATTGCGGGCTTCGGTTTCAGGTAAGTGACACATAATGGGCTACTATGCGATGCATAGTAGCTCATTATGCTTTACCTTTGCAGGGAAATAAAGAGGAAGTAGAACCCACCAGGGTTTACTTCCTCTTTAAGCTCGGGGGTAAAGGCAGAGAACACAAAAGTTAGACTGACTGCTTGCAGATATCAAGACCCTAGAAACATAAAACAAAGAAACAGCAACAGCTGAACTAGCAAACAAAGTAAGCTTCACTCGGATTTCAGGCTCCTGCTTGTAGAACAATATGATAAACATATTAGCTCCCTAAAATTGGCACATTACACATCGAGCTGGCAAATTTCTGGCACAAAGACTTAAAGAACGCAAATCACAAATGAAATTTCCCTATTTAATTAATTCAACAGATAAAAGTAAAATTCTTAACCCAAAAGATATAGCAAATTCCTTTGCTGAATATTGCTCTTCATTGTATAACTTGAGAAATGACTCCACCACCCCCCAGCCTTCAGATGAGACCATTCAATCTTTCCTAGCAGATGTCAACCTCCCTTCTCTATCAGAAACACAATTGCTAACCTTAAACGCACCTATAACGGAGACTGAGATCCAAAAGGTGATTAAAACCCTTCCATGTGGTAAATCCCCAGGTCTAGATGGACTTACAAACGACTATTATAAGACATTTCAAAATATGCTATCGACATCATTAAAATTGGTATACTTCCAAGCTGTGTCCTCTGCCTTGTTCCCTTCTGAGATACTCAAAGCGTATATAGTTACCATCCCTAAACCAGGCAAAGACCCCACCACCCAACTTTAGACTCATATCGCTCCTAAACGTGGATGTAAAATTGTATGCTAAAATCCTTGCTCATAGACTCCTCCCCATTTTACCAACACCAGATCAAACAGGCTTCACCTCAGGGAGACAAGCCTCTTATGCTACGCGCCATCAACCTTATCCACTATGCAAAGTCCTGTCGAGTTACTTCTCTGCTCCTTTCTGTGGATGCGGAGAAGGCATTCAACAGGATCCACTGGGGATACATGACGCACACTCTCAAAAAATTTGGCTTCATTGGACCCATTCTCTTTGCTATCCTTGCCTTATATTCATTTCCATGTGCACAGGTATACACCTCAAAAATTTTATCCCAACCTTTCCATATCTCCAGTGGAACAAGGCAAGGTTGCCCCCTATCCCCTTCAATATTTAACCTTCTCGTAGAACCTTTAGCTGAAAAAATTAGAACACACCCAGATATCTCAGGTTTCTCCCTTCCAGGCAAATCCCACCATATAAGTCTCTTTGCTGATGATATCATATTGTTCATAACTGCACCATCCAAATCACTCCCTCATGCTCATGTTATCCTAAACTGTTTCAGCCAAATCTCATACTACAAGGTTAATTTTATGAAATCACTCATCCTAGGGATGGGTATTTCTACTTGCCTTCAATCTCAGCTAAAGACTTCCTTTCCCTACACCTAGAATAAGACTAGCATCCCATACTTAGGATTGCAATTGACAGCTGATCCCTTGAAATTAGCAGACGCAAACTACTTGCCCCTAATAGATAAACTAATGAAGGAGACTACACGTCTAGCCAGAGTCGAACTCTCCTGGTCGGGCCATTTGGCCTTGTTTAAAATGCTTATGCTTCCTCAAATCTTATATATTTTTAGAACACTCCCCATCCCACTCAAAACCTCCCACCTTTGATCATTGAACACTCTCCTTAAACAATTCATTTGGGGATCCAAAAAATCCAGGTGCTCTAAAACCCTTCTAACCAAACACAGATCCACAGGAGGTATTGTGCTCACTGATATACATGATTATTATCGGGCATCTTTACTCACTCGCCTTAATACATGGTTCACATCCACTCTAACTGTCCCCTGGCATACTATTGAACAAGCCTATACTATTGAACAAGCCTTATCTCCAACCTTAGACCTAGGTTCCCTTCTACTCCTTGACGTCTGGAGGCCAATATCCCTACAAAATCTCTCACCCACTATACAAGCCTCTTTAATAGCTTGGAGAGATCTCCACAAATCTACAGGCATACCCCACTTTTAAGTAAACAATGGGGTTTATTTACTAAAGCTAGAAAGTGCAAAATCAGGCTCCCTTCTGCATAGAAACCAATGAGCTTCTAACCCCAGCTTACTCAATTAAGCTTTGGTAATAAAACCTGGAAGCTCATTGGTTTCTGTGCAGAAGGGAGCCTGATTTTGCACTTTCTAGCTTTAGTAAATAAACCCCATTGTGTACTTAAAAGTGGGGTATGCCTGTATTAGTATAATGGGATTAATCCCTGCATTTGTCTGTTATATAAAAATAACTCTATTAACCTGCCTTTGTACTCCTTATACACTTTTGTTTTCTGATTTGTATTGTAAAAATTTTCTCAATAAAAACAATATAAAAAAAAAAAAAAATAGGTTACTGAAGTTCCGAAAATGATTGTATAACAGAATACAACTTCAGAAGTGATGTAATGTATTGTATTATATTCACAGAACCATTTTTAAACTGCATAGATATAAACTATATAATAAAAACTTAAATTTGACATTGCATATAAAAATACATTCTGTGAATGTGAAATGAGCATCTAAAATCTTCACATAAAAAAAAAACAGAGTATAAAAAACAAAACCAAAAAAAAAATCTACTCAATGTCGTATTCCTCTACGTAGTAGCTGATGTCCTTCAAGGTTTAACTGTCTGGGTAGACAGTGGTTTTTTCTTCATTGTAGATCTCATCTCAATAAAAGGGAAGAAGGTTTATACAGTAGAAACACTGTGATGGAGAAAGATCAGGTCTTCAAACCATGCAGTTCATACACTTCACTGTTTTGGTTCCATAGTCGATACACTCTGGGCCGACACACTCACAGCATGCATTGTGCAACCATCGGTATTTCGATGCTCCCATAGACGTGCACGAATTCTTGCACTGGTGGATGGACATGCAGTCATCAAAATATACCACTGTGCACATGTGCGCTTTATCATTGCTGTGAACCACATGGGCTACATTTTGAGGCACTGATGCATTCTGGTGTTGTGGCTGATTCACTGAATCCAGAAAGGAGACCAGGTTTTCATGATGAGAAAGTTCTTCTACTGCAGGGAAAGAAACAATGTTAAGTTAAGTTGCTTTATGCCATCTACCTCTGTTGTATTATATTCTTTCATTTTCGAGCATGCGTGGTCTTCGTCACATGATTTTTTTTCATATAAATAGTGTACTAATTACAGGGTTGTCCCTCTGGATATTTTTGCAAGAACTGTCCTGATCAGCTCTCGAAAGCTTTGTATTAATGATCAGATAATCAGACAATCCCTCCGAAAGCAGTATTTTTTGTCCGATTTTCTCATCGTATGTACTAGGCATTAGGTTGTACAACTTCAGTTATTTATCAAACTCTCTATTTTATTTTATAAAGACCTATCAGGTGATCCTTCAGTATATCAGTAACCTAATACAGCACTGGTCATCTTCGTGCATTGTGCAGATTATGTAATCTAACTTCACCTCCTGTTGCTATGATCCAGGGAAAATACTAGTTAGCCGGATGGTAATCAGGCTTACCTTCTTCATTATACTGTTTAGATATGATCATTTGATATAGACATTATGCTGAATATCAGCCATGTATTAACAGAGACACTACAGCCACAAGGCACAATAATGAAACTGACAAGAGCTCATTCTATTTATTGAAAAAAAACTGATAGGTCTAAATAAATAAAGTGCAATAAATCAGTATATACTGAAAATAAAATAAAACAGAAAGTATATTTATATTTTTGCGGACCAAGGAAATAACATCATACTTTATATTTGTTACATTTATCCATTCACATAGCAAAGCTTTATAAAAAAAAATGCTGCTTCCTTCTTTATTTACTTACTTGCTGAAAAATCCTACCTAACCTTCTAGATAAGTAAACTAGTGCGCACTGGAGTTGATTTACTAAGATTTGAAAGTGCAAAATCTGATGCAGCTCTGGATAGAAACCAATCAGTTTCCAGGTTTTTTTTGTCAAAGCTTAATTGAGTAAGATGAAGTTAGAAGCCGATTGGCTACCACGCACAGCTGCAGCAGATTTTGCATTCTCCAGTTTTAGTAAATCAACCCCACAGACTATACTAACAAAAGCCATCCATCCCTTAAATCTGTCCTTGAATTGCACATTGCAAGCTACTTTTAACTAAACAAGCTGCCTATATAATCCTATGTATAGATGAGATAGATTGAGTGTGTTCAGCATGATGTGGCTGTAAAAACCCATTCTAAAGAAATTAAAAAGAAACAAATATTTTCAGGTTCAATGTGTAAATAGGAACATGAAACAATCATATAGGGGCGGTTTCTCAAATTTGACTGCAAAGGTGGAATTACACTTTAATATAGTTATGGCCAAGGAAAATGTCCAATGTTTTTTTTTAATCCATTTTGAGGAGTAACAGTTATCATTTGCAACATAGTTCAAATGCTTACTGAAAATGGTAATGTAAGCCAACAGGTTGGGTTGGCCTTTGAAGATTGGATATTTCCCATCTCAGTTAGGACAAAGTTGAGGTGAAACAGGAAAATGTGTTGTTTTTACCTTTTATATATTTTCTTCCCTGAAATGAACTGTGTGTTTGAGAATATTAAAGTTGTTCTGTAGTTGTATTAACCTAATTGAATCTTTATGACTTGAAGTGTTTTTGTTTCAGTTTGATTGTGCTAAAATCAGATATAAGATCTCCAGCTGAGATCCTCCAAAGATTTAATCCCTCTCTGCTTTCAGCATCACAATTAGAAGTCTTCTTATTCATATTTTAATTAGATGAAGCAAGCGAGTTAATGTAATGCTTTGGTTTGATGGAGAATGACCTGCATCAGTAGTGAAGATGTGCCACCTGATGTTTATGAAGAATAAATTATAAGTTTTACTCAAGCAACAGGAGCAATGCTGATCTTCTGCTAATCAAGAGCTCATTTTTTACAAATATGGAGATGCTTTAGCTGTCTTTTGAGATAAACATGTAAGCATGAGACACTAATTTTCAAATATAAGCTTTTGTTATTATAATAGTGGATGTTGCCAGATGATACCATACAATGGAAGTGGCTTACCACTGCAAGGTATTGTAGACCCTTGGCACCAAGGAAGAGACATGGGGCTTGTTTACTTAAAGGCACTTATTATTCTTTTGTTGCAAGTGCTTGTAAAGCATTGCACCAGCAATCAGCAGATCGCTGATACACTGACAGGTCTGCAGAAGACCTGCATGGCATCTGTTCCTTGTACCTCATACGAGGAAGCCAATACTTGCTGACAGGAAGAATGAATGAACTACCACAGCACTCACGGTGACGTGGTAGTTCATTAAAAACTACAAGCCAATAGCCACAAAGACTGCTGGACCTTGGAGTTTTCCATTCCCAAAGCATTGTGAATAAGTGACACGGCCGGGTGGGCTGAGCCACACACTGCCACAGTTTTTTTTTACATTTTGACAGCCAGCAGGTGGAGAAGAACCCCTGCTAGCTGGCACAGCTGGGATCGGGGAGGTGCAGGGGCTGGTGCATTCATAACATTTTACATGTTGCACCCTGAATATGGATGTAACATGTTATGAAAGGTGAACTTATCCTTTAATGTATAGCAGACAAAAGATGGTAAAAAGCTGTGGATGCTTGCAAAACAGTATGTGATGTTTACAAGCCACATAATCAAGACAAGTGCTGCTTGCAACAGCTGCTTACTGTACGGTGTATGTACCCAAGCTTGAGAACTAGAAGATCTTTGTGATAATTTGTGTCCAAGGCTAGTATCCACACTGTGTGCAATGCCAGAATTGTGCTGTACTTTCCTATATTTGTAATATTTTTTATGGAAAGTCACAATATTTCCCTTTGATGTCCTTTAAATGTATCAGTCCTAATGAGATTTCCTGTTTCCCGTCATGGTAATGTAGACTGCATGGTATAGACACTTACTTGTCCTATATGCAATGTATACTGTTCCATTGTGGGATAAGAAAAAGAGCGGTCTGGATACTGCCTCTAAATATGACACAACTCCATCCCTGAATACATGTAATGCAAAAAAAGGGTTGCCCATGGGACTTTAAATCATAGAGGTCATAACAAAGAATAGAATTAATGAATAAGAATTTATTGAGATTCCAAAAACATAATCATAAATGAGCATAAAAACATCATAAAGCATATAGCTAGTCATCTCTGGGGACCAGTCTTTTGGACCAATTGACCATAATGTGAGTATAAGGTGCCTCACATAGGCCCCATGCTTTTCTTCTAACCTCAACCATTATTGAATGTTATATCTTACTGATACTTACTATTTTCTAGATATCTTGCACATACATCAACTCCTGAGGAAGTGAGCAGAGCTTGTGAAACGCGTCGAGCACAAAAGATTTATATGTATATCATGTATCTCCAGTATTGTAACAATACTTAAGCTATATGCTTCATGATGTTTTTATGCTCATTTATGATTATGTTTTTGGAATTTCAATAAATTCTTATTAATTCATTCTACTCTTTGTTATGACCTCTATGATCAACTCATTTAAAGTCCCATGGGCATCCCTTTTTTTGCATTACATTGTGGGATAAGACGCCGCTCAAACCGACCCAGTGCTTGAGATGTGGATATGGCTGTGTATGGCCTCAGCCAGCGATACCGCGGCCACGCCCCCAAGTTTACATGTGTATACTGTTCCATTACTACTACATGGCTTATTTTGCTACTAATTTTGAATACAGGAAACAGTGAGATTGTGGGTAATAACAAAGTACAGTATATTTAGTTTGATATCCATTCATTTTACTGTTACTGTAAATGTTAGCTTCAGTAGTTTCAGTAGTATTTTTGCTTTCACACAAACAGGTAGATAGCATTAATATGAAAATCACATAAGGAGTATCAGGTAATTTTTCTTGCACTGATCCATGTATATACGTAATATATATGTAAGACATACTCAATTTCAGCTTTCACAATGAATAACTTTATACTCCAGTATCATCTGTGATTTATTTTTCTCAAGCTTGAATTAAAGTGATGTTGAGTGACGCATTCTTTTTTTCTAAAGTTTTAATATGTTAGTTACACATTAGGATTTTATCTGTCTATCTCTATACCAGCACAAATATGAAAATATGATCTAATTCCCAGACTGTATACAGGTATGAACCACACGTTTTAATTATTTACTCTACACATTTACATAAATGTAATTGGTGAAAGCCAAAGAACAAAATGAATACAGCTATCTTCCCTACAGTATGCAGGTTACCATACTTTACCTTCACCTCTTTTTCACAGCTGTTAAACTTTATAGCCAAAAAGTCACTCTTAACAACATGAGTGTAAATTGGAGATACTTATGCTTTACCTGAAGGTAATGCTGGAAGTTAAAGATTCACTCTCTTTGTGTGTACCTCTTCATTCTAAAACTGCTGCCAGACATGAACCTAGTTTGTATATAATGCAAAACGTTGATCTATGTTATAGTATAGTATCTACGTCTTGAAGAGCATTCTTGCAAGTCTAATATTCTTCAACATATTCAATGATGTTGGATAGTAAAGGTAAATAAGCTGTTCGATTTGCAAGGGAATTGAATGTGGTGGAAATTCACTTTGCAATTAAAAACATGCAAGGGAAAAACAAAACAAAAAAACATAGTTTGGCTTGCACATGATTGGATGACAGAAGTCCACAGAGCTTCACCCCATCCGCTAAGCTAAGGGAATGAATGAATAGCTTATTTGCCCTTAGTAAATCAACCCCTGTATGTCTAAGGTTAAACTGTGATTATGACCAAAATCAAAATTCACATATATGATCTGTCAGTAGCATTAGCATGACAGTCTTTGTATTTTTGATTCCTCCCTGTAACATAGTTTATTAACTGGTGATCCAGCCAGTAAGTCTGTTGTTTTTCCAACTTCCTTTAATAAACCAAGCTGTCCAGCAAACCATTTAACACTGACAGGGGTGCTTACAATAGTCAGCTTTTATTCATTTACAGTATCTCACAAAAGTGAGTACATCCCTCACATGTTTGTAAATATTTTATTATATCTTTTCATGTGACAACACTGAAGAAATGACACTTTGCTACGATGTAAAGTAGTGAGTTTACAGCTTGTATAACAGTGTAATTTTGCTTTCCGTTCAAAATAACTCAACACACAGCCATTAATGTCTAAACCACTGGCAACAAAAGTGAGTACACCCCTAAGTGAAAATGTCCAAATTGGTCAAATTATTATTATTATTGTTACAAGGTCTCAGGTGTGAATGGGGAGCAGGTGTTTTAAATTTGGTGTTATCGCTCTCATTCTCTCATATTGGTCACTGGAAGTTCAACATGGCACCTAATGGCAAAGAACTCTCCGAGGATCTGAAAAAAAAGAATTGTTACTCTACATAAAGATGGTCAAGGCTATAAGAAGATTGCCAAGACCCTGAAACTGAGCTGCAGCACAGTGGCCAAGACTATACAGCGGTTTAACAGGACAGGTTCCACTCAGAACAGGCCTCGCCATGGTCAACCAAAGAAGTTGAGTGTGTGAGCTCAGTGTCATATCCAGAAGTTGTCTTTGGGAAATAGACATATGAGTGCTGCCAGCATTGCTGCAGAGGTTGAAGGGGTGGGGGATCAGCCTTTCAGTGCTCAGACCATACGCTGCACACTGCATCAGATTGGTCTGCATGGCTGTCTTCTAAAGATGATGCACAAGAAATGCCGCAAACAGTTTGCTGAAGACAAGCAGATTAAGGACATGGATTACTGGAACCATGTCCTGATGAGACCAAGATAAACTAATTTGGTTCAGATGGTGTCAAGCGTGTGTTTGGTGGCAACCAGGTGAGCAGTACAAAGACAAGTGTGTCTTGCCTACAGTCAAGCATGGTGGTGGGAGTGTCATGGTCTGGGGCTGCAAGAGTGCTGCCGGCACTAGGGAGCTACAGTTCTTTGAGGGAACCATGAATAACAACATGTACTGTGACATATTGAAGCAGAGCATAATCCCCTTCCTTCGGAGACTGGGCCACAGGGCAGTATTCCAACATGATGACGACTCCAAACACACCTCCAAGATGACCACTGCCTTGCTAAAGAAGCTGAGGGTAAAGGTGATGGACTGGCCTAGCATGTCTCCAGACCTAAACACTATTGAGCATCTGTGGGGCATCCTTAAATGGAAGGTGGAGGAGCGCAAGGTCTCTAACATCCACCAGCTCTGTGATGTCATCATGGAGGAGGGGAAGAGGACTCCAGTGGCAACCTGTGAAGCTCTGGTGATCTCCATGCCCAAGAGGGTTAAGGCAGTGCTGGAAAATAATGGTGCCCACACAATATATTGACACTTTGGGCCCAATGTGGACATTTTCACTTAGGGGTGTACTCACTTTTGTTGTCAGCGGTTTAGACATTAATGGTTGTGTGTTGAGTTATTTTGATGGGACAAAAAATTTACAATGTTATACAAGCTGTACGCTGACTACTTTACATTGTAACACAGTGTCATTTCTTCAGTGTTGTCACATGAAAAGATATAATAAAATATTTTTTAAAATGTGAGGGGTGTACTCAACTTTGTCAGATACTGTATGTAAAACCTTTATTCCACAAGTAAAAAATAAATAAAAATACGTGTTAGCAGTTTTGAATTGTTATGCCGCGTACACACGGTTGGACTTTTTCGACCGGACTTGTCCGACGGACGCCGACGGACCAAATCTGGCAGACAATCCGATCGTGTGTGGGCTTCACCGGACCTTCAGCTGACTTTTCCAGTCGCAAATCTGACGGACTTTAGATTTGGAACATGCTTCAAATCTTTACGTCGTAACTCCGCCGGACCCAGAAAGACGGTCATCTGTATGCTAGTCTGATGGACAAAAACCCACGCTAGGGCAGCTATTGGCTACTGGCTATCAACTTCCTTATTTTAGCCCAGTGTACGTCATCACGTACGAATCCGTCGGACTTTGGTGTGATCGTGTGTAGGCAAGTCCGGTCGTTAGAAAGTCTGTTGAAAGGCCGCCAAAAGTCAGTCGAAAGTCTGTCGAAAGTCTGTCGGGCGGGCTGTCGGTCTTTTGTAGCTGAAAAGTCCAACCGTGTGTACGCGGCATTAGTCTCTTATTTAAAGTCTATCCTAATATCCTAGTATCTAACACTACTCTCGCCACAGATTGACAATATTGCTATCCAAATGTGGCTACGTTTCTCCTCCATAGATACAGTAGTACAGTGAATGTGGCCACTCTAAAATAATAGGCGTGTTACTGGCTGACCATCAGATGAAAATAAAGGAATGAGAGCTTGAAAAAAGAAAACAAATACATCCACAACATATATTCATTTTTGTTTGTCAGTTAAGGTTACACTTTAGGCAGCCAATAGGACCATACACCAGTCCACAAAGGCCTTTAATGACTTCATATAACGTATTGTTCCAACACTACAGCAATGAACCCATATTGAATTGCTTTACTGGGATAAGCAAAGTTTAACTTTATGACACACATGACCTACTGTTCTTTTATGTGCAGGACTTGTTTACACATGCCAGCACCAGAGCGCATATACCTGATTGTGGGCAATGAAGAGTAGATGTCTGTCACACCTCTATTATAGGCCCTACTTCCTGTCAACAGCATAATATCTATTTATTGACAAAGGGGAAGAAGCATGTTGTCAACCACAACGTGAAAGCAATGTGTGACACAAAAATCACCTTGTTTCATGTTATGAATCATCTTAAAGTGGATGTAAACCCTAACTGAATGGCATTTATTTTGCATTTTTTTTTATATCACTTGTCTACAGTCATGCATTTCAACAATGGCTGTACATTTTTTTTACAGTTTCTTAATGGTAATGTGCAATGTGTGTTGACACAATTCCTTGTAGTCTACATTGAGAGAGGATATGACAGGGTGACAACACAAGCGCACAACTGACAGACAGGAACAGAGGCTTGTCAGCCTATAGCAGGAACTGCCTAAACAAGGACCCCCATAACAGGATTACAGAGTATTATTTTAATGCCGGTTGCAGATTTAAAATAATTAAAAGACTCTGGGCCTGTACATCTTCTAACAGTCCATCTCTCTCCACAGTAAAGAATGATCTAAAAGCACTCTGATATCTGGAAAAACTGGACACTATGCTGCAAAATATTGGTCCCAACAAGCGCTTCTTTACCCACTGGAAACTGTTTATCAAACACAGTTTCTCACCAATTGAAATACAACTCATGACCACTTTCCAGTTCACTGCCTAGTACGCTAAGGCAGACCTTACCAGCTTTCTGGGCAAACTCAAAATCCTGGACTCCACACCCACTCTGGGCTGCGAGCCCCAGCACCCTAAAGGAGTGTTAACTACATCCATCCTGTGATGGTCATGATACTGGCCACCATTTAAGCTACAGTGCCCTTTGCACCCATTGTCCATATGTCTTTGTGAAGACCACATAGGCTAAAACTTTATGTCTGGATTAGGCTAAATTTTACAGACTTTTAAGTGAAACATTATTCGATGTGTCAGTTTGTTACCTCTCATACCGACGTACCCATGGTATGAGATAAAGGCACTCCCAGCATTCATGCTTCCCAGTTCTCGTTATAGATGTATGTTCATCCCTGACTTACCGGAGTGCTTTTGCTCCTATCTGCTTGAACACTATTAATTTTGACATGGTTTATTGTATAAATTTTGTGATTTTTTTTTCCTTCTTGGGAGTTGGCAAACCTAATCTATAAATGTTATCCAATGATGTTTCCAAATCAATCATTTGCCGCTTTTTATTACTCACCTTTCATGTATTTTGAAAAATGTGAATAAAAATTAATTTTTTTTAGCTTACACTTATTCTATATGAGCTTCTAATATTTAAAAATCTTTCCAGCCCTCTCAGAAGTGCATCCTTTCTGGTAAAATTGGGCTGAATACCTGTGGGAGGGGCTACAAACTTTCCTGGAGTGTCAGGCGGACTATCTGGTCTGGATCCACTCCCTTTCCTCTCCTCTGTTTGATTGATGTTGGGTCTAGACTGTCTGCTTGCTCCCGAGACTTCACAGAGTACAGCTGCTCTCTCCCTCCCTCCTCCAGTTCAGACTGTTTCAATCTTCAGTACACAGAAGCCAGCAGTAATAGCAAGAGCTTCTTCTCCCACATAGCACACACCTGTTATTGAATCCTCTTACATATAGCCTGGAATATGCACTGTGTATATACAGAGATACGGCCTATATCTCTCCACTGTTTGCATAGACAAAGCATTAGTCTGCCCACTGTTTATACAGAGATCCTGCATGTGCACACTGTGCTTCCAGAGAGCCTTGATCTGTAGACTGTATAGCTGCCTGCTATGCTTGCTGCAGCTCCCAGATCAGAACATCTGAGCAGAATACCAGGCAGCTCTACAGTCTACAGATCAAGGCTCTCTGGAAGCACAGTGTGCACATGCAGGAGGAGGGACAGAGAGAGGGGTCAGATTGCTTAGGTTGTATCAACCCCCTCTAAACTTTCAAGCACAAAATGGACTATTACTGGCAGCTACATGAAAGATGAAGTGCACATGCTGGAAAAACAAAAGGAGGTAGGAAGGAAAAAACAGCTGATTTGTGATGGTAATATGTGCTAATTATTTTACCTATCCCACACTTCTCCTTTAAGATTTTAAATTAATAAAAGCTACTTCTGAACTTAAATTGATGTATTCAACTTGTATCAAATTACAGCGATTGGATTACATATACTTTAACTTTCCAAGATTGTTGAAGTTCAGTTTTGATTCTAATATTTACGCTAGATGCTTTCTTGTAATGTCAAATCTGAAGTGACTTTGTCACATGATTCAACCCTATAAAGTTTGATTATACTTTAGAAAGAACATTTTTCAAGAGAATGAAACAGAAACACACAGTCTTGGGATGACAAGGAACTCCCCTGCTCCTCCTTCCTATCTCCAAGCTAACATACTGTCAGAAGCCTGTACATTGTACATCAATACATGCTGTATTACATGATGTTCTTACTCACTCAGTCATTATGAGATCCGTTTTCTGTATTCTGCAAAAAACCTGGCTGATCTTGCTGTCCATGTTCCCAATTCAGCTAGGGATTTTGCAGCTGTGGTGGCAACTCTGCACATGCTCAGTTTTATGTGTATTTCTATGCTAAGCAGTGTATCACCTCTGAGCGGCCCATGTGACTATAGAGTGACACATGTGGATGTATACACAGTGTAAATGACAGCCCTCCTCCTCCATGCCTACTAACCAGCTAAACACATTGAGGATGGAATATTACATGTAGATTAATGGAGGCTTCATATCCCTGGTATTCTAAGAAAACAGGCTGGAGAGGCTTAATACAGCCTGTGACTGACAGAAATCTGCTCACATCATCGTATTGCCCAAAAAAAAAAAAATGTTCCCCATTCTACTTAACATTTTCAACTCAAGGGCTGAATGAAACTAGTAAAATGATTGTATATGTTGAGGCTCCCCTTCACAACATAGGCTGGTTCATATTTTTTTTACTATTATAATTCAACTTTTCTTACATACTTGATGCACCAGTATTTTAAATACTGATGAAAACTGGAGGTCGGTGTTTCAAGAAGTACTGTTAGCAGTTATGAATCAATTAAGTAGGATTCTTTGGTTTATTCACCTAGATTGTAGACTGCTTTAGATGACAGCTTTCAATCATGAGCAACAGAAATGGCTGTGAAACTATAAATCCACAATTTTACACAGTTCTAAGCAATTTCTAGCCACCTTGTAGTCTGCCTCTGACTATTTATAAAAGCATGTGTTAAGCACAGTGCAATGCCACTTTATTTGACATTTTAAGAAATTTTACATTTAAGTCATAAGGTGGACTTATGTGGGCCTAAGTAAAAAGAAAATGATAACGTTTAAAGTAATCCATAATACACTTTTCATTATAGGTAGTAAGAGGGGGAAGGCAGCATTTTGAAGAACACTTATAGTTAACCTTATCTTCCACAGAAATTTACATTGAAAAGTCTACTGTATGCTGTAGAGCATAGTTCCCAAACTTTTGAAATGGAAAACAGGGGTATGTTTTGTGAGTTTAAATACATAGCTCACTGGAGGATGGGGTAAACAGCTCAATCTCTGTATTCGCAGGCGATACTAAGTTAAGCAGGGCAATAACTTCTCCGCAGGATGTGAAAACCTTGCAAAAAGATCTGAACAAATTAATGGGGTGGGCAACTACATGGCAAATGAGGTTTAATGTAGAAAAATGTAAAATAATGCATTTGGGTGGCAAAAATATGAATGCAATCTATACACTGGGGGAGAACCTATGGGGGAATCTAGGATGTAAAAGGACCTGGGGGTCCTAGTAGATGATAGGCTCAGCGATGGCATGCAATGCCAAGCTGCTGCTAACAAAGCAAACAGAATATTGGCATGCATTAAAAAGGGGATCAACTCCAGAAATAAAACGATAATTCTCCCACTCTACAAGACTCTGGTCCGACCGCACCTAGAGTATGCTGTCCAGTTCTGGGCACCAGTCCTCAGGAAGGATGTACTGGAAATGGAGCGAGTACAAAGAAGGGCAACTAAGCTAATAAACGGTCTGTAGGATATTAGTTATGAGGAAAGGTTGCGATCACTGAACTTATTCTCTCTGCAGAAGAGACGCTTGAGAGGGGATATGATTTATAAGTGACCCCACAAAAGGGATAAAACTTTTTCGTGGAAGGGAGTTTAACAAGACACGTGACCACTCATTAACGTTAGAAGAAAAGAGGTTTAACCTTAAACTACGTAGAGGGTTCTTTACTTTAAGAGCGGCAAGGATGTGGAATTCCCTTCCACAGGTGGTGGTCTCAGCGGGGAGCATCAATAGTTTAAAAAAACTATTAGATAAGCACCTGAAGGACCGCAACATACAGGGATATACAATGTAATACTGACATATAATCACACACATAGGTTGGACTTGATGGACTTGTGTCTTTTTTTCAACCTCATCTACTATGTAACTATATAAGTGTACCATAAGTCCATTAGCACTGGTTGTGTGTTTTGGGATTTGTGGCTGTACATTTTTCTTCTGTTTTGAAATAAGTAGTGTATCTATGAATATTAGGATTTAAGCTGTGGTATGTTTGCCTCTTTCAGAGGTTCAATTTTATGTAATTTAATAAAGTATGGCTTAGCTCTGCTGTAACAAGATAACATACACATCTTTTGCAGGGTAAGGTAGAAATGGTAACACACCAGCATAAAAGTATAAGATAATTTATCTTATTAATTATAAATTAAGGGACAAAACCATACTAAAAATTCAGAAGTGACAGAGACATTTTGAATTCCTAGAAAAAGGAAAAAATGTAAAATCACCCGAAATGGGTCTGGCCAGGACCTAGAAGTGTATTAGAATGACTGTGTATGGACTGTGTATGTGTTGTTCAGCACGATAGACTATAATGGGAAGGGGGATTCATATGTTGATTAAAGTCTGTAATTACAAAAATACACAAGCCACCATTTTTGACTACTTTCTGAACATTATAGATGCTTAGTTGTTGCGTGGTGTTTTGACTTCATTCATTTCAAAAAGTCACTCACTTGGAACATCTATAGAAGTTTTGATTTTTTTCTGACTTTTTTTTGCTACATGACTTTCTTGAGTCTGCAACTGAAGTATTGAAACCAAACCAGGCAGCTAGCATTTTTAAAAATGAGATAAGCAATGACAGCCTACATGTTTGCTCTGGGCCAAACACAAGCATGTTAAAAGTTGCCAACGTGTAGCAGAGAGCCTCTTGGAAAAGTAAATAATTGGCAAAAACAAGGTTTATTTCTCCTGTATGGTTAGGATAAGAAGCTAAGGGCTAAGTAGAAATGGACATTTCATACATATAACAAACATTACAGGGAGTATTTGTGACTTTCGTGTAAATGCAAAAACATTTACACAACATATGTTTTTATAAATGGACCCCTAAGTGTTAACTTAATGAGGTTAAAAGTTAGTGTAACTCTTCAGAGTTAAGGGTTGCATTAAGGCTTAGGTTTAGAGGCTAGGTTAAGGGTAGATTGTTTAAAATTATAACTATTGATGATTCTTGTTTTAAGTTCACACCCTAAATAATTCAAAACATATATTTGATAAAAAATGGAACCCTTGGTTCACTCACGCAAATCAGTTTATCAGCTCGGAATAATTAATTGTCTGTATATACTACTCATTAAAATAAAAAGAAAACACTTAAAATGTATGTACCAAAAATGTACAACCGCTGTATACACAAACATAATTTTTTGTAAGACAGTCTATTTTTCTATGTATTTCTCTTGATATTTGTCATTTTGCTCTGTACCACCTTTTGTACCTAATAAAAAAGTTTGTAAGCAAAAAAAATTATAACTATTGCTGCGCCAAAATATTATATGCTCAACAAACATCTGTGTCATGTGTGAATAGAAAATTGAATATATACAGTACAACTATTGCTGCTGAAACTTTATGTGCTAAAAGCTTTCACACTGATATCCTGCATCAAAAACAGCATCAACCATTTTCAGAAGCCAAAACATTGTTTTGGCAGCACAGGCATAGACTCTTTCCTGCCAAACAAAGATTCTGACAAAGTATGCTATTGTTGATATTAAGCCATGGATCATTTTGGCAATGAAACCTCTAAAGCAACTAAAATAGTGGAGAAACTGTTGGAAGTCATCCTTAGAGTATGCAGGTGCTTTAATCCTGAAACTCCGAATAAGAGGTTGACCAGTTAGGCCCCTTCGAGGCTTTGCTACATGATCGGTGATAAGACTGTTAATTTTTTGAGGAACTGAAGACTTCTAAGAAGAGCTTTTATCTATTTAGTGAATAGAGCTGTCAATTCAAAAGCATTGCAGTTCAGAGCTGCAGTGGATATTCACTGGCAAAAAAATCAACAGATATGCTTTATTGTATATAACAATGTCTTTTAGCTGTGCTGCATGTGAATGATATCTCCATCCATCATATAGATCAATGGGGATTGTCAAACATTGATGCTTCTGAAAATGCTAAGTAATGACATGTGAAAATGCCAAGTAATGGGACGCAACTGTGTGGTGCAGTTTACTGTGTATTTTAATGAGACTACAAACATGGATTCCTACAAACCACATGCATTTGCTTTGAACCACAGGGTGTCTTTATGTTTGTGCTGTCAGAAATATGTTGTGCTGTCGGTGTTCCCAACCATGCTCTCATTATGCTTCTGCCTTTAAAGTAATTATAAGATTTATGGAGTTACTTGTCTGTGATCATAAAACTGCAAACATGTCATGCAGCGATCGCACAATGTGTAAAGCAAAAATTTGTGGAATGATTATGATGTTCTTATTAGAACTGTTACCTGCAAAAATGTGATAGGAATGTTTTAACTATGTATGTTTACTACAGTTCTGCAATGCTGTTCCCAGAACATTAGTGAAATAAACATTTTGCTATTTAAAACATCTTAAAAACCCAATCAGTGAGGTCTTGTATAAACTTTACCACGTTAAAGTAATTTCAGAAGTCCTGCCATGAAGGGCCTTGTTCAAGCACTTTTTTTGTTATAGGGTGGCAACAATCTACCCCTGTCTCCCAATAGTTCTCTTGAATTATCAACCTTTGAGAGAGGCCGTGCGATATGAGAGGACGTGATGGGATAGAGCTCCCCTGTCAATCCTTCCTTCTATCCTGAGACCAGGTATCAATGGCATGCTGAGGCGCACTAAAGCCGTGTAGATTCCGGTTCCGATCATCAGCTTCCTTCCTCTCCCTGTCAGCTGGTGTGTTCCCGGTTCCTGGTCGGCTCAGTGACTGCTGCCTTTCAGCCATCCCCAGGCTTATCCTCGGCCGCTTTTTCCACTACAGGACCCAGTGGATTCCCCGTCAACTAGGGGATGTTGCGGTTGCTTCACGCCTCCCCAGGGCTATCCATGCTCTCCTTCCCTTTATACGTGCCTGGCGTGTATCCAGCATAACAAATCTACTTTCGGCTTCTTTCATCGCCTATGCCTAAGGTAACTGAGTGACTGTGCAGCTCTCCGGTGGCCCTCCTGGCAACCCCCCCCCATGGATTTCTAGCACCTCCGTGCTTCTCATCTTTAAAGGTCAATCAGCTTGTTATCTGTTGCCTGCTATATTTGCTGCCTGTTAGTCTACTCCAGCTGCCTTTCTGCTATCAAGCAATCCCTCTGCTCTGTTGCTGGCTTGGTCTGCTGCTGTTCTATAACTTACATATAATAAGACATTTTCTACTTATGGGCTTATCTCCAGCTTCTCCCTTATCTGACATCTAGACAGCATTTTTGGGCTTTTCTCATATTTTACACTGCCTGTACTCCATGTATTTCTCCCCCCCACCTATAAATACCTATAAATTTTCATCTAAGGCGGGGTGTACGTAGGAAAAGGGGAACAGGGACTGAGCGTTTGCAAGGATGACACGGAGGAATAAGAGAGACATGGGGACTGTTGATCACTCTGTGGTTCATTTTACAACTGAATCTACCTCTCAGAACAGCACAGATAAGAAATTACAGAACACTGTGAAGGATAAGCCTCAAGATTTTGCTACTTGTCTTCAGAAATTTGCACATACAACTGATATGGACAAAGGGGAACCTTTGATTGCAGCACCCTGATTACCACAGGGAATAGCATTGAAGAAGCCTTTGCTGGTCCAGTTACACTCCAGGGCAGGGAAGGAAAGGGAGATTCAATCCAATTGGAACATCTAGATGACACAGTGAGTAACACGGCCTTAGAGAATGAACTGCATATTATTTCTCCTAAATCCCAAAATACATTGAATACCTCAAATAATTTAGGATTCAGAGCATGTAAATATGCTGTCAGATATAATGAAACCCATTACTACATGTACTAGCTTCGTGAATACTCTTTCTTGCAATTTAGAAGGAATGCTGGAAGATTTAATGTTAATTAGACAAGATATGCATATTTTTAAAGAGATAATGTCAGCTGCTGAGGAAAGAACAAGTACAGTTGAAGATTCCTTACATACAGCTCTGAACTCTAATAAAAAGTGTTTGCAACAACTATCCATACATGACTCTCAATTGGAAGACATGGAGAATTGCCTGCATCAGAACAATATCAGAATAGTAGGCCTCCTCGAACAGGTAGAAGGAAATATGCCAGTTGAGTTTATAGAGAAATGGCTAATATCTACGATGGGTTCAGAACAATTTTATTCTTTTTTTTTTTCAGGGGAGAGAGCACATAGGGTCCCCGCTAGAGTATCACCTATGGGGGGGCACCTAGAACCCCTATTTGTTGAATTATAAAGATAGGGATATTATGCTGCAGAGAGCTAGACAACTTCCAGATATACGGATGGACTTTTCAAAGATACGTTTTTTCCAGATTTTTCAGCAGCAGTGCAACCTCAGAAGGTGGGATTCCTGGAGGTGAATCAGTGATTGAGGCAGATGGAACTGCCTTATACTTTATTGTTTCCAGCTAGACTCAAAGTAACGGCACAGGGTACTACACAATGTTTTGCAACTCCGGAATTAGCGACTCAGTGGTTAGATAAGGTTGAGGGATCATCATCAGCATTCAGAATTTATAAAGAATGCAACAAGAAATGTAAGGGTGCAATTAGGGCGGCTAAGATAGAACATGAAAGACACATAGTGGAGGAGAGCAAAAAAAATCCCAAGAAATTCTTTAAGTATGTAAACAGTAAAAAAGGGAGGACAGACCTTATTGGCCCCATAAAGAATGAGGAAGGACATCTGGTTACAAAGGATGGGAAGATGGCGAAGGTATTGAATTTATTCTTCTCCTCAGTCTTCACGAGGGAATCGGGGGGCTTCAGTAACCAAAACTGCAGTGTTTATCCTTATGACACATCACAGGAAGCACCTCTATGGTTAATAGAGGACAGAATTAAAATTAGACTTGGCAAACTTAACATTAATAAATCACCTGGACCAGATGGCTTACATCCAAGGGTTCTTAGGGAACTCAGTCAAGTGATTGCCAGACCATTGTTCCTAATTTTTACTGACAGTCTACTGACTGGAATGGTACCAGGTGACTGGAGATAAGCCAATGTAGCACCAATATTTTAAAAGGGCCCAAAAAACATCCCTGGGAATTACAGACCAGTTAGCCTAACATCAATAGTATGCAAGCTCTTAGAGGGGATGATAAGGGACTATATACAAGATTTTAGTAACGAGAACGGTATCATTAGTAGTAATCAGCATGGATTCATGAAGAATCATTCTTGCCAAACCAATCTATTAACCTTCTATGAGGAGGTGAGTTGCCATCTAGATAAAGGAAGGCCTGTAGAAGTGGTGTATCTGGATTTTGCAAAAGCTTTTGACACAGTTCCCCATAAACATTTGCTGTACAAAATAAGGTCCATTGGCATGGACCATAGGGTGAGTATATGGATTTAAAACTGGCTGCAAGGGCGAGTTCAGAGGGTGGTGACAAATGGGGAGTACTCAGAATGGTCAGATGTGGGTGGGTAATGGGGTCCCCCAGGGTTCTGTGCTGGGACCAATCCTATTTATTTTGTTCATAAATGACCTGGAGCATGGGGTAAATGATCAATCGCTGTGTTTGCGGACGGTACTAAGCTAAGCAGGGCAATAACTTCTCCGCAGGATGTGGAAACCTTGCAAAAAGATCTGAACAAATTAATGGGGTGGGCAACTACATGGCAAATGAGGTTTAATGTAGAAAAATGTAAAATAATGCATTTGGGTGGCAAAAATATGAATGCAATCTATACAGTGGGGGGAGAACCTATGGGGGAATCTAGGATGGAAAAGGACCTGGGGGTCCTAGTGGATGATAGTCTCAGCAATGGCATGCAATGCCAAGCTGCTGCTAACAAAGCAAACAGAATATTGGCATACATTAAAAAAGGGATCAACTCCAGAAATAAAACGATAATTCTCCCGCTCTACAAGACTCTGGTCCGGTTGCACCTAGAGTATGCTGTCCAGTTCTGGGCACCAGTCCTCAGGAAGGATGTACTGGAAATGGAGCGAGTACAAAGAAGGGCAACTAAGCTAATAAAGGGTCTGGAGGATATTAGTTATGAGGAAAGGTTGCGATCACTGAACTTATTCTCTCTGGTGAAGAGACGCTTGGGAGGGGATATGATTTAAATTTATAAATACCGTACTGGTGACCCCACAATAGAGATAAAACTTTTTTGCAGAAGGGAGTTTAACAAGACACGTGGCTACTCATTCAAATTAGAAGAAAAGAAGTTTAACCTTAAACTACGTAGAGCATTCTTTACTGTAAGAGCGCAAGGATGTGGAATTCCCTTCCATAGGCGGTGGTCTCAGCGGGGAGCATCGATAGTTTCAAAAAACTATTAGATAAGCACCTGAACGACCACAACATACAGGGACATACAATGTAATACTGACATATAATCACACACATAGGTTGGACTTGATGGACTTGTGTCTTTTTTTCAGCCTCACCTACTATGTAACTATGTAAGTGTACCATGAGTCCATTAGCACTGGTTGTTTTTTTGGTGGATTTGTGGCTGTACATTTTTCTTCTGTTTTGAAATAAGTAGTGTATAAGATAATTTATCTTATTAATTATAATTTAAGGGACAAAACCATACTAAAAATTCAGAAGTGACAGAGACATTTTGAATTCCTAGAAAAAGGAGGAAATGTAAAATTACCCGAAATGGGTCTGGCCAGGACCTAGAAGTGTATTAGAATGATTAGGATAGCATAGGATGCATTAAGGTGAAAAAACACAAGCCTTTACAACCCCTTTAATACTCAATAACACTCTATATATACATCTTATTCCAGAGGAGTCTCTATACTTTTATTTAATGGATTGGACTTGTAGACACATGTAGACACATTAAGGATAGCAAAGGTCGATTTATTTTTTTGTACTGTACATTATCAGGGCGATCATATGTGATAGGAAATATTTATATTCCCCCGCCTTATTCATCAGAAGTATTTAAGGAGTATATTCAGTTTGTATCTGATAAACCAGATAGTGCATGTCTATTGGTCAGAGATTTCAATAAATATATGGATCCCGCAATAGATAAATATCATACAATGGATAAATACACTCCATCGGGGCTTACGGCCTTTGCCAGATATGTAGCGGAATTGGGGTTGATAGATCTCTGAAGACAGCGTAATTCAGCAAACATGCAATTTTCATGCTTTTCTAGTACTTATAAAACTCTATTTAGAATAGACTTGGCACTGGGAACTTATCAATTGATACCATATCTTCGTGAAATTAAATATGAGGCTAGGGGTATTTCAGACCACTCTCACTTAGTGTTAAAGTTTTCTTTTAGGACTAGTCCAGGGTGTACTTTATGGAAGGTGAATTCATATTGGCTGTCA
Source organism: Aquarana catesbeiana (assembly GCF_042186555.1). NCBI lineage: Eukaryota > Metazoa > Chordata > Amphibia > Anura > Ranidae > Aquarana > Aquarana catesbeiana. The sequence goes on along the minus strand of NC_133332.1, from coordinate 150,362,987 downwards.
CTTTTTCACTCATCTGAAGGAATTATGACAGAATTAATGACTTATCGGAATATAAATATAACTTCAGTCTCACTTTTAATGTACTTGGATGCACTAAAGGCTTTTCTCTGAGGCCTCTTAATAGCACAGATATCTAACATTAAGAAACAATCTAGGCAATGGGAAAAAACCCTAGCTGATAATATGATGCAGGCCGAACTTTTATATATAACTAATCCAAGTGGAGACACCGAAAAAGAGTTGATCCATAGCCAACAACAGTATGAAGTGGTGGCTATGAAGAAGGCAGAAAATAAAAGATTCTTTTTACAACAACCATATTTTGAGGGGGGAGAGGGGACAGGGCACCTATTGGTCATATATAACTGAAATACAATGATCGTTAAATAAGAGGACTGATACTATTCCGGGGATACTGGAGGTATTCAGTGAATTTTCCCAGGCCCTATATGAAAGTAGAGTATCTTATTCAGAAAAGACCCTGAATAGTTTTCTTGATACCATTGAATTATCGAGTATATCAAATGATGAGAGGACAATATTAGAGGGCCCTTTGACATTGGAGGAGTTAAGAACAGCAGCATCTAATTTACCCAATAATAAAGCACTAGGACCAGACGGTCTTCCAGGGGAGATATACAAAAAATATGGGGATGTGCTGTTATCTGAATTATTGGATGTCTTTAATCATGCTATGAATGTGGGCTCATTACCCCCCCTATGACCGAAGCAGCAATTATTGTCCTATTGAAACCCAGTAAGGATCCAAGAACTGGTGACTAGATTATCAAAATACATTATAAAATTAATTCCCTAGTGATCAATCAGGATTTATTCCTAACAGATCTACAACCAATAATATCAGGTGTTTATTTTTAAATTTACAACTCCCCATAGACAACACACGAAGTAGAGCTATACTGTCTCTTGATGTGGCTAGAGCATTTGACAGTATAGAGTGGGTCTATTTGTGGAATTGTTTAAAACGTTATGGGTTTGGTCCTAGATTCATAAAGTCGATACAACCTTTATAAAATTCCTTGAGTGCAAGGGTACAGGTGAATGGGGACATATCGGCCCCTTTTTTACTGACTAGAGGAACAAGTCAGGGATGCCCTTTGCCCCCCTTCTTTTTGTGCTAGCCATAGAACCATTAGGAGAGGCTATATGTGCATCCACAGATATTGTGGGATTTCGGAGATCTATGGGTGAAGATAAGATAGCACTCTATGCGGATGACACCCTAGTGCTTTTGGGGATACATGTTCACCCCTGTCTGCAGTTATGTCTTTAATAGACGTTTATGGTTCCTTTTCAGGATTCAATATTAATTGGGACAAGTCCATAATGTTGCCCTTGGACCCTATACATTTGGAGCTTCCACACCATGCTCGTCAGATAGACCTGGTTACATCATTTAAATATTTAGGAATGGTAATTACAGAATATACAGATAAGAACTTACTCCCCCTTATTTTTGAATTTAGACAATTAAGTAAAACCTGGAGTAAATTCCCGCTGACCATGATAGGGAGAGAGAATTTGGTGAAGATAGTGTGGATGCCCCAAATGTTATACGTATTGCATAACTGCTCTGTTTGGCTGGCATGTTTGTTTAGAACTATCGACTAGTTTTTTAGGGACTTTATATGGAAGGGTAGGAAACCCAGAATTAGATTTGAAACATTACAACGGGCCATAGATTATTGGGCCAATGGGCCATTAGGAATTGCGATACCTAATTTAAGAGTGTATTTTATTGCATCACAATTGCAACATTGGCATGGATGGGAGGCAGTGGACATGCAGGATTCTATACAGAAGATTATAATATCCCAATTTAAACCGTACCCTTTAGTTCAATAGTGGCTCATCACTTTTAATTCATAGGGAAGCAGTGCAAACTATTACTCTACATAAGGGCTATACAAAACACATGCCTATATGAGATAATTACTATCTTTATGAACTGAATAGACTCCCAGAAATGTTAGATTGGAAAAAAGCAGGTATAATATTTTTGTATCAGTTATATGAAGGGGGTGTTCTACTACCCTTTAATATATTGAAAAACCGCTATTACTTAATGAATAATAATTTCTACCAATACCTCCAATTACGCCATGCATTACAAAGACAAAATTTAAACTTCAATTACAATATAAACACTAAAATATTATCAAAGGCAATTGCTGTAACTCGCATGAAACAGGGATTAATAGGAGACCTTTATTCAAATTTACAATCAACAGAGAATAACAGGAAACAAATAAATAGCTTTTCTCATTGGCAAAAGGACATAGAAGATCTTGGATACAGGCCATGGAAATATAACCTAAGGCATTCCTCTCGCCCTCCCAAAGGTTATCCCTTTTTATTTTGCATAGGGCTCACTATAACCCTCAAAAACTCTATGCTTTGGGAAAATATATAACTCCGTTATGCCCCTCCTGCTCTCTATTTAATGGATCTCTTATCCGCATGCTTTGGCGATGTCCAAAACTGCATTGTTATTGGGAAAAAATATTTATAACTCTAAATACAGTATGCTCCACTAACTTAACAGGGATGCCCAAACTTGCATTATTGAGAATAATCCCTGATGGAGTGTTACCAGTAGAGATGCACACTATGGATGTCATTTACTATAGCCTCACGGCACTAATTTCGCACAAATTGCCGCAAATTAGTGCTAATTTGCGCTAATTTGTGTCAGTTTAGCGCTAATTAGCTCTAAAACAGTATTCACTATAGCACTGGTGAGAAAATACTCCCAAAATCGAATTTACTATAGTTCCCTGAAACCAAATAGCGCCCAAACCTTTACTCTGCTAAAACCTGGAGTAGTGTACATAGAAATAATGTTTAGAGCATGATATAATTGCCTAAATGGTACTGAAATATGCGGTATATTATTTAAAGATAATCTGCTTTTAAACTGTGTGAAAAAGTGATTTCTACACTGAAATATCTTTAAAAGTCTGAGAAGTGAAAAATTCCCCATTTTGGACAACTAGGTGCCAACACAGCTGAGCATGCTCAGACCTGAAAATAACTCTCATTTTAACGCAACTGTCTTTCTTAGCCGACGCTATAGTAAATACCAAAATGAGAGCTAATTAGAGAGCATTTTTTTCTAATGGAACAATTCTAACTTTTACAAAAAAAACCTTTTAATTTTGAGATGAAATGTATCTTTCTGTGAAATAAATTTTCCTTTGCAACATTGTAGCTTCTACTTAAAATATTTTGCTTTTAAGAATACTAGAATGTGGAATGTTTTGATGTTTTGGTAAAATATATTTTTCCATGTCACTTTCACTTGTTACTCTCCATCTCACAACAATCTTTACCCCAAACTCACACAGGTGTCTTTACAATCCACAAACAATACCATTGCTGATGCAGATTTAATATGAATAACAATTTTTTGTGCTTTTTATTATTTCCAAATATTCATAATTTGAGCCCAAAAAATGTGATATGTGTACCAACATCAGAAAGCAAAATGTAATTCAAAAAAATTTGAGGCTAATATTCTACTCTCACCCACAAAAAAACACCAAATATCACAGAATAAATCAAGAAGAATAACTCTTGAGTAATGTAATTCCATCACATGTATGTCCAAAGAAATGCAGTATTTATGTGTTTTCATGTGTATTTATGTGTAGTTATGTGTAGGAGGGTCTCACATGTAGGAGCTCTGTAGCTTAGAGGTTAGAACTTCTGCTTAGTATCTCTGAGGGTCTGGGTTCAAATCCCAAGCATGTTGCTTCATGTAGAGAAGTTGTCTTATCTCCCAGGTCCTATAACTATGTCTAAATGTAGTATTTATTTGTAGGAGGGTTCCACCACCATTGTAAGTCTTTTCCAGATACACTATTTAGTCAAAAGTATTGGGACACCTGCCTTTACACACACATGAACTTTAGTGGCAGCCCAGTCTTAGTCCGTAGGGTTAAAATTTGATTTGGCCCACCCTTTGCAGCTAGAACAGCTTCTGGGAAGGCTGTCCACAAGGTTTAGTGTGCCTATGGGAATGTTTGATCACCCTTCCAGAAGTGCATTTGTGAGGTCAGGCACTGATGTTGGATGAGAAGGCCTGGCTCGCAGTCTATACTCTAATTCAGCCAAAGGGTGTTCTATCTGGTTGCGGCCGGGACTCTGTGCAGGCCAGTCAAGTTTCTCCACCCCAAACTTGCTCATCCATGTCTTTATGGACCTTGCTTTGTGCACTGGTGTGCAGTCATGTTGGAACAGGAAGGGGCTTTCCTCAAACTGTTCCCACAAAGTTGGGAGCATGAAATTGTCCAAAATGTCTTGGTATGCTGACGTCTTAAGAGTTCCCTTAACTGGAACTAAGAGGCCAAACCCAACCCCTGAAAAACAACCCCACATCATAACCCCCCCTCCACCAAATCATTTGGACCAGTGCACAAAGCAAGGTCCATAAAGACATGGATGAGTGATTTGGGGGTGGAGGAACTTGACTGGCCTGGACAGAGTCCTGACCTCAACACAACAGAACACCTTGGGGGTGAATTAGAGAGGAGACTGTAGGTCAGGCCTTCTCATCCAACATCAGTGCCTGACCTCACAAATGCACTTGGAAGAATGGTCAAACATTCCCATAGACACACTCCTAAACCTTGTGGACAAGAAGAGTTGAAGCTGGTATAGATGCAAAGGGTGGGCCAAATGAGTTTTGAACCCAATACTAATACTGGGATGCCATTACAGTTCATGTGCGTTTAAAGGCAGGCATCCTAATACTTAGGCCAATATATTGTATATTGCTTGTGACACTGAGCATGGCTATGGACTTAGGGCTGGTTCACACCACAGAGATGCAGAGAACATGCATGGGGCTGCCTGGTGGCTAAGTGGGTAGCAGTTCTGTCTAGCAGCACCTGGGATGTTGGTTCAATTCCCCAACATGCTAATCCTTGTGTTGAAGTTTATATGTTTTCCATGTATGAGTTTCTCACCAAAGACATGCTGGCCTATTATTTGTCTCCTGTTGAAATAGGTTCTAATGTAATAAAGTTAATTTTGGACTTTAGATTGGAAGCCCATTGCAGCCAGGGACTGATGTTAATGTTTATTAGCACTAATCATGTCCAGGGACTTGGACATTTTCAAATTTTAGGGTTTACACTGCACGGGTACATATGCTTAGAAAACTGTTGCTTTGTTTATGTGGATGCGAATGGACTTTGATCTTTGTCCTGTAGTTGGAGATTTGATGCACATAGCCAAGGGCTAACATAGTTGCAAATAGTATTGTTCCTGCTCATCAGGTGCAATCACTTTAGACATACATGAAGAGACAGATTGAAAGATACTGGTGGGTGTGTACTTCTATTGGGTGTGTCAGTGTGCTAACAATACAACCTCTCTTATATAAAGGCCTGCAGTAGGGGGGTTTGTTTGACCTGAGAAGGTCATGTTTATTGCTGTGATTTGTGGGGGAGAAGGAATGATATTGTGCCTATTGACAAATGCCCAACGAGGCATATTTGAAGAAATTCTTGTGCATTTTTTCAATCAAAAGTGGGTTTATGTGGCCATGCTGTCAATGTTGTGCGTGTATTGTTCCTGTCTGATCATGCAAACATCGTTTGGAAGCATCTGCTGACCTACTCTTTTTGATCTTGTTTAATCGTGTACACCGAAATGCAGCTTCCAGCAGAACATGGTCACCAATGTATGTATGTGTGGATTGTGGGCTGGTGGTGGGTGTTTTGAATAAGTCTTTTGTAATATTATGTTGGAATGCTTTGTAAGAATGACTGTTAAGTATGTTTCTATAATCTTGCAGATAAATATGTAATGTGTTGCCCATTATACACTGAAATTAAAGCTGTGTCCACTCTAAGGTTTTGTCAAATTTTAGATTGTAAGCTCCTATGAGCAGGGCCCTTAAAATCCCATTGCTAAATGTAGCACCATTTATCCTGTCCAAATTTTTTTGAAGCTAGTAAATGAATGTAATTTTTTTTTCTGCTGGTAAAATAAAAGTACATTATTGAGCTTTGTTGTGGTGTTTTTTTTTTTCTTCTACTTTTCTTTCTCTTTAGTTTTTGTGGGTGGTGGTTTTGGGAACGTGCAATATCTTATATTTTATTTGTATATGTATTTGTGCACCAAAAAAAAAAATCTCTTTGCCCTGGTTCACATTGATGCTACTTTGAAATTGTGCTACTTCACTTGAAGTAGCACGATTTCAAAGTAGCAAGGTCAGCGTGATTTCAGGTGCGACTTCATAGACATCTGTGTGGCTTCATACACAAATGTCTATTGAAGTCGCACCTGAAATCAGCAAAAGTAGTGCAGGAACTACTTTAGCAAATTGCGGCACCACAAAAAATGTTGCATCGATTGGAACAGTGCCATTGCTGCCAATAGTCATGCGATTGGATCTCTCAAATCGCATGACAAATCGCTCCAATGTAAACCTAGGCTTCTGCACACCTGCAAGTTAATGATAAAGGTGGAGTCTTTATATATAACAGCTGTGGAGAATTGCAGGTAATGAATTCAGCTGGTGGATAGGTAGTGTTGTATGTGTCAGCTTTAGTTCACATTGGTGTGATTTGACATGTCAAAGCGGTGACAATTGCACTGATTTAATTGGTGCAATTTTTGTATTGATATCAGTGCAGAAACCTGCACAGATGTTTCTGAAATTCCCCCTGCAGTCGGGACTGACATGCGGGAATGAAATTGTGTGACTTCAGCTGAACGATTTCCTGCCTCTGTCAGTGTGAACCAGGGCTCAAACTGGGCCTTTTGTTTTTGTCATTCACCTGCTGCTAACCCAGGGACACCATTTCTTATTGAACGTCTTTAAATATCATAAGTAGATATACAAATTTGCATATCTGCAAATAAACAAAAATAATAAAATTCTAATAGTGGTTGCGATCAAATATTCGCAGCAGCAAACAAAAGAGTGTGGTTTTGCATTCTGACCCAGAAATAAGTCATTGTAATCACCCGGAAGTTCCTGTGCTGGTCAGGATCTCCATCTAGGTGGACATGGCGAGGTCCCTCTTTAGCAAAGAGGAGGTGCTGCTCATTTTCCGGATAAGGGTATGATATGTACTTGTGCTTAATCAATGTGGGGGTGGATGTGGTAGTTAGATTTGGTGTGGGTGGGGGTTCATTGATTTGTTTGGCATCCCCACACATTTGCTTCTGGCCCATGTGCACACATCACTTCCTGCATTTGTTCTGCTGATGTACATGTAAGTATAAATGAGAGCTCCTTTCTATTAAAATATATATGACTTGTTTCACAGTTGGGTGACTTTGGACCTCCGAGTTGCTTGACAAGTTGTACCCCATGATTCTCAATGATAACTAGGGATGGGCCGAACATCCCCCCTGTTCGGTTTGCAGCAGAACATGCGAACAGACAAAAAATTCTTGCGAACACCGTTAAAGTCTATGGGACACGAACGTGAATAATCAAAAGTGCTAATTTTAAAGGTTAGTATGCAAGTTATTGTCATAAAAAGTGTTTGGGGACCCGGGTCCTGCCCCAGGGGACACGTATCAATGGCAAAAAAGTTTTAAAAATGGCTGTTTTTTTGGGAGCAGTGATTTTAATAATGCTTAAAGTGAAACAATGAAAGTGTAATATTCCTTTAAATTTCGTACCTGGGGGGTGTCTATAGTATGCCTGTAAAGTGGCACATTTTTCCCGTGTTTAGAACAGTCTGACAGCAAAATTACATTTCAAAAGGAAGAAAAAAGTCATTTAAAAGTGCTAGCGCTAGTGCCGGTGTTCTGCCGAGAAAGTTCCCCCCCGGGGGATAAGGACTCCCCTGTACTGCGCCGGACGTGCAGTACGAGCCACCGAAAATAGCCGAAGCTGAACACCTGTGAGTCAGCTGTACAGGGCGCCTGTAACAGGGCCCCTCGCGGGCTCGCTTCGTTCGCCACGCTTCGAACACGGCCTTGCTTCGTTCGGCATATTTTTAGTCTAACTCTATGTCCACTTGGATGGTGGGGCTTGAACCTGGACTCAAGGCAGAATGTAGTGCGCAGGCGGCGTGTAGAGCTGACGATCAGCTGTTCAACTTCGCAGACTTTAGGGGCTCCGTAGTCGTTCGTACTGTGCAAGCGCAGCGCATGCGCAGTACAGGGGGGTCCTTATCCACCGGGGGAACTTTCTCGGCAAGACACTGGCTATTAATGAATTGTCGGACCTGACAATACACATAAAAGTTCATTGATAAAAATGGCCCGGGATTCCCCCACAGTCCATTACCAGGCCCTTTGGGTCTGGTATGAATATTAAGGGGAACCCCAAACCAAAATTAAAAAAAAATGTGTGGGGGTTCCCCCCAAATTCCATACCAGGCCTGTCAGGTCTGGTATGGATATTAAGGGGAACCCCGGCCAAAATGTAAAAAAAAATGGCGTGGGGCCCCCCTCAAAATCTATACCAGACCCTTCAGGTCTGGTATGTGGATTTTAAGGGGAACCCCGGCCAAAATGAAAAAAAAAAATGGTGTGGGGTCCCCCCAAAAATCCATACCAGACCCTTATCCGAGCACGCAACCTGGCAGGCCGCAGGAAAAGAGGGGGGATGAGAGAGCGCCCCCCCTGAACCGCACCAGGCCACATGCCCTCAACATTGGGAGGTTGCTTTGGGGTAGCCCCTCAAAGCACCTTGTCCCCATGTTGATGGGGACAAGGGCCTCACCCCACATCCCTGGCCCGGTGGTTCTGGGGGTCTGCAGGTGGGGGGCTTATCGGAATCTGGAAGCCCCCTTTAACAAGGGGACCCCCAGATCCCGCCCCCTGTGTGAAATGGTAAGGGGGTACAAAAGTACCCCTACCATTTCACAAAAAAAGTGTCAAAAATGTTAAAAATGACAAGAGACAGTTTTTGACAATTCCTTTATTTAAATGCTTCTTCTTTCTTCTATCTTCTTTCTTCTATCCTCTATCTTCTATCCTCCTTCGGTTTCTCCATTTTCTTCTTCTTCTGGTTCTCCTGGTTCTTCTGGTTCTTCCTCTGTTGTTCTCATCTGGCATCTTCCTCCGCGACGTCTTCTTCCCTTTTTCTCCTCGGGCCACTCCGCATCCATGATGGGAGGCTCCCGCTGTGTGATGCTTCTCGTCTTCTGACGGTTCTTAAATACCACCCGGTGACCCTGCCCCCTCTGACATCATGGGGAATGCCACAGGGAAGTCCCCATGCGTCAGAGGGGGCGGGGTCACCGGGTGGCCCCACCCTCCATTATTTAAGTACCGTCAGAAGACGAGAAGCGTCACACAGGGGGAGCCTCCCATCATGTATGCAGAGCAGCCCGAGGAGAAGAAGGGAAGAAGACGCCGCGGAGGAAGATGCCGGACGAGAACACCGGAGGAAGAATCAGAAGAACCAGAAGAAGAAGAAGATGGAGGAAGAAACCGAAGGAAGATAGAAGAAAGAAGATAGAAGAAAGAAGAAGTGTTTAAATGAAGGAATTGTCAAAAACTGTCTCTTGTCATTTTTAAAATTTTTGACACTTTTTTTGTGAAATGGTAGGGGTACTTTTGTACCCCCTTACCATTTCACACAGGGGGGAGGGCCGGGATCTGGGGGTCCCCTTGTTAAAGGGGGCTTCCAGATTCCGATAAGCCCCCCGCCCGCAGACCCCCACAACCACCGGGCAAGGGTTGTGGGGATGAGGCCCTTGTCCCCATCAACATGGGGACAAGGTGTTTTGGGGGGCTACCCCAAAGCACCCTCCCAATGTTGAGGGCATGTGGCCTGGTACAGTTCAGGGGGGGCGCTCTCTCGTCCCCCCCTCTTTTCCTGTGGCCTGCCAGGTTGCATGCTCGGATAAGGGTCTGGTATGGATTTTTGGGGGGACCCCACGCCATTTTTTAAAAAAATTTTGGCACTGGGTTCCCCTTAAAATCCATACCAGACCTGAAGGGTCTGGTATAGATTTTGAGGGGGACCCCACACCATTTTTTTTTTAATTTTGGCTGGGGTTCCCCTTAATATCCATACCAGACCTGAAGGGCCTAGTATGGAATTTAGGGGGACCCCCATGCCATTTTTTTTTTTAATTTTGGTTCGGGGTTCCCCTGTGGGGAATTCCCATGCCGTTTTTATCAATGAACTTATATGTGTATTGTCGGACCGGCAATTCATTAATAGCCGCGAGTAGTTTTAAATTACTTTTTTTCCTTTGAAATGTCATTTTTCTGTCAGACTGTTCTAAACACGGGAAACATGCGCCCCTTTTCAGACATACTATAGACACCCCCCAGGTACGAAATTTAAAGGAATATTACATTTTTATTGTTTCACTCTAAGCATTATTAAAATCACTGCTCCCGAAAAAACAGCCGTTTTAAAAAAAATTGTTTGCACTGATACATGTCCCCTGTGCTAGGTTTGTTTGTTTTGTGGTTTTTTGGTGGTTTTTCTTTTTCTACTGCATGGATTAATCTGCCATATGTAAATGAATGTATTTCTCTTCTTTTTGGGGATTATTTATCCCTATAATGACTTAAATGTGGTTATTTGTTTGTAAGGAATGTTTAATAATAAAAATAAAAAATATTTGATTGAAAAAAAAATCCTGCCATGAAGGTCTTTTTTCAAGCACTTTCTGTTAAAGGGTGGCAACAATCTACCCCTGTCTCCCAATAGTTCTCTTTAATTATCAACCTTTGACATGCTCTCCAAAAATAGACTTAAAGTAGAACTATAGGTAAAACTATTTTTTTCATTTTGGATATAATAAGGGAGGGTTATAACCCCTGACAATTTATTTTTTGCCATCTGTGTCCCATTGGGGAGATTTACGTCCACTTCCTGTCCCAAAGCCAAAACAGGAAGTGAGAGGAAATCTCTGCAAATTAAGGGAATTTCTTGGGGACCCCCAGGTCACCAGAACTAGTGTCCCATTGAAAAAATGCCCCTCCCCTATTTTTTGGGGACAACCCAAAATTTGGGGTTTCTTTTACTTTCACTTTTGATGATAATGGTAAACAAGAAAAATAGAGAGGGTGAATCTCCCCAACAGGAGCACAGACAGCAATAACAACTTGACAGGTGTTCTGGACCATCTCCACTGTATCCAAAACTAAAAAAATTTTTTCCTTTAGTTATACTTTAAGCTAGTCATACACTAATTGAAATTCAGCCATTGCACAAGGAATGTTGCATAGGGCCATGCATACTGCCAGCTGACAGTGCTCGAGACTGGAGGTTGGCTGTACAGGCATCAAGTACACATTGTGGGAGACAGACTGTTCATGTGTGCACCATAGCTGAGTGTGTTATGGGATTTTGATGAGGCCTCTACAATAGATTGGGATGTGTGGAATGCATTGAAATGACAGCAGAAGCAGGTATCACATAGTGTCAGATATACACTCAGTACCAGAAGCCAAAAAGTATATCTTTTTTTTCTTTTTGCTATTTGTGTCTGTGATGGGAGTCACTAATAGGGGCACAGGGTGAATGAGAACCCCACTATGATCTGTGCTAGTCAGACTTAATGCTCTATATATGCATATATAATGTGTGCTGTCTCATCCTGTTGTGGACTCTTTGCTGTGATGGTTGGGGTGTGACTGTATTCTATTGTCTATTGTGGCTGTCTGCCTGGCTGTGAGGAAAGAGGGAGGGGGGATTCCTCCAGCAGCCCCCCTGTTAAGACTGTTTACTGATGAGAAGTTAAGCACACCTGGCCTGTGTGTCCATTGTCATTGGACAGTTTAACCCGCTCTGTGTTCCAAGGGTGGGGGGAAATGTTTTGAAGTAGTATCTGTATAACATGTGTTTGAATAAAGATTCATTCCTGCTTGAAACCTCAAGACAGAGCATCTTGTCTCGTATTTGGGGGGAGAATTATTTGTATGGGTTCCTTGTTTGGCTGATTGAAGTGTTCAGTAGCTGCCTTTGTGTTTGGGTATAGAATGACTATAACCCCTTTCATACTCAGGGTGTCGTTACAGTGTCCTATTGGGGAGATTTCTCATTACTTTCTGTCTTCTAGACACAACAAGTGAGAGGAAATCTCTCCAAAGTTAGGGGAATGCTCTCTTAGGCATTTACCATGGAAACAAGGGTCCCCTGTTCAGTAACCCATGCAGTAACAGACTTCCCCTCTGTTTCTGTTCTGCTGTCTTCTCAAAATCTTGGAGTTTCCCTCAATTTCAAGTCTGGTGACAATGGGTGCTAGAATAAATAGAAAGGGTGAATCTCACCAAAAGGGTCAGCAATATAACCTGAGAGCAGTTCTAACCTCCCATACCCAAAGCTAAACAAAAATGTTTGGCCTAAGGTATTATAACCTTAAAGTGGAGGGCCACCATGAAAAAAAAAATTACACCAAAAATCCTAAAAAAAATAAAAAAGTTTGAACTTACTTAAAGCCTTGTTGCTAGGCAGTCTTCCTAATCTGCCTCTTCCTTTTCCGCTGCGTCTTCTGCTCCTCGGTGAGCGGCCCTGTTGTCTTCTGGGAACTGTGTGTGTTCCCAGAACACCACGGGGCCATTCACAGAGCGCCGCTTGCGCGTGCGCAGTAGGAAACTGGCAGTGAAGCCGCAAGGCTCCACTGCCTGTTTCCCTTACCTATGATGGCGGTGAGACCCGAGAGCCAAGAGACGGGTCGGCCTCGGGTGGCCGACATTGCGGGCACCCAGGACAGGTAAGTACTTATTTAAAGTCAGCAGCTATTTTATTATATACTTACAGTAAAACTGAATTCATGTTTTTTTGAACTTTTGTTGCGTCTTGAGGAAATTGTGCTTGGAACAGCATAGGCGAAAACATTGTTCAATTATCAATAGTAACAAATCAAATTTCATTATACTGACTGAAAGCCAGCAACTGTTGCTATGGATCACTGGACTTTGTATATCCAAATTATTCCTTTTGCTACCTTATGTTTGCACTGCCTTAATGAATTAAAAAGGAGGATCTTTTTATATATTATTTACTGGTTGTCAGTTGTCTCTTTAGCACTGTTTAGAAAAAGTAAAATAATTTCCTTCTGTTATGTTTTTCTTAACATCCTTTCTCAAAAAAAATGTATAAATTCTTTGGCAAATACAATGGTCTAAACTTGCTCTTACAGTGTTATCCAGAATATCACCATTGATTTATCATTAAGCATAATGTACTTGTAACAGAACCGCCTACTCAAGGAATTCTGTTCATTACAGTACAGTATGCACTAATATTACATCTCAGAAGGTTTGTGGAATCATTAAGCAGTGTCACATTTCTGACATCACTAGAAGAGCTTCAATTGCTTGATATTAACTGATTTAGACATATGCCTCATGGAAATGTACAGGAAGCTTTACTTGTTCTTAATTATGTTTGACTTGAATAGAGCAATCTGTACAATTCATATGAAATAATGTGCAGCTCACGTCTTATAACAAGACCAACATAGCAACTGCTGTTCTTATCTGAAATCAGCCACTAGCAGAACCCAGATCATAATGGAGCTGATTTTATCAAAAAACAAGTATTTGGACTGCCCACAGTAACTAGTAATCTGACCTGTATTGTGGAAATCACCCCAATGGGACACAGAAAATGACAAAATAAGGTGCTGATTTCCAAGCTCCATTAAAATAAGCCATGTAGCTACAGGCTAGCATAGGTATAATTTACATACTGGCAAAAAAGGACACATGTATAAGAACAATTTTTGAACCCCCCCCCCCCAACATTAAACTACTGCCAAACCTCAAACACATATTCACTGTGAATACAGTAGATAGATAGATAGATAGATAGATAGATAGATAGATAGATAGATAGATAGATAGATAGATAGATAGATAGATAGATAGATAGATAGATAGATAGATAGATAGATAGATAGATAGGGACGTACAACACCAACCTGCGGTTGAACTAGATGAACTTGTGTCTTTTTTCAACTATGTAACTATGCAGGTCCATGTTTACCTGCATTGAGATGCACAAGTGTTCCATGCATCCCCATGCAGGCAGTCCCAGTGATGTCTATTGGGACAGAGCAGCTGCACAGACACAGCCCAGAACTCACACTGTCTGCATTCAGGGACCTGCACCCAGATGGATGTCATATTGGGACAAAGCGGCTCTGTCCATGCAGCTGCTGTGTCCCAATAGACATAAATAGAACTGCCTGCACAAAGATACGCAGAACACCTGTGCATTCCAAATTTCCAATGCAGGTAAACTCGGCCCTGCATGGGGGTACAGTGTTGTAAGCCTCGTGTGAACGAGACCTTACGTAAACCTCATTGCTACCCAGGCAGGAAACAAAATAGGGGCTTGTGGTAAGCTATTTGGAAATTAAAAAACAAAAGGAACAGTTAAAGGATCATGAAGAATGCTCCCATATCTCACCTAGAAATCTGCAGTGGCCAAGTATACACCTGCCTAGCCTGCATCTAATATGAGAGGGACCCTAAGTCCCAGAGGGCCTTGTTCATTTACACAATTGGTATGTCTTCCCCTGTCAAGAACCAACCCAATACTCTCAAACTAGAGTCACAATTGTAAACTGGGCCACCATTCTGTTGGGTTCCTTCTGTCACCACAAACTTGATGTGACTGATAAAGGCAATTAGCATTGGCAACCAACTATAATTCTTATTTCAGTGATCATGCCCTTAGCAACCATTCAAAAGTCATATTCTTATTGGTTAGACATCACAATACATCCCATCAGGATTCTTTGAACTGTCCTAGTGAGTGATTCTGATGGAGTATGGTTTCTGTGGGAAGCATCTCTGCTTTTTCTTCTTTATTGTCCTGGGTTTTGCTGAAATTTGAGTGAAACTATATTTTTATGTAGAAGACACTTTTCCAATCTACCTTTAAATATGAGTGTCAGTCTGAAACATATTACCGTTAACGATAACCTTGCTTTACGGAATAACAGGAGGTATATTGGATCCTGTATTTCAATGTGATTTTGAAACTGACATCATGTGAAGGGTAGAAGGCCTGCTGTTTATAATTTGTGTGGTAGAACACATCCTAAGGCAGCTCAGCATGCATTTAGCATAACATCTTGGCTCTAGTTGGCTGTTGGTAGTTGTGCAGCTGGTAAGAGGAATGAACTGCATTGGAATTGCACTCCAGATTATAGTTATCAGTCTTGCAGTATATAGTCTATAGCCATTAGTAGCGCTTATCTCTGGCAATAATGTATTGCTGAATGTCATTGCTTATGCAGCCTCATAAAATAGACAGAACAAGAATCTAGGCTGTGAGCCTCTATACAGCAGTCACAAATCAGCTTTACTCAAACATTCTGTTGACTCAGTAATTGCCAAAGATCTTGGAATACAGTGTGTTTTGTTTTTTTTCAACTTTACATTAAATTCTGTGGAAAACAGCATTTATTTCTCTGTGACTGAGAAGTAGACAGATTTCAGTGTGAATTAAAAAAAAATAAATAAAAAATTAACACAACTGCGATGAACCGTGAGACAAACCTAATATGTATTACAAACAGAATGTTGGTTACTTCAGTGCTGTGTTTAATAAGAGCCTGCCTGCATGAAAAAACACTTCAAGGAGTTTCTGCTAATAGATTGTAAAGGTCATGATTGCCTTAAAACAAACACTTATGAAATTAATGAATTTATCCTGCACTGGAAAAATATCTAATTTGAAAATCTCTTGTGTAACAGGAAATACTTTCATATTTTTACTTGAAAGAAATCTTTACAGCGATGTATAAAAAACTATTTAATCAGACTCAGGCATAGCATACAATCTAGAACCTGAGTTTTCTGATGTACTATCCAATGTTTCTTTCTTTATTCATGGCATGTATATCTTTTACACATTTGTAAGTCATGCAGCCGTCATTGTGCACATAAAACATAAAGGGTTATTTTATCATATTTAAAAGCCCTACTCCAGCCAAAGTGTTTTATTTTATTTTATAGTCGGTGGGGGGTTGGAGATCTGAACTATCTGTGTCCTCATTGGAAGGATTTTACCTTTCTATTAGAACAAGTAGTGATGGGAAATTCCCCCAACATGGACACAAACCAAAAAAATGTGTTTTGGATGAGTAGGGAAGTGTTAGAACTTCAGTTTTATTGCCATCTCTATCTTCCTGTCCCAATGCTCAAAAACCCCAAGTCCTTGTATGGTTGTAACAGGAACAGGAAGTGATAGAAATCGCTCCCAATGGGGCCAAAGTCGCACAAAAAAAGCTGACATAAATGTTTTCTTCCCCTTACTCTATTCAAGGCTAAAGAAAGATTGGCTGGAGTTAAACATTAAACTAAAACTATAAGCAAAACTTTTTTCATTTTGGATAGAGTAAGGGAGGGAATAATCCCTGTTAGGTTTTTTTTTTTTGCTATCTGTGTCCCATTGCAGAGAACTCCCTTCACCTTCTGCCCCATAACTTCAACAGGAAATTAGAAATTAGAGGAAATTAGAAATTCCTGCAAATAATGGAATTCTTTGGGGACCCCCAGGTCAACAGAACATATGCCCCCATTGGAAGACTTCCGCTTTATTACTTTTGTTGAGAAAACCCAAAATTTGGGATTTTCATTTACTTTGACTATCTGTCATTGTTGGTAAACAGGACAAATAGAGAAGATAAATCTCCTTAAGGGGGCACAAACTGTAATAAAAACTGCCAGGTGTTCTAATCAAATCAGATGTGCACAATCAGCGCCACCTATAAATATATACTTTTTTTATTTTTATTGCTATTTTTATTGTAAACCCTACACTAAGTGATCAAACAAATAACTATATATCCAGTTCTGTGTTCAGTAGCTGCTGAACACCTATTAGTGATTTCCCCACACTAAGGAATAATCAATATATAAACATATGGTGCAGTGCTGTTTAATATCCACCATATGTTTATATATATAGATGTTCTAATCCCTCTTCACCTAACTGCCAACCATCTCAACTACTGCCCTTGATAAATCATAATCAGACATGTATGATCAGGTAGGACAAAAAGAAACCAAAAAGCCCTCTACTGAACCAGTGCAAAGCACAGAAGAACTTTATGAATCACTTGCTGCCTGCCATATAGCAAAATGAAGGCAGCAAAGTGCTTTCAATATCATGACTAGGGATGAGCGACTCGAACTCGAAGCTCATCCCTAATCCTGACCGGACATCATATGATGTCTTCAGGATATTAAGCCGCTGCGGGGGTGCATATTGCGGCGATCGTTTTTGCGGTGTGTCCTCTGATGGAGACTCTTTACTACGTGATCAGCCGTGTCAAATTTGACACGGCTGATCACGATGTAAACAGGAAGAGCCGGTGATCGGCTTTTCCTCACTCACGTCTGTCAGACGCAAGTAGAGGAGAGCCGATCGGCTGCTCCTCTGATGGGGGGGTCTGTGCTGATGGATTATCAGCCCAGCCTCCCTGACGATGCCCACACTGGACCACCAGGGATGCCACTAGGACCACCAGGGATTTCACCACCAGGTATGCCATCCTAGACCACCAAGGATGCCAATCAGTACCCAAAATTGATGCCAATCAGTGCCCACAATGGGCATCACTGATTGGCAGGCATTACTGTTTGGCACTGATTGGCATCCATCAGTACCATACATTACAGTACATCAGTGCCACCTATCCGTGCCCATCCAAGCACATCCGTGGCACCTATCAGTGCCCATCCGTGCTGCCTATCAGTGCCCATCCGTGCCGCATATCAGTGCCACCTATCCGTGCCCATCAGTGCTGCCTATCAGTGCCCCATCAGTGCCGCATATTAGTGCCCATCATCAGTGCCCATCAACGCCACCTCATCAGTGCCACCTCATTGGTGCCACCTCATTGGTGCCCATCAGTACCGCCTTATCGGTGCCCGTCAGTGCAGCCCCATCAGTGCCCATCAGTGAAGGAGAAAATTTACTTATTTACAAAGTTTTGTAACTGAAACAAAAAAAAACATGTTTTTTTCAAAATTTTCGATTTTTTTATTTGTTTAGCAGAAAATAAAAATCCCAGAGGTGATCAAATACCACCAAAAGAAAGCTCTGTTTGTGGGAACAAAATGCTAAAAATGTAGTTTGGGTACAGTGTAACATGACCGTGCAATTGTCATTCAAAATACGACAGCGCTGAAAGCTGAAAATTGGTCTGGGCAGGAAGGTGTATAAGTGCCCTGTATTGAAGTGGTTAAAGTGGTGTTCCAGCTGCAATTTTTTTTTTTTTTTTAAGTCAGCAGCTATAAACACTGTAGCTGCTGACATTTAATAAGGACACTTACCTGACCAGGAGCCCGCGATGTCGGCCCCCCCTGAGGCCAATCCTTCCATTAGATCGGGTGCAGGCACTGCCATTCTAACTCAGGGAAACTGGCAGTGGAGCCTTCAGGATTCACGGCTGGTTTCCTACTGCACATGCGCGAGTCACGTGTCGCTTTCTGAATGGCCCCAGAAGGCAGCGGGGGAGCAGAAGGAAATGACGCCGTGGGCCTCATTAGGTAAGAAAAAAAAAACATTATTCAAAAATGAGTGGTGGAGGGGTGGTCTTTCCTTTAAGGTAAAATTGTAAAAGTGGGTGGAACTCCGCTTTAAATTAGAAGCTATCTACATATCTCACTTCCATCACAAATCCCAAGTAGGGATTTATTCCACATTTTAGGATAGTAGGTGGGCCATGCAACTCATTCATTTATGCCCCCAGGTCAACTGTACTTCTAGAACCATGAACATACAATCTAATATAATAGAGTTGTTTATTTTACACTGCAAGAAGAAAAAGAGAATAGGGACAGATGATGCATCCATGCAATATTACCACATTTAAAGTGGGAGTAAAAACTCCCATGCATGACTTTTACCTATAGGTAAGCCTATACTTACCTATAGGTAAACTGCACAGTTTAGGAGATATTTACTTGTGATGCACCCGGTGATGTCGCGTTTCTTCAGAGTCCTGTCCTGTGAACGGCGGCACCCGCGCGCATGCACAGGAGTGACGTCATAGTGGCTCTGACCACTCACACAGGCAGAGTCCGCAAACCCAGAAAAGAAGACGGGTGAGGATGGAAGTGCCTTTTGCGATGACAGTGTGCCGCTGGATGGCTTCGTTCTAAGGTAAGTTTTTATATAATGTGCTAGTATGCGAGTCATACTAGCGCATTATGGCTTTACCTTGCAGGATAAAAAAAAAATAAAACAGTAATTTACTACCATTTTAACTTATTCGTGAGAGGCACCTAAGTGCGGCAGAACCTTGGCTCATAAAAACTGCAAAGACTGCTGCCTCAGACAACATTCTTACCTTCCTTTATAGTAGAAACACATTAAGCACTCACCTCATTCCAAAAAGGTGCCCTGATTCTAGGGGGGCGACTTTAATGTCTCTCTGAACCCTTTCCAGGACAACTCTAATGGTGCATCTTCTCTCCCTTATAAAGCCCTGTGCTCCATTAAGTCACAACTACAGGATCTTCTACTACACGAGTCCTGGCGTACATTAAACCCACATGGTAGAGACTTCACCTTTTTCTCAAACCCTTACCAACGATACTCAAGAATTGACTACCTTTTTATCTCTTAGAAAGATCTACCCCTCCTCCATCAAACATCCACTGACCCCATGTTCCTTTCAGACCACCATCAAATCTCCATGTCTTTATTGTTCCCAGAGGTACATAATCACCCTCCGACTTGGAGGTTAGATCCCTCCCTAATCACGGACCCTTCTATTGCAGGAGAGGTCAAGCTGCACATACAACAATACTTCACAGGCAACAAACCCACAGATACTTCCCAGGTAATCGCATGGGAAGCCCACAAATGTGTAATAAGGGGCAGAGGCGGCTCTAGGCTTTGTGAGGCCTTAGGCAAAACTTAGACATGAGGCCCTACTCACGCCCGTAATGGAAAAAAAAATGTAAGCGATACAAATTAACTGTATAAACTGCATATATTAAGAACCTTAAAGTGCTGGTGTCAGTTTCCTCTATCTCAGCGCTGGCGTCAGTGTAGCTTCTCAGCACTGGCATCCGTGTGCTCTCAGTGCTGGTGTTGGGGCACTCTATCTCAGTACAGTGTGTCTTAGAGCTGGTGTCATTGTCCCCTATTTCACGCTGGTGTCAGGGTGCTCTATCTCCATGTCCTCTATCTCAGTGCTGGTGTCATGGCACTTTTTCTTAGTGCACTCTGTCTTGATGCTGGAGTCAGTGACCTCTATCTCAATGCTGGTGTCAGTGCTGGCATGCTCTCAGTGCTGGTGTCAGTGTTCTCTATCTCAGTGCCGGTGTCATAGCACTCTTTCTCAGTGTACAGAGATGGGGTCCCTGTCCTCAGGTGAGATGGGGTCCCTGTCCCCAAGTAAGAAGGGGTCTCTGTCCACAGGGGAGATGATGGGGGCCCTGTCACCAAGTAAGAAGGGGTCCCTGTCCGCAGGGGAGATGGGGTTTCCCATTCCCAGGGAAGATGGTGGGGGCCCTGCCTCCAGAGAATAAGGGGTCCCTGTTGCCAGGGGAGATGATGGGGCCCTTTCCCCAGGGGAGATGAAGGGGTCCCTGTTGCCAGGGGAGATGATGGGGTCCCTGTCGCCAGGGGAGAAGGGGTCCTTGTCCCCAAGGGAGAAGGGGTCCCTGTCTTCAAGTGAGAAGGGGTCCCCAGGGGAGATGGGGTTCCCATCCACAGGGAAGATGGTAGGGGCCCTGTCCCCAGAGAAGAAGGTGTCCCTGTTGGCGTTGCCAGGGGAGATGATAGGGGCCCTGTCCCCAGGGGAGATGATGGCCTTGTCTCCAAGTGAGAAGGGGGTTGCTGTCCCCACATGAGAAGGTGTCCCTTCCCCAGGAAAAGATGAGGTCCCCATCCCCAGGGAAGATGGTGGGGGCCCTGTCCCCAGGGATGAAGGGGTCCCTGTAGCCAGGAGAGGTAATAGGGGCACTGTCCTCAAGGGTGATGGGGGCCCTGTCCCCAGGTGAGATGATGGAGGCCCTGTCCCCAAGGGAGATGACGGGGGCCCTGTCCCCAGGGTAGATGACGGGGGCCCTGTCCCCAGGGGAGATGACGGGGGTCCCTGTCCCCAAGTGAGAAGGGGGTCCCTGTCCTCAAGTGAGAAGGGGGTCCCTGTCCTCAAGTGAGAAGGGGGTCCCACCCCCGGGAAAGATGGTGGGGGCCCTGTCCCCAAGTGAGAAGGGGTCTCTGACAGCAGGGGAGATGGGGTTCCCGTCCCCAGGGAAGATGGTGGGTGCACTGTCCCAAGAGAAGAAGGGGTCCTAGTTGCCAGGGGAGATGATGGGGGCTTTGTCCCCAGGGGAGATGATGGGGGCTTTGTCCCCAGGGGAGATGATGGGGGCCCCTGTCCCCAGGGGAGATGATGGTGTTCCCGTCCCCAGAGAAGATGGTGGGGGCCCTGTCCCCAGGGGAGATGATGGGGGCCCTGTCCTCAAGGAAGATGGGGTCCCTGTCCCCAGGTGAGATGATGGGGGGGCCCTAGCCCCAGGGGAGATAATGGGGGGCCCCTGTCCCCAGGGGAGATGATGGGGTTCCCGTCCCCAGGGAGGATGGTGGGGACCCTGTCCCCAGGGGAGATGATGATGGGGGCCCTGTCTTCAAGGAAGATGGGGTCCCTGTCCCCAGGTGAGATGATGGGGTGCCCCTATCACCAGGAGAGATGATGGGGGGCCCTGTCCCCAGGGGAGATGATGGTGGGCCCCTATCCCTAGGGGAGATGATGGGGGCCCCTGTCCCCAGGGGAGATGATGGGGTTCCCGTCCCCAGGGAGGATGGTGGGGGCCCTGTCCCCAGGGGAGATGATAAGGGCCCTGTCCCCAGGGGAGATGATGATGGGGACCCTGTCCTCAAGGAAGATGGGGTCCCTGTCCCCAGGTGAGATGATGGGTGGCCCCTATCCCCATGGGAGATGATGGAGGGGGCCCTGTCCCCAGGGGAGATGATGATGGGGGCCCTGTCCTCAAGGGATACGGGGTCCCTGTCCCCAGGTGAGTTGATGGGGCCCCTGTCCCCAAGGGAGATGATAGAGGGCCCTGTCCCCAGGGGAGATGATGGGGGGCCCTATCCCCAGGGGAGATGATGGGGGGGCCCTGTCCTCAGGGGTGATGATGGGGGGCCCTGTCCTCAGGGGTGATGATGGGGGGGCCCTGTCCCCAGGGGAGATGATGAGGGGCCCTGTCCCCAGGGGAGATGATGAGGGGCCCTGTCCCCAGGGGAGATGATGGGGGTCCCTGTCCCCAGGGGAGATGATGGGGGTCCCTGTCCCCAGGGGAGATGATGGGGGTCCCTATCCCCAGGGGAGATGATGGGGGGGCCCTATCCCCAGGGGAGATTATGGAGGGCCCTGTCCCCAGGGAAGATGATGATGGGGGCCCTGTCCTCAAGGAAGATGGGGTCCCTGTCTCCAGGTGAGATGATGGGGGGCCCTGTCCCCAGGGGAGGAGGGGTGGGGTATGGGATGGTGTGAGGGGATATGGGGTTAGCCCCTATGAGTTGCGAGGCCTTAGGCGGTCGCCTAATTTGCCTAATTAGAGAGCCGCCTCTGATAAGGGGCATTCTAATTGCAGCCGCTGCCAAACATAAATGGAAAAGACAGAGACATCTCACAGAACTGACCACCCGAGTTTCAGAAGCTGGAATGCGCACACAGACGCAAGCCCTAGACATGTTCAAAACCCTTCTACAGGCCAGAATTGAACTTTTGGAGGTACTAGGCAAAAAAAAATAAAACATTTTATCCCAAAGACTCTGCTACGAATACAGTAACAAAGCCGGAAAACTACTAGCAAGGGCCCTACAATCTAAGAGAGCAGCCTCGACAATACACTCCCTGACGGATTCATCAAGCCATAAAGTAAATTCTATCCCTGACATTGCTAAGCAATTTGTCAATTACTATTCAAAACTGTATAATCTGCCCTCAGCGGACTCATCTACGGCAAACACATCAAGGAAACAGTTACGGTAATTACAGAATTTCGGAAACAATACAGCCCTTCCTCAATCTCAAACACCATGGCTCAGAATTTGGACTGCCCATTATCAGAAAAAGAAGCCAAACTTGCACTCTAACAAATGAAATCAGGCAAGAGCCCGGGACCAGATAGGCTAACAATGTGGTATTACAAAACCTATACAGAGCTCCTTCTCCCCTTCTTTCTCTCTGCTCTTTTGCATCTCCGTCGATACCCCCTTGTGACTTACTGACAGCTCATATTACGGTAATCCCAAAACCAGGGAAAGATTCCTCCCTGGTCACCAATTATAGACTGATCTCGCTGTTAAATGTGGACCTAAAATGGTATGCCAAAATGTTAGCCAATTGTCTACTTCTCTTGCTTCCTCAGCTTATCTCTCTTGACCAAGTTAGCTTAATATCAGGCAGAGAAGCGAGGGATAACACACTCAAGGCGATCAATATCCACCACTGTCTTACATCTAACCGACACCCAGGTTTTCTCCTTTCCCTCGATGCAGAGAAGGCATTCCATAAAGAGGCCTGGGATTATATGACAGAAACATTAAAGGCCATTGGTCTTCCCCTAAGAATGCTAAACCTTATACTTACGCTATACTCCAATCCCACAGTGAGCATTCGCGTGAATGGCCACCTATCGGATGTCAATATCAAACGGAACACGCCAAGGATGCCATCTCTCTCCCTTGATCTTTGTCCTCACCCTTGAACCACTACTCTGATGCCTCAGAGCAAACCCCGATATCAGAGGAATTAAAATAGCTCACCACACCTATATGCTAGCTGCATTTGCGGACAATATCTTTTTCTTTTTCATAGACCCGCATATAACAATCCCAAACTTACTCAAAGACTTCAACACTTTCAAATCTTTAACTAACCTACAAATCAACTTTTCCAAATCAAATGTCACATTACTCATTGACACATCTTGGCAATGAAATAAACACATGATTACATAGCTTGGCATCCATATACCCTTCTCCCTTGCAGACCTACTGAAAAACATAACGTGTGATTTGAAGTCATTGTCCTCTGGTCTCTTTTGATGGTTTGGCAGGGCTGCAATTATTAAAATGAACATTCTACCTAGAATATTATACTTATTACAAACCATCCAGATAAAACTTCCTCCTAACTTCTTTTTAGTGTATCAGAAGGTTGGTACAGACTTCATATGGGGCACCACACGTCCAAGACTAAGCTATTCCACACTGACAATTCCTAAACTTAAAGGAGGCATAGGTCTCCCAGACCTCCAGAAATACCATAAAGCCTGCCATTTGGCCAGGATCATTGATTGGAACATCCATTCTAAGGTAAAAGCGGGGGTTCAGCTAGAACATGTCCCCTTCCCCACTATTCCAAATCCCTTGGATTGCCCCAAGACATAACCCTTCGACCTGCAAAAATCCTTCCATGAAACTTGCCATAAACACAAAATATAGTTTTAGGCCCTATGACCACTCTTCGCCACAATCCAGATTTCCCACCAGGAGTTTCCACCTCCTTTTTCTCAAACTCTTGGCCACACTCCACCATCCGAGCAGAGCAATTCTATAAGAAAAGTCACCTTCTCACACAATCTCAGCTGGCTACCTGGATGATGAACCACACATTTCTATTTTGGACATACATACAAATTCGACACTTTCTTGAAAAACCTAACCCCCGACCTGATTGGTCCCGACAGACCACCTCTTTTGATTCGTTATGCCTGAAAATGGAACCCCAAACTCACCTAATCTCTTACACGTATGCTTTATTATTTGCTGAACATGACTCCAAATCTAACTTGGCCAGCCGTAAATGGGAACAAGAACTCTCCATTGATCTATCAGATCAAGAATGGGAGAATATCTATACATGAATCCACAATGGATCAGTAAACGTCTACTCAAAAGAGAATGCATTCAAAATATTTTCAAGATGTACAGGACCCCTCTTAGGTTACATAGAATATTTCCATCACTTTCCTCACAATGTTGGAGATGTGACGGGGAGCTGGGATCATTTCTACATATCTGGTGGACCTGTCCTAAAATACAATCCTTCTGGAAAGAGGTGCACGACATACAAACCAAATTACCACTTATACTCTTGAATTCTCCCCAGCGCAGTTTCTGTTGCACCACTCTTCGATTCAAAAAAACGTCTACTTTTGCTCACTTGCCATGCATATGGTGAATGCAGAAAAGATGTGCATCCCAGCTAAATGGCGCTCCCGGAGCCACCATCTGTAGCCGACTGGCTTACACATATACAGAAAACCGCAGAAATGGAGGAACTTCTACAACAAGTGAGACACACCCCCTCCAAATTTGGGTCATTCTGGCTACACTTCGTCATGACAGATGTTTATAAGCAATTTAGGGCCTGAAATAACCACAAAGTTGCGGCGGGTAAGTGAGGGAGGACGGTAAGGACACTAACGCTAAGAGACACTTAAATGGCCCTCTCCCACTCCTCCCAAAATATCCCACTCCTCCCAAAATATCCCCAGCCACCACCTGTGACCCCCCCATCCACACATTATTACCCCATGTTTCTGATATCCGTACCCCAACCTAGATACATGTTCACTTATAACAATGAATATACACAGCACAACCTGACAGTCTCTGAAAGAACAGAGAGAATAGAGACTTAGCAGTTAATGAGCTCTGTCGCTCCTAGGATGAGATACACCTAGTATCATTGGAAGCTAGGAACACAAACGTAACAACCTAAGTGACCATTGGCTTATGCCGCGTACACACGAGCGGACTTTCCGGCAGACTTGGTCCGGCGGACTGGACCCTGTTGGACAATTCGATCGTGTGTGGGCTCCAGTGGACTTTTTTTTCCCCAAAAGTCAGACGGATCTAGAAATAAAACATGTTTCAAATCTTTCCGACGGACTCGAGTGCGGTCGAAAAATCCGCTCGTCTGTATGCTGGTCCGACGGACTAAAACCGACGCTAGGGCAGCTATTGGCTACTGGCTATTAACTTCCTTATTTTAGTCCGGTCGTACGTCATCACGTATGAATCCGTAGGACTTTGGTGTGATTGTGTGTAGGCAAGTCCGTTCATTTGGAAAGTTCATTGGAAGTCCGTTGAAAGTCCGTCGGATAGTCCGTCGGACCAGTCCTGTCGAAAAGTCCGCTCGTGTGTATGCAGCATTACTGTCCTGCTATTAACGTTTTGTCATATGTAATTGTTTTCAACCAGATAAATTTCTTTGTATGTATGTTTACCAAAGCTGCCGCATCCGCATCCGCATATATACTTTTAAATGTTATGTCTTTTACAACGAAAATAAAAAATGATTAAAAATAAGTAACACATTGCATTGATTCACTTTACATAACTGCCCTCTGTTTCATTTAGCAGAAAATCAATCAATCAATCAATCCTGGGCTGATGAACCTTGCATAAGGGAGCATGCCTATTGATAGGTATAATGATTTAGATCTGCTCAAGTGGTAGCCATTTTCATAGCGCTCTGCATATATAATATAAAGCCGCGTACACACGGGCGGACTTTTCGGCCGGACTGGTCCAACAGACTTTACGACGGACTTTTGACGGACTTCCGACGGACTTTTTTAACGAACGGACTTGCCTACACATGATCACACCAAAGTCCGATGGATTTGTACGTGATGACATACACCGGACTAAAATAAGGAAGTTGATAGCTAGTAGCCAATAGCTGCCCTAGCGTCGGTTTTTGTTCGTCGGATTGGCATACAGACGAGCGGATTTCTGGGTCCGGCGGAGTTACGACGTAAAGATTTGAAGCATGTTCCAAATCTAAACTGCGTCAGACTTTTGCCAGAAAAAGTCCGCTGAAGGTCCGATGAAGCCCACACATGATCGGATTTTTCCGCCGGAC
Organism: Aquarana catesbeiana; assembly: GCF_042186555.1. NCBI lineage: Eukaryota > Metazoa > Chordata > Amphibia > Anura > Ranidae > Aquarana > Aquarana catesbeiana. The sequence goes on along the minus strand of NC_133332.1, from coordinate 150,336,156 downwards.
TCGGTCCGTCGGACCAGTCCGGTCAAAAAGTCCACTCGTGTGTACGCTGCATAAGAGTTACACTTTAAAATAGCAGAACTTATTTAACTGTTTTTATTTTGCTTTTAGAAGTTTACATACTTTAAAACTGATTGTAAAGTAGAGCACATCAGTATATGAGGAAACCATTTCACAGTCTTAACCTCTCTCTCTTTGAATAACACCTACTGCTGTATTTACATTCATGAATCCTGTTATAACAATTCAGAATGGATATGAAAAACCTATTTGTAGTTCCTCTTAAATTCAGTGATTTATAAGGTATATCTCTTCTGTGAATGCGTTCGTGTCCAAGCAGAAAATGTGGAGATCGAAAGAGGCCTTTAATTCAAATATCCACCATTTGTTTTGCATGAATTAGCAAAACAATATTCACAAGCACACATTTGACTAAAGAACATTCAAAACAAATAAGCACAAAGCTTCCCTAAGCCCATTTAAGCACATAATCAAACAATCTCATATTATCCACCTTATGGTAATTTCATACTCATTTTAAACAATATTATCAAGTAACTAAAAAAATTCAGCACAGATATCGTTGTTTAAGCCTTGCCTTAACTTGCATTAGGGATTATGCATGGAGGGTTTATTAAAGTGGATATTTAAAGAGGTATATTCATTTATCTTTTACGCAAATAATTTTAATTGTAAATAGTTTAAAGTAATTGCCTTTTTAAACATGTAATATGGTTTATTGTAAATATTTGGCAAGACTTTATTATTTAAAAAATTAGGAATGCTTTACTTACACTGACTATTTATTTCTCCAGTTTGTACTACATTTGGTTTGACTAGTATGTGATTTATATAGGTCCTGCTGTTAGGAAGTTAGCAAGTATATAAAAAAGAGATGTGAATACTTAACACAGTTGCCCATCAGAAGGGTAGCCACACAGAAGGTTTTGATACTATCCACTTGCTGATCAATCCTTTTCTGGCACTTTTTGTTTACACGTTTCAATCAGTATTTTTTGCTAGAAAATGACTTAGAATCCCCAAACATATATATATATTTTATATATATATATATATATATATATATATATATATATATATATATATATATATATATATATATATAAAATATATATTTTTAGCAGACACTCTAGAAAATAAAGTGGCAATTGTTTGACTATTTTATGTCACACGGCGTTTGTGCAACGGTTTTTCAAACACAAATGTTTTGGAAAAAATACACTTTAATGAATAAAAAAAACCTCATAATATATACCCAATTTTTTAATAAAATATGAAAGATGATGTTATGTTGAGTAAATAGATACCTAACATGTCACGCTTTAAGATTGTGCATGCTTGTGGAAAGGCGACAAACTACGATACTTAAAAATTTCCGTAGGCGATGCTGTATACATTTTTACAGGTTATCTGTTTAGAGTTACAAAGAAGGTCTAGTGCTAGAATTATTGCTCTCGCTCTAGCATTTGCAGCGATACCTCACATGTGTGGTGTGGACACCATTTACATATGCGTGTGTGACTTACGTATGCATTCGCTTCTGTGCGTGAACATGGAGGGATGGGGGCGCCTTAAAAAAAAAAAACATTTCTTCTTTTTTTTTTTTACACTGCCCCTTTATATATATATATATATATATATATATATATATATATATATATATATATATAGATCACTTTTACTCCTATTACAAGAAATGTAAACATCCCTTGTAAGAGAAATAAGAGATCACAAGTCCTCTTTATGGAGAGATCTGGGGTCAATAAGACCCCAAATCTCTCCTCTACCTTTAAAAGCAAAAGATCAAAAAAAAAGTTGATATTTTGCTTTAAAAAAAAAAATGTTTACGCCATAGACCAGAAGTGACATCATGATTTACTGCTGTTTAGGGTCACTGGGCTTCAGCAAAATGGCAGCCTCCAGCAAAAAGAAAGAGGGGCAATGTTGGAGGCAATTTACAGCACACACTAATTTTGTTAGCATAATTATTAATGTGGAATGTATGTTCCTTGCTATATAACATTATTTTTATCAAGTTGTTATGGGTAAAGTTCCTCTTTAGGTATGTATTCCTCGCTCAAAAAAAGTAAAGCAGAAAAAACAGAGCTCCGCCTATGCAAACAATGAAGACGTCCGCCCTGACAGCGGGGATGTGTTGGATTTTTACCTCTCTTAGTAAAAGCACCACACATATTACACAAAAACAATGGCTAGGCACACAGTTAACCCTTTGATCATCCTAGATGTTTAACCCCTTCCCAGGCAGTGTCATTAGTACATTGACAGTGCATATTTTTAGCACTGATCACTGTATTATTGTTACTAGAAAAGGTCAAAAGTATCAGTTAGTGTCAGATTGTCCACCGCAATATCGCAGTCCCGCTATAAGTTGCTGATCGCCGCCATTACTAGTATAATAATCACATCAAAATTCCAGTATATATCTCATAGTTTGTGGACGCTATAACTTTTGCGCAAACCAGTCAATATATGCTTATTGGGATTTTTTGCCAAAAATATATAGCAGAATACATATTTGTCGAAATTTATGAAGAAATTTAATTTTTACATTTTTTTTATATTGGATATGTTTTATAGCAGAAAGTAATTTTTTTTTTCAAAATTGTTGATTTTTTTGTTTATAGCGCAAAAAAATAAAACATGCAGAGGTGATCAAATACCACCAAAGGAAAGCTCTAATTGTGGGGAAAAAAAATAACAGAAATTTTATTTGGGCACAACGTTGTATGACCGCGCAATTGTCAGTTAAAGCACCGCAGTGCCGTATTACAAAAATGGCCTGGTCATGAAGGGGGTAAATCTTCCAGAAGTCAAATGGTTAATTGCAACAGGCCATCTAATCGAGTTCTTGTAATTTGTTTATAAAACTAATGGCTGCCAGTTAAAAAAATAAATGAAGGTTGTGACCACTAATCTAAGTGAATATAGCCCAGTAAGGCATAACCAGAGCTTTGTGCTGACCTCAGAGAACTACTGTATCTTGGTATAATACATGGGATAGTAGGCAGGAACTTCTTGATACCTTAAAACTTATATTAGTAAAAAACTACACAAAGACATTTGGTTGAATTAAATAAGACCACGGCCATTTATTATTGGTTCCAAAGATAATAAATCTTCATAAAAATTACAAACAGATATATTTCAGTGAAAAACAACCTAGTCACCATGACTCAGTTTGTATAATACCACTTTAATAACTTAAAATTTTTAAAAACAGACAGGTGGGGACTAAACCCATTTGTCACAAACAACCCGCACCACGGCCATTTCAACACAAGTGCTTAAAGGAGAAGTCCAGCCTGAGCTTTTTAGGCTGGGCTTCTCCTCTGGGTCGCAATTAGTTTTGCCCTCCTGTGACCCGTTTTCAGCGCAAAGCGATCTGAAGTCCGCTCTCCGCTGACGTCACTGCTATCAGTCGAGGCAGCGGGTCATCTAGACTTCCCAAGTCTGGATCCGCCAGCTGCCTTGATTGATGGTAGTCTCAGCGAGCTGCTGAGACGCTCCCTGCCCCTCCACAGCTCAGCACTCCAATGAGCGTAGAGAAGCAGAGAGGAGAGACGCAGACTGACAGGCAGCAGCTCTCCTATCGGGGATCTGTGAAAAATGAGCCATTGGCGATGTTCGGTGGCTCAGTTCTCAGTGCAGAGACGCTGGACAGCTGCAGCATCCGGTCTGATGGTGCATCCACATAGGTAAGTATGAATCAAAAAAGAAAAAAACCCACATTTCTCTTTTAAGTTTGTTTTAAAAATATCCAACCCAATGTCTGACAAATGTATCCATCGCTTCTGTACAGACCAGGAATGCCCCCTTCCAATTCAACATGCCTAAAAGACAAAATCCCTAAAACTTTCAACAGTTTTTCAATTGCCCTATTCACCCGTTTCCTAATTGTTTCCAACGGTCGCATAGAAAGGGTATCAAGCCATCTTAATCTAGGTACAAGCTCTGAAAAAATTATTGATGTATGGGGAAAAGACAGGAGAAAACAATGTAAATCGTTTCTAATCCTGAAAATGAGATCCAACATTTTCCCCTGTCCAATATCATTGCCCCCTTGATGTATAATGAAAACATCTGGAGGAGGCAAGTACTGGTGAAGCCTACCTATCTCAAAAAATAGGTTGGACCACACCATACCCCTCCTATCACTCCAAAAAAAACCTAAAATTTAGTGGATTAAGGCCAAGATTCTCTAAATATACCCTTCTCCTTGCTTTTTATTGGGCCCAAAAGATGAAAGAATGACCCAATTTAGCAAATTATGAGCTCATAACTACCTGTAATGAGCTAAACAGAAGAATTACAGTATGTCACAAAAGTGAGTACACCTCTCACATTTTTGTAAATATTTTATTATATCTTTTCATGTGACAACACTGAAGAAATGACACTTTGCTACAATGTAAAGTAGTGAGTGTACAGCTTGTATAACAGTGTAAATTTGCTGTCCCCTCAAAATAAAACAACACACAGCCATTAATGTCTAAAGCGCTGGCAACATCATCTTTAGAAGAGGCAGTGTGAGGCGTATGGTCTGAACACTGACAGGCTGACTCCCAACCCCTTCAACCTCTGCAGCAATGCTGGCAGCACTCATACGTCTATTTCCCAAAGACAACCTCTTGATATGACGCTGAGCATGTGCTCTCAACAGGCGAGTTCTGACTGGAACCGATCCTGTTAAACCACTGTATGGTCTTGGCCACTGTGCTGCAGCTCAGTTTCGGGGTCTTGGTAATCTTTTTATAGCCTAGGCCATCTTTATGTAAAGCAACAATTCTTTTTTTTTTGATCCTCAGAGAGTTCTTTGCCATGAGGTGCCATATTGAACTTCCAGTGACCAGTATGAGAGAGTGAGAGCGATAACACCAAATTTAACACACCTGCTCCCCATTTACACCATAGACCTTGTAACACTAACGAGTCACATGACATCGGGGAGGAAAAATGGGTAATTGGGCCCAATTTGGACATTTTCACTTAGGGGTGCATATGATTTTTCTTAAATAAAAGTGGTACGTTTTCCATACAATACTACACTATTGTGGGCTTCCTTTTTAATTTATCTGGGTGACCCCGGGACACTACTTGAAAGGACTAGACGCCCCCATGAGAGAAGTGACCAGGATAGGACCATAAATATAACGGGATAGGGAGTGGCGCTGTGCGTAAAGGATGTATTAGTGTGTAATGCTTATCTAATGGTAATAATAGATGTATCAATGTGACATACTATAGGGAACAACAATAAATAGTAATCGCTATGAATGCAATACTATATATCCCACATAAAAATAAAAATAAAATTAATTAAGTGCTAATTCATAAATAGATTAATTAGTGCCAATAAATATAGAAAGTGCAGCTGTTATCCCATATGCAAAAATATTATTAATGTTGGTGACCACTAGTAGTGTAGTATAACGTAAATGAAAAAGTGGTAAGTGCAAAAGTGTCAGATACAATACAATCAGCAATGTTCCAGCACCTGCTGGATAGTAAAAATAAACTGCAGATATTAAATGAAGATAGGAGGTGTCCACAATCCTCTATAGTGAAGGACAAAAAATGCAAAGCGATGTGTGTGAAAAAAAAAAAAAAAATATATATATATATATATATATATATATATATATATATATATGAGGTATACATATATATAAAAAAATTGTATATAAGATAGAGAGTGTCCGCAACCCTCAATGTAAAAATGCTGAGGATGTAAAAAATAGATGTGTAGAAAAAAAAAAAAAATATATATATATATATAAATATGAAATAAAAATATATTTAAAAGTGTACAAATATTAAGACCCAAACTGGTGAATAATTGGTATATATATGGAGGTGTGTCTCTCATAGACTGGTGGTAAAACAATTAATAAATAATAATTCTCATGTGAAATGACAAAAAAGTTCATGCGATGTCTTCCACCGGATTTCTTCCAGATATTTAAAACCAACTCCCCCTAATGTGATTCCACTCACCGGAACGCTATACCCCTGCAGGGGTATAAGCATAGGATGTCTGTATGCCGGGTGCCGATCACATCCAGGTGTCAATCAAATCTTTATATGTTGATATCCCCTTCAATTCAGTTCCTCAATCCGGATCAGCCACTTGTACACAGGAAGAAGATGGGGGAAGATGATAAACCCCTGTTGTAATCCTATTTCCAGCCGGACATCCGCTCCAAAGTATTATATGTAATGAAAGAATTGCTCCACATAGCGTAACTCCATTAAATAACGTTTATTTGTAGATGCTTATACAGTCCAAGGAGCATAGTGAATCCAAGGAGTAAATAAATTAAAAAAGGGAGGAGGAAGCATGCAAGCTCTCTATCTCCCCTAGCCGTCCCGGGATGCAGCGTGGTACACAGCTACTGCTTGCGTTCCACCGGTCAGCTAGCGAAAACCACAGTAACAGGAAGTGACGTTGTGCGTGCCAAGATAGTCCCGCCTTACGCGTTTTGTCACACGGACGTCATCGGAGGCGCTCTGATGACGTCCGTGTGACGAAACGCGTAAGGCGGGACTATCTTGGCACGCACAACGTCACTGGAAGAAATCCGGTGGAAGACATCACATGAACTTTTTTGTCATTTCACATGAGAATTATTATTTATGAATTGTTTTACCACCAGTCTATGAGAGACACACCTCCATATATATACCAATTATTCACCAGTTTGGGTCTTAATATTTGTACACTTTTAAATATATTTTTATTTCATATTTATATATATATATATATATATTTTTTTTTTTTCTACACATCTATTTTTTACATCCTCAGCATTTTTACATTGAGGGTTGCGGACACTCTCTATCTTATATACACTTTTTTATATATATGTATACCTCATATATATATATATATATATATATATATATATATATATATATATATATATATATATATATATATATATATTTTTTTTTTTTTTTTTTTTTTTCACACACATCGCTTTGCATTTTTTGTCCTTCACTATAGAGGATTGTGGACACCTCCTATCTTCATTTAATATCTGCAGTTTATTTTTACTATCCAGCAGGTGCTGGAACATTGCTGATTGTATTGTATCTGACACTTTTGCACTTACCACTTTTTCATTTACGTTATACTACACTACTAGTGGTCACCAACATTAATAATATTTTTGCATATGGGATAACAGCTGCACTTTCTATATTTATTGGCACTAATTAATCTATTTATGAATTAGCACTTAATTAATTTTATTTTTATTTTTATGTGGGATATATAGTATTGCATTCATAGCGATTACTATTTATTGTTGTTCCCTATAGTATGTCACATTGATACATCTATTATTACCATTAGATAAGCATTACACACTAATACATCCTTTACGCACAGCGCCACTCCCTATCCCGTTATATTTATTTCATTTAGGGTACACGTAGTGTCCCTTGCCTACATAGGGGGGCTGCAGTTGCAAATACATCCCGTAGCGCGGATCCATTGACAAAACCAGGATAGGACCATATCTCCACCATCCCTCACAGCTGGTTGTATCCACGGTTTCTACAAAGGCTGCCATGCCTCAAAGTGGCTAAATGCGAGTACCCCATTACCTTCAGGTAAGGGGCCACTGCCCACCAGTGTGTGCGTTGCTGCATGAAGATGGACCACCATTGTCACCTATATTTTAGCACCAAAGGGATCACTTATATTTTTTGGACTTTGAATAATTGTTCATTGCCGAACGGAGCACCATATTTTATATATTTTTTTTTTTTTTTGCACGCATGATTTGCATGCATATGAATGAACTTTTTAGCACTCAGCCATATAAAAATTGTCACTGTATGTTATGCACTTTAAGCACTATCCACTTTGTCTATACACACACCTGGGAGTGTGTTGATTTATACCAGGTAGATGTCAAGCCAGTCGGAGACTGGTTACGTTGAAGCTAGCTGCTATATATATATATTTTGATATATATTTTTCAAATTTTTGATATACTTATATTTATTTTGTGTAGTATGACGTATAAGCACTAACCATTTTTCACAAATTGTGCATGGTTTACTGCTAGCATTAGCAGAGCACCTGTATGATAAGTATATAGTCATACATACCACCACTGTCACATCAAGTTATTTTTCTATTGCCTTTTTGTTTACATTTGTAAATATTTATTTTATCTGTACTGGGAGGCACCCACCATCACTGAGTTATTACACGTATAATCATTGCCTATGTAAAAGGATTAGCGCAGCACCACATTTTTACTCATTCTTAACACCTTTATACCTCACATATGGGACAAATCTGGGAAAACTGTCTCGTCGCCTTCTGAGATGGTACGGGTATTCTGGGACTTCTATCAATCCCTGTATAACATACCTAAAGCAAGCCCCACTGAGCCTCCCTCTACTGCAGCGGAAACACAAGCCTCATATATCGCATAAATGCACTACCTACTCGAGATGACGAAACAATAGAGGACCTTGAAGCTCCAATTTTGGAAGGCGAGGTTGCCCGCGCCATTGCATCTACACCATCTGGTAAAAGCCCGGGTCCTGATGGCTTCACTCCAAAACACTTTGCTCCCCTCCTTACCCCTTTCTTAACAAAAGTATTTAACTGCATCTCTGAGTGATCGGTATTCCCGCCGCAAACATTAGAGGCACATATCACCCTTATCCCAAAACCAGACAAAGACCTGACTATATGTGCTAATTACCGACCCATTTTGTTGATAGGGGTAGATCTGAAGGTATATGTGAAGGTGCTAGCTAATAGACTACAGCCATTGTTACCCCGCTTAATACACCTAGATCAGGTTGGCTTTGTGAGTGGAAGAGAGGCGCGAGATAACACCCTGAAAACACTTCTCATTGCGGATTATGCTCGGGCCCACAATGTCCCATTGTGCCTTCTCACGGTCGACGCGGAAAAGGCCTTTGACCGCGTCGACTGGCAATTTCTTCGCCTATCACTGCAACAACTAGGTCTAGGCCAAAACATGATCTCCAGAATAATGTCCCTTTATACATCTCCCTCCGCTAGGATCAGATCCCTATCTCCAAAATTTACCATTCACAATGGAACACGGCAGGGGTGCCCCTTGTCCCCCATTCATGTTCTTGTTATGGAACACTTAGCCATCGCCCTTAAAAACAACCCGGCTATTAATGGTATTAATATAGGCCCTATACATACTGAAATTGCCCTATTTGCAGATGACTTACTCATGTTTGTAACTCAACCGCAAGTTTCTCTGCCTTCCATTATACAGGAGTTCCGGGGATATGGAGATGATAGTAACTTTAAAATTAATCATAGTAAGTCAGAAATCCTCAACATTTCACTCCCAGATGCAGCTCTCCAACAGCTCTCGTCCTCCTTCCCTTTTAAGACAAGCTCCACATCTATTCGTTATCTAGGAATTCATATCCCAACAGACGCATCCCAACTATTCTCCAGCAACTTTACCCCTCTACTTCTTAGAACGCAAGCAGATCTGGCCACATACGCATCTATATTCAAAACACAAACAGTCAGCGCAAAAACTATCGAAAAAGCAAAGCTGCTGAACACTAAAGGCAAATATATAAGTCCTTTCACGTAATGCAATAAAAAATGAATAGTGCAGCGCTGAAGATACCAATCAATAAACATAAATGTCCATAAATGGAGAAACACAGAGAGTGTCAGCGGTGATGCAGGGTGCTTCATGCAAGTCCAAAGTGCTAAATCTAGCACTTGCTCCCCCCTCTTGCCAGTCAAACCGCTCACCTTATTGCAGGGACCCCTGAACTAACAGGAAGGTCCCATAAGCGTTCACCACTAATTAGTGGTCAGGGTGGTATCTTGACTGGGAAAACCGGAAACCTCTTCCTTATTAGGGCTCAACAATTTTCATCCAAATATGCATGAAATAAATAAAGAAAATACATAGTGCTCTCTGCATAGCTAAAAAAACGAATCCTTTTATTAAAAGACAGGTACTCACAAATATAGCACTATAACCAGTGCTGGGAGTTAAGGCACGTATTAGTTACAGATGACAATGAATGATAAGGCGGCTGCAGCGACGTCTAAAACGGGATAAAACCAATCCGCACGCGTATCGTCCAGCAGGACTTCCTCAGCGGTCTTAGGGTCCCCTAGGTCTAGTCTGTAATTTATATAAACCCCCTTAATTTGATCACCTGTTGCTAATTAGCTCCCGGGCGGTGTCCGTCCAATCAGAACGCACCACTCAGGAATAGGAAGTGAAGAGAGCTCAATTGTATTTACAGGTTACCATAGTGATCGGCGTCATGATGACACGAGGCCAGATCACATGACTTCCTGTATGGTACAGCCCCCTCCCTCCAGAGTGTGCAGGCAGGGCATAAAGCCACTGCCATAGGCTGACACTCCGGGTTGGGGCGTAGTTAGATAGAGATATGGGAAGCGATCGCGTCATCACAATGACGCCGCGTCCGGTCATGTGACCGGCTCCGTCTGTGGGTACCTCCTTCATTCAGTCAAACAGAGATTAAGATGAGCTGTAATAGGGTGACGCTGGGTCACATGATACTGCTAGCCTCCCATCTGCTGAGAAAAGTGTAAGCAGAGGAGGAAAAAAATGAGCCCATAGCCTCTGCATTAACCCCGGATACACACAGGAGGGACACCAGTTTAGCCACACAGTACAGAGAAAATCTCCATCGGTGGACATGACAAAGTATAGCCTTGTTACACCCAATTAGTCCAAAGAAAACATAATTGGGAAAAATTATTATTATTATAAAAAGCTACCACAACATAGCAATTACAAATTAAAATAAGGAATAGAACTTCTTATTAAAATATATAAAATTATGTACTTAGAAAACACTTCCCTGCAGCCACCTTTTACAATATAGTCATCGTCAATTATTCAAACACATAATTAGCAGTCCTATAATTAACAGAATAAAAGATCTAGAGACACTAGGAAATTAATGGGAAAATTATTGATAAATTATTAACGATCAGAAATAAAGCAGTTCAAGTCGAACTCAACATTGAGCCCCGTGGGTACTCCCACACGCATCTCATATACCCAGAAGGACTCACGGCGGCTCAATTGTCTGATGAAATTACCCCCTCTCCAGTGGGGTGTAAACTTTTCGATTCCCCAGAATTTTAATTTGGCAGGACTGCGTTTATGGCATAGTTTAAAATGTTTAGAGACATTGTGTGAGTCTAATCCTTTTTTAATATTAGTGATATGCTCACCAATGCGGACATGCAAGGGTCGGGAAGTTCTCCCCACGTATTGTAAGCCGCATTCGCATTCCATAATGTATACCACCCCTGCCGTGGAGCATGTGATGAAATCTTTGATCTGATAAGTCTTCTTAGTTGCTGTGGCGATAAACTCTTTACGTTTTTTAACGTTCCCCCTGGCTTGTTTACATGCTGGACAACGTCCACATGCATAGAAACCTGTCAGGATATTGGATATCCTATTTTCAAACGCACGAGGTGGGTCAATAACACCTCAGGCTAACTTGTCTCTTAGGGATGGTGCCCTTTTGTACACAAACTGAGGACGTTCGGGAAGAACGGGGCCAAGTGTTTTATCCTTCTTCAAGATAGGCCAGTATTTACGAATGATCTTTTCGAATTTTTTGTATTGGACATTGTAGTCCAAAACAATTCTTATATTCCCTGTTTTATCCTGTTTGACCCTAGGTCCATTGGAAACAAGTGTCGTTCTATCCATTATACGAACGGTCTCAATGTGTTTCTTAATATCAGATTTATTGTATCCCTTTTGCACAAAACAAGTTGATAGAACTTCAGACTGTGTAAGATATTCCTGCTCGTGTGTGCAATTCCACCTAATGCGTACAAACTGTCCCTTAGGAATGTTGCACAACCATTGTAAATGGTGGCCATTTCCTAGGGGAATGTACGCATTGCGGTTCATGGGTTTAAAATGTTTTTTTAGCTCTAACCCATTATCTTTTATATGGATATCAAGATCCAGGTACGTGACATGATTTTTACCCACATTCCAGGAAATGACAATATTTCTATTGTTCTCATCCAATTGTTTCATAAAACTATCAAGATTGGATCGATCGCCATCCCAAATCATAATAATATCATCGATGTACCGTTGGTAACAGATGAGTTCAGGGGGTGTGTTCTTATAAATCACTTCTTCCTCCCAGTGTGCCATGAACAGGTTGGCAACACTGGGAGCAAAGCGGGCCCCCATTGCCACACCCCTTGTTTGGAGAAAAAAACGTCTATTGTACCAAAAATAGTTAGCCATGAAGATGCGTTAACTTCAGTACAGTGGGCTTTTGGTTCAGCAGATCTCACCAAAAGACATAAGAACTTTATCTTAGATTGTTTGAGATTCTGCTTGGCCAAAAACTATTTTTGGTACAATAGACGTTTTTTTCTCTCTGTCTCTAGATCTTTTATTCTGTTAATTATAGGACTGCTAATTATGTGTTTGAATAATTGACGATGACTATATTGTAAAAGGTGGCTGCAGGGAAGTGTTTTTTAAGTACATAATTTTATATATTTTAATAAAAAGTTCTATTCCTTATTTTAATTTGTAATTGCTATGTTGTGGTAGCTTTTTATAATAATAATAATTTTTCCCAATTATGTTTTCTTTGGACTAATTGGGTGTAGCAAGGCTATACTTTGTCATGTCCACCAGCAGAGATTTTCTCTGTACTGTGGCTAAACTGGCGTCCCTCCTGTGTGTATCCGGGGTTATGCAGAGGCTTTGGGCTCGTTTTTTTCCTCCTCTGCTTACACTTTTCTCAGCAGATGGGAGGCTATCAGTATCATGTGACCCAGTGTCACCCTATTAAAGCTCATCTTAATCTCTGTTTGACTGAATGAAGGAGGTACCCACAGACGGAGCCGGTCACATGACAGGACGCGGCGTCATTGTGATGACGCGATCGCTTCCCATATCTCTATCTAACTACGCCCCATCCCGGAGTGTCAGCCTATGGCAGTGGCTTTATGCCCTGCCTGCACACTCTGGAGGGAGGGGGCTGTACCATACAGGAAGTCATGTGATCTGGCGTTGTGTCATCATGATGCCGATCACTATGGTAACCTGTAAATACAATTGAGCTCTCTTCACTTCCTATTCCTGAGCGGTGCGTTCTGATTGGACGGACACCGCTCGGGAGCTAATTAGCAACAGATGATCAAATTAAGGGGGTTTATATAAATTACAGACTAGACCTAGGGGACCCTAAGACTGCTGAGGAAGTCCTGCTGGACGATACGCGTGCGGATTGGTTTTATCCCGGTTTAGACGTCGCTGCAGCCGCCCTATCATTCATTGTCATCTGTAACTAATACGTGCCTTAACTCCCAGCACTGGTTATAGTGCTATATTTGTGAGTACCTGTCTTTTAATAAAAGGATTCGTTTTTTTAGCTATGCAGAGAGCACTATGTATTTTCTTTATTTATTTCATGCATATTTGGATGAAAATTGTTGAGCCCTATTAAGGAAGAGGTTTCCGGTTTTCCCAGTCAAGATACCACCCCGATATCAAGATCCAGGTACGTGACATGAAAATTGGCCGATTGATATACCTGACCACTAATTAGTGGTGAACGCTTATGAGACCTTCCTGTTAGTTCAAGGGTCCCTGCACTAAGGTGAGCGGTTTGACTGGCAAGAGGGGGAGCACAGATTTTAAGAGCACTTTGGACTTGCATGAAGCACCCTGCATCACCGCTGACACTCTCTGTGTTTCTCCATTTATGGACATTTATGTTTATTGATTGGTATCTTCAGCGCTGCACTATTCATTTTTTATTGCATTACGTGAAAGGACTTATATATTTGCCTTTAGTGTTCAGCAGCTTTGCTTTTTCGATAGTTTTTGCGCTGACTGTTTGTGTTTTGAATATTTACTGCTTGGTTAACATATTTCGGTTCAGCAGCATTAACAATGGACATCTTTCAGTATGCTGAAAAAAGAGAGATTAAATTAGGAGAGATCTTTTCTAGCAATCATAATTCTGAGGAAACGAATGCGCTATCAATGGGATTTAGAAAACTGGGGTATTTATTTGAGAAAAAAATCAAAACATGGTGGGACATAGTCTCATTTGAACAATATCTCACAGCTAAGCTGATCCCTAGGAGACTCAGATGGGAAGTACCTCCCAATGATGGTCTTATGGATGAGCATTCGATGAAAGAATGGGAAAAATTTTTCACCGATAAAGGTCTTGAGCTGATTGAGTTTCTATTAGCACGCAAACGACGTAAGATGACCCTACTGGAAACCCAGATCGCTGAATTAAAAAGCTCTATTGAGTCTCATAAGGAGTCTGAAGAATTTCTTAGACTCGCAGCTGAGTTGAAAAACAAGCTAGTCAAATGGGACTATGAGACCCAAAATAAAAATAAAAAGAAATATATAAGAGATTTTGAGGATTTTGGGAAAGGGAACATTTATAAATGGCAGAGTAAGCCAGGTGATTCAGTAACAGCCCCTTTACCACCAGTACCCACCAATAGAGAACCTCCATATACTCCTTTGCTTACTCAGCAGGACGATGGTGGTAATTGTGATCAGTTTGATTACAATAATCCAGCTACTCCTACTAATACCAACCAATTCAAGTTTGTACACAACAAAAGAGGTAAGAATAAGAAAGGAAGGGGGACAAGGAGGGATGTCTATGAATCTCCATATAGCCAATACCCTTGGAACCCCCCACATACAAATGATGTAACATATCAAGATGACACCTATTTCCCTGAGAGTGGGCAGAATTGGGGTTACAATGATAACCATTATTTTAATAAACCTCGTAGTATGCCCCCTAACAGAGGAAGAGGGTTCCAACCTTTTAGGAATCCAATTCCTACCCAGAGTAGGTTTGCACCTCTACAGAATTCCGGACCTAGGAGGGGAGGGGATTTTTACAGGTCCCCAAAAGAGATGAGGAGGGGTGTCCCATTTATTCCACCCAACCCGGGGGGGAGATCGAATGTGCCCCCACCCCTTGCAAACCCAGACAGTGGATTAAGAAAAAGAAAAACCAGAGAGGAAGCAGAGGAGGAAGGCGAACTCAAAAGAGTCAAACCACAGTAGGAGCGGGTATCTATAACCTTAGTGGCTCGTCTTTGAGTGAGGATGAGATTAAGGTCTTATATAAGGGCCTCAAGTATGCCCCTACCCGCAACCTAAATAAATTCCAAACCTACATCAGTTTGCAGAAATTTATTAGGTCTCTTAATATTAAGAAATACCATCTTTCTAACACTGCAGTACGTAATTCATCTAGTATCCACAAATCTTCAATTATGCATTCAACTCTCCGTAACAAATCTGCCTTCAACCCCCCTAACCGAGATAATAAACATATGGAAGTGTTTAGGAACATGGTGATTAAAGATTTAGATACATTAAAAATCCGGAAAGTCAATGATCCATCATATATCAAAAGAGGTATTGAGTCTTTGACAGAACAAAAAGATCTGGTAATATGTCCAGCCGACAAGGGCAGGGGCTTGGTTGTTCTGAGTAAAACGTATTACAATAATGAAATGGAAAACATGTTGGCCGATTATAATACTTATGTTTTACTTACCAAGGGCCCAATGCTCCAATTTAAAGAGGAGTTACATTACCTTATAGCAAGAGGAAAACACATTGGTGTCCTTAGTTTAAAAGAAGCTTCTTATTTGGATCCTTTTTTCTGTCGCACTCCTATTATTTATTTTTTGCCTAAAATTCATAAAAATAGTACCCATCCTCCCGGCCACCCCATAGTCAATGGGATTGACTCAGTCTCTTCTAGACTGGGTCAATACATTGACTATTTCCTTCAGCCCATGGTTATGAAAACCTGATCTTTTGTAAAAGACACCAAACACATCATCTATATTTTAGAGTCTCTCCCACTTACATCTTCATGTGTACTAATTACAGCGGACGTCAGTTCCTTATATACTATCATTATCCATGAAGATGCGTTAACTTCAGTACAGTGGGCTTTTGGTTCAGCAGATCTCACCAAAAGACATAAGAACTTTATCTTAGATTGTTTGAGATTCTGCTTGGCCAAAAACTATTTTTGGTACAATAGACGTTTTTTTCTCCAAACAAGGGGTGTGGCAATGGGGGCCCGCTTTGCTCCCAGTGTTGCCAACCTGTTCATGGCACACTGGGAGGAAGAAGTGATTTATAAGAACACACCCCCTGAACTCATCTGTTACCAACGGTACATCGATGATATTATTATGATTTGGGATGGCGATCGATCCAATCTTGATAGTTTTATGAAAAAATTGGATGAGAACAATAGAAATATTGTCCTTTCCTAGAATGTGGGTAAAGATCATGTCACGTACCTGGATCTTGATATCCATATAAAAGATAATGGGTTAGAGCTAAAAAACCATTTTAAACCCACGGACCGCAATGAGTACATTCCCCTAGGAAGTTGCCACCATTTACAATAGTTGTGCAACATTCCTAAGGGACAGTTTGTACGCATTAGGTGGAATTGCACACACGAGCAGGAATATCTTGCACAGTCTGAAGTTCTATCAGCTCGTTTTGTGCAAAAGGGATACAATAAATCTGATATTAAGAAACACATTGAGACCGTTCGTATAATGGATAGAACGATACTTGTTTCCAATGGTCCTAGGGTCAAACAGGATAAAACAGGGAATATAAGAATTGTTTTGGACTACAATGTCCAATACAAAAAATTCGAAAAGATCATTCGTAGATACTGGCCTATCTTGAAGCAGGATAAAACACTTGGCCCCGTTCTTCCCGAACGTCCTCAGTTTGTGTACAAAAGGGCACCATCCCTAAGAGACAAGTTAGCCCGAGGTGTTATTTACCCACCTCGTGCATTTGAAAATAGGATATCCAATATCCTGACAGGTTTCTATGCATGTGGACGTTGTCCAGCATGTAAACAAGCCAGGGGGAACGTTAAAAAACGTAAAGAGTTTATCGCCACAGCAACTAAGAAGACTTATCAGATCAAAGATTTCATCACATGCTCCACGGCAGGGGTGGTATACATTATGGAATGCGAATGCGGCTTACAATACGTGGGGAGAACTTCCCGACCCTTGCATGTCCGCATTGGTGAGCATATCACTAATATTAAAAAAGGATTAGACTTACACAATGTCTCTAAACATTTTAAACTATGCCATAAACGCAGTCCTGCCAAATTAAAATTTTGGGGAGTCGAAAAGGTTACACCCCACTGGAGAGGGGGTAATTTCATCAGACAATTGAGCCGCCGTGAGTTCTTCTGGGTATATGAGATGCGTGTGGGAGTACCCACGGGGCTCAATGTTGAGTTCGACTTGAACTGCTTTATTTCTGATCATTAATAATTTATCAATAATTTTCCCATTAATTTCCTAGTGTCTCTAGATCTTTTATTCTGTTAATTATAGGACTGCTAATTATGTGTTTGAATAATTGACGATGACTATATTGTAAAAGGTGGCTGCATGGAAGTGTTTTCTAAGTACATAATTTTATATATTTTAATAAGAAGTTCTATTCCTTATTTTAATTTGTAATTGCTATGTTGTGGTAGCTTTTTATAATAATAATTTTTCCCAATTATGTTTTCTTTGGACTAATTGGATGTAGCAAGGCTATACTTTGTCATGTCCACCGACGGAGATTTTCTCTGTACTGTGTGGCTAAACTGGTGTCCCTCCTGTGTGTATCCGGGGTTATGCAGAGGCTATGGGCTAGTTTTTTTCCTCCTCTGCTTACACTTTTTTCAGCAGATGGGAGGCTAGCAGTATCATGTGACCCAGCGTCACCCTATTACAGCTCATCTTAATCTCTGTTTGACTGAATGAAGGAGGTACCCACAGACGGAGCCGGTCACATGACCGGACGCGGCGTCATTGTGATGACGCGATCGCTTCCCATATCTCTATCTAACTACGCCCCATCCCGGAGTGTCAGCCTATGGCAGTGGCTTTATGCCCTGCCTGCACACTCTGGAGGGAGGGGGCTGTACCATACAGGAAGTCATGTGATCTGGCGTCGTGTCATCACGATCACTATGGTAACCTGTAAATACAATTGAGCTCTCTTCACTTCCTATTCCTGAGCGGTGCGTTCTGATTGGACGGACACCGCTCGGGAGCAAATTAGCAACAGATGATCAAATTAAGGGGGTTTATATAAATTATAGACTAGACCTAGGGGACCCTAAGACCGCTGAGGAAGTCCTGCTGGACGATACGCATGCGGATTGGTTTTATCCCGGTTTAGACATCGCTGCGGCCGCCTTATCATTCATTGTCATCTGTAACTAATACGTGCCTTAACTCCCAGCACTGGTTATAGTGCTATATTTGTGAGTACCTGTCTTTTAATAAAAGGATTCGTTTTTTTAGCTATGCACAGAGCACTATGTATTTTCTTTATTTATTTCATGCATATTTGGATGAAAATTGTTGAGCCCTAATAAGGAAGAGGTTTCCGGTTTTCCCAGTCAAGATACCACCCTGACCACTAATTAGTGGTGAACGCTTATGAGACCTTCCTGTTAGTTCAGGGGTCCCTGCAATAAGGTGAGCGGTTTGACTGGCAAGAGGGGGAGCACAGATTTTAAGAGCACTTTGGACTTGCATGAAGCACCCTGCATCACCGCTGACACTCTCTGTGTTTCCCCATTTATGGACATTTATGTTTATTGATGGGTATCTTCAGCGCTGCACTATTCATTTTTTATCACATACGTATCTAAACAGCTCTCTTGTTTGGGTAGGGTGAATGTTTTGAAGATGGATGTTCTCCCTCGATTCCTATATCTTTTTCAAACCATTCCTATCCATATTCCTACCTCGTTCTTCAAAAGGCTTGGCCAGATTTTCTCTAAATTCATATGGAAGGGAAACCGCCCCAGGATAAAATACGACACAATGATCCTCTCGAAGGCCCGGGGGGGGGAGCGGGGGTCCCAGATGCCTCCACATACCATAAGGCAGCGGTACTCATGCGTATCATGGATTGGTTTCACCACCCTGCCTCCAAGCTATGGGTTCAATAGGAGAGACATCTCAATGAGATTGATCTTTGCGCCCTTCCGTGGACCCCTACGGCTCAGCGTAAGGATGGTTGTCACGTACCTGGTAGGTGGAGCCCGGAATGCAGGGAACGGCCTCTCGTATACCTCCGACTCGGGAACCCCTGGTAGTGATGACAGGGGCTCGGGAGTGCGAAGGGGCAAAAGTGCCTGACTGGAAGGCTGGAGCAGAGAGCTGAATCAGGTAGTCAGCTGGGAGGTGTCCTGTAGTCCGGCAGCAGGATGTAGACAGCAGGGAGGTGTCTTGTAGTCCAGCAGCAGGATGCAGACAGCAGGGAGGTGTCTTGTAGTCCAGCAGCAGGATGTAGACAGCTGGGAGGTGTCTTGTAGTCCAGCAGCAGGATGTAGACAGCAGGGAGGTGTCTTGTAGTCCAGCAGCAGGATGCAGACAGCAGGGAGGTGTCTTGTAGTCCAGCAGCAGGATGTAGACAGCTGGGAGGTGTCTTGTAGTCCAGCAGCAGGATGTAGACAGCAGGGTGCAGGCAAGCCGGGTCAAACACAGACGGGCAGATCAGGTACAGAAGGTAAATCCGGGAGAATAGTCAAAGTCCAAAAGCTGAGATCAGGGCAGGCAGAAACAGAGTAGTCAAAGTCCAAAAGCCGGGATCAGGGCAGGCAGCAAACAGAGTAGTCAGGAACAGTCCAACAGGTATCAGGTAGCAAATGCAAATAACAGGGCACAAGGGGTCTTCAGGAACGCTGTAGACCGGACAGCAAGGCAGCAGTGGAACAGTCCTCTTTAAATAGCCCCTTTGGCCCCAAGTGCTGTCACAGGGTGCCGCTATTGGCGCTATTGCGCATGCGCGTACGCACGTTAGCGCTATTGGCGCTATTGCGCGCGTGCAAGCGCCGGATGGCGCTTCTGTGCACAGGCATTCCTTTAAACTTTAGTTTGCTGGGATATTTGCAAGAGGGCTTTTCCTGACATTGGTACACTCTCTACTGCTCTTACTCGTCAAACTCTTCAGATATGGGAACGCCTAATCTTAACTAGTAAATTATCTAAACCTCAGGGCCCAATGACCCATCTCTTTGGGACTCCGGCCTTCCCCCCAGCTGAAAGTAAGTGGAGATTTGGACCCTGGAATAGGGATAGTCATAGACGTTTAGCACAGGTTTTACACGCTGACCCATCTTCGAGAACAGACCTACCCTCCCATACGGACCTGGGGCCCCCAACTATGTGGTTACAAAGGGGTCAATTAATGTCATACATACGCACTTTCTCTTCCATTTCAGAAATCCTAGATGACACATCAGACTTTGACGAGCTGCTCTTACAACCAGACCCGCCAACACATGTAGTATCACTGTTATATTCCTTACTACTGAACGTATCTGCCCATGACCTTCCAACGTACACGCAGAAATTGGAAACAGACTTACAACACTCCATCTCCCCTGCTGATTGACAAAAAAGCTTTATCCTGATGCATAGGATTTCTTTGGCAACTAAGACTCAAGAAAAAGGGTTTAAGCTATTAACGAGATGGTACAGATGCCCAGCGACTATCCAACGGTTTAACCCTTCTTTGCCAGATACTTGTTGGCGATGCCTGTCCTCTAGAGGGACAATGCTCCACATTTGGTGGGCTTTCCCTCCAATTAGGCAACTTTGGCAAAAGGTCTTTGATCTATACGGCAGGCTGATGGCGACCTCAATTAAGCCCACACCAGAGATAGCCCTACTATCTATGCTTCCGGGCCCCCTCAAGTCAATTAAAAAAGATATACTGTGCCACTTTCTGGCCGCAGTTAGGACAGTGATCCCCTGACATTGGAGAACAGCAGATGTGCCTTCCTTGGGTGATTGGGCTGTTGAAGTGGATCAGATAAGAGATTTGGAGCGCCTGTTGGCGCAGGAAGCGGGGAAGGAGGAACAGTTCTCCACCACATGTCAGATAAGGGTACTCACTGAGGCCTAGATGCTGAGAGCGGTAACCTCTTGCCACTAAGCGCACTCCACTCCTGAAGATGGTATACAGGGGGTGAAGGGCACAAAGAGGCACAAGTCACCAGCAGGCTGGGCAGGTCTTGCGTGAAGGTCACCAGCAGGGAGACAGCTGTGCAGGACTGGAAGATGCTGAAGCTCAAGAAGGAAGATGAACAGCTAATCCAACAACAGGCCGGGGGTCAAACACCGATGACTAGTAAGAGTCTCTTAGATAGGCAAAAACAGTCTGGTGCAAAGGACTGTTAGCAGGTCTGTCAGCAGGCTGATGACTTAGTGCTGAAGATTGATAGCAAAGTCTGTAAACAGGCCGAGGGTCAAACACAGGTAACTGGAGGCAAAGTCTGTGAGCAAGCCAGGGGTCGAGCACTGAAGAAAATAGAAAAGTCCAGGAGCAGGCTGAGGGTCAAATCACTGGAGACAGGAAGCAAAATCCATAGACAGGCCGAGGGTCAAACACAGGAAGCAAGAGGAGAAGTCCGAGAGGCAAGCCGAGGGTCAGATGCAGGAAGAGATCAGAGCAGGTCAAGGTCAATCCAGGTCACAACAGGTAATCAAGAATTAGGATACAAGCAGGAAACATATGGGGAGCTGAAAGACAAACCAGCAATCTGGTCATGGCACAGAGTAGCTTTATAGGCCAGTGGGAGGCTCATCATTGTGCGCGCGCTATTGCGTACACGCGTTCGTCGTTCCGCTGAATCGCGCACGCGCATTAGCTGTATTGGGCCCTGGGATGCGCCGGAGTGCCGCTCTACCACGCATGTGCGAAGGAAGGCAGCGATATTGGCAAGACTGGTACTTGCTTCTTTCCTGACAGTAAATATCTTTTTGCCCACCAGCTGGGACTCCAAAGACCTGCGCACCAATGAGTGTGCCAAATTGCAGCAAATCCACATGAACCAGCTGAATCGGTAAAAAGGAAAAAATCTTTATCCAAAATAAAATCTTCTTGCCATACTGCTTTCCCATTGAAATGTGTGATAAATTGTAGCCATACTAGCAACTCCTCCCTCATATCATGCGTGACGCTAACATGAGAGGAGGGAGATTTTAGACCCGAAATTGCTAAGTATAACCCTCTTGCAAAAACTTTACCTACTGGCATTACCCTAGTTGCGAAAGCTAAGAGGTCCAGGAGTGATTGAATCTCTTTTAACCATACAGTACTTTCTTCTTGCGGATGATCACCAACAATATAATTTTTAACCTTCCCAAGTCTGGATTCGCCAGCATAAATTTTTGTCAGGTAACCTAAATTCTTTGTCAAAAGAAGTTTATTGAGTATACAATGTTATAAAGATACATAAAGTAAGTTTACAAGGATCTATAAAGTAAGCTCATTGTTTTACAGTAGGGTTTATATAGGTAAATATCATGAAATTTCAAATATTAAACATTGGGTTCACGTAAACCTAAATTAAAGATATATATCATTTCCTTAGTTACTTTTGTAGGTATTTAAATGATTTATACCTACTATACATATTGTTTACAAGTAGAGTGTATATAGGTCAAATAAATTCTGATAATGAGCTTTAATTGTAAGGTGGAGAAAAGGAAAGAGAAAGAAGAAAAAGGGTTGAAAGGTAGAGGTATGGTCCACAAGGTTGTCCCGCTCGTCAGTTTATTATTCTTTTTAGTTCTCTTTGAAGCCTTAGAATGGGTGTCTCTGTAAGTCATTTAATCTGTTACCATGGCAACAGGACAGAGTCATTGAAATTTGACAGGAACTGTTGTTTTATCCAAGGATGCCAAAGTTTTTCAAATTTTGGAATTTGATTTTGATCGATGGCTACCATCTTAGCATGGGACATTGTATTATTCATTCTGTAAATTGTTTCTGCTAGTACCAATGTAGGAGATTTCCATGCCTTGGACACTGTTTGTTTTGCAGCCGTTATTAGTTGGATCATAAGTTTGAATTGAGAGAGTGTTAACCATTCCGGTTTTAGATTAAGTAAAGTTAAATATGGATCTGGTTGTATTATTTTTTTAAATATTTTAGATGCAATCACGAAGACTTCCTTCCAGAAGGTTTGGATTACTGGGCACGTCCACCATATGTGTAAATATGTGCCTATTTCTGGGCATCCTCGAAAACAAAGAGCTGAGGTATTAGGTGAATATTTTGCCACTCTAGCGGGTACAAGGTACCAGCGAGTTAGGACTTTATAATTTGTCTCCAGTGCTAAGATGTTGGGTGAAGAGGACTTAGATGTGAGCCATATGTTAGACCAGTCCGTGTCTTCTAAAGTTCGTCCCAGGTCCTCCTCCCACCTCTGAACGTAAGAGCGTCTATTAAGATTTGCTACTCCATATAATTGATTATAAAGTGATGAAATTGTACCTTTAGC
The DNA here is from genome assembly GCF_042186555.1 of Aquarana catesbeiana. Lineage (NCBI taxonomy): Eukaryota > Metazoa > Chordata > Amphibia > Anura > Ranidae > Aquarana > Aquarana catesbeiana. Next base: position 150,312,690 of record NC_133332.1, on the reverse strand, counting down.
AAATGGATCTTTTGTACAGATTGATTCAAAAATGGATAATTGGGATAATGGTGTATCCCCCTTTAGGAATGGAGTATAGAAATTTTTGATTTGGAGATATCTAAATATCTCAGAGTTTGGTAGATCATATTTTTCTCTAAGCGATGGGAATGAAAGGAATGATTTAGATGCTATGAAGTCATTTAGTGTCTGAATGCCTGATGTTGTCCAAGCTTTAAAAGAATTTGGGTAGATCCATGCCGGGTAAAAGGCCGGATTTCTGATAAAAGAAAGGAGAGGATTGTGTGGAGATTGTAACTGATATTTGGTTTTTAGTTTATCCCAGAGAGATAAGAAGTGTTTAGTTATGGGATTATGAATTTTAAAGTGGTCTTTAGGATCAAGCCATAATAAATTTGATATTAATAGAGGGTCATTTTCTGAAGCCTCTATAAATACCCATAATGGGATTTCCTGTTTTGCATGGTATTTGGACAGACTGGCCAAATGTGCTGCTCTGTAGTAGTTAGTAAAATTAGGGTATCCCAGGCCTCCTTTATTTTTGGGAAGATGTAGTGTGTGTATAGGTATACGTGGTTTAGAAGAGCCCCATATAAACGAAGTTGCTCTTTTTTGTACTATTCTCAAAAAATAGGAAGGAATTGGAATAGGGAGGACTCTGAATAGATAAAGCAATTTGGGTAGAATAGTCATTTTGATTGCATTAATCTTCCCTATCCAGGATAAAGGAAGTTGCGACCATTGTTTTATTAGATTTGTGATCTGTCTTAATACAGGAGGATAATTGGTTGAGAATAAGTCAGAATGAGATGCTGTTAAATGAATTCCAAGATATGGGATTGATTTTTCTGCCCATGTGAATGGGAGTGCAGCCCTAGCCGGGATCAATTCCATGTTTGTGAGTGAAATATTAAGCACTAGGCATTTCTTAGGATTAATCATAAGGCCGGATAGGGCTGCAAATCCATCAAGAGCTGGTATTAAGTTAGGACCAGAGACCTGTGGTGATGATAGAAAAAGTAATATATCGTCTGCAAATATACATAATTTGTGTGTAATACCTCCTACTTCAATGCCAGTTATAGTTTGGTTTGTTCTGATGTATTGGGCCATGGGTTCGAGTATAAGGGCAAATAATAAGGGAGATAATGGGCAACCCTGTCGGGTACCTCTTTCGATATTAAAGGCTTCAGATTTGTATCCAGCATATTTTATATAGGCTTTGGGTTTATTATATAATGCTTTGATCTATGTTAAAAAGTGGGGTCCAAAACCCCATTTTTGTAATGAATATTGCATATATTGCAAGGATACTGTGTCAAATGCCCTCTTAATATCGAGAGATAGAAAACATAAAGGGATTTTCCGTTTTTTAGCAATATGTGCCAATAACACTGCCCTGCGTATATTATCGCCTGCCTGTCTATTTGGCATGAAGCCTACTTGATCTCTATGTATTAATTTTCCTATAATGCTATTGAGGCGTTTTGCTATTATTTTTGCTAATAATTTAATATCGAGGTTTAACAGAGAGATAGGCCGATAATTCACACAGGAAGTATCATCAGAAAGGGGTTTTGGGATCATACAAACAATTGCCATTAGTGTTTCTTGCCGAAAAGAATGTCCATCTAGAAGTTTGTTAAAAGTTTCAGTGAGAATGGGAGAGAGTATTTCTGAGAATGTTTTATAGTATAAAGCCGAGTAGCCGTCTGGGCCTGGTCTTTTGTTAAGTTTTAGGTCTTTTATGGCGTTAGCAACTTCATCTATAGTTATAGGCTCATCCAAACTGCTTTTTTGATTCTGAGATAACTCAGGTAAGGTTATTTTTGAGAAGAAGGATTCAGCCTCTGTAGGATTAAATTCATTGTTTGTCTTGTATAAAGTTGCGAGATGTGAGTGAAATTTATGGACTATTTTAACTGGATTACAAGTGTAAACATTTTTTGATAATTTCAAACGTATTGGTTTGAAAGATTTGTTAGTTGAATTTAATGCCCGAGCCAAATATGTACCTGGTTTGTTTGTATTCATGTAGAAATTGTGTTTGGAGCGTTTGAGGGATTTATCAACTGACTCAGTGAGAAATAGATCGTATTCCAATCTAGATTTTTCCAGATGAGATTTTGTACTCTGAGATGGATTATCTTGAAATGATATGTAGGCTGCATTAAAATTGAGTTCTAGTTTTTTTGCTAGATTTTTGCGTTCCCGTTTAAATAGTGCCATTTGTCTTTGTATTGTACCACGCAAGACAGGCTTATGAGCTTCCCACAGTGTTATTGGGGAGATGTCTGTTGTATTATTAATTGATATGTATTCCTTTAAAGCTTGTTCAATGGCCATCTGATGTAGTGGGTGTTTGAGCATTATGTCCGGTAAGTACCACGTTGGGTCATGCGCTTTTGGTATGGCTGAGGCTATAGTAGTGTATACTGCAATATGGTCAGACCACGGAATCGGAATTATATCTGATGCAATAATTTCTGGTATCATTCCTATTGTTAGAAAAATATGATCTATTCTGGTGAAGGTTTGATGAGGGTGCGAGAAATAAGTGAATTTCTTTTTCATTGGGTTACTTTCTCTCCACGAATCTACCAGATTGTATTTGGAAAGAAGTTGAGAAAAAGGTAATCTAGAGGTTATTTTGGATGTTGTAAAAGGTGATTTATCTAGAAATGGGAGGAGGACCTGGTTCGAATCCCCACACATTATCACTGTTCCTATTTTGTGTGTATTAATCACTTGTAATATATGTGAGAGGAATGGTGTAGGTTGTTTGTTAGGAGCGTAGTAGGAAATCACCGTGATTGCTGTATCCATTATATAACCCATGAGTATCAGGTATCTACCTTCTGGGTCTTTAATTTCTGATGATAAGGTGAATGGTGTGGATCGGTGAAATGCAATTAGAGTTCCCCTTTGCTTGGTACAGGCAGAAGCCGTGTAAATTTGTTGATAAAAAGGAGAAATATATTTTGGAGTAGAATCTTTGGTGAAGTGTGTTTCTTGGAGGCATACTATGTGAGCCTTCTTGTTATGGAAAGTACGGAAGGCTTTGGTCCTTTTTTGAGGGACATTTATTCCCTGAACATTCAGGGAAAGTATATTCAGTGGTGCCATGGCAACAGATCAAATAGTTTTGACTTACTTTTTGTTATGCAGAGCTGACTGTGCAGATCAACCTGTGTGGACTGAAGAGATGAATAGATAGAAAAGAAACCAGTGAATTCTGGAGTAAAGAGTAAACAAAAAACATATGAGATTAGATGATACATTGTATAAATTATTTTTTGCAAGTAATCACAATTTACCCGTGAAAGAGAATAAATATCTCTCTCAGGGGAATAAGTGCCTTCGTCACACTCCCACATAATATGGTTGGGAGAATGAGGAGGGCTAATGGGGGTACACAGATCTTTCGCTTACAGGAGAGAAGTGCTATGTCAAAAGACATCAAAATGATGTTTCATTAATTGGAGTGCAGAATATAGTTTTTGTTGAAATTATTTATTCCAGGGTGGTTGTATATGGTTAGTCTTGCCCTAGGCTAAATAATTCAGTTAGAAAGGTTAATAACTTTGGTATTGATGAAGATAGTTTGAATTATTTTGGGATTTTAACCCTTTTAGAGTAAACAATTACATATTTTATTCATATGTAACTGTTTAGATATGTTAACTCATAAAATTGAGGTTGTATTGCTTCAGATTAGAATAAACAAAAACATAATTCTAGGAACTAGTTAGGTAATAATATATTTGTTTTAAGAAAAGAAAGAAAAAGCTTCCATTACTTCTGGATTATTGAACATATTTGTCCTAAAAAGTAATAAATCTATTGTTATTACCTGATAATATATAACTGAACAAGAATTTCATTATTTCACTTATATATTCTAAGGCTATATGAATCAGAAGTAATAAGAAATATAACTGGAATGTAACATGATCCCACACAGTGTGTGACTATCAGAATGCAGTTACATTCAGTTATAAATACAGGTTTTTTTTATAGAGAACCATCTCTTAGTATAATAAATGAAGAGATATCAGGAATTATGATGTCAGTCCATTGAATCTTCTTGGTCCATGGATGATGTGGCATAACGGCCTCTTTTGTGAGAATGATGATTCCCATTTTGTTCTGAAATTTTCTGAGTGCTGCCTGAAGGTGAAGATGATGCCATTCTTCTGCGTGTGGGAGAGTTGCTGCTTGTGGGTTCTGTCAGATTTAATTTTAAAAGGGTTTGTTGTAGTTCATCTGCTGATCTGCTTCTGTAAATTGTACCTTGGTAGTTAAATCTGACTGAAAAGGGGAAGCCCCATTGATACATAATGTTGTGGCGTTGCAGTTCCATTAGTTGGGGTTTCATGGATCGTCTTTTAGTAATAGTAAGTTGGAATAGGTCAGCAAAAATGTGATAATTGTGTCCTTGAAAATTAAGTTCCTTTTTTTCTCTTGCAGGAATTAGTATTTGTTCTTTCGTTCTGTAATAATGAAATTTTGTGATTATATCACGTGGGGGTCCATCTTTCTTTTTGGCTGTGAGGGCTCTGTGTACTCTGCCCAGTTCTAAACGTTCAATAGGGATATCTGGCTTTAGTTCTTGTAATAGAGCAGTAATAGTAGATTGCAGGTCTGTCACAGTTTCAGGTATTCCCCTTATGCGCAAGTTTGAACGTCTGGCTCTATTTTCGTAATCTTCGAGCTTAGTTTGAAGTATTAAATTCTCTTCTTTTAATTGTTCCAATTCTGTTATATTTTCTTGGGTTGTAATTTTAATTTCATCCATTTTTATTTCTAGGGCTGCGGTGCGGTTTCCCAGCTCTCCTATTTCTTTGGTTAGGCTTTTTGTTATTTGGTCTGAGGTTTGTTTTAAAGCCTTATGAAGCATCTTTTCAAATTGTAATAATATTACTGCGGATGCTGAGGAGGCTTGTGGAGAAGTTTGTGAGAGGATTTGTTCTGTATCTGACTCAAATGGAGAGTCTTGCTGTGACATTTTCTGTCTGTGAGAGCGCCCTGATGCTGTATATTGTGAGGTGACTGGAGTTGCTTTAGTTGCAGTGAGTGCCTGTGAGCTCTTTGTGAGGTGATTTTTATTTCTGCCACGGTTTCCTCCCAGTACCATATTTCCTGCCCAAACTTTCACAGTTTGTTCCCTGGGGCAAAAAGGTTCAAATGGATACCTTTTGAGCCTGCAGGCTCCGCTTTGTCCTTCTCTTCTCTCCTCAGCGGTGTGGAGCTCTAACAATGCATGTCTGCTCCGCTAGGCTCCGCCCATCTCCCTCAGGTAACCTAAATTCTAGCTCGATCGTATCAATCACGATACCTAAAAATTCCAGACATGTAGAAGGCCATGCCATCTTTTCATTTGCTCAGGGGACCCCAAACCTTAAACAAATTAAAAAAAATGTATCCAACAAATGAAAATAGTCTAAGGTGTCAGCCGTATCCATGAATAAAAAATCGTCCAAACAGTGAATAATAAAGGGCAACCGGTGTCTGCAGAGTGAACCCACTCTAGAAAGAAGAAAAACACTCAAGATAAAAACAGGACAACAAACACCCCATGGGTAAGCATTTATCAAAATACATTTTTTCTGCAAAAACCCAACAAATTAAAACATTCCGGTGGATTGGTAAAAGGCGAAAAGCAGATTTGATGTCTGTTTTTAGCAAAAGAGCACCTTTGCCCAGCTGCCTAAATTTTACTAATGCATCTTCAAATGAGGCATAGGATACTGATGCTAAACTATCCTCAATTTGATCATTAAGGGAATCTCATTTAGGGAATGACAAATGGGGAATGAATCTATAAGTATTTGGTTGTTTCTTTGGGACAATGCCCAGAGGAGAAACCCTAAAATTAATAAATGGTGGAGAATTAAATGGACCTGCAACCCTACCTTCTTCCAACTCTCTATTCATTTTTTGAAATACTACATCCTGCATAACATCATCCGATTTGAGGTTATTAACTATTTTACATCCATGACTGCCAAATTTTGGTAGAAGAATCCCTGAAGTAGAAGCTGGGCCTTCTGCTTGTCTGGAAAAACCTGAAACCATGGGAGCATGTTTTGCCACCTCATTGGGGTTGTTGGCTTTTAAAATATTCCCCTGCTGTTGATTAAATGTTGACATTCTCTTAAAGCACTTTGAAATTGGATGTGCTCCCGCACAGAAGGCACATTTGTGCCTATACTTGCAGGAGTTTGGCCACTTACACTGTGCATCATTACAATTGAAACATATCCCTTTTTTATATACTGACATGGGTGTGGCTTGTGGAGCAGTAGATTGCTTGGAGTAAGAAGACCTTTGTGTTAGAAAAAGGTTCAGCCAAAGGCATACATATTTTGACCCCCATTTAAAAGTAGGGTGAACAGCAAGTTTTTGGCGAAAAGGTTCATCATAATTAAACCAAGCAGTACCACCGAAATTCTTGTATGCTTCAAGAATCATACCCAAATGTTGAAAAAGTCCCACACTATTTTCAGAAAATTTCTCTCATAGAACTCCAGAGAAAATACAAAAGCCTTGTAGCCAATTGTTAAAAGACACAGGTCTTTTCTTTTCATCATCCTTGTCATCCCTTTTTTCTGATTTTAAAGTGAATTCTTCGGCGGATGGGAGCAGTGATAAAATATCCACAAAACCTCCCCGCCAGATTTTTTCCTTTACCAATAATGACAGGTGATAACCTAATGGTGAAAGCTCATGAGGTAAGGATTCTTTTACTGTAAGCATGTCTCAAGAATATTCTGAGCCTAAGCAACAGTGGCGGCTGGTGTTTTTTTTTTTGGTGGGGGGGAACAACCACCCCCCAATTGGCCAGCAACACCTCCCCTTTGCCCCGTTGTTTGCCGGTCAGTCCGGCACTTACCCCATCTAGGCGGGTGGGAGGCAGCGTGCAGAGGCTCCGTGTCCTCTCCTCCGTCGGCTGCCTCCAGTGTGTGCAGCTCCTTCCCTCCTCCTAGGCATCCAATAGGATCGCCTGTCCTTTCAGCCAATCGGGTGACAGATGTCAAAACCTGCTTCCTGATTGGCCGGGAGGAGGATCAGTGTTACAAGGGCGTATATTCATTCGCTGTTGTAACACACCTGGGTGGGCTATGAGCGCATTCTCTGAAGCCTATTAGAACCTCTGGCTCTAATCAGTGCTTTAAAAAAACACCCACCCCACATTGGAATCCATGCATCTGGCATACTGAAAGAAGGATGGGGGAGCGGCGCCCGTGCGCCCTTAATGGACGGGCCACCCCTGCTTAGCATTCTGAAAACTAGTAGCAGAAGAAACAGCAGGCTCACAAATATTCTGAGAGCTTTGGATCCCATTAACAGAGATGTCATTAGATGGCACCCAAACATCAGCAGCTGACACAGCAATAGGCAAACCAACAGACACTGGAGCATTAGTTTGACTATTAGCAGCTTGTAAATCTTTAACTAACTTTCCCAATAATTCTGAAATACTGGACAATACAGGTAAAGAAGGCAACTCACCAGCAATAGGTTGCTGTGATGGAGGACCCATGAGCTGTGCGGGGGGAGCAATAACTGGACTGAAACTCCCGCTCAACGATTCCCTTGCTGGCCGTCTTTTGACTGGCCTCTGTGATGTGACTCTCTGCCCACAGTCGAGAGCCTCCGATTTCCTGGCGCCTGCGCGGTGAAGACCGCATTGCGCTCCTGGCCGATGCTGAATGAGACAGAGAAGGGGAGTATCTTCGGCGTGGAATGTGCCTCCTCTTTGCCGACCCGAACATGACTCTGCCTTCTCACCAACTACCTGGAAGCTCCTTTCACGGCTCCTCTTCTTCAACTTCTGGAGTCGGCATGTCTTCACATGCGACCTCTTCTTCCTCCAGCTCCCCTTTTTCGGCTGCTGGCACCCCAGAGATGGCAGGGGCGGGTGCGGCTCTCACCAGAGCTGCTTGACACGCCATCCGTGGTAAGTCCAGACACATCCGAACCCACTGTTCTCCGCCTTCTTCGCCCGCCCTCTCAGTCAGGCGCCGCAGCCGGGTCATTGTCTGGCCTCAGAAGATGCTGTTTGCCCAGTGGAGAGAGACTTCTAGAGCACCACAGCTCTGTCTTGTGAGGCGAACTTTCTATCAGAAAGTCACATGACCCTAGCAGAGGTCAGCTGACCCCTACCAAGATCACCTGACCCCTTGAAGTCTCCCCAAGAGCTCTCTGGCGGGGGACTTGAAACTGTCCTCTCCTGCCATTATCCTGTGAGGAAAAGGGAATTAGAAACCGCCCCACCTTTTCCTATCATTCATATTCCACAACCCGGAGCTCCAAATCCCAAAATTCTAGGAGTAATGTAATTAAGTAACAATCCTATGTAAGCTTTTCTTTTTCAAAAATGTTATTTCAACAAGTTAAAATATATGTGAACCCTCACTTTGTAAAACAATCTATTCAGTTTAAAATATAAATGTAAGGCAAAACATTCTGTATTCTCTCTCTCTCTCTCTCTCTCTATTTATCTATAAAAATATATACACATTCTAAATACATGTTTTTATAAGTGACATAACCTCAGCTGCATAAGGGGCTTGAGGAGGGGGTGGTGGAGAAAGAGAAATACAGCAATCTTTCCAGTGAGATGTGCTGTGGAAGGGAAGGGATGGGTTAGCACACATCTTGGCCATTGGAAGACAGGCAGGCTGTTCTCCCAGCACAGCCAGAAAACTCGCCACACTAAGATTGATGTGCTCTCATGCTTAGTGTGGTCAGTTTGAAATAGGAAATCAGGGGGACTGGTAAGATCACCAGCTATTTTACACAAAGGAAGCAATACAAAGAGAACAGGATACATTTTAACACAAGTACATGGTACACCAGACACATATCAGGAATATGAAATGTTGAGGTAACATATTCTTTAAACAATTAAAACACAGATCATTTCAAGTATTGCCTGTGTGTCTTTTGCTGTGTATTTTTTTTTTCATCCATTTCCTGGAAATCAGGTCAGTAAATAACTAATAATAAAAAAAAAATCCACTTTAAGAGTATTTATAATCAGCAATCCCAACTACTGCATACCATTACAGAAGTGAATCTATTTTTTTATTTTGAAGAACCTGTAGTTATACTAATCATAAGAAAAATAATTGATTCTATTTTAACAATGACATTTTGAGCACTGTTTAAGCTGAATTCTATCCTCTAGTTTTCTTCTTCCAAACAGGCAGCACATACAATAAATATTTAATAAGCATTTCCTTGCAGACCGAATACAGGGCCCACATCAGCTCATTACCTTGCCTTGGAATACCATCCTTATTGTCACTAGCTTAATTATGCTAAGGGAGAATTGAAATGTGTGGCTGTTGGGATCAAAAAGTAATTAAATTGACTTGGCAAGAGTTGGGCACCTCATTATGATTCTCGCTTAGCATTTTTAATGGATTTTGTTTTGAAGAAGGAAAAAAAAAAACTGATTGGGAATAAGATGCACTATTCTACTTTGTATTCCTCAGGATATCAAAATCGGAGATACGGTCTAAGTAATACAGAGGATGTCTCTGTACTTTAGGTTTTGAGGGTTTCATTGACAGAGATTTTGCAAAGCTGGAAAAAGTTGTACCCCAGGCTGGGGTGACCTGTCAGATAGAATGCAACTTTATACAGCCTTGATTTAAGAACAGCTCAATTTCATCATATATATTATTTTAGCAAAACAAAAAAAGTATTATGGCATATTACTGTATTTATATTTTTTTGGGAACAGTTTCAGTGGCCAAACTTGCTTGCAATTTAGGCTGGATTCACACTGTTCCATGTGTGTTACAGGTAGGTGTAAACAAGCCCAGACAGTTTATTTTCACACTAAACTGCAACCATCTAAAAAAGACTTAGCATTTTACTTGTTACAGTATATAGGTCTAAAAATTTATCAATCCTGACATGCTGATGGCCTGTCTCATTCATTGAGGCCTTAAAATGCCAAAACAGTGCAAATATCCCCCAAAAAAGAGGCACGAAAAGAGTTTTTTTGAAGTTGTAATTTTTTGTGACATTTTTTTAGAATGTGAAGATTTTTTTTTTTAAATTGCTTTTTTCACAATATTTGTTTTTTACATACTGTCACCACTGCAGTATAGTGTCATCAAAAAACTGGAGTGGCTGTGGTCAGGGACACTGACTAGTGTAAGTATGTAAAAAAATAAAAATAATATTTTTTTTAAATGTCTTTTCTTATTTTTTTAACACACTGTGACCAGAGCAATACAGTGTTACCATAGTAACACTGTACTACTCTGAGGTTGTGATCAGGATTTTTTTTTTCACTGCTATAAGCAATCAATTTTACTGAATGAAATTGGTTCATTCAGTGTGTATTGTTGTGATTAGTTGTGATTGGCCACAGCTAATCACATGGTACAGATGGGCTGTGATTGATCCGGTCTCTACCATGTGATCACTGTAACAAATCACAGCTAACAATACAATTGTACACGATGAATGGCATGAAAAGAAGCCATCCACTTTTTACAATTATCATGTGATCTGCTGTGATTGGTCACAGTGGTCACATGGTACCTGTGCGGGCCGGTACACTGAACATGGGGCACATTATGGGAGAACATCATATGACATCCACCAGGAACGACAAAGGTCCCGCCCAGCAGTCATTTGACAATAGGCTGGGTAGTGGCTAATAAGTAAATTGCATACACTTTGCTATGTGAAAATGGACAAGTGTGAATAGGTCCTAAGGCCTTGTTCACACCATACTTATATAACAATTGATGGCACAATGTTGTAGGGAGGAGCAAGGTTGGGGACCTAAAGTTGTTTTTTTACTGCTTTAATACCCATGTACGAACCCTGATATTAAGGCCTTATGTACACAGAATTTTTTTTCCTCCCCTGGATGCCTTTGTTCCAGGGGAGGATAAAATAGTGGTAAAAATGTGCCTAAAGCCTAACGTAATTTTTTCTGGCCATAGGAAAGAATGAACGCTCAGCGCTAAACGTGCCTAGCGCTTAAACACATTTAGATGCGTTTATGCATTTAGGAGCATCAGCCTTTTTTTGTGGCAAAATGCTCCTTTCCTGAATGCGCTGGCATGTTTTTGTTTTTCAGCCTGTAAATGCCTATGTGTGCAAGAACACAGGCTAACATAGAGGGGCGGTTAGAGGCAGAAAAAAAAAAAGTCAAACACTTAGAAGTGCCATTTTTGACCTCTTGTGTGTATGAGGCCTAAATTCATATCACTTTTCAACTTGCCTTTCCCTAGACCTTGCGCTTTCATACAGAAAAAATTATGGCACAGATGGAAACTACTATATGGCATTTAGTTTGTAACCCTATATAGGATTCATGGCAAATTCACATATGCAATCTGGCAAATCGCAGAGCAGCCAGAACGATTCACCACTCCAGTTGCTTTGCGTTGCTGGCTGGCTAGTGGACAATGTGGTGCACGATTTAGCGCACCGCATCGTCCCCTCTTTTTTTTTTTAGTACCAGCTTTATTTGAAGTGTTCAAAACATACACTTCATTCATTGCAATGTCTGGCGGCGCAATGCACTGCGCTGCCTGACATCGCAGTCTGATTCGGGCTGGTGCGATCCAATGGACTGCAGCATGTCTGTGTCAGTGTGAATGGGACACATAGGAAACGATTGTTTCCCGTGTGTGCCTGCGGTAACAGTAGTTTTATCATGCGGTAATACATCTGCCATAGCAGATAGTGTGAATTGGCTCTAAAATTGACTGTTCTTGATCACATTACACATTTTATCTTTATACCCTATGTTGTTAGTTCTACAGTGCCTTAAAAAAGTATTTATACCGCTTCAAATTTTCCACATTTTGTCATGTTACAACAAAAAAAACATAAATGTATTTTATTGGGATTTTATGTGATAGACCAACACAAAATGGCACATAATTGTGAAGTAGAAGGAAAATGATAAATAGTTTTCAATTTTTTTTACAAATAAATATGATGAAAAGTGCGGCGTGCATTTGTATTCAACCCCCTTGAGTCAATACTTTGTAGAACCACCTTTCACTGCAATTACAGCTGCAAGTCTTTTTGGGTATGTCCCTACCCACTTTGCACATCTAGAGGGTGACATTTTTGCCCATTCTTCTTTGCAAAATAGCTCAAGCTCTGTCAGATTGGATGAAGAGTGTCTGTGAACAGCAATTTTCAAGTCTTGCCACAGATTCTCAATTGGATTTAGGTCTGGACTTTGACTGGGCCATTCTAATGCCCCGTACACACAGTTGGATTTTCTGACGGAAAATGTGTGATAGAACCTTGTTGTCGGAAATTCCGACCGTGTGTGGGCTCCATCACACATTTTCCATCGGATTTTCCGACATACAAAGTTTGAGAGCTTGCTATAAATTTTTCCGACAACAAAATCCGTTGTCGGAATTTCCGATCGTGTGTACACAAATCCGACGCACAAAGTGCCACGCATGCTCAGAATAAATAAAGAGATGAAAGCTATTGGCTACTGCCCCATTTATAGTCCCGACGTACGTGTTTTACGCAACCGCGTTCAAAATGATCGGATTTTCCGACAACTTTGTGTGACTGTGTGTATGCAAGACAAGTTTGAGCCAACATCCGTCTGAAAAAATCCTAGGATTTTGTTGTCGGAATGTCCGATCAATGTCCGACCGTGTGTACAGGGCATAACACATGGATATGCTTTGATCTAAACCATTCCATTGTAGCTCTGGCTGTATGTTTAGGGTCATTGTCCTGCTGGAAGGTGAACCTTCACCCCAGTTTCAAGTCTTTTGCAGACTCTAACAGGTTTTCTTCCAACAAAAATGTAAAATTAATCACTGTACTAATACTAATAAAGCAGCTGACATAAATTGTATGGTAATAATAAATAACAAAAGGGTGGATATATGCAGCGCTAAAAGCATGAAATTATAAAGAAAGTAATTGTGTTGAAACAAAGCCCTTGTTCAGGGCCGTTTTATATGAAATAAATACACCCTGTTTTTACATGCTACACCATGAGAAGTTGCCTTCTTGTATTCTATGCATGTACCTTTGGATTTACCATGTGTTGAGACTACAAGATCCAGCCATCTACTATCCAAGCAAAGTGGTGCTGTGGTGTTATGGATGTATTATGCCTGTCTGACCACCTGTAATTCAGTGGTCTGTTCTCTTTGGTAAGAGGCCCAGTGTGTTGGTGTTCAGTGGAGGATATTTATCATATATTTACCTTATTGTGTCTCTGTTTACACCGTGAGTGGTGGTTTTTTTCCCTAAGCAAGGACTTTGTTTCAACACAGTGGACTCTTACTTTATAATTTCTTGTACAAAAGTTTTTATTGAACATAAAGAGCATTAACAGTACATAAGGAGAAGCATATAAATGAACATAGTGCGAATACGTGCTTACATAGTCTTACTATAAAAAATAAAAGGAAATGAAATCGGGAATCATATTACATGACCATGTAACAGTAGATAAAGCATTGAGAAGGCAAAATAGGTTCATAAACAATTGTCAGCCTGTATCTTGTCTCCGTCAGGGGTAAACCTGCGGATTGAAAAGTATAAAAAAAGTAGCCGAATATAAAGGTGGAGAAAGGGAGTAAAAAAGAGCTGACATAGTGATTAAGAAGAAGAAAGAGAGGGGAGAGATAGTTGCTTTTACCCATGACAACCCATGTCATTGATACTGTCTTCAGTGAATCTGTCGAACCCCAGAATGACATCGGTGGTATCTTTATGAGACTCGAGAACTTGCTCACCACAGAGCTACATGTTAATTGAGATGTGGCTTTTTTTTAGAGAGATATATTTCAGCAAAAATAGTCCCTAGGAGTCTGACATGGGAATTGGTCCCATATAATGAGAATACTGACACATCTGAGTGGTTTCAATACTTTAATAAGGCTGGACTATCACTTCTTGATTTCCTGATTACCTGTAAAAGGAGGAAATTAACTAATATAGATGAGGAGATTGTTAAACTTAGAGAGAAAAAAGATCCATTTAAAGATCAAGAGGACTATAAAAAGAGATCTGATAATCTTAGAAAGCATTTAGAGAAGGAAGAAACTGAACAGAAAATTAAAAAGAAAAATAAATATGTTCGAGATATGGAAGACTATAAGAACAACAAGTTTTTAGATGGCAATGTAATGAGAAAGCCAATACCATGGGCAGTGTGGGGGCAGTTGCTGGGACCAATGGAATACCATATCTGTCACAGGGAACTCCAGGTCCTATACAGCCCCCCACATACCATGGTAGGAATATGGACTCTCCTAGACCTTCATATGGGCAACAATCTAAAAACAATTTTTGAGGCAGGGGAGGCCCCAAAAGAGGAGTAGAGGAGGTGGACATCCTGCACACCATGAGCCTGTCAATAATCACAGTAGGTTTGCGCCTCTCTTTGGAGAGGATGAACACTATGGAGGTAATGACAGATACATCCCCAACAAGGACCTCCAAGTGACCGGAACAATAATTAGTGGAACTACTGTGGAATTTTTTTAACAGGGGGCCCCTACACATGAGAGGTATAATGGTGGAGGGGGGTATTGGGTTGATTACAACCATGTACCTCTGCAACCCACCAACCATCGATCAAATAACGATAATTTTTTCCCATGGAGGGAGCCCCCTTGACAGATACTGGGCTATTCAATTTGAGCACAGCCACTCTCTCTCTCTTATGAGGATAAGGTGGTATTAAACCACAGTCTTAAATTTGTTCCTCCCCGCCCCTAAACAAGTTTGAAACCTGTATGGATATCCATAAGTACATTCGTAAACTCAATGTGCAGAGATATATTATCTCCAATCCTATTCATAATAGGACTATGGTTTCATCTGAGATTCAACATACCACCTTGTCAAAAGCTTCATTGTTTAACCCTCCGAGCCATTCAGCCCCTTCAGTTGGAGTTTTTAAGGACCTAGTATTCAAAGATCTGGATAATCTGGATGGATGCAGTTTTTAAAAGAGGTTTGGACTCTCTCAAACAAAGGAGTGACATTACCGTCCGCCCGACTGATAAAAGGGGCAGTATTGTCATTCTTGATAGTGCTGCCTATGTGGAGGTGATGAATAGAATCTTGTCTGATAAGGATATATACTTTCCTCTTGGAAGTAACCCAACTCAGAAATATAAAAAAAAGCCTCAGGTGATAGTGGATGGAGGTTTCAAAAAAGGTATTCTGAACAAAAAGGAGACGTTCTATCTGATCTCGGTTGCACCTCGCATTTCGGTGATCTACTATCTCACATAAGTTCATAAGAACCCTCTAAATCCACCAGGCTGTCTCTAAAAACTCTTTCCCATCTTAAAGATAGCACACAGGTCATTAATATTCTGAGGCAAATTACTTGGAAAGATGGGTATATTATGGCCACTGCTGACGTGGCTTCTTTATATACCATTATTTCCCATTGCCAAGTAGGGATGGTTCGCACCAGAACCTGCGAACGGACCGAAAGTTTGCGCAAACTTTAGCACCCCATTAAAGTCTATGGGACTCAAACGTTCAAAATCAAAAGTGCTAATTTTAAAGGCTAATATGCAAGTTATTGTCCTAAAAAGGGTTTGGGAACCCGGGTCCTGCCCCAGGGGACATGTATGCATGCAAAAAAAAGTTTTAAAAACAACCGTTTTTTCGGGAGCAGTGATTTTAATGAAAAAAAAAGTGAAATAATCCTTTAAATGTCGTACCTGGGGGTGTCTATAGTATACCTGTAAAGTGGTGCGTGTTTCCCATGCTTAAAACAGTCCCTGCACAAAATTACATTTATAAAGGAATAAAAGTCATTTTAAACTGCTTGCGGCTTTAATGTAATGTCGGGTCCCGGCAATATGGATGAAAATCAGTGAGACAAACGGCATGGGTACCCCCCACCCCCCAGTCCATTAACAGGCCCTTTGGGTCTTGTATGAATATTAAGGGGAACCCCGCACCCAAATTAAAAAAAGCAAAGGCGTGGGGCCCCAGGCCCTATATAGTCTGAACAGCAGTATACAAGTGGTGTAAACAAGACAGGAACTGTAGGTTTGTTGTTAAGTAGAATCTGTTTGTAATTTTGAACTGGTACATTTTTAAAGTGTAGATCCAACCAAAAAAATCTATTTTTAAGCTTTTTGGAAAACATAGGGAAGGGTTATCACCCCTGTAACATTTGTTTTGCTGTCTGTGCACCTCTTCAGAAGAGTTTAACTCACTTTCTGTCCCAATAACAATTGTTTTTTGAAAAATTGGGGTTTTTAGTGAAACAAGGATTGGTGATAAAGCATCAGTGAAGAGGAGACACGTTTTTCCCATATTAACTCTTACAGGAGAGAATTTCCCTTCCTAGGGGTAGATTTCATCTCACTTCCTTTTGTCTCCTTCCGTTTGCAAGTAGGAGTCGTTTGTAAGTTGGATGTTTGAAAGTAGGGGCCTGCCCTATATACTTTGCAGAAATTGGGGCCTTAGGTGTTGGTGTTGCCACAACACTGTAAGCCCTCACAGTTACTTTTTGTGGGCGCAGAAACAGGCCCTGCTGTGAAATATTAGATCAAGAATTGTAATTACATGCCATTGTTGAACAGTGGTAGAAAAATTGGACCTTTGGTGGTGGTGGTGCTGGTACCACAACACTAAGTCCTCACAGTTACTCTTGGTGGGCGCTGGAACGAGCCCTGCTGTGAAATATTATATCAAGAATTGTAACATGCACCTGTTGAACAGGGGCAGAAAAATTGGGCCTTTGGTGGTGGTGGTGCCGCCACAACACTGTAAGCCCTCACAGTTACTCTTAGTTGGCGCAGGAATGGGCCTGGCTGTGAAATATTAAATCAAAAATTGTAACACCTCTGAACCTGCCCCTGCAGAGCTGACAGAATCTCTGCCCCAGTGTGGCTCCTGTCCCCCAAGCACGCCAGCTCAAGCACCGCATGGCATCTTTTTGCCTGTGTGCTTGCGTAGCCCCTTGAACGCCTATGGAGCACCGCTGATTCTGAGGACAAATCAGCACAGGAAGAGGCCATGGAGGAAGAAGAAGAGGAGGGGGTGGAGGAGAGAGGTGTGGCAGAATCACCACTAGTAGAATTTTGGAGGCGTGGTGGCGGAACAACCTCCAACACTACTGCACCCTGTCCTGCATCCTTCCCAGCTGCCAGAAGAGTCACTCAGTGTGCGGTGAAAGATAGGTAATGTCCCTGTCCATGCCTGCTGGACCATGAGTTAGCAGTAATATGCACCTTACCACTGACGCCCTGTACAGCGAGGCCAAGACATTACCTTCCACATGCCGGTAGAGAGCCGGAATCGCCTTTCGTGAAAAAAAGTGGCGTTTGGGAACCTGCCACTGAGGAACCGCACATTCCACAAACTCACGGAAGGGGGCAGAGTCTACCAACTGAAAAGGCAGCAGTTGAAGTGCTAGCAATTTTTCAGAGTTTCAGAGAGGACTGAAGGTATAGTGGGGTTGGAGATCCCAGCTGATGAGGAGCAAGGAGAGGTCCACTTTGTTCTTTGGTGTGGGTCTTTTAGGTACGCTTGCCAACAAACTGCATGGCAGGTCGACATATGTCTGGTCAAGCATGTGGTGCCCAAGCGGGTGATGTTTTGGCCACGGGAGATATGCTTGAGACATGTTGCAAATAGCAGCGGTGGGATCTGATGCACTCGTCTCAAAAAAGGCCCACACCAAAGAACTTTTAGAATAACGCGCAGAGACAGCAGCGCCCAGCACATGCGGAGCTCTGCGGTGTGATGCAGTTGGTGTGCTGCCCTTAAGCTGGCCCCTGGAGGGCATCCTGCCTCATTGGAGATGTGCCTCCTCCTCCTCCTCTCTCCTATCAGGCACCCACGTGGAGTCAGTGACCTCATCATTACCTCCCTCCTCATCACTGGAGCAAAGCTGGCAGTATGCTGCAGCTGGGGGAACATGACTGCCAGATTGCTTTCCTTTTTGGGCACCCCTCTCTCTGGGCTCACGTTACTGCCTTCCTCTAGCTGGGTACCATCATCAGAGCCTTTAAAACGCTGAGCATCCTCCTGGAGCATGAAGTGCTTTCTAGAGAGAGATTCGGGCATCCATACAACAGTTTCTCCTCCATCTCCTCGACTTTGAGCCACAATTATTTTTGGTTCAATGGCTCCTACTATCTGCAAGGTCGAGGAGTGGCGATGGGTGCCAAGTATGGCTAATCTTTTTATGGCCAAATGGGAGGAGGACGTCATCTGTGGTTGGCAGGGGACTAAATTGATCTTCTGGGAACGATATATTGACAACGTCGTCCTCCTCCTCTGGAAGGGAGACCGAGCCTCTTTAGGTCTGTTTATTGATGACCTCAATACCAATGATCAAGGCATTGTTCTCCACCACGAGGCCAGCACTTCTACTATACACTTTTTGGACCTGAAAATTAGAATACAGAACGATAGGCTTATTACGTCTATGTACTTTAAAGATATGGACAGGAATGACTACATAGGGACAGACAGTTGCCATCATGAGTCTTGGCTCAGATCTGTCCCTATGAGCCTATTCCTCAGATTGAGGAGAAATTGCTCCTTACAGGAAGACTATTTGAAGGAGACAGATTTTCTTAAAACTCGCTTCCTACAGAAGGGATATGTGGTTAATGATCTTGACCGAGTCATCACTGATGTCGCCCTGAGAGAAAGTGATGACTTATTCAATCCTTAAATAAGAGATGAAGGTGGCAATTTTTCTTGTTTTTCGTTTTTTACCAATTACTCGAACCAACATTTTTCAATCAAAAAGATCTTTAGAAAACACTCCAGCAAGACCTATTTTTTTAGAGAGTTCAAGGGCTATTATCTGTGTAGGAAGTGCGAGGTTTGTCAAAACAATTGCCTTAGGGAGAAATAATATCTCTCCTTCAGTTTTAATGTTACTGGTCGATTGTATTGTGATGGGAGTCACTTTTGGGCACAGGGTGACTGATAAAATATATCTTGGATTACTTAAAATGGGACAGTAATATTTATCCACAATATCTCCCAGGATATATGTAAAGACTATTCTTGGTTTGATTGATTCTGAACTCAACGTGTTGGTTGAGAGAGCTGATCACTTTGGCCTCTGGAGCTGGGTAGGAGCAGTTTACTCCTACTGTGGTTTGTTGCCTGCTGTGCTGCGAAGGGGGAGGAGATCACTAACTATTGTTAATTGTAATTAGCTCCTGTGTTTATACTAATGTGTGAAGCTCGGTGACAACTAGTCTGACCTGTATTGAAATCCTGATTAATCATACAATGCCCAGGAGGGCACGGAGTCACATCGGCTGCTTTAAGGTGTTAGTTAATTCGTTCATGTTAATTCTGTTTCTGGTTACAGTTGTATTGTTAGAGTAATATGAGCACGAGGTAGGAACCTCCTCTTTAACTGTATATAAAGACTTCTTCCTGTTTGACCCTCCGTACAGAACCTTGTCTTGTACTTGGGGGGGAAGAATTATTCGTATGGTTTTCTTGTTAAGTTGATTGGAGTGTTCGGTAGCTGCTATTGTGTTCGGAAATGGAATGTCCTAAACAGCTTTAACCCCTTTCATACTCGGGGTGTCGTTACATGTATGATGTGGGATCTTTAATTACTTGTTCAACCAAGAATGTGGTTTTTTGATTATGTGCCCTTGCGGCCTACACTATGTTGGTCGCACTATTTGCAAGTTAGAGATTAGGCCTAAGGAGCACTTGGCGAATATTCGTAGAGGTTTTTTGAACCACGGTCTACCAAAGCATTACAATCTATGTCATTGTAAAAGTTTAAAGGGTACATCCTTTATGGCCATAGACAGGTTTGACCCTCATTGGAGAGGCAGCCATACCAGGAGAGAGATCTCAAAGATGGAGACCTGGTGGATTTTTTGTTTAAAATCCTATAGACCATTTGGCTTAAATATAGAATGGGATGTTAATGCTTTTATTAACAAAAGCTGAATCCCTAGACCATCCCTCCTTTTTTTTATATTTTTAGCTTAATTTCTCTTATGTTGTTCCTATACATTTGTATTTAAATGTCTTGCATTACCTGTTTCTAACCACTAGATCGCAGCATTGCTTTTGTTTCGATATATTTATTCAATATAAAATACAAAGTACAGAAGAATATGTGGCAAAAAGAAAACAGCAGGAGTAAGGTAAGATGTAAGGCACACAGAATTCCATGAACACATAACCTACATCACAATCCACATCACAAACCCATAACATGAACACATAACCTACATCACAATCATTTAATCAAGGTATGGTAGAGTATTATGGTGCTGAACAACAACATGAGGGTGTTGGGCCCAGGGAAATGGGAGAGCTGACCTGTCACCCCAAATGGGATCACACTGTGGCCAGTGCTCTACATTCCCGGGCCCCAACATCTGGAGGGTACCTAATTGTTGTTCAGCATTCCTTGAACATAGGAATAAACCCAGAGAAAATATCATGACATATAAAATTAATCGGATGAAGGGAAGCGATGGGATAATCATCGATCTATCAAGTAACATGAAGATATTGATGGGTAGAGAGTGCCAATTACCATAATGAGACTAGACACTTGAGTTGGCTAGGTCCGTAAAGGTGATGGCCGAAGCCTGTTACCAAAGAAAAGAGGAGAAGAGGATGAGAAGAAAGAAATGCTGAGGGAGAGGACAAGGAGATGAGCCCACTTCGGGAGAGTGGGAGAGAGGGTGGTCGATTTGAGATCAGGGGTGTAGGGGGACACCTATGAAAGTTGCCCAGGGTTCCCAAACTTTTTCAAATTTTTCGGTGTGGTCCAGGAGTACACTGGCCATTTTCTCTTGTGTCATAATCCAGGAAATTTTCCTTTTAGCTAGTAGCGTTGAGATAGTAGTTTTTTTCCAAGCCTTGGCTAGGTTAAGTTTGGCTCCCAAGAGGATGAATAAAATTAGGCGTTGTGTACTCCTGGAGGCTTCCCACGCTTGAAAGTTGAGAAGAGCAATTGGGGGGACGTTGGGATAGGGGACATGGTAACCTTACGAATCCGGGAGAAGATTTTGTTCCAGAAACTCCTTATTCAGGGGCACCCCCACCACACATGAAACATATCACCTCTGAGGTCACACCCCCGAAAGCATAGGGAGGATGACGTTGGTTATAGTTTGGCCAGTCTCGATGGGACTAGGTACCATCTGGAAATTACTTTTATACTTGCTATTGCGAGGCTAGAGTTGTGGACACCCTTGTAAGATTGAAAAGTTTCTATTCCATGTTTCTAGTTTCCATTATTGAGAGAGATCTTCTTCCCAGGCTAGCATGTAGGGAGTCTTGGAGCGGGTGGAGGACAATGATGCCCTATAGATCTCTGTGATTCCCCCCTCTGCTCATCGGCCTGGCCACACCATTGTTTGTAGGTAGTGATTTGGGGGCTATTAGGTTGCATTTTACATAGTTTGTGAAGGAAGTTGGAGATCTGAGTGTAATGAAAGAGCTCAGAAGGTGGCATATCCAGATTGCTGATGCAGAAGGCTTTGGAGAGTGGGCCCATGGGTCTGAGGAAGTGTCCTATTCTATATCGCCCTTTGTCAAGCCATCACCTGAAGGCTTTTATGTTTAGCCCTGGTGGAAATGCCAGATTTTGAAAGAGGTGCTTTAGCAGTTCGATGGGGGAGGTCAGTTGTTTGTTGCCCTTCAGGCTGTCCCAGAGGGCAAATGAGTGTGAGAGTGTCGGGATAATATTGGGGTCTCAATTTTTTGGGGCACCATAGGAGATGGTCAGGGGTGTGAAGTGGGACCGACTGGCATTCGATATGTATCCAGTCAGGTAGTTCCCAGCGAGAGTATACTGCCGAAATCTGAGCTAGTTGAGCTGCTTCAAAGTACCAAAGTAAGTTTGGCAGGCCCACGCCCCCTTCTTCTCTTGACCGGAAAAGGATCGGTTCAGACAGCCTGTGTCCCCCCAGATGTATTTAATAATTTTCTTTTGAAATTGTTTTAGGGTGGCCTTAACTAGGGGGATAGGAAGCGCTCTGCAGTAGTATACAATGCGAGGGAGTTACGTCATTTTTATCGTGTTAATTCTGAGCAACCAGGATAGAGAGAGCTGAGACCACCTTGATAGGTCATCCCCCAGATTTTTGAATAGCTGGGGGTAGTTAGCTTGATATAGGAGTTCAACCTTGGAGGTTACCTTAATCCCCAGGTATGTGATGGAGGAGTCAATCCAGGTAAATCGAAATTTCTCTCTAAGCCTGGTGAGCAGAGAATCAACAAACCATTTCAAAACTAGGTGGCTAGGACTGAGCGGACAGCGGAAGAAGGGTTTAGCCCTCCTCTCCATCCTGCCACAAGTGTCAGTGGATCATGGTAGATCAAATGTGAGACAACCAGAACAAAGGGCAGGGACCTCGGAAGTCCACCTCAGATGAGGCAAGAATGGATGTACGGAGCAAAGTTAGCTCTCAGAGCTCTGGTAGGAAGCCAGAGTCCTCCCAGCAAACAGGGGTAAAATGGTGATCAACTGTCCGGGGCATCTCAGGGAGGGATGACCTCCTTGGACTTTTGGATCTGGTGGTCTCCCAAACCGGAGGCAGTGGGCTAGTATGGAGTTGTCTTTTCGCAGAGTTAGGAGCTGGTCCAGGCTGGGGATGATTCGGATTGTGACAGATAAGGCCTAGGTGTAGCAACAGTCTTTCACCCTCCTGGAGAGATGCGAATGTGTATGCTTTGCCTTTGAAGATGAGTTTGAGTTGGAACGGAAAGAGCCACCAGTACTTGATTTCTTCATCTGTCAAAATCTTGAGCAAAGGTTTTAGGGCTCTTCGTTTTTGGATGGTAGAAAGGGATAAGTCTGCAAAAATTTGAAGCTCATGACCCTGGAACAAGAGCTTAGACAGGGCTCGTGATTTGCGCATCACCTCCTCCTTGATGGAATAGAAATCTGGCTTTTCCACAATGTCTGTGGGGAGGCCGTCAGATCTTGGAGGCCGTAAAGCCACGTGGGCCGGTCTAGCTCAAATCTATGCTGTGGAATGTCAGGGAGTAGATCCTCGATGAAAGCGCAAATTGTTTTGGGGACATCTTTATAGGATTCAGGGAGACCTCTAACGCTGAAGTTGTATCTCCTATTCCTGTTCTGGAGGTCATCAATTTTAGCATTGGTTGTCTCGAGTTGATCCTGTAGTAGTTGGATGCAGTCAGTATTTTGGTTTGTTCTGGCATTGGTGGATCCTATGGATTGAAGATCTGGTTTGATATCATTTGTGATCTTGTTTGCAGTGTTTTGTAATCCTCTATCAAGGAGATCATCAAATTTAGCAAATAAGTCAGCTACATTCACTGGCTGGACTAGGCCCAAATCTTCGGGCTGTAGTGGCTGGTGGGGCTGAGGAGGGCCGGCCTCCATGGGGGAGAAGTCCAGATCAGCCAGGGATTGCTCAATTAGGGACTCTGTGGAGGCAGGGGATGCAGGATTCACGGGGGGGTGTACTCACAGAGAAGCCCAGCTGCAGCGTGGAAGATGGAGATGCGGCCTGTGCGCTGGTAAGGCGGGCTGGAGCTGGACAAGGTGGCGTGGCTGCCATCTTGGAAGTTGCTGCCCTTGACTGTACGGCTCCAAATACGGTGCTGAGGCTTCTCCTCGCTGAGCCC
Organism: Aquarana catesbeiana; assembly: GCF_042186555.1. Classification (NCBI taxonomy): domain Eukaryota; kingdom Metazoa; phylum Chordata; class Amphibia; order Anura; family Ranidae; genus Aquarana; species Aquarana catesbeiana. The sequence continues at coordinate 150,289,065 of NC_133332.1, read as the reverse complement.
GTGGACATCGGAGGTCCTCGGGGTATTCGTTGACCGTGGGGGGGTTGATCCTGGTGGGGATCGCAGGTGCTTGTGGCGCTGGAGGGCCTCAGTCGGCTGGAGTGGGACGAAGCTCCGGGACTAAGCATCCATGTCAGGAGCCGCCACGCATGCTCCTCCCGCTTTTTTGGCAGCATTACTTTTTTCCATAACTGGTCTCTGATCAGGCCCTTTGTGGAATTTTATTATTATATTTTGTTTTCTTTAATTTCATCTTTTTGGATGCTCCGATTGCTTTTATCTGCTATATTTATTATTTATGTTTCCAATTGGCCCGGGTCTTTTTTCCTACCCTCTCTCAGAAACCATATTAGTCTATTGAATAACATTTTCTATCTGGTCTCCTTGAACATGGCCGCCATGGGTGTGTTTAGTCATGTATGTCCTAGCTGTGGTGTAAACATCCGGCTGTGACGCGGTTCAGCTTCTTGTGGATGAGAAAGAGGCTTGGAGTGGAGGGGGGAAGAGGCGTGTTTATCTCACCCTCCCTATATAAAGAGGATATGACAAGATCTGACCACGCCCCTGACGACGGTCCTATTGGGTAAAACGCCGCGTAGGGTGGAGCTCTGACATCAGGTTTTCTTCTAAGATTGCCCTGTATTTGGCTCCATCCATCTTCCCATCAACTCTGGCCAGCTTCCCTGTCCCTTCTGAAGAAAAGCATCCCCACAACATGATGCTGCAACCACCATGTTTCACGGTGGGGATGGGGTGTTCAGGGTGATGTGCAGTGTTAGTTTTCCGCCACACATTGCGTTTTGCTTTTAGGCCAAAAAGTTACATTTTGGTCTCATCTGACCAGAACACCTTCTTCCACATGTTTGCTGTTTCCCCCACATGGCTTCTTGCAAACTACAAATGAGACTTCTTATGCCTTTCTTTCAACAATGGCTTTCTTCTTGCCACTCTTCCATAAAGGCATGATTTTTGGAGTGCACAAGTAATAGTTGTCTTGTGGACAGATTCTTCCACCTGAGCTGTGGATCTCTGCAGCTCCTCCAGAGTTACCATGGGCCTCTTGGCAGCTTCTTTGATTAACCACTTGCTGACCAGCCGCCGTCATTATACTGCGGCAGGTCGTCACGTTCCCACAAAAATTCCTACTAAATATAAAAGCTTAACTTGTATTGAGTTAATAAGTAACAAAAATTTGTAACTTTTAAATTGCGCCTTTTTGGGAAATGGTGAAAATTGAACAGATGCAAACGTGAAAATATCCAAATTTCTCCAAAAATCTGAAGGTTTTCATTTTTCTCTTACAGCTTTTAGAATTTGTGAAAGATCCAAAAAAAAATATTTTCTGAAAGCATATGACCTCTAGAATAAAAAAAAAATGCTACTGATTTTTTAGACCACGCTGCATTTGTGCAAATGTTTATCAAACCAATATGTTCACAAAAAATACACTAAAACTATTATTAGCAGATAAAAACAGCAAATTTTACAAAATTCCTGCTAAATCCCTACTAAATACAAAAGCTTCATCTGTATGGAGTTAATAAATAACAAAAAGTTAAAATTTTTACATTGCACCTTTTTTGCAAAATGGTGAAAATCGAACGCACGCAAAAATGTAAATATCCAAATTTCTATAAAAATCTGAAGGTTTTCATTTTTCCCTTATAGCTTTCAGAATTTGTGAAAGACCCACAAAACCAAATATTTTCTGAAAGAATATGACCTCTAGAATAAAAAGAAGGTGCTACTGATTTTTTAGACCCCGCTGTATTTGTGCAAATGTTTATCAAGCCAATATATTCGCAAAAAATACACTAAAACCATTATTAGCAGATAAAAACACAGCTGATTTTACAAAGTTCCTGCTAAATCCCTACTAAATATAAAAGCTTAACCTGTTTGGAGTTAATAAATAACAAATATTTGTAAATTTTAAATTAAATTAAATTAAATTAAATTAAATTAAATTAAATTAAAATTAAAATGGTGAATATTGAACGTACCCATAAACTTTCACTTACAGCTTTCAGAATTTCAAAAGACCCCTCAAACTAAACATTTTCTAAAAGCACATGACCTGTAGAATAAAAAAAAAAGCTACAGATTTTTTGGGCCCCGCAATAATTGCGCAAATGTTCATCATATCGCTATTTTCACAAAAAAATACACTAAAATCATTCATCTTGCACATAAACACAACGTACCTTCCAAAACTCCTGCTAAATTAGTACTAAAGCATCGTTCACATGTGGCATACTAAAGTGTATGCCTGTGAGGGGCCATGTTTACCCACACAGAGATGCACAGGTGTTCCATGGATCCCCGTACAGGCAGTCCAATTTTTGTCAATTGGAATGCAATGGCTGCATAGGCATAGCTGCTGTTCCCAATCTGTGGGTGTGGTTACATGACCCCGAACGCAGGCAGTGTGAGCTCAGGGACATGCATGCGGACCTACATGGATGTAAAATTGGGAGCAACGGCTCTGTTCGTGCCGTTGCTATATCTCAAATGACATCAGTGCACGGAACACCTGTGCATCCCTGTAAAGGTACGCTGTGTATGCCCCGTGTAGGGATGAGCTTCGTGTTCGAGTCGAACCCATGTTCGACTCGAACATCGGCTGTTCGATCGTTCGCCGAATTGCGAACGTTATGGGCCGTTCGCGCTAAATTCGTGTGGCGCGTCACGGCCCATAATTCACTGCGGCATCGCAGTGCATTGCTGGCTGATGATTGGCCAAGCATGCACTATGACCCGCATGCTTGGCCAATCACAGCGCTGTCAGTAGAGAGAGCTGTAATTGGCCAAAGCCAGGGTGGCTTTGGCCAATTACGGCTCAGGGCATTTAGTACACACCCCACACTATATAAGGCCGCCTGCACGGCGGCCCTGTGTAGTGTGTGTTCCGGTGTGCTGAGAGATAGAGAGAGAGAGAGACAGTGTCATTTGATTTGAGTTAGATAGATTAGGCAGAACAGTCAGTCAGTTAGCTGCACTTACAGTGTATTGTGTATATATATGCATCCCAGGTGTTGCATATATATATATACACTGTATTCAGTTTAGCTAGATCCGTTCCTGTTATCTTCTATCTAGACTATTTACATTTAATGCAGTGCGTCCTGCTCACAGTGTTCAGCTAGATCCGTTCCTGTTATCTTCTAGACTATTTACATTTAGTGCAGTGCGTCCTGCTCACAGTGTTCAGCTAGATCCGTTCCTGCTATTTACATTTAGTGCAGTGCGTCCTGCTCACAGTGTTCAGCTAGATCCGTTCCTGTTAAATTCCTACTGACCGGCAGGCTTGTCTGGTTACAGTATATAAAGCTACCTGAAGAAAATTACAGGTGTTCTATTTGATCCTATTAGTACCACGGTCAGGCAGCTAGACTATTTACATTTAGTACAGTGTGTCCTGCTCACAGTGTTCAGCTAGATCCGTTCCTGTTAAATTCCTACTGACCGGCAGGCTTGTCTGGTTACAGTATATAAAGCTACCTGAAGAAAATTACAGGTGTTCTATTTGATCCTATTAGTACCACGGTCAGGCAGCTAGACTATTTACATTTAGTACAGTGTGTCCTGCTCACAGTGTTCAGCTAGATCCGTTCCTGTTATCTTCCTACTGACAGGCAGGCTTGTCTGGTTACAGTATATAAAGCTACCTGAAGAAAATTACAGGTGTTCTATTTGATCCTATTAGTACCACGGTCAGGCAGCTAGACTATTTACATTTAGTACAGTGTGTCCTGCTCACAGTGTTCAGCTAGATCCGTTCCTGTTATCTTCCTACTGACAGGCAGGCTTGTCTGGTTACAGTATATAAAGCTACCTGAAGAAAATTACAGGTGTTCTATTTGATCCTATTAGTACCACGGTCAGGCAGCTAGACTATTTACATTTAGTACAGTGCGTCCTGCTCACAGTGTACAGCTAGATCCGTTCCTGTTATCTTCCTACTGACAGGCAGGCTTGTCTGGTTACAGTATATAAAGCTACCTGAAGAAAATTACAGGTGTTCTATTTGATCCTATTAGTACCACGGTCAGGCAGCTAGACTATTTACATTTAGTACAGTGCGTCCTGCTCACAGTGTTCAGCTAGATCCGTTCCTGTTATCTTCCTACTGACAGGCAGGCTTGTCTGGTTACAGTATATAAAGCTACTTGAAGAAAATTACAGGTGTTCTATCCCAGCTTAGTGCAGCTACAGGCCATTAGTATGTCTGGAAGGCCAAGAAGGAGAGGCAGACAGTCACAAGCCAATAAGAGAGGGCAAGCAGGCTCTGTGTCTAGTGCTGGTCGTGGAGACGGTGCATCCTCATCAGCACGTGGCCATGGGACACGCTTGGCCTTTTTTTCGGCAGCTGGCCATGTTGAGCCGCAACATGCGGAAGACTTGGTCGAGTGGATGACCAAGCCGTCCTCATCCTCCTCATCCTCTCTCACCCATGCCCAGGGTGCTTTGTCTGGCAAAGCAGCGGCCTCTTCCCTCAGCTCAATGTCATCAGTGACTCCTTCCCTAGCTCCACCATGTCCTCATGAGGATTCCCTCGAACTGTTTGACCACAGTGTTGGGTACATGCTCCAGGAGGATGCCCAGCGTTTGGAAGGCTCTGATGACGATACTGAGCTCGATGAAGGCAGTAACATGAGCGCGGACAGAGGGGGTGCCCAAGAAGGACAGCAATCTGGCAGTCATGCTCCCCCTGCTGCAGCATACTGCCAGGTTTGCTCCAGTGATGAGGAGGGAGGGGATGATGAGGTCACTGACTCAACGTGGGTGCCTGATAGGAGAGAGGAGGAGGAGGAGGAGGAGGAGGAGGAGGAGGAGGAGGAGGAGGAGGAGGCGGCAGCACATCACCAACGAGGCAGGATGCCCTCCAGGGGCCAGCCTAAGGGCAGCACATTGACTGCATCACACCCCAAAGCTCCACATGTGCAGGGCGCTGCAGTCTCTGCGCGTTATTCAAAAAGTTCTTTGGTGTGGGCCTTTTTTGAGACGAGTGCATCAGATCGCACCGCTGCTATTTGCAACATATGTCTCAAGCGTATCTCGCGTGGCCAAAATATCTCCCGCTTGGGTACCACATGCTTGACCAGACATATGTTGACCTGCCATGCAGTTCGTTGGCAAGCGTATCTAAAAGACCCACACCAAAGAACAAAGAGGATCTCTCCTTGCTCCTCATCAGCTGAGATTTCCAACCCCACTAGACCTTCAGTCCTCTCTGAGACCTACAGTGAGAGGAATGAAGGTGTAGAATTAGGTGTGTCACAGCCAAGTACTTGTGGGCAATCTGCTTTTGGTACACCGACGTCAGATTGTACCAGGCAAATTTCCCTGCCCCAGCTGCTGCACCGCCGAAAGAAGTTTGCTCCCAGCCATCCACATGCCCAGCGGTTGAATGCTAGCTTGGCAAAATTGCTAGCACTTCAACTGCTGCCTTTTCAGTTGGTAGACTCTGCCCCCTTCCGTGAGTTTGTGGAATGTGCGGTTCCTCAGTGGCAGGTACCCAAACGCCACTTTTTCTCACGGAAGGCGATTCCGGCTCTCTACCGGCATGTGGAAGGCAATGTCCATGCCTCGCTGGACAGGGCGGTCAGCGGTAAGGTGCATATTACCGCTGACTCATGGTCCAGCAGGCATGGACAGGGACGTTACCTAAGTTTCACGGCGCATTGGGTGACTCTGCTGGCAGCTGGGAAGGATGCAGGACAAGGTGCAGTAGTGTTGGAGGTTGTTCCGCCACCACGCCTCCAAAATGCTGATTGTGACACACCTCTCTCCTCCACCCCCTCCTCTTCTTCTTCCTCCATGGCCTCTTCCTCGGAACCAGCGGTGCTCCGTAGGCGTTCAAGGGGCTACGCAAGTACGCAGGCCAAAAGATGCCATGCGGTGCTTGAGCTGGTGTGCTTGGGGGACAGGAGCCACACTGGGGCAGAGGTTCTGTCAGCTCTGCAGGGGCAGGTTCAGAGGTGGTTGACGCCACGCCAACTTAAGGCAGGAATGGTGGTTTGCGACAATGGCACCAACCTCCTCTCTGCCCTCCGACAGGGACAAATGACCCATGTGCCCTGTTTGGCTCACGTCCTTAACTTGGTGGTGCAGCGGTTCTTGGGCAGGTACCCGGGCTTACAGGATGTCCTGAGGCAGGCCAGGAAAGTCTGTGTGCATTTCCGCCGGTCATATAATGCCAGTGCTCGGCTGACGGACCTCCAAAAGGAGTTTAACCTGCCCAAGAACCGCCTAATCTGTGACATGCCCACCAGGTGGAACTCAACGTTGGCCATGCTGCAGCGGCTGCACACGCAGCAGAGGGCCATCAATGAGTACCTGTGCGACTATGGCACCAGGACAGGGTCAGGGGAGCTTGGTTTTTTTTCCCCACGCCAGTGGGCCATGATCAGGGATGCATGCACTGTCCTGTCACCATTCGAGGAGGCCACGAGGATGGTGAGCAGTGACAGTGCATGCATCAGTGACACTGTCCCCCTTGTCCACCTGTTGGAGCACACGCTGCGTGGAATAATGGACAGGGCACTTGAGGCAGAACAGAGGCAGGAAGAGGAGGACTTCCTTAGCTCTCAAGGCCCCCTTTATCCAGACAGTGTTCCTGCGTGCCCGCCGATCACACAGGAAGAGGACGAGGAGGAAGAGGAGGAGGAGGAAGATTGTGTCAGTATGGAGGTGGAGCCTGGCACTCAGCATCAGCAGCAGTCTTTAAGGGATCAGTCCCAAGAAACACATGGACTTGTACGTGGCTGGGAGGAGGTGGCTGCGGACCATGTCGTTCTTAGTGACCCAGAGGACTCCGGACCGAATGCCTCAGCAAACCTACGCTGCATGGCCTCCCTGATCCTGCAAAGCCTGCGTAAGGATCCTCGTATTCGTGGTATCAAGGAGAAGGACCAATACTGGCTGGCAACCCTCCTTGATCCACGTTACAAGGGTAAGGTTGCGGACCTTATCTTGCCATCGCAGAGGGAGCAGAGGATGAAACATCTTCGGGAGGCCTTGCAGAAAGGTCTGTGCAACGCGTTCCCAGAGACTGGGAGGTTACAAACTCCTGTTTCTGGACAACGTGTTGCTGAGGCTTCGGTCAGTCAAAGAAGGAGCGGTGGAGAAGGTGGCCGTCTGACCGATGCGTTCAGACAATTTTTTGGTCCGCAGCCCCAAGGTATGATCGGTTCCAGCAACCATCGCCAGCGTCTGTTTTACATGGTGCAGGAATACCTAGGGGCAAGATCAGACTTGGACACCTTTCCCACCGAAAATCCTCTGGGTTACTGGGTCTTGAGGATGGATCACTGGCCAGAGCTTGCACAGTATGCAATTGAGCTACTGGCCTGTCCTGCATCCAGCGTTCTTTCGGAACGCACATTCAGTGCTGCTGGAGGCGTGGTAACCGATCACAGGGTGCGTCTGTCCACCGACTCGGTCGATCGGCTGACCTTCATAAAAATGAATGAGTCTTGGATCACCACCAGCTACCAAGCACCTGATGCTGATGTAACCGAATAATTTTTTTTGAAATCTCAGATCCCTTCAAAGACTGCCTATGCTGATGCTGAGTGACTATCCCTGAGTAATTATCCTCTTCCTCCTCAATCATCACGCTGATAGCTTGTAAGAACATTTTTGGTTCTGGGCGCCACCACCAGTGCCTAAGGCACAATTTTTCAGCCCCTGTTTAACAGGGGCGTGTAATTACAATTTTTGATGTAATACTTTGCAGCAGGGCTCGTTCCTGCATTCCAACTAGAGTGTCTGTGAGGGGTTGCAGTGTTGTGGCACCAGCACCAGTGCCTAGGGCCCAATTTTTCTGCCCCTGTCTAACAGGGGCGTGTAATTACAATTTTTGATGCAATACTTTGCAGCAGGGCTCGTTCCTGCGTTCCAACTAGAGTGTCTGTGAGGGGTTGCAGTGTTGTGGCACCAGCACCAGTGCCTAAGGCCTAATTTTTCAGCTGCTGTTCAACAGGGGCATGTAATTACAATTCTTGATCTAATATTTCACAGCAGGGCCCTGTGAGGGCTTACAGTGTTGTGGCCACAGCAACACCTAAGGCCCAAATTTCTGCTGAGTATATAGGGCAGGACCCTACTTTCAAACATCTAACTTACAAACGACTCCTACTTGCAAACGGAAGGAGACAACAGGAAGTGAGATGAAATCTACCCCTAGGAAGGGAAATTCTCTCCTGTAAGAGTTAATATGGGAAAACAAGTTCTCCTTTCCACTGATGCTTTCCAATCCTTGTTCCACAAAAAAACCCAAATTTTCAAAAAACATTTTTCATTGGGACAAAAAAGTGAGGTGAAATCTTCTGAAGAGGAGGAAAGACAGCAAAACAAATGTCACAGGGGTGATAACCCTTCCCTATGTTTTCCAAAAAGCTTAGAAAAGATTTTTTGGCTGGAGCTAAACACGTTAAAAATGTTCAAAATTACAAACAGATTCTACTTAACAACAAACCTACAGTCCCTGTCTTGTTTGCACCGCCTGTATACTGCTGTTCAGAGTATATAGGGCCTGGTGGCCCCACACCTTTCCTTATTTTAATTTGGGTGCGGGGTTCCCCTTAATATCCATACAAGACCCAAAGGGACTGGTAATGGACTGGGGGGTACCCATGCCGTTTGTCTCACTGATTTTCATCCATATTGCCATGACCCGACATGACATTAAACCCGCAAGCAGTTTTAAATGAGATTTTTTCCTTTAAAAATGACATTTGGTGCAGGGACTGTTCTAAACATGGGAAACACGCGTCACTTTACAGGCATACTATAGACACCCCCCAGGTACGATATTTAAAGGAATATTTCACTTTTTTTTTTTTACTTTAAGCATCATTAAAATCACTGCTCCCGAAAAAACGGCCGTTTTTAAAAGTTTTTTTTGCATTGATACATGTCCCCTGGGGTAGGACCCGGGTCCCCAAACCCTTTTTAGGACAATACCATGCAAATTAGCCTTTAAAATGAGCACTTTTGATTTCGAACGTTCGAGTCCCATAGACGTCAATGGGGTTCTAACGTTCGTGCGAACTTTCGGTCCGTTCGCGGGTTCTGGTGCGAACCGAACCGGGGGGTGTTCGGCTCATCCCTAGCCCCGTGTGAACAAAGCCTTAGTCCCCTTTCACACAAGCACACCGATCGGGTCTGCCTGTCCGTTTTTCCATTCCCCATCCATCTAGCTGATCGGATTGAATGGTATTGGATGGAGATGGACAGGCGACCGACCGTCCCATGGAGAACATCCCATAGAGAATAGCAAGCTGTGTCAGTGTCCACTCTGCATCAGCGGAGCGGACACAGACCTATCATCTGCCTGCTCAACGGGGATCAGCAGACAGATCCCCTGTTGAGCAGGCGGATCTGCTTGACAGAGTCCGCTCCATGTACAAGGGGTCTTATCAGGAGTGGCCGGTCCATTAGGGGTGCTGGGGCGCCACTCCCCTGCAGGGCGGCGGACTCATACGCTTGTATGAGGTTTTTTTTCAAGCCATATGATTAGAGCCTGAGGCTCTAAATTGCTTGAAAAAGGTTGGGCTCGGGGAGCAGAGCATTGCACCCCAAACCCACCCACTTGTGACAATAGCGAATTAATATTTGTCTCCCGACTTCTCCCCCTGGCCAATCAGGATGGATCGGGTTGCCCAGGAGGAGAAGCTGAGGTATCCCTGGAGGGTGAGTGTGGGGGGGGACCGTCACCGTGGAGGGGTAAGTGTGGGCGGACCTGGGGGGTCTTACTATGTTTGTGTTTTTTTTTTTTTTACTTTTTACATTTTGCTTTATAGTCATTTTTTTATTTTTAGCTTTTTTCGGCGGGGGTCTTTGGTGGGATATCAGAGGTCTAAACAGACCCCCATATCTATTTTTTTGAGACAGAGAAAGGGACTGAAGATAGTCCCTTTTCTCTGTATCACTTTACTTGAATGATTGAAAAATCTGTAAAGAGATTCCATTCATTCAGAAAATGACAGTCTGATACATTGTAACACTCGCGGTTACAATATATCAGCTGTCAGTGGGCACATAGCAGCGATCAGTAGTGATCGCTGCATGTGCTCTCTCTTCTATAGGGGGGGTATAGGCCCTGCCCATCCCCCCCCGCACCGCTCCCCCCTCCCCCCACCGCAATCACTAGCCTGACAGATCATAGCAGATCTGTGCAGGGAGAAGCTGCAGGCGGAGGGAGGGGAGGGAGAGATGCCACTCGGAGCGGCCATGGATCAGGGGTGCGGGGGCATTTGGGGGGTGATCTGACTGGTGGGGGACACATCTGGACCCCCCCCCCAAGCCCCATGCAGCATCTGAAGCCGATGGGAGTGGAAGAGGAGGGATGCCAGCTTACAATTGTGTCTGCAGGGAGTGGGTTTGCAGGGGGGGGTCGGATCGGGTGGAGGGGGGTAATTAGTGCTGGGGGGAGAAGGTGGGTGATGGGGATAGAAGAGGAGAGTGGGGGGGAAGTTTTAGATGGAAGGGTGCAGAGGGGGTGGAGAGGCAGGGGGCAGGGAAGTGGCGGCATGGGTGGGGGGGCGGTCACATTAGGGGTTAATAACTCTGATCAGCGGGGGGTTTAATCCACTGATCAGGGTTATAGAATTGTTCAGCAGAGTCTTCTGAACAGTTCTAATATAAGCGCATGGTCATTGAAGTGACCATAAGCTTATAGGGGAGGGAGAAAGGAGGTCCATACGCCTGACTTGGCCACCTGTGGGCACTTCTGTAAGTCCGTATGGCGTATGGACTTGGCAGTAGGGATGGGCCGAACACCCCCCTGTTCGGTTCGCATCCAGAACATGCGAACAGGCAAAAAATGTGTTCGAACACGCGAACACCGTTAAAGTCTATGGTACACGAACATGAAAAATCAAAAGTGCTAATTTTAAAGGTTAATATGCAAGTGATTGTCATAAAAAGTGTTTGGGGACCTGGGTCCTGCCCCAGGGGGCATGTATCAATGCAAAAAAAAGTTTTAAAAATGGCCAGTTTTTTGGGAGCAGTGATTTTAATAATGCTTAAAGTGAAACAATAAAAGTGAAATATTCCTTTAAATTTCGTACCTGGGGGGTGTCTACAGTATGCCTGTAAAGTAGCGCATGTTTCCGAGAGCAAAATGACATTTCTAAAGGAAAAAAAAGTAATTTAAAAGTACTAGCACAGGCTATTAATGAATTGTCGGTCCTGACAATACACATTGAAAGTCATTGAAAAATTTTTTAAAAATGCGTGGGGGTCCCCCAACATTCCATTACCAGGCCCTTCAGGACTGGTATGGATATTAAGGGGAACTCCGCGCAAAATTTTTTAAAAAAATGCTGTGGGATTCCCCCCAAAAATCCATACCAGCCCTCTGGTATGGATTTTAAGGGGAACTCTGCGCCAAAATTTAAAAACAAATGGCGTGGGGTTCCCCCAAAAATCCACACCAACCCTTATCTGAGCATGAAACCTGGCAGGCCGCAGGAAAAGAGGGGGGGAGAGAGCGCCCCCCCTCCTGAACCGTACCAGGCCACATGCCCTCAACATGGGGAGGATGTCCCCATGTTGATGGGGACAAGGGCCTCATCCCCACAACCCTTGCCCGGTGGTTGTGGGGGTCTGCGCGCAGGGGGCTTATCGGAATCTGGAAGCCCCCTTTAAGAAAGGGGACACCCAGATCCCACCCCCCCATGTGAATTGGTAAGGGGTACATCGTACCCCTACCATTTCACAAAAAGAAAGTTTTAAAATGTTAAAAAAACCACAGGAGATGGCTTGGGACAAGTCCTTTATTAAAAATAAAAAAATAAAAAATAAAAAAGAGATTCCAGCGACGTAATTCAATAAATTTATACTCCTACTCCAGCGATGTAATCCAATTCTTGATCTCCAGCGATGGATGATCTCCAGCAACTCCAGCGAGGAACACGCACAGGATCCTGCCTCCACCAGAGGCACCCAGCCAATGACGCAGCGCTAGCTTGACAGCTCTTATGTAGCTGAGGGCGGGGCCACTCACCACGTGACCCCGCCCCCCTCTGACAAGGGGAAACGCTGGGGTTTCCGAGTGATGTGTACGGGTGACCCCGCCCCCTCTTATGCAACGGGAATCCTGCGTTGCATCAGAGGGGGGCGGGTCACCCAAACACATTTAACCCCTTGATCGCCCCTAGTGTTAACCCCTTCCCTACCAGTGACATTTACACAGTAATCAGTGCATTTTTTTATAGCACTGATCACTATATGTCAATGGTCCCAAAAATGTGTCAAAAGTGTCCGATCTGTCTGCCACAATGTCGCAGTCCCGCTAAAAATCGCAGATCGCCGCCATTACTAGTAAAAAAAAAAAAAAGCCATAAAATGCCATAAATCTATTCACTATTTTGTAGACGCTATATCTTTTGCGCAAAACCAATCAATATACACTTATTGCGATTTTTTTACCAAAAATATGTAGAAATATATATATCGACCTAAACTGATCTAGAAATTTCTTTTTTTACATTTTTGTTTTGGGATATTTATTATAGCAAATAATATAAAATTTTGGGGGTTTTTTTCAAAATTTGTCCTTTTTTTTTGTTTATAGCGCAAAAAATAAAAACCGCAGAAGTGATCAAATACCACCAAAAGAAAGCTCTGTTTGTGGGAAAAAAAAGGCTTCAATTTTGTTTGGGTACATCGTCGCACGACAGCACAATTGTCAGTTAACCACCTCAATACAGTGCATTTTCACCCCCTTCCTGCCCAAGCCATTTTTCAGCTTTCAGCACTGTCACACTTTGAATGACAATTGCGCGGTCATACAATACAGTACCCAGATGAAATTGTTATCATTTTTTCCCCACAAATAGAGCTTTCTTTTGGAGGTATTTGATCGCCTCTGCGGTTTTTATTTTTTGCGCTATAAACAAAAGAAGAGTGACAAGTTTGAAAAAAAACACAATATTTTTTACTTTTTGCTATAATAAATATCCAATTTTTTTTTCTTTAAAACAAATTTTTTCCTCAGTTTAGGCCGATATGTATTCTTCTACATATTTTTGGTAAAAAAAAATTGCATTAAGCATGTATTGATTTGTTTGCACAAAAGTTATAGCGTCTACAAAATAGGGGATAGATTTATAGCATTTTTATTATTTATTTAATTTTTTTTTACTAGTAATGGCGGCGATCTGCGATTTTTATCATGACTACGATATTGCGGCGGACATATCGGACACTTTTGACACATTTTTGGGACCATTCACATTTATACAGCGATCCGTGCTCTAAAAATGCATTGATTACTGTATAAATGTGACTGGCAGGGAAGGGGTTAACACTAGGTGGTGATCGAGGGGTTAACTGTGTTAGGGAGTGTTTCTAACTGAAGGGGGAGGGGACTCACAAGGGGAGGAGACTGATCGGTGTTTCTTTGTACTGGTAACACACCATCGGTCTCCTCTCCTCTGACAGGACCATGGATCTGTGTGTTTACACACACAGATCCACGGTCCTGCTGTGTTACCGGCAATCGCAGGTGCCCGGCGGACATCGTGGCCGCCGGGCATGCGCACTGGGTGCCCAGTGACACCGCGGGCGCGTGCGATTGCCGTTGGTGGCGCGTGCGCCCCCTGGTGGGCCGGGAAAGCGCGGTGAGAGCTGCGCCGCTTGGCCATCAATTGACAGCCGGCGGTCAGCAAGCAGTTAAAGTGACGCAGTGCCGTATTGCAAAAAATGGCCTGGTTATTAAGGGGGAAAATCTTCCGGTCCTTAAGTGGTTAATGCTCTTCTTGCCCGGCCTGTCAGTTTAGGCGGATGGCCCTGTGTTGGTAGGTTTGCAGTTGTGCCATACTATTTACATTTTCGAATAATGGATTGAACAGTCCTCCGTGAGATGTTCAAAGTTTGGGATTTTTTTTGTATAATTTAACCCTGCTTTAAACTTCTCCACAACTTTATCCCTGACCTGTCTGGTGTGTTCCTTGGCCTTCATGATGCTGTTTGTTGTTCACTAAGCTGTTTGTGGTTCTCTACCAAGCCTCTGAGGGCATCACAGGACAGCTGTATTTATACTGAGATTAAATTACACACATTAGGTGACTTCTGAAGGCAATTGGTTCCACTAGATTTTAGTTAGGGGTATCAGAGTAAAGGGTGCTGAATACAGATGCATGCCACACTTTTCACATATTTATTTGTAAAAAATGTGAAAACCATGAATCATTTTCCTTCTACTTCACAATTACGTGCCACTTTGTGTTGTCTATCACATAAAATCACAAAAAAATACATTTACGTTTTTGGTTGTAACATGACAAAATGTGAAAAATTTCAAGGGGTATAAATACTTTTTCAAGGCACTGTATATTCCCGAGTTATGTCTCATAAGAGTTTTGTTATGTATTGTTGATTTTTATATGTTACCTCTAATACCACTTGCTCTGTTCTCTTTTAGATTTTATCCTAATGTACTGTGTACAGATACCACACCATGCTGTCTGCAGAAGCCAAACATTGCTACCCAGGTGTACAGTATACCATCCTGGCACTTGTGTTGATTTCCTGTATTGGCACAGTAATTGTGGCTTAGTATGTAAAAATAAAAACATATTAATTTTTTACCAATATTAAATTCATAGTTAGGACTTTGAGGGTCTGCACACATGATTTATTAAATGAAAGCCAAACTATAAAACAAGAGGTCTTTAAAGGGCACCTGTCATCATTCTGTAGCTAATAATATAGTGTACAAGAGGAGAGTAAGAAAGTTTTGCACTGCTCATGGTTGTTTTCGAATCATATAGAATTCAATGTAAAGTATTTTTGAGAGTTCTGTTAAGTAAAAGTACTAAATCCCCATTAACTTGAACTTAGGCAAAGACAAGTGTGTAGAGTTTCATAGGATAGGAGGAGTCCATGGCTCTGCAACAGCTTTATGCATCTGGGGAGGTTCTTGGGTGGGGAGCAAGATAGCGAATGTCCTCCGGCCACCTGCGATCGCGGGCACAAAAGCCAGGATGGGGATTTGTGTGTCTAAACACACAAATCCCCATTCTGACAGGAGAGGAGAGACAGATCGTCTGTTCCTAGTAATTATGAACAGCGATCTGTCTCCTCCTCCAGTCAGTACACTGCCCCCACAGTTAGAAACACACGTGAGGGAACACGTTTAACCCCTTGATTGCCCCCTAGTGTTAATCCCTTCCCCGCCAGTGACATTTACACAGTAAGAATGCATTTTTATACTACTGATCGCTGTATAAATGTCAATGTCCCAAAAAAATGTCAAAGGTGTCTGGTCTGTCCACCGCAATGTCGCAGTCCCGCTAAAAATTGCAGATCGCCGCCATTCTTAGTAAAAAATAAATAAATAATAAAAATGCCATAAATCTATCCCCTGTTTTGTAGACGCTAGAACTTTTGCACAAACCAATTAATATACGCTTATTGTGATTTTTTTACCAAAAATATGTAGAAGAATACATATTGGCATAAACTGATGAATACATTTATTTTTTTTTTGTTTTTAAATTGGGGATATTTATTATAGCAAAAAGTAAAAAAATATTGTTTTTTTTCACAATTGTCGCTCTTTTTTTTGTTTATAGCGCAAAAATTAAAACATGCAGAGGTGATCAAATACCACCAAAAGAAAGCTCTATTTGTAGGAAAAATAGGACGTCAATTTTGTTTGGGTACAGTGCCGCAAAACTGCACAATTGTCAGTTAAATTGACGCAGTGCCATATCGCAAAAATGGCCTGGTCATTAGGGGGGCAAATCCTCCTGGGTCTGAAGTGGTTAAAAGAGGTAAGGGGTTGGGGTATAGAAATAAACATACATATATTGTATACTAACCTTTATGAAGCAGCATCGCTGTGATCCTGCAGCTGTCCCCCATTGGCTTTAGCACTGAGTACTGAGCAATCACATGACCACTGATCGCTCAGTTCTGGGTCAGCTCTGAGCAGAGAGTGGTAACTATCAGCCACTGCTCTCCGTTCTGCACCTCCAGTTAGAAAGGGGATGGGCGCAGCTGGCTGAGTGGCTCCCAACAATATAGTCATGATCCTTTCAGAGCCTGGAGTGGCTCTGTGATGCCTGCTGTCAGCTGACTCTATGTCACAGGTAACCTATGGTAAGTCTAGGTCACTAGGTCAAAAGTAAGTGCACTCCTGTGACCCAGAAGAAAAGTATAGCCAAAAAATGCTTGATCATACTTTTTTTTAACCACTTCCGGACCTCCCGCCATCGTTTTACGTTGCTACTTTGAAGAGGAATACCGTTGTTTTGGTAGCAGCTAGCTACCATAACCCCGGTATCCTCTTCGAGAGCGGGCGGTCCACTTCAAGATAAAAGTGGTCTCTGCAGCGGATTAACTGCAAGATCACTTTTATCGGCAGCGAGAGAGGGCCTCCCTCCCGCCGCTCTCTGGTGCCCTCCACCGCTTACCGTAGCTGTAGGTAGCGGCAGAGGCGATTGGATCATCTCCTTAGCCTGACATGGAGACAAGTGAGAGGAAGATGGCCCCCACCCGTTTCCATATCATTGCAGGGTGGAAGCGGCATCAAAACGTCACTTTCACCCATAGCTCTTAAAGAAACTTTTTATTTTTTTTTAAAGTACATTAATTTTTTTTTTAGTTTTTTTATTGCATTTTAGTGTAAATATGAGATCTAAGGTCTTTTTGACCCCAGATTTAATATTTAAGAGGTCCTGTCATGCCTTTTTTCTATTACAAGGGATGTTTACAGTCCTTGTAATAGGAATAAAAGTGACCCAATTTTTTTAAAGAACAGTGTAAAAATTAAAAATAAAAGCTAAAAGAAATAAAAAAAAAATTTACACGCGCCCCGTCCCGCCTAGCTCATGTGCAGAAGCGAACGCATACGGGAGCAGCGCCAGCATATGAAAATGGTGTTCAAACCACACATGTGAGGTATCGCCGCGATCGTAAGAGCAAGAGCAAGAATTCTAGCGCTAGACCTCCTCTGTAACTCAAAACATGCAACCTGTAGAATTTTTTAAACGCCGCCTATGGAGATTTTTAAGGGTAAAAGTTTGTCGCCATTCCATGAGTGGACGCAACTTTGAAGCATGACATGTTGGGTACCAATTTACTCGGTGTAACATTATCTTTCATAATATAAAAAAAAATTGGGCTAACTTTACTGATGTCTTATTTTTTAATTCAAAAAGTGATTTTTTTTTCCAAAAAAAGTGCGCTTGTAAGACCGCTGCGCAAATACGGCGTGACAAAAAGTATTGCAATGACCGCCATTTTATTCTCTAGGGTGTTAGACATAAAATATAGAATGTTTGGAGGTTCTGAGTAATTTTCTAGCAAAAAAAAACAGTTTTTAACTTGTAAACACCAAATCTCAGAAAGAGGCTCGGTCCTTAAGTGGTTAATATACAATCAAACATACTTTTACAACTGTTTAGATTCCTAAATACGATCTATAAGGCCACTTGAGTATGCATGTGTTTGTGTGTTGAAGTTTAATTGGTAGCACAATGTATTCAAAGAATGCACCTCCAATGTACTTGAGGGTTTTGTTTTGTGGTCCACTGTAGTGTGTTGGCAGCCCATTCAAATGGCTAGAGCATACAGGAGGGAATGGGGCCTTAAACATTTGTTCTTTGCTAAAATGAAAATGGTCTGATTTCCAAAATTAGACAACTTTTAAACGTTGTTGTCTGTGCGCTCCCTGTTTTAGAAAAATCACTCGATCAAGCTAAACCAGCATTACATATTTACTCTACATGATTATACTGTAAATACATGCCAGTATTTTGTAGAAAGCAAGCCTAGTAATTCCTAACTGTTGAAATGTCAAAGTCCATAGTATGCAAGGAAGTTCTTCTGGTAAACCTGGGAAGTGGAAAGGAACATACAGCTCTCCAATACACCAAAACTTTTTTTTCTATGTTATTTTGAAACTGTGTTTTGTTTTCAGTATACACCTGAATTATGCTTTTTTGAGTTTTTTCCCTAAAAGTGTTATTTTCCTTAACTTACTTTACACTCAGTGGGCACCAGTAGACTAGTATGGAACGTCTATTGCACTGAAACATTGTTCCTTCAGGTATGTCTTGCCTTTTACTGTCCCATCTGTTCTGTAAACAGATTTCTACTAATCATCTATACATTTCATCACCTTCAGGTATTTTCAAAGTGACATATTTAACCTTAGTCAGTATGGTGGCTTTAGAGTGATAGGAGGTGAACACATCCTGCTTTAATCCAATGTGCTCTGAAGACATTGAACATCATACATAGGACAAAAAGGAGAAGAAAATGAAGATATTACTACCTACAACCATGTATATTCCAGATGGTGGGTGAAATGTCTAGCTAGAAGATTTGAGTAAACCCTTGAGCCCAACTTTCTATTTATACACAATTACTATTGCCATATATGAGGATAGAAGCCTATACAGCCTGGGTTTACAAAACAGATTCCTTTGCCCAAATGGGTGAATTTGCTAAATTTTCTATGAAAAACTAGGGTAAGAGAATAATTTAGTTTCGATAAATTAGTCTAAAAAGCACTTCCTTTCCCCAAACACACTGCCATATTACTATTCTAAGCCGTAAAGCTGTGAAATGCTTTCCTAATAGGAGCTCCAGGCCCCAGAGTACAGCTGCATTGGGTGTTTTGTGGTACTACTAAGTGTGATGTCAAGGTACAGCCAACCCATCAGTGGGTTTGTCAGAATAGGGATTCCAACCCTTGACAGCTACCATGTGTTTCACAGCCATAACTGGTTTCTGGGTTGAGTAGCTTAAAATCTTAGCAGGTTACATTCATGATAGGGGATGAAGGACTGATTAGTTAATTCTAGGGTTACTTTAAATTCCAAAAAAAAAAAAATGATTCACATGGCAGAGCAAAACCATATTGTGACAGTTATGGAATATACAATAGATCTCATTGTGCTATTTCATGAAATATGTGTTTATGTAATCAATTACTGTACATGCAAATAGTACACAAGACCACAGATGAAAGATGGAGTTAACCTTGAGTATTTGTTGTAGACCTCCAACAATGTAACTATTTTCACAGAATGGATAGGAACCTTCAATATAGTATTTTTCAACCTAACACTATACTCAGATCTCTCTCTATATTTTCTTCATTTTTAGAGGAGCAAAAAATACCAATCAGCTACTCTGAGTTTAAACTCACTGTAAACTCTTGTGCTGACTACATACTTGCCAGTTTTGTGGCTTTAAATTGGCTTTTAACCACTATCATTCCCAATGTTTAGATGCTGAATTGATTAAAAGAAAATCATATCTTGATTGTTATACCTTGGCCCTATAAATAAATGTTTGAGATGCCTAACGCATAGGGGCACCATGTCCCATATATGTCCCATATATGGAGGGAATACACTCTAAAACAATAGTTTTAGGGTACTATAAGGTCTTAAAATTAAGTCCAGCTATCATCTGGACCCACCAATGTAATTAAGCTTTATACTTTAATAAACCTCTGAGCATTGTATTGTTGCTCGAAAGGATTTATTTTTCTTTGTGTACAGCATTTAAATTTTCCTTTATTTCAAACTTTATTGTAAAAGTTGAACTACTTTTTCAATAGATTTCTCCCAGTTTCTATGGTATGGTTTGAGAACCTAGGCTTGTAGGTGAAAGCTGATCTTTTTGTGGCTGCATTTTTAGATTTTTCGTGATTGTGTGCAATAGATCTTTTAATGTGATTGAACAATATTGCTGTCTCCATACTCCTGAGTATATTGGTACCTTCCTCTTCCACTGAGCCTGGTGTCGTGGTGCTATCACTTCATTTATGGGCAGTTCTTACATTACCCAAGATATGTTTTAATAATGCATACATACAATTTGATAAAGCTTGTAACACATTCCATTTTATTTCTTATAGAATCTTGGATTTAAATGGCAATGGAGCCTCACAAAAGACTGGAGTTTCTTACGAAAAAAGGAGCAAGACAACCAAGAAATGCCATGACCTGTCTTGATTAATCACAAAACATAGTAGTTAAAAATCTGAAAAAGGCAAACAAAAAAGAAAAAGGGAAGTGTACTGGGGTCAGCAGGGCTAAGGACAGAGGTAAGCTAAGCAAAGGAAAGGGATCAGCAGGGTGGAAAACAGGGGCCACCAGGGCAGTGTATAGGGGTCAGCAGAGCAGAGGACAGAGTTCAGCAGAGCAGCAAACAGGGGTCAGCAGGGCAAGGGACAGGGGTTAGCAGAATGGAGGAAGGATGGAGGACAGGGGTCAGCAGGATGGAAGACAAGGCTCAGCAGGGCGGTGTACAGGGGTCATCAGGACAGTGTTTCTGGGGTCAGCAGGGTGGAGGACAGGGGTCAGCAGGGTGGAAGACAGGGGGCAGCTGAGCAGAGCACAGGGGTCAGTAGAGCAGTGTATAAGGGAGAGCAGAACAGAGGACAGAGATAAGCAGAACAGAGAACAGGGCTCAGCAGGGTCTCCAGATGAGGGAGACTGTGAGGACTAAGGGTGGGGGGACTGTGAAGACTGAGGATGGGGGGAGAGACTGTGAAGACTGAGAATGGGGGGAATGACTGTGAAGACTGAGGATGGAGGAGAATGTGAAGACTGAGGATGAGGAGACTGTGAAGACTGAGGACTGTGTGTCAGTGGGACAGAGGATGAGGGTCAGCAGGGCAGAGCACAGGGATCAGCAGGGTAGATGACAGTAGTTAGCAGGGAAGAGGATGGTGGTCTGTACAGCAGAGGACAGCGGTCAGCAAAGGAGAGGACTGCCCTGCTGACCCCTGACCTCTGCTGTACAGACCACTATCATCTTTCCTGCTGTCGTCTGCCCTGCTGACCCCTGCGCTTTGCCCTGCTAACCCCCATTCTCTGCCCTACTGACACACAGTCCTCCACCCTGCTGACCCACATTCTCTTCTCTTCTAACCCCTATACTCTGCTCTATGGACCCCTGTGCTCTGTCCTGCTGACCCCCATCCTCTGCCCTGCAGAATCCCCAGAGTATAGAATGGGGTTCAACAGGGTAGCAGGTAAGTATAAACTAATTGTGTTTAGGTTATATTAGGGAAAAATATTTATCTTTATCTGTATGGGAGCTGAAAATACCAATCAGCTACTTGAGCAAAGGACAGGGGTTAGCAAAGCAGTGTACAGGGATCAGAAAGGCAAAGACAGGGGTCAGTAGGTCAGAGGGCTGAAGACATTTCCTATACACTTTGTGGTAGAAGAAGCTTTATACTGGGACTAGTTGCATCCAGAAAAGATTTTTGTTACTTACAATTTTTTTTTAACAAATATCCAATGGAAAAGGCAGTTCCTTCGGTGAATGCTGCTATTGCTTGCCTCAATAGATCCCTCACGGAGCCAACACTGCAATCAAAACCTTGGTGAAGGTTCAGGAAGAGGTGGATAGGCCGAACAGGAAACAGACAAACTGGTAATAATTCCCCTCCTAGAGCGAATCTGAGAAACCACTGATATGAGTTCAGGTTTGGGATGTGTAGGTATGCGCCCTTTACGTCCACTGAGATCATCCAGTCTCCTGGTTGAATGGGTTGAATTATGAATTCCATTTTGAACCTTTCCACTCAAGTGAAGCGATTTAACTAATTGAGGTTGATCACTGGTCTTAAAACCTCTGTCTTTTTCTTGACCAAAAAAGGCGGCAAAAAGAAGCCTGTAAACCTCTGACAGGACAGGCACAATTGACACAACTGTCATGGTGAGGGTAAAGGAGCATTCTGGGGGTTGTTGCCTGAAAAGCCAATAATGGCATTGGCTCACTGTAGAGAGTACACATGGATCCAAGCAATTAATCCTCTAGATCTGGGCGAACCTGAATAGCCTGGCTCTGACTGCGCCCTTGGACGGGACTCGCATCAAAAAGACTTCTGAGTTTCTAAGGGGGCCAAAGGGCCCCTTGCCCTCTGAGACTTGAGGAAAGTGGACTGGGTTCCCTTCTTACTCCTTCTGGAGTCCTTGGTTTGCGAAAGCCCATACAATCTCGGTACCTGGTCAGGGCTACTCTGGCTGACTGCCTCAGCTGGCATCTGGATTTTCCATCCTGAGGAAGCAGCCCTGACTTTCCACCTGTGACCCTGGAGATTGCTGCCTCCAGATTTTGCCTGAAGAGTGCTTTACCACCAAAGGGTAATTTACAGCAGCTTTGCTTGGAGGATGGATCAGGCACCCAAGGCCTAAGCCAAAGGGCCCTCTTAGCTGTTACAAAGCTGAACATCACCCTGGAGGACCATCTAATGATGTAGATGGCGACCCCCCAACAAGGTCTGCCAAGAGCTTCAGCTCATCAAATGCCTTAATGATGTTCTCCTTGGGGACTTATCTTTTGATTGCATTCTACAAATTTTGAGTCCAGACACACGTGGCACTCGCCAATTAAGTTAGAGCAATATCGGGCTTACAAGCACCGCCTGCAGGTAGGATTTTCACAACTCCATGTCTATGTATCTGTCTGGAACATCCTGAAATGAAGAGAAATCTTCCATCGGGAGTGTTACATTCCTTGCCAGTCTGGTGACTGCTGCATCCACTGTCGGTGGGTTGTCTAACACTGCTGCATCTTCCTCTGCCAGTGGGTACAAGCTTTTGCAGAGAGAACAACTTTCTATCCATCTTTTGCCATCCCTCCTGAAATAGGCCTTGATCTCTGACATTAGAGGAAGTTACCTACCTGTTTCTTTAGTTTTGGGTCTTCCCATTCTAGCGCTGGATGAATGGTTGCACCATGCTGAATTTAAGCCTGAGCATTCAAGGTCTTCCACTGAGGTGAATGCATTGCTTTCCTCTCCTTTGGATAAGTTTGGCTCCGTGGCCAGACCTGGTAATTGAACTTGAGCCTCCTGCTGAGCTGGAGTCACCCAGGAAGTAACAGGTACCTCTCTAGTTAGAGACAGCCGTCCAGCTTGATTTAGAACTTGTAAGGGAGCCACGTTCTGCTCATCCATCTCTGAACTTGGTTGCCTTAGTTGGCCAGTCCTGGACTACCTGTTTGAGAAGGGTTGACACTTGCTGACTCTCATACTCTCTCTCTCTCTGGCAAGGTGTCTGAAACAGCCTTCACAAACTAACTTGTCGTAATAGGGTCCACCCCACATGACCAACATTTATTACCTTTGGGACGCTGTGCCCTCTGAGGAGATGCTGAGTGTTTGCGTTTGTATGAACTCTTGTAACCTCTAATGGACTTTGCCAGGACTGGAGGAATTACTGTCTTCTCTGGGAATGCCATGATGGACCGGGGAACCTCTGGACCTTTTTGAGCGTGAGTGTGAGAGTGGGCTGGGCTGTAATATAGAATAAAGCACGCTGATCAGGGCATAACACACTCTTCTTCCTGTCATCTTCTTACTTACCCAAAGGTGCCCTTACCTGATGTTGTGGTGGTCTTGGCTATGTGGCGGCAGGCTCATGCGGGTGAAATGAAGGACACAAAGGAACTGCATGGCAGAAGGAATAATGAAAGGATAAGCATGAATATGAATAATTTATTAAGAATCTAATACCCCCAGCCTTCCTGCCAGGAAGGCTCTGTCAGAAGACAGAATAATAGCCGCAGAAGAATCCCTGTTTCCCGAATGCCTGGAAGAAGAGGAGTGTTAGCGCGTGCTAACGTGCAAATGCATATGCGCATGCGCGGAAATGCGAACATCCAAATACATATGAACATGCGCGAATGTGTGCGGCACATTCCATGACAGATAAGTGTAGCAAATGGGCTATTTAAGCTGGATCAGCACCCAGGATCAGTGCTGTCTCATCTACAGCATTCTGTGAGTATCTGTTTCCAGTTACCTGCATCCGTTCTTAAAGTTTTGACCTGGCTTGTTCCTGACTAGTCCTGTTTTCTACCTGTATCGACCCCGTCTTATTCTTTGACCATTCTCCTGCCTTTGCATCTGTACTTGATGTGATCATTTTGTGTATGACTCGGCTTGTCTGACTCTGCTTACGTTCCAGCCCCTCCAGAGCTACCAAGTTGCTGGCACCTGTCAAGCTACCTTTGGGTCCTGCTCTTTGGCTAAGTACCAGCCTGTTCCTGCCCACGGAGACCTGCTGCCATCTGGCGGACTACTGGATCAGTAGCCCAACAGCAAGCACATTTACCGGCACTTGTGCGACTCTGCACTCCTGCACTACCTGTATACTCTACCAGGGGCCCCGATTCAGAGGTGCAAGAGAGGCCTTCCTCTGCATAAACCAGGCTCTACCCACCAGGTACATGACACTTCCAGACTAGGGAGCAAATGGAGCTCACTTGGTTCCCAGCAAGAGAAAAGGCCTGCAACTAAACAGCATAAGAAGCCAAAAGGAGAAGAGGCATCTGCTAAGGAGGGCAACTGCCCTTTTAAATAAGGTGCCTCTGCCGATCCCCACCCTCCAGAACTCCAGCAAAAAAGGCCAAAACCTTCTTGGGGAAGCCCTTTTTCACACATTCTACATGGTCTCCACAACTTTGCAGCTCATCGCGCATGTGTGAGCCTCTCTGGGTTTCAGCAAAGTGGTCGCCGGAGCCCAAAACATACTGCGCATGTGTGGAAATCTGCGATCGCCCACAGAAAAACGTCAGCCGGCTCAAAAAGAGGAGAGAGATCCAAGTGCACCCCTTAGCAGCACGAGGAGGGAGAAGAGAGATGATGGAGCCAGGAACCATGTGGAAGGAAAAGTAGAATATACAGCCCTCAGGAAAGAGAAAAAGGGAGAAACCTGAGGAGAAAATAAGTGGCTGAGAGGCAGAGGCCAGAAGAGAAAACAGAAGCCTGGATTCTGGACAAAAGTAAGCAGGCCACAAGAGGATTACTGTCTCTGATTGGAGAACACCTTGGCCCCAAAAGACCACCAGAAGGGGCTCCCCACCTTGTTTGTGCATTTAGCAACCTAAGACATGGGACCATGCCTGGGAGAGGCTGAACCCAGATGGACCCCGACACAGTGGGCAGGTAAGGGCTTATCCTGAATGTAATAGTCTGTAGGCGTTGATCTTGAGGACAAAAAGGCAAATGGGGGAGGTTGCTCTCAGTCAGACTTTTATAGATTTAAACAGGTCCCGTGGGTGGGGATAGGGGCAGAGCTATATCATATGTATGCTGTTGTCAGGAAAAAGTTTTTGGCTGGACATAAACATTAGTGTAGGAGGAATTTCAGTAATAAATATGACTTTACCCAGTTGTGGTGCTTCCTTTTCTGTAGCTAATAAATGTAGTAAAACCAAGAAAAAGCTTTTATTGTAGAACTGTTTTCTTGGCAGCTAACTCCTCATTTGAGCATAAAGTATCTGCATATTCTAAACAAAATTCATTCCTTCTGACCAGAGTGGCTTATTCAAATTAAACTAATTCCCTGCACTCCTGTGACTAACCATTCTGGTCTGGAGATTAAATTAAGCAATATTTCTCCAGGGTACAGTTGTGTTTCAGCAGCAGTAAACTCTTCTGGTTTGTTCAAAGATATTTTGATGATTACCATAAATACAAGGAGCTGTTTAATTAAAAAATACAAAGATACAGCTGAAACACATATAATGTCTATTAAGCTGAAAATGGCTCATGAATTTCATCTAATGAAAGTGAAATGCCTGGTATTGAGAAAGATCAATATTATAGTGGCTGCATGGGCATGCATTGTTATAATAGCAGTTTAAAATATTATGTGTTATTTTACTGGTGTAAATGGGCCTTTTCCAGTGCAAAATTATCATTATTTATCACCTTAGTTATTTCTGCATAATCGCCGGGAGTCAATTGTGGGTACATCATGTAGGACTTAGAACCTGTTAAGTATGGCTTTGTGCAGTTCCCCACACTTATACCGATATTGTTCTTATTACCTGGTTATTCACACTAATGGATATGGTATGCAATTACTTATGGTGGCACAATCACATGAGATCAACACTTTCATCCCAGACCGAATAACTTCTTGTTACGGTCATTCAAATGTGTACAGTGTTATTTCAGGATCAATATCACCTTTGCTAAGAAATCAGCATATTTTTGAGTATCTATACAATTATTTTGGTTTGTTTCTCTGATTTAATAACTTAAACTTAGATCTCAGTGCCAGTTCAAACCACATGCAGTCCAGTGCATTTTTTTCTGCATCATAAAATACATGGAAAGTAGGTTACATGGTTTCCAATGGCATAGTTCACACCAGTGCAGTGAGTTCCAGGGCTTTCCAGTTCCAGAAAAAAAGTAGAACATGTTGCATTTTTCCTGAACTAGACTGTACTGGAACACAGTAAAAGGCATCAAAAAATGCACTGGAATGTACTGAAACACATCAAAAACACATCCAAAATGCACCGGAGCCCAGTACAGTGAAAAAAAAACAGGAAAAAAGAATAAAAAAAGCATCTGGAATGCATCCAGAAACACATCAAAAATTCACCGGAACGCGCACAAAAAGCATTAAAAACACCCATGCAAAAATACATCCGGAACGGACCTGGCATGCGTTTTTTCGTTTTACCGGCCCTAAAGGTGCATGTTTGACAGTCCAAATAAGCAAACCAAATCCAGTTATTATGTGATGCACAAGCCTCATAAAATAAACAAAAAACCTCCTTCACCTGACTGAGCCAAATTATCCTTCACTTGTGTTTTACATGCCCCCCTCCCAGACACTGTGGCTCACAGTGGGAGGTTCAGCAACAGAGACAGTACTGCCAATAAAGAAAGCAATGGGCAGGACTAGGTGTGACCAGGTGCTGACTGAAAAGCTGCAGGCTTGTAGATCAGCATTGATAATGCTTATAACCACATTACAAACAAATGGCTGCTGCACCCACCTATAACTGGCCTTTGCAGCAAGGAGCACATGTAAAACAAAACCAAGAAAATTCCCAAATCAACTTGTCAACCAGCCTGCAACCAACCAAATGATCCTGTTTAACAGTATGCTTTAAAGACAGGGGGTTTAGTTGGCACACATTTGCAAATACATGCGTAAGCTTCAGAGCCACTTCATGGCACCCCAGTATTTTGAGAGCCTCTATAGTATAAGCAAATGCATTATAATGGATAGGCAGAGGGCAGGTGAGCCTGGAGGGCTGCCCAGTCCGCCTTGTGCCTCCTTAAAGGCACAAGGCAGACTGAACAAGCCAATTCAAGCCAAGCCAATTAGAGTCTCAGGATCTAATTATGTGGCTTGAAAAAAAAACCTCATACAAACGTATGAGCCTGGCGCCCTGAAGGGGAGTGGCGCCCCTGTGCTCCTAAACCCCCTTTCACATGGAGCGGACTCCTGCTCAGCGGGGTATCTGTCTGCTGATCCCCGCTGAACAGGCGCATGAAAGGTCCGTATCCATTCCGCTGATGCAGAGCGGACACAGAAACAGCCCGTTGTTCTCTATGAGGCGGTCAGATGGAAACGGACCGCCTGTCTATTTCCATCGGATACCCTCTGAACCGATCTGCTAGATGGATGGGGAATAGAATCCCCATCCATCTGTTTTTAGCAGACTGGACTGGATCGGATGCAGGTGGGTGTAAACGGATACATGTCCATTTACATCAGCCTCTCCATAAAGAACAATGGGTGGTCCGATTGGGCCCTCCTGAAAAACGGACAGGCAGACCCGATGGGTCTGCTTGTGTGAAAGGGGCCTAAGGCCTTGTTCACACAGGGCCTACACAGCGTACCTTTACAGGGATGCACAGGTGTTCCATGCATCTCTGTGCAGGATGTTTCATTTATGTCATTTGGGATGTAGCAACTGCATGAACAGAGCCGTTGCTCCCAATTTTACATACATGTAGGTACGGATGCATGTCCCTGAGCTCACACTGTCTGCGTTCAGGGGTCATGTACCCACACCCACGCGGATGTCAGATTGGGAACAGCAGCTATGCCTGTGCAGCCATTGCATGCCAATTGACATAAATGGTGAAAGGAAATAGTAGGTATTCTGGGAGGACCACCCATCTATTAGGTACACCAACAGTGCCCTCAGATATCTAGAGACTCCATGAAATGAGAAGCAAGTTATGCATTCATAAAATGTCTGCCTTTATTAGGTGTGTTACAGCTTATATATGGTTCAACATACCAATAGAAAAAAGGGAGGGGGAGTGGTTAGTAAATGATGTATTTGTATAGAAATACAGTATCTTAAAAAAGTGAGTACATCCCTCACCTTTTTGTAAATATTTTATTATATCTTTTCATGTGACAACACTGAAGAAATTACACTTTGCTACAATGTAAGGTAGTGAGTGTACAGCTTGTATAACAGTGTAAATTTTCTGTCCCCTCAAAATAACTCAACTCAGCCATTAATGTCTAAACCGCTGGCAACAAAAGTGAGTACACCCCTAAGTGAAAATGTCCAAAGTGTTAATATTTTGTGTGGCCACTATTATTTTACAGCACTGCCTTAACCCTCTTGGGCATGGAGTTCACCAGAGCTTCACAGGTTGCCACTGGAGTCCTCTTCCACTCCTCCATGACGACATCACAGAGCTGGTGGATGTTAGAGGCCTTGCGCTCCTCCACCTTCCATTTGAGGATGCCCCACAGATGCTCAATAGGGTTTAGGTCTGGAGACATGCTTGGCCAGTCCATCATCTTTACCCTTAGCTTCTTTAGCAAGGCAGTGGTCATCTTGGAGGTGTGTTTGGGGTCGTTATCATGTTGGAATACTGCCCTGTGTCCCAGTCTCCGAAGGGAGGGGATCATGCTCTGCTTCAGTATGTTACAGTACATGTTGGCATTCATGGTTCCCTCAATGAACTGTAGCTCCCCAGTGCCGGCAGCACTCATGCAGCCCTAGACCATGACACTCCCACCACCATGCATAGCAATTGTCCATGAAATATAAAGAGGGAAGGGGCGTGACTGTCCATAAAAGCAAGTGGGAGGGGCATGGCAGCCTTTAGGCCAAATAAAAATAGTCCCAAAGAAAAGCACAAAAAAAGTCTCTTGTATGGCTTCTGAATGTCCATTAAATTCATAAAAAGGAAGGAAAAGGAAATGTCCACATTCTCATTCTCCTAAACTTTTCCCAAACGTTTGGTTCGATTCTGTGCTACCCATATTTTACAGAGACCCTCCACCCCAAAAACCCTGCCTCTCTTTGTAAGGATAGAACTCAATATCCACAGACAGACAGGAACTGATGCATTGGGCTAGACTTGGGTCTTCGGGCTGGCGTATCTGGCTCCCTCTCTTGTGATGCTCACTGGAATTCTGTAGACATTGGGCGTGCATCATTGTCTAACCCTCAAAGTGTCAATCCCAGGAAGATTTTCCAGAAGGCGTCGGCCTTTACTCATCTCAGCACTTCCTAAGGTATTTGAACAACAAAGAAAAACAACGAAGATTTCCATGTAAAAGCTGTAGTCATCTCTTCATCCGGATAGGGTATAGAGCAGGGTATGAATGGGGTGGGCATTTCCTCATGTGCATAGGGCTAGGGGTGAATGCTGGCTGGCTGGGGCAGATACTCCTCACCCAACATGAATAATTACAGAATCTACCTGATCAATTCAGGCCTTAACCCTTTGAGGTATTAAAAATAATATTCCCCATTGACTCAAACATAAGTAGAGAATGCAGAAATAAAAATGTTTCTCAGCAAGAGTTTTCATTATATAGATTCAATATATTTCACTAAACATTTTTGTCCCCTTCAAATCCAGTATTTCAACAAAACTTAAACATCTTTTAGTTCCTTCTATCCCCAGGACCCAAGGTTACCCGAGGGTCTCCGAACAGAACATTTTACCCAAACACATATCCTGACTCAGAAGTCAGCCTCCCAACTTTTCAAACATATCTGACCATCAGCAACAAACAAAACATTGATGGATAAACAACATTACATCATTAACACTTCATGATTGACACTCTGGGAATTCAAAAAGTAAATATATCCAGAATAGTCACTCTGACTTTTATTCAAACAAATTTCCCCTCAATATTTTAGTATCTCATGGACTCAATACATGCAGCAATTTATTTTGGTCCTGGTTACTTAATTTCAGTAACTCTTCAAACATTTATAGTTTCACCCTTTTATGCCAAAATCCCATTATCAATTTTAATTTAACCCCACACTTTTAGGGAAATATGCATTATCAGGAACATGGGCCTAATAACCTCTACTCCCAAAACAAGAAAACACAATATGAGACAACTCTTTGTGTACATTTTAAACAAACACTTTAAGATAACAATACCCTGTGCATTTATTAAACACAATACAGCCACTTTCTCATTCCACATTCATTTGGCCATTTCATTCATTCTTCATTTGGATCTGTTTTCCATATTTTTCCCTTTAAAACCTTTGAACACCTTTTCAATATTTTTAAATCCTTATCTCACCCGAAGTATATATTTTCCCTAGTGCATATGATTACACAACACAGTTACTTCTCTTTTTCTCTACTAACCACAATTCCTCTGGCGTAGAGCCTGAAATACATTAATTCCTTATTCTTTCCATAGCGTAGATATATACTGCTTAATTATAATATTCTTAAACTTGTATTTAACCAAAAAAAGATAAAATCAAACATTTTAAAATCCCCAATCCTAGTTATTATAGCCCAAACACAATTAAAACTATTTGCACAACTATAGCAAATTTTCTGTTATTGAAAAGAAAAATCACCTTTTATCTTCAATAATGTAAGGATAGGCAATGCAATTAAAACAGTCCTTAAAATCAGACTTTAACTGAAATAATCAAAATACCCTATACATAAATTGAAATGCTATTCTTAAAAATTTGTATCTAATCAGGTTCCTGAAAAAAAACAAACATTTGGTACCCCGAAGGGTTAACGCTGTGCTAGAAAACCAATTGATATAAAAAAATTTTTTAAAAAAATGAATCAAATATCAGCAAAGCAACCAGCATCAAAGAGTCAGATACAAAAACTCCAAATGCAAATATTAAAGAAACGATGCAGCGCTAAGTAAAGTGAATAATAATGTGAATAATAATGTGAAAAGTCCCAAAAGGAAAACTAAAGCAGTTGTCAGAAATAAAAAATATATAAAGATTCTATACTTTACATAAATGAATACATAGTATAATAAGCATCAAATCATAAATATGTGCCACAAAAAATAAATATATATTGATCCACCAGGAAAAATTCCAGTGTTAATTAGTGAAATCAGCTGAGATAAACACTGAATAACATCCAAGCGCTATAAATCACCATAAATGAAAAGCAAATGTATAAAAAGTCCCATCACAAGCAGTGCAAATGATTAAGAGAAAAAAAAAACTTTTCACATTATTATTCACATTTCATGAATAGACTAACAATAGTTGCAACAATTTAACAATAAACATGTCTTTTTATAGATAACTTTTTTGAATCAAATCCTTCTTTAACATTCACTCTCCACCTCAGAAAGTCTCTCGGACTCACTGAATATGTAATGAAAAAGCGGTGGAGAAGGAATGGTCGGTGGTTTGATCCCCTTTTTTCACTTGAAGCAAGCGGATATGTACCTCTGTGTATTGTGCTAAACAATACTTTGGATAGGAGGAATCACTCAAATAGTAACTTGTCCTTGTCCAAATCCATGATTCAATCTTCTTAAAGCACCACACACAGATGAGTACCTTATTCTGTCCCTCTCACCTGCCCACTTTAGCAACGCTCTTCGTCTTGGCAGGATCATAGGACATATGTCAACTACCTAACAATCCATTTGCATTCAGAAGAAAAAACAACTTATACTCTAAATTGGAGTTCCAAGTCAAGGCAAAAATTCACATACACATAAAATTAAGCATTTCTCTCTATTAACAGCAGCTTTCCCTTACCTAATAACCAGTAATTCACCAGTAGTTCATGAGCTTCAAAAAATGCTACCAGTGATACCACTTGTGTGTGCCCTGCACATATACACACTCCAATGCTCTGCTATACAATACTTCTTACATTTAAGCTATGTTCGGGTTAACCTCTTAACTCTTACCTTTCTGTTCCAACCTTTATTATTGAATTATCAGAACAAAGATGGCAATGTTATATGTGTTAAAACACTTGGTCTGTATTTGGCTAATCATTTAAAATAAGTAACAATAGTATGCTGAATGGCAAGTTCCCCTTTTATTGTTCCCTATATTAATTCATGGGCTTACACATATCTCAAAATTTCTCAATATCTACTGCGTAGATTTTAGACAGGCTGCAAAAAAATGTACTTCCTCATATTAAACCAGCTATCAATCCAGACAGTCCTTGACAATTTCATGTAATTCCTGACCATCCTTTGGTTCAAATAGTTTTCATAATCAATAAATACATGAAAATGAATTTCCCCATGATGCTACAGCAAACATGGACACTTTGCTAGGATTGGTACGCTTTGCCATGAATGTTTTCCATTGTCCCTTTAACCACTTGCTCACTGGGCACTTACACCCCCTTCCTGCCCAGGCCATTTTTCAGCTTTCAGCGCTGTCTCACTTTGAATGACAATTGCACAGTCGTGCTACACTGTACCCAAACACATTTTTTAGCATTTTCTTCACACAAATAGAGCTTTCTTTTGGTGGTATTTAATCACTGCTGGGTTTATTATTTTTTACAAAAAAAAGACCAAAAATTTTTTGGGACATTGACATTTATACAGCGATCAGTGGTATAAAAATGCACGGATTACTGTGTAAATGTCACTGGCGGGGAAGGGATTAACACTAGGGGGCAATCAAGGGGTTAAACGTGTTCCCTCACGTGTGTTTCTAACTGTGGGGGCAGTGTACTGACTGGAGGAGGAGACAGATCGCTGTTCATAATTAGTAGGAACAAACGATATGTCTCTCCTCTCCTGTCAGAATGGGGATTTGTGTGTTTAGACACACAAATCCCCGTCCTGGCTTTTGTGCCCGTGATCGCAGGTGGCCGGAGGACATTCGCTATCTTGCTCCCCACCCAAGAACCTCCCCAGATGCATAAAGCTGTTGCAGAGCCATGGACTCCTCCTATCCTTATGAAACTCTCTCCTTACGAAACTCTACACACTTGTCTTTGCCTAAGTTCAAGTTAATGGGGATTTAGTACTTTTACTTAACAGAACTCTCAAAAATACTTTACATTGAATTCTATATGATTCGAAAACAATCATGAGCAGTGCAAAACTTTCTTACTCTCCTCCTGTACACTATATTATTAGCTACAGAATGATGACAGGTGCCCTTTAAAGACCTCTTGTTTTATAGTTTGGCCTTCATTTAGTAAATCATGTGTGCAGACCCTCAAAGTCCTAACTATGAATTTAATATTGGTAATAAATGAATATGTTTGCAAGTGCAAGTGCACTTGGAAGTGCAGTTGCTTTAAATCTGAGGGGTAGATCTGAAATTAGGCGAAGCGCTGCTGATTTTATTATCCAATCATGTGCAAGCTAAAATGCTGTTTTTTAATTTCCTTGCATGTCCCCCACAGATCTACAGCAACTGTACTTCCAAGTGCACTTGTAGTGCAAAGTGGATTTGCCTTTCCTAAATAACCCCCACAGTGTCCCTAAGTTTCTAGATGTGAGCGCTACCTGGCCCCTGGAGTGGTAAGATCTATTAACTTTTCCACTGCAATCCGAAGATCTTAATACTTTCATTAATAAATAACTTCTCTCTTACTCTACCCCTTCAAAACTTTACTTGCTTTACCCTCTACAATGTAGGATGTTTTCATTAAAAACACCTTTAAACTCATTTACTTAATCCTTACCAATAGGGTGTTTGAATCAAAACATTCCCTCTCTTTAGACAACCCCCCAGCCCATCTAACACATTCTTTTGCAACCTTCAAAATACTATTCTTTTTACCTTCAAAGAGTCATCAAAACGTGTTAAACATGTACTTCAAGCAAATTACACATCTTTCAAGCAAAATTACTGTATATACTCGAGTATAAGCTGAGTTTTTCAGCCAATATTTCAGGCTGAAAACCCCCCTCGGCTTATACTCGAGTGAGAGCATGGATACCAGACATTAGGCTGCTTGCCCCGGGGCTGCTTTTAACTGTGGCTGCAGCGCTCCCCTCTCATCCTCCCTTACACAGCAGGAGACTGCTGATGCTCGGAGCTCAGTGTGAAACTTTTGGCTGTGCTGGGTCAAAAGTCCAGCCCTCTCTCCCTCCCTTACACAGCGGAAGACCGTGAAGAACACTGTGTCTATCACACGAGCTGGTCTAGGAGGAGGGCGGGACTTTTGTTACAGCACGGACGAAAGTTTCACACTGAGCTCCGAGATGCAGTGGGAGATGCCCGCTGTGCAATCCAGGTACTGACTGCATGAATGGGCACACAGTCACTACTAGTGAGATTGCAATGACGGGCACATTGAGGCTGCAATGATGGGCACAATGAGGTGGCAATGATGGGCGTGATACTACAATGATGGGCATAGTGAGGCTGCAATGATGGGCATGGTGAGGCTACAATGATGGGCATAGTAAGGCTGCAATGGTGGGCATGGTGAGGCTGTGGTGATGGGCACAGTGAGGCTACAATGATGGGCGTGGTAAGGCTGCAATGATGGGCATGGTGAGGCTGTGGTGATGGGCACAGTAAGGCTGCAATGATGGGCATGGTGAGGCTGCATGGATGGGCACAGAGCATGGTAAGGTTGCAATGATGGGCATGGTGAGGCTACGGTGATGGGTACAGTAAGGCTGCAATGATGGGCAGTTTGGCTGCATTGATGGGCACAGTGACGCCGGCAGCCTCTGTGTTGTCCATGATGCACCGCATCCTGAAAATTTACCAGTAGCTGCTGCATTTCCCACCCTAGGCTTATACACGAGTCAATAAGTTTTCCCAGTTTTTTGTGGTAAAATTAGGTGCCTCGGCTTATATCGGGTCGGCTTATACTTGAGTATATACGTTAAGCACTTATAATTACACTTCCATAAACAAATATTAATTAAAGGGAGACCTCATATACTATTGTACTTTTATTGTACTGACTGGCCGTTTAATATTTATTCTCTTTATACACTGTATGTCTATTTTGTTCTCTTAAGATATTTGTTGACACTCAGCAAAAATATAAATATCCGTTCCAATATTAAATCGCAGAGCCAAAACCCCCTTTTTCCATACGCACCACAGCAACAACATTTCTTAATTTCTTTTTAACACCTTAACCACTTCAGCCCCAGAAGGGTTTACCCCCTTCCTGACCAGAGCACTTTTTACAATTTGGCACTGCGTCGCTTTAACTGGTAATTGCGCGGTCATGCAATGTTGTACCCAAATTAAATTTGCATCCTTTTTTCCCACAAATAGAGCTTTCTTTTGATGGTACTTGATTGCCT
Organism: Aquarana catesbeiana; assembly: GCF_042186555.1. Classification (NCBI taxonomy): domain Eukaryota; kingdom Metazoa; phylum Chordata; class Amphibia; order Anura; family Ranidae; genus Aquarana; species Aquarana catesbeiana. Next base: position 150,253,771 of record NC_133332.1, on the reverse strand, counting down.
CTGCCATTTTTATTTTTTGCGATATAAACGGAAAAAGACCGACATTTTTTTTCTACTTTTTGTTATAAGAAAATTCCAATAAAGTATATTCTAGTCATACATTTAGGCCAAAATATATTTCGCCACATGTCTTTGGTAAAAAAAATGTCAATAAGCGTATATTTATTGGTTGTGCAAAAGTTATAGTGTCTACAAACTAAGGTACATTTTCTGGAATTTACACAGCTTTTAGTTTATGACTGCCTCTCATTTCTAGAGGTGCTAAAATGGCAGGACAGTACAAACCCCCCACAAATGACCTCATTTTAAAAAGTAGACACCCCAAGGAAATTGCTGAGAGGCATGTTGAGCCCATTAAATATTTAATTTTTTTGTCCCAAGTGATTGATTAATGACAAAAAATTTTTTTTACAAAAAGTTGTCACTAAATTATATATTTCTCACACATGCCATGGTTATATGTGGAATTGCACCCCAAAATAAATTTTTCTGCTTCTCCTGAGTATGGGGATACCACATGTGTGGGACTTTTTGGGAACCTAGCCACGTACAGGGCCCCGAAAACCAAGCACCGCCTTCAGGATTTCTAAGGGCATACATTTTTTATTTCACTTCTCACTACCTATCACAGTTTTGAAGGCCATAAAATGCCAAGATGGCACAACCCCCCCCCCCCCCCCAAATTACCCCATTTTGGAAAATAGAAACCCCAAGCTATTTGCTGGGAGGCATGTTGAGTACTTGAAATATTTTATATTTTGCCACAAGTTGCGGGAAAATGACAAGCTTTTTTTTTTGCACAAAGTTGTCACTAAATTATATATTGCTCACACATGCCATGGGCGTATGTGGAATAACACCCCAAAATACATTTTGCTAATTCTCCTGAGTACGGGGATACCACATGCGTGGGACTTTTTGGGAGCATACAGGGTCAGGATTTAGCTGCGTACAGGGTCCCGAAATCCAACCACCACCTTCAGGATTTCTAAGGGCGTAAATTTTTGATTTCACTCTTCACTACCTATCACGGTTTCGAAAGCCATAAAATGCCAAGATAGCACAACCCCCCCAAATGACCCCATTTTGGAAAGTAGACACCCCAAGCTATTTGCTAAGAGGCATGGTGAGTATTTTGCAGCTCTCATTTGTTTTTGAAAATGAAGAAAGAAACGAAAAATGATTTTTTTTCTTTTTCTTTTTTCAATTTTCAAAACTTTGTGACAAAAAGCGAGGTCTGCAAAATATTCACCATACCTCTCAGCAAATATCTTGGGGTGTCTACTTTCCAAAATGGGGTCATTTGGGGGGTTTTGTGCGATCTGGGCATTTCATGGCCTCGGAAACTGTGATAGGCAGTGAGGAGTGAAATCGAAAATTTACACCCTTAGAAAGACTGAAGGCGGTGCTTGGTTTTCGGGGTCCCGTACACGGCTAGGCACCCAAAAAGTCTCACACATGTGGTATCCCCGTACTCAGGAGAAGCAACAGAATGTATTTTGGGGTGTAATTTCACATATAAGTATAACGAGATAGGGAGTGGCGCTGTGCGTAAAGGATGTATTAGTGTAAAATGCTTATCTAATGGTAGTAATAGATGTATCAATGTGACATATTATAGGGAACAACAATAAATAGTAATCGCTATAAATGCAATACTATATATCCCACATAAAAATAGGAATAAAATAAATTAAGTGCTAATTCATTAATAGATTAATTAGTGCCAATAAATATAGAAAGTGCAGCTGTTATCTCATATGCAAAATTATTATTAATGTTGGTGACCACTAATAGTGTAGTATGACGTAAATGATAAAGTGATAAGTGCAAGGGTGTCAGATACAATACAATCAACAATGTTCCAGCACCTGCTGGATAGTAAAAATAAACTGCAAATATTAAATGAAGATAGAAAGTGTCCACAATCCTCTATAGTGAAGGACAAAAAGTGCAAAGTGATGTATGTGAAAAATATATATATGTAAATAATAGGTCTCATATGAAATTACAAAAAAGTTCATGTGATGTCTTCCACCGGATTTCTTCCAGATATTTAAAAACCAACTCCCCCTGATGTGATCCCACTCACCGGAACGCTATACCCCTGCAGGGGTATAAGCATAGGATGTCTGTATGCTGCCGGGTTCCGATCACATCCAGGTGTCATTCAGAACTTTATGTGTTGATATCCCCTCCAATCCAGTTCCTCAATCCGGATCAGCCACTTGTACACAGGAAAGAGATGGGGGAAGACGATAAACCCCTGTTGTAATCCTATTTCCAGCCGGACATCCACTCCAAAGTATTATATGTAATGAAAAAAGATTTTTTATATATATGATTCATCACTATTTCTTTTTATTATAGTCTTACATATATATTCGTAAACCAACATATTCTCTTCTCCTTCTGGTTCACACCAGCTTCGATTATATAACACACTCCTGTTTATTATTATATATTTTTTATACATTCTTTATACATTTTTAACCTATTGCCTATATAGATATATTTTTATGTGTATCAATTAATTTAATTATATTTTTTATATATATTTCATATACATTTTTTATATATATATTGTCTAATCCATCCATTTAATTTTCCTGTTTTAACCTCCTGAGGTAATTAGAATCTATACTTTTTAACTTTCGGCTTTTGGGTTCAAGTTATCTGACTGCCATCTTATTTGTAGAGTTTTACCAGATAGTATCTGGTTTGCAAATTACATTTTTCCACGGCCGCTATTCCATGTAAACTATTATAAATATCCCACTAGATGGCGCTCAAGGAGACCCTATCCGTTCATAAAGGATCTCCTTTTGCCTAAGGATGCTGAACGTGTATAGACCTTGGTTTTCGTCTCCATAATTGAGCGAATTTTTCGATTGGATCTATATGATGCTCGTCATTTAGCATCTAACGTGGGATTGGCCGCAGCATGTATTGCACCCAGATATAAGACGTTGAGAGGGCCAAGATGGCAGCGCCTCCGATGACGTCTGTGTGACGAAACGCGTAAGGCGGGACTATCTTGGCACGCACAACGTCACTTCCTGTTACTGTGGTTTTCGCTAGCTGACCGGTGGAACGCAAGCGGTAGCTGTGCACCACGCTGCGTCCCGGAACGGCTAGGGGAGTTAGAGAGCTTGCATGCTCCCTCCCCTCTTTTTTTAATCCTTTTAAATTTAATTCATTTACTCCTTGGATTCACTATGCTCCTTGGACTGTATAAGCATTTACAAATAAACGTTATTTAAAGGAGTTACGCTATGTGGAGCAATTTTTTCATTACATATAATACTTTGGAGTGGATGTCCGGCTGGAAATAGGATTACAACAGGGGTTTATCGTCTTCCCCCATCTCCTTCCTGTGTACAAGTGGCTGATCCGGATTGAGGAACTGGATTGGAGGGGATATCAACACATAAAGTTCTGAATGACACCTGGATGTGATCGGAACCCGGCATACAGACATCCTATGCTTATACCCCTGCAGGGGTATAGCGTTCCGGTGAGTGGGATCACATCAGGGGGAGTTGGTTTTTAAATATCTGGAAGAAATCCGGTGGAAGACATCACATGAACTTTTTTGTCATTTCATATGAGACCTATTAGTGTTATTAATTGTCTTACCACCAGTCTACGAGAGACACATCTCCACATATATGTACCAATTATTCCCCAGTTTGGGTCTTAATATTTGTACAATTAATTCCTTTTTTTTCTTGTGTTTATATATATTTTTTCTACACATCTATTTATATATTTCTTATCTAATTTTTGTATCCTCAGCATTTTCACATTGAGGGTTGTGGACACCCTCTATCTTTTATACACACTTTTTTATATACATTTTATATATATATGTATAATTCATATATATATTTGTCACATACATCACTTTGCACTTTTTGTCCTTCACTATAGAGGATTGTGGACACTTTCTATCTTCATTTAATATTTGCAGTTTATTTTTACTATCCAGCAGGTGCTGGAACATTGTTGATTGTATTGTATCTGACACCCTTGCACTTATCACTTTATCATTTACGTCATACTACACTATTAGTGGTCACCAACATTAATAATAATTTTGCATATGAGATAACAGCTGCACTTTCTATATTTATTGGCACTAATTAATCTATTAATGAATTAGCACTTAATTTATTTTATTCCTATTTTTATGTGGGATATATAGTATTGCATTTATAGCGATTACTATTTATTGTTGTTCCCTATAATATGTCACATTGATACATCTATTACTACCATTAGATAAGCATTTTACACTAATACATCCTTTACGCACAGCACCACTCCCTATCTTGTTATACTTATTTCATTTAGGGTACACGTTGTGTCCCTTGCCTACATAGGGGGGCTGCGGTTGCGAATACATCCTATAGCGCGGATCCATTGACAAAACTAATTTCACATATGCCCATGGCATGTTTGAGCAATATATCATTTAGTGACAACTATGTGCAAAAAAAAAAAAAAAAATTTCTTTTTCTCGCAACTTATGTCACAATATAAAATATTTCATGGAATCGACATGCCTCTCAGCAAATAGCTTGGGGTTTCTACTTTCCAAAATGGGGTCATTGGGGGGGGGGGGTTTGATCTGTCCTGGCATTTTATGCACAACATTTAGAAGCTTATGTCACACATCACCCACTCTTCTAACCACTTGAAGACAAAGCCCTTTCTGACACTTTTTGTTTACATGGAATTTTTTTTTTTTTGCCACAAAATTACTTTGAACCCCCAAACATTATATATTTTTTAAAGCAAAGGCCCTTCAGATTAAAATGGTGGGTGTTTTTTTTTTTTTTTGTGCAGTATTTGTGCAGCGATTTTTCAAATGCATTTTTTGGGGAAAAAACACACTTTTTAAAATTTTAATGCACTAAAACACACTATATTGCCTAAATGTTTGATGAAGTAAAAAAGATGATCTTAGGCCGAGTACATGGATACCAAACACGACATGCTTGAAAAATTGCGCACAAACGTGCAGTGGCGACAAACTACATACATTTTTAAAAGCCTTTAAAAGCCTTTAACAGGTTACCACTTTCGATTTACAGAGGAGATCTACTGCTAAAATTACTGCCCTCAATCTGACCTTTGTGGTGATACCTCACATGCATAGTGCAATTGCTGTTTACATTTGACACCAGACTGACGGCTTTGTTCGCCTTTGTGTGAGAGCAGGAGGGGGACGGGGTGCTTTTTTTTTGCTTTTTTATCTTATTTTTAAACTGTTCCTTTATTTTTTTTTTTTATCATTTTTATTGTTATCTCAGGGAATGTAAATGTCCCCTATGAGTGCAATAGGTAGTGACGGGTACTCTTTTTTGAAAAAATTGGGGTCTATTAGAACCTAGATCTCTCCTCTGCCCTCAAAGCATCTGACCACACCAAGATCGGTGTGATAAAATGCTTTCCCAATTTCCCAAAGGCTCTGTTTACATCCGGCGAAACCTAAGTCATGAAATGACGTACCCAAGAAGCAAACATGGTAAAACATAATAACAATAAAACATTGCAGAATAGAATACAGTAAAAAAGAGCAGAACAATAGTGAGAGAATAGAGAGAGAGAGAGAACAATAAAACAACAACTATTTTTGTTTTTGTTTTTTTCTATATTTTTTGTGTTTTTTTGTGTTTTTTTTTTTTTTTTTACTTTTTTTTTTTTTTACACTTTTTTTTGTAACTATAACTGTTCCAGGTTCTGGTCTCTCAAAATGTGATGGCATCTTGGGAGACCCTGTGAAAGTGTGCCTAGTCTGTGCAGTGCTGTACCCTACGCTAATACTCAACTAGTGTATGGTAGCGTTCAAAACATTCACCAATGCAAAGACCAGGATTGTCAGGACAGGAGGGACAATAATAGAGGGTGTCACACCTACTGTATATCTGCGCTTGCTGCAGACACGACATCTTCTTTGGGGGGCTTGTTGGATAGGGATAATTGGGAGGACATAAGGAAAATGCCTCTCATGCAGCCGGCTTACTGCATTTGGATTGGGAAGGTGAGGTGGAGCACGGTCTGGAAACAGAAGGGCTCTGACGATCTCTGGAATTTAAGGAAGGATCCAGTCCGTCCTGAAGCTCTGTATAGCACATTAGCGTTCAGCAAAGCCAATTGAAATAAGTATACAGACACTTTCTTGTACCAGCGTCGGGTCTTAGAGGCAACTAGGTACGGCTCCAACAACTGGTCGTTGAGGTCCACCCCTCCCATATTAAGGTTTTATTCGTGGACACAGAGGGGTTTCTTCCACAACACCAGTCGCCGTAGGAATTTGGACCGTCGTGTCTGCATGAAGAGAGGTAAGAACAAAAACATTCTTATTATCCCTCCACTTTACAGTGAGCAAATTATTCCACTTGAAGCAGGCTCTCTCCCCCAGCCTAAGATGGGAATCTACAAGCCGCTGGGGAAAGCCTCCCAGCCACATGCTCCAATCTGATGATCAAACAAGTGACTAAAAAGTGGCAGGCTCGTGTAATAATTGTCCACATACAAGTGGTACCCCTTTCCGAATAAATCTTCCCGCAAAATCTTGACAGCACTCCCTATGTAATCTGGGCAGTTTGGCGGCTCTACGTGGCTATCTTTTCCCTCGTAAACCATAAAACTACATGTATAGCCTGTGGCCCTGTCACAGAGCTTATACATCTTGACCCCGTATCTGGCACGCTTGCTGGGAAGATACTGTTTAAAAGACAAGCGGCCAGAAAACTTAATCAGGGACTCATCAACGCGGACAACTTGATGGGGAGTAAACAAGTCTGCAAAACGTTGGTTGAAGTGGTTTACGAGGGGCCAAATTTTGTAGAGCCAATCGTATCCAGGGTCTCCATGAGGACGACAGAGTTCATTGTTGTTGAAATGCAAGAACCTCAAGATCTGCTCGTATCGTGCCCTGGTCATGGAAGCAGAGAACACAGGCATAGGGTGAATTGGGTCAGTGGACCAATATGACTGCAACTCACTCTTTTTAGTTATGCCCATGAGGAGGGATAGGCCCAGAAATCTTTAATTCGGAAACCGTAATTGGTTTCCAATCTCTGGCAAGGGAGGACTGGGGAATAGCGGCGATGTTTTGACCAGCATACAAATTGCTTTGGTCCACAATAGATTTATAGAGATCTTCGGTGAAAAACAGCGAATAAAAATCAAGTGACATAAAATCAACTGTTTCCACCTAAATGCTGGGTTGGACAGTGAATGGGGGAAATACGGGTGCTGCAGAAGTGGTGGGTTCCCAATTAGGATTGGTGAATGCAGCAGGAAGGGCACTATGGGCTCGACGGGCCTGTGTTTGTCTTCTTCTTGGTGGCAGTGGGACACTACTTGTGCTTGCCACCTCACCAGCTTTAACTGCACTTATGGGACTCCCCACATCACCACATGTTACTGGAGTGCTGGTTTGACTACGACCAGGGTGTACTAGGCCGCTGGTGCTTGCCAGTTCACCAGAAGGAATATCAGCACTAGTACTTCTCTGCTCCATACGAGAGCCCTGCGGTTCTTGCACCTCAACAGCAGAAGATCAGAGTCTGGTACACCTGACCTTGGCAGGGACCACAACTCCGTCATCAGAGCTATCTGTCATGGAGCCGCTGTCGTCTACAGGATTGTATTCTGAGCCTGAATCTGACAGATGAGTGACATCCTCTTCACTATCTGTCATGCTCAGAAACGTGTAAGCCTCTTCACTACTGTACCTTCGATTTGCCATTTTGGGCTCTAAATTTACTGGTGCAGTAGTGAGACTTACAGGTAAAAAAGCTCCTAGACCAGTGATGGCGAACCTTGGCACCCCAGATGTTTTGGAACTACATTTCCCATGACGCTCAGCTACATGGCAGAGTGCTTGAGCATCATGGGAAATGTAGTTCCAAAACATCTGGGGTGCCATCACTGTCCTAGACTGTCAGCAAATGTAACAAACGCTACCAAAAAGCGATCGCATGGATCAGGCCTGACTCTGCAAACACTGCAGTTATGTGTGTTTAGTGTTTTGTAAGTGACAGTGATCAATCCATACTGCACTTGGCTGGGCTGGGCTGGGCTGGGTGGAGGGGCAAAACGCAGGTGCTAGCAGGTATCTGGGCTGATCCCGCTAACACTGCATTTTTGGGAACCCTAAACTGCTGGGGACGCTAGTATAGATCTGATCAGATCAGATATTGATCCATTCAGATACTATACCACTAAGGGAGGTGTATGCTGCGTGCGTGGGTGTTAGCGGTACTGGCACTAACCTGATGCTGCCTGGGGCGACGCAGATCCTATCTGACCCTAAAACCTAACTGATATCACCCGCCAGGTGATCAGGGGGTTAAACCTTTATTAGGTAATAAACGGCGGGTGCCCTGACACTATAAAAAACAAACTAACTAACCAGCATCACCTGTAACAGTTATACGGGATCACTGGTAAAAGGGTTAACTAGGGGGGCAATCAGGGGGTTAACCTTTATTATGTATATGGGGGTACCTGACGCTATAAAAAGCTGACAGTGAACCTAAATACTTACCTGGCTACCTAGCGTCACCTGTGACACTAATACGGTGATCAGAAAAAAGATTGCTTAGTGACACTGGTGACAGGGGTTAACCGGGGGGTGATCAAGGGGTTAAACCGTTATTAGGGGGGGTAGGGGGATACCCTAGACCTAAAGGGGCCTACCACTAACTGCCCTACCACTTATAACAGTCACAAATGACACCAATGCAGTAATCAGCAAAAAATAAAAAATGCTATTGGTGTCACTGTGACAGGGGGTGCGGGGGGGATTTGGGGGTGATCGGGGGGTGATTGGGGGGTGATTAGTGTGCCTGCATGCTCTACTGTATGTGTAGTGTTGTTGCAAACTTACTTGATGTCTTCTCTCCTTGGAAGCCTGAACGAAAAGGCTTCACGTGGAGCGATGACATCACTTCCTCTGCTTCTGTTTATATTACAGAAGAAGAGGAAGCATTCCATTCATCAGGAGTGAGCGCGAGGGTGTGGCCATGAATCAGTGGCCTCCCCCTCTGCACAGATCGCTCCTAAAGCGATGCCGACCGCCTCGGCATACCCATACGTTACTCTGCCTGCCCATGCCATTCTGCCACAGTATATCTGCGTGAGGCGGTCGGCAAGTGATTAAGTAATGACATACACACATTTGAATTTTCCCCTTACCTTCTTTCATTCTTTAAAGAAAACTTAGCAGATTATGTGAACATACACACAAAAGTACTCACCACTCTCACAATATTTGGATATAAGCAAGGGAAATTTCTAATTTACTTTGTCCCTATTTCTGACTAAAATTCCTACCTACCTTATCGGTCACCTTTATTCCCACGAGCACCAAGCTTCCAATGAGCGTGTACACTTTTCTACAGCCTTCCCAAAATGCTTCTATAGCGTTCCCAAAATGCTTAAAGCCAACCTGGGCATAACATTATAGAAACCCTAAGCTGCTACATCAAGTAATCTACCAATACCAATCAGCAAACACAAGTTATCTTATTACTTCTATGCAACAGAAAGAGAAGCAAAGATTTATCGGGCGCTGTTGGTTACCTAAACACCCTTCCCAAAAGGATACTGAACTGAGTCTTAAATAAAGACTCGGGTCTTCCAAAAACCCTACAATGTTACACTCCTGTGAGTGCGTCTATTAAGGCGTGGTCCGTCCTTCCTTTCTCTCTAAATTTAAAAGGCTAAGACTATCAGAGCCAGGGTAAGAAAGAATTAGTCAAAATAGACAAAGGTGCATCCCATTGCGGATGATTGTCTTACCCAGACACGAGCCCCCATCTGAAAGGAAATAGTAGGTATTCTGGAGGACCACCTGTCTGTTAGGTACACCAACAGTGCCCTCAGATATCTGGAGTCACCATGAAATGATAAGCAAGTAATGCATTCATAAAATGTTTGCCTTTATTAGGTGTGTTACAGCTTATATATGGTTCGACATACCATAGAAAGAGGGGAGGGGGGAGTGGTTAGTAAACTATGTATTTGTATAGAAATATATAGTTATATGGTTATACAAGTCAGTGACCCCTTAAAATACATCATCATGAGTTAACACGGGTCAACAGGCCATCTGGTCATGAGTCATAAGTCATGCATCCTGTCCCATGGCCTACCAACCCACAATGATGTATATAGAGCACAGTGCTTGTGTAAGCATCTTTCTAAGCATTCTTTTTAGTTGCAGATTTAAGCCATCTTGTATACTGAAATGGCAGAGCATGTTTTGGGCATATTACTACAAATGGGACTGCCTGTACGGGGATGCATGGAACATCTGTGCGGTTAAACATGGCCCTCCATGGGCATACACTTTAGTATGCCACATGTGAACTATGCTTTAGTACTAATTTAGCAGGACTTTTGTAAGTTACATTATGTTTATGTGCAATATTAATGGTTTTAATGTATTTTAGTGAAAATGATGAACATTTGCAGGGCCTAAAAAATCAGTAACACTTTTTTTTATTCTACAGGTCATGTGCTTTTAGAAAATGTCTTCCACAAATTCTGAATACTGTAAGGGAAAAATGAAAACCTTCAAATTTTAGAGAAATTTGTATATTTACATTTTTGCGTATGTTCGATTTTAACAATTTTGCAAAAAGGCGCAATGTAAAAATTACAAATATTTGTTATGTATTAACTCCATACAGGTAAAGCTTTTATACTTAGTTGGAATTTAGCAGGAATTTTGTAAAATTAGCTGTGTTTTTATCTGCTAATAATGGTTTTAATGTATTTTTAGCAAAAATATTGTTTTGATAAACATTTGCGCAAATACCATGGGGTCTAAAAAATCAGTAGCTCCTTCTTTTTATTCTAGAGGTCATACGATTTCAGAAAAGATATGATTTTGGGGGTCTTTCACAAATTCTTAAAGCTGTAAGGGAAAAATGAAAACCTTCAGATTTTTAGAAATTAGAGGTAAATATGAATTTTCTACCAGAAAACTGGCACAGTTCTAATAATGTCAGATTGAATTCTACCTGGTCTCCACACAGGACAAAGCAACTATAATTCCAGCAAACGTAACTGCAAATATTAACTTTCCTGTTCACCTAAGGCCCCTTTCAAACTTGTGCGACTTGTCCTGCGACTTGGGACTGCAAAGTTGCATGACAAGTCATACCCCATGATTTCCAATGAGTACCATTCATATCTGTGTGACTTCAAGTCGCACCAACTTCAAAGTAGTCCCTGTACAAAGAAGTCCCTGTACTACAGCCAGCGTTGGCTGTATAAGCGGGTGATTTTTGCAGGTCGGAGGGATATGTCTTGGAGCGATCCAAGGGATTTGGAATAGTGGGGAAGGGGACATAGCATGTTCTAGCTGAACCCATGCTTTTACCTTAGAATGGGTGTTCCAATCAATGATCCTGGCCAAATGGCAGGCTTTATCATATTTCCGGAGGTCTGGGAGACCTATGCTTCCTTTAAGTTTAGGAATTGTCAGTCTGGAATAGCTTATTATTGGATGTGTGGTGCCCCATATGAAGTCTGTACAGACCTTCTGGTGCGCTGAGAAGAAGGTAGGAGGAAGTTTTATATGGTTTTATATAGAGGATAGTTTGTAATAAGTACAATATTCTATAGTTGCATAGTTACATAGTAGGTGAGGTAGAAAAAAACACACAAGTCCATCAAGTCCAACCTATGTCTGTGATTATATGTCAGTATTACATTGTATATCCCTGTATGTTGCGGTCATTCAGGTGCTTATCTAATAGTTTCTTGAAAATGTCAATGCCCCCCGCTGAGACCACCGCCTGTGAAAGGGAATTCCACATCCTTGCTGCTCTTACAGTAAAGAACCCTCTATGTAGTTTAAGGTTAAACCTCTTTTCTACTAATTGTAATGACTGGCCACGAGTCTTGTTAAACTCTCTTCTGCAAAAAAGTTTTAGTCCTATTGTGGGGTCACCAATACGGTATTTGTATATTGAAATCATATCCCCTCTCAAGTGTCTCTTCTCCAGAGAGAATAAGTTCAGTGCTCGCAACCTTTCCTCATAACTAATATCCTCCATACCCTTTATTAGCTTTATTGCCCTTCTTTGTACTCGCTCCATTTCCAGTACATTCTTCCTGAGGACTGGTGCCCAGAACTGGACAGCATACTCTAGGTGCGGCCGGACCAGAGTCTTGTAGAGTGGGAGAATTATCCCTGGAGTTGATCTCCTTTTTAATGCATGTCAATGTTCTATTTGCTTTGTTAGCAGCAGCTTGGCATTGCATGCCATTGCTGAGCCTATAATCTACTAGGACCCCCAGGTCCTTTTCTATCCTAGATTCCCCCAGAGGTTCTCCCCCAGTGTATAGATTGCATTCATATTTTTGCCACCCAAATGCATTATTTTACATTTTTCTACATTGAACCTCATTTGCCATGTAGTTGCTCACCATATTAATTTGTTCAGATCTTTTTGCAAGGTTTCCACATCCTGCGGAGAAGTTATTGCCCTGCTTAGCTTAGTATCGTCTGCAAATACAGAGATTGAACTGTTTACCCCATCCTCCAGGTCATTTATGAACAAATTAAATAGGATTGGTCCCAGCACAGAACCCTGGGGGGCCCCACTACCCACCATGACCATTCCGAGTACTCCCCATTAATCCCCACCCTCTGAACTCGCCCTTGTAGCCAGTTTTCACTCCATGTACTCACCCTAGGGTCCATGCCAACGGACCTTATTTTGTACAGTAAATGTTTATGGGGAACTGTGTCAAATGCTTTCGCAAAATCTAGATACACCACGTCTACGAGCCTTCCTTTATCTAGCTGGCAAATCACCTCCTCATAGAAGGTTAGTAGATTGGTTTGACAAGAACGATTCTTCATGAATCCATGCTGATTACTGCTAATGATACCATTCTCATTACTAAAATCTTGTATATAGTCCCTTATCATCCCCTCCAAGATTTTACATACTATTGATGTTAGGCTAACTGGTCTGTAATTCCCAGGGATGTATTTTGGGCCCTTTTTAAATATTGGTGCTACATTGGCTTTTGTCCAATCAGCTGGTACCATTCCAGTCAGTAGACTGTCAGTAAAAATTAGGAACAATGGTCTGGCAATTACTTTACTGAGTTCCCTAAGTACCCTCGGGTGCAAGCTATCTGGTCCCGGTGATTTATTAATGTTAAGTTTCTCAAGTCTAATTTTAATTCTGTCTTCTGTTAACCATGGAGGTGCTTCCTGTGATGTGTCCTGAGGATAAACACTGCAGTTTTGGTTACTGAAGCCCACCAATTCCCTTGTGAAGACTGAGGAGAAGAAGAAATTCAATACCTTCCCCATCCTTTGTAAGCAGATGTCCTTCCTCATTCTTTATGGGGCCAATATGGTCTGTCCTCCCTTTTTTACTGTTTACATACTTAAAGAATTTCTTGGGATTTTTTTTGCTCTCCTCCGCTATGTGTCTTTCATGTTCTATCTTAGCCATCCTTATTGCATCCTTACATTTCTTGTTGCATTTTTTATAAAATCTGAAAGCTGATGATCCCTCAACCTTGTATTTTTTTGAAGGCCTTCTCCTTTGCTTTTATATGCATTTTTACATTGGAGTTAAGCCATCCAGGATTTTTGTTCGCTCTTTTAAATTTATTACCCAATAAGATGCATTGGCTAATGCCCTTATTTAATATGCTCTTAAAGCAAACCCATCTTTCCTCCGTGTTCTTTGTTCCTAAGATTTTATCCCAATTTATGCCTTCTAGCAAGGTTCGTAGTTTAGGGAAGTTGACTCTTTTGAGTGTCTTTGTATTCCCCTTATGTTTCCTATTTGTGTGATTTATACTGAAGCCAATTGACCTGTGATCGCTGTTACCTAAATTGCCCCGTATTTGCACATCTGTGATCAGGTCTGTATTGTTGGTAATCAGTAGAGCCAGTAATGCTTTATTTCTAGTTGGTGCGTCTACCATCTGACCCATAAAATTGTCCTGCAAGACATTTAGGAACTGGCGAGCCCAGTCTATGTCTGGATAATTAAATTCCCCCATCATGATAACACTTCCCATCCTTGCTGCTAATTCAAATTGTGATAGGAGATCTGTCTCCCCTTCCTCCCTCGGGTTAGGGGGCCCATAGCATACTCCCAGTATTATTTTCCCCTTAGCTTCATTGCTTTGGAGCTCTACCCATAAGGATTCCACCTCCTCCCTAGCTCCCTTAGTGATGTCATCTCTCACATTCACTTGTACATTATTCTTGATATATAGGTATACCCCTCCCCTTTTTTACCCTCTCTATCCTTGTGATAAAGGATATACCCTTGAATGTTTGCCAGCCAATCATGAGAGCTGTTGAACCAGGTCTCTGAAATTCTCACAAAATCCAAATCGTCCAACAGTATCTCTAGTTCACCCATCTTGTCCGCCAGGCTCCTGGAATTTGTGAGCATGCCACGTAGTTTAGACCAGTCCCATATTATCCTCTTATTGGGTGTTTTCCGAGATTGCAACTAGGACTTGCTGCTATAATTACCTTGGGTTTTATGTGCTTTTGGTCAACCTACCACTAATGCCCCCAATACTACCCTCTGGATTATGTTCCGCACTGACTATCTCTACCTCTGGACCCTCCTCCCTATCACCTAGTTTAAAAACCCCTCTAACTTTTTTGGCCATCTTCATTCCCAGCTGATCTGCACCCTCCTCCTTTAGGTGTAGTCCGTCCTTTCTATAGTACCGGTTATCAACTGAGAAGTCGGCACAGTCCTCCAGGAACCCAAACCCCTTCTTACTACACCAGCTCTTCAGCCACTTGTTTACTTCCCTAATCTCCCTCTGCCTTTCTGGTGTGGCTCGATGTACTAGTAGTATTCCTGAGAACTCTACCTTGGAGGTCCTATTCCTCAATTTAGCTCCTAAGTCCCTAAAATTGTTCTTTAGAACAGTCCATCTGCCTCTGACTTTGCCATTGGTGCCAACGTGCACCATGACAGCTGGGTCTTCCCCAGCCCCTCCCAGTAATCTGTCCACCAAATCCGTGATGTGCTGAACCTGAGCGCCCAGTAGACAACATACTGTTCGGCGCTTCAGGTCTTTTTACAGATTGCCCTCTCTGTTCTTCTAAGAACTGAGTCCCCTACCACCAGAATCTGTCTTTCCTTTCCCTTCGCTTCCCCCCCACTCTCACTGGAGGAGTTCTTCCCCTGGCAGCTAGGAGAGTCCCTCAGTTCCAGCAGTGCTGGTCCCTGCCTGGTTTCACCAATGTCACTCAATGGAGCGTACTTATTGGGATGCTCCAGCCCTGGATCAGCCTCCCTGGCACTCCCCCCCCTACAATTCCTGACTGTCACCTATCTACTCTTGCCTAGTACCTGCACCTCTTTGTCTCCACCCGCCTCTGTGCTGGCCCCTGCCGGCACCTGCCGTGTACGTTCCTGGCTCGCCTTTAGTATGGAGGGACTTCTCAGTGCTGACAGTTGCTTCCCCAGATTCAGAACCTGGGCTTCCAGGGAAACAATGTGCTTACATTTTGCACAGCTGTATTCACCCTGAATCTGATGATCAAGGAATGCATACATGCCGCAAGATGTACAAAGAGTCACCTCTCCATACCCGCCGGGCATTGAACCTATTAAATTTAATGAGGATTGGGGATTATAACCCTGTCCAAATTACCTAACAACTAGCTTCCTGATACTAATACTCAAGACAATACACAGGTACTCAACAAGACAATACAAAGGTACTCGCAGAACTACGTGCACTCGCAGAACTATGTGCATTCACAGACCACTCGCAGAACTACGTGCACTCGCAGACAACTCACAGAACTACGTGCACTCGCAGACCACTCGCAGAACTACGTGCACTCGCAGACCACTCGCAGAAATACGTGAACGTGCATTCTAGGTAGAATGTTCATTTTAATAATTGGAGCCCTGCCAAACCAAGAAAAGGGACCAGAGGACCATGACTTCAAATCACATGTTATGTTTTTCAGTAGCGGTAGGTAATTTTTAGAGTACAGGTCTGCAAGGGAGGAGGGTATTTGGATGCCCAGGTATGTAATTATATGTTTATTCCATTTATATGGAAAATTAGATGGACATTGCCGACATGTGCCTATGGGTAATGTGGCATTTAGGGCGTTTGATTTGGAAAAGTTGATTTGTAGGTTAGTTAAAGATTTGAAAGTGTTGAAGTCTTTCAGTAAGTTCGGGATTGTTATATGCGGGTCTGTGAGAAAGAGGATATTGTCCGAAAATGCTGCTAGCTTATAGGTGTGGTGAGCTATTTTAATTCCTCTGATATCAGGATTTGCTCTGAGGCATCGGAGTATTGGTTCAAGGGTGAGGACAAAGATCAGGAGAGAGAGAGGGCATCCTTGGTGTGTTCCATTCAATATCGAGAAGGCATTTGATAGGTGGCCATTTACGCGAATGCTCGCTGTGGGATTAGAGTATAGCATAAGTATAAGGTTTAGCATTGTATGGGGATATATGCCATATAATCCCAGGCCACTCTATCGAATGTCTTCTCTACGTCGAAGGAAAGGAGAAAACCTTGGTGTCGGTTAGATGTAAGCCAGTGGTGGACATTGATCACCTTGAGTGTGTTATCCTTCGCTTCTCTGCCTGGTATGAAGCCAACTTGGTCAAGAGAGATGAGCTGAGGAAGCAAGGGAAGTAGATGAATGGCTAACGTTTTGGCATACCATTTTGGGTCCACGTTTAACAGCGAAATTGGTCTATAATTGGTGACCAGGGAGGAATCTTTCCCTGGTTTTGGGATTACCGTAAAATGAGCTGTCATTACATGACGAAGGGGTATCAACGGAGATGCAAAAGAGTTATAAGCAAAGAGAAAGAAGGGGAGAAGGAGCTCTGTATAGGTTTTGTAATAGCCCAATGTTAGTCCATCTAGTCCCGGGCTCTTGTCTGGTTTCATTAGTTTGAGTGCGAGTTTGGCTTCTTTTTCTGATAGTGGGCAATCCAAATCCTGAGCCATAGTGTTTGAGATTGGGGAAGGGCTGTGTTGTTTCATAAATTCTGTAATTAACTGTTTCCTTGATGTGTTTGCCATAGATGAGTCCGCTGAGGGCAGATTATATAGTTTTGAATAGTAATCGACAAATTGCTTAGCAATGTCAGGTTTAAAATTTAGTTTATGGCCTGATGAATCTGTCAGGGAGTGTATTGTTGAAGCTGTTCTCTTAGATTGTAGGGCCCTTGCCAGTAGTTTTCGGGCTTCGTTACTGTATTCTTAGAAGAGTTTTTGGGATAAAATGTATTTGCGTGTTATTTTTTGCCTAGTACCTCCAAAAGTTCGGTTCTGGCCTGTAGAAGGGTTTGGAACGTGTCTAGGGCTTGCGTCTGTTTGTGTGCGCACTCCAGCTCCTGAACTCGGGTAGTCAGTTAGAGGTGTCCTGGAGAGGGTTCAGAGAGACATTAAAGTCGCCCCCTAGAATCAGGGCGCCTTCTTGGAATGAGCTGAGTGCTTTGGTTATTTCACAAAAGAAGGTAAATTGGTGGCTGTTCAGGGCATATATGTTTGCTAGGGTTATCTGTTTGCCATGGCAGATCCCTTTCAGAAAGAGGAATCTACCTTCCTCATCAGTGAGTGTGTCAGTGAGTTTGAAAGGGCAGCGTTTCGCTATGAGTATGGACACACCTTTAGATTTGGACGTGCGGTTGGTTGCATGGTAAACTGTAGGATAGTATCTATTCATTAGTCTTGGTATAGTGTCCTTGCGAAAGTGTGTTTCCTGCAGAAATATTATATCTGCTTTATTCTGTTGCATTGTAAGGAGGAGCTGGGAGCACTTCTCTGGTAAATTGAGTCCTCTGTGAGGTGATCTTGATAAGGGGTTTGTTTCTAATGGGAGGTATAGAGGCCATGATTGGGGTGTAAAGCATTTGCAGCATTAAAGCCTGTAAAATCAAAATCCCAGTAATGCAGTTAGCTAGACTGTAAAGGTTGTGGCGGGTGAGGATTTAAATTCTGAGCTAGGGCTTGAGTCTGGGATGGGATGGGATGAAATTTTGACTTCTAGAGAGGTGAGTTTGTTGGACAGTAGATAATAATAGTAATAGAACCAGCCAGGGGCGGACTGACCATTCGGTCACTCGGTCGCCGACCGAGGGCCCGACGTCAGGAGGGGCCCCATGAGCGGCTCAGTCAGCAGCGGAAAAAAGCCGCCCGCCGCACCGCATGAAAACCCCGTCCTCCTGGATTTTTACAGCTCCCAGCACCGCGGCCAGTCCGCTGCCCGAGCAGACCTCGGCTTAGGCTGAGAGAGGCTCTATCAGCAGGGAGGGGTGGGGCAGGGAGCTCCACTGACGCTCTGACCCTGCCCTGCCCCGCCCCTCCTCTCCTCATGTAGTCTGAGTCTGAGCGTCTCTCCTGCACTTCTGAGAGCTCCGCTCTGGACCACAAAAATCCCCGCCCCTACAGACGAAAGCCCCGCCCCTATCAACGAAAGCCCCGCCCCTACCAACAAAAGCCCCGCCCCTTACCGACGAAAGCTCCGCCCCCTACCAACGAAAACCGCGGGAGGTGAGCCCGAATGGTCAGGTAGGTCCTTCTGCCTACATTATATAAACGGCCTGTAGACCCCTTTTTTTTTTGCTAAACCATCCCTGGAAATGTTGTTTACCCCCCTGTATAGCTGTGCATTGCTGAAAGTTTACATTTTAAAACTGGCTACCTGGTCATCTCCTGTAGTCGCATTCGCAGTCTGGTTATTTCCTGTAGTCGCATTCGCAGTCTGGTTAATTCCTGTAGTCGCACTCGCAGTCTGGTTATTTCCTGTAGTCGCATTCGCAGTCTGGTCATCTCCTATAGTCGCATTCGCAGTCTGGTCATCTCCTGGAGTCGCATTCACAGTCTGGTCATCTCCTATAGTCGCATTCGCAGTCTGGTCATCTCCTGGAGTCGCATTCGCAGTCTGGTCATCTCCTATAGTCGCATTCACAGTCTCTGGTTATTTCCTGTAGTCGCATTCGCAGTCTCTGGTTACTTCCTGTAGTTGCATTCGCAGTCTCTGGTTATCTCCTGTAGTCGCATTCGCAGTCTGGTTATCTCCTGTAGTCGCATCCCCAGTCTCTGGTTATTTCCTGTAGTCGCATTCGCAGTCTGGTTATCTCCTGTAGTCGCATTCGCAGTCTGGTTATCTCCTGTAGTCACATCCCCAGTCTCTGGTTATCTCCTGTAGTCGCAATCCCAGTCTCTGGTTATTTCCTGTAGTCGCATTTGCAGCCTCTGGTTATCTCCTGTAGTCGCATCCCCAGTCTGGTTATCTCCTGTAGTCGCATTCGCAGTCTGGTTATCTCCTGTAGTCGCATTCGCAGTCTGGTTATCTCCTGTAGTCGCATCCCCAGTTTGGTTATCTCCTGTAGTCGCATTCGCAGTCTGGTTATCTCCTGTACTCGCATCCCCAGTCTCTGGTTATTTCCTGTAGTCGCATTCGCAGCCTCTGGTTATTTCCTGTAGTCGCATCCCCAGTCTCTGGTTATTTCCTGTAGTCGCATTCGCAGCCTCTGGTTATTTCCTGTAGTCGCATTCACAGCCTCTGGTTATTTCCTGTAGTCGCATTCGCAGTCTGGTTATTTCCTGTAGTCGCATCCCCAGTCTCTGGTTATTTCCTGTAGTCGCATTCGCAGCCTCTGGTTATTTCCTGTAGTCGCATTCGCAGTCTGGTTATTTCCGGTAGTCGCATTTGCAGCCTCTGGTTATCTCCTGTAGTTGCATTCGCAGTCTGGTTATTTCCTGTAGTTGCATTCGCAGTCTGGTTATTTCCGGTAGTTGCATTTGCAGCCTCTGGTTATCTCCTGTAGTCGCATCCCCAGTCTGGTCATCTCCTGTAGTCGTATTTGCAGTCTGGTTATCTCCTGTAGTCGCATCCCCAGTCTCTGGTTATCTCCTGTAGTTGCATTCGCAGTCTTTTTATTTTCTGTAGTTGCATTCGCAGTCTCTGGTTATTTCCTGTAGTCGCATTTGCAGTCTGGTTATTTCCTGTAGTCGCATCCCCAGTCTCTGGTTATTTCCTGTAGTCGCATTTGCAGTCTGGTTATCCTGTAGTCGCATCCCCAGTCTCTGGTTATCTCCTGTAGTTGCATTCGCAGTCTTTTTATTTCCTGTAGTCGCATTTGCAGTCTGGTTATCTCCTGTAGTCGCATCCCCAGTCTCTGGTTATTTCCTGTAGTCGCATTCGCAGTCTGGTTATTTCCTGTAGTTGCATTCGCAGTCTCTGGTTATTTCCTGTAGTTGCATTCGCAGTCTCTGGTTATTTCCTGTAGTCGCATCCCCAGTCTCTGGTTATTTCCTGTAGTCGCATTCGCAGCCTCTGGTTATTTCCTGTAGTCGCATCCCCAGTCTCTGGTCATCTCCTGTAGTCGCATTTGCAGTCTGGTTATTTCCTGTAGTTGCATTCGCAGTCTGGTTATTTCCGGTAGTCGCATTTGCAGCCTCTGGTTATCTCCTGTAGTCGCATTCGCAGTCTTTTTATTTCCTGTAGCTGCATTCGCAGTCTTTTTATTTCCTGTAGTCGCATTTGCAGTCTGGTTATCTCCTGTAGTCGCATCCCCAGTCTCTGGTTATTTCCTGTAGTCGCATTCGCAGTCTGGTTATTTCCTGTAGTTGCATTCGCAGTCTCTGGTTATTTCCTGTAGTCGCATTCGCAGTCTGGTTATTTCCTCTAGTTGCATCCCCAGTCTCTGGTTATCTCCTGTAGTTGCATTCGCAGTCTCTGGTTACTTCCTGTAGTCATTTATGATATCTATGGCTATGCATATTTATTGAATCCATATTGAGCACTATATTTGATTGGCTGTTTGCTTCTGCTTAGGCCTGGCAAACACGCACAATCGCACATGATGATGACTTCATCATCATGTGCGTGATTGTGATTGTGCGTGTGTGCCAGGCCTAAACAGAAGCAAACAGCCAATCAAATATAGTGCTCAATATGGATTCAATAAATAGTGGGAAGAATGCCCCTTACATTGGTGATCAGTGAGAAGAATGTTCTTTACATTGGTGATCAGTGAGAAGAATGTCCCTTACATTGGTGATCAGTGAGAAGAATGTTCTTTACATTGGTGATCAGTGGGAAGAATGTTCCTTACATTGGTGATCAGTGGAAAGAATGCTCCTTACATTGGTGATCAGTGGGAAGAATGTTCCTTACATTGGTGGTCAGTGGGAAGAATGTTCCTTACATTGGTGATCAGTGAGAAGAATGTTCCTTACATTGGTGGTCAGTGAGAAGAATGTTCCTTACATTGGTGATCAGTGAGAAGAATGTTCCTTACATTGGTGATCAGTGAGAAGAATATTCCTTACATTGGTGATCAGTGAGAAGAATGATCCTTACATTGGTGATCAGTGGGAAGAATGTTCTTTATATTGGTGATCAGTGAGAAGAATGTCCCTTACATTGGTGATCAGTGGGAAGAATGCTCCTTACATTGGTGATCAATGGGAAGAATGTTCCTTACATTGGTGGTCAGTGGGAAGAATGTTCCTTACATTGGTGGTCAGTGGGAAGAATGTTCCTTACATTGGTGGTCAGTGGGAAGAATGTTCCTTACATTGGTGGTCAGTGGGAAGAATGTTCCTTACATTGGTGGTCAGTGGGAAGAATGTTCCTTACATTGGTGGTCAGTGGGAAGAATGCTCCTTACATTGGTGATCAGTGGGAAGAATGTTCCTTACATTGGTGGTCAGTGGGAAGAATGTTCCTTACATTGGTGGTCAGTGAGAAGAATGCTCCTTACATTGGTGATCAGTGGGAAGAATGCTCCTTACATTGGTGATCAGTGGGAAGAATGTTCCTTACATTGGTGGTCAGTGGGAAGAATGTTCCTTACATTGGTGGTCAGTGGGAAGAATGTTCCTTACATTGGTGGTCAGTGGGAAGAATGTTCCTTACATTGGTGGTCAGTGGGAAGAATGTTCCTTACATTGGTGGTCAGTGGGAAGAATGTTCCTTACATTGGTGGTCAGTGGGAAGAATGCTCCTTACATTGGTGATCAGTGGGAAGAATGTTCCTTACATTGGTGGTCAGTGGGAAGAATGTTCCTTACATTGGTGGTCAGTGAGAAGAATGCTCCTTACATTGGTGATCAGTGGGAAGAATGCTCCTTACATTGGTGATCAGTGGGAAGAATGTTCCTTACATTGGTGGTCAGTGTAAAGAATGTTCCTTACATTGGTGGTCAGTGGGAAGAATGTTCCTTACATTGGTGGTCAGTGGGAAGAATGTTCCTTACATTGGTGGTCAGTGGGAAGAATGTTCCTTACATTGGTGGTCAGTGGGAAGAATGTTCCTTACATTGGTGGTCAGTGGGAAGAATGCTCCTTACATTGGTGGTCAGTGGGAAGAATGTTCCTTACATTGGTGGTCAGTGAGAAGAATGTTCCTTACATTGGTGGTCAGTGAGAAGAATGCTCCTTACATTGGTGATCAGTGAAAATTCTATAAAGTTAATAAAAATAATAAAAAAAAATGTAAAGCACCCCCATGATCCCAGCACATGCTCTATATGAAAAGCTTTATGTAGGATGAGCACATGTATGTAAACATGTGTCTATAGACGCAAATGCTGGACACGGGAGCCCACCTGCAAGGTAACCCCCCCCCCCCGGGAGAGCGCTTCTCGTAGGGAGTTATCTGATGTGGGGAGGAGCCGCGAGAGCTACCCCCAGATGTCGAGGTTCGGGGCCACTCTGTGCAAAACGAGCTGCACAGTGAAGGTAAGTATGATATGTTTGTTATTTAAAAAAACAAAAAACGAGCCTTTACAATCACTTTAATTTTGGGAAGGTACCTGTTGTTGCACTTTCTTTAATGTAATTCTGTGACGAACGCATGTAGTGTGGGCAGTGCAAAATGTAGGTGGGGATTTGTGTGGGTGTGGCTTGAGTGTGGGTGGGAACACATGAGCGGGGACAGGGGGCCCCAGGATCTCCTATTGCCCAGGGGCCCCATGAGTTGTCAGTCCGCCCCTGGAACCAGCTGCATCAGGTTAAAACACCAGGGGGTTGATTTACTAAAGGCAAATACACTTTGTATTACAAGTACACTTGGAAATACAGTCACTGTAGATCTGAGAGGAAGATCTGACATGAGGGGAAGCTCTGCTGATTTTATCATCCAGTCATGTACAAGCAAAAATGCTGTTTTTTATTTTCCTTGCATGTCCCCCTCAGATCTACAGCGACTGCACTTCCAAATGCACTTGTAGTGCAAAGTGGCTTTGCCTATGGTAAATAAACCCCCATATGTCTGTCTTATAGCATCTGCCTATGAACTAAACAACATCTCTTACACCTCTAGCCAGGTGAATAAATACACGTGGTTACTACTAGTTGCATGTGAACCGTGCAGATAAGATATGATAAAAGACAAATGATAAAATGTAAACGGTAACAAATCTATAAAAGGTAAAAGGTAGAAGATACCCTGATGAAGCATATGGCATTTCAGTATCGCATTATCAGAATCCAGCCAAGTAGGGATTCGGGTGTTATGACTCCGGCTTTTAGAAAAAATGGTAAGTAGTTGTTACATAATAAGGGGATAGAGGAAGTGGTGGTAAATAAGATCATTCCGTGAAGGAAACCTCAACGGGTATATAATCATGGCAAGGATATCAATGCATATATACAAGTTTTCTCATTTGGGGATGGGTCATTAGCACTTATATATGGTATATGTGACAGACCCTTACCTCAGGCCTCCCACCTGTAGTGTAGCCTCTGTAATGGAGTTTTTGCCGGCCCATGCTCTGATTATGCTATTCAATATGGCGTGCTGTCCTCAAATTTTCCGGGGACAGGCTAGGGGATAAAGGCTTATAATGTATTTGTTAATTTAGCATTAACCTCTGTTAAGAAAATACAAGCATAAATGGCTAAATAGTGGTTTTCAATTCCAAGATCTCATTGCTTCTTCAGGTTGGTTCGTTAAATAAGATTTAATTAAGATTTTCATCCCTTGGATGCATATCACATTTAACACTTAGCAGTTCCGATGTAGATTGCTCACATTTGGCCAGCAGTCTCATTATTATTAGATATTGGCTATTAAAGGTGCATATTTAACTAAGTGAGACTAAGTGAACAGCTAAATTCACCTAAAGAGGTGAGCATTGCAGAGGCTGTTGTAGCTCAAATGTAGAGCAATACATCTATCTATTATCATTTGCTATCATAGAGAAAGAGTGTCAGTCATTTGAAAACCTTGGATGCTTACATTTTCGTCTAATGACCCTAGGATGCAGGTAAATGGTTAGACTACAGGTAATGGGATTTACCTTAGCATACAATTTCTTAACTCATGAACGTTGGGCTGATCTGCAGGGCTTTGATGTTAGGCTCTCTAAGGCCTATGATCAAACTGGGTAGGGTTGCCTCGGTCTCATATTGTTGTATTATGAGACAATGAACTGCATGAAATAGGAGGCATGGATTGTAGTGTGGGGGAGCAGTGGGCTCATCTTCCTGTGAGGAGGATTTACCCCCAGTACCCCTTATCTACCTGGATATTAGGCCGGATAGACCTACGAATAAACCTGGCAGCCTCCACTCCATATGCGACTTTGTCCGGTAATGTCAAGGTTAGAGGCAGTAGTGCTGGTGGAGGATCACAACTATATCTTGACCAGGTGGGAGTGCGTGCTCTTTCATTATGGGATGTGTACAACTCCGGCAGGATGTCAGGTTCGGCGAGAGGTGTAGTTCAGAGCAGGTGGATACCCAGAGCATGCAAGCTGAGGTATACAGTTTCAGGAAAAGAGGAAGGAGACTGGGTCAGGGATGATAGTCTCATGTTGTCCTCTTGTATATGGCGGATGGTATATAGCTGCTGGGATATGGAAAAGCTTATTTTTCCGGAATATAGCGGTTAGGGGGTAGGGGGGAATGCGAAATGGAGGCAGATCTGGGGATGAATACCAACATGTTGCAGGTAGGGCTCTGCTTGACCTGTAGGTCCTCATGAGAATGTAGGCGAAAGTCAGCCATAGTGGAGTTAATATCATTGCGGCAACAAGCATTGCAACTTCTAGTCTCATCAGGGTAGTAACATGAAAAATTAAGGTTGTGTACTTATCTGTCAGGAAGATAGGTAGCGGAAGCCATTTTAGTTGTCTCGGCGTGCCCTGCGAGGTAGGGAAGCTTTTGTAGGGCTCGGGTACTGGTGATGAGCCATCAGAGCAGGGACGGATCTCGTGTCAGATGGTGAGCGGTGTCTCCAGTATCGCACATCCTGCACTTCCATCGGTTCTTCTCTGGCTGGAGAGTGCTTCAAGCCAGGGGTGTAGAAATCTGCGTACCAATACGGGACCTCGACTCTAAGTATGTCGAGCGTTGCACAGAAGGCATCCAGTTCCTCTGGAACTAAGCGGCCCTGGTGGGTGGCAGAGAGACCGAAGGAAAACTTCCACCGGTAGTGGATTCCTCTGGTTCTCAGGACATCTAGGAGAGGCCATAGATCTTTGCGGTGTCTGAGGGTAATCGCTGAGAGATCTTGAAAGATGTGGATGTCATTCCCCTCATGGGACAATTGTATCCTGTTGCAGGCCTTCCTGAGAATCTCTTCTTTACGTTGGAGGTCTCTTAATTGCATGGTGTGTGTGTCCACGGCGTTGTGAATTCTCCGAATCCCTATGTTGGTGAGCAGCAGTACGCTCCACTGTGTGTACCCTGCCCGCCAGCGTCTGCATATTGTGGCCGAGGTCGGTGATGGCCGTGGATAGTGTGTCCTTGATGTCCACTGCTATGGTACAGAGATCACTCAGGCTCGGCTGTTGTAACAATGGCATGTGTCCCTCAGCGAGGGAGGGAGACGGACTGGCAGGAGTCAGGCTGGCAGTGGTGTGGCTTGGCACGGATGCAGGAGCTGGTGAAGACGCTGCTATGTTGCTCGCCTGTGTCTGGAATAGCTCAAGAATATTCTGGCTTATGTGCCCATCAGTGTCCCAAGGAGAGTGTGATCTAGCGGCCACAGGATGAGGTCCCTATTCTGAGAGCCTGTTTCGCTGAGTAGATCCTCCGTTAAAGCTTAAATGTGGCTGATGTCTGACGGAGCTCGAGGTCTAAGCAGCCATCTTCCTCAAAGGCAAACCACGCCCTGTTTGTACACAGTTTTAGCACAACTGGCACATGGCATCAGTCATCTTGCTAAGGGCACAATGGTGGCACATACTGACTGCTATTGGATAGCACCTGGATTTAGTGCACTTGCAGCCAGGTTTTGTGCTTTATGTCTCACTTGTGCTCTGTACAATGCAGGGAGGCCTGTCCATGTTCCCCAAAAGCATTCTCCTAAGCCAGATTTCCCTTTCCAAAGAATTCAAATAGACTACATTCAGATGCCCAGAACAGGCACCTATGAGTACTCTCTAGTGTGTGTTGACATGTATTCAGGTTGGCCTGAGTGCTGGCCAGTAGCTAAAGCAACTGCAAAAACAACAACAAAGGCAACTTTGAATGAAATAGTTTGTAGATATGGAGTTCCTGAAAATATTGAGAGTGACAGAGGAACCCATTTTACTGGGGAAGTAATGAAAGAGGTAATGGAACCCCTTCACATAGAGCAAGCTTTCCATACACCTTATCATCCACAAAGTAGTGGAGAGTTGAGAGACTTAATGGAATTTTGAAAAACAGATTTGCAAATATTAAAGCAGATACAGAAAAAGGATGGGTGGAAGCTTTGCCATTAGCCCTATATTCTGTATGAACTACCCCTAAACAACCACATGGGCTGTCCCCCTATAAAATTTTATTTGGAGGGTCACCCAAAACAGGGCTATATTTTCCTCAACAGTTGCAGGCTGCTCACTCTAGTCTGTTAGAATATGTTCCAATTTTGCAAAGAACATTGAATAAAATACATGATGGTGTTTACAAATCTATCCTGACCCAGATTCTGTTTCAGGTATTCACAGAATCCAACCTCGTGACTGGGTGGTGGTCAAGCGACACATCAGAAAGCCGCTAGAATTAAAATTTGATGGACCACATTTGGTGCTTTTGACAACCGGTTCTGCTGTCAAGTTGGAAAGGAAGCCCATCAGGATTCACGCCAGCCACTTCAAGAAAATTCTGAAGTGATGATATCCTTTGGAAAAAAAATGATGAGGTTTCTTTTCTTTGGTTAAAAAAACAAGGAACAGGCGTCTCTGGGTGTAGAAGTAAAACAAAATTTAGTGTAGGTACATTCATAAGCAACTCACATTTGAGCAGTTAAAACTAGCATGGTCCCAACATGGGTGTTTCATCAGTATGGTCAATCCGGGTCTGCTGGAAGGGCGCTTCTCTGTTATGAACACCACTGGATGGAGACCGGCCGGACGCGCGCGGTGGAGATGTACTCAGAGCGAGGCTTGATGCGCAGATCGATCCAAGGCAAGAACGGATGACATCACTGGTATGCAATGTGTTTCCTGAGCGTGCTAGCTGCGAGTGACGTGGCAGCCACGCTCCTTCATCAAGAAGAACAGACGGTGCTCGAAGGCTAAACATATAGCACTGGGCAGATGAGGGGGGAGTGGTCAAATTGAAAAGAGCATGGTGGTTGGTCAGCGCCTCGTGATAGCACACGAGCCGCAATTCAAACACCAGGCAAAATACAGGGATGGAGATTATTAAATACAATGCATGGCTGGATCCGTGCTTGGGGCAACAGAAACAGAGTTGGCAATGGAAAAGAAACCATAATCGGAATCAAACAATCACAGATATATGACAAATTGCATGATAAACAATAATTAGACAACGATAAACAATGTGGCATGTGACAAAGATATTGTTAGGCAAAAAACAACATAAAATTCAAATAGTAATAACTGAAAAATAAAATAAAATAAAATAAAATGATAAAGGACAAAGAGAGAAGAAAAAGAAAAATGAACAAGAAAAATTAACCCATAAACACGAAGGGAGGGGAAGGAAAAGGGGGGGAAGGGGAAAAGCGGGGGAATTATGGGTAAGAACAAATGCTT
The DNA here is from genome assembly GCF_042186555.1 of Aquarana catesbeiana. NCBI lineage: Eukaryota > Metazoa > Chordata > Amphibia > Anura > Ranidae > Aquarana > Aquarana catesbeiana. Next base: position 150,225,742 of record NC_133332.1, on the reverse strand, counting down.
ACACTATGTGAAATGGGATATAGTGGTAAAGGAGAAATTACTAGATGGCACTAAATGATATATAATATTAGGCGTAACAAAGAACCAATGAGATATGAGGATAAATATATAGGGTATAAATATAAAGAGTATCTAATCATAGTGGTGACGTACAAAATAAAGTATATTGTACAGGGACCACTGGTATAGTTATCCATATTGTCATTATCAAGCAAATGAATAAATAAATAATTCAAGTTGTGCAGAGGGCAAAAAACGGAAAAGCTGAGGATGGGTAAAAAATTAATATAAAATAAATAATACTGTACATAATATATACCGTAACCTAATATATATGTGTAGAAAAAAGGGGGGGGGGGATGATCATACTTACGGGTACCCGCCACCCCCATAAGAAAAAGAAGAGAAGAGGACCAACCTAAAGATGTATATAAATATGGTTAGATGAGATAGCATAAATAAAAAATATATTAATGTAGTATAATATAATATAATAAAATGACATAGGATAAAATATTCTATGGCCTATATTGCCAAACACACACAAGTGGTAAATGGCAGTTAAAACTAGGTGGGTATCCACTAAGTCTAAACAGGACAATAGAGAATTAGATGTGTAAAATTAGAGAATGGTGGTTATTGCAATACTTTCATTGATCCCCCTGGGGAGAGGGTATCTAAGCTATATATCCAGTAAGTCTCCCTCCACTCTCCTCCCTCTACGTTTGTCCCTTGGTACTAAAAGATTTTTGACCATGCTGTACAAATTTACAAGTCTTACATAGTGCTTTGTGGCATTGATACATGCCCACTATGGGAATTAAAATAGGTACAGATGGTGAAGTGATGGTTGACTTGAATTAGCTTGGGGCAATTTTGTTCTTAAGATTGGGGGCCCTACGATATGTGACTCTAGGATGTGGAGGGAGAATGGTTTTAAGATGTGGGTCCTGCTGTAGGATGTCCTAGTGGTTAGATAGTATCCGTTCCAACTTTTTGTGTTTGGAGTGAAAAGTTGTTATAAACCTGGTGGAGCAGTCTACTGGGGGTTGGCTAGGTTTAGGAGGTTTCCCTTGGAGGTACAATTTGTATGCTTCATCTACCAGACTTTCAGGGTACTGTTTATCGAGAAATTTCCTCTTAAGGTTAGTACTGAGTTCTACATAATCAGTGTCTCGTGTACAGTTCTGCCTGAGAGGACAGAATTGGCCTTTAGGAATGAATATATACAGTAAGTAATAAAAAGAATTATAAATACATAAATATAATTAAATGGAAAAAAAAAATGAAATTATTATTCAATTTATTATCCTTTGTTTTTTATTAATTTATATTCTTATTTCTTTTGTTGCCCCTCTGTTATCATGGATCTTATTTCTGACATTGATAACCATAGATATGTAGTTTTAGAAAAACTATATTCTGCTTTGGCACCTGTCACTTTTTCCCATGATGGTAAACTCATGGGTAAAACATGGCACAGCCTCTGTGGAAAATTTAAACAATTGGAGAGAATTACCCACACCACAAACCAACAGTGGTGGGATAAATTCTTCTTACAATTATACACTGATACCAAAATCTCACCCAGAGGTCTGCGGATCACCAAAGATTGCCCTATCTTTCTAGCCGAAGATAGTACCAAAGAATGGGCTAACATTGCTGAATTCTGCGCTGCTAAATGGATGGGAATACTAATTTCCCACAGAAACAACAGGTTTGACAAAATCAAGGACCAAGTTACCATCACAATAGAAGAAATCATCAACTACTCAGCATCCATTCCTGTTACATGGTTAGAGGTATTAAAAGAAAAATACCAAGATAGACAAGGACAATCTTTTAAGATTAAGATTAGTAAATTCAAATGTGATCTAGAAGATTATAATTCTGATATGATTTTCACCTGGAATAATAAAAATTATCCCCATTCCACCATTATACCTTTAGCATCCACTCATATTCCACCACATCCTAGTACACTCAGTCCCCCATCCCGTAACAATTCTCTTCTCCTTATGGATTTATGTCCTTTTGGACCTGCCTCTTCCATCAGACATCAACCGAGCACCTCTGTCCCCCTAGCCCCGTTCTCATTTCCCCCTTCATTCCGTAACCATCCCAACATACCCAGGAAAAATTATGAGACAAATAAGACCAAACAAATCAGTAATAAGAATAAAGAATTGATCACTGCCCTTAACCAGTTTTATAATAGATTATCCAGTATTACACAGTCCCTACTTATCACTCCTTCTGCCTACAATAGTTCAGGCAGCCTCCCTACTATCATTGCAGGACGTCCCTCTACCACTGTCACTACCCCAGTCCCCCCAAACAGCTCTCATACCACTGATCAGCGGTCTGCCATTACAACTGTCATTTCTGCTCACATATCATCAGAAATCTTGAAGCATGTAGGTTTGAACCCCCCACTATCCAGCGGTTCTGAACCAGTCACCTCTATCAGTTGTGCATCTCCCATCATCAGTTCCTCTACTTTTTTAGTGCCGAGTCCCCCTCCAGTCATAGTATCCCGAAAAAGAAAACTCACAGGAGAGGCTGAAGAGGGGGATGAACAAAGAAACGATCGAAATGTCAAGAAACACCCCAAACGGTAAAAATCTTCAATCCCTCCACACATATTCTATCTTCTGCTGACATTTCCCTCCTTAGTCGCGGCCTTAATTTTGCCCCTATTACCAAGCCCAATCCTTTTCTCCTTTTCAACGATCTCAATAAATACATACGTAATCTCACTCTCAAGAGACATTTCCATATCAAACATGAGAAAGAATTAAATAACATTCCCATAGAATCTAACATTTGTTCCCCAGTTGAATCCATGCATGACCTATCTGAACCCTACTTTGAATCATATGATTATGACCATTTTGATATGCCACCTATTGGTGAAGACCCATTAAGTTTGCTTACACAAGACTTAGCCACTTCTCCTATCATCCTCCCTTAAAGCCAAATCTATTTTTTTTCCCCGACGCATTCCAAGGGTCCATACCTTGAAAGTTTCTATAGAGTGGTCTATGCAGATTTAATCAAACTCTGCAATTCCACCTCCACATCTACACCCAATAACCTTTCTCGCTCTGAAACCATAGCCCTTGATCAATTTATACATGCACAAGATCTCGTTATAAAGTCCGCCGACAAAGGAGGAGGATTTGCACTCCAGAATAAGATTGACTATGTAGAAGAAGCAATTAGATTACTTTCTGATGAAGCTACATACGTTAAGCTTAACACAGATCGCACGGTTGCCTTTGCTAAAAAGGCTGACACTTTAATTTCTACTGCCTTCCAGGAAGGCATAATCACCAAAATTGAGAGTTCTTTTCTGTATAAGGCATTCTACCAAATACCTTACTTCTATCATTTACCTAAGATACATAAAAATTTAGAACATCCCCATTGTAGCATCCATGGACAGTGTCACCTCAGGTTTCAGTTTATATATTGACCATTTTTTACAACCATTAGAACTCCAATTATAGTCCTATATCCGAGACGGTACACATCTGTTAGAACTACTGTCCCCCTACAATTGGGAACCAACATATGTCAGCTCTCTTTATACTTCAATTCCCCATACTTTTGGCCTAATGGCCTTGGAATAATTTTTAGCCACAGATCCACTCATCAACCCTCGTCAAGCCACCTTCATTATAGAAGCCTGCAAATTTTGTCTTACGCACAACTATTTCACATTTGATGGAGATTTCTATTTACAGCAACAAGGCACAGCCATGGGAGCCAATTTTGCCCCATCATATGCCAACTTGGCCATGGGCTTCTGGGAAAATCAATACATTCACAAAAATAACCCCTTTTCAGTAAACATTGTTTTTTTCGGGAGGCACATAGATGATCTCATTATCATCTGGGATTGTGTCCTTGAGCTCATCACTTCCTTTGTCCAATACTGCAATGATAATACCTATGGACTGTTATTTACATCTGTAACCAGTGTGACCACAATGGCCTTCCTAGACCTAGAACTAGGACACAGAGGCCAGACCATTTATGCCAAAAAATATATAAAACCTACTGCTGGCAACTCTTATCTACACTTTAAGAGTTGCCATTACCCAAAATGGATTTACAACATTCCTAAAGGCCAATTCTGTCGTCTCAGGCAGAACTGTACACAAGACACTGATTATGTAGAACTCAGTACTAACCTTAAGAGGAAATTTCTCGATAAACAGTACCCCGAAAGTCTGGTAGATGAAGCATACAAATTGTCCCTCCAAGGGAAACCTCCTAAACCTAGCCAACCCCCAGTAGACTGCTCCACCAGGTTTATAACAACTTTTCACTCCAAACACAAAAAGTTGGAACGGATACTATCTAACCACTAGGACATCCTACAGCAGGACCCACATCTTAAAACCATTCTCCCTCCACATCCTAGAGTCACATATCGTAGGGCCCCCAATCTTAAGAACAAAATTGCCCCAAGCTAATTCAAGTCAACCATCACTTCACCATCTGTACCTATTTTAATTCCCATAGTGGGCATGTATCAATGCCACAAAGCACTATGTAAGACTTGTAAATTTGTACAGCATGGTCAAAAATCTTTTAGTACCAAGGGACAAACGTATCCCCTAAAGGAATTTTATAATTGCTCATCGGACTATGTCATCTATGGCCTTACTTGCCCATGTGGGCTAATCTACGTAGGATGCCCAATCCGAGCCCTGTGGCAAAGATTTGGTGAACATAGATGGTTCATTGAGGGTGGCACACACTCACACAGTGTACCTAGACACTTTGCAGAAGCCCACCACAAATCCACTGTGGGACTCAAAGTTTGGGTTATCGAACAAATTTCCAGATCTCTCTGCAGCAGAGAGAGTAAAAAAACTGTGTGCCAGGGAGACTTACTGGATATATAGTTTAGATACCCTCTCCCCAGGGGGATCAATGAAAGAATTGAAATAACCACCATTCTCTAATTTTACAAATCTAATTCTCTATTATCCTGTTTAGACTTAGTGGATACCCACCTAGTTTTAACTGCCATTTACCACTTGTGTGTGTTTGGCAATATAGGCCATAGAATATTTTATCCTATGTCATTTTATTATATTATATTACACTACATTAATATATTTTTTATTTATGCTATCTCATCTAACCATATTTATATACATTTTTAGGTTGGTCCTCTTCTCTTCTTTTTCTTATGGGGGTGGCGGGTACCCGTAAGTATGATCATCCCCCCCCCTTTTTTTCTACACATATATATTACGTTACGGTATATATTATGTATTATTTATTTTATATTAATTTTTTACACATCCTCAGCTTTTCCGTTTTTTGCCCTCTGCACAACTTGAATTATTTATTTATTCGTTTGCTTGATAATGACAATATGGATAACTTTACCAGTGGTCCCTGTACAATATACTTTATTTTGTACGTCACCACTATGATTAGATACTCTTTATATTTATACCCTATATATTTATCCTCATATCTCATTGGTTCTTTGTTACGCCTAATATTATATATCATTTAGTGCCATCCAGTAATTTCTCCTTTACTACTATATCCCATTTCACATAGTGTAAGCATTTGTTCTTACCCATAATTCCCCCACTTTTCCCCTTCCCCCCCTTTTCCTTCCCCTCACTTCGTGTTTATGGGTTAATTTTTCTTGTTCATTTTTCTTTTCCTTCTCTCTTTGTCCTTTATCATTTTATTTTATTTTTCAGTTATTACTATTTGAATTTTATCATTATTATTTTTATTTTATATCGATTTTTATTTTTATTTTTTTATTTCCATTTAATTATATTTATTTATATATTTATAATTCTTTTTATTATTTATATATATTATCTCCATTTATTTTATTTTCTTATTATTTTCTTTTCATCATTTTTTTCATTTATCGTTTTTTCTATTGTTTTTTTTTGCCTAACAATATCTTTGTCACATGCCACATTGTTTATTGTTGTCTAATTATTGTTTGTTATGCAATTTGTCATATATCTGTGATCGTTTGATTCTGATTATGGTTTCTTTTCCATTGCCAATTCTGTTTCCATTGCCCCAAGCAGATAGCACGCTCACGAAACGTATTGCATACCAGTGACGTCATCCTCTCTCGCCTGGATCCATCTGCGCCTCAAGCCTCACTCTCCACTGCGGCTGGCCGGTCTCCATCCAGCGGTGTTCATAACAGAGAAGCGCCCCTCCAGCAGACCCGGATTGACCATACTGATGAAACCCCCATGCTGGGTCCATGCTCGTTTTAACTGCTCAAATGTGAGTTGCTCATGAATGTATCTACATTAAATTTTGTTTTACTTCTACACCGAGAGGCACCTCTTCCTTGTCTTTTTCCAGTTCTGTTGCAATATGGTTTCTGTTCCCCCCTGACGGCAGCCCTGAGTGCGGATAACCCCCTCCCTTCTCACCATCATCTTATACGGCCTGTGGACTTTTTAATTATCAATAAGACTGTGGACTCATGGGATGTTATCCTAAGTATACACATACTATTTATGCCCATACAGCACTAAAAACCTTAAACTGTGGGATATTTTGCTTCTAGTTCCTTGCTCCTCTTACGTGTATACTTTTCTTTTTGTTGTTTGTGAGAACTCAAACATGGAAAAATAACCCTGTCATCCAAATGCTAAAATTGTAACAGTAGTAACTGCTGGGTGTGTTCTAACTTACATCCCCAAACAGGAACAATACCCATGATAGCAATATCTCGCCAACTTTACTGATCTAAATAGAACCAGAATAAGTGGCTCATACATAGTCTCCACAGCTAATGAGCACAGATCAGTAACTTTGATGGTTACACTCCACAGATTTGTCTAAACATTACATGCCGTTTAACACTAAATGTACACGGTTGGGCAATTCAGATTGAGCAAAGATTACAATTGATGGAGGAAACTATGGTCAATATTACTATATCCCAGGGCAGGACTTTACATGAGGCACACGGAGGCAAATACATGAATTGGATAAAAAATTGGTTTTAATGAATACAAGTAGTCATATATTTACATATTTATACACAACTCCTCCTTTTCCTCTTTTCTTTTTCTTCCTTTCTCCTTTTTCTCACATTTCTTCCTGCCTTGTTCTTTTTTGCTCAGTATTCTATCCTTCCTCACCATTCTGCACTTCCTACACACTCCTTCCTTCACATACCCTTTTACTGTTTGTTTATTTTTCAGAGGTTCCCCCTTTTTTTACCACCCACCTAATGTCACTTCCTATATTCTCACCCATCCAGGGTGCTGCGTGCGCTGGTTGTGTGTCGCCTCGATATGCTCCCTCAGCTCCGGGATGTGGCATCCTTGGCTGGCCTGACTCTCATCGCTGTACCACCACTGCACAGATACATATGTAAGTCTGTGGGTTGAATCTACATATGTGGGGGTTTTTTATATTTTACATTTGCCCACATTTTTCCGAGACTATTTAAAATCTGGTTGCTTTCCCTACTCTTAGGTGATCCTGATGAATGGCTACAAGGTCCCAAAACACATAGAGCTTACAACTACCGTTATGTGTACGCAATTATCAACTATGTATGGACGTTCCATCTTGACCTATTCTTCTTATTTTTGTTATTCCCTCCAAGTGACACTTCAATGTGTCACATATTTATATATTATTTGTGGTTTTTAGGTATCAAGTTTTTCATGTATTTGCAAATAAGTCCTTTTAGGAATGTATATCTTGATGAAATATAAAATATTAATATATAGCTATGTGCATAAATATGTAAATATATGACTATTTGTATTCATTAAAACCTATTTTTTATCCAATTCATGTATTTGCCTCCGTGTGCCTCATGTAAAGTCCCGCCCTTTGCTTTCTTTTTTTCAATATTGAACCGGGATGAAGGAGGGGACTTGGATGGCCCTAGTACCTCATTTAATGTCACAAATATTTTTCTTTTCTTTTTTTATTATTGTATCCCAGATCCAGAACTAAATAGAACCCTTTATAGTACACATTGTTCACAGTTCCCAATATGTGGAAATATCGGTTACCTGAGATTCTGTGTTATTGCATCTAGTTTTTTAGGAGCAGGTATACTATCCATACATAGAGGGTTATATTATAAATGTGGAGATTAAGCTTACGCCTGGCTTCCTACTAATGTTACAGGTACATGTTATATTGGGAAGTTGGCACCTTCTTTGGCTGTTCGCAAAGATACAGTGCGACCTGGTCAAAGTCCAGATTACCCTTTAGTGTTCAAAAGAGAGCTGTTCACTGAAGGTGACATGACATGGTCATGGTTCCCTTCCTGGACAGGATGGGGAATTGAAGCAATGAAAAGAATATATAATTACACTAGAATTGTAGATGAGATTATTAACCTTACTATAACAGATATAGGTTTATTAAGTGAAGAAATGGCTCAGCTTAAAAAAGTAGTATTAGAGCACAGATTAACGCTAAATTATCTCACTGCAGCTCAAGGTGGGATGTATAAGGTATTTTGCACTGACTATTAAATATACATTTCTGATAATGAGGACATTCTTAAAGGGCATATTGATAAGATAAGAGAGCTATGAAATAAGGTCAGAGATATTGCTAAAGATGACTTTTTATATGGCATAGCAACATGATTACAGAAACTAGGCGCTTACATTGCGATGGTCCTATTTCTCAAATTTATTTTTTTCTTCCTCATCAGGCTATGCTTCTGTGTGACTACCCACTGTACAAACAAATGGCCCACCAGCCCTGGTGAACCCATTATTCTGAGAAAACTAGGAGGGAGCTGAACAGGACACCGTCTCTCTGCGCCAATGTAACAGGAGTTACCAGCAATCGACTGAATGTAACGTGGAGAAGAATGGTGTCAAATAAACAAAAGGAGGGAAATGACATGGGCTTTCCCTGTATTGTTCATTTAAGCACAAGACACTATATTTTGTTCATGCTGTTGAAATGTGTTCTGTAACCTACACCTAACACAGAGACACATCTTCTGCTAGAAGGTCTCTCTGTCTCTACTCCCCCTCTCAAGGTTTTACTCTTGCAATTGTTCTATTTGCTAGCTTTTAATAATATATTTCTATTTATTAGTTTTTAATAACATCTCACACCACCCCTTTCTTATATATGTATAAAATAACATGTAATAATCAATTTTGGCATTAACGGACATTTTAAACACAGTGATTGCGACCTGTAAATCTGTTCCTGCAATTGCAGTATTAACTTTTGTTTTTAGAGTACCAATCAGAAATAGTTCCCATAACAAGCACCCTCCTGGGTAGGTGCTAGAAGAGAGTATAGTTTTTGGATCTTTCTGCTTACCAGGAAGACTGCCAGGTACATTTAGATGCTCTCTGCCTATCAGGGAGCAAGGATCCATTGATAGGGTCTGTTCATGGTGCTCAGATGCTGCTCATGTTGTATGAATGTTTCACACTGGTCCAAAAGGATGGGGCATATTGGACAGCGGGAGGAAACCTGACAAATGAGAGCATAGGCATAGTTACAGCCCTGGCCATTGGCAGAGGAAAGTGCCTCAGCGCATGCTATAGGGCACTTATAGCAAGGGCACATGTGCTCGGGGTCTTCAGCTGGAGAGCTGGGTCCCGGAGGGAGGGGGCAGCTGCCCCTCCTCTGCACAGGCTGCCATGCGGCCTCAGGTGTACATTAGTGGATGGGTGTCAGTCAAAGGGGATGCTAGTGAGTGTCCTGAAGATAAAACAGTTTCATCAAGTCTGCTGCCAGAGCAAGCAAAGGACTTATTTCTCCCATACAAGTGCAGTATGGTAAAGCAGAGTGTCTGCTACCACATTCACCCTGGTGAGGCCAAGTGAGAGTTGTCCTCGTTTGTAAATAGTTCCAGTTGGAGTATCTCACTATTCCCTTCTCCCATCCAAGTTCCAACAATAAATACCAAAAAAAAGCAAATACCCTTGATTGATTATTGAGTAACGAGCGGATGAGAGTATGGTTGGTCATGTGAAAACAGTTAGCAACTGGCAGCAAGAAAATCAAGAGGAGGCCCAGGGAAGTTCACATACAGCAATCCCTATGGGGCAGTGCTACACCTGTGTAAGCTCCAATTTATAACTTAAAGCCTTACAAAGGGCTTCTTCTCTTTGCTACCAGTGGCTAGTGCAGTATCCTTGTAAAAGGTTTATTCTATTAAAACAGCTTCAAACATTGGACTCACATAAGCTCAAATCAATGAAGCCTAGAGGCATTCACTTGCAGCAGCAAGTACTGGTCTAATGTGGTCTCAGCGGTAGGGATGAGCCGAACACCCCCCTGTTCGGTTCGCACCAGAACATGCGAACAGGAAAAAAGTTCGTTCGAACATGCGAACACCGTTAAAGTCTATGGGACACGAACATGAATAATCAAAAGTGCTAATTTTCAAGGCTTATATGCAAGTTATTGTCATAAAAAGTGTTTGGGGACCTGGGTCCTGCCCCAGGGGACATGGATCAATGCAAAAAAAAGTTTTAAAAACGGCCGTTTTTTCAGGAGCAGTGATTTTAATAATGCTTAAAGTCAAACAATAAAAGTGTAATATCCCTTTAAATTTCGTACCTGGGGGGTGTCTATAGTGTGCCTGTAAAGGGGCGCATGTTTCCTGTGTTTAGAACAGTCTGACAGCAAAATGACATTTTGAAGGAAAAAACTCATTTAAAACTACCCGCGGCTATTGCATTGCCGACAATACACATAGAAGTTCATTGATAAAAAACGGCATGGGAATTCCCCAAAGGGGAACCCCGAACCAAAATTAAAAAAAAAAAATGACGTGGGGGTCCCCCTAAATTCCATACCAGGCCCTTCAGGTCTGGTATGGATATTAAGGGGAACCCCAGCCAAAATTTAAAAAAAAAATGACGTGGGGTTCCCCCTAAATTCCATACCAGACCCTTCAGGTCTGGTATGGATTTTAAGGGGAACCCCGCGCCAAAAAAAAAAAAAAAAACGGCGTGGGGTCCCCCCAAAAATCCATACCAGACCCTTATCCGAGCACGCAACCTGGCAGGCCGCAGGAAAAGAGGGGGGGACGAGAGTGCGGCCCCCCCTCCCTCCTGAACCGTACCAGGCCACATGCCCTCAACATTGGGAGGGTGCTTTGGGGTAGCCCCCCAAAACACCTTGTCCCCATGTTGATGAGGACAAGGGCCTCATCCCCACAACCCTGGCCGGTGGTTGTGGGGGTCTGCGGGCGGGGGCTTATCGGAATCTGGAAGCCCCCTTTAACAAGGTGACCCCCAGATCCCGGCCCCCCCCCTGTGTGAAATGGTAAGGGGGTACATAAGTACCCCTACCATTTCACGAAAAAAGTGTCAAAAATGTTAAAAATGACAAGAGACAGTTTTTGACAATTCCTTTATTTAAATGCTTCTTCTTTCTTCTATCTTGCTTCATCTTCTGGTTCTTCTGGCTCTTCTGGTTCTTCTGGTTCTTCCTCCGGCGTTCTCGTCCAGCATCTCCTCCGCGGCGTCTTCTGTCTTCTTCTCCTCGGGCCGCTCCGCACCCATGGCATGGGGGGGAGGCTCCCGCTCTTCTCTTCTTCTCTTCTTCTCTTCTTCTTTTCTTCTTTTCTTCTTTTCTTCTCTTCTTCTTCATTTTCTTCTCCGGGCCGCTCCGCAATCCATGCTGGCATGGAGGGAGGCTCCCGCTGTGTGACGGCGCTCCTCGTCTGACAGTTCTTAAATAACAGAGGGGGGCGGGGCCACCCGGTGACCCCGCCCCCCTCTGACGCACGGTGACTTGACGGGACTTCCCTGTGACGTCACGGGGAATGCCACAGGGAAGTCCCGTCAAGTCACCGTGCGTCAGAGGGGGGCGGGGTCACCGGGTGGCCCCGCCCCCCTCTGTTATTTAAGAACTGTCAGACGAGGAGCGCCGTCACACAGCGGGAGCCTCCCTCCATGCCAGCATGGATTGCGGAGCGGCCCGGAGAAGAAAATGAATAGGAAGAAGAGAAGAAGAGAAGAAAAGAAGAAAAGAAGAAAAGAAGAGAAGAAGAGAAGAGCGGGAGCCTCCCCCCCATGCCATGGGTGCGGAGCGGCCCGAGGAGAAGAAGACAGAAGACGCCGCGGAGGAGATGCTGGACGAGAACGCCGGAGGAAGAACCAGAAGAACCAGAAGAGCCAGAAGAACCAGAAGATGAAGCAAGATAGAAGAAAGAAGAAGCATTTAAATAAAGGAATTGTCAAAAACTGTCTCTTGTCATTTTTAACATTTTTGACACTTTTTTCGTGAAATGGTAGGGGTACTTATGTACCCCCTTACCATTTCACACAGGGGGGGGGCCGGGATCTGGGGGTCACCTTGTTAAAGGGGGCTTCCAGATTCCGATAAGCCCCCCGCCCGCAGACCCCCACAACCACCGGCCAGGGTTGTGGGGATGAGGCCCTTGTCCTCATCAACATGGGGACAAGGTGTTTTGGGGGGCTACCCCAAAGCACCCTCCCAATGTTGAGGGCATGTGGCCTGGTACGGTTCAGGAGGGAGGGGGGGCCGCACTCTTGTCCCCCCCTCTTTTCCTGCGGCCTGCCAGGTTGCGTGCTCGGATAAGGGTCTGGTATGGATTTTTGGGGGGACCCCATGCCGTTTTTTTTTTTTTTTTTTTGGCGCGGGGTTCCCCTTAAAATCCATACCAGACCTGAAGGGTCTGGTATGGAATTTAGGGGGAACCCCACGTCATTTTTTTTTTTAAATTTTGGCCGGGGTTCCCCTTAATATCCATACCAGACCTGAAGGGCCTGGTATGGAATTTAGGGGGACCCCCACGTCATTTTTTTTTTTTAATTTTGGTTCGGGGTTCCCCTTTGGGGAATTCCCATGCCGTTTTTATCAATGAACTTCTATGTGTATTGTCGGCAATGCAATAGCCGCGGGTAGTTTTAAATGAGTTTTTTCCTTCAAAATGTCATTTTGCTGTCAGACTGTTCTAAACACAGGAAACATGCGCCCCTTTACAGGCACACTATAGACACCCCCCAGGTACGAAATTTAAAGGGATATTACACTTTTATTGATTGACTTTAAGTATTATTAAAATCACTGCTCCTGAAAAAACGGCCGTTTTTAAAACTTTTTTTTGCATTGATCCATGTCCCCTGGGGCAGGACCCAGGTCCCCAAACACTTTTTATGACAATAACTTGCATATTAGCCTTTAAAATTAGCACTTTTGATTTCTCCCATAGACTTTTAAAGGGTGTTCCGCGGCATTCGAATTTGCCGCGAACACCCCAAATTGTTCGCTGTTCGGTGAACTTGCGAACAGCCAATGTTCGAGTCGAACATGAGTTCGACTCGAACTCGAAGCTCATCCCTACTCAGCGGACACAGCATAGGTGAACTTAATCTCACCCGCAAAAGATCGCAATGCTCTGAGTGTCACTTCTGATATACTGTAGCGTCAAGCGTGAAAAACTGGTTGCTGTACAGCCACGTCCTGATGTTTCGTCATAAGGACTTACTCATGGGATGTTTTTGGACAAACTTTATTATTAGTTGTTTATTTATGTTTTAGTGTTGATCACTATCACGTGTTACTGGGTTTATTTATGTATACTGTTTAGCCCTACTATTTACTTTAGTTTACACTGTAAATGCTTATTTACATTAACGTGAATCTGCTGTTTTGCACTGAATAAGCAAAGCAAAGGTTCATTTCAAAGGCCCCTGAAAAAATAAAGAAATTGCTGCATATAACAGACATGGCAGCAGACCAGGCAATTCAGAAAAAGAACCTTGAAAAGGCACGCAGCAACCAAAAGAGCCCTGATGAAGCTTGTTATAAGCAAAATGTAAAGATTAAAGTGATAGTAAAGTGAATAAGTGATTGTAAAGTCAAAAAAAATCAAAAAAACAAAAAAAAATAACAAACATGTTAAACTTACCTCCTCTGTGCAGTTGGTTTTGCAAAGAACAGCCCGGATCCTCCTATTCTTGGGTCCCTTTTCGCTGTTGCTGGCCCCTCCCTTATATTGAGTACCCCCTCAGCCAGCAGCTCTCTATGGGGGCACCCCAGCTGAGTCACAGCTCCGTGTATCCATTGAGACACGGAGCTCTGACCTGGCTCTGACCCCTCTCTCCCCTGATTGGGCTGACTGATTTTGACTGACAGCCGCGGGAGCCAATGGTGCTGCTTCTGTGTCTCAGTCAATCAGGAGGAGTGTCCCGGACGGCTTAGACACTTATGGACAATGCTTATGGACACTTATGGACAACGCTGGAGAGAGATGGGGCTCAGGTAAGTAGTTAGGGGGTGCTGGGGAGGCTGCTACACACAGAAGGTTTTTTATCTTAATGCATACAATGCATTAAGATAAAAAAACCTTCTGCCTTTACAACTCCTTTAAAGGCAATTTATTTTTATTTTTTAATAACAAACATGTTATACCTAACTGCTCTGTGGCAGAGGTTTTGCACAGAGCAGCCCCAATCCTCCTCTTCTCGGGTCCCCTGCTGACACTCCTGGCCCCTCCCTCCTGCCGAGTGCCCCCAGAGCAAACAACTTGCAATGGGGGCCCCCAAGTGGCTCGCTCCCGAGCCACTGCTCTGCGTGTCCATTCACATGCAAAGCAGTGGCTCAGCCCTGCCCCCTCTCTCTTCTTATTAGCTCATTGGCTGTGATTGACAGCAGCGGGAGCTCTGTGCACATCGCTGGATCATGATGATAGGTAAGTTGGGGGGGGGGGGGGGGGGGGCGCTGCTGCACAGAGAAAGTTTTTTTACCTTCATGCATAGAATACATAAAGGTAAAAAAGCCTTGATCCTTTACAACCACTTTAAGTTTAATATACTTATATTTTGCCTTCCCTGATTACCACCTCTTATATTCCTCATTTTAGACCCACTGACAACACTACTGGGTCTCTGTGCTTCTGTATGCATGCACATCATTGTGACAGGAGGGGCTGGCAAGGTACTGTATATAGCTTCCTGAAAACATCACAGCATCCTGTTTCAATACTCCTTTCAAGAGCCCTCAACCACAAAGCAAGCAGTGGATTGGCCCTTGGGAGGAGCTATGCGAACATAAAATTGCCTTGATTAATGGATGCAAAAGGAGTGTAAACAAGAGGGGAAATGTGTGACTTTAAATGAAGCACAGCTATGCAGTTGAGAAACATTGACCTAGACCTCTCTAATGCCGGCCATACACGGTTCGAATTTCGTAAGAATTTTCTTTAGAAAATCGTACGAAAGAATTTTCGTATGAATTTTGCACCATTAATGGGCTGCAACAACGGCCGATTTTCGTGCTGCAATCAAATTTGAGGAATCGGACATGTTGGAAATTTTTAGAAAAACAAACGATTTTCTAATCAATGATGGGAGAATCGTGCAAGAAATGTAATAGGAAAAGAAAATTTACGGAGAGAAAAGAAGATTCCTGGCCAAGAAAATTATTTTCTGTAGCAACATGCGGTGAAATTGAAGGCTTGGTCGGCCGAATTTCGAAAATCAATGGTGGCATCATCGGGTCACAAAAAACGAACATTCTGATTTTGAAAAGAAAATTCATTCGAAATTCGACTGTGTATGGCCTGCTTAAGTGATATAAAAAAGTCCATAATGAATCATGATTGTAAAAGCAAGTATGATCAGATGATAGTGATAGCGTAGGATCGAAAAAAAAGGCTCTACACATTGCGTGGGTTCTTTCCACTCATCAGGAGCCAGCTAGTTAAAGTCCCACCTACCCCCCCTTTCTTTTTTTTTTTTAAAAAGAATTTTATTGTGCACATAACAGAAGACGAAGCATACATCACAGTAGATAGGGTTACATCATCAACTAGCAATCTGAAATTGCATATCCATTACATCACCAATGCAAATATCTATCTACCCTTCATATGCCATGAAGATTTCCAACCCCATTCTACTGTTGTAGTATATGTGCATTTTTTTATTTTAACAGAGCAAGAGATAACCTCTCATAGCAATAAAACACCATGCCCCCCCTCCCAAACCCCCACCCCCTCCCAAACCTTCACCCAGTGCTCTTCATGGGATAGACAACAGACCAGGCGTCCCACCCTCAGAGGGTCAGAGGGTGAATGCCTCCTCCATACACCCCTTAACCAGATAAGAGAGAACCCCCCCCCCCCCCCCGAGATGTCTGCATTCAGTGTTCTGTGCAATAAAACATGAGAATCCATGCCCTACTATTGTACGAGGAGAATGTCTCCTATCCTCCCGTCATTTTCCGTTTGAGAGCAAAAGACATTTCCTAATATCTAGCATTCGGTGGTCCTTCCTTCTCCAGTGTGTTTTCAGAGTCCACCCATCTAAACCATACCTTCCTAAACTTCTTGGGAGCTCCCCTAGCTTCATAGGTCATCTTATACATCATCACATCCGCATTTACTATTTTTATCCACATTCCCAACGTCAATTGTTCATCATGAATCCAGCGTCTGGCAATGAGTTTCCTCACCTCAAAGTATAGAATCCTAAGGAACAATTTAGTACATGTATTAACCTCCTCCTGATCAAAGACCCCGAGGAGGCAACGTAGGGGAGAGCAAATGTTAGGGAAGGCAAACTTATCAGAAATAAATTCAGTTACCTGTGACCACAGTGGTCTTACCTTCTTGCACTCCCATACCATGTGTATGAAAGTGCCTTCCTCCTCCATACATTTGTGACATATAGGAGTTTCCTTTCTTTGCATTCGGTAGAGCCTAACTGGAGTATTATACTCCTAACTGGAGTATAATACTGTTGATGAAGATACCGAAACTGAATCATTTTATCCGTAGAGGAGATAACCGACACCAAATATGTGTCCAGAACCTCCTGCCACATTTCTTCTGACAACTCCGGGACAATCATCTCCCACCTCTCCTTGGTCCTAGCCATTAACATCTTTACCCCTGGACCCACTGCCCCATAATATCTAGAAATTCACTTAAATGGATCCGGGTCAATCAGAACCTTCTCCATGTCCGTGTTCTGGACCAGAATTGTATCCCCCCAAACTAAGCTTTTGCTGCATGTCTCAACTGCGTATATCAGAAAAGCCAAGTTTTGGGTATTTCAAATTGCTCTCTCAATTGGTCAAAAGTGGACAACCGATCATTCTGGCAAATTTGGTGTAGGTACTTAATACCATATCATGCCCAAGTCTTTTGTCCATCAGGTAGTTTTAAAAACTCCCCCATGGATTCATTACACCACAAAGGGCTATTTGGAGACAGCCACAAGGGTGTATCCTTCCGCCATTGGGAGCATGTGAAATACTTTCCCAGGTAATGCCATAACCGATCCCACCCTCCTCCCCGGAATCCCCTTCCTATAGAGCATATTCTGAAGAGTTTCTTGTGAGGTAGCAACAGCTGTCTCCAACAAGGTAGTGGCATTTGGCTTCTGCTGAAAAAGTCGCCAGTGCAAAAAGGTTAATAGCGAGGCCATAAAATAAAAGCGGAGATCAGGAAGGGCCAACCCCCCCCCCCCTTTGTGACTGGTAATTTCAAGATCGCGAGGGATATCCTGGGTGCCTTAGAACCCCAAAGGAAGCCCACAACGATAGAGTCAATGAGTCTGAAAGTTTGTAATGTCACAAAAACAGGGGAGTTCGAGAGAATGTAAAGAAACTTAGGAAGGAAGATCATCTTAAACAAATTTATCCTTCCCAAGAGGTTGATCGGTAAATTCCTCCATCTCTGCACCCTCTCTCGAAAATTTCCCATAATAGGCGACAGATTGTTCTCCAGGGAAGCTGCACCTCAACCCCCAGGTACCTGAAGGTGCTGGATAGAGGGATAGGACAATCCGGTGGAACTACCACCGCCTCATCAATAGGGAAAAGGGAGGATTTTTTCCAATTTATGCGAAATCCGGAGTAGTCTCCAAACTCCTGAATCAATCGGAAGGCTTCTGAGGGTGAGGGTCCAGGATCCTGTAGATATAACAGCATGTCATCTGCATAGAGTGACACTCGCCCTCAAACCCCCCAAGCCTCAGACCAGTCAAATCTGAGGTAGATCTTATCTTAACCGCTAAGGGCTCTATTGCCAAGGCAAACAGAAGGGGTGAAAGAGGACACCCCTGCCTGGTGCCCCGGAATATTGGGAACGAGTCCGAAACAATACCACTAACCTTCAGTCTAATCAACGGATCCGTCTACAAGAGCCGTACCCATGAAATGAAAACAGGGCCAAAGCCACATGACTCCAATAGGCGGAACAAATAACACCACTCCACGGAGTCAAAGGCCTTCTTAGTGTCTAAAGAGGCCACCATTCTAGTCCCGGAGTTGTCATGGGCGGTTTGAAGATTCAGAAAGAGTCTTCTAATGTTAATTTGCGCACATCTTCCCTGTATGAATCCTGCTTGATCCGCATCAACCAATTTCGGGATGACAGTTTGTAGCCTGCCTGCAAGTATTTTGGCCAGAATCTTTGTGTCAACATTCATCAGCGAAATTGGATGGTAGGAGTCACATTCCCGGGGCTCCTTCCCCCCTTTAGAGATCAGAACAACCAAGGCCTCCCGCATTGAAGGAGGTAGTCTACCATCCGATTTCGCTGCATCGAACACCCTAAGCAATCAAGGAGCCAGACCATATCTAAAAGTATAATACCACTCCGAGGGGAGACCATCTAGACCAGGGGACTTCCTAGGAGGAAAGGAAGCAATTGCCTTCTCCACCTCCTCTACCGTGATACTAGATTCCAAGGCAGTGCTGTCTTCCTAATCAGCCTAGGTAGGTCAATGTCGTTAATGTAAGCCAGTAAATCCTCCGTCCCCAGGAAAGCACAAGGCTTGTATAATTCTGCATAAAATTGAACAAAAGTTTTCAAAATATTGTCACAGACTTCCAACCTACAGTAAAAAAAACTGATTTAATACACACCGGAACATAATCCGGTCGTGCCAAGATTGCCAGCAGCCTGCCACTCTTGTTGCCGAATTCAAATATATGCCTACGTTGAGCCAGACTAAGTTTTGTGGAACTCTCAGTAAGGGCCATCTTGTACTCCCTGGTTCTCATGCGTAAAGTCAACAATCTCTCGCTAGTGGGGTCTCTAATATATTCTGCTTCTGCTAACGTCACCTCCGATTCTTTACACTGTATTGTAGAGGCTAACTGCTTTTTGAACCCATGCACTTCTGCTATGAACATTTCCCTCAGTGTGGCCTTAAAAGCCTCCCACTGAAGAGGGGGTGACCCAAAGCCACCATTTTCTACCCAGAACTGTTTAATGGTCTCCGTACACTTAAGTTTTATATATTCCTCCTGAAACCAACTAGCCTCGATCCGCCACAAGTGTATACCAGGTTTCGGTCCTAACTTAAGCTCCAATAACATGGGAGAGTGACCAGATAGGGCTGTAGGTAAATAGGAAACTTTCCCTACCATATCTATTCCCTCCTCCTCTGTCAGGATAGTGTCTATTCTGGAGAGAGTCTTGTGCATGTCCGAATAACAGGAGTACTCCCTAACATCAGGATGATGAAACCGCCAGACATCTCTAAGTCCATGCGTAGACATCCACCCTAGAAGGGGGGCTGGAGTGTCAGTCGTTGCTCCCAATCTATCCAAAGTTGGTATAGATACAGAGTTGAAATCACCTAAAATGAAGATCTTACCCTCCGCTATCTCATAAGCAGCCTGTATCATGTCATCCAAATGAGCTAACGAAAAAGGAGGAGGGACATATATGTTAACAATTGTTAGTAGTCTATTCATCACCTGTATCACCAATATAACATACCTCCCTTTAATGTCCGTCCGGACTGCATGAATGGATAAACTACCCCTCTTTCTTAACTAGTTTCAAGGAGTGGACGTTCTTAGGCAGACTGCATTTGAATGTAGATTGTCCTAGGTAATGTCCACATGTGATGTGAGAAGCTCAGTGTGCAGTAAAATCTGAGTAAGCAATATCAGCGCAAAACTAAAGGCATGGCTGGAGTTCAGCTTTACGTTTCACATGCAGAATATACAAATTAGCTCTACAGTCACAAAGCTGTTTCTATGAGCAGTACAAAGTGAATGCAAAAAGATACATACAATTAAAGCAGACCTATATATACCAGCAGAAACATAATGGTGTGAGCCAATAACATATATGTTGAAAACGCACAGTAACACCTGTAAAGCAGTGAACCAGGATGCTGGTTAATGTAATATTTTAGTACAAATAGAAAGTGCTGTATGGGAGAGGGCCGTTTAGAACATGCCATGACAAACAGTGATGGAGCCTGGCTGCTCGACAAGATTGTCAGAGAGGGAGCTCCCATGAACTAAGAAGACAAAAAGAAAAGTGAGCAAGCATAGTGTAGAAAAACAAAACAATTTATTATTACATAACATTAGCATTTTGCACTCAGGGATGTAGGAGTAACCAAGCTTGTCAATAGTTCTCAAAGAAGAAATAGAAAGAGATAAACTCAGTTACTCCTACTTCTGTAGGTGCAATATGTATTAATACTTTGCTTTTTGGAGTTATTGGGATGACAGATTGTTAGTAAACTGCCTCTCCCTACACTTGTAATTATAGCTCAACCATAATTTCCTGGAAATAAAACATCCTAAAATGTTTAGTAATGTTAACGTATGTGGTTTTACACCAAAAACATATTTGAATGCCACTCACTACCAGAAATAGAAGTCATTACTTTAGCTGATTACCAGAAAATGATGATAACTGGAACTGGCTGCAAGCAGGGCCAGCATTTGGGAAGTGTAACAAACTGGGAAGAAGAAGATTCCCCTGCCCTCAATTTCTCCTGGCTACGAGAAGCTGTACCATTACAGCGACAGTACCATATCCTCCAGCATGATCCGCTCCATAGCGTGAAAAAACCTGTAACTTTTTGGAAAATAGGGTTAGTAAGATGCATAGGAACACAGCATTCTGTACCGTATAATTCTGGTCATACTGGAAGGCCGACAGTATTCTACCAAAGTGCCCCCTAGTTTATCTCCCAATTCACCTAGAACTAACCCTGGTTGCAAGGCCTAACTGCACATTGTTGAACTTTTCAACAAGTTATTTAAAAAAAGGTCTATAGAAGCTGCTGAGGCATATCATAATTTATGAATAATAAACCTTCTCCCCAAAAAGCAAATTATTTGCACCTGGATCCTGCCCTATCCCACAATTGGATAGTTTATTCTATGCTGAAGGGCAGACCTTTCTCCTTTCTCACCTAGGCGAGAATGATGTGCGCTCTTCTAGACCCAGCAGAGACCTTTAGCACATCTGTGGACGTGTGGGTTTTCCCCCTTCGAGAACGTGCAAATACAACACAAGTAAGAAGGTCCTAGATTTTTGTTTTTATTCACATGGGCAGGGAAGCTCTGCGCATATGCAGAAGTCCTGCAGGGTTCTGCCAGGTTCTAAAGTCCAACATGTGCTGGATCTTCAAGAATTGCGATGATGGTGGTGGGGGGGGGGGTCGTATTAAGAGAACTGAAGCTACTTTATAAAGCGGAGCTCCACCCAAAAGGGTAAGCTTCACTTGTTTTCTCCCCATACCCCGCTGCCATATTTGGCACCTTTCTGGTGGAGGAGGGAGCGGGTACCTGTTTTTGACAGGTACTTATCCCCACTTCCAGTAGATCTCACAGAGGCAAGAAGTTCGGCCCGTCTCCTCCTACCCCCCGCCACCGGGCCATTCAGAAAGCGCACCACCAAGAGCTGATGGAAAAAATCGGCTGGGGAGCCGACATCGTGGGATCCCATTATCGGTAAGTGTCCTAATATTAAAAGTCAGCAGCTACATTATTTGGGGGGCTGGAGCTCCGTTTTAAGTTCTACCAAGGAAACCTAATTGTTTGAAAGCAGTAACCAGTTTTAAATTGTGCTAAAAGCTAATGGGGGGTGTCATTTATTGTTTTGTGTACTGGCTCATAGTTGGGCATTTTTGGCAGTTAGATGGTGCTCTGAAAAAAAGGACAGTCTCATATTTATCATGCTAGTCTTCATTTATTTGTCTAAAGTAGTCATCTTTGGTAAGCATGTCTTTGTTATGAAAACCAACATTTTAAGGTGTTGTTTTTGGTATCCAAAAACACAGATTGTTCAGCTCCATTATAAATCCAATCATCACGGAATATGGAATTCTTATTTATAGGATTCCTACATTCAAGAGACATGCTGTCAAATTTAAGTTTTTTACTTCAGCTTTCAGTGTTTGTTTTTTATATTTTTGTAATCTATAGACCAATGTTAAAATGATTATGTGTGAGTGTGTGTATACAGTATATTCCTCACAAGAAATCACAGCTTTAAAATTATTTTTAGCTTCAATGCTGTGATTTTTTATTAGGAAGGAATCCTGATGTATTAAGTGGGCCTTGCTTGTAAGTGCAAGGTCCGCTTTAATGAATGTAGTCACCATCTGTCTAATGACCCACTGATAAGTACAAAGCCTATACAATGTTTGCATATGATTGTACATTCACTCTACTGCTCCTTCCTAGCTGCTGCTGATTTAGACTGACATCCCCATTGGCTTCTGTCAGAAATAATTAGTCAGATTTCACTTGTATAACAGAGAAGCAAACCAGAGGATATTCCAGGCAGATTGTTGACCTTTATTTTTAAATATAGATGAGTCTGTGGCCAGCACCTAATGCATTGCCATTTGTAGAAACCAAAGAAAACTATAATTGTAATTTTAAAAAGTGTCAATTTTCTCTTACTATAATTTCTGTGTGTGTCCAGCGATCTCCCATCTGCATTGGCTGATGGCAATGAAATATCTTGCACAGTCGCTGGCAACAAAATCTATATTGAGCTTCATCGATGGAACCTGGAGGATATCAAAGGTGGAAGAGTTACTGACAGCCAAACAGATTTGTCATTTTATTTTCATACATGATGGCTATGACACCTTCAGATCTCAGCAGACATGCTCTGGTGTCATAGTCATCAGCTTACTAGACCTTATATGTGGTGGTTCAATTGGTTTTCTTTTAATTAAGCATTTTCCTTTATTTCACCTAGTAAAGCTGTAGATAACACACTTCCTGTCGCTAGCTGGCTACACTAACTAACTTCACTTTATCTGTGGAGGGAGCCAAGGTTGTCACCCAGGCTGGATTTCACACCTCATCCTTTTATCTTCTTAACATGGGCTCTGAGAAGCAGTTTACAGAAGATAGAGAAGATTATTTGTACCTTTGGTTCAACTGATAGAAAGTTACAAGGATATTGCATTTCTGGCAATATCAACATGCATTTTCTGTACTTGCCAAAAAAAAATTCTTAGCCAAAAAAAACAAACAGTCACCACATCTA
The DNA here is from genome assembly GCF_042186555.1 of Aquarana catesbeiana. Taxonomy (NCBI): domain Eukaryota; kingdom Metazoa; phylum Chordata; class Amphibia; order Anura; family Ranidae; genus Aquarana; species Aquarana catesbeiana. The sequence continues at coordinate 150,202,458 of NC_133332.1, read as the reverse complement.
GGGAACAACAAGCTGTAATAAAATATAACCATTAAACCCAGACTATGAAAAGGGCACATTACATGCTACTAGGGTTGTCCCGATACCGATACTAGTATCGGTATCGGGACCGATACCAAGCATTTGCGCGAGTACTTGTACTCGCACAAATGCTCCCGATGCCTTAGCCGATACCTTGGAATGGGAGAAACAGGAACTCAGTGGGCGGAGTCAGCGGGCGGGGCAGAGGGCTGAGCGGAGAGCGAGTCCTCCGGGTTCTCAAGCAGGTAGTGCAGAGTGCAGGGCTGGGCGACTGAAGCCGTCACATTCGGTAATGGAAGTGACGCTCCGTGTTGCCGTTACACCGTCGTCAGTGCATAAAAATCCCGACGCACATCTTCATACACCCTGCCAGCAGCGGACATCTTGTTACACCCAGCCCATACAGTTAAGGCTGGGTGTAACAAGATGTCCGCTGCTGCTTTATTGAGGCCGAGTGCAAGGTTACCAAGATGGGCGTCGCAGAGGCAGCATAGAAAAATAAATCCTCTCATGCCCATAAGTGCCAGCCATCAATCAGTGCTCATCAGTGACATCTGTTAGTGCCCATCCAGCCAGTGCCACTGCCAGCCATCAGTCAGTACCAGCCATCAGTGCGTGCCACATATCAGTGCCCATCAGTGCATGCCACCTATCAGTGCGTGTCACCTATCAGTGCTCATCAGTGCCACCTATTAGTGCTCATCAGTCAGCGCCATCTATCAGTGCCAGCCATCAGTATGTGCCACCTATCAGTGCCCATTTGTGTGTGCCACCTATCAGTGCCCATTAAAGCGTGCCACCTATCAGTGCCCATTAAAGCGTGCCACCTATCAGTGCGTACCACCTATCAGTGCATCCCACCTATCAGTACCCATCAGTCAGTGCCACCTTTCAGTGCCACTGCCCAGCCAGTGTGTGCCACCTATCAGTGCTCATCAATGCTGCATAATCAGTGCCAACTATCAATGCTCATCGGTGCTGCATAATCAGTGCCACCTATTGGTGTACTGCTCATCAGTGCCATCTATCAGTGCGCCTCAGTCAGTGCCAGCCATCAGTGCGTGCCACGTATCAGTGCCCATTAGTGCATGCCACCTATCAGTCATGCCACCTATCAGTGCCCAGCCATCAGTGTGTACCACCTATCAGTGCTCATCAGTGCTGCATAATCAGTGCCACCTATCAGTGCTCATCACTCAGTGGTATCTATCAGTGCCAGACAGTCAGTGCCACCCATCAGTGCCCATCCATCAGTGCATGCCACCTATCAGTGCCCAGCCATCAGTGTGTGCCACCTATCAGTGCTCATCTGTGCTGCATAATCGGTGCCACCTATCAGTGCTCATGGCTCATCACTCAGTGCCATCTATAAGTGCCAGCCAGTCGGTGCCACCCATTAGTGCACATCCATCAGTGCATGCCACCTATCAGTGCCCATAAGTAAGTGCCACCTATCAGTGCTCATCAGTGCTGTATATCAGTGCCACATAATCCTATCAGTGCCCAACAGTGCTGCATATTAGTGCCTCCTCATCAGTGTAGCCTATCAGTGCCACCTCAGTGCCCCATCAGTGCAGCCTCATTAGCAGCAGCACACATCAGTGGAGAAAAAGTACTTATTTACAAAATTTTGTGATGGAAACTAAGAAAGGCTTCTTTTTTTTTTAAACAAAAAATAAAACCCAGCAGTGATTAAATAAAATAAATACCACCAAAAGAAACTCTATTTGTGTGAAAAAAAAATAATTTGAGTACAGTGTAGCATGACTGCGCATTGCGCAATTGTCATTCAAAGTGTGACAGCGCTGATAGCTGAAAATTGGCCTGGGCAGGAAGGGGGTGAGAGTGCCTGATATAGAATTAGTTAAACAATGGACACTTTGCGCTTAATTGTTTATTTCATTTTCTTTCACCCAAGGTCGAGCAAATTATGAGAGCTTTTCGGTGCACACTGCACAGAGACACCAGCAGAATGTCAGCTGTGTGGAAGTATTTTAAAATTAACGAAGACAACCCCCGGATTGCAAACTGCAAACTTTGTTCTGCAAAATTATCTAGAGGTGGTACAAAAATCAGTTCTTACAAAACCAGTAATCTGATAAAGCATTTGAAATTAAAACATAAAAGTGAGCATGGAGAATTTACCACTATCACTAGCAGCAGTAGCACTCAGCAGCCAACTCTGCAGCAAACTTTTGCCAGAAGAGAAAAGCTGTCAAGAGACAACCCCAGAGCTGTAAAAATAAAAGAGGCGCTCACCCAATTTATTATTCTGAATGATGAACCTCTTTCAACTGTTGAGAACATGGGTTTTCATCGATTTCTTAATGTGTTGGAGCCAAAGTATGACATTCCCAGTCGCCATTACATAACAGACATCATCTTACCAAAGATCCACGGCACAGTTAAAAAGCACATTACCATCATGTTGCAGAAGGACATAAAGGCAATTAGCTTCACTACTGACATCTGGAGCAGTAGTTTAAGTCCACTGTCTCTCATCAGCTTAACGGCGCAGTGGATAGATGGCGAATTCTCTATGCATCAGGTCACGCTACGAAATTTGAAGGCTCCCACACCGGTCAAGCAATAGCAAACATACTTGAGGAAATGCTTCAGACTTGGGCAATTCCCAAAAGTTCTGTTCATGTTGTTGTCCGGGATAATGCCAAAAATATGATAAAAGGTATAGAAGATGCTAGACTTCCCAGTATTTCATGTGTGGCACATACACTGCAGCTTGCTGTCTCAGAGGGACTGTTATTACAGCGCAGCATTGCAGATACTGTGGGAGTCGGGCGCAGAATAATAGGCCACTTCAAACATTCTAACCTGGCATACTCTCGGCTGCAGGACATCCAGATACAGCTTGGTCGGCCAGTAAGAAGACTCCAGCAAGACGTGAAGACTCGTTGGAACAGCACATTTTACATGCTGAAGTCTCTGATTGAGCAGAAATGGGCCCTTGGAGTGTATGCGTCTGAATATGAGCTCCCTGCCACCATTACTGCAAACCAGTGGAATCTGATGGAGAAGATGGTCAGTATCTTGGCTCCCTTTGAAGAGATGACTCGCCAAGTGAGTTGTTCAGAAGCATTTGCCTCTGATGTAATTCCTGCAGTAACAGTGCTACAGAAAGTTTTATCAAAAGTGGATGAGGACCAAGGTATCAAAAAAATGAAGAGCACTTTGCTTGCTGCTTTGCAGAAGCGCTTCTCTGATACTGAGCGAAACCCACTCTACTGTATTGCAACTTTACTCGATCCAAGGTAATGTTAATTTTTCTGCTATTAAATGTAATTGTTTTCTTAATTCACAGAAAGAATATGCTGCATTTATTCATTGTTGTTTATTTTTTTCTTCTAGGTATAAAGATCGATTTTTCTGTAATTCAGACACTTCCAGGGAGGCAAAAGAAATGGTAATACTGGAACTGCAAAACATTTTTGAAGAGACAATTGTATCTGAGGAGCATGAAGAACCAGCTTCCAAAAGGCCTCACCGTGACCAGCCAGGTACCAGTCTGGACAGTGTATTTGCAGAAATTGCTGGTGAAGGTTCACCTACGTCTGAGAGCAGTGTTCCAAAAGCTGCTACTATACAGCTGAAAGCTTACCTGGGAGAGATCACTGTTCCAGTAACATAGGGGAATGATCCGATAAAGCTCTGGGCAAATAGGAAACTCCCTGAACCAATTGCATACCATCCCCCTCAGTCAGGATAGTGTCTATTCTGGAGAGCGACTTATGCGTTTCCGAGTAACAGGAATATTCCCGCACATCAGGATGATGAAAACGCCAGACATCTCTGAAACCATGAGCGGACAACCACCCCGCCAATGGGGCCGCTGTGCCAGGTACCGCTCCCAATCTATCCATAGCTGGCTCTGACACGGAGTTGAAATCACCTAATATGAAGATCCTCCCTTCCGCCAACTCTTATGCCCCGTACACACGGTCGGACTTTGTTCGGACATTCCGACAAAAAAATCCTAGGATTTTTTAAGACGGATGTTGGCTCAAACTTGTCTTGCATACACACGGTCACACAAAGTTGTCGGAAAATCCGATCGTTCTAAACGCAGTGACGTAAAACACGTACGTCGGGACTATAAACGGGGCAGTGGCCAATAGCTTTCATCTCTTTATTTATTCTGAGCATGCGTGGCACTTTGTCCGTCGGATTTGTGTACACACGATCGGAATTTCCGACAACGGATTTTGTTGTCGGAAAATTTTATATCCTGCTCTCAAACTTTGTGTGTCGGAAAATCCGATGGAAAATGTTTGATGGAGCCTACACACGGTCGGAATTTCCGACAACAAGGTCCTATCACACATTTTCCGTCGGAAAATCCGACCGTGTGTACGGGGCAATAGACAGTTTGTAGCATATCATCTAAATGAGCTAGTGAAAAGGGAGGAGGTAAATACAGATTTACTATTGTTAGAAATGTATTCATCACCTGCACCACTAATACCACAAACCTCCCTTTAGTGTCAGTCCGAACTGCATGTATCGATATAGGTATAGCCTTAGTAACCAGAGTGGAAACCCCCCTTGCATACGATGAGTAAGTGGCATGATAAGCCCCAGCAATATGTGCCCACTTTAATGAGAGAACTCTGGAGCCCTGAATATGTGTCTCCTGGAATAATATTATATGTGGTTTGTGCTTTTTGATATAATCAAAAATCAGTGAGCGCTTGAATTTTGAATTGAGGCCCCTCACATTCCAGGCCAAAATTTTAAGACAAACCGCCATATCGGTGAATTGAATAGCAGGCGGACCTCTCCAGCTCTCATGGCCAATCAAGCCACCCAGGTGGGCTCCAGTTTTCTCCCAGCGGTTTCAGAGAGCGAAATAAGCAGAACATTTGAAGTGACTTCCTGCAAGCATAGCAAATGTGAATGATCTCCACCAGAAACAGACTTGAAATCCCCCAGATATTGTAATTTCAAAATATTCCCTAATGATGAAAAAGATGCAGCAAAAAATCCAGAAAAAAGAAGAAAAAAAGAAAAAAAAAGGGGGGGGGGGGGTAGAAACCACGGGACAGATTCAAATAGGCAGTCACTGTCATCCCCATTATTTATACTCTCACCCAAAACTTGCTCCACACATTTTCATCAGGGCGGTCGAGGTGAGGCCCTATCTCTCTGACGACCATGAGAATCCAGCCATTCAGAAGCCTCAGTAGGATTGTTGAAAAAATGCGTTTTCCCGTTCTCCACTATGCACAGCTTAGCAGGATATAGCATACTGTAAATCAGGTTGAGATCCCTCAATCTTTTCTTTATGGGTTGAAATGAAGCTCTCTGTTTCTGGGTGACTGCAGAGAAATCAGGGTATATTGATATTCAATTTCCATCAGAAGTCATCTCAGGACCCACTCTGGCTCCCCGCAGTATATCCCGGAAGTGAAGCACTTTTTCTATCATAGATCTGGGGGGGGGCTCCCTTCGGGGGGGCCCGGCCTGGGATACGGTGAGCCCTTTCAATGGCAAACATTTTTGTGAAGGTATCAGGCGCCATGTTAGCGATCAGCCATTTCTCTAAATATTCCTCTGGGTGCTTTCCCTCCACTCCTTCTGGGAACCTCACCAGCCTTATATTGTTTCTCTGAATGCGGTTTTCCATGTCGGCCATCTTTAATGTGTGTTCAGATAGAGTCTTTCTAGTCACCTGTGTCACAGTATCTAAAGGTCTGACAGTATCTTCCAGGGCAGAAACACGGCGATCAGTGGTCTGTGCCTTCTCCCTCAGCTTTTGCATATCATGCTTCATGAAGGAAAACTCCATTCTGAGCTCCTCAAAGTGGTCTATTAACTTGGTCTGGCACCCCTGTATGGCCGCCATTATCTGAGTCAGGCACGGTTCTTCTTCCCCCTCCACCTCCCTGTCAACTCTGGCCCAGCGATCCTTTAATCTATCCAGCGATCTTCCCCTGGGTATCACTGCCTCTCTCTGGGGTTTAGGACTCACCCTGTCCAGTGAGGGAGATGCCTGGAGCGGTGTCTCTCCGGATCTCTGTAGCGGCGGCCATTCCTCCTCCTCCTGTGATCCGGCGCCATTTTGAGAGCCCCAGGAAAATTGTGCCAGCCGTTCTCAGGTTGTTTTGGGGCAAGGAGGGCCCTACTTAACCATCCCCGAAGGTGCCAGAGGGGTCCCAGCACACATCCCCAACAGTTGGGCCTAAAATTCAAATGCCGCTGTCCCAGGATTTAGGCAGGATTGTCAGTCTGCAGACGGAGCTCCGGTCTCACACTCCTTACATGCTGCACACTGGGGAGAGATCACTGTACCTTGTTCAGAGAAACCCCTGCAGTACTGGGCAGTTCATAAAGTGAGATTTCCACCTCTGGCTAAAATGGCCCAAAAATATCTTTCTGCCCCATGCAGTAGTGTGGAAAGTGAAAGACTGTTCAGCTTAGCGTCTAATGTCCTTACTGATAGCAGAAACAGGCTTATGGCTGAACATGCAGAGATGCTTTTATTCCTTAAAAAGAATTTGCCACTAACTTTTGAGAAATAATAATTCTATTAGCTATATTGCCTATAAATCCTTGCCCATACTGTTCCCCCATGATTAAACAATGTACTGTTATATTTTTTACTGTTTTGCACTTTTGGTCGGTTGTGTGATTTTTTTACATTCGTTATTGTTGTTATTTGTTATTGTTTTTAATATATTTTGATGTTGTAAAATATTTTTTGTATTTATCAACATGTTCTGTGATAATTCTTTGAGTTTACTGTGTGACACAAGCAAATAAAACAGTTTTATTCTTTTGTGTCTTGAGTTACAGTTCTTCATAATTATAAAGAAGATATCATTAGTCTGTATTGTGGTTTGAAAACTGTCACATGACATTAAAAAAAAGTATCGGTATCGGCGAGTACTTGAAAAAAAGTATCGGTACTTGTACTCGGTCTTAAAAAAGTGGTATCGGGACAACCCTACATGCTACAGTATATAACATAAAAGTGTGAATACTCACAAAGCAACTAAAGCAGTTGTTTTGTGTACAGTAAAAATACCTGGTTGATGCTGCCTTCAGCTTTCCCTTCCATTTGCATAGAATGCATTAAGGTGAAAAACCGTGAGGGTTTACAACCCCTTAAAAGAATAATAAAAAAATATATATTGGCATGATGTTTATGATTTATGTGAATTAATTATGGCTATTAACACTTCTCTATTTAGTATTACTTTACATCCTTGTACTTGGTACTTGGATTTTGTAATTGTATAGTCTGTCTTTCAGACCCCTTTGTGACCCCTGCCACATATTATTTACTTTCTTTTTCACCAAATGACTTACATTTGTTATATGCACATAATTTATAAACTTTTGATAGTTTACAAATTGTTAATATATATATATATATATATATATATATATATATATATATATATATATATATATATATATATATATATTGTGACGTATGCAAGGTGAGATCATCGATAATCGGTATATTTCAACTCGCATTTGTTCGATTGTCAGAGACTGAACCGGAATCCAGCCTGGATTTTTCCAGCCTGTGGCAGGCTTGGTTCCAGTCCGAGTCTTCTGGTCCACTTGAGTCCATGCTCAGGTGAACTTTAAATGACCAGGAAGCAAGCACAGCAGGGCTCTGGCCTGAGACTCAGAAGGAAATCTGATAGAAAGGAGCCCTGTTTGTTTGGATTGAACACAAAGGTATGCTTTACCCCATGTTTTGTGAGTGACAGGGACCAGCCCCACACCATATAGAGAGCAGTGTACTGTTTAGTTTAGCGCCAGACGGCAAGGATTTGTTTTACTGTTTTGTTAATTTTTTTATGACTTTGCAAACCACCTGTAAATAAAGCTGGCAACCTGCCAGATTTTAAAGAAGCTGCCTGTACGCTGATCTTCATTTCAAGAAAAGGTGATCCCTACGAGCTAATCTCCCCACACATGGTAGATTCAGCGGGCAATTTCTAAAGATGGAGAAAATGATAAAGGCCCTGCTACAGGCCAATGCAGCTCAGCGGGAAACCAACTGCCAAGTCACAGAGGCTGCTGCAGCACAACAGATGGTCCAGCAGGAGATGCACCACCAAGTCGCAGTGGCTGCTGCAGCACAACAGGCGGCCCAGCAGGAGATGAACCAGCAGTTTGCACAGGCTCTAGTGGAACTGAAAAAGGGGTCCTCACCTCCTGTGCCAGTGGAACCAAAGATGGTACATGCCTCCTACCACCTACAGAAAATGACGCCTGCTGATGATGTCGAGGCATACCTTGTGACTTTGGAAAGAGTTGCTGTCTGCGAAGGATAGCCAAAAGAACAGTGGGCGGGTCTGTTGGCCCCATTTCTGACAGGAGAACCTCAAAAGGCCTATTTTGATCTGAAACTGGATAAGGCCCAGGACTATGAGATTCTGAAGACAGAGATACTTGCACGCTTGGGTGTCACTATGGCAGTCCGGGCCCAGCGCGTGCATCAGCGGACCTACTCCAGCAACCAGCCACCCTGTTCTCAAATGTTCGACCTGGCCCACCTCACCAGGAAGTGGTTGCAGCCAGAGATCTTGACAGGCCCTCAGATTGTGGAGCTGGTGTTAATGGATCAGTGCCTGCGTGCGCTCCCTGCTGCTCTGAGGAAGTGGGTCAGACGGGGGATCCCAAAACTGCAACTCAATTGGTGGACCTAGTGGAGAGGTACATTGCTACTGAGGACTTGGTGAACTCAAATACGCCCCACTTCGGTGTGTCTAGGGGTGCAAGATCGCCCAGCGGTTCTGGTAAGACTGTTCCGGGGTTCAAGAGCATGGGGAAGTTAGATAAGACTGATGAGACTGTGGGTCCTAGACCTGGAGACTGGCCAAAGAAGCCAGGAAGGTCTTTGGGATCGTTAAGAGGACTGAGGGTAAAGCATATACGGTGTTTGTTGCCATGTATTAGGACATATTGCTGAAAACTGTCCCTATAAATGATGAACCTATGCAATGCGATTATGCTTATATGAAAAGATGAATGTCTCTACACGGGGCGGATGTACTGCATCATGTCAGAATCGCATTGCAAAACAAATGTGTATTATTTCAGTGGATGGGAAGCCACTCACAGCCCTGCTAGACTCTGGTAGTGTGGTGACTCTAGTCAGGGATGATTGTGTAAACCCCACAAAACTACACCCCAGTACTATTGGGGTAATTTGCATCCATGGGGACACCCGGGACTTCCAGACAGCAGTGGTTGAGGTTGATACCCCCTGGGGCAGGGTAACCCATTCAGTGGGGGTGGTACCTTCGCGGCTTCATGAAGTTTTAGTGGGGAGAGATTTTCCCCATTTTTGGAATTTATGGGAGAGCAAGGGGAGGCTGGTAGGTAAAGCTCCCCCCGCTGGGGAAGCACGGGAACTCACACCAGACCCTTTTTGCCAAAAGGAAGGGGATGCTGTTGGTGGGATCAAGGAAGCCGGAGATCCTTCCTTTCCCTGTCATGGGTGGGGATCCAGAGGACCTGGAAGCTAGCTCCCAGCCCGAGGGTAACGAAGAGGAGAACACCTCTGACCCTGTCAATGAGAGTAGCCGGAATGTGGTACCCGACTTAGAGGTCAGGAGAAAGGATTTCTGTACCGAGCAACTCCGAAATGCCACCCTCATGAGAGACAGAGAAAACGTTAAGATGGTGGATGGGGAACCAGTGGATCCTAATTGGGGGTGTCTCTCTGCTACATGGCCCTTAAAAACCACTGTATATCAGGTGATAAAACGGGGAGGGGACATGGTAGAACAAGTACTGGTTTCCAAACCCTTCCGTAGGGTGGTGCTAGACCTGGCCTATGGTCATGTAATGGGGGTCATCTCGGTATCGAAAAGACCAGGGAGAGAATTGCCCAGAGATTTTTCTGGCCCGGGTTGTATGCAGATGTCAGGGAGTAGTGTGAAGCATTCCCCGAGTGCCAAGTGACGGCACCATCACCACATTTTCGCAGTCCCCTTGTTCCTCTCCCAATAATTAAAGTTCCGTTTGAGAGAACTGGCATGGACCTGGTGGGGCCAGTAGTGAAGTCTGCCCGCAGTCGCCAGCATATTTTGGTAATCCTGGACTATGCAACAAGCTATCCTGAGGCCATTCCTTTGCGTAACACCTCGGCTAAGGCTATTGCCAAGGAGCTAGTCCAGGTGTCTAGTCGAGTGGGGATCCCAAAAGAGATCTTAACCGATCAAGGCACCCCATTTATGTCCAGGGTTACTAAGGAACTGTGTAAGTTATACAAAATCTCCCATCTCTGTACCTCTGGCTACCACCCCCAAACCGATGGTCTTGTCGAAAGATTTAATAAAACTTTGAAAAGTATGCTGAAAAAGGTGGTCGACAAAGATGGGAGAAACTGGGATTTTTGCTACCTTATCTCATGTTTGCCATACGTGAGGCTCCACAGGCTATTCCCCCTTTGAGCTCTTATATGGTAGACATCCCAGGGGGCTACTAGATGTCACCAAAGAAACGTGGGAAGGAGAGGCCACCCCATATAAGAGCATGTCCTTGTCCATATAGAAGCATCATAGAGCATGCACGATCCTGCATCATCTCCTTGATGCAGGATCGAATCGCAGCTGTCCTGCCCCTGGTACGAGAACATATGGGGTGAGCCCAGGAGGCTCAGAGGAGGGTCTATGATTGGGGTGCCAAGGTCCATACTTTCACCCCCCGGGGACAGAGTGTTGGTACTGGTGCCCACGGTGGAAAGCAAGTTCCTAGCCAAGTAGCAGGGTCCCTTTGAGATTGTCGAAAGGGTGGGGGAGGTAAACTACAAAGTCTACCAGCCAGGGAAAAGGAAACCACAACAAATTTATCATGTGACTCTCTTAAAGCCCTGGAAGGACAGAGAGACTTTACTGGCTGCATCCCTGCCTCCCATAGACCGGGTACCATTGACACCTGACGTCCCCAGAATGGATTCCTTGGCACAACAAAGTGACATTAGGGCGTTTGTGTAAAAAATAGAGACTTTTTCTCCCCCTTACCTGGACTGACCAATGTGATCCAGCATGACATAGTGACGGAACCCGGGGTTCATGTAAATGTAAACCCATATAGAATCCCAGCGGCCAGGCGAGAGGCTGTTGTGAAGGAAATCAAAAATATGTTGGAGTTGGACGTGATAGAGTCCCACAGTGAGTGGTCGAGCCCCATGGGGCTGGTTCCCAAACCTGATGGCACTATCAGGTTTTGTAATGACTTTAGGAAACTCAACAGTGTGTTTAAGTTCGATGCATACCCGATGCCTCAGGTCGACGAACTCGTGGACAGGTTGGGACAGGCTTGCTACATAACAACCCTAGACCTAACGAAAGGCTATTGGCAAATACCGCTATCTGAATTGGCCAAGGAGAAGACTGCCTTTTCCACTCCTGAGGGCTCGTTTCAGTACAAGCGGATGCCTTTTGGTTTGCATGGAGCCCCTGCATCATTCCAGCGAATGATCGACAAAACTTTGAGACCACATCGCCCATATGCAGCTGCTTATTTGGACGATGTGGTCATCCGCAGCCCAGATTGGGAATCGCACCTGCTCCGAGTACAAGCAGTGGTAGATTCCCTTAGGAAAGCAGGTCTCAAGGCCAACCCAAAAAAGTGTGCCATAGGCCTGGAGGAGACCAAATACCTTGGGTACATTATTGGCCCGGGACTGGTCAAGCCTCAGACCAATAAGGTTGAGGCAATTCAAAAATGGCCCCAACCAGTAAACAAAAAACAAGTTCGGGCCTTCCTGGGCATTATGGGGTATTACAGATGGTTTTTACCCAACTTTGCCACCATAGCCACCCCTCTGATCGACCTGACGAAGGGTAGAGGGTCGGTCATGGTTAAATAGAATCCTGAAGCCAAGGAGGCGTTCCAGAAATTAAATTTGTGTACTACCAGTGCTAGTGAACCTGGACTTCACAAAAGGAGTTTGTGGTACAAACGGACTCCTCTGAGGTGGCACTAGTGGCTGTACTATCCCAGAACAGAGATGGTGAGGAACACCATGTATACCAGAGTCAGAAACTGAACAAGCACGAAAAAAACTATGCCATTGTTGAAAGAGTGTCTCGCTATTAAATGGGCCTTATGCCGCGTACACACGACCAGACTTTCTGTCAGAATAGACACCGACAGTCTTTCCGATGGAGTACCGACAGAGTTCCACTGAAACGGACTTGCCTACACACGATCACACCAAAGTTCGATCGTTTAGAATGCGATGACAAACTACGGGACTAGAAAAAGGAAGTTCAATAGCCAGTAGCCAATAGCTGCCCTTGCGTTGTTTTTGGTCCGTCGGAATAGCATACAGACGAGCGGTTTTCTTGATAGGGACTGATTCCGTCAGAAAGATTTGAAACATGTTCTATTTCTAGGTCCGTCAGAATTTTAGAAAGAAAGAAAAAGTCCGATGGAGCCCACACACGATCGGTGGAAAGTCCGGTCGTGTGTACGTGGCATTAGACTCCCTGAAGTATTACTTGTTGGGGAGGTCCTTTAAGCTGGTCACCGATCATGCTCCCCTAAAGTGGATGTGTGACAACAGAGAGAAAAATGGCTGCGTGACAGGGTGGTTCCTGGCTTTACAGCCCTTTAAATTTACAGTAGAGCATAGGCTGGACAAGCTCCAAAACAATGCAGATGCCCCCTCCCGCATGCACTGTATGTTTGGGACAATTGCTCAGACGCAGGGACGGGACTGTACTATCCCATTCCTAAGAACTTTCCTAATGTGTGGTGTTTTTTTTTTTTTTTTTTTTTTTTTAAATTGGGATTAACATTCCATATTGAGCTAAAATGGCCTCTTACTTGATGTATGTCTTCTTTAGCTGTCTAAACTTCAGTTACTAGGACGTGAAATAATGCAAAGTCTCTGCCCTCCAAGTAATCCATACAAAAAATGTGTGTATGGTTTGAGATTGGGAGTTTGCAGCGTACACTTGTGACACAACAAAATTATTTAGCTGTCCATAAATCAAGTAATAAACAAATAAGCGACAAGGTATTTTCAATGTCCTATAAGGTAAAATAAAGCACTGCAGGTACTATCACACTGATTTTCTAACTTTTTGGAAAAAATATTTCCATGAACAGCCCCAATCATTTCCGCTACTGTGGAGTAGGGGAAGCGTGACAGTGGGACACTGTCACTATTGGGCTAGACTGGTTCTGGTACTCAAACGACTCATTTGCATAGTTGCAGGGTACATAGTGGGACTTGGAAAAAAGGATGTGGCTACTTTGAATAAGTGGTGTAATTAAGTTGAAATAAAGTAGTACTAAAGCCTCAACTTTTTTATTATGAATACATTCCTCTTGATCAAATAAACATTGGACTATTCATAAATATTTTCAGCAATGCCGCTTCAATATTTTAGGGCTCCATCTTCCCCTAACTTCTGGTTGGGGGGCGTGGTACCCGCTCTCTTCTCCATGACTGCTGGCAGGACTACATCTGCCATCATTACTCGCATGCGCATTAACACTGTGTATGCTTGATGAGTTACAGAGAGTTTCTGCTGGTCTCTCCAACTGATGTCCAGAGGAGCTGACTTATCGTGAGGTGGAACGCATATTGTGTTTAGGAATAACAAAAAAAAACAGTGTTGAATACAAGAGGGTGAAAACAACATAAGGCTCCTTTCACACCTATGCGACTTAGGATCTGACTTGTGAGACCTAAAGTTGCAGGTGAAATGTCATGTTTCAATTTACACTACTGAAGTCGCTGCGACTTAAAAGGTATCTGCACTACTTTGATCCAGCTTTAATACGACTTTGATGCCAGAGAGAGTAAAAGTCTTATCAAAGTCAAACTCTAAAGCTGCACTGAAAATCGCGCAACTTTGGAGTTCACTAGTGTGAATGGCGCCTAAATGATAAAACAAGCTCACACCTAAGTGTGGCTATGTGATGTAATTTATTTATTTTCTTTTTTATTTGGGTTTAAAGCGATTGTAAAGTCTTTTTTTTTTTTTTCTATGAAAATAACAAACATGCTATCCTTACCTGCTCTGTGCAGTGGACTTGCACAGAGCAGCCCAGATCCTCCTCTTCTCGGGTCCCTCTTCTGTGCTCCTGGCCCTTCCATACCTTTCGAGTGCCACCACAGCAAGCAGCTTGCTATGGGGGCACCCAAGCCGAATCACAGCTCCCTGTGTCCATTCAGACATGGGGCCGCGGCTGGCCCCAACCCCTCGCTCCCCTGATTGGTTGACTGACTATGATTGACAGCAGTGGGAGCCAATGGCGACGCTGCTGTGTTTCAGCCAATCAGGAGGGAGAATCTCGGATGGCCAAGACACTCGTGAACATCGCCGGACAGAGATGGGGCTCCGGTAAGAGGGGGGCTGCTGCACACAGAAGGCTTTTTATCTTAATGCATAGGATGCATTAAGTTAAAAAAATCTTCTGCCTTTACATCCCCTTTAATGACGCTTTAAGGATTTGTTCGTATCTTTCCCTGTCAAGTTGCCATCTATAAAACTTACTAGTAAACACATTTAGCTAGGTACATGAGTAGTTCTCAAATCTTGGACACTCTCTTATACGTTAACAATTCATACTTTTAAAAAGTTGGTGCTGCTGTGCTGTCATACATGGCTCCCTTCCTGCCGCTCTGCTGTAAATAAATAAGGGTTTTTTCCCTTAACGTCTTTCAGGACAGCACCTTGAGAGCGTGGCTCTACCCACTTGACAGGAAACCTCCACCAAACTTTAAAAGGAGGCTCCTTCCCACTTATCATCAGTTTTTGTGTTTCCTCCGGAGGGAACACATATGGGAGTTAGGAGCTCCTGAGAGGCCAGGCTCCCTACTCCACTATTTTTTCTTACCTCAAGAGAGCCGGTTCCTCCCTTCTCCACAGGCTTATGTAGTGCCGAGTGGATGGACTCCTTCTCCCTAGTCAGTGCTCGGGGAGAGCCAGGTCTGCTCCAGGAGTCGCCGCTCCCAGGCAGGGGGCGTTAGGCATGTCAGGCACTTTTTTTCCGGCCAGGACATGTTGGTTTTTCCTGACGCCGCCGCCATCTTGGGAAGGGCAGTCAGAGGACTGCCTGCATCCGCCGGATGTGAGGTAACTGGAAGTGGGGCGGCATCCGACGAGCAGGAGCTAGGCGTCATTTCCGCCGGAAGCGCAGGGGGGAGGATGGAGGAATAGGTCTGGTGCCTACATATTTCCGGTCCGACGCACAGGCGTTATTGGAGTCCGGAACCGGCATTTTCGCTACAAGCATCACGCTGCTGCCTCAGCATGGACTCAGGAACCGCAGCAAGTGGGACAGGCACAG
Source organism: Aquarana catesbeiana (assembly GCF_042186555.1). NCBI lineage: Eukaryota > Metazoa > Chordata > Amphibia > Anura > Ranidae > Aquarana > Aquarana catesbeiana. The sequence continues at coordinate 150,187,140 of NC_133332.1, read as the reverse complement.
GCACCAGCAAGGCCCAGGTAAGGAGCAGACTGTAGATTCTGCTCTACTTTACTGTGAGGTCTCTCTCTAGCTCTCTTCTCCCTGATTCTAGTGGGGCTTGAGGGCATTTCCCCCCTGGTGGCGGAGGGGCCTGTCAGGGCACATGAGTCTGTTTTTTCTCACTGTGCACCTGTGGTGAGCATCTTGAGTGTTCAGGCTGACTCTAAAGGATGGTTTGTCTTTTTTCTCCTTTTGTTCCCTTATCATGGCAGACCAAGAGCTCTGACCCTGGGATTAAAAAGAAATGTCCTTCATGCAAAACTAAGTTAACTGAAGGCTGGAAAAAGACTTTATGTCAAGCATGCACTGACTTCTTGGTGAAGGAAGAAACTGCTTCCGCATACAGTGATCTGGTCGCATCTGCCAAAAAGGAATCGGATGCTACCATTCAATCCTTCAGATCCTCACTTGCAAATCCATCCGCAAGTCAGCCTACTACCTCACAGTCCTCTCAAGGATCACTGTTAGTCCCGGCCGTGGAGGCAGAAATGGGTCCTCTGAACCAGGAAGGGCTTTCCCCCTCTCATTCTAATGTAGAACCAGATGAGGATGAGCTGGAGAATATGTCTTCCAAATACAAATTGTCTTTGGATCAAGTGGTCGGCCTCTTGAGGGCTATTTATGCTACTCTGGGCCTGGAGGAAGAGCATAAAGAAATGTCTTTACAGGACAGAATGTATGCAGGGCTCAGCGAGCCCAAGACTCGTACCTTTCCAGTCCATGCAGTGATTTCTGAGACAATCAAGAAAGAATGGGCTGATCCTGATAGGAAACCATTCTTCTCAAGGGCTCATAAGAGAAGGTTCCCTTTTGATGAAGACTCAGCGGCTCTCTGGAATAAGGTTCCAAAACTCGATGCAGCCTTTTCTCAGGTGTCAAGATCTACTGATCTGGCATTTGAGGACATGGGGATCTTAAAAGACCCCATGGATAAAAAAATGGATCAACTACTCAAGAGGGCTTGGCAATCCATTATAGGCAGCCTTAAGCCAGCAATGACAACTACTTGCATCTCCAGAAATTTGGAGTATTGGGTAAATCAGCTTAAGCTCATATAATAGCGGATTCCCCTAAGCAAGAAATCCTTGATTCCTTTTCTAATCTCTCAGCGGCCGTAGCCTATGTCTCTGATGCATCAGCTGAATCTATCAGGATGACATCAAACGTCGCAGCCCTTACTAATTCAGTTAGACGGACATTATGGCTAAAAACCTGGCAGGGGGACGCAGCATCTAAAAATAAACTATGCGGAGTCCCTTTCCTAAGGGATTTATTGTTTGGCCCTGTTTTTGACAGGACTGCAGATAAAAAGGAATCTTTTCCTGTCAAGAGGAAGAAACAGCCAGCCAAACATTTTTTCGTCCTCAAAGGGCTCAGGAACAAAACAAGCCTCAAGAGAAAAAGAAAAATTGGTCAGGGCAGAGGGGAAAGGGCAAAGAGAATGTCCTTTTCCATCCTCCTGCGTCATCCAGCAAGGTGCAATGACAACTGGTTACAGATGGGAGGAAGACTTCAGGGCTTTCTCCCCTATTGGGCAAGCATAACAGAAAACCAGTACATTCTGAATATGCTAGCCCAGGGTTACAGAACAGAATTTTCAGATCTCCCCCCAGAAAGGTACTTTGTGACAAATCTTCCAAGAGATGTAACAAAATCCCTAGCAATGAAGAACCTGTTAAAGGATCTGATAGATCAAGGGGTTGTGACTCACGTGCCACAGGGGGAGCTTTATCAGGGATTTTATTCCCATATATTCCTGATAAAAAAAGCCACTCGGAGACTTTTGATTAATCCTAAACCTGAAACAGCTGAACAGATCAGTCCTATACAAAAGATTTCGTATGGACTCCATCTTCACGGTCAGAAACCTATTGACAAAGGAATGCTATATAGACCTTCGAGATGCCTATCTGCATATCCCCATAGCCCCACAGTCTCAGAAATACCTAAGGATGGCGATTAAATATGGGGAAAGAGGTTCTGCACCTACAATTCAAGGCCCTCCCCTTTGGCCTTTCTTCTGCCCCACGAAAATTTACAAAGATAATGGCAGAAGCGCTCACACCTCTCCGCCTGCAGGGGATTGTGGTAATTCCATACTTGGACGACCTACTCTTCTTTGCCCCTTCCAGGGAAAGATTGTTAGAGGACCTCGGAAAAGCCTGAGGTCATCTAGAAGCCTTGGGTTGGATTATAAATATGCAAAAGTCACATTTCAATCCGGCCCAGGAAGTACTTTTCCTGGGGTATCAGATCTGTTCAATAGAACAGTTTTTCTCCCAGAAGAGAAAAGGGTAAAAGTCCAAAATGTTGTAGCCTCCTTACAGACAAGTCAGGAATTATCAGTCAGGCAAGTCATGTCATCTCTAGGAACCCTAACCTCAACCATGCCAGTCATTCAATGGGCAAGGTTACATTTCAGACCTCTTCAGACTTCTCCTGAGAATATGGAATCACAGGAAGCAAAGGTAAAAATCCCCACCGAAGTCAAAAGATCACTTTGGTGGTGGAGAAGCCAGGAAAATCTGTCAAAGGGCCTGCTTTGGTCTTTTCCAATAGAAAAGGTGGTAACGCCAGATGCCAGCGTGTGGGGTTGAGGAGCTCACTTGGATCAAAACTTCACGCAAGGAGTGTGGTCTCAGACAGGGGCAAAGAGGTCCTCAAATTGGAGGAAACTAAGGGCAGTCGTCTTAGCATTAGATGCCTTCTCTCCAATCCTTCTAGGTTCCCATGTCCAGGTCCTCTCAGACAACGCCACTACCATAGCCTACATAAACAAGCAAGGGGGCACAAGAAGCAAAACACTGCAGTTGCTAGCTTCAAAGATCCTGGTTTGGGCAGAAAATCATGTACTGTCCTTATCAGCAGTCCACCTCAAGGGCACCCTAAATGTAGTGGCAGATTATCTAAGCAGAAGGCGGATTCAGGAGGCAGAATGGAGTTTGAATCCGGAAATTTTTGCAATGATTACCAGGGCCTGGGGTCAACCATAAATAGACCTATTTGTGTCAAAAGAAAATACGCAACACCCGGTATTCTTCTCGATTCACAGAAACGACAGTTCCCAGGGGACAGATGCGTTAATTCAGCCCTGGAACTTTCATCTGGGTTACGCCTTTCCTCCCTTCCAACTGATCCTGTTGGTATTGAGAAAAATACAGAGGGAGAAAGTGGCAGTAATTCTAATTACTCCATTTTGGCCAAAAAGGGCATGGTTTACCACCATTCTACAGATGGCAGTCGAACCATCTTGGCAGCTGTCTCACCGGCAAGACTTGCTCCTACAAGATCCGATACAGCATCCGGAAGTGGCTAGTCTAAGCCTCACCGCCTGGTATCTGAGGAGCAGTTGTTAAGAAACAAAAGTCTGTCACAACCTTTGGTAACTACCTTACTTTCCAGTAGAAAAATAGTGACCAGAAAAATGTATGCTAAATATTGGAAAGTCTACAACTCTTTCTGTCATTCGACAAAAAAGGTAAAAAATTTAGTGTCAATTTTAGAATTCCTTCAAAATGGGGCAGAAAAAGGCTTGTCAGCACGCTTAAGGTGCTGACAAGGCACCTTAAAGTTTGGGAGTATTTTTAGAAAGCCCAATCTCTTCCGAGCCCTTGGTTATAAGATTTTTCAAGGCACTTACCAGATCCAGACCAGCTCCAGCTAAGCACTTTCCCAATTGGGATCTATCTGTGGTCCTACAAGCCCTCACAAAAGGAACCTTTTGAACCACTACAAGAAATCTCACTGAAGAATCTTACTCTTAAAACCTTATTTTTGGTTGCAATAACGTCAGCAAGGAGAATTAGTGAGCTGCACCCCCTATCTGTTAAAAAAACCCTTTTTATCCATCTACACAGATAGGATTATACTCAAAACCGATCCAGGATTTTTGCTAAAGGTGGCGTCAGCCCACAACAGGTCGCAGGAGATCATCCTTCCAACCTTTTGCTCAAACCCTTCGGGGGAAAAAGAAAGCAAATTCCACAATTTGGATGTAAGAAGGACTTTATTACAATATCTGGAAGTAACAAAAAACTTTTGGTACTCCAGACTCTGTTTCTACTTTGTTCGGGAAAAAAGAAGGGCCAACAAGCTTCTAAGGGGTCAATAGCTAGATGGCTTAAATCTGCTATTCTGGCAGCCTGCTCTCAGTCGGGGCTATCCCCCCGCTGGGAATTAAAGCACATTCTACCAAAGCCCAGGCCACTATATGGGCAGAAATAGCTGGTGCCACCCCAGATCAAATTTGTAGGGCGGCTACGTGGTCAAGTTACCTTACGTTTGTCCGTCATTACAGACTGGATCTTCTGTCAGCAAGTGAACAGACTTTTGGCAGAAAGGTCTTGCAGGCTGTGGTCCCTCCCCAGTGGGTAAGTCTCTATTATCCTCTCAAGGTGCTGTCCTGAAAGACATTAAGGGGAAAATCAAGTTAGACTTACTGGTAACTTGTTTTCCAGGAGTCTTTCAGGACAGCAGCAACCCTCCCTTATTGTATTAAATTACTATGCTGTGACTAACCATATTCTGATTATGTGTTCCAGCTTGGGTCGGAGGTTCTCTACTACTACTACTACTACTACTACTACTGATAAGTGGGAAGGAGCCTCCTTTTTAAAGTTTGGAGGTGTGTTTCCTGTCAAGTGGGTGGAGCCACGCTGTCAAGGTGCTGTCCTGAAAGACTCCTGGAAAACAAGTTACCGGTAAGTCTAACTTGATTTTTTTTTTTTTTTGTTCAGAATTAAAGTTTGATAATGCTGGCGTGCCCTACTTAAGAAGAAGCTCCAGTCTCCCTAAAAAAAAAAAAAAAAAATGTAAAGTCAGCAGCTACAAACACACTTACCAAGACACTTACCTGTCCTGGAGTCCAATAGTATGTTTACCTGAGCTGATTCTTCGGCTTCAGGTCCAGGTGCCGCCATCTTAACAAAGAGAAACAGGCAGCTTCCCACTGCGCATGCGTGAGCCATGCTGTACTTTGTGAAAGGTCCCACAGTCCTCTGGAACATGTGATGTACCCAGAAGGCAGTGGGGGAAGGGGGGAGAACTTTTGCTCAAATCGCTGCGGCGATCCCACCGGAAGTCAGAGTGGGTACCTGTCAGAACCAGACCCCCACACCCCAAAAGGTGCTAATTGTAAAAGTGTAGGCGGGGAGGATGCAAACAAGTGTAACTACCCTATTTGGGTGAAATTCTGCTTTAGGTATGTATAGTATGAATTTTAATGTCAGGTTCACTTTATGGAATAAAAACAGTGTCGCCTTTATCTGGTCACCTCACTTTTTTATGTCCAGTACATCCTTAAACCCATCTCTAAATAAAGCCCTGAGGAAGGAGGAATTTTGAGGCCGCAAAACATGTTGGCTACCCAATATTGTGTTTAATAAACCTTCTACTGGATGTATTCAGTTGTTGTGGTATTCTCTTCTTTCGTATGCCCTAAAAGCATTTCTTGGGGGTTTTGTTTAGTACCCCATGTCAATGAAGGGCGGCCTCCAAAAGTTTTACCCTTTACATCACTAAATCCTGGTCACCGTGGAGTCCAGCACTCCTACAACACACATCTGTTATTTAGCCTTTATTAACCAGCAGGGCAACACCTGTTTCACAAGTGCAAGGTACAAAATGATAGAAAAGAAGCTTGATCCTAGCAACATAGAAAAGTATTTCTTTGGGTGTTTATAAGCACCAACAGGGCCTCCTTTCGATAAACTATAAGGCTTTGTTTATGTGGAGCATACTATACTATACCATGTTTACTCACATGGTGAAACACAGGTTTTCTGTGCATCCCAGTGCAGGTAGTCCCAGTGATGTCAATTGGGACATAGCGACTGCACTGAAGTGGCTGCTGCTCCCAATATGGCATTTGTGTGGGTGCATGTCCCTGAACTCACACTGTCTGCATTTGGGGACAAGCACCCACGTCCACATGGATGTCATATTGGGAGCAGCTGCCATAGAGCAGCGGTGTCCCAATTGACACCAATAGGACTGCCTGCATGGGGATGCACAGAACACCTGTGCATCCCCATGCAGGTAAACATGGCCCTGCACAGGTGAACAGGATAGTACACACCATGTAAACAAGGCTTACTGAAGTAATTGTAGCAGCCTAAACTTTTGGTATTGAGTTATTTCTTTGTAAATGTTCTTTTCCTTCAGTTTTTAAACATCTATTAGTTCCTTTAAGGAGGAACTCCCCTTTCCTTTGGTGGTATTTGATCATCTCTGCGGTTTTTATTTTTTGCGCTATAAACAAAAAAAGAGTGACAATTTTGAAAGAAAACACAATATTTTGTACTTTTTGCTATAATAAAATTTTTTTTTTAAAAAAGCAATTTTTTTTCTCAGTTTAGGCCAATATGTATTCTTCTACATATTTTTGGTAATAAAAATTGCAATAAGCATATATTGATTGGTTTGCACAAAAGTTAGTTTTTTTTTTTTTTTTTTTTTTTGGGGTCTGCGACATTATGGCGGACACATCGGACACTTTTGACACATTTTTGGAACCATTGACAATTATACAGTGATCAGTGCTATAAAAATTTCCCCCCCACTTTTTTTTCTCAGTAAAATAGTCACATAGTTCAAAAAAAGAGGGGCAAAGATCCCAAATGGGGGCACAGCAATAAAACCTTGACAGAGGGTTTAACTCTTTCTCACTTCATCCAGGAAAAAATGTTTTGCCTAGAGATTAACCCCTTCCCGCCGACCGAACGCACATATGCGTCCTCGGCTTTCCGGGGTTATACCGGGATGATGCCCGCAGCTGCAGGCATCATCCCGGTACCGTTGTTTTCAGCGGGCGATCGGCTACCCGAATATAACAACCGATGCGGCTAAAAGCCGCTCGGCTGTTATACCGGAGGAGCGGGAGGGGACATCCGCCGCCTCCCGCCGCTGTTACCGGGCCTCCCGTGCGATCGGGAGGCCCGGTGTCCATTCGGGAATCTCCGGCGGCTGGGCGCGGGCTGGAACGAAGCTGTGAGCGGCTTCGTTCCAGCCTTCTAATTGTAAACGCGGAAGCGACGTCATGACGTTACTTCCCGTTTACTCGGCTGCCAATGGCGCCGAATTCAAAAAAGTACACAGTATTCAGAATCGCCGTTTTCGGCGATCTGAATACTTTGAAGTGTAAAGGAGGGATGGGGGGTCTTTTAGACCCCCCATCCCTCCATAAAGAGTACCTGTCACCACCTATTACTGTCACAAGGGATGTTTACATTGCTTGTGACAGCAATAAAAGTAAAAAAAATTTTTAAACACAATTTATAAAAGTACAAAAATAAATAAAATAAATAAAAAAAAAAAATTTTTAAAGCGCCCCCGTCCCCGCGAGCTCGCGCAGCGAAGAAAACGCATACGGAAGTCGCGCCCGCATATGTAAACGGTGTTCAAACCACACATGTGAGGTATCACCGCGATCGTCAGAGCGAGAGCAATAATTCTAGCCCTAGACCTCCTCTGTAGCTCAAACCTGGTAACCGTAAAAAATTTTTAAAGCGTCACCTATGGAAATTCATAGGTACCGTAGTTCGTCGCCATTCCACGAGTGCGTGCAATTATAAAGGGTGACATGTTTGGTATCTATTTACTCGGCGTAACATCATCTTTCACATTATACAAAAAAATTGGGGTAACTTTACTGTTTGGATTTTTTAAAATTCATGAAAGTGCACTTTTCCAAAAATTTGCGTTTAAAACACCGCTGCACAAATACCGTGTGATAAAAAATATTGCAACAATCGCCATTTTATTCTTTAGACTCTCTTCTAAAAAAATATATATAATGTTTGGGGGTTCTAAGTAATTTTCTAGCAAAAAATACGGATTTTAACTTGTAAACACCAAATTTCAAAAATAGGCTTAGTCATGAAAGGGTTAAAGAGGAACTGCAGTCTGCTCACATAATTTGTAATAAAAACATCTTTGCCATTCTAAAGCTCCCCTCCAACCATCTTGCATGTTATTTTATATATACAGTGATTCTGTACTTGCCAAATATGCTGCAGAAATCTCCCTCCACTGGGTCTGGCTGCATCCATTTTAACTGTGGGCAGCTGAAGCTGCTGCCTGTTCACTTCCTGGATTTACACACACCTCCAGCTCTGCAGCTCTCATTGGCCCTCTTATGACTCACACCCTCCCTTCCTGGCAAACTCTCGCAAGAGTGAGAGAGAGAGCTGTGCATGATGTCATAAGCCTAGGCTTATTACCAAACAAGAAACAGGAAGTTGGCTATATAAGATATTTACTGGTAGAAAAAAAAAGTTTTACTATCCAATGTTAAAACAACAAGGGCAGAGGATTTAATAGATGGAAAGTTGAAAAAATGACTGAAGTTCCGCTTTAAATAAAATATGAGGTACATTAAAGTGGTATTTACCATTTTGCAGTATTTATACTCTTCTGATCTGAACACACAATTACTTCAACAAAGCAATAAGGTATTAATTAGGTATTTTATTTTTTATCTCTTTTACTTTTTGTTTATGCAATACATGGTCACTCCATAGCACTCTTTGTAATACTCACCTTCACCTGGCATCCTCTCACCCTTATGGTGTGGATGCATTAGTATCACACTACGTATTTTGTTTCATTCATTGTAAACTTTACGGAATACAATACACTTGAACGTTTTTGTCACTTTTTGTTTGCCTGTTTTATGGTTTGGGCATGAACTGCTTACGTGCACTCCCTTAACATATATTTGTATTAACACGCATATGTTTTCCATATACAATTTTTTTTTTTTTTTTATGACCTGCATCTTTTAAAATAGATTATATTCATTCGGCCGCCATAAGCAGTAACTATACACACACATGCACCTATTTCCTCTCTTCATCTTGCTGGCACAATATCATTGTGTCACTCTTTACTGTTTATAACATATCCAGATCATCTGTTGTATGCCAAATACTAAGATGATTGTGAGAACAATGCACAATTCACCATCGCAATTAAATAGAAAATGATATACCATGTATGGCGTGACTTGGTGACATGGTTTCTCTTATGTAAGGATTGGATATAAACTTCCCAACCCCTCTATGGAGAAAAAAACCTAGAATATACTGTATACTAAGTTAACATTGAAACAACCCCGGCAGTGCACGAAGGGGGACTCCTTTCATTAAGATTCTCCCCCTCTCAATGTCCTAAACAACTACCCTTACCTCTTTGGTATGTTGATTATGTACAATTACAATTTTCAGGTGCTCCTGCCCATTAGATTCCCCGTTGGGGGGTCGTTAAACATGTGACCACTTGTAAGCCTCACAGATCGGGGTTGAGGTCGTGGACAAGCTCTCAGTAGGTCCGGGATCGCACTTGAGGGGATTATCTGGTTTTAAAGAAGTCTCTGTTTAAGCAAATCTTCCTGGCGGAAAGGGTAAATAGTAAATGCACTCAGGTGCGCTACTAATGTAAAAAAAAAAACACACAGGTTGAAGGTGCTTCTTCAGCCTAGGTATACATGTTATTCAAACATTAGATGTGAATAAAGCAATAATTATTCTAATAATGTGCAGTACATAAATTGAAATAAATTATTGTGCAGTCCACCTGAGGAGTGAATAGTTAAATTAAAGTCCTGAAAACTCAGTGGGGGTCATTTACTATAGAGCTGCAGTGCTAATTACCGCTAATTAGTGCAAAAACGGTATTCACTATAGCGCTGGGAATACTCCCAAAATCAAATTTACTATAGTTCCCTGAAACCAAATAGCGCCCAAACCCTTACTCTGCTAAAACCTGGAGTAGTGCACATGGAAATAATATTTAGAGCATGATATAATTGCCTAAATGGTACTGAAATATGCGGTATATTTAAAGATAATCTGCTTTTAAACTGTGTGAAAAAGTGATTTCTACACTGAAATATCTTTAAAAGTCTGAGAAGTGAAAAATTCCCCGTTTTGGACAACTAGGTGCCAATACAACTGCGCATGCTCAGACCTGAAAATAAGGTCTCATTTTAACTCAAGTGTCTTTTTAAGCCGGCGCTATAGTAAATACCAAAATGAGAGCTAATTAGAGAGCATTTTTTGGAAGTGAAAATCTGCTCTATTTTAGGCCAAATTAAGTTTCAGCCATTTATTCTAATGGAACAATTTTAACCACTTGAGCCCCGGACCATTATGCTGCCTAAGGACCAGAGGTCTTTTTCCAATTTGGCACTGCGTCGCTTTAACTGCTAATTGCGCGGTCATGCAATGCTGTACCCAAACGAAATTTGCGTCCTTTTCTTCCCACAAATAGAGCTTTCTTTTGATGGTATTTGATCACCTCTGCAGTTTTTATTTTTTGCGCTATAAACGGAAAAAGACCGAAAATTTTGAAAAAAAATGATATTTTCTACTTTTTGTTATAAAAAAAATCCAATAAACTAAATTTTAGTCATACATTTAGGCCAAAATGTATTCGGCCACATGTCTTTGGTAAAAAAAAATGTCAATAAGCATATATTTATTGGTTTGCGCAAAAGTTATAGCACCTACAAACTAGGGTACATTTTCTGGAATTTACACAGTCTTTAATTTATGACTGCCTATGTCATTTCTTGAGGTGCTAAAATGGCAGGGCAGTACAAAACCCCCCCAAATGACCCCATTTTGGAAAGTAGACACCCCAAGGAAATTGCTGAGAGGCATGTTGAACCCGTTGAATATTTATTTTTTTGTCCCAAGTGATTTGAATAATGACAAAAAAAAAAAAAAATATTTACAAAAAGTTGTCACTAAATGATATATTGCTCACACAGGCCATGGGCATATGTGGAATTGCACCCCAAAATACATTTAGCTGCTTCTCCTATGTATGGGGATACCACATGCGTGGGACTTTTTGGGAGCCTAGCCGCGTACGGGGCCCCGAAAACCAAGCACCGCCTTCAGGATTTCTAAGGGTGAAAATTTTTGATTTCACTCTTCACTGCCTATCACAGTTTCGGAGGCCATGGAATGCCCAGGTGGCACAAAACCCCCCCAAATGACCCCATTTTGGAAAGTAGACACCCCAAACTATTTGCTGAGAGGCATGGTGAGTATTTTGCAGCTCTCATTTGTTTTTGAAAATAAAGAAAGACAAGAAAAAACTTTTTTTTTTTTTTCAATTTTCAAAACTTTGTGACAAAAAGTGAGGTCTGCAAAATACTCACTATACCTCTCAGCAAATAGCTTTGGGTGTCTACTTTCCAAAATGGGGTCATTTGGGGGGGTTTTGTGCCACCTGGGCTTTCCATGGCCTCCGAAACTGTGATAGGCAGTGAAGAGTGAAATCAAAAATTCACGCCCTTAGAAAGCCTGAAGGCGGTGCTTGGTTTCGGGGTCCCGTACGCGGCTAGGCTCCCAAAAAGTCTCACACATGTGGTATCCCCGTACTCGGGAGAAGCAGCAGAATGTATTTTGGGGTGTAATTTCACATATTCCCATGGCATGTTTGAGCAATATATCATTTAGTGACAACTTTGTGCAAAAAAAAAAAAAAAAAAAATTTGTCTCTTTCCCGCAACTTGTGTCGCAATATAAAATATTCCATGGACTCGACATGCCTCTCAGCAAATAGCTTGGGGTGTCTACTTTCCAAAATGGGGTCATTTGGGGGGGTTTTGAACTGTCCTGGCATTTTATGCACAAAATTTAGAAGCTTATGTCACACATCACCAACTCTTCTAACCACTTGAAGACAAAGCCCTTTCTGACACTCATTGTTTACATGAAAAAGTTATTTTTTTTTGCAAAAAAATTACTTTGAACCCCCAAACATTATATATTTTTTTTTAAAGCAAATGCCCTACAGATTAAAATGGTGGGTGTTTCATTTTTTTTTTTCACACAGTATTTGCGCAGCGATTTTTCAAACGCATTTTTTGGGGAAAAAACACACTTTTTTAAATTTTAATGCACTAAAACACACTATATTGCCCAAATGTTTGATGAAATAAAAAAGATGATCTTAGGCCGAGTACATGGATACCAAACATGACATGCTTTAAAATTGCAGTGGCAACAAAATAAATACATTTTTAAAAGCCTTTACAGGTTACCACTTTAGATTTACAGAGGAGGTCTACTGCAAAAATTACTGCCCTCGATCTGACCTTTGCGGCGATACCTCACATGCATGGTGCAATTGCTGTTTACGTTTGACGACAGACCGCCGCTTGCGTTCACCTTAGCGCGAGAGCAGGGGGCAACAGGGGTGCTTTTTTTTTTTTTTTTTTTTTTTTTTTTTTTTTTTTTTTTCTTTATTATTTTTTTGCTTTTTTATCTTATTTTTAAACTGTTACTTTCATTTTTTTTTTTTTTTTTTTTTTTTTGAATCATTTTTATTGTTATCTCGGGGAATGTAAATATCCCCTATGATAGCAATAGGTAGTGACAGGTACTCTTTTTTTTGAAAAAATTGGGGTCTATTAGACCCTAGATCTCTCCTCTGCCCTCAAAGCATCTGATGACACCAAGATCGGTGTGATAAAATGCTTCCCCAATTTCCCAATGGCGCTATTTACATCCGGCGAAATCTAAGTCATAAAATGCTCGTAGCTTCCGGTTTCTTAGGCCATAGAGATGTTTGGAGCCACTCTGGTCTCTGATCAGCTCTATGGTCAGCTGGCTGAATCACCGGCTGCATTCTCAGGTTCCCTGTTGAGACAGGAGAGCCAGAGAAAAACACGGAAGACGGTGGGGGTGGGGGGGTGGGGGGGCATTCCCTCCCACGGCTTGTAAAAGCAGTCTAGAGGCTAATTAGCCACTAGGATTGCTTTTACATGAAAGCCGACCGCTGGCTGAAAAGAATGATACCAAGATGATACCTAAACCTGCAGGCATCATTCTGGTATAACCATTCAAAGTCGTGAATGGCGTACCTGAAGACAAAAAAAGGTTAACAATAAAGCACAGTAAACGGTAAAGTATAAAAAATTGCATACCTGAAAAGCAAACATGATAAAACATAATAACAATAAAACATTGCAGAATAGAATACAGTAAAAAAGAGCAGAACAAGAGAGAGAGAGTAGAGAGAGAGAGAACAATAAAACGACAACTATTTTTTTTTTTTATTTTATATATAAATTTTTTTTTTTTTTTTTACACTTTTTTTGTAACTAACTTTTATAACGGTAACCGGTTCCAGGTTGGGGTCTCTCAAAATGCGATAGCATCTTGGGAGACCCTGTGAAAGTGTGCCTAGTCTGTGCAATGCTGTACCCTACGCTAATACTCAACTAATGAATGGTAGCGTTCAAAACATTCACCAATGCAAAGACCAGGATTGTCAGGACAGGAGGGACAATAATAGCGGGTGTCACGCCTATATTTGCGCTTGCTGCAGACACGACATCTTTTTTGGGGGTTCGTTGGGTAGGGGTACTCGGGAGGACATAAAGAAAATGCCTCTCATGCAGCCGACTGCATTTGGTTGGGGATGTGAATGGGGGAAGTACGGGCGCTGCAGAAGCGGTGGGTTCCCAATTAGGATTGGCGAATGCAGCAGGAAGGGCACTATGGGCACGACGGGCCTGTGTTCGTCTTCTTGGTGGCAGTGGGACACTACTTGTGCTTGCCACCTCACCAGCTTGAACTGCACTTATGGGACTCGCCACGTCACCAAGTGTTACTGCAGTGCTGGTTTGACTACGACCGGGGTGTACTAGGCCGCTGGCGCTTGCCAGTTCAATAAAAAGCTACCAAAAAAACTGTTAGCGATCGCAGGGATCAGGCCTGACTCTGCGAATGCTGCAGTTATGCGTTAAGTGTTTTGTAAGTGACAGTGATCGATCGATACTGCACTTGAGTGGGCTGGGCCGGGCGGAGGGGCAAAATGCAGGTGCTAGCAGGTATCTGGGCTGATCCCGCTAACACTGTTTTTGGGAACCCTAAACTGCTGGGGACGCTAGTATAGATCTGATCGGATCAGATATTGATCCGATCAGATACTATACCACTAAGGGAGGCGTATGCTGCGTGCGTGGGTGTTAGCAGTACTGGCGCTAATCTGACGCTGCCTGGGGCGACGCATATCACCGCCGGGCGATCAGGGGGCTAAACCTTTATTCGGTAATAAACGGCGGGTGCCCTGACACTATATAAAAAATAAACAAACTAACCAGCGTCACCCGTAACAGTTATACGGTGATCAGTGGTGAAAGGGTTAACTAGGGGGCCATCAAGGGGTTAAAACATTTATTCGGTAGTATATGGGGGTCCCTGTCGCTATAAAACGCTGACGGCAAACCTAAATATTTAGGTCCCTAACTAGCGTCACCAGCGACACTAATACAGCGATCAGAAAAATGATCGCTTAGTGACACTGGTGACAGGGGGTGATCAAGGGGTTAAAACTTTATTAGGGGGGTTAGGGGGGTATCCTAGACCTACAGGGGGGTAATACTAACTGTCCCAACACTGTAACTGTCACAAACTGACACCAATGCAGTAATCAGAAAAAAAAAAAAAACTGCTGGTGTCAGTTTGTGACGGGGGGGGGGGGGGGGGGTGATCGGGGGGGGGATCAGGGTGTTTTGTGTGCCTGGCATGTTCTACTGTGTGTGTGTGTGTTGTGCACTCACATACCTGTCTTCTCTCCTCGGGCCGGAACGGAAATTACCGAGCCGAGGAGGGATGACATCATTTCCTTTGCTGCTGTTTAGCATACAGCAGCAAAGGAATGATGTGATTGGCCGGCACCAATCGCGAGGGGGGGCCACGAACGGATGGCCTCCCCCTCATCTCCGATCGCCGTGGGACAAAAGACGACCGCCTCGGGCACCGGGGGGGGTCCGATCGGACCCCCCACCCGCGGAAGGCAAATCACGTATATGTACGTAATTTTGCCTGTCCGTGCCACCTTGCCGACGTAAATCGGCGTGAGGCGGTCGTCAAGTGGTTAACTCACAAAAAAAAAACTTTTAATGTTGAGATGAAATGTATCTTTCTGTGAAATACATTTTCCTTTGCAACATTGTTGCTTCTACTTAAAATATTTTGCTTTTAAGAATACTAGAATGTGGAATGTTTTGGTAAAATATATTTTTCTCTGTCACTTTTCACTTGTTACTCTCCATCTCAGCAATCTTTACCCCAAACTCACACAGGTGTCTTTATAATCCACAAACAATACCATTGCTGATGCAAATTTAAAATGAATCACAATTTTTGGTGCTTTTTATTATTTCCAAATATTCATAATTTGAGCCCAAAAAATGTGATATGTGTACCAACATCAGAAATAAAAATGTAATTCCCAAAAATTTGAGAGTAATATTCTACTCTCACCCACAAAAAAAACACCAAATATCACAGAATAAATCAAGAAGAATAACTCTTGAGTAATGTAATTCCATGACCTGTATGTCCATAGAAATGCAGTATTTATGTGTTTTTATGTGTAGTTATGTGTAGGAGGTTCTCACATGTAGGAGCTCTGTGGCTTAGAGGTTAGAACTTCTGTTTAGTATCCCTGAGGGTCTGGGTTCAAATCTCAACCATGTTGCTTCATGTAGAGAAGTTGTCTCATCTCCCAGGTCCTGTAACTATGTCTAAATGTAGTATTTATGTGTAGGAGAGTTCCACCACCATGGTAAGTCTTTTCCAGATACACTATTTAGCCAAAAGTATTGGAACGCCTGCCTTTACACACACATTAACTTTAATGGCAGCCCAGTCTAGTCCGTAGGGTTAAAATATGATTTGGCCCACCCTTTGCAGCTAGAACAGCTTCTGGGAAGGCTGTCCACAAGGTTTAGTGTGTCTATGGGAATGTTTGATCATTCTTCCAGAAGTGCATTTGTGAGGCCAGGCACTGATGTTGGATGAGAAGGCCTGGCTCACAGTCTCTACTCTAATTCAGCCTAAGGGTGTTCTATCGGGTTGAGGCCAGGACTCTGTGCAGGCCAGTCAAGTTTCTCCACCCCAGACTTGCTCATCCATGTCTTTATGGACCTTGCTTTGTGCACTGGTGTGCAGTCATGTTGGAACAGGAAGGGGCTTTCCATAAACTGTTCCCACAAAGTTGGGAGCATGAAATTGTCCAAAATGTCTTGGTATGCTGACGCCTTAAGAGTTCCTTTAACTGGAACTAAGAGGCCAAGCCCAACCCCTGAAAAACAACCCCACATCATAATCCCCCCTCCACCAAATCATTTGGACCAGTGCACAAAGCAAGGTCCATAAAGACATGGATGAGGGATTTTGGGGTGGAAGAACTTGACTGGCCTGGACAGAGTCCTGACCTCAACACAACAGAACACCTTGGGGATGAATTAGAGAGGAGACTGTAGGTCAGGCCTTCTCGTCCAACATCAGTGCCTGACCTCACAAATGCACTTAGAAAGAATGGTCAAACATTCCCATAGACACACTCCTAAACCTTGTGGACAAGAAGAGTTGAAGCTGTTATAGATGCAAAGGGTGGGCCAAATGAGTTTTGAACCCAGTACTAATACTGGGATGCCATTACAGTTCATGTGTGTTTTAAAGGCAGGCGTCCCAATACTTAGGCCAATATATTGTATATTGCTTGTGACACTGAGCATGGCTATGGACTTAGGGCTGGTTCACACCACAGAGATGCAGAGAACATGTGTGAGGCTGCCTGGTGGCTAAGTGGGTAGCAGTTCTGTCTAGAAGCTAGTGGGATGTTGGTTCAATTCCCCAACATGCTAATCCTTGTGTTGAAGTTTATATGTTCTCCCTGTGTGGGTTTCTCACCACAATCCAAAGACATGCTGGCATTCTATTTGTCTCCTGTCGAAATAGGTTCTAATGTAATAAAGGAAATTTTGGACTTTAGATTGGAAGCTCATTGCAGCCAGGGACTGATGTTAATGTTTGTTAGCACTAATCATGTCCAGGGACTTGGACATTTTCAAATTTTAGGGTTTACACTGCACGGGTACATATGATTAGAAAACTGTTGCTTTGTTTATCTGGATGCAAATGGACTTTGATCTTTGTCCTGTAGTTGGAGATTTGATGCACATACCCAAGGGCTAACACAGTTGTGAATACTATTATGTGTTCCTGCCCATCAGGTGCAATCACTTTAGACATACATGAAGAGACAGATTGAAAGATACTGGTGGGTGTGTACTTCTATTGGGTGTGTCAGTGTGCTAACAATACAACCTCTCTTATATAAAGGCCTGCAGTAGGGGGGTTTGTTTGGCCTGAGAAGGTCAGGTATTTTGTTATTTGTGGGGGAGAAGGAATGAGATTGGGAGAGTTGATGAAATTCTTGTGCATTGTTTCCTTGTCAAAATAGTTTTGAGTACAAAGATTACGTATAGATAACCTTGAATAAGTAACATACATTTAATATAAGGAAGCTCGTTTACACATATAAAATAATTCATTAATAATGAAATAGAATAAGACAATATATTCTAAAAGGAAATAAAGAAGTAGAAGAGAAAAGAAGTTTGGAGTCTTCATTTAGAAAGAATAGATTTAAAAGAATTATGTAAGTTCTGGTAGAGCATTTGCCTTATTTTATTTCTAGACAATAAGAGGTTATTATTCAAATATAAATTAGAGCTTCAAATCTTGTGCATTTTTTCAATCAAAAGTGGGTTTATGTGGCCATGCTGTCAAGCGTGTATTGTTCCTGTCTGATTATGCAAACATCGTTTGGAAGCATCTGCTGACCTTCTCTTTTTGATCTTGTTTAATCGTGTACATCGAAATGCAGCTTCCAGCAGAACATGGTCACCAATGTATGTATGTGTTGATTGTGGGCTGGTGGTGGGTGTTTTGAATAAGTCTTTTGTAATATTATGTTGGAATGCTTTGTAAGAATGACTGTTAAGTATGTTTCTATAATCTTGCAGATAAAAATGTGATGTGTTGCCCGTTTATACACTGAAATTAAAGCTGTGTCCACTCTAAGGTTTTGTCAAATTTTAGATTGTAAGCTTCTATGAGCAGGGCCCTTTAAATCCCATTGCTAAATGTAGCACCATATATCCTGTCCAAATTTTTTTTGAAGCTAGTAAATGTAAATTTTTTTTGTTCTGCTGGTAAAATAAAAGTACATTATTGAGCTTTGTTGTGGGTTTTTTTTTTTCTTCTACTTTTCTTTCTTTAGTTTTTGTGGGTGGTGGTTTTGGGAAAGTGCAATATCTCTTATATTTTATTTCAATATGTATTTGTACACAAAAAAAAGGAATCTCTTTGCCCTGGTTCACATTGATGCTACTTTGAAATTGCGCTACTTCACTTGAAGTAGCACGATTTCAAAGTAGCAAGGTCAGCGTGATTTCAGGTGCTACTTGATAGACATCTGTGTGGCTTCATACACAAATGTCTATTGAAATCGCACCTGAAATTGGCAAAAGTAGTGCAGGAACTACTTTAGCAAATTGGTGTGGCGCCACAAAAAAATGTTGCATCAATTGGAACAGTGCCATTGCTGCCAATAGTCATGCGATTTGATCTCTCAAATTGCATGACAAATCGCTCCAATGTAAACCTAGGCTTCTGCACATCTGCAAGTTAATGCTAAAGGTAGAATCTTCATATATAACAGCTGTGGAGAATTGCAGGTAATGAATTCAGCTGGTGGATAAGGCAGTGTTGTATGTGTCAGCTTTAGTTCACATTGGTGCGATTTGACATGTCAAAGCGGTGGCAATTGCACTGTTTTAATTGGTGTGACTTTGGGGTGCAATTTGTATTGATATCAGTGCAGAAACCTGCACAGATGTCTCTGAAATTCCCCCTGCAGTCGGGACTGACATGCAGGAATGAAATTGTGTGATTTCAGCTGAACGATTTCCTCCCTCTGTCAGTGTGAACCAGAGCTCAAACTGGGCCTTTTGTTTTTGTCATTCACCTGCTGCTAACCCAGGGACCCCATTTCTTATCGAAAGCCTTTTAAATATCATAAGTAGAAATACAAATTTGCATATCTGCAAATAAAGAAAAATAATAAAATTCTAATAGTGGTTGCAATCAAATATTCGCAGCAGCGATCAAGAGTGTGGTTTCGTCTTCTGACCCAGAAATAAGTCATTGTAATCACCCGGAAGTCACTGTGATGGTCAAGATCTCCATCTAGGTGGACATGGCGAGGTCCCTCTTTAGCAAAGAAGAGGTGCTGCTCATTTTCCGGATAAGGGTATGATATGTACTTGTGCTTCTCGGCCTTTTGGCTAAGATCAAGTGTAGTATCGACTTTAGCCCTTAGGGGTGTCTCTGCTTCACAGCTAGGACGTTGAGAACCACTTGCATCTATCCAAGCTAATTGGTCCTTGTGGGGTACCCTCTGCTCGGCCTTTTAGGATCGTTGAT
Source organism: Aquarana catesbeiana (assembly GCF_042186555.1). NCBI lineage: Eukaryota > Metazoa > Chordata > Amphibia > Anura > Ranidae > Aquarana > Aquarana catesbeiana. The sequence continues at coordinate 150,167,800 of NC_133332.1, read as the reverse complement.
TAAATTCAGCTTCACCTACTTGCTGCTATTGGGTTAGTGGCTTAGCCCCCACAGGGAACGAGATTGCAGTCTTCCCTCCTCCCCCACTCCGCATTACTACCTCTGGGCAGTAGATGCTAGAGCCTTTGTAAAGGCTACGAAAAGAGCGAAGACGTCGAGGAACCAGAAGGAAGCCGCCTAAGAACACCTGAAGCGACATCCAACTCCTTGACGATGGGGAAGAGCGAAAAGAAGACCGGAAAAGAGAAGAAGAACCCCGTTCCAGCCACTTCCTCCGAGCCCGGGAATGCCGCTGCCTCAACCCCCGCCCCTACCCCGGCCGGCACCAGCCGACCAAGACCAGCCTGCAGACGGGCTCCCAGCTTTGGAGCCATGGATGAAGCAGACGGTCGTGCTGCAGCTGAAGGAGGTGGATGGAAGAGTCCCCGACATGACCCCGGAGATCTTCGGAAAGAAGATGATCCTGGAACAAGGGTTCAGCAAAGCGGAGACGCTTTCTGTGCAGGCCTTCACAAGAGGTATATTCTTTATAACTTTTGTATCGTTTCAGGTCTGCAGAAGATACTGGGAGATGGTAAAGACCAGTGGCCCTGAATCCCCTTTCCGGAAGTTCACTGCGAACTGCCCCATAACACGGGACGAAAAGCAGGTGACAGTGGCCATGAGGAACCCCCATACCAGTGGAAAGGACATAGCCACCTACCTCCAGAGGTTCTGCACCGTGGTGAAGGACCCGATCCAAATCTTCGATGCCAACGGCTTCTGGATAGGTAAGTGGTCTGTGCTCTGCAAACTGAGGAAAGACCCTTCGGGGGACATCCAGCACCTGCAGCCTTTCTTCTCCCTGGGATCCTCCGCAGGAATCCTTTTCTATCCCGGCATACCCTACAACTGTAACAAGTGTGGGCAGCCGGGACACATAGGTAAGGATTGTACAGAGCTTGCTTGCAAGTTCTGTAGGGTGACAGGCCACGAGACCAAGGACTGTCCGAGGTCCAAAGCCTGCAACCTTTGCGGATTGGCAGAGCATGTCTTCAGAGAACCTGGACCTACGCTGGAGCTGTAAGCCAGGGTAAGCCATCCGGGAGGAAGCTGCCAGAAAAACCGAAAAAGAACCTCGAAAGGCCAAAGGTAAGTCCACCCCCGCCCCTCCTGCCCCTGCCCCTACCCCTGCCCCATCCCCTACCTCCAGCACAACCCCACCCACCCCCTCTGTGCCGGAGGAACCCCTCCCTCCCCCAACCTGTCCTCCCTGGAGGACTTCCCCACCCTCCCACCCCCCCTCCACCCCCACCAGTGGCCCAAGAGGAAGCCGGAAACATAAGCCAGAGAGCCCAACAGCTGAGGAACCCGCCACCTCCACCAAACGGCCCAACGGGGTCCAACGCGACAGCGATGGACCCGAGCAAGTAGTGGAGGACCTAGAGTCTGCAGGAGAGGAGGAGGAAGGGGAGGAGATCATGGTCGACCTTGAGCCTGACCTCCCCCCCAACGTCCACATCAGCCAGCAGATGATGGAGTCTGTCCTTGAGGAGCTGGGCCTGGCCCAGGACACAGGACAGGCAGAAGACGCAACGGAAGAGCCACCCCCCCCCCGGGGAGGTAAGTTCGGACCCTTGTTAACTAGACCCTCATACCCTTTTTCATTATTGCTGAGATCTCAATCTTTTCCATTAATGTGAGGAGTATCAAGGATACATCTAGAAGGCAAGCGGTCCTCACCTTTCTTTCAAGTCAGCAGAGTGATGTCTACATGCTTCAGAAGTGCGCCCTTCCTCCCTTGAGGAGGTACACTCATCTGTCCTCCCAGTGGACCCTTGGTCCCTCCTACTGGTCCGGGGGTGGCGATTGCAAGTCTGCAGGAGTAGCCATTCTGGTCAGGGGTGGGCGCTTCACGGTTGACTCTATCCATGAGCTAGTCTGTGGCCGTCTTTTGGTCATAGATGGCTCGTGAGTGGAAGAGCCAGTTAGGCTCATCAACGTGTACGCCCCCCCAGACAAGAATGCGCGGCTGGAACTTTTCCAGACCCTGCGGACCCAACTCGTCACCACCAGAACAGTAGTGATCGGCGGTGATTTTAACTGTCCGATCGAGGAGGATGGGCGCAGCTCCAGCATATACGCAAAACTTGATGCTACTTCTAGGCTGCTCAAGGAGATGATCTCGGAGGCCTCCTTGCAGGACGCCGTGGGATCCATAGGGAAAGGGACCATGAACTATTCGTGGTGCCGACCCGATGGATCTGTGCGTTCCAGGATTGACTTTGTGCTCACTTCAAGAACAGTCAAGCATCGTGAGTTCTCCATGGTCCCCTGTTTTTTCTCTGACCACAGGGCTGTTCACTTTCGGGGTGACCTGGGCGAGGGCTTTGCCCGCGGACCGGGTTCCTGGAAGCTGAATAGCACCCTGCTGGAAAACAAGGAATTCATGGGGGAACTCCGGGAGGCCTATGCCACCTGGACAGAGGAAAAGAGATTCTTTGGAAGGGTAAGTGACTGGTGGGAGTTTGTGAAGGTTAAGCTGCGCAGCTTCTTTCAGGCAAGGGGACGCCAGCGTGTGTGCGCCAGGAGGAGGGAACTCAGGAGACTGCAGCGTCAGTTGCAGTCCCTGCAGGACCTTCATCACTGCGGCTGGGACGTTAGGCAGGACCTGGAGGACACCAAGAAGAGCCTGAAAGGACACTTCGAGGAAGAATCCAGGCACATTGTCTTCCGTGCCAAGGTGGAGAATCTTGAGAAAGGTGATAAGTGTAATTCTTTCTTTTTCAGGAAACTTCACTCAGGACACACACCCTTGTCAGAGCTGCGTGACGAGACCGGAACACTCCAGAAGGGGAAGAAGGCTGTGATGCAAGTGGTCAGCGACTACTACACCAACCTCTACTCCCCGAAAGAAACGGACACACAGGCGGCCGACAGGTTCCTGTCAGGTATCTCTAACCAAATTGATCCTGCAGGTTCATCAACCGTCAACGCCCCCTTGGTGCTGGAGGAGCTGCACTCTGCCGCTAAATCCTTTAGGCGGGGCAGGACCCCGGGCTGTGATGGTCTCCCAGTCGAGCTCTATGTAGCACTGTGGGATCTCGTGGGCCCGGACCTGCTCGAGCTGTACGAGGAGATGGTGGTGGAGGGCAGAATGCCTCCGTCACTGAGGGAGGGGATGATCACGATTTTGTATAAGCGGAAGGGGGAGAGATCGGATCTTAAAAATTGGCGTCCGATCTCTCTTCTGAACGTGGACTACAAAATCCTCGCCAAGGTCCTGGCCAACAGGCTGAAGTCTGTCATCGGACAGATCATCCACCCGGATCAGACTTGCGGCATTCCTGGTCGCAGGATTGCGGACAGCCTTGCGCTTGTCCGGGACACGGTCCAGTACATTCATGGCCGCCGTGTGCACGCGACCCTGGTCAGCCTTGACCAGGAGAAGGCCTTTGACCGTGTCTCCCATGAGTTTATGTGCAGAGCTCTGCGCAGGTTTGGTCTTGGGGAAATGTTTTGTTCGTATGTAAATGTAATGTACACTGACATTTCTAGTTTGGTGCTGGTAAATGGCTGGAAAACTGACCCCTTTCCAATCTTGTCTGGGGTCAGACAAGGCTGCCCTCTCTCACCTCTGCTTTTTGTTTGTTGTATAGAGCTCTTCACCCGAAGCATCAGACGGAACCCAGAGATCAGAGGGATCACCGCACCAGGACCGGACAGACGGGAGGTCAAGTGCTCACTCTACATGGACGACGTGACGGTGTTCTGTGCTGATCGGCACTCCATCGACACACTCGCCCAGACCTGTGAGGACTTCGGCCAAGCTTCAGGGGCAAAGGTCAACTGCGGGAAGTCAGAAGTCATGCTCTTCGGAAAGTGGTTCCTGCCTTCTTCTGCACCAATTCCTTTCAGCATCAAGACGGACTTCATCAAAATTCTTGGGGTCTGGTTTGGAGCTGAGGGCACAGCCCTGAAGTCCTGGGAAGAAAGACTGTCAAAGATGCGACAGAAGTTTGGACTTTGGAGCCTCAGAGAACTCGCCATCGAAGGAAAAACACTGGTACTCCGCAGCGAGATCCTCCCTGTGTTGCAGTACCTCGCCCAGGCCTGGCCCCCTCGGGTTAACACCTGTAAGGCCATTACCAGGGCGGTGTTTCACTTCATCTGGAGCTCCAAAATGGACAGAGTGAAGCGGGCGGTTATGTTCAAGGAACCCCTCAAGGGCGGTAAGGGCGTGCCCGACATCGCTACACTATTGAGGGTGTGCTTTGCTTGTAACTGCATCCGCAGGACATTGGTGGACAGAACTGTGGACTCTGGTGGTAACTCCTATGTCCCGTTTTTTCCTCCTGCCTCTATGGAGGACCCTTGGCTGGGACAAATGGGACAGCTCCATCCCCTACAACTGGGACACCCCTTGGTACTACTTGGACACCTTCAAGTTTATTAAGGAGCTGGGGCTACATGGAGTGAAGCCTGACTTGTGGAAGCCAAAAACTATCCACAAGTTGATCAGAGCATCGGACATTGTTGAGACTGTTCCAGGCCTCCCTTCAGCCACTTGTAAAGTGGTCTGGAGGAATGTTTCTTCAAAGAGACTCACCAACAGGCACAAAGATCTGGCATGGATGGCAATCCAAGGGGGGTTGCCACTCAGGACATTCATGCATGCCAGAAACCTGTGCAGATACAGGCACTGCCCCTTTTGCATCATCCAGGAGGAAACTGCTCTGCATGTTTTCTGGGAGTGCCCCTTTGCACAGGACCTGTTGAGGGCCTTGGAACCTGAACTCAAAGACTTTGTGCCACAGACTGCAATCACACACTTTGGTGTGTTGAACGGACTCTTCTGTGGAACTCATTCACAGGAGGACATTGACGGTGCCTGGAGGGTGCTGTGTTGCTTTAAGGACGCTTTATGGTGCGCCAGAAAGCGCCTCATCCACCAGCGGGAGAGGATGTCCATCGAGGACTGTCGCAGACTGGTTCACAGTCTGCTCAGAGACTATCACCTGATGGACTTCAAGGAGGAAGAGGAGGTCTGAAGATTTCCCTATCCCCCTCCCCCGTGTATCCTTTGGCAGTTCAAATAAAGCTTCGGGCCGGTGAACTCTTTACTCCCTCCCCTGCCCCACCTTCTCCACCCCCCCCCCCCATCACACCCGTTGCCCATTTTGAATGTTATTTGACTGTATGACTGGACTTTTTGTGAAATGTTTTTTTAAATACTGCTTTCAGGGTAATGCGGCGTCATGCATGATGTGATGTTTCGGGGTAGTACTACTCTGCAAAACACATTAGGCATCATACCGCAGGATGAATGTAATTTATTTGTATGCTTGGCAATGTATTGTTATGTAGTGTATTTATGCGCTGCGTCTCAGTACAGAATGTACCCTGTTTAAGTATTTGTTTTTTGTATATTTTCTTGCAAAATAAAGTATACATTTTCAATCAAAAACTTGTGCTTAATCAATGCGGGGGTGGATGTGGTAGTTAGATTTGGTGTGGGTGGGGTTCATTGATTTGTTTGGCATCCCCACACATTTGCTTCTGGCCCATGTGCACACATCACTTCCTGCATTTGTTCTGCTGATGTAAATGCAAGTATAAATGAGAGCTCCTTTCTATTAAAATATATATGACTTGTTTCACAGTTGGGCGACTTTGGACCTCCGAGTTGCTTGACAAGTTATACCCCATGATTCCCAATGATAACTAGGGATGGGCCGAACATCCCCCCCCCCCCCCCCCCCCTGTTTGGTTCGCAGCAGAACATGCGAACACCGTTAAAGTCTATGGGACACGAACATGAGTAAACAAAAGTGCTAATTTTAACTGTTTCCTGACCGTCGCACGCCGATGTACGTCGGCAGAATGGCATGGCTGGGCAAATGGGCGTACCTGTACGTCCATTTGAATTCCCCGCCGTGCCATTGCGTGCGCGCCGGCCGGGAGCTCCGTGAGTCGGGTCGGGGGTCCCGCGGACTCGATCGCCGCAGGGATACCCGCGATCGCCTCACGGAGAGGACGAACGGGGAGATGCTGATGTAAACAGCATCTCCCTGTTCTGCCTAGTGACAAGTGTCACTCGATCTCTGCTCCCTGTCATTGGGAGCAGAGATCAGTGACGTCACACACCAGCCCATCCCCCTGACAGTTAGAAATCACTCCCTTAGGACACACTTAACCCCCTCCCCGCTCCCTAGTGGTTAACCCCTTCACTGCCAGTGTCATTTACACAGTAATCAATGCATTTTTAATCGCACTGATCGCTGTATAAATGACAATGGTCCCAAAAATGTGTCAAAAATGTCTGACATGTCCGCCATAACGTCGCAGTCACAATAAAAATCGCTGATCGCCGCCATTTCTAGTAAAAAAAAAAATTTTAATAAGAATGCTAAAAAACTATCCCCTATTTAGTAAATGCTATAACTTTTGCGCAAACCAATCAATCAACGCTTATTGCGATTTATTTTTTATTTTTTATTTTTTTTCCCAAAAATATGTAGAATACGATCGGCCTAAACTGAGGAAAAAAAATGTTTTTATATATTTTTGGGGGGATATTTATTATAGCAAAATGTAAAAAATAATGCGTTTTTTTTTTTTTCAAAATTGTCGCTCTTATATTGTTTATAGCGTAAAAAAATAAAAACCGCAGAGGCAATCAAATACCACCAAAAGAAAGCTCTATTTGTGGGGGAAAAAAAGGACGTCAATTTTGTTTGGGAGCCACGTCGCACGCCTGCGCAATTGTCAGTTAAAGCGACACAGTGCCGAATCGCAAAAAACGCTCTGGTCAGGAAGGGGGTAAAATCTTCCGGGGCTGAAGCGGTTAAAGGTTAATATACAAGTTATTGTCATGTATCAATGCAAAAAAGTTTTAAAAACGGCTGTTTTTTCGGGAGCAGTGATTTTAATAATGCTTAAAGTGAAACAATAAAAGTGTAATATTCCTTTAAATTTCGTACCTGGGGGGGTGTCTATAGTATGCCTGTAAAGGGGCGCATGTTTCCCGTGTTTAGAACAGTCTGACAGAAAAATGACATTTCAAAGGAAAAAAAGTCGTTTAAAACTACTCGCGTCTATTAATGAATTGCCGGTCCGACAATACACATAAAAGTTCATTGATAAAAACAGCATTGGAATTCCCCACAGGAGAACCCCAAATGAAAATTTTAAAAAAATGGCGTGGGGGGTCCCCCTAAATTCCATACCCGGCCCTTCAGGTCTGGTATGGATATTAAGGGGAACCCCGGCCAAAATTTTTTAAAAAATGGTGTGGGGTCCCCCTCAATCTATACCAGACCCTTAAAAAAAACCCTTTTGTACCCCTTACCATTTCACACAGGGGGGAGGGCCAGGATCTGGTGGTCCCCTTGTTAAAGGGGGCTTCCAGATTCCAATAAGCCCCCTTCCCACAGACCCCCACAACCACCGGGCAAGGGTTGTGGGGATGAGGCCCTTGTCCCCATCAACATGCACAGCACCCTCCCAATGTTGAGGGCATGTGGCCTGGTACGGTTCAAGGGGGGACGCTCTCTCACCCCCCCCCTCTTTTCCTGCGGCCTGTCAGGTTGCGTGCTCGGATAAGGGTCTGGTATGGATTTTTGGGGGGACCCCACACCATTTTTTTTTAAATTTTGGCGCGGGGTTCCCCTTAAAATCCATACCAGACCTGAGGGGTCTGGTATAGATTTTGAGGGGGACCCAACGCCATTTTTTTTTTTTTTTTAATTTTGGCCGGGGTTCCCCTTAATATCCATACCAGACCTGAAGGGCCTGGTATGGAATTTAGGGGAACCCCCCACGCCATTTTTTTTTTTTTTTTTAATTTTGGTTCGGGGTTTCCTTGTGGGGAATTCCCATGCGTTTTTATCAATTAACTTTTAAGTGTATTGTCAGACCGGCAATTCATTAATAGCCTCGAGTAGCTTTAAATGACTTTTTCTCCTTTGAAATGTCATTTTGCTGTCAGACTGTTCTAAACACGGGAAACATGCGCCCCTTTACAGGCATACTATAGACACCCCCCAGGTACGAAATTTAAAGGAATATTACATTTTTATTGTTTCACTCAAAGCATTATTAAAATCACTGCTCCCGAAAAAACGGCCGTTTTTAAAAAAAAAGTTGGCATTGATACATGTCCCCTGGGGCAGGACCCGGGTCTCCAAACACTTTTTATGGCAAAGAACTTGCATGTAAGCCTTCAGTGAGAACTTTGGATTTTGCAGGTTCGAGCCCCATTGACTTCCACTATTCCAGCATATGTAATCTGACAGGCATTATTGCCGCAATAGCGCTGCTTTCCATTTGCATTAGTGCTGACTTTCTTGTTGAAGTCTTTCTGGCCTTTTTTGAGAGTTATTTTTTGGTATTGCAGGAGAATTTTTTGGAGCTATAGAAAAAGACCCCCCAGTGTGTGCTTTTCTATGTGAGCGATCCTTTTTTCAGAGGTGGAGTGTCATCTTCTTTGCATTATACAAGCCAAACTTTTGTAGATAAGAAAGGGGGGGCACTTACCAGATAAGTAGGACCCCTGTTACGGGGGTCTTTAGGGCTCAGATACGTCGGATCCCGTAGGTAGGAACAGCTGATTGGATTTTCATGCACAGACTTCCATCTGCCTTGAACCCTTCACGAGCGCTGTGATGACAGTATGGTAAACTTGCTTCAGATGTGTAGAACCTCTGTTGCGGGGGGTCTCTAGGGCTCAGATATGTCGGATCCCGTAGGTAGGAACAGCTGATTTGGTTTTCCTACACAGACTTTCATCCACCTTCAAGAGCGCTGTGATGACTTGCAGTGTAGATTAGAAGCCACATGGAGAGAGACAGGAAGCAGGAGACCGAGTTGGGGGGAGGGACCTGGGAGGACTAGCCACTCTAGATGTGATGTCATCCCTTCAGCTACATTCCTAGGAGATCATCATCCTCATCATCCTCATCTGTTCCAGTATGGTGAGCAGGCGATAGCCCAGTCTTATAGACACTGTATATAGTCATCATTATCTCCTGCACTCATTACCATCTTTAGTTCAAGGATCTGTTCCAGCATATCATAGACACTATATACAGACATTTTTGCCATCCATTGTTTTGCTGTTGCTTGTAGTTGCACAATTTAACATCTTTAAGTCAGTGATCACTGTGAATACAATTACAGTTCTGATTTGCACATGAATATTGCCTGCTGGTTGTACACCATCTATCAGATCAGCTATTTTGCTTTGCCATTAAATATTCCTTGCATGCAATTATATACCTTAGAGCTAGCTGAAGAATAACCGGATTGCCACACAGCAACACAGGACTACTTTCACCTCCCTCCCCACTTCAGGGATTTGTTTGGCTGAAGCTTGTAAAGCTGCAGTTCACCAAAGAACACTCTGTAAGATCAGGTTGAATTGTAATACAGTTCCTGTTTGCTAAAGTAGTACTTGTTTATCTGCTGTTTTTTCCATCTATGTGTGGAGGAGCAGTAGAGAGAAGCCGGAGACTCATAAGAGCCAATCCTCTGCTCTCCTGTAGCCTATTCACATAAACATTATATGCACTTATTTGAGCATAGAAATTGTAGTATTCACTGTTGAATGTTTGAATCTTAGAGGTGATAATTGTTTCGCTATCCATAACATTCTTTGGGAGACAACATTTTGAGGTGTAAGCTCAAGTTGACTATTTGATTTCTTTTCCATTCATCTCATTGAGTAAACTATTTCTGATTTAACCAATTTTGATGTATTTCCCTTTTCCTGTCGCATCATGGCAGCATACACTTTGGGTTGTGACTCCGCCCCTCACAACCTGATAGGAGCACATAGCTATAAGTTATAAAGATGGCCCCCGCCCCAGTATTCTCTTATTTTTCCTCTCCTGAAAGGACTGAAGATGTCAGAAGCACACCCTTACCGAATTCGCCCCAGCCAGGTCCTAACCTCTCCTGGGTGGAAGTCCTTGCCTGTACAGCCTCTAAATGAGCTAGATGGAAGGAACCCCACTCTGGTGGTCTCAGGGGTATGTGCGGCTCCAGTATAAGCCTTAAATAGGCTTAGTTGTGTGCAGCGGTCTCCATCTGCCTTTTCCATTTGTGGTGAAGCTCTCTGGGCATTGTGGTTCTTCTCTGTCTCTCCCCTGTGCGGACGGGTGTCTCAGCGCTCCCGCGCATGCACAGTGAGTGCTTTTAGGGCGTCCTGGCACGTTTGCCAGGTTCCAAGATGGCGCCGAGTGCGGCTCGGCACTACTGCGCATGTGCGGGCGGGACGTGACCCCGGCGGCCATGGCGGTTCTTTTAAAAGGCTCAGAATGTCATTTTCTGATGCCTCCAGTTTCCTGAGCATATCTGACGCTGCTGTCAACTCTGCTGTCAGCTCTGCCTCACCTCTGACGCTCCCTCCTTGGGGTAAGTGTTTCTCTCTTCCCCTGGTACCTCTGATTGTTTGCCTGCATGTTTATACCTGCCTGTATCCCTCCAGGGTATCACAGCTATCCTTTCTATGGAGACCGCTGCCCCAGCAGATCACCATCAGCCCAATAGGTAAGGGGGGGGATGTTCATGGTAAGTAGTGAAGATTGAAAAAGAGAGCAGGATCATACTAATGCTGCCTAATTGGTCAGCCCTACCAGGTCATCAAGATCGTCTAAATCAAGACGAAGAGAGACCTCACGCAGGAGAAGCCGCTCCAGCCATAGGCGAAGTCGCGCACGCGGCAGAAGTCACTCAGCCCACAGGGGAAGCCGTAGGAGGAGCCGTTCCTACTCCAGGCATAGACATTCCCATTACAGAAGATCCCCTGCTGGTAGATGTCAGTCTCCTGCACATCCTTCCCGTCCAGCAGGGAATGCTTGCTGGGTATGCGGGGCCACAGCTCTACCAGACAGATTGGTCTGCCGCATATGTATGGATGAAGCCACCAGGGAAAAAGAGCTGGTCACTGTAGAACCTACCGGGGTCCCTGCTACGCATATCTCAACTCCAGATGTGGAGGCTACAGCCCTGAGCGCCTCACCATCCTATCCTAGTATGTCTAGGGAACAAGAGTTCCCGTCAGATGAGGAAGAACTGGAGGCAGCAGCAGGGTTTGATTTCTCGCTCATAGGGCCCTTTGCGAAATCGGTCAAGGAAGCGATTAACTGGGAGGAACCTGAGGAGGTACAGCAGAAACAAAGGAAGTATTTCCCGAATCTCAAGAAGGTGCCTGAAGCCTTTCCATTTATAGAGGAACTGGATGAGCTTATTAAGGAAGAATGGCAGAATCCAGAGAAGAAAGTTAGTCTTTCTAACAGACTTACCAAGTTATATCCTCTGAAAGAGCCCAGGGTATCTCCCCTGGTTTCCCCTCCAGTGGTGGACGCCTCTTTGATGCGCCTAGCCAGGCATGTGACGCTTCCCATTGAGGACGCAGTGACGTTCAGGGATGTCCTGGACAGAAAGGTGGATACGGACCTTAAGAGGGCTTACGTTTTTGCAGGAGGCGCCTGCAGACCAGCAGTGGCACTGGCTGCCGTCGGGAAAGCTATTTCTGGTTGGTCATCGAACACTGCGAAACTCGTTGCTGAAGGCGCAGATCAAGACCAGATCGTTAAAGCCCTACAGGAACTCAGTCTCGCAGGAGAATTTGTGGCGGAAGCCTCTGTGGATACCATTAGATCCGCTTCAAGATCTATGTTAGCGACGGTAATGGCCAGGAGGGTGTTATGGCTTAAACCCTGGTCGGCCGACCCGGCCTAAGTCCAACTGCTGCAGGATTCCATATGATGGAGTTACCCTCTTTGGTGCAAAGCTGGATACAGCAATATCCAAAGTGACAGGCGGAAACAAAGAGCGCCTCCCTTCAAGCACAATCTCCCGTAAAGATACAGGGATGCAAAATCCTATAGGCCTGGGAAGGAGTACAGGAGAACTTGGAAGAACCCTCAGACGTCCTTACTCAAATTCCAAAAAACCAAAACTCCTGCGTCCAATGAACAGAAACCTTTTTGAAGGTACGCCCGCCCAACCAGCTTTAGTGGGTGCCAGGCTCACAAGATTCAGGTTGGTTTGGGCGGAATTGATAAAAGACCCATGGACAGTATCCACCATCCGGGTCGGGCACAGGTGGTCGTTCAAGAACCGCCCCCCAGGGGGTCACTTCTGCGCAACCAAGCTTCCTCCTTCCAGAGAGAAAAGGCTGTCCTTGGTCCAGTATATCCAGGATCTGTTAAGGAAACAAGCAATAGTGGAGGTCGCACCATTCCAAAGAGGTCAGGGCTTCTATACCCCACTCTTTCTAGTACAAAAAAAGTCAGGGGACTTTTGTCCTATCCTGGACCTATAGAACCTCAACCGGTCAATCCGGGTAGAAACATTCTGGATGGAAAGTCTCCAATCAATCCTCCAAGCGATAAATCGGGGAGACTGGATGCTCTCGATCGATCTTCAAGACGCATACTTACATATCCCGATCCACGCAGAGTTCCAGAGATTCCTCCGTTTCACAATAAACAGCTGGCACTTCCAATTTCGAAGTCTTCCGTTCGGAATCTCCACCGCACCCAGGACATTCACGAAGGTCCTATTGCCCGTGATAACCCACTTGAGAGAGAGGGGATTGAGAGTCCACCATTACCTGGACGACATCCTGCTTCTCTCGGACAACAAGGAGTCTCTCATCCAGCATTGGGAAATCCTGGTCTCCACCTCACAGTCTCTAGGGTGGCTGAAAAGCTGGAAGAAAAGCAGTATCCTTCCCACTCAGAGAATGGTCTTCTTAGGGGCCGAACTGGACACGAGAGAGAACACGGTGGAGCTTCCAGGGGAGAAGATTCTTCCCCTGATTCAGAAGGTGAAGAAGGCTATATCGGTCAAGAGACTACCAGCCAGAACATGCAGTATCCTGGGCTCCTTGGCATCCACCATTCCGATGGTTCAGTGGGCGCAATGGAACTCGAGGCCTTTCCAAATTTCCTTCCTGCGCCAGTGGAACGGTGTTTCAATGTCTCAATCAATTCACATCCCTCAGGAGGTGAAGCAATCATTGCTGTGGTGGACACGGTCTCGCAACTTGGGAAGGTGCAAGCACATAATCACCCCTCACCAGGAGACGGTGACCTCAGATGCCAGTTTGCAGGGGTGGGGAGCCCACCATCAGCACTTTGCGGCCCAAGGCCGCTGGCCATTCAGGGCACAGGACGCAGTGTCAAATGTGTTAGAAATGAGAGCAGCACTCCAGGCACTCCTATCCTTCAGCTCCCTCTTGAGAGGAAAACATGTTCTTCTGAGAATGGACAACAAGGTTGCGGTTGCCTATATCAACAGGCAGGGGGGCACCAGAAGCAGGTCCATGATGCAGGAGGTCCGTCCTGTTCTAGAGTGGGCACAACTGAATCTGTTAAGCTTAAGGGCAGTCTATGTTCCTGGAGTCCAGAACGTGTTGGCCGACACGATGAGCAGGAATTTTACCTCCAACCACGAGTGGTCTCTGAACCCACAGGCCTACGCCCTCATATCCTGGACTTGGGGTTCTCCAGAGATAGACCTGGCGGCAACCCCAGAGAATGCGAAATGTCGGAGATTCCTATCAAGAATACCATTCCCTTCGGCAGAGGGGACGGATTGTCTCCTGCACCCCTGGAATTTCCATCTAGGATACATCTTCCCTCCAACTCCACTCATAGCGAGGTTTCTCCTGAGACTCAAGGAGTCATTGGCACTGGTGGTGGCAGTGATTCCCTTCTGGCCGAGGATGCCATGGTTTACCACTCTGATGCAGCTGAATACGGCAGATCCCCTGCCCCTTCCGTTGTCGCCAGACCTACTCTCCCAGGGTCATCTTCTTCACCCGAACCCGGAGAAGCTACATTTGATGGCTTGGAGACTGAAAGGGCTAGGTACCTAGAACAAGGCTGCTCCCAGAGGGTAGTGGATACCCTACTCCAGGCCAGGAGGCCTACCACTAATAATACTTACCGGCGAGTCTGGGAGAAGTTTACCGCCTTCGCTGAACAGAAGGTTGGGACTCATCCTCACCATCGGTGTCACAGGTCCTCAAGTTCCTTCAACTAGGCCTATAGAAGGGCCTTAGATCAAGTACCCTAAAGGTCCAAGTCTCGGCCCTGTCTGCCTTGACAGGAGTCAGATGGGCACAAGATCCCCTTGTGGTTCACTTCCAACGGGCCTGTCTAAAGCTGAGGCCGCCTAGAAAACCTTCCTTCCCAGTCTGGGACCTCTCAGTCGTACTGGAAGCTCTATCTAAGGAGCCCTTCTTTCCTAACGAGAACATATCCTTATGGGATCTGACGCTGAAAGTCTCATTCCTGATAGCCATAACATCGGCTAAGAGGGTGTCAGAGATGCAAGCCTTAATGGTCAGTGATCCATATCTGGTTGTATTGCCAGACAGATTAGTCTTAAAACCTTCGGACTGGTTCATCCCCAAGGTATCCTCATTCTTTCACTTCAACCAGGAGATTAACCTTCCGGCACTCAGTACGGAACAAGGCGATCCTCACCCACTGGACGTCAAGGGTAATGTCTTGGAGTATCTCTCAGCTACCAGATCCATCAGGAAAACGGAAAGTCTCCTAATCATTCCGCATGGATTCAGGAGAGGTCAAGCGGCATCCTCACGCACCATTGCGTCATGGCTGGTGAAGACCATCAAAAAGGCCTATTCACTGAGTAGTCATCAAGTACCTGAGGGCTTAAGGGCACACTCCACCAGGGCAGTGGCAACCTCCTGGGCAGCATATTGTAGAGTCTCGGCGGAGACAATTTGCAGAGCGGCTACCTGGTCTTCCGGGAACACCTTTATGTCCCATTACAAGGTGGATTCCACCTGCTTATCCACAGTGGATTTTGGAAGATCCGTTATCCAGGCCAATTCTTCTATTCTTTGTTAATAAACTTAGTTTGAATTCCCACCCAGTCTTTGCGAGTTACTCCCCAAAGTGTATGCTGCCATGATGCAACAGGAAAACGGAAAATTGTATACTCACCTTTCCGTAATTTTCCTTTCCTGTCATATCTTCATGGCAGCATACAATCTCCCACCCGTCTAAGGTGATATATACGGAGAATACTGGGGCGGGGGCCATCTTTACAACTTATAGCTATGTGGTCCTATCAGGTTGTGAGGGGCGGAGTCACAACCCAAAGTGTATGCTGCCATGAAGATATGACAGGAAAGGAAAATTACGGAAAGGTGAGTATACAATTTTCCGTTTTGTTGCTGTTTTTTAAGGAAAACATGCTTGAATCCAGAGTGTCAGAGGTGACAGAGGACTAACAGGTTCAGGGCAACCAGAGGGGTACAGGACAGCACTACAGATGGAAAGGAAACCATGAGAGAAGTATCATTTTCTGACTGGGATTTTTATAGTCACAGCATTCACTTTCATCATATAGCAGCATTGTAATAACAATAAAATGTTATATTTGAAAATACAATATAAGCTTACTTGAAAAATCTCCTTTAAATGTTGTGAGTGCTGCCTGCCTGCTGGCCATCTCTTTCCACAACATCCTGGATTCCCTGCATGCTTTACAGCTTTTCCTCTCCTGTTTACTTTCCATTTCTAAGGACTACATATCCCATGGCACCTTAATTTCTGTACTGGTTCCGCCTCCTGAAACTCCTCCTCTCAGCTCCTCTGTAATTCAGGTGGCAGACTCTGTGAAATTTGTGACACAGCAGTAACTACTCACAGGGCATCATGATTACATGTCACAGAATTCAAGGAAGAAAATGTGTGGGGATCTTCACAAAGTAAGTTTACAAACTTCAAAAAAAGTTTAAAATAGAAATAAAAGACAAAACATTTAGCTATACAGTACATATAAAAAAATATATAAACACCCTTTTTCCCTTTTTTTATGAGTCAACAAATTCCCTCTTTTCCATACCTCCCAATTTTGTGAGATGGGAATGGGGAACACCTAAAGTATTAGTAAAAGTATTTAGGTATAGGACACATACCCTGCCATGCTCCCTTAAAGGAGAATTGTACAAAAACTGATTGGTAAACTCACAAGTGCTTATTTTTTTACCACTACTATTCCTTTATACTGGCTTTTGGAATTTACAAATTCAGCTGTTTAGAAATTGGATGAAAGGATTAGCGCTGGGAAACACTTTTTGATAGATATATAATGCATTTTATATACAACTATATAGATCAGACCAAAATGAGGGACAAATGAGGAGGAGAGAGGGGCAGAGGGACTTTGTTCCGAATGAGGGACAGTCCCTTGAAATCAAGGTGTCACCTATCTGGTCCTGAAGCCAAAACGCTGAGAGGGCTCTCCTTGTAGCTGAGTGCTCAGTGTCCCTGAAGGTGGAAACAGGGAACACAAAGCCCAAAGAAGCAGGGATTGCTGGCTGTGCCATAGATGAGGGATGTAAGTGTAGCACCCTCTAGGCTGCTAGAAGTAGGTATATAGGTTTTTGGCAGAGTAGGTACATTTAGGCAGGTCTGGCTGGCAGCCAGGCCTGTTTGTTTTGATCTGGGCTGGGAGTGGCTCAGGGTAGTGCTGGGTGACTCACAGGCAGCATCACCAGGACCTCCTACTTCTTTCCAGAACATCTGGATTGGCAGGGGGCAGGCCTCCTTAAATACCCAGGGTCAGCCCAGCTGAGGGAGGAGTTCTTCGGGTGGAAGTTGGAGATGGATGTGCTAGGCTGTCGGTGGCCTTTGAGGGAGCTCCCCAGTCTGGGGGGCGTGACCTTGGGCCTGGGCTCGGGTGCTCTCTCCCGCTGTCTTGTCCTTGCTCCTCTTGGCCAGGACACCTCTGTATGCTGTAGGAGGGTCCCGTCCACACCCGAGCCCAGGCCCAAGGTCACCCAGGCAAATCTCCAAGAAGGAACAACAGGTCGCAGACGGATAATCAGAAGCATAAGCAAAACAAGGGAAGAGGAAACAGGAAGCTGAAGACCAGTCAGCAGTTTCCATGTGCAACAGTCACTCTTTTAAAGGCCAGAAGGCATCAGAATCTGTCGAGCATTGTTTGCACTGGCGCGCGCGCGTATATGCAAAGGGCATGGCCATATGGGAAACTGATCACTATGCCAGGCCTACAGACAACTCTCCTCTGGCTAGTCTCCTGACACAGGGACAGTTGGGAGTTATGCTGTTCTCAGCTGCATAAGAGCTGGGGGAGGAAAAACAGCAGCACACTGAGCTTCCTAGTGAAAGGCTGTGCAAGGGGGTGGAGCGTGTCAGGACACATCTGATCATTGGAGGAGAGCAGGTAGAGTTCCCAGCATAGCTAGAGAACAGTCCGTAGTGTGTTCTCCTGCTTAGTTTTTAATAGGAAAGTAGAGAGACTGTCAGGAACACTAGGAATTTCACACAAAGGAAGCAATACAAAGAGAAAAGGAGACTTTTTTTATCACAAATACATGGTACAACAGCCACATATCAGGGATATAAAATGTTGGTTTACGTACTTTTTAATGCATCTCCCTCCCACACAAACACTTAGTCCTGCATCGATCCAAAGCTGTGCAGGGCTGCATCTGGTCTCTATTTTCTCCTTGCTCTCTCAGGCTTTGCTGAGGCAGTGGGTGCCATTGGCTCTTGCTGCTGTTAGTCAAATCCTGCTAACAGGGTGAGGCCAAGCTGCAATGTGTGTTTCTATAACGCACACAGCCCCAGTTGGGAGTGAGCCCACATAAGTGCACCCATAGCAAGTCACTTGCTATGGGGCACTCGGAGAAGAGGAGAAATGGACAGTACTGGAGGGGGACCCCAGAAGAGGAAGTTCGGGCCCGCTCTATGCAATACTATTGCACAGAGTAGATAACTATAATTACAACTTTACTATTTTAATTTAAAAAACTCCCTTTTACAATCACTTTAAGTTTTTCCTACAAAATAACTAGAGTTCTTAAAAATGTATTTAATTACCTCCCCCCCCACTCGGACCACTCGACACTATATGAGGACCTGTGTCGTACTGCCCCCCGTCAAAGGGGCCTTATCTCACAGATCCACGGCTCCCTGGTGTCGGTTGAGGACTCTCCGACCCAGAACTACAGATCTCAATGGGAACAGGACCTAGCATTGGACCAATATGTCATAGTCTGGAATAGGGGATGGTTGAACATATGTAAATGTTCAAAGTCCCTTACTACAAAAGAGACAGCCATTAAACTCATAGCAAGATGGTATCATACCCCCACACGTATACAAAAAATTTACCCGCTGTCCTCTCCCAATTGCTTCAGAGGTTGCACCCATTTAGGCACATACATACACACCTTCTGGGAGTGTGAAAAATTGCAACCCACCTGGAAAGAAATACTAAAATTGATTGACAAGTTAGTAGGAAATCCCGTTGGTCTCACCTTCCATCATTGTATCCTATTTCAAGATATTCCTGAGATCACCAAACCCTTGATGAGGTTAATTCACTCAATATGTATTGCTACGCTTTGGGGTATAGCTCTTCACTGGAAATCCTCTTCGATCCCTTTTGCACAAATCATTTCTCGTATAGATTCTATGAGGATAACCGAGAAAATATTTCACACCTTACACGATTCCATACCTATATTTGATGCTAAATGGAACCCTTGGTTCCTTCTCAGGCTTCAAGACTGACCATGTAACATTATGTTTGACTAAGCTACATTTTTTTCCTTTTTCTCAGTTTTTTATCCTTTTTCTTTTATGATTTGTTTCTGGACCCCTCCCCTTTGGTTTTATTATGATGATTTTGCTGAATTATGATATCCTACCAGTACTGAATGTAATTCAATTTATTTTCACTGTGATATATGGCTCATAGGCTTAACTGTGAATGTACATTCTTGATCGGACCTCCTAAGGTTATCATACTTCACTGTAGGATATTGTTCCTAATGCTACTTTCTATGTACTTGTTTTCTTTTTCACTATTCTCAATAAAAATCCTTTGAAAACAAAAAAAAAAAAAATGTATTTAATTTCCCATTTAACTCAATGGACATCAGAAAGATACAAAATTTTTTTAACCTGTCTATCGAAGGGGTTACAAAAAGAATTTATCTTCACAACAATTTGTCATTGGGTTTTTAGCACATTTTATTTTGTTGTGGTTTGGCTGTGAAAAGGTGATGTATTAGTTCAGAGGGTGATAGGTACTTACGTAGTGACACTAGTATTAAGTTCAGGTTAGGGGTTGGGGGTAGGTTACAGTGTATCAAAGGCAAAGCTATGTTTTTACCGTTGTCCTTGTCCCCACTGGGGAGATTCACTCCTCTATTTGTGCCAGTGAGCAATGTTACTTAGACAGGAAGTAAGGGCAATCGAAAACTGCAGAGTTGTCATTAGAGCAAGATTTCCTTTCATTTCGACCCCTTTCACACTGAGGCAGTTTTCAGGTGTTTTAGCGCTAGAAATAGCGCCTGAAAACCGCCTCCCATTCATTTCAGTGTGACTTTTCACACTGGGGCGGTAAGCTTGTGGATCATTAGGACAAAGTCCGGCAAACAGCATCTTTGGAGCAGTTTGGGAGTGCTGACGCCCTGCCCATTAAAATGAATGGCCTGAAAAGAGCTTTGGAAGCGCCGCAACATGGGCGCTTTTAATCCTTTCTTTGGCCGCTAGTGGGGGGATAAGAATGCCCCCCTATGCGGCCGAAAAGCGCTGCTTAACCGCTTGCCGTCCACCTCATGCCGATATACGTCAGCAGAAGGCAGATTAACGTACCTGTACGTTGCTCTTTAAGAAGCGGTTTGCGCGCGCCTGCCGCGACCTCCGTGAGTGTGATTGTGGGTCCCGCGGAACTGATGTCCGTGGGGATACCCACGATCGTCTCACGGAGAGGAAGAACGGGGAAATGCTTATGTAAACAAGTCCTGCCTAGTGACAGGACACTGATCACAGCTCCCTGTAATTGGGAACAGTGATCAGTGTCATGTCACACATAGCCACGCACCCCCACAGTTAGAATCACTCCCTAGGACACACTTAACCCCTTCACTGCCCCCTAGTGGTTAACCCCTTCAATGCCAGTCACATTTACACAGTAATCAATGCATTTTTAATTGCACTGATCGCTGTATAAATGTGAATGGTCCCAAAATCGCACCAAAAGTGTCCGATGTGTCCGCCATAATGTCGCAGTCACGATAAAAATCGCTGATCACCGCCATTACTAGTAAAAAAAAAAATAATTAATAAAAATGCCATAAAACTATCCCCCATTTTGTAGACGCTATAACTTTTGCACAAACCAATCAATAAACGCTTATTGCGATTTTTTTTTACCAAAAATATGTAGAAGAAGAATACATATCGGCCTAAACTGGGGAAAAAAATTTTTTTTTATATATTTTTTGGGGATATTTATTATAGCAAAATGTAAAAAATAATGTGTTTTTTTTTCAAAATTGTCGCTATTTTTTTGTTTATAGCGCAAAAAATAAAAACTGCAGAGGTGATCAAATACCACCAAAAGAAAGCTCTATTTGTGGGGAAAAAAGGATGTCAATTTTGTTTGGAAGCCACATCGAACGACTGCTCAATTGTCAGTTAAAGTGACACAGTGCCGAATCGCAAAAAGTGCTCTGGTCTTTGGACAGCCAAATGGTCCGGGGCTTAAGTGGCTAAACAGTGGCAAAGTGCCGCCAAATAGAGCGGCGCTTTACCGCTAACGCATGGCAGCCCCAGTGTGAAAGGGCTCTTCATGTTGCACCTTCAGTAGACGAAAAGGAAGGAAAATCTCCCCAATGTGCAAATAGCAGTTTAATCCTTTTCTTCTCTACCCATACCTAAAAAAAAATGTGTGTTTACATACACTTTAAATGTAAAGTGATCCTTCACGGGTATAAAAAAAAAAAATGACAGTTGCTGCAAACTAGAAACACTGTTAGGTGCCTGCGCATACCTCTGCTGGTACCTTCTCAGCTGGATCCCCATAGATTCCTATATACGGTAATTTTCAACTCAATAAAAAGTCCAAATGTGTGCAGAGTGCCACTCTGGGCTGCATTGTCAGAGGTAGAGAGACTTAATGCATGAGAACGAAGTAATAATAGAGCCCCCAGGAGGCAGTGGCAGAGGCAACAGCAGGCAACAGCAGGCACCTTACAATGGCTACTATGCAACAGCAACCTTAGATTTGTTTTTATTTTTTACTTTGTTGTCCCTACAAGTTTGCTTGGAGAGGTAGGTTCAAGTTAAGAATAAAGTTTTTACCTTTATCTGGAATTATCTTTTTTATTGTCAGGTGTGACATGGTGTTCTGAACTTTCTTTATGATGGCCTCTCGTGAATGCGCCCGGGCAGAGCGCTCTGTGATCACAGTGTCCTGAGGACACTGCTAATCACAGATTATGGTAGAGAGCCAATCAGTGGCTTTTTACCAGGTGATCAGCTATCTCCAATCACAGCTGATTACGGATGTATACAATAGATGGTTATCGCCACTTCTTTCCTCATGCTGACAGAATGAGGAGGGGAGAAGAAAGATGATAACTGGCTTATTTAAAAGGGACATGTACACTCCTGAATATCAGTGCAGTCCCAACAATTCTCATAAGTGCTGCCAATCTGTGCCCACCAGCGCTGTCAATCTGTGCCCACCAGTGCTGCTAATAAGTGCCCACCAGTGCTGCCAATAAGTGCCCATCAGTGCTGCCAATTAGTGCCTATCAGTATCTCACTATCAATATAACCTATCAGTGCCATCCATCTTTGCCCATCAATGCCACCAATCAGTGCCCATCAGTGCCATCTATCAGTGCCACCTATAAGGCCGGGTTTACACTGGTGCGACACAACACTCGTCCTACTTTGGATCTGACTTTGCCCTGTGACTTGAAGTCAGAGACGCGTCCAACGTCAATGAACAGGGATCCGACTTTGATCCTCGCCAATACCAGGCACTGTTTTGGTATGGATCTTGAGGGGGAACTCCACGCCAAATTTTAAATAAAAAAACGGCATGGGTTCCCCCTCCAAGAGCATACCAGACCCTTATCCGAGCACGCAGCCCAACCGGTCAGGAAAGGGGGTAGGGACAAGCGAGCGCCCCCCCCTCCTGAACCGTACCAGGCTGCATGCCCTCAACATGGGGGGGTGGGTGCTTTGGGGCAGGGGGGCGCACTGCGCCCCCCCCACCCCAAAGCACCTTGTCCCCATGTTGGTGAGGACAAGGGCCTCTTCGCGAAAACCCTGGCCGTTGGTTGTCGGGGGTCTGCGGGCGGGGGGCTTATCGGAATCCGGGAGCTTTTTTTCCTTTTTTCACTTTTTTTCTCCCAGGTGAATGGGTAGGGGTATGATGTACCCCTACCCATTCACATAGGGCAGGGGGCCGGGATCTGGGGGCCCCCTTATTAAAGGAGGCTCCCGGATTTTGATAAGCCCCCGCCCACAGACCCCGACTACCAACGGCCAGGGTTGTCGGGAATAGGCCCTTGTCCTCATCAACATGGGGACAAGGTGCTTTGGGGTGGGGGGCCGCAGTGTGCCCCCCCCGCCCCAAAGCACCCATCCCCCCATGTTGAGGGCATGCGGCCTGGTACCGTTCGGGAGGGGAGGGCGCTCGCTCGTCCCCACCCACTTTCCTGACCTGCTGGGCTGCGTGCTCGGATAAGGGTCTAGTGGTCTAGTATGGATTTTGGGGGGACCCCCACACCGTTTATTTGGCGTAGGGGGTTACCCCTAAAATCCATATCAGACTGAAGGGCCTGGTATGCTCTTGGAGGGGGAACCCATGCCGTTTTTTTTTTTTTTAATTTGGTGTGGAGTTCCCCCTCAAGATCATCAGAACACAAGTCGCATGCCAAAGTAGGATCATGCAAGACGGCGATCCGACTTTGATCCGACTTCAGTGATAGTCAATGGGCTGAAGTAGTATCAAAGTTAGACCAAAGTAGTACAAGGAGCATTTTCAAAGTCGGACCGACTTGTGTCAGACCAGTTAAGATGGCTCCCATAGGGAAACATTGATTTTCACACGTCATGCGACATGAGCTCCCAATGTCAGAGCGTTTGTCGCACCAGTGTAAACCCGGCCTAAGTGCAGCCTCAACGGTGCCCACCAGTGCCTCCTCATCAGTGCTCATCAGTGCTGCCTCATTAGTGCCCATCAATGCCCATCAGTGCTGCCTCATCAGCGCACATCAGTGAGGGAGAAAAATTTTGTTGCCTGTTTGCAAAATTTTATAACAAATTATGAAAAAGTTTCAACATTTTCCGTCTTTATCCATTTATTTAGCAAGAAATAGAAAACTCAGTGGTGATTAAATACCACTAAAAGAAAGCTCTATATGTGTGAAAAAAATGCTAAAAATGTTGTTTGGGTACAGTAGTGTTGCATGACCCCGCAATTGTCATTCAAAGTGACATCACTGAAAGGTGAAAATTGGCCTGGGAAAGAAGAACAACGCCCATGGGCTGTCATCCATCAGTATATAACCCCCTCCCTGCTCTAGGTATTCAGTTTAGTTGTAAGCAGTAATAGAAGTATCAAACACTTCATAGAGGGGTGGGTGCTGTGTCTGTCAATGAACTCAGAGAAACAGATTTTACGGTAAGTAAAAAATATTATTTTCTCATTCGTTCATTGACAGACACAGCCTTCTTTATTCAGAATGGTAGGGACGTCCCAAAGCAGTGCTGAACATGAGGGGTGGGACAGCGAAAAATCCCAAGGCTAACACAAAAGCCAACCATGTAACAGGAGCTTCACACAGGACAAGCTGGAACCCAACCTGAACGATACCCCTTCAAGAGGGATTAGACCCTCTTAACAGCAGTCTGCAAAAAGCTTGCAGCCAAAAAAGGCACCCACAGATGCCAACCCATCCACTTCGTAGAACTTAGAAAAATGCACCACGAACGCCTGAAGACAGACGGCCCAAGACGCACTAGGTGCCTGAGAAGAATGCGCCGTAACAGGGAAAGCAGGAACCCGATTTCTGACAGAATAGCCAAGAGTCATCATCTGTCTGATCCATCCAGAAGAAGGTCTCAGAAGAAGCAGACAGCCTGTAAGAGAACTGCTCTGGTGCACACACATGCGCATGCGCGCACTCACGGGCAACAGAGGCGTAGGAGAACTGCTCTGGCGCACACACGTGCGCATGCGCGCGCCCACGGGCAACAGCGGACTTCCAGGGAGCTGATGCGCATGCGTGCATGCGCAGGAGCGCGTCCCTAACACCAATTGGGGCCCAATGGCCTATTTAAAGGGTGCTCTAACTCACAAACAGCGCTGACTGGTCTTCAGCTGTGTCCTGATCTTCTGATTCCTGTTATACTCTGCCTGATACCTGTTGCTGAACCCGGCTTACCCTGACCCTGCCTCTGGACTCTGATACATTCCTGATTACCGGTTCCTGATCTCGGCTTCCATTTGACCTTGCTTCTGCTCATGCCTTTGTACTTCGCTGCCCCCCTGTTACCGAACCCGGCTATCCTTGAGACCCTGCTCCTGCTCTTCGTCTGGCTCAAACACTGCCTGTTGTCCTGCCTGTGCCACCGAGCCTACTACTCCATCTGCAAGTTCTGCAAGCAACACTTACAGGCACTCGTGTTCCTCCTGGCCCTAGCCACCATCTGTTCCACCTTCAGTGGGGCTTGGGCTGGAGATACAAGGGAGGCCGACCTCATTATATCAGACTCCTACCAGGTACGTGACACAGCCCCTTTCTTGGCCTGTAAGTGAGTACAGAGAGCCTGACCTCAGTGGTTGGCAAATATAACCGAATCCCCCAAACCACATCCGGGCAGATAATGCAAATTCCTTGGGATGTGTTGCCAGGGACACAAGAAAGGAAACACAATGTCCTTGTTCAAATGGAAACCCAGGGATGGAACTATAGAAAAGGGCAAAGCACTGCCTAAACCTGGGTAAGGTGAATGAGAAGATAACGCCACCCTTTTCGACACCCTGTGAGCAGGGGTGAAAGCCACCAAGTGGCCACCTTCCGAGACAGAGTAAGCAGTGGAATCTCCTGATATTTTGAGAGAGAGAGAGTGGCTCCTGGAGAACCGAAAACACCAAGTTCAGAGCCCACGGTGGTAGAAAAAAAACGCACCGGTGGAAACAGATGTCTAACCCCTTGAATAAAGGTACGCACCAGGGAGCGCAAGACCAGGGGATGCTGAAGAGAGACCACTCAGGCTGACACCTGGCCCTCGATGGTACGGTGATTCACAACAGGATTTATACCAGGATATATGCGCTCTCCCCACCCGGAGGTTAAAGCCTTTTTAACCTCCACACCCGGAGTTAAAGATGGGCTCCCTAGCCATCAACAGGAACTGCTGCACCTGGCTCAACACAGCCAGGCCGTTAAAACCAGTGACTCTAAGGCAGGGTGGAAGAATGGCCTTGGGACTTCCTGAGAGGCAGTCGACAAGGAACGCCGGCGACCAGGTGCACACTGGTCGGCATACCCAGACCGACTGGACCCATCCGGGGATAATAGAATGACCGGAACCCCCGCAGCCGTGATCCTGCGGAAAAGCCACAAAAGAAGCTGGAGAGGAGGAAAGGCATAGAGAAACGTCACTGGCCCCATGGGCCAACAGAGCAACTCGTGACCTTACCAGAAACCTTGGTAATGTCCAGTTGAACTAGGACACCAAGAGAACTACCTCATGAGTGTCCCAGCAGGCACAAACCCGAAGAAACACGGCCCGGTGAAGGGCCCATCCGTGGTCTAACCCTCGCCAACTGAGGTATTCGCTTGTCAGCATTCCACTCCTGGAATGCATATACCGGAAAAGGGCTGGAAGAAATGTTCTGCCCACCAGGGAATACTGGCAACAGCCAGGGCCTCCACAGTCTATTTGACCCGCCCTGGCGAAGGGCATAAGCCATCGTGGTTGCCTTGTCCGACTAGAACGACTAGTTGATCCGTCCATTATCCAGACTTAGCCTGATTGCTCAAAGTTCCAGGTTACTACCTGGTAGTCTGGATTCCACCAGCGTACAATGACCCTGAGCAGAGCTCAGTCCCAGGACATCCTACCCGGACCGACTGGCATTGGTGGTCACCCTGTTTAATACAAGGGGAGAAAGGATTTATCCCACCAAAGAACCAGAGAGCGAGCCACCAGACCAGAGAACCCTGGTTTCCTAACTCAGCCGAATCCGATTGTCCCGAGACCTCGGACATTTGTCTCATGCCAGGATCTCCCTGAAAGGAGCTTGTATGGAGCTGCGCAAATGGAATTGTTTCAAAAAGGTAGAAAATCTCAGACCCAACACCCAAACGCAGGTCCGCAGAGGGCCTACCTGCAGGACAGAAAAGTAAAAAACGCAGCATGCAACTTCTGGAGTTTGTCCAAGAGAAGAAAACACACTGGCCAGAGCTGAAACTCAGGCTTAGATAATTTGACGATATCAAACCGCCACAGATGCAACCACGCCTGATCCGGGGCCAACACTTCGCAAATACCCGAGGAGTGGTGGCCAGACTATGCGCTGATCATGCGTCGCACCCACAGAAAAACGGAGGAAGTGCTGGAGTTGGGCACATAACGGAATGCGTAAACAAGCATTTGTGATGTCGATAGAAACCAGAAGGTACCCATGATGAAGGGGTGCTACTGCCGTGCAGACGGAATCCATCCTGACCTTCTTTACCCACACAAGGCAGGTCAGGGCCTTAAACTGTTCCTGACACGGGAACCGTGACAACCACACTCTGCAGCAACGGAGCTTGCACATCCCCCCCGTGGAGAACAGCAAGCGGTCCAGCAGTAGACGCCCATTGGAAGTATTGACATCCAGGGTAGCCCCCAAGATACCTGTCTAAGCACCACTGAGGAGAACTTAGAAGCTCAGCCACCAGGGGAACTACGGCCAAGAGGCGTAGCTGACATACCGCAGTGCCTAGACCATAGGTCCGGCAGTGCAGCAAAGGCAGGGGAATTCCCAAATGGGTAACAACAAAAGCCTGGGGAATGCCCAGGAAAAAAACAAAGCCTACTTACCACCAGCTCGCAGACAACCGAATAAACCTGTCTAACAATATGCGTTAAAAACAGGGGTTTAGTCCGCATGCATTTGCAAACACCGACTGGCATTGGTGGATGATCCCGTGGAGCCCTGCTGTCTATCCTGCTGTCCACTGGACTATATTACGATGTACCTGCTTTTATCTTACTCAGAGTGAGTGCATTTCTACTTAAAATTAAAAAATGCATTGAATATCACTTAGGAAAGTTTCCAACCCAAAAGGTGGCTGCACTCCGCTTCGGTGCCCTAATGAGGTGATACGCCAGGCTCTACCCTAAGCGTTTCTTCATAAGAAGGACGTTGTCAGGGAAGTGGCTGGCTGACAACATGTGCGGTTTATATTTATATATCCAGAAGGCGGAGACAGACTTGTGCTCCAAATACACCTATCTGGAAAGCAGAAAACAATAATCCCTATCCCGTAGCTGGAAATGGATGGACACAAAAAATGTCACATATGGCCCAAAACTATATTTATCAAACAATAAAAGGTGCATAACTTGCCTCCAAACTTTCCTATAAAATGAATATCCCAAAAAATTTAAAAAAAATGGGGTTGGAAACTTTCCTAAGTGATATTCAATGCTGATTTTAACTGGAGCTTATGTGAGTTGCTTTTTATACTTTAAATTAAATTGTGCTTTAAAAGATATTACGTTATGAGGAGGACTTATTTGTTTCATTGAGAGATATACATTGCGGACCCAAGGATGCTTGCTGGAGACATCTCTAGCGTGACCATTAGAATCTGAAAGGAATCGTATTTAAAGGGGTGGCGGAGGAAGGGGACCATTTTTGGAGTCACTTGTGGATCATTTATGTGTGTGTTTGACCCTCTGTGATAGGGTGGTCAACTACATTCAGTAAGAGGCTGTTTGTGTTGATGTTGGAGGTGGTGCTCCTGCTCACCCTATCAAGTTGTGATTTTTCCTAAAGGAAAATGGACTTTATGTGCACTTTTATCTATTCATGAAAGTGCTGCATTTGTATGTGCTATATTGTTTTGTTTGTGACCAGGAAATGTGTTAGTAGCTTTTTGTACCTATTAGCCAGTCTGAGCGTGGATATTCTTGTGTTTTATTCATTTATTTTGGCCATTAAAATTAATGCATGAACACGCATTAATGCGCCTAGCGTTAATGTGCAATTATGGGCATTTTTTTTAGGCCAAACGCTCCTGTAAATGCCTATGCATGCATGGACACATAGGTTAGCAGGAATGTGTGTTTAAAGGCAGAAAAAAAGTCTAAAATAGGCATTTTTTAGCTCAATTGTGCATGAGTCTTGATACCTACCTTTCCAATGGTCCCTCACTGATGCCAGAATCTTCTCTTGTGTGCTGCTCTTCTGCCATCTTCATTGGTTGGTGCAGGATGATGTCACTCCTGCGCATGTGCAGGAGGCTGGCATCCTGGCACACAGAAACTGACCTGGCACTGTAAGCTGAGCTGCACGTGCGTGGCTCAGTTTACAGCACAGGAGAAGACAGCAAGCAGGCAGGTAGGTGCATTTTAAAGTAATATTAAAGTCAATTTTTTTTTTATAAATAACAATAACACAGTAACACAGTTTGTACGGTTTAGTTTTTGGAAAAGGCTCACATACTATCAGTCAGTCTACCGTGCATCTAAGGGTCACCATATATGCTAAAATCTGACCATGTAATCTCTGTACAATCAACTTTAGAATTACCAAAATTATGTAATGTGAAGACCTACCTAAGCCATCAAATCAGGTTGGCGCTTGCACTACATACTTGTTGGTAATCTATGTGAGATTGTACAATCACATTTGAATGTGGGTGGTGATCTTAGTGGCTAAGTTCACCTTTCCAGCAATTAGCCTTTGCTGTCAAGGGGCTCCAGGAGATATTAAAAACTACAGCTTTGTAAAATGTTCAATAATATTATTGTCATATCTGTAGGCTATTTGGGTCCCCCCAGAAGCCTGGCTGAAAATCTCCCATAGCCATCTCAACATCCTAGTTTGTAGCCAGAACACTCCTGTAATGTTTTTCAACCAGGCTTCTGGGGGGACCAAAATGGCCTATAGGTATGACAGTATAGTTAATGAACAGTTTACAAAACTGCACAGTTTTGTTAATATCTACTGGGGCCCCTTGATTGCATGGGTTAATTTCTGGAAAAGGTGAGCCTTCAAGCCCTCATTTACTGTATGGTCATAAGAACACATACTGTACCAGAAGTAGCAGGTATCAGCTCTCTCTTCTAAGCTTTGTTGGGTAAGACTTACTGATTAGCAAATCAGCCAAAATCAACTATATAACTGTCAGCTAGCAGGGCCTCAGTGGTTAGGAGAAAATCACACATCTGACAGTTGAAATACATGAGGTGGAGCCAAGCACAAAAACATAATATAGTACCTAATTGTTTGGTAAAATATTACAAATTATGTTATGCTGAGTAAATAGATATTAAACAGGGATGTGCAGTGAGGTCAGTGACTGCTGAGGCACTGGCTAGTATCAGAGCCAGCAGATACACAAAGGTTCCATACGCCACAAATGTTAGAGCGAGAGCAATAATTCTACCACTAGACCTCCTCTGTAACTCTAAACATGTAACCTGTAAAAAATACAGAGATTTTTAAGTACTGAAGTTTTGCACCATTCCAAAAGTGTGCGCAATTTTAAAGCATGACATGTTAGGTATCTATTTACTTGGCGTAACATCATCTTTCATAGTATACAAAAAAATCAGGCTAACTTTAGTGTTTTTATGTGTTTGAAAAATTGCTGCGCAAATACCGTGGAACATAAAAAGTTGCAATGACCACCATTTTATTCCCTAAGATGTCTGCTAAAACGATATATAGAATGTTTGGGGGTTCTGAGTAAATTTCAAGCAAAAAAATTATGATTTTTTACATGTAGGAGAGAAGTGTCAGAATTGGCCTGGGTGACAAGGGGTTAATTACGTAAGTAATATACAAATAATTATTATATATTGTTTTTAAGGTAATTTACTATATTTTCAAACACTGTACTCAGGCAGGTGGCTTAATGGACAAATTACTGAAGTTTGAAGTTGTAACTTCCAACCAGTAATTTCACAGAAAATAGATAAATAATAAATTAATATCTTATAACATATAGCATAATAATATATGATTTACCGTGATTATAACATACCTTTTCAGCGGCAGCAGATTCTCATTCTCCCTCCTAACTGTGTGAGAAAAACATGGGAATGTGGGTAAATGTTATACCCATAAACCCATTTTTTTTTACTTGTAGTTAAGAGGGCTGGGCTGGAAGGGAGTATTTGTCATTTAGACACATTTCCCTTCTATGACACTGCAGTGAAAGGCGTACCTCCACTGCAGCATTTTTATTGGACAGCTTGGGCTAATGGTACTTTACCATTGCTCCAAGACTCCAAGCTGTCCATTGAGATCAGTGCCTCTGACAAGATGTGAGGAGAGGCACTGTGAGCTCATCCTCTCAGTCTGCTGCCTACAGAGTGTGCCAGCTTGTATTTAAAGTGGAGGGCCATCCTAAAAAAAGAATTGCACCAAAAATCTGCTAAAAATTAAAAAAAAACGTGAAAAAAAAAATTTACTTACCTCAAACCCTTGTTGCTAGGCAGTCTTCCTAATCTGCCTCTTCCTATTCCACGGCGTGTCCTGCTCCTCGGTGAGCGGCCCCATTGCCTTCTGGGAACTGTGTGTGTTCCCAGAAAACCACAGGGCCATTCACGGAGCGCCATGCCGCTCGCACGTGCGCAGTAAGGAACTGGCAGTGAAGCCGCAAGGCTCCACTGCCTGTTTCCCTTAGTTAGGATAGCGGTGCCGGGACCCGAGAGCCGAGGGACGGGTCGGCCTCGGGCAGCCGACATCGCGGGCACCCAGGACAGGTAAGTGTACTTATTTAAAGTCAGCAGCTACAGTGTTTGTAGCTGCTGACTTTAATTTTTTTTTTTTCTCATGGCCGGAAACCCGCTTTAAACTGGCTGCTCTGTATGTAGCTTCTGACAGGATGCACAAGGAGCCCCGTATCTCCAGAACCATAGTAGGAGCAGTGGTGACCAGTGATGGGGTAGGACTTTAGCTATTGGGGTCTCTGTGACGAACTATGACCCTCAAAGTCGATAGTTTTTTGTTTTTTTTATGTTCATGGCAGGTGAGGCTCTGCCTCACCTGCCTCCCCTGACTTCACGTCCCTGATGCGAAACATGTTACACTGTAAAATTGCGTCCGCTGATAGAATGGCGCCAAGCTATGGTACACCTATGGTACAGGGGGAGAAAAAAAGCAGTGTTAAAATGTGCCCAAAGCTGCATTTTGCAAATGTGTTTAGGTGTGTCAAGCTTTTGAGCATTCATTCATTCTACTGGTCAGAATATTAATTTATTTTGGACACTGGTATGCTTGAATGTGCAAGAGCTAAACGCGCCCAGTGTTTACATCCGTTTAGGCACATCTGGCATATTTTTCGGCCAAAACGCCCCTCTCCTAAACACACAAGTGATGTTTTTTTTTTTTTCCTGTCTCTAAAACAGTGGTTGTCAACTTATGAGCTAAAGGGAGCCTCAAATGCGACCCCAGCCATCACCAAAGGGTTGCACATAAAGTTTATTATACACTATATTACCAAATGTATTGGGCCGCCTGCCTTTACACACACATGAACTTTAATGGCATCCCAGTCTTAGTCTTTAGGCATATTGAGTTAGGCCACTTTACAGCTATAACAGCTTCAAATCTTCTAGGAAACTGTCCACAAGGTTTAGGAGTGTGTCTATGCGAATATTTGACCATTCCTCCAGAAGTGCATTTGTGAGGCCATGCAATGATGTTGGAGAGAAGGCCTGACTTGCAGTCTCCACTCTAATTCATCCCAAAGGTGTTTTATCAGGTTGAGGCCAGGACTCTGTGCAGGCCAGTCAAGTTCCCTCACCCCATTTATGTCCATGAAAGGCATGTATAGCGTTTTCTTCTTTACAGGGCTGGATAGGTTAGTCTTAGATTGTGGATGCCTGTAGATTTAGAGATTTTAGTGTTAGGGTGGACTTCCACTCTAATACTCTTAAAGAGGATCTGCTTCCCTGTTCTTTTTTTCTATTTACATTTCAGATACTCACTCATCCAGTTGCTCCAGAAATGTCATACCGAGATCCTCTTATGCCTGAGCACAGCTCCGTCATGTGCCGCCATGTTCTCTCTGACGTCATCGAGAGGCTCACTGGCTTTTCCTTCAGCAGGTGGGCCTCCTGATGATGGGCCGATAGACCCGCCCCTTCTATCTTTCTAAATGGAAGGATATGCCTCCTGGGATATGTGATGTGCATATTCTGGGAGGCACAGCAGGCAGTGTACGCCTACAGTGTACAGACAATTAACGTGAATGGGGAGGTGGGGCTGGACATTTTTATTAAAAAAGGTAAAAAAACAAAACAAAAACCACAAGCAATACCAAAAGAGGATGGAGGGAGGGGAGGAGTGGAGGGAAGTAGTGGAAGAGGGTGAAGGTCTGCTTAAACCTAATTAATGTTCCCACTACAGACTGTTGAGGTATGCGAGCCACATATTATATTCTAAAGGGTCACATGCGGCCCTTGGACTGCAGGTTGGGCAATAGGGCTCTAAATGCTTCTGCCTCTAAACACCTGTAAACACCTACAGTAAGTGTGCAAGAGCACATAGACTTTTATAGAGGAGCGTTTAGAGGGAGGAAAAAAAGTAAAAATGCCTCTAACCGCTGCATTTTTAACACTCTGTGTGCATGAGGCCTTAAAGGCGTTATAAAGTCTAAACATTTTTTAACTTAATGCATTCCTTGCATTAAAGTGGAGTTCCACATAAAAAAATAAGATAAAAGTCAGCAGCTACAAATACTGCAGCTGTTGACTTTTAAAATAAGGGCACTTACCTGTCCAGGGTGCCCGCGATGTCCTCACCCAAAGCTGACCCGTCCCTCAGCTCCGGGTGGAGGCGCTGGCATTGCTAGTAAGGGAATCAGGAAGTGAAGCATTGCGGCTTTATACCCTGGTTCCCTACTGTGCATGCGCGAGTCGTGCTGAGCGTTCTGAGTGGTCCTTGCTATCTTCTGGGACCTGTATGTCTCCCAGAAGAGAGCGGGGGGGGATGGAGGAGGGGCCGTACATGGCATAGATCACCGCAGATACTGCGGCGATCTTTTGCCGGAAGTAGGAGCAAATACCTGTATTAGACAGGTATCTGCCCCCCCCCTTCCCCCTGAAAGGTGCCAAATGTGACACCGGAAGGGGGGAGGAATCCGGACAGCGGAAGTTCCATTTTTGGGTGGAGCTCCACTTTAAGGTAAAAAACGTTTAGGTGTCAGCATCGCCTCGTCAGCCCCCCTTTACTTACCCGAGACCCCTTTCGATCCAGCGCCATGCACTTCCGCAGATCGTTTCTTCCCTCACTTCTGGGTCTCACCGGCTTTGCTGGGGCAAGGGGAGCCATTGGCTTCCAGTGCTGTCAATCAAAGCCAGTAATGATGGAGCAGGGGCGGGGCCGAGTGTCTCTGTCTGTGTCAATGGATGCATCAGGAGAGGAGGGGCCCGGAGTGCCAATTCCATTGCCATTGCACAGAGTAGATAAGTATAGACATGTTTGTTATTTAAAAAAAAAAAAATCCTTTACAAACCCTTTAATGTCAATCATGATGAACAACGCCTCAACAACCTGCTGAAAGGACTGCCGCGCCTTGATAATTTAATTATTGATTTATTTATATACTACAAGTACTTATATTATATAGCTCCATCAGTTTAGACAGCGCTTTAGCATCATTCGCCGTCATTCCTGTTGCAAATGACAGTTCCCTGTCACTGCTAGAATGTCATCATAGCATCAGGGAACCATACTTAGTCAATGATGTCACCCGGGATCCCTGTCAGCTTGTTTACAATGTAAAGCTAGCCATTGGAAAGCTGCCAATTAGTGGTGGTGCCGGGAGGCAGAATTCAGAGGTTCAGGCGGACGGGTGAACTGGCCGAATGTGGCCGCTTATTTTGCCTGTTCAGCGAACTAAGGACAAATTTGGGTTTGCATCTTGCTTATGGTCAATTCAAACCCAAAGTTCATTACTAAAAGTAGCAGTTGGGGTATTTACTATTAAATCCATTCTTGTTTTAATTATTTTGTTTTGGGGCTTTCAGAAAATAATATATAAACAGTGAACACATTGCACATATAACAGAAAAAAAAAAAATGAAACAAAAAATATGAGTGAAGCTGTTCTTGGAACTGCTCTTAATGGAGAGAGCAGATTGCTGAAAGACTGTGATGCAGCTCTGTAAATTTAATGACTTCATGAAGATAAATGTTTCTTTTCAGCTGCCCCATCTTGTCAGAAT
The DNA here is from genome assembly GCF_042186555.1 of Aquarana catesbeiana. Lineage (NCBI taxonomy): Eukaryota > Metazoa > Chordata > Amphibia > Anura > Ranidae > Aquarana > Aquarana catesbeiana. Next base: position 150,133,523 of record NC_133332.1, on the reverse strand, counting down.
GCATTTAATGCTACCATTCTTTTGAGGACTAAATTCCTGTAGCACTTTGCATCATATTACTATGTTTCCCTCACCACATGAAATTGCACTTCAAGCAAGAAATAATGGTGTTTCTGCATCCCCTTGTACAATTTTATTACTGCCAATGAATAGAAGTAAATGAACTATTATGGGGAAGCATTATTCACTAGGCTGAATTTTACCATGTATTACACGAGATAATAAATAACTGGATGAATATGATGGCTTTAATTTCAGATGTGGATTATCAAACGATTCCTCTGAATAGATTAAGCCCAAATTATGGAAATTGCAGCTGCAAGTGTGCCGACAAATTTGTCCCATCGCCTATTACCTAATGTGGATGTATAGAAAGACACTACACACTGTTCACTTTGTTACATAATCAGAAAATACATTACTTTTTCCTATTATGTAACATTTTATGGGGCCATCAGTGATTAAATTCACCAAGGGCTATGTACTCTGCTTTTATTTGTTCTCTATTAGGAAGTACACTGTGTTCTGGAGAAGTCTTGGTAATACCGCTAAATACCATCATCAGTGCCTCAGAGCGCACAATGCTAACTTTTTCATTTACAAAAATAACATTTTTTTTCTTAAGTATTCTTTTGTAAAGTTATGTGTACACAAAGCACCAACGCATTTCTGATTTAAAGTTTGAGCTTGTTTTACCATAATGAATAAAATCATATTCTCTTATAATTGTGCTCATACATTTTATATACAGATATATTTTTTATTCCCCTATTGTTAAAAGTCCAAGTGAATCTAGGAATATTTGCTTTCTTGGATCACCTAGGTCTGCTGCATTCTAATAACAGCTCTGCAGCTCAAACTTCCAGCTAAATATCAGATCTCAATAAAGTTGTACTTCATGTTAAAACAGAACTCTAGGCAAACAGCTAAATATTCTGATAAGACACATTTATGGGGACTGTTTACCTCCCAAGGGATAGGGTAAAGAAGCTGCACTGCTCCAGGTCCATCCACTTCAATCTAGCCATTAATTCCACATGAAAAAGTGCAGGTCCACCTTGCAACCACAGATTCTTGGAGGCAGTGGTGGCCCGTCTATAGATGGCGCACGGGCGCCGCCCCCTCCTATCCATTCATCCGACCCCCTGATCTACATATTAGGACTCCGGACTAAGGATTCCAATGGGGGGGGGGGTGTACTTTTGAAGCACCTGATTAGAGCCAGAGGCTCTAAAAGGCTTAAAAAAAAAGGTGGGCTTGGGGTGCAGAGAACCGCGCCCCAATCCCACCCAGTTGTGTGACGGTAGGGAAATCATTTTCGCTATTTTCACACTAAAGTTCCTCCCCGCCAATCAGGAGGCAGGTCATGAGACCTGTTTCTCGATTAGCCAAAGCATCAGGTGATCCTATTGGATGCCTAGCACTTAGGATGGAGGAACAGAGAAGACACATGGCGGAGGAAGCCATGGGAGGAGCAGACACCAGAGCCGCTGCCCGCATTCCAGGAGCTGAGGAGAGGACACCACAGCCTGCTAGCCCTAGATCGGGTAGGTGCCTAACCGCTGGCTGCCTGAGGGGTAGGGGGGGTTGTCAGTGCACGCCGCCAGCCTCCAGGAAGAGGGGTTTTGGTGTCAGTGCCGTCTGCCCGGGGGGTGCTGTCAGTGCTGCGCCGCCGGCCGCCTGGAGGTGGGGTGCTTGTTGGGAAAAACCCACCATCCACCACTGCTTGGAGGAAAAAAATGAATGACGGCACTCAGATATGGACAACCACATGGATAACCACACTCAGATATGCAGAAGATAAGAGGAGTTTATTGGAGTTTGGTAGCAGCCTCCTGCAGTCCTTGTACAGCAGAGCTCAGGCTGGGAGAGTAAGCAGTAGCGTGGGGAGCCAATCAGTTGTGCTGTAGTGCTCATGTGCTAGTAAGGGACATGCTGATAGGAGGAGACACTAGAATGACAGTGAGATGGGTTTATCAGTCTGCTGCTTATCCTTTTATTGTCCACTCACAGCCTGAGGGAGGAACAAGGCCTGTCCTCTGTAGCAGAGGACAATCAGGTTTCCTGGCCTACCAGACAGGTGTGGTAGAGCTGTGTAAATCTCAGGACTGAATGGACAAGTCCCTTGGGAAAAAAAGTGAACGACTGCACACATATATGCAGAAGATTGCAGGAGTTTAATTTAGACAATCCATCAAAACAGACGCATATACAGCATCTACAGGACAGGAATGGTGCTGGTTCGCTTTGCCCTAAGCGCCCACTGGAAATGACTGGGTGCTTGGAGCGTGAAATGTGTCAATGCTTTTCCTGAACTGTAGTTGCTGTATATGTGTCTGTTTTGATGGATTGTCTCCATTAAACTCCTGCAATCTTCTGCATATCTGAATGCGGTTGTCCACTTTTTATCCCAAGGGACTTGTCCATTCAGTCCTGAGATTTACACAGCTCTACCACATAGCGCAGCTATTAATGAGGTATTAATAAATACAAGGCTGCATCGTTTGTACCTTTTATATCTACCTGGAGTATGACTTTACACACCTGCAAATGCTGAGAACCCCAGCTGGGGCCTCCCACAATTATCTGCAAAAAGGCAGCCCCTTTGAAAGCAATGGGAGGCTGCTGGCCCTTGCAGCTAATTGCGCCCACTCTACCTGCATTCAGGGCTGATCAATCATACGTGATCGCAGCATAAGAGATTACATGTAAGTGGGCGCAATTAGCTGCGAGAGACAGCAGCCTCCCATTGCTTTCAAAGGGGCTGATATTAGTGGGAGCCCCCACTGGGTTTCCTGTGTTATTTTCGTCAGGTTGCATGCACAGATGTTATCACACCCTAAAGCTCAACTCCAGGAATCATCTGTATTGGTCCAGCTTGGCACAATATAATTATGCATATGTCATGTCTGATGGGCCACTGGAGAAGCTGAAGTCAATGTACTACAGTGATAGCCACAATCCTCCGGGTCCTGCTGGGGTTCTGTGTGAGCTGCTTCCCCTCTGCAAACACAACACAGGGGGTCGCTCACTAAGCACCGCTGCCGTTTATAAAACCCCCTGTATTTTTTTTTCTCTGAATGGACAGGGTCTACTGGAGGTACAGTGATGCAACTATCTCCACTTCATTCAATCAGAGAACACCTTGTATTCACTGAAAAAAATGCAAGGCGTTCTATGAATGATAACTGTGACTAGCAAACCCTGTGGTTGGTGCACATGGGGGAAGCCACTAGCACAGGACTTGCCATATTGTGGCTATTGCTGTATTAGTGCCGACTACTACAGTGAATTTTAGATTTCTCAGCAGCCAATCAGGTATGAAGTATTTTTACATTGTGTCAAGCTGCAATACAGATTATACCTGGCATTCAGTTTTAAATAAACCCCTGTATTCAGCAGTAATCTTCAACTCCTTATGAACACACACACGTTACTCCCAGATAAGATTCTTTAAAGGGTAACTCCACTTTCATGGAAAAAATAATTTCAAATAACGAAAAACAAAAAAATAGCGTATACAATTGCAACACAAGTCATATTGTAATTGAACGTTAATAAAAATTACCTTTCCTTTTTCAGTCTGCAGCCACTGTAATTTTCTGAAAATGTAATGCACTATGGCTACCTGGAGGTGTTCTGTACACAGAATGTGTACAGAACGCCCCCCAGAAACATCATGTCCTGCTTGTGTGATTGGCTCACCAATTTCCCCAGAAGTCTGCACTAAGATACAAGTCAAATTTCAGGCATCCCTTGCAACAAAAATGTAATTTGTGGTGAGATACTCCGAATAGGAAATCACATCTAAAATGATGCAGGCCCAGCAGCTTTCCTCATTAGAACCCTGCAGGTGCAGCAGCTGATTGATAATTATAAAAACACTCCCATTAGACTCACTTTCCCACATGGATACAGACAAACACACAGGGATTTCTTCAGAATAACAAAAGGTAGGAATCTGCAACAAAGTCCTTCCAATGTACTTAGATCACCCAGAGGGGAATGTTTTTTTGTCAACAAAAGTGGAGTTAGGCTTTAACCTACTTCTACATTTACGGTAAGAGGTTTTCATATGAGGTTTTCGTTACTGCTTTTTACACTACCCAGGTTTTATTTTGTCTGTCATTTGCTTCACATACACCACTGATAAGATGGACAGAGGAAAGCTCTAGGCAAGGATCTGATAGATCAACAACATTCAACTGCAACCACAGGCAGATTTTCATCAATAAAGCCTTGAGACACTAAACCTTTGCCACTCAAACGAAAGCTCCATTTCTAGGATTGCTGCTTCTACATGGGACATTTTTTCTGGTTTTCCTGACCCTTACCTGGCTTATTGTGTAATAATGTGTAAATACGCTGAAATGAGATCATTTCCCTACTGACGATGGAGAAAATGTGTAGCCATAATTTTACAGGGAAATGCTACCTCTTTGCCTTGACTGCATATAGGTGTATGCCCATTGTGCCCAGTGGTAAACCTGTCTCTGACTTGGGATAAAAATAGCTAAACTTTACAAAGTATGCTATAACAGCAACCAGGGCCAGGACAAGGGGTGGGCAGGAGGTGTGGCTTCCTTGGGCGCAATGGTTTATGGAAGGGACGGGGACACCCTGACCCTAACCCTAAGAAAGGGGGGTGGGGCGCAGTTTGGCATCTTTGCCCTGGGCACTGGATGACCTTGTCCCGGCACTGGCAGCAACGTCCACATGCCACTGCACCAGCTGCACCAGAGCATTTTATTATGCAGACCAGGGCAACTGGCTGACATCCTGTCCTCAACCTGTAAGACCACCAGATTAGAGGCCTAACTGGTCAAAATTTAGATGCAAGAAACAGGAGTGTGCAGGACTCTTAACTACAGCAGCTCGTTATAATTGGCACATCAGTGTAACTTAGGCTTAGTGTTACCAGTTTTTACTGCCCCCCATAAGCCGCAAAGGCAGCTGTACGGGGGTATACACATGCAAAAAATTATCCCCCCGTCACATTCAGCAGACAGTATTGCGATGTGTAGATGGACTTGGAAGTGGCTGTCATAAATTTTCTACCAGAGCAATGTGTTACTGCCGAGTTATGTAGTGACATAGAGGCTGGAACATGGAATAATGGCACATGACGGGGGACACTCCACATAGTCTTATGGATGCTGCATCGCTGAAACAGAGCAAAGGCAGGAGACACTGGGTGACAGAGAGGTGAGCATAAAGGTTCTTCTATTGACCAAACTTACAGCAATATTACATTCAAAACCAAAAAGTGTATTATATTACAGCTTACCAATCATTGTATGTGGTGGCTGCACCAGTTTTTTTGGGGGGCTTTTTCCCCTCTGTTTTCACCTGGTGATCTGGTCAGTAACACACCTCTTGTATTAGTAGTGAGACAAAGCTATGAAGGAATGAGCACAGGAGGCACAGCAGACAGTAGCATTGACAGTCTGGAGAGGGGAGGGTAGTGCTAAATATGTTAGCAGATTTAGATACACAAACAAAGTAACCTCCCTGACGGTATTCCCAAGTGTGGCTCGGGGTGGAATTTCAGTACCAAAAGCGGTAACCCTGAGCCACACTCGGGATCGCATTGCAGGATCCTGGTATAGCTTACTTACCTTGTCCCCAGGATCCTGCGATGTCTCCCCGCTGAGTGCGGCGGCTGTGTCTCACTCGATCCATCGCAGAGCTGAGCTCCGTTCCCTGCGAGCGTTGTGACGCACGAGGACGGAGCACAGCGCCAAATTCAAAAAGTGAAACACACACTATACATACAGTACACTGTAATCTTACAGATTACATTACTATATGAAATAATTTCATGTCCCTTTTGTCCCTAGTGGTTTGTCCAGTGCCCTGCTTGCAGTTTTATATTATATATACCGTTCTTTATGCCTGGAAACTGGAGATTGTCCATAACAACCAAAACCGTCTCTTTACATCAAAAGCGGTTTTAGACCAGCTAGAAAACAGTAATAATAAATTAGAATCACTTGCAGAATTGAGTGATAGTGATTTGTGGGGAAATTCGTCATCAAGCACTGAAAAGTAATGACAGCGACAATTCTGTAACAGCAAATTTCATTGTTTTTGATTTGATTACATTATTGAATAATTTTTATTATTATTATATTATTATTTGTTATAATTATTTATAGTTATTTATTATATTATAATTTATGATTTTATGCTTCAAACTTTATCATACCCGGGATGTCTACTAGACTCTTGTTTGGACAGATTTAAGTGTGTTATTGCTAAGAATTACAGGCCTATAATATAAAACGCCAAATTTCTATGCAAAAGAATTGTACCGCTTTAGGCATCAAAAATCTGAAGTAATCATACCGCCAGGGAGGTTAAAGCCAAACTTCAGCTCACACTTTATAATCAGTTACAGAAAATGTTTTTTTTCTCTTTTGGGATAAATGTTTTGCATTAATAAGTAAAAGTAATAAGTAGTAAACCACCATGCTTTTTTTTTTTTTTTTAAACCTGAAAGGCGAAGTTATAATGTGCTAGTATGTATCGTTGTTCATCCAAAGCGCATGCGCTGGTGATGTCACTGGCCTATTCACAAGTAAATATCTCCTAAACAGTGCACGTTTAGGAGATATTTATTGTACCTATAGGTAAGCCTTATTGTAGGCTTACCTATAGGTAAATGCCAACCATGGGAGTTTACTCCCACTTTAAGTGGTTTGTCTCATCCATGTAAACTGATGCATTCTTCTGGAGAGCTTGTGCTTTTGAAAAACAACAGACTTGCTGGCTGGATCACCAGATGAAAATAGAAAAAAGAAAGCCTAAAAATGGAAACTAATACAACCATCTTGTCTAAGAATTCGTAAGCTGCAAAAAAAAATAACTGTTTGCCTTTGTGTTTAATACCACTTTAATCTCACAATCTTTTTTTAAACTTGATAGAGTCACTTTAAAACTCCCAGCATTACCGTGTCTATCTGTTACTCTATTGCTGACAATGCACGACAGAAAAAACTATACACCTCATTATATTTAGTAATTCAGCAGATATATGTCATTCTCTGACTGAGAACACGGATTACATCATCTAATGCATCCTTTAACCTCAGCGATGTGTGTCTTTACTTGGCTGCATAAGTTTAAGGGCATACCCCCAGTTTGGATAAAAATCACAAGTTAGCTTACATAATATCAGGTTGTGCGCACTTGGGGTCTGGGGTCATATAAACGTACAGTAGTGCTGCTGTATTTACCTCTTAGCATTGCATGCTTAGCACAAGCTTATTACAATATATGCAATGCCAAGCCATAGTTACAGGCAGTAAAAGTAAAGTTTACCCTTGCTTTTATATGAGCATCAACGATAAAATGAAGGAGCAGAGGGATCTGCAGGACTGCTGCAACATAAACTGAATGAACGGTGCGCATTGCTCATAGCCAACTGTCCCTGATTTTGAGGAACTGTCCCTGATTTGGAACAAAGTCCCTCTGTCCCTCTTTCCTCCTCATTTGTCCCTCATTTTGGTATGTTCTATATCAGGGGTCTCCAAACTACGGCCCTCCAGCTGTTCCGGAACTACAAGTCCCATGAGGCTTTGTAAAACGCTGACATTCACAGACATGACTAAGCATGATGGGAATTGTAGTTCCTGAACAACTGGAGGGCCGTAGTTTGGAGACCCCTGTTCTATATAGTTGTATATAAAATGCACTATTTATCTTTCAAAAATTAATTGGTTGCATTTGTAAATATCAAAAGCCAATTTAAAGGAATACCAGTGGTGAAAAAAAAGCACTTGTGGGTTTAACTAATCATTTTTTGTGAGTAATTCTCCTTTAAGGAGGCGTGGCAGGGGGTGTGTCCTATGCTTACATACTTTTGCTAATAGGTATCCCTCATTCCCAAAAAGTTCTCAAAAAGTTGGGAGGTATGGCATTACTGTTTTACATATCTGTGTTTGTATTGTCAAAAAGTACACAACATGTGTATGTAATAATGGACACAACACACTTCCATACGAAACTCCTCAAAATAGGAGGTTAGGAAATATGAACTTTTAAGGTTCCAATGGGAACCTTTATTCATATTAAGGCCTATAACATGTGTGACCCTGTCTCTGGCAGCGACTTGTTGGCGACAAGATCTCTAGAGAGTGGAATTAAGCCGCTTACCTGCTTCTATCGTATTGCTCCTCCATGATCTCTCTGTAGTTGACATGCTGTAGAATCTCCCATGATAGCAATAGAACGACATCTTAAAAACAGGTGAGAGGTTTCTTTTCATTGTCTAGAAATCCTTTTGATGGAAAGCTGCCACCAGTGTGAAGTTCCCTAGTGGGTCCAATGCGTACCCTAAAAAGCTATCCAGAAACTTGGCAAAGGATCATAACATAAAAACAATGTAAAAAAAACATATTCATAAAATAAAGCATTCAATATTGCCAACATTTTCCTTATGGCCAGAACCAGAACAGAGAAATGCATGCCCAAGTCTGGGGGTTGGGCTGTGGTGTGGTAAATTTGTAACTCAACTGCCTGCGGACGGGCGGCACAGCCAAACTAGGTAATATACTGGTACGTCGCCTAGCACATGCGCACTAGTTTGCAATCCTATGACTGCTGTGTCCGGTGGAAAGCGACCGGGGTATCATGCAATCACTATGATTGGTCATTAGGGGTGTTGAATATAATCGCAGCATCGGTGACTCACGATTCAGACGTTCATGATGCTGCATCGATGCTGCAAATCGGCCGAATTGATGTCTGGTCATGTCATCTGTTGCTCCGTGTGGTGTTCTGCCTCTCCGGGAGAAACACAGAGGCAGAGCCTGCATGGTGGATAAAGCCCCCTCCCCTTCACTGAAGCAGAAAGTTAGCTGATGAGCTGACAGCCAGTACAGTGCAGGGGGGAGGAGCTCAAGGAGTCCCGACATCAGGGTAGGCTTCACTGGAGGCACCGGAAGGGGGAAAACACACTGAGCAGCATGGAGGAGGAGTATCGACTGACACAGAGCTGGTGAGTGCCAGTGTCACTGATCCCATCCTTCCACTACCATCGCCCCTCTGCCTGATCCCATCTGTCCCTCAGCCTGATTCCACCACCCCCCTGCCTGATCCCATCTAGCCCTCTACCTGATCCTACCACCCCTCTGCCTGATCCCATCTATCCCACTGCTACTAATCCCATCCATCCCTCTGTCTGAACCCACTACCCCTCTGCCTGATCCCAGCCATCCCTCTGCCTCTGATCCCACCATCATTCTGCCTCTGATCCCAGCCATCCCTCTGCCTCTGATCCCACCATCATTCTGCCTCTGATCCCATCCGTCCATCTACCTCTGATCCCAGCCATCCCTCTGATCCCATCCATCCTCTTCTGCCTCTGATCCCAGCCATCACTCTGCCTCTGATCCTACCATCCCTCTGCCTCTGATTCCAGCCATCTCTCTGCCTCTGATCCCAGCCATCCCTCTGCCTCTGATCCCATACATCCCTCTGCCTCTGATCCCACCATCCTTCTGCACTGGAGAAAAATAGAGTTTTTTTGACTGCTTGAATTTTTGGATATAACTACCACACCAGTTATATGATGACACTGGTGACAGTATGTAAAAAAAAAAATTTGTGAACAAAAAAATAATTTTATTTAATTCCTTTAATTTTCCAAAAGGGTCATTCAGGGGATTTTTGTTCTGTCCTGGCATTTTTGGGTCTCAACAAATGAGATAGACCGCCAGTAAATATGGATTGATCAATTTTTAAATATACTGCATATACTGTACCATAGTTTGTAAACTCAATAACTGTCACACAGACAAAACACAAACTGATTTGGGTTATATTTACCAAATAAATGTAGCAGACTACAGTTTGGCCTATATTTATGAAGAAAGATTATTTGTTTGCAAAATTTTATAACACAAACTAAGAAAAACGTGTTTTTCCAACAATTTAGGTATATTTTTGTTTATATAGCAAAAATAAAAAACCCAATGGTGATTAAATATCCCTAAAAGAAAGCTATATTTGTGTGAAAAAGTTATATATATATAACATTTGTGTACTGTGTTGCAGACTGAGGAATTACCAGTTAAAGTAGCACAGTACTGAATAGCAAAAAATGCCCCAGTCCTGAAGGGGGTAAAACCTTTCAGAGGTCTATTTACACATACTGTACAGTGGGTATAGAAAATAATCACCCCCCTTTAAAATAATCACATGTTGTTGCTTTGTAGCCTGAAATGAAGACTGACACAGTTTTTATTTTATCCAGCTGTATTTACTAGTGTAACTTATAACATCCAAGTGAAAGATATAACACCAACATGTCAGGAAAAAATAAAAAAATAGAACAGAATCACTGAGTTGGAAAAAGGGTCACCTCCTTATGCCAGTATTTTGTTGAACCACCTTTTGCTTTAATTACAGCCTTTAATTTGTTGGGACATGTCTCTATTAACTTTGCACATCTAAAATTGGCAATATTTGCCCATTCTTCTTTGAAGAACTGCTCAAGTTCAGTTAAAATTGATGTATCGTCTGGCCATAACTCCTATTTCCATGTGGTCTCAGAATCTTCAAGGTGCATTTAAAGTGGTCATATGAGACTGAAATTGAATTATTTGGCTTCAACACCAAACAATATGTCTGGTGGAAATCCAATAGAGCTCACCATCCAAATACCACCATTCCTACACTAAAGCATGGAGGTGGTAATATCCTGTTATGGGGTGTTTCCCTGCAGCAGGGACTGGAGCACTTGTCAGGATAGAAGAAAAATGGATGGGGCAAAATAAAATTAAGTTCTTGAGGAAAATGTGAAGTTCTTAATGTGAAGAAAGTTTATCTTCCAACATGACAATGACCCAAAGTACACAGCAAAAATGAACACACAGTGGTTGAAGGAGAAACAGGTGAATGTCCTTGCATGGCCTATTATTATTATTATTATTATTATTTAAAGGTACTTAGATAGCACCGTCAATTTACGCAGCGCTTTACATATACATTTTATATTCAAATCAGTTGAGCAGAAGCCAATGAACCTACCAGCATGTCTTTTGGAGTCTGGGCCTAGTTAGAGCCCAGACTTAAACCCCATTGAAAATCTGTGGATTGACTTGAAGACTGCAGTTCACAAATGGTCACCATCAAATTGAACTGAATTTGAGCAGTTCTGCAAAGAAGAGTGGGCAAATATTGCAAATTCTAGATGTGTAAAGTTAGTAGAGACACATCCCAACAGACTAAAGGTTGTAATTAAAGCAAAGGGTGGTTCAACAACATACTGGCATAAGGGGGTGATCCTTTTAACAACTCAGTGATTCTGTTCTTTTTTCTGATACATTGATATTATATCTTGCACTTGGAGTTGCACTAGTACCTGTAAATACAGCTGAATGAAACAAAAACGGTGTCTGTCTTCATTTCAGGCTGCAAAGCAACAAATTGTGATTGTTTTAAAGGGGGTGATTTATTTCTAAACCCACTGTATATACATGCATGCCTACACATGCTCCCACATGTTCAGCACACTATGAAGGAAGTGGTATATCTGTGGGTATATAGCATTCAAGCAACTGTGCAGGGAAGCATAGAAAGAGGGTGATAAAATTGTGTTGTTCAAAAAAATATGGGGTTATTTACTAAAGAGTGAAGTGTGGTGAAGTGAAATTATCTGACTATGAAGCTCACCCTCTGACTTCAATGCTTTCACAATCACTGACCCGGAAAATTAAGAAGCAAGCAAAGTCTTAATTCCTGATCATTTATGTGACCTGTCTTACCCACTAAAGGAGCTGCAATCTAACCAACCATGTTTTAATTCATATCCCTTTTATAACTGATTGTATGACCCCATGGTTTCCTGTTCAGCATTACAGCCATCTGTCACCTGCCTGCTCAATAGACAATAAATTATTAGAGTGATGATGCTGATTTGTTTCTCAGTACTGCAGAGGTAAGAAAAAAAATAGCAGACTCCACCAAATGTGCTTTACATTTAGATTTTGTTATTTTATGATTTAACGGGATGTTAATGTTTCCCTTGTAATTTTTGCCTGGAGTTCTGCTTAAAAATACATTCTATCCTGATAAAAAAAATGGCAAAAAAATTGGCAGGGGTTATACCCTCCCATACTCCATCTAAAATGGAAAAAAAACAAAAAAAACATTTTGTCTTTTTGTTCTACTACAGTATAAAGGAAAACTGCAGAAGAGAATAGAGATCTTTCCTTTAGTGACCTCCTTCTAAAATCAGAGCAGAGAGCTGCTGACTGCCAGTCACCAGCTCTCTACTCGGGGAGCACTGAGAATCGAGCAATCGGTGGTGTTTGATCGCTCGGTTCTCAGTCTTAGGAGGCGCCAGGGGACCGATGCTGCATCCTATGGAAGAGCCCTGGGGCCATCATAAAAAAAAATACAGAATTATGATTTTTTTTACAAAAGTCTGAATTTGAAAGTCAGGATTCTGAGATTAAAAGTCAGAATTGTAAGTTAAAAAAAAAAAATCTACAGAATTCTGAGTTTCAGTGTCAGAATTCTGACTTTGAAACTCAGAATTCTGACTTTGAAACTCAGAATTCTGACTTTTAATCTCAGAATTCTGTAAAAAAAATAAATAAAATAAACTTACAATTCTGACTTTCAATCTCAGAATTCTGAGTTTGAAAGTCAGAATTCTGACTTTTAATCTCAGAATTCTGACTTTCAAACTCATAATTCTGACTTTCAAAATCAGAATTTTGAAAAAAAAATTAAACTCAGAATTCTGTAAAAAAATATATATATATTTTTTTTTTCATACTCAGAATTCTGTAATTTTTTTTCTTATGATGGCCCCAGGCCCCAGGGCTCTGCCACAGCATCCACCTAGGTAAGCATGATTATTAAATATAAAAAAAAAAAAACATACTTCTCTTTCCGTCACATGGCTAAATATGGATCCCCATCCTTGTGTTAAGGCTTTGTTAATTATACCTTTTGTCATGAAAGGTCCTACAGCGTATGTAAACCCTAACACTGAGCTTTTCTTATTTTCTCCCCTTTGGTCTGCTAGATATACCATTGAAATTGTTTTGTTATTTCTGTTTAATAAAAGCAAAAACGTGGGATTTTGCCAGAAATCCTGTGAGCTGATAACTTCCTTTGCTTTCTACCTGTGTAACGGGGTTGGTGTGATGGCGATTTTTTTCTAATCTATCAGAAATTAAGTAGGCAGGGCTGACACCATGGGGTTTATTTACTAAAGCTAGAGAGGGCGAAATTAGTCACAATTTTGCATAGAAACCAATCAGCTTCTAGGTTTTATTGCCAAAGCTTAATTGTACAAGCTGAGGTTAGAAGCTGATTGGTTTCTATGCAGCAGTGTGACTAATTTAGCTTTAGTAAATAAACCCCCATGTGCCATGGAATTCAGTGTCAAAAACACACTGTGTTGTAGTTTCAAAGAGGAAGGTAGCAACATACTAAATTATTTTTCTGTACTTGCACTCGTGTATTTATTAAAAGGATAAATTGTGGGAAATGTACATGTTTCTATCTAGAGATGTACTAATTATGTTTTTTGTATTTTGCCTTGAGATATGCTTTAATTGCTTTTTACAAGCTTAAAAAAGCAAACCCTAACAATGGACTTCTCTTGAGCTGGTCATACATTATAAAATTTTTTATTCAATTTCCTTTAGATTTACCTTCACCCATGTAGTGTGAGGGCCTGCCTGATTGCATACAAATTGAAAGTGTTTAGATTTGACCTCATATTATATGGTTTTGGTAAATCTAAAGGAATACTGCGCAAGAAAATTGTGTAAAGTAGGGCCAGCCTTATTCATTAACTTTTAGCCTGTTAAATATATCATTAAAAGTTCCAAAATATGCACAGCTGTCCTGTGTGCACATTAAATTGCCCCTCCTTGTCTTGGACTACAGAACAATTTGTTCATATGTTGTGGAGATGAGGAGAGAAGGAATGATTCAGTAGTTTAGCAAAAGACAGCTGGGCAAGGCTGACACCATTCAGAATTTACAAAAAAAGCTGTGTGTTGATTGTAGCTGAATGCATTTCTGAAAGATCAATGGGAAATATATATAATTCTAGGGTTCTAAAAGGGATAAAATAGATTGAAATGTGCATTTACTGCAGAGATGTTTTACAGCACACATTTTTTTAATTTTTAATTTTGCCCTGATGTACGCTTTAAAAGCATTACAGTACATTACATTTTCTTCTAATGATGTAGTCAAAAATGAAAGCAGACACGGTAACTATTAATAACATAAGGCTTTGTCCTGCCTGAGGTTTTCCTTCCAATGACATGCAGGTGATGTGTGCGGCATCTGTATGGCACTGCTGATGACATGAACATAATCTGCCACTCTGCTCTGTTTGCAGCGATTTGCATGTTTGCATGACAAATAGCTCATAAAACTGCTACAACGTCGAATGAGAAAGATAAACGGGATTGACATTTGTTAATATTGTAAACACCATTTGTTGAAAGTGATTGGCTGTATTGAAATTCCTTCTTCGTGTAGCAAAAAGAACAACAATCTGTAGAACATTAACATCTGTCAGCTTTATGCAAACATTGATATGAGTAATTTCTTTTAATGATGAAGCCACAAAACAACAAGGCGTATAGTATTCTGGGTTTCATTTCATCACTGCTTAATTCTGCATACCCTGTTCTCGTGTGTTTAGTGGATAAATTAAACATAGCTCGGAGTATGTTTTATGATTTTATTTTTACTCATCTTTTTATGCAATTAAAGAAAATTTATAGAGCGCTCTTTTACTGTAAAATATTTTATGATCCAGAAATTTTAAACAGGAATTGAGTTATATAAAGTGTCCATAAGTCCTTTGCCTTAGGCTAGATGGCACTAGATGAGAGCCTGGGCATTGTTGTGAATTGGGTACCCCTTTTGCGGGTATGGACCCATAGCTACTCTGGTGCACCCCTTTCTATGGAATCACTGGGTCACATGCCTGGTTTTCGGAGCATATAAATGTTTCAATATTTATTTGGAAACCTATACAAGTGAGAATTTTTTGTAATACATTACCCCCCCCCTTCAAAGAAATGGTAGCTTCATAGTCATTAGAAAATCACTAACTGTATTTTAAACATAATTGGTATGTACACAGGGGTTTGTCTTGATATATAGCCTATATCCTTCACCAGCATTCCGGTGTTGCAGCTTCATTGTCCATTCAGCAGATTTGGGGTGTATTTTGACAGGATAGAAGATATTGTTGTGCTGTCTGAAGACTGGTTACATTGGAATACAATTCCTTTATCCTTTTAGGATTGCTATTTTAACTGCACTAGTGCAGTGTGTCAGTGCCATGTAGCCCAATACGTTACTGTGTTTCTGTTACTAGTTCCTGTTTTTCTTCTGTTGCCGATCTGATCCTGCCTCTGACTCTGCCTGAACGCTGCCTGTACCAGCCCGTGGCTTGTCCCTGGATTACACTTCTGCCTGCTCCTCCTGCTCCTCCTGCTCCTCTGATCTGCTATTACCGACCTTGGACCGTCTCCTAACTACTCTCCTGTCTGTTGTCTGAACCTGATCTGCTCGCTAGTTGCTGACCCAGACTGTCCGACTCTGTCTTGTGGCCCTCTCTGTGTTCCAGACACACACCAGCACCTGCCAGAAAGAGACTTACTCCTGCATTTGCACCAGCCTATCTGCACTCTTCACTGGCTCCTGCTCTTCCGCCAGCATGTCCAGTCCTGTCATCCCTACATTCCAGATGCACACCTGCCAGTGAGAGACTTATTAGGCACTCGTGCCACCTTGTTCTCCGGCGTTCCCTGTCACCCTGTCAGGGACTCCAGGGCAAGAGCTCTAAGAGAGGCCTTCCTCGATGCTTTAGGCTCCACCACCAGGTACATTATAGGGTGTCAGCAACAGTAGAGCCAAAAACCTAATAGACTCAGCAGGTTAAAGCTGTCTCTTTCATTGCAACAATGACATTAATATTGTGCTTGCGGTGCCACATATGCAGTGACAAAATGAAACTGTTCATCTGGTGTCACAAACTGTTAGAACAAAACATGTGTAAGACAAGATCTTTAACCTAAAGAATTACTCCACCCTAATCACGAACAATCTAGGAACCAAGTAAAGTTCTCTCCTCTATCCCAGCTGTGGCAGGTTTTCATCTCATTTTGTAGTACATTGCTCCTTGACTTGCTCAGATGCAGGAACTGGCTCTTTTAATTTCTTTTTTCTCACAATCCCTTGTGTTCCCACTATCCCCTAGGATCACGCAAGCCCCTGGGCTCTTAGACACTTCTGGGAATGTAGGTTTCCCTTTTTCTTGTCCTCTGCAGTTTAGAGAAACTTCACCTGACAAAGCAGAAGTGGCTGGCTAAGTGATCTGCAGCCAGGTGTATGGTTCTCACTGTTATTCCTGGGCAGCTGGTCAGTAGTTCGAAAGCATGCAGCTTTTACAGAAAACCCAGCTACAATGGAGAGCATGTCTTCAATTGATACCAGACCACAGCCCTTCAAATGGGGTGTCTTTTGATCTCCGGCCTGTAGTACCAGCCTTGGGATTCCTTCAGCCACTCACCTCTGGTACCAGCCAAAAGATCCCTCAAGCTGTTCCCCTGTGTACCCAGACTTACCCTGGACTTAACTGTGAGAGATGCAAATAGCTGTTTATGTACGGCTCTGTTTACTGAAATAGTGGTCATTCTCTAGTAGTATCTGTAGCTGCAAAGATTTATAGAGACTGTAATGTGCTGTCTCCTAGTGTCCTTATTGAGATGCAAAGACATTTCTCTTATGGGTTCCTGTTTGTACAGCTTCATAATGCAATTTTGAACCATTTTTTTACTGTTACTCCTACTCTGCATCTACTTAGCAAGTTTCAAGAGAAAGATATCATCTATCTGATCACTTAACTGATTCCTCTATCTGTTATAGTTTCTTATCTGTGCAATAAGAGAAAAAGTATTTCTTTATCCTCTCAACTGTCTCCTCCATGGATAAAGGTTATAGGAAGCAGATTTGCAAGAAAGCATTCCAACTAAATTCTAAGTCACAAAGTCTGGCTAACAGTAAACACCCTTTGCTAGTTCACACTTAAAGTGATCTTAAAGTCTCTCTTTTTTTAAATAGAATGAAAAAGGATATTGCACAGAGCGACCCTTTACCTCTTCTTTTGGGGTCCCCAGATGGCGCTGTCTGCTCCTCCACTCCTGAGAGTGCCACTATAGCAACCTATCTAATTGGATACAGAGAGATTGGATAGATAGTTATGTCCTTCTGTTATATCATTTTGTTAAATTTAAAGGAGATTGTATAGAGATTGTACAATCAGATTGTATAGCGTATGACCTCCTTTATACACCTATAATGTGGTAGTTTAGCTTTCTGTGCCATTACTTGTTAATGGAACCCCAAACATGGAAGTGCACATTTTTTTAGTGCAAAAACACACGTTTATACATATGTGCAAACCGCAACAAGCCAAAATACCCCATGAGCTACTTTGGTGCATTTGTCATGCATAGGGCAGCCCATTGAAATCAATAGGCTGCCCTATGTGTGTTGTGGGAAAAACGTACCAAAAATCGGGCACTCCCACTACATTATGTGAATGGGGCTTGAAAGTGAAATTGGTGGTGAACATTGACACAAGAACATTGACAACTGAATGTCTCCCTCCTATGTACTTGTATAACACTGGCCCTCGAAAAGAGGGTCAATATATTAAATTTGTATCAAATCAAGCAGGCTCTTGCACTATATAGTTGATGGTAAGTCAAAAGGAGATTGTACAGTCAGACTGTACAGTGTATGGCCACCCTAAAGGAAGAAGTAGAAAAGTGGGTGGAAATAAAACAAGAGGTGCTATAGTGATGACAGAGGAGTGGTCCAAAGAAGGAAAATATGCCCTATTTTGTGATGCTGTAAGGCAGTGTTTGATGGGATATGAACTTTCCTATAAGGTCACATGATGATACAGGAAGTCAGGGCTCAGGATACATTTTTTTTAATTTGAACAGAGAGTTGAAGATTTAGAGTTTCCATGGACCTGGCAAGTTAGGGCTAAGCACAATGGGAAGGCTTAGGCAGAAAAGACATAAGAAAAAACTTCTATTTATTATGAAAAGCGAATTCCTGCCTGAAAAAGGCAATGCAGGTTAAAGTGATTGTAAAGCTTTTTTTAATAACAAACATATTATACTTACCTCCTCTGTGCAAGGGTTTTGCACAGAGTGGTCCCAATCCTCCACTTCTGGGGCCCCCCGTGGCGCTCCTGGCTCCTCCTCTTTTCGAGGGCCCACACGGAGAGCCGCATTCCATAGGGGCACCTGTATGGGGGTGCTCCAGAGTCCTGCTGCTGCATCCATTGACACAGACAGCAGGACTCAGCCCCGTCCCTGGCTCCTGTGTCACTGGATTTGATTGGCAGCAGCAGGAGCCAATGGCTCCTGTTGCTTTCAAGCTATCCAATGAGGACCCGAGTCAGCGGCTGGAGCTGCTGTGCTTATCCCAGTCACTGGAACGATCAGGTTCAGGTAAGAAAAAGGGGGGATCTGGGGGGCAGCTGCACCACAAAAGGTTTTTTACCTTAAGGCATAGAATGCCTTAAGGTGAAAAACCATGAGAGTTTACAACCCCTTTAAGTTAAAAAAAAAACCTTTTGACATTAGAACCACTTTAAAGGAACATATATCCTAAGAATTCTAAATAGGTGTTATGTACAGAATAAACTAGAATATAGCAAAATAAAGTCACAACATCCACATGGGCATGCTTGATTATTTAGATGAACTACTCCTTAGAAGCTATGTATTACCATGAAGAAACCACTAGAGGGAGTCTTGCATAAAAGACTGTACCACTTGCTACACTTGTCCTCCTGCAGAATCTCTACATACATGGGTCCTCAAACAAGTTGCTCAGCTGAATCGTTTACCAGCTTTTTAACCCAGTCCTGTGCCAAACAAATAGAAAAATCCAATTGAGGTAGGTTTTCTTTTTTTGTCTAGCATTTTAGTATATTAGAAAAATCAACACCGTTACATCAGTTATCAGACATAACAAAATATGTGGCTTATGTGTGTTTAGCTTATAAAAAAACTTACCCTGGCACACAACTTAATAGGTAAAATGAGATAGACAGTTTTGCGTTCAGGCAAGAATAAACAAAGAGCCAGGAATGACTAATTTAATCACTTCAATGTAACAACAGCAGTAATGCTGTACAGAGCATGCTTGATGTTTTGTGACATTGGAAATCAATGTGAAACCGCTGCTATGGCTTAAAGGCCACAACCATATCCCTAAAGCATTTGTGCTTGTTACAGACCTTGTCTGTTATTGATGCCTCATTCCTATAGTCATGCATTAGGAAATGGGAAATCTGCCTTGGTTCATTTGTAACTATCCAGGTTGCATTTTTTGTAATTTCATGTTAATTTTGATCCAATTTGAGCACAATACTCATTAATGTTTAGATTGTTCTTGTGTCATATTTTTATGACAGCAATTAGTGAGACTGTAAACACTAGATGTAGACTATCCACTAGAAGGCAGTGTATTTTAGCAGGCTACACAAGGAATGCATTGCTGTCCATGGGGTGGCCAACACATAGATTTGCATTGTGTTAAGGAGCAGTAAAGCAGCGTGAATCATATATTTCTTGGGTGTCTCAAAAGTTGGGATTTTTACTGATGTTGTCTTTCAAAGAACAATAAAAAATATATTATTAAAACCACAAGAATGTTTTATTTATCCAAATAGTACAATTTTAAATCATAAATATACAGTATAGACATGTGCATTCGTTTTTATCCGAATGCATTTTCGTCCAAATTTCAGGTATTTTCGTTATCATTTTAACAAACGATAACGAAAGTGTAGAATCCGAAAAACGAAAGATCCGACATAAACAAATGCTTTATTTTCGTTTTTGTTGCTACAACAGTTCGATATAGATAGGAGATTCGACATGAAGCTGATAATAACAATCTGTGTCCATCAAACCTGTGGTCGAATGTGCCTAACCTTAACTATTAGTCCAGGATTATGCTACATAGGGAGAAAAAATTTGACAGAGAGAAAAGATTCGACATAGAGAGAAAAGATTCGACATAGGGGAGAAAAGATTGCTGCTGGAATTGGGTGGGGGGAAGTAAAATAAAAATAATGATGATGATGAATGTTATTGGCTAATTGTAACCAAAGAGGATTATGGCTTATGGTGTCTATTGAAAGTTCTAAGAAGATTCGACAGAGCAGCTAAATTATACGGCGTCGTACAGTCTAGCTGCTCCGTCGAATCTTCTTTGAACATTCGACAGACACCATAAGCCTTCAATGTCAGATTCGACCTTAATTAATTTGAATTTTCGGACGAATGCAAGTTTTTAACGAAAAACAAAAAAAAGAAAAATGAATTTCGGGAGTAACTAAATTTATTTTTCGGACGAAATATTTCAGTGTGCACATGTCTAATACAGTATAGTAAACATCTTCATACGGTTAAATGAGCACCCCCTAGTGGCCACTCCATAACAACTAGGGTAGTTGTTCTCAACCTTACTAGTGTCGTGATCCCTTGATAAAATTTCCCAAGTTGTAGGGACCCCTAACAGTAAAATTACTTTTGTAGCGTGGGTTGTCAGCACCCAAGGCAAGACAAGTAATTTGCGCCCCTAACCCACGGATGTTTAGCACTCCCTGATTCCCTTCCACCTTATGGTACCTTTTAGGATGTACCATGCTTTCTCTTTGTTCTCCTTTCTTTCCCTTTTATCCCTCACAATCCTAATTTCTTTTTTCCCCCATTTCTCTCTCTAGCCCTCTTTCTTGTTCTTTCTCTCCCTTTTTCTTTGTTCCTGCCCCTCTTTTCATCTCCCTTCCATGTATTCTCTATTTTTATTCGTTTTCTTACTCCTTGGTGGGGGGAATGGGTTGAGTGGCAGTGCTGGTGAGGGGTGGGATCAGTGGCAGTGCTGGGGAGAGTTCTGATTATCCAACTTAGGTGCTCTTGTTCATGGTCATCTGCTGATCTGAGAACTGTAGAGGGGACTTTTAATGGCAACTATAATCACAGGCAGTGTTACTCACTGCGTCTCCGACTTTGTGATGTCTTGTAACAGTGACACCTATGCCAAAATCAAGAGATAGGGTCTCCTCCAGCCCCTCCCACTTCACATTCCTCACAAGTCAGCTGACCTCTAGTCTCTGCCTCCCAGCCATGCCGTGAACTGAATGGGCAGCTGCAAAGAGGCTGGGTGGGTGGCCACGAGCTGCAGGAACAGTCCAGCTGGGCGGCCACAGGCTCCAGGGACAGCCCTGCTGAGCGGCCCCGAAAAGTCTGGGAGAGCGGTGGCGTCTTCAGGAACAGCCCAGGGTTCGGTGACCCCTGGCAAATCATCTTTTGACCCCTGAGTTGAGAACCACTGCATTAGGGGGTCTCACCGAATCATATGAAGATGCCTACGATATATGGTTTCATATTTATGATTTTATCTTTTACTATCTGGGTAAATAAAAAATATCTTCTGGTTTTAATAAAATATTTATTTATTGTTTTTTGATGAGACAACACCAGTAAAGTCCAATCTTTCTGTTTTTTGATATAACCATTACTAATTGGGATGTGGATGTAGTGTAATTTCTGTCCACTGATACTTATTTGTGTATCTTTTAGTGTAGCATGAAAAACAGTAGATCATTCTTAAAATGTAAGGTATTTTCAGGTCTCACTTCCACCAGAGATCCAAAAAATTATATTTATTTGAATTTTAAGATGAGGCAGAGCCATGCAATTTATTACTTTATGCCCATGTGACTAACTGCACTTCCAAGATTGCTGGCTTATAATACAGATATGAATAGAGCCAATTATTCCAACTTGCATAACAGCAGTTTTAAGATAGTTGGCCATTAGAGCTGCACATTAAAAAAATGCGATCTTGATTTAACCCCCTCACAATCTTAATCCGGCATTTCCAGGATTCTATGTAAACAGTGCAGAGCCGTTGTTCTATCAAGAAATGTCCTCTGTCGACAAATGTCTCTGATGGGTCTGCGCATGCACAGTACTCAACGTCACTCCAGCTGATATGTTGATCAGCTGGCGTGACGTCAACATGACAGTATCTGACGATCTGCTAAACGCTGAGGGAAAATGTAATTATCAGATTCTGCCTCGTTATTGTGGGCCGAGTTGTTGGTGTGTTGAAGGACGGGTTTTGTGTGTGTTTAAACTGCCCTTAGACACAGCCAAAACCTGCCATTTAACACACTCAAGCCGCCTTGCAACAGACAGAAAACATGATGTTCAAAACAGCCAAAACCCGCCCCGCCACAGTGAGGCAGAATCTGACAGTTTCAATCTCTCTCAGCGCTTAGCAGATCGTCAGACACTGCCACCGATGATCTGCTCATGCGCTGTGTTGACATCACACCAGCTGATCAACATAGCTGGAGTGACGTTGCGGATTGTGTGAGCTGAACCCATCGGAAGCATTTTTCGATGAGGGCATTTCTCGATAGAACACCATTCTCTGCTCACTCACAGCTGTCAAAAAAAAAAAAAGAGCCCAAATGTTTATCAACATTTCTCAGTGCTGAGATAACTATAAATATTGTAACATTTGGTTCTTTTGGATCAAAGGGATGAACTTAGGTCTGCAAACAAGGTCAGTTTAACCACTTAACCACTTCCCGCCTGGCCTATAGCAAAATGAGGGCCAGGAAGTGGTTCAGTTATCCTGGCTGAGCGTCATATGACGTCCAGCAGGATAATCCGCGATCGCGAGCACTGGCGGGCGATCGCTGTTGTGGCGTGTCAGTCTGGCACACCACAACACCCATCTTGGTAAAGAACCTTTGACGGAGGCTCTTTACCATGCGATCAGCCGTGTCCAATCACAGCTGATCACAGTGTAAACAGGAAAAGCCATTTATCGGCTTTTCCTCACTTGCATCTGACAGATGCAAGTAGAGGAGAGCCGATTGGCTGCTCTCCTGACGGGGGGGTCTGTGCTTATTGCCCGCCCAGGACCACCAGGGATGGCCACAAAGGATGCCCACCCTGGACCACCAGGGATATGCCAATCACTGCCCAGGCACATGCCAATCAGTGCCCATCAGCAATGCCTGCCAATGCCATCAGTGATGCCTATCAGTGCCATCTATCAGTGCCACCCATCAGTGCCCATCATTGCCACCTATCAGTGCCCATCAGTACCGCCTACCAGTGCCCATCAATGCCCATCAGTGCCGCCTATCAGTGCCACTCAAGTACCCATCAGTGTTGCCTATCAGTACCCATCAGTGCCCACCAGTGAAACCTATGAGTGCCCATCAGTGCCACCTATCAATATCCATCAGTGCTGCATATCAATGCCACTTATCAGTGCTGCCTATCAGTGCCCATCAGTGCCACCTCATCAGGGCCACCTCATTGGTGCCAACTCATTGGTGCCACCCTATCAGTGCCCACCAGTGCCACCTATGAGTGCCCATCAGTGCCGGCTATCAATTCCCATCAGTGCTGTATATCGATGCCACTTATCAGTGCTGCCTATCAGTGCCCATCAGTGCCGCCTAACAGTGCCCATCAATGCCACCTCATCAGTGCCCATCAGTGAGGGAGAAAACTTACTTATTTACAAAATTTTATAACAATAACAAAGAAAAACTTTATCTTAACTTTATACTCTATTTGTGGGAACAAAATGATAAAAACTTTGTTTTGGTACAGTGTAGCATGACAGCGCAATTGTCATTTAAAAAGTGACAGCGCTGTAAGCTGAAGATTGGTTTGGGCAGGAAGGGAGGAAAGTGCCTGATATTGAAGTGGTTAAAGACCAGGCCTTTTTCTGACACTTGTTGCTTACAAGCTGAAAAATCTGTATTTTTTGCTAGAAAATGACTTAGAACCCCCAAACATGTATTTGTTTGTATTTACTGTATTTTTGGGGGGATTTTTCGCAGAGACCCTAGAGAATAAAATGGTGGTCGTTCTAATATTTTATGTAACACTGTATTTGAACAGTGGTCTTTCAAACATAATTTTTAGGGAAAAATACACTTCAATGAATAAAAAAACAAAACAAAACAAAACAGTAAAATTAGCCCAATTTTTTTGTTTAATGTGAAAGATGATGTTACGCCTAGAATTGCGAGAGAATCGTGATCTTTGTTCTAAGCAAAAAAATTGTAATTCTCATTTTTTCCAGAATCATGCAGCTCAATTGGCAATCATCCGTGCAGTGTTTGGAAAGCTTGGTTTCTGTTGGTTGGGACTGACACTCTGGGGTTGATTTACTAAAGGCAAATAAACTTGCAAGTGCAGTTGCTCCAGAGCTTAGTAAATGAGGTAAAACTTCACTTTGCAAAGAATACCCAATCACGTGGAAGGAAAATTAAAGGATGGGAACTCCAACATCATCATGTACAATGCAGTACCAGAGGTGGTCACTAGCCCTGCATGTACATGATCACATTTTCAATCACATCAATTATTGGCAAATGGACCTATTGAAAAGAATGACATTTCCAATCTCTTAGGTTCTTAGGTCTTTTACAATTACACAAGTTCAGCTATTTTGCCATTTTACTATAACCATTCCCACACAATATGCACATTTCCTGCACCTTGAGGCTTTGACATTTTCCTTTGTGTGTCTATAAACATAGTGGTCTTAGGTGCATATGGAATAATGATCATTAGTAGAAAACCCTCTGCGACCGGAAGATTGGCCACAGGTCCGGCAACCACTGTCTTATGTCTATGGCTATCCATAATCTCTACCTAGCAGAAATGTAATCAGAATTTGTCATGAAAACGGTGTTTGAGATGTAGTGTTATCTTGAGATTAAAGAACGTTTACAGACAAGATGTTGCCATGGCAACAGGTCAAATGCTTTTTTCCCTAGGAATCTAATCTCCTACTTGCAGTCCATGAACTTCATATTAAATGATTCCTGGAACACATATTAATGTTGTTGAAATAAGGCAAGGAAATCAATCTGGCAGGAGCAACTTGCTTAAAACGCCAATTAATCCCATTAAGTAATTGTACTAAATAAAACAGCAGCAGATACCGTGGAAATCCAGAGAGAGGGAGACAAAAAAAAAAGCCCCATTGCGGCTTATAACCTTGTTAGTAACTGAATGACACACCATACTTCCTTCAAATTAATAAGCAGTTAGGAAGTTTTATGTGCAGGCTTTGATGGGAAGTCAAGGGAATAGAAGCAGTAACATTTGTCACTTGAATTTTTGAATTCACTTCTTGCTATTCAGGTCTGAAAATATCCCTGGTTCTCATATATGCTTAACCTCCCAAAACCAATGAGCTATCTAAATTCATAGTTTCTGTGTCACATTGTTAAACGATTCCTGTAAAGTTTAAATAGTTAGAACAAAAACAATCAATGACAGAAACAATGTAATGGTAGGTCCATGGATGTCTGATATTATCTCTGTAAAATATTCAGGCTTTTCATTTTAGAAACAAGAAATAAAACATGAAACATAACAAACTATCAAAATCATTTATGGAAATGGAAGAAAGTACAGCAAAGACATTTGCCCAGCCAGCAGGGATCAATTAAAGCGAACCTGTGAAGATAGAAATGGAACAGTTGCTATTGCTTGTATTTGAAGGTGCATGTTCCAGGGCTGTCATACACAGTGTTGCTTTGCTGGAACTATGGGCAAAATTTAAAAACAAATGACTTATATGGTGCAGTCTGTCAATGGCACAGTAGGCTTTGTTTTTCTGTGTCCCCACTGAAACATTATTTCCTGTTGATTCTGCCAATATATCCATCATTTAGTTCACTTTTTGTAAATGGTCAAGCTGCTCAGCACAAGTGGCAGCAGCAGGAGTTAGAAAAACCCATACTGCACTACCAGGGTTGCCAATGGTCAGATTTTTTTATTGTGTCTTGAACTTTTTTCCAGAAGAAATAAAAACATGTTGCTGTAACAAGTGTTAGCTTTCCATTTAAAATTCAGTATGCATCAAAAATGACCCTGTCCACAGGGTGACACTGCTGCTACATGATTATACTTCTGAATGGACAGTATTGTCAGCTTAGAGGAAGTAAATAAATAGATCTGCTGGCAAGATCATACAATTGTTTTGCAAGAGAAGACCCACAAAAACAGCAGTGTTAATGCTATTGGGGAAAAAAGAAAGATTGGCACTGGGACCCTAGAGTTATCCTATTCGTATAGAAAGTTGTGATGGTATTTGGATTCTCAGCTGGCAGCATTTTTAATACACCAACAGGATTTACATAGGTAATAGATAAATGTGACTCAGAAGTGTGACCATGCCAACACCCCAAACAACATATCAAGGTATGCAATAGATCTGGGTATATGGGACTTTTGAGGCACCAGTATTCAAACACAACTAGAAATAAAATTCTAATCTTTTATGATTACACCAGGTCCCGACGGGTTCACAACACTATACTACAAAAAATTTGCTTTGTTCCTAGTTCTCCCCTTGACACAATATTTGAAAGCCATACGAAGAGGTGGCCCAATGGATGTGGACATTTATTACTTATCTCCAAACATCATAAAGACCATAGTTATGTAGGCAACTACCGCCTAATATCTCTAATCAACACTAACCTGAAATTGTATACAAAATCATAGCAAACAGACTGCTGACTTTTTTGGTGGAATATATACATACACACCTGGTGGGCTTTTTGATACATAGACAAGCAGCAGATTGGGTTTGAAGAGCGGTAGACCTTATTTCTATACTGCATTCATCTTGGGATGGGGGGTAGCAAGGACTGGGATGCTGTTGTCTATAGACATCCGCAAAGTATTTGACTCTCTCTCTTGGCCCTTTCTTTTTTGGGTATTGGAAAGGTGGAGGTTTGGCCCTAAGTTTGTAGCTTCACTCCATTTCCTGTATAGCTCTCCCACGTCCCAGATAGTGATGCAAGGTCATAGATCAGATCCATTTCCCATATTTTTGGGCACTCGCCAGGGATGTCCACTGCCCCCCCTCCTGTTCGTTATAGCCATTGAAACCCTAGTAATGGCTATTCGCAGGAATCCTGATATCCAGGGCATAGAGAGTAGAAGTCACATATATTACATAGTTACATAGTTACATAGTAGGTGAGGTTGAAAAAAGACACAAGTCCATCAAGTCCAACCTATGTGTGTGATTATGTGTCAGTATTTCATTACATATCCCTGTATGTTGCGGTCATTCAGGTGATTATCTAATAGTTTCTTGAAGCTATCAATGCTCCCCGCTGAGACCACCGCCTGTGGAAGGGAATTCCACATCCTTGCCGCTCTTACAGTAAAGAACCCTCTACGTAGTTTAAGGTTAAACCTCTTTTCTTCTAATTGTAATGAGTGGCCACGAGTCTTATTAAACTCTCTTCTGCGAAAAAGTTTTATCCCTATTGTGGGGTCACCAGTATGGTATTTGTAAATTGAAATCATATCCCCTCTCAAGCGTCTCTTCTCCAGAGAGAATAAGTTCAGTGCTCGCAACCTTTCCTCATAACTAAGATCCTCCAGACCCTTTATTAGCTTTGTTGCCCTTCTTTGTACTCGCTCCATTTCCAGTACATCCCTCCTGAGGACTGGTGCCCAGAACTGGACAGCATACTCCAGGTGCGGCCGGACCAGAGTCTTGTAGAGCGGGAGAATTATCGTTTTATCTCTGGAGTTGATCCCCCTTTTAATGCATGCCAATATTCTGTTTGCTTTATTAGCAGCAGCTTGGCATTGCATGCCATTGCTGAGCCTATCATCTACTAGGACCCCCAGGTCCTTTTCCATCCTAGATTCCCCCAGAGGTTCTCCCCCCAGTGTATAGATTGCATTCATATTTTTGCCACCCAATTGCATTATTTTACATTTTTCTACACTGAACCTCATTTGCCATGTAGTTGCCCTCCTCATTAATTTGTTCAGGTCTTTTTGCAAGATTTCCACATCCTGCGGAGAAGTTATTGCCCTGCTTAGCTTAGTATCGTCTGCAAATACAGAGATTGAACTGTTTATCCCATCCTCCAGGTCGTTTATGAACAAATTAAATAGGATTGGTCCCAGCACAGAACCCTGGGGAACCCCACTACCCACCCCTGACCATTCTGAGTACTCCCCATTTATCACCACCCTCTGAACACGCCCTTGTAGCCAGTTTTCAATCCATATACTCACCCTATGGTCCATGCCAACGGACCTTATTTTGTACAGTAAACGTTTATGGGGAACTGTGTCAAATGCTTTTGCAAAATCCAGATACACCACGTCTACGGGCCTTCCTTTATCTAGATGTCAACTCACCTCCTCATAGAAGGTTAATAGATTGGTTTGGCAAGAACGATTCTTCATGAATCCATGCTGATTACTGCTAATGATATCATTCTTATTACTAAAATCTTGTATATAGTCCCTTATCATCCCCTCCAAGAGTTTACATACTATTGATGTTAGGCTAACTGGTCTGTAATTCCCAGGGATGTTTTTTTGGGCCCTTTTTAAATATTGGTGCTACATTGGCTTTTCTCCAATCACAAATGCACTTTATTAGCAGATGATCTATTGTTATTCATTACTTCCCCCCATACCACCCTGCTGAACCCGCTATCCCATTTGGATCGCTTTGGGAAAATATCAGGCCTGCTAGTTAATCGGGATAAATCGGAGGCCATGAATGTCAACCTACCAAACTCAATCTTGCAGAGCCCTCAGAACCATTATCCCTTTTTCTGGCAACAAACATCTCTCTCATATCTTGGAATCCATCTAGCTCCCATGGTTTCCTCACTTTATAAGATGAATTACCCAATTCTATTTTCTAGGCTTTTAAAGTACTTGAAGAGGTGGTCTGACGTGAGTTTGTCTTGGATGGGGAGAATCACTTCGGTAACGATGACAGTCTTACCTAGGCTGTTATACTATTTTAGAACTTTGCTTATCCAGGTCCCTATTGCTGCAACATGGCAATTCCAATCTGAAATCTTTCAGTTCATTTGGGGTTCTAAAGCTAGCAGAATAGCATGACTACAATGTACGCCCCCAAGGAATTGGGAGGGTTGGGAGTGCCAGCTTTTAGGAAATATTATGTGGCGGCAAAGCTAGCACAACTGTTCCAGCTCCATAATAAATACTATAAGCCAGACTTGGTGACTTTGGAGGCTCAAGCTTGCTCTCCACTAACAATAGAATTTTTACTCTGGACCCCATTGAGACAGCATAGAGCGATCATTTGCTCTCCCACTCCATCTGTCTGTGGGACACAAGTTGTAGGAGATGGCCCCTGCACTCTACCCATACACCAGCATCTCCTCTTTTCGGCAACCCCTTGTTCCTACCAGGTTTGCAATCTGAAGGATTTGGCTGGTAGTTAAATAAGGGCCTCTATCACATAGGAGACTACTTAGACCATAGAGGAATACTCCCCCCTTCAAGCTTTATGAATAGTCTGGGCATGCCCCCCTCGGAGAATTACCATCTACAGCAAATTTATCACTTTCCTAAATCATTACAGAAAAACAGTACAGATATAGCAGTACGCACAATTCTGGAGAACAGGTGCTTATCATTCGGTGTGGCAGAGGGACCTGGACTCCATCTGGCTCCTGAGGCGTAGTACAGGCGAAAATGGGGCACTCGGATCCATAAAGGCATTTTAAACGTTGCTCTGATTGAGGCTAGTTATAAGGTATAAAACTATAGCATGGTGTCATGGTTATGCAATAGAGTTTGTCTGTCAGCTTACCTGTCTCCATGTGTTCATCTCTAGAGACCAGCCGACCCTCACCTGACTGCTTTTATAAACTCTCCTCTAGCATGGCTCCACCCCAGCTCCTATCAGGGAACCCTATATTAACCTGTGCACTGCAAGCCAGCAGTGCTGATCAACCATTGTGTGTTATCTTTCGTGTGTACTTGCTGTGTTTCCTATGTCTGATTCCAGTTACCGACTTTGGCCTGTTCTCAACTTTCCCTGTCTGCTTGTGACCCTGACCTTTGGCATGTTATGTTTATCCTTGTCTGCTAGTCACCCTGACATTTGGCTTATTCCTTACTTTCCTTGTTGTTCCAGTCTGCTGCCTCCTTCCTCTTCTCCTGTAGTCTACCGTGAGCGTGAGCTGTGAGACCCTGGGGGCTGCGACCTGGAGCCAGACTGAAGCTCAGTCCATCCTCACCACTAGGGGCTCTGGTGAACACCTGCTGGCTCTTAGACTCCACGTCCTGGGGAATCTATGCTCTAGCTCCCAGTGGGATCTGTGTTAGTGATCCAGTAGACCTACTTCCTGAACCTCCCAGGGTAGTGGTGCACTTCTGACTCCTACAGAGTGCATCTGTCACCTAGCCTCAAGGTGACCTGACACATGGTATGACACATATATGGAGTCTGAGAGGCTGCACACCCCGAATAACAACATATTGTAAAAAAGGAGAAGTTCCCCGTGGGTTTTTTTAGCAGCAATTATGAGTCTACAGGAATTTATAAAATATATGAATATTTTTATTATCAAAAGAAAATCGGACAATACTAACACAGAAGTTAAAACATGAGCTCTGGGTATATACAGTGCGAGACTCAAGGTTTGGAAAAGGGGAAACAAAATGTTAACAAAACCATATGGATTAGAAAAAAATTGGTCTAATATAACAGCCTACAATAATTGAATTGTGATTATACTGTCCGATGTTCGGAAAAAAGCCCTAATGCATTTCGACCTATGTGTTTACGGTCTTCCTCAGGGGATTCTTATGTTTCTAAAAATACATCAAAAGACAGTTTTCAGCAGTATAGAATATGGTGTACAATCATAATCATTGGTACATCTATCATATATAAAAACAAAAACAAAACGGTAATTGCATAATATTTACCCTCTCCATCAAAGGGGCTCACTTTTCCAGTTATAAGGTATACGTCAGATGGTACTTGGTTCCGGAGCTCCTCTCGAAAATGTATCTGGACTTGTCAGACTCCTGCTTCAGGGGATGTGGCCTGTGGATCTGACCCTGGGAAGGCTCTCGGCTCTACAGGTCTCTATTCTACAACCACCCCAAAACTGAGCTGCAGCACGGTGGCCAAGACCATACAGGGGTTTAACAGGACAGGTTCCACTCAGAATAAGCCTCGCCATGGTCGACCAAAGAAGTTGAGTGCACGTGCTCAGCGTCATATCCAGAGGTTGACTTTGGGAAATAGACGTATGAGTGCTGCCAGCATTGCTGCAGAGGTTGAAGGGGTGGGGGGGGGGGTCTGCCTGTCAGTGCTTAGACCATACGCTGCACACTGCATCAAATTGGTCTGCATGGCTGTTGTCCCAGAAGGAAGCCTCTTCTAAAGATGATGCACAAGAAAGCTCACAAACAGTTTGCTGAAGACAAGCAGACTAAGCACAGGGATTACTGGAACCATGTCCCGTGGTCTGATGAGACCAAGATAAACTTATTTGGTTCAGATGGTTTTAAGTGGTTTCACAACAACTCCGTGACTGTTCTTGAATGGCCCAGCCAGAGCCCTGACTTAAACCTAATTGAGCATCTCTGGAGAGACCTAAAAATGGCTGTCCACCAACATTTACCATCCAATCTGACAGAACTGGAGAGGATCTGCAAGGAGGAATGGCAGAGGATCCCCAAATGCAGGTATGCAAAACTTGTTGCATCTTTCCCAAAAAGACTCATGGCTGTATTAGATCAAAAGGGTGCTTCTACTAAATACTGAGCAAAGGGTCTGAATACTTAGGACCATGTGATATTTCAGTTTTTCTTTTTTAATAAATCTGCAAAAATGTCAACAATTCTGTGTTTTTCTGTCAATATGGGGTGCTGTGTGTACATTAATGAGGAAAAAAATGAACTTGAATGATGTTAGCAAATGGCTGCAATATAACAAAGAGTGAACAATTATTTAAGGGGGTCTGAATACTTTTGTCCCCACTGTGTGTGTATATATATATATATATATATATATATATTAAAGCCTAGATAAAAGGAAATATTAACAAAACACCAATGAATGCAGTTATGTATTTTATTGAAAATCAAACAGATGTATTTTAAATACATTTAGAATAAACATTGAAAGTTTACTTGATCTCAGCTAGGTTGTCAGTTAAAATCTCATCAATGACACCTTTCAGTGACAGTCATGTGTCATTCATACATCAATTAGGGATGGAGTTGAGAGCTTAATTGTTGACAAAAAGTCAACATTTACTGTACTTTACCAGCTCTGGTTAGTCTGCTTAGGGTGCATGTTTTGGTTATAGGAGTGTGTTTGGTAAAAAAGGTGGAAATGATCATGAAGTAGCCACTATATTTAACTCATCTAGAACATATATGCTGCATATCAGATTTCCCAGTACCTATTATAAACTTGTTTGTTTTCTAGGTCATTGATTTACCAAGTATTAAAATAAGAAAAAGGATGATGCTCATGAAGTCTGCACTTTTAAAAATATGAAAGTTTATTTATATCAGTGTAATGATAACAAATCAATATATCAAATCATATACCGGTTTATTAAATCAAATCATGTTTAATTCAACTCCCATAATTTAGCCTTAACTTGATAATCTTTAGAAACTAGCTGCCTTTTTGAGGTTAGAAGTAGACATCTAAATGATTTTGAGTGACAATACCAAACTTTTCCTAATGCCGTGTACACACGGGCGGACTTTTCGGCATCAAAGGTCCGACGGTCTTTCTGACGGACTTTTGATGGACGTTTGAACGGACTTGCCGACACACGATCACACCAAAGTCCGACGGATTCGTACGTGATGACGTACGACCGGACTAAAATAAGGAAGTTGATAGCCAGTAGCCAATAGCTTCCCTAGCGTCAGTTTTCGTTCGTCGGACTAGCATACAGATGATTTTGGACTCGAGTCCATTGGAAAGATTTGAAACATGTTCCAAATCTAAAGTCCGTCTGATTTTCGTCCGAAAAAGTCCGCTGCAGGTCCGATGACGCCCACACACGGTCGGATTGTCCGACGGATTGGTCCCGTCGGACCAGTCCGGTGGAAAAGTCCGCCTGTGTGTACACGACATAACTTTACCATATAAAGTTACTGTATTGGTATTACATCCTACCTTCAGCCAAACTGGAAAATTTAAAAATGAAGTAAGAGACTAAAATAAAAACTTGACAGGAGCACCAATCCTTCCAAGGAAAACAAAAATAAAAAAGTTTGAAGTTTCTCTGTTCGTACAATATATTAGGGCCCACAATTTTTTAAATAACAAAACCTCCCAAAAGTTTAAGCGATGCTTTGTATGAGCACCAGATGGAGCCAGTTGTTCTAGTATATAAAAATGTTTGCAAAGCAGATGCATTATTGTCTCTAATATATTCTAGGGCTACAATCCCATGCAAACCATCACAGATACCTAATAGTGAATCTACAGATTGTCAGCTATGCTGTGTAATGTAATCATCAGTTACTAAATTCTATCCAGTCCTTCCTGTCACTCTGCGTATCATATCTGCTTATTTGTTGAATTTTGCAAACTCATCTTGTTTAAATTATCTACACACACACTGCTACATCACTGATACAGAAAAAAACTATTATACCAGCAAAAAACCCCACTTCTTTGCTACGTTAATAAACATCCTTATTATTAGATTTGTTTTAATTACATATACAGATAACTGTAATAATCTTGCAAAGTAGCTCTTCCTATTCTGGAAATAAAACACAAATTGAGATTCATTAAGATAATAAGATACAGCAGGGGTTGCTGATTTATTATGAATATTATTGTTGTCAAGCATATGTTAAATCATTTTTGTTTTGCATTGCTGAAGCAAACTGTTTTCTACTTAGTACATTTTGATTTTTTAAAATTAATATTAATATAAACATGTAGAAAAGTAGCAACTAGGTTTTTAAACGAATGTTGTTCTCTGAGACAGAAAAAGGAACAGGGTTATGGCTGCCCATTCACTGTATGCATCTGTTGTATAGTTGGTTAGAAGATTTTTGTAAGCCCCAGTGGTCCATGAATTGTTAATAGACAAGCAGATGTTTCACCCATGTGGCTCTTAGTAAGATATAAGCTTCTTCTATTGGCATCCCAAAGCTAACTATAAGCTGCCCATAGACACCTGATGGCTGACCCCAGTCTAGCTGTTTTTGGGTATATTCATCAATAATATTTACAAAGCCTCTGCAGACACCACCAGCAAATTCAAATTAGAAGCAAAGAGACTAGACAGCTTAGATCAGGGATCTAAGGGATCAAGATCTACCAGTAGATTGTGGCCAGGTGACTGGTAGATCGCGGTCTGGGCTTGCTGACCCACCATTCCGGAGCATCAGAGTGCAATGCAGAGGGACTACTTGTAAAGTTAGAGCTGTAGTAGGGAGCAAAAGCCGCATAAGCTTCCTCTGTAGTAAGGGACAGTGCTACCACAAGACAAACTAGACAGCTGCCTAGGGCACAGCCACAAGTGCTGGTTTCCCTACTCTCCGCCAGAAGAAGGGGGCACAGGAACTTGTCAGTGCCTCCTTTTCCGTAGTCCGGGGTGCAGGAGGAAGGTATTGATCTCCTCTCCTCCGCTGTCCTCCTCCCCCGGACATTCCTCCTCCTGGCTCTCCCCCAACACAAGCTCCAGGGTCAGGGAGATCCGGTATACCATCTTCCTCTTGGGGGGTCCACTGCTCCATCTGGGGGGTGCAGGGTCCAGCAGATACATGTCTGAGCGCAGGGGAAGGGGGGGTGGCGCAGGTCTTGGTGCAGAGGGAAGGAGGGGTGCCAGGCCGGGGAGCTTCACCCCCTCTCTGCACCTCTCAGCACTCTGAGCTGTCGGCTGTACCCCGAGAATGGCTCAGATGGGAGTGGCATGAGGAGCCGGGAGAGCAGTGAGCCGCAGGAGACTGACACTGAAATGGGGCAGACACCCAGGGACTGGGAGGGGGAGGAGACACCGAGGAGGTAGGGCTGTCTTAACGCATGGGCAGGGGCCCAAGGTGCATGGGGAGCCCCTGAAGTTTCACCCCCCACAGTTTCCGTCAGATGTGAACATGGGGGAGCTGCCTGTCAGTAATAATGACAGCTCTGCCGGAGGCTGGCAAATACAAACTGCACGTGTACAGTCAGCCAGACGCTCTTTATCAGCTGAGCTTGGAATGAGGCATGCTTAGAGTGCTGTCTGATGACACTCGGGGGCAAGCCCTGTGTTTAAACATCCCACTGCCTCATGCAGCTCAAAGTGCAGTGCACGCAGAGAGAGGTCCACTCCCCACACTGCCTGCAAAGAACATACCGGCCGGGCAACGCAGATAAAAGACAGATCAGAATATGCAGAGTGTGTGTTACCATTTCCCACTCCACTGAGAAGCATGAGAGCAGTCGGATCACCTGGAGCTGCACACAGAAGTCCTGGATGGCTTTGCTCTTCAGATGGTCACGGTAAGCCTGACTCTTTACTCCTGGATACTATGCCCTTTCCAGGTCACAGAGCTCTGTAACCCCTCCTGTACTTTGTCCCCCTGCCCCCCTGTTCTCTACAATCCTGTACTGTGCCCCTCTCCCCCCCTGTATTGTGCCCTCCTGTCCCAATGCTCCATGTATTGTTTCCCCCCGCCCCATGTACTGTGCCCCCCCGCCCCACTGTACTGTTCCCTCCTGCTTGCCCCATACTGTTCCCTCCTGCTCACCCCATATTGCTCCCTCCTGCTCGCCCTATACTGTTCCCTCCTGCTCGCCCCATGCTGTTCCCTCCTGCTCGCCCCATACTGCTCCCTTCTGCTCGACCCATACTGTTCCCTCCTGCTCGACCCATACTGTTCCCTCCTGCTCGACCCATACTGTTCCCTCCTGCTCGACCCATACTGTTCCCTCCTGCTCGACCCATACTGTTCCCTCCTGCTTGCCCCGTACTTTTCCCTCCTGCTTGCCCCGTACTTTTCCCTCCTGCTTGCCCCGTACTTTTCCCTCCTGCTTGCCCTGTACTGTTCCCTCCTGTTCGCCCCATACCGTTTTCTCCCACTCGTCCTGTACTGTGCCCTCCTGCCCTGCCCCGTACTGTGCTTTTCTGTCCACCCTGTACTGTGTAAAGACATACCTAAATACAGCCAACTGATAGGCTGGGAGAGGTATTCATGATAGGGGAGCAGTGTGTACAGGGAGGGGGAATGGCATAAAAAAGAGTGGGAGCAGTGTGTACAGTGGAAAAGAGGGTCAATGTATACAGGGGTGCAATGTGTAGAGAGGGTGGGACAGTGGGTGGGACAGTGTGTAGGGGGGGTGAATTAAATTTGGAATAATTCCCTAGTTGTGTTTATTTGTTGTTTTTAATCAGACTAAAAAGCCACACCCAATATGTAGCATAATTTAGCCACACACACTTTTTGCTGCACCACAAGTCACCATCTCCCTGGTGGGGGCCCCAGTGCATTAAGTTGCCCACTGGCATGATGCTATTAAGATGGCCCTGAGAGGAGGGAGGGCAGAGACACAGAGAAAGGGCGGGGACTGGGAGGAGAGCAAAGCCCAGGTTGGAGCTAGAGAGGAGACAAAGCCGATACCACTATACAATCAATGTCTGTCAGCTCCTCCCCCTCCGATCCACAGTGATCACACCTGGGGATCCGCTCCCCATTATCTGTACACCGTACATCCCCATTCTACTGCACCAAGTATAGTGCCAACACTGACTGTGGCAATGTACAAGGACAGCAGGAGCCTTCCCCAGTCTACCCAAACTAATGTCTATATAGTGCCAACGTCTTCTACAGCCACAATACAAAGACATTTGTGCTTCCAGCAACACCATCAATGCAGGGACATGTATTCTTTCAGTGACACCAAGGATGCGGGGACATTCTTTTTTTCCAGTGACACCACACATGCAGGTGCATTTCTACCTAAGACCCTGTTCACCCACACTGTAGTGACCTGTGTTTTAAATGTATTTATTTTTTTTTAAGGTGGGGTGGTGACAAGTAGCTGGTCTTGCCTAGGGTGCAAAATATTCTAGCACCAGCCCTGTTTGTAGTACTGGCTCCTGTCCCATGCAGAGTAATGCCAACTACACTCCACCTCTTATTCCAGCTAGCGGTCTCCAGAGTGGTGACAGCAGCAGAAAAAAAGGGATCTTCAGATCAGTATGAAGCAACACACTGGGCATAATAGTATAGGGCTGCTTTCACACTGATGTGCTAAGATTTACCCACACCACAGGTGCGGTGCAGTGTACCTGCAGCTTTCCTGCAGGTTTGCTGCGCTTAGCCATAGATTTCTGTTATATTCTGCGGGTTTGGTGCACTTTCTGAGAGCGAACATGCAGCTAACTCAGGAAAGTCGCAAATACACTGCGCTGCATCTGCAGTGCAGGTAAACCATAGCACATCAGTGTGAAAGCAGCATGCGGAATTATAGGGGTCGCTGCAGTCGCACCTGAGACTGGGCCCTGTTGTTCTACCACTGTGGGGGGGCCCTAAGACCCTGCATCTCGCCCTGCACCCCTGGCTGTCCGTTTAACATGCGGTGGGGGAGGTGGGAGGCCGCGATCGGCAGCTGTATGGTGTCCAGGAGCCGCCGGATCTCCCTGGGGCTTGTAGTTCTTCTCCTGAGTCTGTACAGTGAAGAGGGGAGGGGCCTCTGACCCGGGCGTGTATCGGCTTCAATCTTCAGTGAGTCGCTCTGTTTCTACAATGTTGCTGATACATGCCCGGGTTAGAGGCCCCTCCCCTCTCCACTGTACAGACTCAGGAAGAGAACTACAAGCCCCAGGGAGATTCAGCCACCCATGAACACCAAAGAGCTGCCCATCACTGCCTCCCACCTCCCCCCAGATGTTGGGGGAGGGTACAGAGATGTGCTGGGGGTCCAAGGTGCACAGTGGAAACAAGCCAGGTACAGGAGAACCTCTGGAAGTGGGGGGGTGACTGTCTGGGGACCCTAAAGTTAGGGGGGCTCTCTGGGGACCCTGATGTAAGGGGGTCCTCTGGAAACCCTGATGTAAGGGGGGCTCTCTGGGGACCCTGATGTAAAGAAGAGGCTCTCTGGGGACCCTGATGTAAGGAAGGGGCTCGCCGGGACCCTGATGTAAGGAAGGGGCTCTCCGGGGACCCTGATCTAAGGGGGGCTCTCTGGGGATCCTGATGTAAGGAGGTGCTCTCTGGGGACCCTAATGTAAGGGGAGGCTCTCTGGGGACCCTAAAGTAAGGGGGGGCTCTCTGGGGACCCTGATGTAAGGAGGGGCTCTCTGGGGACCCTGATGTAAGAGGGGGGCTCTCTGGGGACTCTGATGCAAAGGCAGGCTCTCTGGGGACCCTGATATAAGGGGGCTCTCTGGGGACCCTAATGTATGGAAGGGGCTCTCTCGGGATCCTGATGTAAGGGGAGGCTCTCTGGGGACCCTGAAGTAAGGGGGGTCTCTAGGGACCCTTATGTATGGAGGGGCTCTCTGGGGACCCTGATGTAAGAGGGGGGCTCTCTGGGGACCCTGATGCAAAGGCAGTCTCTCTGGGGACCCTGATTTAAGGAGGGGCTCTCTGGGGACTCTGATGTAAGGAAATGGCTCTCTGGGGACCCTAATGTAAGGAGGGGCTCTCTGGGGACCCTGATGTAAGGAAGGGAGTCTCTGGGGACCCTGATGTAAAAAGGGTGGCTATCTGGGGACCCTGATGTAAAGGCAGGCTCTCTGGGGACCCTGATGTAAGGGAGAGCTCTCTGGGGACCATGATGTAAGGAGGGGCTCTCTGGGGACCCTGATGTATGGGGGGGTCTCTGAGGCCCCTGATGTATGGGGGGCTCTCTGGGGACCCTGATGTAAGAGGGGGGAATCTCTGGGGATCCTAATATATGTAGGGAGGCTCTCTGAGGATCCTGATGTTAGGGGGGATCCGCACTATGTAACAATATTTTTATATATATATATATATATATATATATATATATATATATATATATATATATATATATATATATTACACACACACATATGTATAGTATGTGTATGCCCGCCCAAGCGTATGACTTTCTTTAGAAATAAATATATACGCTGTGCTTTCGAACACACTCTTCACATTATATATGTGATAACACACAAGTGAGTCACACATCGTGATACATCCAGTAACTAGTGATTGTAACAAGTGACAATAGTGCAACAAATAGTTATGAATACTAAAAAATGAACATATAAATGAAAGTAAATAATCACACTAGTAAAAAGTGCTATAACGTGCATCCATATGGTGATTGGTTGTATCAAAATTATTGTTCATTAAATCATATACTGTTCATAAAATCATATAGTGTTCATAAAAATATATAGTGGACTCAATCCACTAAAACATATAGATGAATAAAAAGTGCTTCTATGTGCATATGTGTCATCCAATTATTTCAATTCAAAAGTGCTTCTAAAGTCCATCTGATTTGGAAACTGCTGTGTAGATAATCCAAAACAAGCCACAGTGATCCATGCGATTTGGAAACTACTGTGTAGCAAGCCACAGTGATCACACTCAGGTGCTCCCCCCTAGGTATTAAACGCTCACCTCTGAGCATGTGACTTTGCACTTAAGCTTAGTCAATACATGCCTGTGAACAACCTCTGGGGCTCTGCAGTTTTAACCAGACTCCTGGACCCGTCAGCACTATACCTTGGTTGAGTAAAAAAGGACTGGATGGTGTAATAAAATTTTAACAGTTTATTAATCACATAAAACCCCCCATGGAGTACTCACATAGTACAGGCGCGTCAGTGCGCCACTCTGCATCAGGCAAACAGCAAACAGCATGTAAAGATACCGGACCAATATTGGAATGGTATGGGGTTCTTTCCTGACAGGTCACCTGCTAAACATCCATCCTGTCCCCTCCCCAAGGGAACTTCTGTATCTACTTCAGGGGAAAAATATAAACAACTTATATTTTTCAATGATCTCTGATGCAAAGTATTATTATTCAGGGTTTAAGAAGTGTTTAGAATGATTGAACCAGGGGTCCCATTTTTTTATCATATAAATGATTTGTATTACCGTATTTATCGGCGTATAACACGCACCCCAATTTAGGAGGGAATTTTAAGGAAAAAAAACTTTTAGGAGGGAAGTTAAAGGAAAAAAACTTACATTTAAATGCCCGTCATTGCAGCCTTCTCAGTGCAGCCTTGCCCCAGTGCAGCCATGTCAGTGCAGCCTTGTCAGTGCAGCCATGTCAGTGCAGCCATGTCAGTGCAGCCTTGTCAGTGCAGCCATGTCAGTGCAGCCTTCCCCAGTGCAGCCATGTCAGTGCAGCCATGTCAGTACAGCCTTCCCCAGTGCAGCCTTCCCCAGTGCAGCCTTCGTCAGTGCAGCCTTCCCCAGTGCAGCCTGGTCAGTGCAGCCTTCCCCAGTGCAGCCTGGTTAGTGCAGCCTTCCCCAGTGCAGCCTGGTCAGTGCAGCCTTCCCCAGTGCAGCCTCGCATCTCGTGATCTTTCAAAATCGCCGACCGCGATTTGAAAATGGCGCCGCCGGTGCCGAAATACACAGAGCCGGTCCTCGGCTCCTCTCGGCGGCTCGCGTTTACTTTCGGCTCCACTCGTAGTCCCGAGCGGAGCTATCCGAACCTAGCCGAGTACACTCGGCTAGGTTCGGGCGGCGCTCGAGTGAAGACGAAAGTGGCCGAGAAGAGCCGAGGACCGGCACTGTGTATTTCGGTGCCATTTTCAAATCACGGTCAGCGATTTTGAAAATCTGGCAGCTCCGGATCGCAGGGGATCGGCGTATAACACGCACCTGCGATTTTCCCCTGATTTTAAGGGGAAAAAAGTGCGTGTTATACACCGATAAATACGGTATGTAAGGTGTCAAATATTTTTTCCATGAGATTAATATTGTTCTAATTTTCAAATGGACTAGAGGTACCAATGGAGATTTCCAATGGTATGCTATCAGCCAGTGTATTGCAACACATATTGTGTGGAAACTCAAACTCATAAGCCACCTTCAGTATCTTGGTATGCGGTGGGTGTATCTGCACTTGATCACTAATAGGGATGAGCTTCGAGTTCAAGTCGAACTCCTGTTCGACTTAAACATCAGCTGTTCGCAAGTTCGCCGAACAGCGATCAATTTGGGGTGTTCGCGGCAAATTCGAATGCCGCGGAACACCCTTTAAAAGTCTATGGGAGAAATCAAAAGTGCTAATTTTAAAGGCTTACATTTATGGTATTGTCATAAAAAGTGTTTGGGGACCTGGGTCCTGCCCCAGGTGACATGGATCAATGCAAAGAAAAGTTTTAAAAACGGCCGTTTTTTCAGGAGCAGTGAATTTAATAATGCTTAAAGTGAAACAATAAAAGTGTAATATCCTTTTAAATTTCGTACCTGGGGGGTGTCTATAGTATGCCTGTAAAGGGGCGCAAGTTTCCCGTGTTTAGAACAGTCTGACAGCAAAATGACATTTCAAAGGAAAAAAAGTCATTTAAACTACTTGCGGCTATTAATGAATTGCCGGTCCGACAATACACATAAAAGTTCATTGATAAAAACGGCATGGGAATTCCCCACAGGGGAACCCCGAACCAAAATTAAAAAAAAAAAAAAAATATGTGGGGGTCCCCCTAAATTCCATACCAGGCCCTTCAGGTCTGGTATGTATATTAAGGGGAACCCCGGCCAAAATTAAAAAAAAAAAAAAAAGGCCTGGGGTCCCCTCAAAATCTATACTAGACCCTTCAGGTCTGGTATGGATTGTAAGGGGAACCCCACACCAAAATAAAAAACGGCATGGGGGTCCCCCCAAAAATCCATACCAGACCCTTATCCGAGCACACAACCTGGCAGGCCACAGGAAAAGAGGGGGGGACGAGAGAGCGCCCCCCTCCTGAACCATACCAGTCCACATGCCCTCAACATTGGGAGGGGGCTTTGGGGTAGCTCCCCAAAACACCTTGTCCCCATGTTGATGAGGACAAGGGCCTCATCCCCACAACCCTGGCTGGTGGTTGTGGGGGTCTGCGGGCGGGGGGCTTATCGGAATCTGGAAGCTCCCTTTAACAAGGGGACCCCCAGATCCCGGCCCTCCCCCCTGTGTGAAATGGTAAGGGGGTACAAAGGTACCCTTACCATTTCACTAAAAAAACTTTCGAAAATGTTAAAAATGACAAGAGACAGTTTTTGACAATTCCTTTATTTAAATGCTTCTTCTTTCTTCTATCTTCTATCTTCCTTCGGTTTCTTCCTCCATCTTCTTCTTCTTCTGGTTCTTTTGGTTCTTCCTCTGGTGTTCTCGTCCAGCATCTCCTCCGCGGCGTCGGCGTCTTCTTCCCTTCTTCTCCTCGGGCCGCTCCGCATCCATGATGGCATGGAGGGAGGCTCCCGCTCTTCTCTTCATCTTCTTTTCTTCAGCTTCTTGTCTTCAGCTTCTTGTCTTCAGCTTCTTGTCTTCAGCTTCTTGTCTTCAGCTTCTTGTCTTCAGCTTCTTGTCTTCAGCTTCTTCTTCTGTGATGCCACAGGGAAGTACCATCAAGTCACCGTGCATCAGAGGGGGGCGGGGTCGCCGGATGCCCCCCCCCTTATTTAAGAACCGTCAGAAGAGGAGAAGAGTCACACAGCGGGAGCCTCCTTCCATGCCATCATGAATGCGTAGCGGCCCGAAAAGAAGATGAAGAGAAGAAGATGAAGAGAAGAAGATGAAGAGAAGAGCGGGAGCCTCCCTCCATGCCATCATGGATGCGGAGGAGATGCTGGACGAGAACACCGGAGGAAGAACCAGAAGAACCAGAAGAAGAAGAAGAAGATGGAGGAAGAAACCGAAGGAAGATAGAAGATAAACTGTCAACTCAGAGACAAATAGAGACAAAAACTGTCTCTTGTCATTTTTAACATTTTTGACAGTTTTTTAGTAAAATGGTAGAGGTACTTTTGTACTCCCTTACCATTTCACACAGGGGGGAGGGCTGGGATCTGGGGGTCCCCTTGTTAAAGGGAGCTTCCAGATTCCGATAAGCCCCCCGCCCGCAGACCCCCACAACCACCGGCCAGGGTTGTGGGGATGAGGCCCTTGTCTTCATCAACATGGGGACAAGGTGTTTTGGGGGGCTACCCCAAAGCACCCTCCCAATGTTGAGGGCATGTGGCCTGGTACAGTTCAGGAGGGGGGGCCCTCTCTCGTCCCCCCCTCTTTTCCTGCGGCCTGCCAGGTTGCGTGCTCGGATAAGGGTCTGGTATGGATTTTGAGGGGGACCCCATGCCATTTTTTTTTTAATTTTGGTTGGGGTTCCCCTTAATATCCATACCAGACCTGAAGGGCCATTTTTGAAACTTTTTTTTGCATTGATCCATGTCCCCTGGGGCAGGACCCAGGTCCTCAAACACTTTTTATGACAATAACTTGAATATCAGCCTTTAAAATTAGCACTTTTGATTATTTATGTTCGTGTCCCATAGACTTTAACGGTGTTCGAGCAAATTTTTTGCCTGTTCGCATGTTCTGGTGCAAACCAAACAGGGGGGTGTTCGGCTCATCCCTAATCACTAAAGAAGATTTGAGGACAACGTGCACACTCAGACTTGTTAACAGTGGTCTCAAACTCCACTCCCTTTGGAATACTGACACACTCTGGTTAGACAAAACAGCTCTAAACTATTTGCAGGTACTACAGCTTCCCTGATGACAAAATGCCAATTCACCTATCTCCCTGATGTAGAATCCCCAAGCAAAGAATAACGTTAACAGTTCTCTTTCCCTTGGTTATGCTTATGTTATGCTTATGTTTACTCACTCAGGCCCTTTGTCCTGAAGCATAGCTGGTGACTTCTGGTCAAGCCTTCTGCTAATTAGGTCCCAGTCTGCAGGTCAGGGTGTCTCCTAGCTGAGAATGAAGGGGTGTGAATGTTCCTCCTTGGTTCCTTCCTCTCTCTCTTCCCAGTAGCAGCACTTCTCTTTCACTGTTACTGTTGGCCTTCTGCCTGGAGGCAGAGCCCCCCAGCCCAGGGATCCCCTCC
This sequence comes from Aquarana catesbeiana, assembly GCF_042186555.1. Lineage (NCBI taxonomy): Eukaryota > Metazoa > Chordata > Amphibia > Anura > Ranidae > Aquarana > Aquarana catesbeiana. The sequence continues at coordinate 150,089,562 of NC_133332.1, read as the reverse complement.
AAGCCTCTAAATCCTGGAATCTCTCCCCCCCCACGGCCAGGCTCCACATTACTTATGGGCCATCTCCCTACCTTCTGGGCCGTCCTTGCCCAGGGGTTGGCAGAGATTCCTTCAATAATCAGGCTCTCATCTCCATACCCCCACCCATTAAGTTCTGGAACTTTCCAGAAGCTTCCAGAATCCAGGTGGGCATACCAGAGACTCAGCCTGCAGAGCCTGCCTAACTAAACTACACTGAACTTCAACTGACCCCAAATGAGCTGACTTCACAGACTAAAGTGAAATCTAACTGTTTTTGCTTGACAATTCCAACTATGTAAACAAGGGGGTGCTACATATACCCCGCCCCCCTTCAAACAAAAAGAGTCCCTGTCCACATGGGTCAGCATAAAGGCTCCTGAGCCCAAAGTGGGGCATCCCATAAAAAATCAGGAGGGGGAAAGGGAAAAAGCAGTATAAAAATAAAGCTACTATTTTGTTGCAAATATACAGCAAAATACATATCCTAGCTGACAGCTCCCTGTTGCTAACTTACTAAACAACATAATCAAACGTAATATGTACAAACATGGCAATATGTAAAATATGGCAGGGGCACCTCCTCTGAGGAGCTGGCCCTCCTGCGGCAATATCACTTCCAGATGAAAATTCCATTGCTTTTTATTTCTCTGAAGATCAAGATGGACCACCTAGTGGCTCAAAAAGGTCCTTGGGTTCCTGTACACAATAAGAAGAAAAGTGCATCCTGTTTATCTATGCTACAGTTATCTACAAGATTTACTTCTGATTGGCAGGGGGTTAGTAGCCTACCATCAGAAAAATAACAATCAATGAGTCCATTAACAATGTGCAGCAAAAAAGGAGGAGCCCCTCCACAGTAGTAAGGTAGTCCAGGCCTGTTCCTGTTACCTCGTCCTGCAAGGGGAATAATATTTTCAACAGCAGGAGAGATGAGGGAAATGGTGTAGGCCTAGTCCGAGCAAATAGGGGTCTCCTAGCTGATATTGAAGGGGGGTGAGGGTTCCTCCTTGCTCCTCGGTTCCTTCACTGTTACTGTTGGCCTTCTGCCTGGAGGCAGAGCCCCCCAGCAAAGGGATCCCCTCCCAGGCCTCTAAATCCTGGAATCACCCCCCATGGCCAGGCTCCACATTACTTAAGGGCCATCGCCCCACCTTCTAGGCCATCCTTGCCCAGGGATTGGCAGAGATCCCTTCAGTAATCAGACTCTCACCGCCATACCCCCACCCACTAAGTTCTGAAACTTTCCAGAAGCTAGGGGGGGGGGTACCAGAGACTCAGAGCATGCAGAGCATGCCCACCTAAACTACACTGAACTTCACTTGACACTAAATGAACTGACTTCACAGACTAAAGTGAAGTCCAGTTAAATTTGCCTGACAATCAAAACTATGTACACAAGGGAGTGGTACATTATGAAAAGGGCTGCAGCAATACCTAATGAATGATGGTCAGATTGTATTTTGACAATTGTCTTCTAGTGTCTGTGGCCAGTTATAATTCAGCAGATACTGTATCCCTCTGAGAATAGTATACATCTTTTGATCATGTGTAGCATCAGCATCTGCTGCTGAATCTTAATAATTTCTATAGTAGAAAAAAAGAACACATGTGTGATTAATACGTTCCATCCTTCTTTTTTGTTAAGAAGCGATAAGGGTCAACACGTTGGTAAAATAATTGAAAAATCTTTATGAGTTATACCATGATCATCTGATTGCACCTAGTATAGCCCTAAATAGTCTGATCCTTGTCCAAACATTATCAGGTGAAGGATCAGGGGCGTTTATTTCTACTATTGGACTCTATACAGGCAGATGGCTCACTGAGAGTAACAAGATGTGAGACATCTGTCCATGTTCGCTTTTATTATGAGTTCCAGGAGCTATTATGTTTTCTCCTGGAATCAGCCAACAAGCAAATGCCTGGCCCCATTCACCATTGCTTATTGGTTCAGGTAAATGCAGATAAACATGCACCTTAAATAGATGATGAGATCTGTGCTATTGTAACTAACAATGAAACTGCAGGAAGAAATGCAGATTTGTGAATGTACTCCATATACAGTGTAGCGCTGGTAGATTTTCAATCTACTGCTTATAGGTAAATTTAGTGGGTTATCTGTTTATACATAGTCAGATTTGCCTCTGTTCCAGCTTGGCTGAGTTGCATGTAGTTTCACACTGTGCCTGTGGGTGTCGTTGTCACCATGGGTCGGTGTTGGAAAGGCAACACGTTAAAGCGTATGAGTGCTCCTCTGTCCCGGAGATAACTCGGTGGAGGTGGTCCTCCGAGTTGCATTCTGGGAGAGGGTATTTATGGGAGAGACGCCATGTTTTAGTGTTCATTTCGTTCCACCTGCTGGCCCTCCTGGCTGACAGGTATGTGCTAGGAGTACTACCTCGTGGTCCTCCAACCGGGAGGCCCACTTGGCTGCAGCGTGTGGGTGGGCCCAGAAGCCTGTCTGGGGCCTACCACAGCGGCAACGGAATGGTCCTGGGCTGTCTGTCCTAAAGGGAAGAAGCTGGAGAACTGAGAAGATCCCAGGGGAGGACCCATCATGGAAGGATCATGCAGAGTGCTGGCCTGGAGAGGGGCCTGGTGACTCAGTTGGAGGACGTATCCTAAAGTAATCCTATCGCATAGTACTGCCGGGTCGGCTTAAAGGTTCTAGTGCTGTGTTTGCTATTCATCGTAAACCATTACATCCTGTGGCAGAGGATCATACGGGTTTCTATTCCATTCAAGTCTGTGGCAGAGACTTTTGTTCGTGCTGCGTACTGGCTGCTAGGTTAGTGAGAGAAACCTATCCAAGCGGGCAAAAATTCAGCTCCAAAAAGAGAGTACATTCATCTACAAGATTCCAATTCCTAATACTACACTAAGAAAAGGTATTTGAACTTCCCTGCAACTCTTCTTCTAGCTCTTTCCTGCTACTTCTTTCAATTACGTTTATTAAAGCATTGGAAAAGATACTCAAGTGTCCGGTGCCTACATTGTCTGGTATTAAACTCAACGGGACCCTAGACCCGGTTCTGGTGAAATTAAGGTAACGAAGGTGACGGTAACAGCCCGCTTTAAACCAGCAGCTCCACCGAGAGTTATTGCTACAACAGTATATGCATAGAGTTGCTTAGTAATTTATCTGCCAGTTAATTGCACCAAATATCAGGGTTTTCATGTTTAAAAACTTCTGTGTGCAAGAAATGAACATTCTAAGCATTAACAACACACATTTTTATACTCACAGAATTATTCTGTATAAGGAAGTTTCTATTGCTAACATCTTATTAAATGTACAGCCTCCAAGGGCTGTCATCTTTATCCCTACCCTTACTTCTTAATAATGACCTTAAAAGCAGTATTAAACCAAAAATAAAAAAAAATAGCAGCTTACCAATCATTAGATGTGATGGCTGCATCAGTTTACTTTTCTTTGTCTTTTCCCCTCTGTTTTCACCTGGTGATCTGGCCAGTAACACACCTCCTGTATTAGTGAGTGAGAAGAATTAGCACAGGAAGCACATAAGACAGTAGCATTGTCAGTCTGGGAGGGTAGTGTTAAATGTATAATACAGGAAAATCTCCCCCAATGGGGTTTTTCCGCAGTAAAAATACAATTGTTGGAAAGTTAGTTAAAAAGATTTCTTTATTGAAAAATGGCAACGTAACATAAACACATAGGTGTTTAAAATATGAGCTCTGGTCGGGAGGTGTATAGCACCATTCAAAATTCTACAAAAATGTACAAACGTACAATAGTACACAGTATTTTATCAAAATGTTAGGTATGCAAATTCACAACGCGTTTCAACCTGCGTGGTCAAAGTCTTCCTCAGGGGATTGATTTGCTGTCGAAAAATATATATACATTGTTTACACTTGTTGACATAATTTCATAGGTTATACAAAAACAATTTTCCTTGTGTTGTCAAGAAAAAGTAGAATTTACATGGGATATAGTTACCAATGAAGAATGTGGATAAACAATCTCCTGACCAGAGTTCCTCTAAAATCATTTAGATGATCCCATGTGTTCGTGCCATGCGCATTCCAAGGGAGAACACCTCCGCTCTTATGTGACTTACAAGGAGTCACACTAGGGAGCAGCCAAACAGGAGGTGATGGGTAGGGGGGGTCCTGACACCTGCAGCAAAACCCCAATAAGTGTCAACCGATTTTATCATATTCAATTCAATTATGATCTGAAGTAGGAATAGCCCATTTGTTATGTTAGAATGCTGAGGATTACCATATATTAAATCAAAAATACCATGTGTTGTTGTGAATTGAGTATGTGAAGAAAAAAAAAAATTATTGTTATGTGGAGTGGAGGAAATATGAAAAGTGAGTGATAATGTAATAACAGAGTAATAAGTGGCTGTTGCTTGTGGCTTTGTGAAGTGCTGGTGGATTTCCAAATGTGATTGATTGTTAAGTGTGGAGTGTGGATGTGAATGAATATGAATGAGATGTGCAATGGTGTTAAAGTGGTTGTAAACCCTTTACAACAACTTTATGCTACAGGTTAGCCTATAATAAGGCTGACCTGTAGCTACCCAGAATATCTCCTAAACCTGAGTGACATCATCAGAATGGAATGCGCATAGCACGAACACACAGGATCATCTGATCGATTTTAGAGGAACTCTGGTCAAGAGATAATTTATCCACATCCTTCATTGGTAACTATATCCCATTAAATTCTACTTTTTCTTGACAACACAAGGAAAATTGTTTTTGTATACTGCATGAAATTATGTCAACAAGTGTAAACAATGCATATATATTTTTCGACAGCAAATCAATCCCCTGAGGGAGACTTTGACCACGCAGTTCAAAATGCGTTTGAAATTTGCATACCTAACATTTTGATACAATACTGTGTACTGTTGTACGTTTGTACATTTTTGTAGAATTTTGAATGATGCTATACACCCCCCCGACCAGAGCTCATATTTTAAACTCATATTTGTCTATGTTATGTTGCCATTTTTCAATAAAGAAATCTTTTTAACTAACTTTCCAACAATTGTATTTTTGCTGCGGGAAAATCCCGTTGGGGGAGTTTTTCCTATATTGTAACTTATTTGGGGCGGCAGCATCAATATCACTCTTGTCATGCATCTTTGTATTAGCAGATTTAAATCCTAACAAATTGAAGCCAAACTCCAGCTCACAGATATAATCATTTGGGATAAAGGTTTTACATGAATAAACAAAGGCTGATAATTCTAAGCACCCCTGCCACTGTTAAATGGTTTTGTCTTGCCCATTTAAATTGATACATTCTGCTGGAGAACCTGTGTTTTAGAGAACAACAACAGACTTGCTAGCTGAACCAGATGAAAATAGAAGAAAGAAAGTTTAAAAAAAATGAAAAATAATGCACCCTTCACATTTAAGAATTTGTAAGCTGCCATATAATAAATGCTTGGCTTTGGGTTTAATATTGCTTTAAACAACTTTGCAACGGGTGAAGTTAGAGTCTTGAATAATAGGTCTGTGCATTATTCTTAATCTATTCTCATCCATTTTGTTCATCTGCATATTTTCTGCTAAATGGCCTTGTCTCTTGTATTGTTCTTTAGTTGTTTATTTTTATATTTATTCATTGTTTTTATGTACCTCTACGTTTCTCTCTTTTGTGCTCCTTTTACCCTTTTCTTCTGTCTTTGTTATATTTTGTTGCATTGCTTGCCCTATGCATCTTTTTTATTCATCCACTGGCAAATTGCACATGTGGCCAGGCAAAGAATGTCCTTGTACTACATTAACATGCATTACTGCTGAATTGTTTTCAAATTATACTCCTTATCATCACTTGGGTAAGTGCTTATATACTTGAATGTTATTGCATTATATACATATTTACACTGAAACCCTCTTACCTTTCATTTAATTTATATTTACATTTAACTGACTATTCATTTACATCTATATTTGATTTTAAGTATTAGAAGTAGGTTGCTGTAAAAGTCCAATGCTGGGCTAATTCTTCTTATTTTAAAGCTGCCCCAGGAATGATAAAATCTAGCAGTTAGGCTGCAATACACACCTCCTCTCTGGTGCTATCCTGGCAGTAGATCCGTTCCAGCAATAGATGTACTCAGTCTTCTGGCCAGAGTCATTCAACCAGAAAGACTGAAGACATTTAGTAAGTGCAAGGTATCATGGGAGGTGCACTCATAGTGTATTGATGCATATCAGCACATCAGTGGTGTTTTCTGCATTCTTGAGGGCTGCTGAGCACTGGAGAAGAGGACCCTACTCTTTATGAGACTAGTCTGAGGACATCTGTAAAACAAAAAGGGGAGGGAGTCAGAATCATGAGTTGGTCTCTAAGGGTTAGGGGAGAAACAGGTTAGATGTTAGGGTGATGATGTCAAGAATAGGTCATATTTAGGGACCAGAGATGCTCACAGTAAAAATTTAGGTTTGTTCTGGATGATAAAAGGTTCAAATGTCCAACCCTGGGTTTTGTGCATCGGCAAGTAATACACTAGCCCAATGACATAAATGTGTTATAGGGCGTACACACGGTCGGACTTTGTTCGGACATTCCGACAACAAAATCCTAGGATTTTTTCCGACGGATGTTGGCTCAAACTTGTCTTGCATACACACGGTCGCACAAAGTTGTCGGAAAATCCGATCGTTCTGAACGCGGTGACGTAAAACACGTACGTCGGGACTATAACCGGGGCAGTGGCCAATAGCTTTTATCTCTTTATTTATTCTGAGCATGCGTGGCACTTTGTCCGTCGGATTTGTGTACACACGATCGGAATTTCCGACAACGGATTTTGTTGTCGGAAAATTTTATCTCCTGCTCTCCAACTTTGTGTGTCGGAAAATCCGATGGAAAATGTCCGATGGAGCCCACACACGGTCGGAATTTCCGACAACACGCTCCGATCGGACGTTTTCCATCGGAAAATCCGACCGTGTGTACGGGGCATTAGACTTAAAGGGAATCTTTATTGTATTTATTAGTAATTGTACATTTTAAGTTATCAAATTAGCATTTACCTGATAAGTGATCATCATATGGGATGACCCTCCATCTTCTATTGCTCCCTTTGTTGAATATTGCAATGAGAATGATATGGGTATTTCTTTTACACATGTGCACGACCCCCTATTTCTGGTATTTTTGGATCTCGAGTTGTCTCATGCGGAGGGCTGTATTGTGTCTAAGACACACTTCAAGCCACCGCAGGCAACTCGTATCTTCATTTTGCAAGCTGCCATCACCCCAAGTGGAAACAAAACATCCTGATGGGTCAATTTTATAGATTGAGGAAGAACTGTTCTTTGGACTGCGATTACTTTGCACAAGGAAAAATACTGTATTTATTGGCGTATAACACTCACTTTTTCACCATGAAAATCAGTTGCAAATAGTGTGTGCGTGTTATACGCCAGTACTTCAATTTTAGCTGCCTCAGAGGGGACAGGGATGGGGGCGGGAGGAGCGCCGTCAGATTACATACAGTGAGAATCTCCTGCTTACTTGGCGGCCTCTGTAATAGGAAGTCCCGTCTCCTTGGCTACCATTGGACCACTGTTCTGTCTATCATAAGAGATTCTCACTGTGTGCAATCTGTCTGCGCTCGTCCCACCCCCTCCCTGTCCCCTCTAGGCTGCAGATGGGCATCGATCAGGCTGCATTGATGGCAATTGTGAGGCTGCTGCATTGATGGCAATGGTGAGGCTGCTGCATTGATGGCAATGGTGAGGCTGCTGCATTGATGTGGACTGATGAAGCTGCATTGATGTGGACTGATGAGGCTGCATTGATGTGGACTGATGAAGCTGCATTGATGTGGACTGATGAGGCTGCAGATGGGCATTGATGGCAATGGTGAGGCTGCGGATGGGCACTGACCCTTATTTTGCTTCAAAGTTCCTTATTTCAAATTTACGTTTTTTTCCTGAAACTTCCCTCTTAAAATGAATGTGCGTGTTATACGCCTGTGCGTGTTATACGCCGATAAATACGGTACTTATTGACAAATTTCTTGACAAAGGATATGACTATGATTTAGTATATAAGGCCTTTATGGAGTGTCAAGTCTCCCGCCACTAAAGATAGACCTTCACCTTAGATAACCAACGCTGAGGTTAAGTTCATTGCTCAATATCACTGCTCACACAGAAGGATGGATAAATTTATCAAGTGCCATTGGGGCATTCTCCTACAGGATCCCAAATTAGCCCCGGTCATGTCAGAGAAACCCAGGATCATATACAGGAAAGCTAGAAGTGTAAAAAATATTGTGGCTTAGAGGAGAATTCCACACCACCACCACCTCACCTAATTCCTTGGTCACGTTTTGTAATCTAGTTGACATTTTTCAAGATCAGATGCAAAATGTGCCCTTTTGCCCAGCATCGCCAAAAGAGTTTTAACCGGTTCCCGACCGACTCACACAGATATACTGCGGCAGAATGGCTCCCCTGGACGAAATCCCGCAGGGTACATCCTTCCCTTTTGCAGCCACAAGAGGGCGCGCACGTGCCGCCCACTGCGCGGCGGGGGACCCGATGAGCGTGGCCGGGGGGCATGATCACTGCCGGCCGTGTGCGATTGCGTGCATGAGCGCCAGCATGGGGATTTGCCTGTGCTGTCAGGGAAGAGGAGTCATATAGTTTGTTCCTACTAAGTAGGAAAAAACGATAAGACCCCTTTCACACTGGGGCGGTTTGCAGGCGGTCTTGCGCTAAAAATACCGCCTGCAAACCACCCCTAAACAGCCTCCGCTGTTTGTTCAGTGTGAAAGCCCGAGGGCTTTCACACTGAAGCGGTGCGCAGGCAGGACGGTGAAAAAAGTCCTGCAAACCGCTTTTTTGGAGCAGTGAAGGAGCGGTGTATTCACCGCTCCTTCACCGCTCCTGCCCATTGAAATCAATGGGACAGCGCGGCTATACCGCGGCAATACCGCAGCAATACCGCGGCTATAGCCGTGCTGTACGAGGGATTTTAACCCTTTTTTGGCCGCCAGCGGGGGTTAAAACCGCACCGCTAGCGGCCGAATACCGCTGCAAGAACGACGGTACAGCAGCGCTAAAAATAGCGCTGTTGTACCGCCGACGCCCCCACCGCCCCAGTGTGAAAGGGGCCTTTGTCTCCTCCTAGTCAATCCACTCCCCATACAGTTAGAACACACACTGAGGGAACACACAATTAACCCCTTGATTGCCCCCTAGTGTTAACCCCTTCCCTACTAGTGACATTTATGCAGTAATCAGTGCATTTTTATAGCACTGATCACTGATCGCTGTATAATTGGCAAAGGTCCCAAAAAAGTGTCAAAAGTCTCCGATCTGTCCGTCACAATGTTGCAAAACTACTAAAAATCGCAGATCACCACCATTACTAGTAAAAAAAACAAATAAATCCCATAAAAATGCCATAAAAATGCCATAAATCTTTCCCATAGTTTGTAGACACTATAAATGTTGTGCAAACCAATCAATATATGCTTATTGCTATTTTTTTTACCAAAAATATGTAGAAGCATATATATTGGCCTAAATTGGCCTAAGAATTTTTTTTTTTTTTAAAATTTGGGGATATTTATTATAGCAAAAAATATAGTTTTTTTTTTCAACATTGTCAGTCTTTTTTTGTTTATAGCGCAAAAAATAAAATCCGTAGAGGTGATCAAATACATCCAAAAGAAAACTCGATTTGTGGGAAAAAAAGGACGCAAATTTCGACCAGGCAATTGTCAGTTAAAGGGACGCAGTGCCAAATTATAAAAAGTGCTCTGGTTAGGAAGGGGGTAAAACCGAGGGCTTTCACACTGGAGCGGTGCACTAGCAGGATGGGAAAAAAGTCCTGCTAGCAGCATCTTTGGAGCAGTGAAGGAGCAGTGTATACACCGCTCCTTCCCTGCTCCTGCCCATTGAAATCAATGGGGCAGCGCGGCTATACCACCAGCAAAGCGCCTCTGCAGAGGTGCTTTGTGGTGGTTTTTAACCCTTTCTCGGCCGCTAGCGGGGGTAAAACCGCCCCGCTAGTGGCCAAATACTGCAGCTAAAATGACGGTAAAGCGCCGCTAATAACGGCGCTTTACCACCGGCGCACCTCCCACCCCAGTGTGAAAGGGGCCTTAAGGATACATTTATACAGAGTTGCAGAGTGCAAATGAGGTTATAGGCTCTGCAAACAAAGAAAAAGAACCAAAAAGTCCTATCCAGTGCTTGTTTATTGCAATGTATTGTGCTAGCTGTGATTGCTGTCTGACCATGTAGCGGATGGAAGGGGAAGAGTGAAAATGTCAATCTGGCATTACTGAAATCTGTACTTACATAAAACCATCTGTGCTGGAGGCGTCCATGGAACCATCTTGTGATTCACAGGGAGCTACAGTATTTCAAGGCTTCCATTAGCAGATGGTTTCAGATGGACTTGTACTAACAAGGTGCTGTTTGGTGAAAAGAAAATGAGGTTGGAGATGTTGCCATTGCCAATAGCAAACAATTATTTTCTGCTTTTAACCTTATACTGTATGTGCTGATACGACCAAGTTGAACTGTTTATAAGGCACTACACCTAAGCCTTGAAGAGGTGTGGCACTTCAGAACATCTCAAGCAATATTTATACCGCTGCAAAGTTTTCCATCATATTTCTGTGCAGGGGAGGGAATGTTTCTCTCCACACATGCTCTGCATCCACCATCATTCATATTGGGATGGAGAAGATCAGAGTTGGTCCATACAGTGCCACAGTCTTTAGAGGACAGGAAGAGATTTTACCTCACCTCAGTATGTGTGAGATTTCTGCCCATATACTGTATTTGTCAAATGATCAATCGTGTGGGCAATGTTCAATGGAACATTGCATCTGTTGACTTTTGTGTAATCAGATGTGATGTTAATCTTGTGTAACTAAATCTGACAAAATTCTGGCACCCTAATAACTGTATTCAGTGACTGGACCAGATCCACATAGGCACTCTTGTATTTACTCAGTGCACTAAAAAAAATAACTGCTAATAAATAAAAGTTTGAGAACACTACTTTATGCAGTTCATCTCTCTTTTATTATTGAGTCAGTAAAGGTGTTGGTTGGTATATGCTCCACTGTACTGAGCAGGGAAATCTATGGCTGCATGGGTGATTTTAATATTCTGTTACTGATAGATTCAACAACTTATTGGCAGTTGCCATTATTTGCAGCACACTGAAATCAAAGTGTTGCTAATGAGGTGCTTATCAATAAGTGGTTTAATCTTTCAGTATCATGATGAGTTAAGTAATTCATTTAGCCTTAGCCTACAATTTTCCATTCATGTTACAAATCTGATTGTACAATTTCTGTAAATCTGTAAATGTATTTATCAATTTCATGTAATTTGAGTGCCTACCTAAATCTATTTTTTTAAGCAATTTGGAAAATCATTGCACTACATTGTTGTTGGTGGATTCAAAGGAGATTGTTCAATTGGATTCTAACATGTATATTCAGCTTCAGCTTTTGGTTCCAGGTCTGCACTGGCCAAAGCCCTTAGAAAAATGCTCAGCCAAAGTTATCTATATTTTCTTCTAGTACCCCATACATTTCACAGTAGAACAGTTTTTAATGAACTTAGATTGCTGAAATGCTCCTTTTATAAAAATGTGGATTATTACATAGATTAATATGACCTTAAAACCCTTTTTCTTCCCTGCAGCAAACACAATGGAGCCATCGATGAACCACTCTTTAACGCTGTCTCTATATTAAAGTTGATTTATAGATATTTGTTTAACAAAATGCAGCTCTACAGGTCAGGAAGGAAAAGCAGAGGTATGCAGATCAATGCTTTGCACAGCAACATGTTTCTGTTTCTCATATATATTTTATGGATTCACTATGTCTGTTGCAAAGCGTTCAGGCCTGGAATGAATTTCTTGCTGAGAACACAGGACAGATGGGGTTTAATTGAGAGAGATGCAACAACACCCCCTAGGGCCAATGGTATGATTTTTATAAATGCTCCGTGACAAGTTGTAAAATAGAACTTCCACAACAAAGTGTGAAAGTATCACAGTACCAATTGGAATGTAAATGAAACTGTGTAAGACGTGATGTGAATGAAAACTTGCAGGATCATTTGTAGAAAGTTAACATTTATTAATAAAATGCATCTTATTTGGAAAATGTTTGCAATGGACTTTTATAAGGGACGAGCGGACAATTTTGTAAGCCTTGATTTCACAAGGAATTTTTTTGCCTTTAACAGAATATTGGATCAGCACATACAGATAAGGGATGCCAAGGACATAAAATGAGGGTGCCACATCCTGTCAATCAAAGACCAAAACCAAAATACCAAAAAGTGGACTTTTGAGGTGCCTCAAGGATTACACAGGTACAATAACTGATGGGGAATATACACCCCACTGTCACGCTTACCCCTAATGCAGGTTGCCAGACACTGTAGCTAGCTTCTGTGTTCTTCACCTTTAGCAGCCCCCTTTCCCATAAGGCAAGCAGGCCTACCAGTACTCGCTTGCCCCCAGGACTTATACACAATGCTATAGTGCCTGACTACCACGCTAAGGCATGCACGAACTGAGCAAAGCAAACAGGCACTTGCGGTTAAAATATAAAGAGTCCTGTGAGCCTCCACTAATCCAAAATGCCTTAATTATCAAAAATCAGCTGCAAGCGTTAAACATACCTCATATATCATGCAAATGTGGATAAATAAATATATACACTGTGCTTTCCAAAGTCATACAATATACCAGTGTAAAAAGAAACATATAAAAAACCTCCAATAGTGAAAAAAAAGTCTTTCCTAACAGTGGAAAGTGACAATATTGCAATAAATTAACACATATATTAAAAATATTATCAGGGACTAGCCACAATCAATCAACTTGCAGGTTGACAGACAGACAAGCAGAATGCCACAGCCAAAACCAGGATGCTGGAACCAGCAGCCATGATTGAGCGGGAGTGCACATGCTCCTGACACCCACAAACGTATTTTTAACACTAAAATGTTAAAAATAGACACAATACAACATTAAAAAAAAATAAAGCATATATTTCTCTCTGCATAGTCAACTCCTCCCTAACAAATATTTAAATATGTCCATAGATAGGATGCCTACTAAAACAGATTTTTTAGCAAACTTTGGACAGTCGCCTTGCTGAATGCATAACCTCATTGAATTTGGTATTGGATACTCTCTGGGGAGAATCACGTCCTCTGTTCCACATTTTATAATAAATTATATGTACAACCAAAGCCAATTTGTTAGTTTTGAATAGATTGGGAAAGGCTAGACTCTCTGTCAAGATTGTATTGCTAACTGTGTCCTGGCTGAGGGGATTCACCTCCTTGATTGTCCTGGTGACCACTGTCACTGAGACAGAAAGTGAGGGAAAATCCAAAATTGTGGAGTTGTCACTAGACCCAAGAAAAGATGAGAAAAGGTTGGCCATTCACTGATCAAAATCCAATCAAACTTAATTTTGTATCAGTGTGTAGTCTACCCCACTCAACAGAAGATTAAGTTGAATAGTTTTTTTGGAAAATTTTCCACTGATTCACTGTTCCAGCAAACACAGTGTCCCTGGGAGGACTCCTTCATCCACCTTATTTGCGTGGATGGAAGAGTCTAAATATTGAACAGTATATTTCCAAAATGATATGATACCATCTCTGAGAGTTTTTGAGTCAGGCTTCAGGATCTACATAAATGGCATACACATATAGCAAGGACGTTATCTAACTTTAGTCAAAGTTGGGAAATTTGATGGAAAAGGAAGAAAAGGCTGCACACCACCAAAACGATCCAACATAATTTATTGTTCCAACAGAAAGTCAAATCAAAGCCATCAAGACAAGGACACAGGACCTAGGAGGTCACACATTTCACACTGCCAACAGTGCTTCTTCAAAGGTTTAAAGAAGCACCGTTGGCAGTGTGAAATGCGTCACCTCCGGGGTCCTGTGTCCTTGTCCTTGTCTTGAGGGCTGTGATTTGACTTTCTGTTGGAACAATAAATTACATTGGATCGTTTTGGTGGTGTGCAGCCTTTTCTTCCTTTTTCATTGATATCGGCAGCGAGCCATGGCTTGCACCCAACATATCAGGATCATAATTGCTCACCTGGAGCGGCAGTCTCTTTCCACTGAACTGACAATTTGATGTTATCTATAGGGGCCATTTACAGTATCTGTATTGTTTTTTTTGTAAAAGTGAAATAACCCTTTAAATCATGCAGTCTTGGGGTGTGGCCTGACACATGGAGTGAGAGGACGTGCTGTGTCTCATCTCCCGGACACCTCGGCTTCAACACCGGCTGTTTCCTCGGTCCCCATGGGGAAAGATAAGTACAGGGACCAGAAGGGAGCGGGGGGATCCCATCCTGGAGGGGATTTAGGATACTTTTTTTTACGAGATCCTCGGCCGCGGCCCAGCGCTGGCCTGGATCCAAGATGGCGCCAGCTCCTCCACCCCCCGGCCCGCTCTGAGTCAGCTTTAGACTCTCTGGCCGGCTCCCAGGCTCCCCACCCTGTCCCTGTGTCACAGGATGGCTCTCTGCGACTCGCCAGAAGTCGTTCCATTACCTCCCTGGGCTCTGAGGATGGATGGGATGTGGAAACCCAGATGAGATCCCTGCACAGCTACATGAGATCTCTCCCCACAAAGGCTGACTTTGAGCAATGTGTCCACCGCATAGAGAAAACATACAAGCAGGAGATTTCTGAACTTAAAAGAGACATTGGTGTCCGTTTTGAGGACATAGAAGCCACCACTGAGGCCCTCCATACCACGGTACAGTCACATGAGGAGATACTTAGCTTCCATACAGTCATGATGCAACACCTAGCGTATCAGCAGGATGACATCGAAAACAGAAATAGGCGTAACAATATTCGCATACCTGAATCTGTGGAACCCAAGGATTTGATAGCGGCAGTGATGGCCATCTTCCATCAGCTTCTACAGTTGCCTAAAGATAACCCCCTTGAGCTTGACCGGGTTCACAGGACTTCAGGCCCCAGGAACTCTGACCCTTCATTTGTCCGCGACACGCTCTGCAGAGTGCACTTCTATAACATTAAGGAATCCATCATGCGTGCCGCCAGCACTCAGGACTCTATCCTTTTCAATACCACCCCTGTGATGTTGCTGCCCGATCTTTCACCCTTAACCCTAACTATGCGGAAAGCTCTGAAACCCCTCACACAGATGCTTCAGTCAGGCCAGTTGAAATATCAATGGCGTTTCCCCTTCCAGCTGCGGGTGCACCATGACGGTAAGACTGCCATTTTCCGCACGTTGGGTGACCTACCCACATTTCTCAGCACCCTGGAACTGCCTCATATTTCCATACCTGACTGGCCCTTCCATCCTTCTATGCCAGGCTTGCCATACATACCTCATTGGCAAAAACAAAGTCGCAAACGCCATCCTGGATCCTCTTCTCGCACAGACCCTGATGATTGATGTCTTCTAGACTGGCTGGTCGTTCATCCTTTTCTTTTTTTGGAAGCGGGAACACCTCCTGCGCTAATCTGGGACTCCTTACGATTTACCTCTCCGAGACTTCCCTGATATTCTTCTTCCATCTACGTACCTTCCAGTCAGTTGTTATTGTTAACCATTATCCCCATTTGGAAGGGTTTACCCTTTTTACCCACGTTGGGTTTTTCCTTCAGAAGATATTAGGCTCCTCATTTTGGAGCTAGAAAATTGGACGCAAGTTATCCATGGGAGACCTTACCCTGAATCATCACTGTCTCTTGCAACTATTGCTCTCCTCATCTGACTTGCCACTGGCCCTTAAGCGTATCCAGTTCCTCCACACTGGAGGTTTTTGTCTGCTGACCACAAATTTTTCTTTCCTTTTTTCCAGGGACATGTGCGCCTGTTTACATACCACTACTGCTTCCATGGCGAGCATAACTGTTTCTTGTATTTTGTTAACGTATGTTTTCTCCCAATGTTATATTATATTGGTTATAATTTTTTTTTCTTTTTTCTACTTTTATCAATGCAGCCTAGTTTATTTACACATATTATCTGCCCTGTAGGTCCCAGGGCTCCTGGAGCTCTCCCATGCTAACCACTAACCCCCCCCCCCACCAGGAATATTCGGTGCTCATACTTGGCACCGTACCGTGGTTTCTAGATGTTTACCATTATACAGTCTTATTTTGTATCTTTGCATTACTGATTACTTGGCACCACCTAGTGGCCTATTTTAGTACTTTCAGTATATTGATTTATATGTTGATGTCAAGGTCCCAGCTTCCCATATCTGCTCTTAACAGCACCTTTAGCTTTACTAATCTGATGGATATGGTTTCTGGGACTCTTCTTCTCTCTCTTTCCCTTTCCTTCTTTGCTACTACCTTTCTGTCTTACATGTCTACTTTTACTTGTTACCTAATCTCTCCCGTCACCCCTCCTCCCCCCCCCCCTTCTGCTGGCGGAAATTGTCTCACGAAGGACTCTCATTGTTTTTTCTTCATCACTCCCAATACACCTCCCCAAAATGGCTGCTACTCCACCTCCTAATCTAGCCTCCTACAATTGTAGAGGCTTTAACACTCCAGAGAAACGTAGCCAGATCCTCTACCACTTCCACAAACAAAAAACCAACATCCTCCTTCTACAGGAAACCCATTTTCGATCTGGCTCAACACCCACGATACGTAATCCTTACTATACTTCCTGGTACCATAGTACCAACCCGATTGCTAAATCCAAAGGGGTCTCTATCGCATTCCATAAATCTTTCCACCCTGAAGTCCTTGACTCTTGTATTGATGACCATGGTTGTTTTGTATTTCTTAAATTAAAATGTAATAATTTTCTTTTCACAGTTGCTAATAAATATGCCCCTAACACTGACCAGGCTCGTTTCCTATCATCCACTCTCACCAGACTAGCCTCCTTTGGAGGTCCCTGTGTTATAGTTGGAGGTGACTTCAATCTGGCTCTGACCCCGTCTGCCGACACTTCTACAGGTAAGTCTTCCATAAGCACAACCTCGCTCTCACACATTAAGTCCCTTCTACATTCCCATCACCTCGTGGACGTGTGGGTCATACATCACCCTACGGACAGAGACTTCACCTATTTCTCCATAGCTCACAACTCATTCAGTAGATTAGACTATTTTCTTATTTCCCAATCCCTCTTAGATACCCCACTACAATCCTCCCTGGGGCATGCCCTTTGGTCTGACCACTCTCCTGTATATTTATCCTTTGCCCGACCCCCACAATCACGTAGAGGGGACTCTTGGCGTCTTAACGACAATCTTTTGCGAGACTCAGTATGTGTCGCTGAAGTTACTAAAGCGATCCAAAATTTTCGTTCTGACCATATAGCGGATACCACCTCTCCACTCAATCAGTGGGAGGCTCTGAAGTGTGTGGTCAGAGGTATCCTAATTCAAAATGGCTCTCGCTCTATTAGATCGGATGACATTCGGCGCCTCCTGACCACCATTTCGGACCTGGAATCCCTCCACAAACAAACTTTGGATCCCTCTACTTTTGTTACTCTAACTCCCGCCGTGATCTTCTCCAACTACTTGACTCTCACTCTCTCATAGCTAGGGACCGCACCCGCAAATTTTATTACTCTATAGCTAACAAATGTGGTCGCCCCATCCCCTTCTTTACCAAACCAGATCAGACCAAAGTTTTTGACTGCAAAGGCATTACCACTTCATTTAAAGATTTCTATTCCCAAGACATATATAATGGAGACGGCGCTACCCGTGATTGACCCCCAGGAATCCACGGATCTGGATGGCCCGCTGGCGGAGCCGGAATTCCTGGGCGTCATCAAGGGGCTAAAGCCGGGCAAGTGCCCTGGGCCCAATGGCTACACTCCGAGGTTTTACAAAACCTTTGCGCATTTTCTGGTCCCATTCCTAACTAGGGCCTTTAATTCCATTGATGACACTACCCACCCCTCCAAAGAACTGTTATCAGCTAATGTATCCATTATACTGAAACCTAATAAAAGATCCTTCCCAATGCAGCAGTTATCGCCCCATCACATTGTTAAATATTGATCTTAAAATTTTCGTCAAAATCCTTGCTAACCGTCTTTCTCCCTCTCTCCCCGGAATCATACATCGAGATCAGATTGGCTTTGTTCCGGGTAGGGAGGCACGAGACAACACTACCAAAACTATCCACCTAATCTCTTATTCTCAATGCCACCATCAACAGGTCTGCCTCCTGTCCTTTGACGCCGAGAAGGCATTCGACTGGGTAAACTGGCGCTTTTTGAAACTTTCAATTGAACAAATCGGGTTGGGATCACCCTTCATTTCTAAAATTATGTCACTATACTCTCACTCCTCTGCTTCGGTCTTGGTTAACGGTACCTCTTCAGCAGCGTTTGACATATCCAACGGGACTTGTCAGGGCTGCTCCCTTTCCCCCCTTCTTTTTGTTATTGTGATGGAGCATCTGGCGTGCGCCATTCGCCAAAATGAATTCCATACAAGGCATATACACGCCATCAGCACACCATAAGCTTTCATTGTATGCCGATGACTTACTCATTTATGCTCGCCAGCCCCATATATCTCTCCCTTCACTTTTTTTGGAATTCCAACGCTTTGGTAAGCTAAGCAATTTTAAACTGAACATCTCCAAGACTGAGGCCCTTAACATTTCTCTCCCTGCATCTACCATGTCCACACTCCACTCCAACTATTCATCTTCATTGTCAGACCAAGGGCATCACTTATCTAGGAGTAACAATACCGGTTAACCTTTCCAATCTTTTTACATTAAACTATATTCCCCTCCTTTCCTGTCTCCGAAAAGATTTAGCTTCCGGGGGGGACAAAACTATACCTTGGTTTGGACGCATCAACACTCTCAAGATGGACACTTTGCCCAAACTGCTCTATCTATACCAGACCATACCCAAATCTTTTTTTTTTTTATCTGCCCTGCTCTCTCTTTCCATCCGCTTTTTGTGAAACAAAGGATTATCTAGAATCAAATATAAAATTACTCGCATGGCCAAAATTGCAGGGTGGTACAGGCTTACCAGATTATGAGCTGTACCACAAAGCTACATTGATGGCACGTATCCTGGAATGGTTCCCACGACCTTTTCAAAAAGCGTCGGTTATGGTTGAACAGGATATGTCTCCTGTTGATTTAAGGGCTCTCCTTTGGGGTTACAAGAATAATTTACCGGCCTTAGCCAACATCTCACCTCTAACTACAGCTGCCCTTGTGCTCTGGTATAGGAGAGGACTCTGCGAGATTCTGTCTTCAGATCCATCCCCCTTATCATCACTGTTTGATAATCCAGCCTTTCCACAAAGTATAGGGGCCCATGCTTTAGGCTCTTTCCTCCACACCTCTTGGCCACAAGCCCATTCCTTCATTCATGCGGACAATGGAACTCCAAATGTCCCGGCGGGAAACCAGGACTGGCTCACCTCCCTACACCTCACTACTTTCACCAAACTCCTTTTTCTGCTCCTCTCAGACTCATCGCTCACTGACTGAATTTGAACACCTGGGCTCTCTCCAAGAATTACCTAGACATTTACGCTCACATATTTACAGCCTTCAAGCCCTCACACAAACTGACTTACCCACTTACACTAGAATGTGGTCGGCAGACTTGGGAAAGACCATCTCCAGAGCAGATTGGCAGACTGCATTCCATTTCGCACACAAGTCCTCAATCTCTTGTTACTCACAAGAGAAAAATTTTAAGGTGTTGTCAAGATGGTACAGGGACCCCGCCACAGTACGAAAAATATTACACTCCATCTATCTGTTGCCGATACTATGCAGCAACAGGTACATATCTTCATGTCTGGTGGGAGTGTGATCGGATCCGACCCTTCTGGACACAGGTATCCCAGGCATATGAAAAAATTTATGACAATCCTTTGCAACTACTGTGAAAAAATGTAGTGCATGAATTGTGAAAAAAGTCCCCCGTCCGGGAAACAGCTCGATAATAACACTTAATAAATAGTGTCCACATCAAAAAAATTACTCATAAGTCTCACAACATGGGTGAATAAAGTCCAATAAGTGATTAAAAAATTTTATGTGTAAAGTGTCCCAGTGGGAATGGTAAGTGAATGTGTACAACAGCAAATGTTCAAACACAGGTAGATCTTTAAGTCTTCCAGAGGAACTGTATCCAACAACTGCATAAATCTTGGTAAAAATGGTGTGTAATGCCCCGTACACACGGTCGGACTTTGTTCGGACATTCCGACAACAAAATCCTAGGATTTTTTCCGACAGATGTTGGCTCAAACTTGTTTTGCTTACACACGGTCGCACAAAGTTGTCGGAATTTCCGATCGACAACCACGCGGTCACGTACACCACGTACGACGAGACTAGAAAAGGCCGGTTCAGAACCAAGCGCGGCACCCTTTGGGCTCCTTTTGCTAATCTCGTGTTAGTAAAAGTTTGGTGAGAGACGATTCGCGCTTTTTCAGACTCGTGGCTTTCAGATCGTTTTCTGCCGTTCAGTTTGTGCTTGTGGGTTTGTATCTGCTCTTCAGTGCGTGCAGTCAGTTTGTATCAGAGTTTTCTGTGTGATCTTGCCTGCTCGTTGCTGTTTTTCAGGTCGCTCTTCACAGGCCTTGCTGTTCTTCAGTGCGTTCTGTTACTTCGTTCTGAGCAGCCGACCGTTTTCTAGCCATGTTTCATATGCGTACTCCTCGTACAGTTCGTGCTGTGCGGGGGTTTGGTGTTGGGGTCCTGACCTTGACACAAGTCCAGTCCATGAACAGGGTGGGGAGGAGTTCATGGACCAAAAATTGGTTGCTTCAGCGTGACCAGTTCTCTCATATGCCTTTGCTCCGTGAGATCCGTGAGAATAATCCTAATGATTTCAGGAACTTTCTCAGGATGACGGACCCCGTGTTTCACCGTTTGTTGGCTTTGCTGACCCCCTATATCAGCAGGCAGGATACCTGCATGAGGCAAGCCATCACTCCGGAGCAGAGGTTGGTCGCTACCTTGCGGTATTTGGCCACAGGGAGAAGCCTGCAGGACCTCAAGTTCTCGACAGGCATCTCCCCCCAGGCTCTTCTTTGTGGACATTTACTGCTTGTGTTTGTTTTAGCTGACCCTGACAGAAATGTGTGGAGTGCAGAAAATGTCGTGATTGTGTAACCTTATACAAAGCACTGTTGGCTGTTATTTACTAAATGCAAAGACACTTTTCACTACAAGTGCACTTGCAACTGCACTGAAACTGCACTTGTAGTGCAAAGTGGATTTGCCCTTAGGAAATTACCCCCATTTTCTCATAAAACAACAATTACATCACCCCAAAAGTGTTGTAGTGTGAGACAATAATCCACACATTCTTGATGAACAATCTTTTTAATACCTGCACAATCACATGTGCATTTACCAAAGGTTTTTCTGACAAACCAACATGTTTGTTGTATACCAATTTTTGTGGTGTCATTATCCAAAATCAAAATGTCCATTTTATAGAAAACAGGCCTGTGTAAAACCAACAAGAAAGACACAAATCTTGATCTTACAAAGTTCACATTTGGTAGAACTGGAAGGCAATATCAGACATGAGTATTTAGGAACTGTGTTTGATATAGCGTTCAGATGGGGGGAAATCACCCCTGGAAAAGCCAAATTTGGAAGATGCACACAAATTTCCCAATGTCAACATGTGCTAGCTGCCATCACGGGGGATCAAGGGATGTGTTTTGGGGGAGAAAGCCCTTCCTCACCGCTACTTTATAATTGAGGAAGGGGTTGCACCCCCAAAACGCGTCCATTGATCTCCTGTGATGGCAGATAGCACATGTTGGCACACTGTGTGCATCCTCCAAATTTGGCTTTGGGAAAAATCACAAAAAGATTTAGCACATTGTAGCACACAAAAGAAGAAAGTGATTTGGAGGGGCTTTAAACTCGCCCCAAAACATCAATGATGTTTTTATATTTTGGAATAACATCATTGATGTTTTGCTTGATGTTTTCCAATTGTAAATTACACCCCATGATCTCCCCGATCAGGATCTGGGCACTTTCGGATGTGAAAGGATCTGGATCCACAACCTCACGATCACCTAAAAAGAGAGGAAACCCAAAATAAATTAGGTTTCAAAAAAATGCCACAATCCATCTCTTATCTGAGCCTGTGGTCGCAGACACTCACCTGTTGTGGTAACTACTTCCACCACGTCTTCATCCTCCTGCTCATCTTGTGTTGGGGGGATTTCCCCTTCTTCCAGAGGGGGGGGGGGGGGCTCTGGTCTCCTCGGATGAGGGGTGTCCTCCGAGTCTTTTCTCCCCTATGTAAAACAAAAATGGTATAATTAGCACACAGATATTTAATGTCAGAACTATAAAGATGAAACATTGCTTGGAAGTGGGGTACAATTGTCTATTTTAGCCGAGTTCCAAGATGTAGCTTTTTTAGTGTCCTTTGTCAAGCTGCAATACTTTACCTGTTTGGTAAAAGCTTCACAGATGTAGCCCCCCCTATAGTATACCCTGGAGCACCTGTGTGGCCCCCCTAATAAAAATGGTGTTCTGGGGTCCCACACTAGTGCTCCAGTGTCCAGATGTGAAAACAGCTACTCAGTGTCCTCTCCTTACACACAATCTAGTTTGCATTTCATTCTAGTAACAAAGCCATCTACACAACACAATTCTTTGAAGACAAGTATAGGGCGTCAAAATGGTGGCCAAATGCATATGGCCTAAACAATGGTATTTTATCGTCCGAAATAACAATGTGTGATCCGAACGAATAATGTGCCCATGAACATGAAAGTTGCCATTTTAAACTGTACAACAGTTCCTAAAAGCACATGGAGCAGCACGAACGTAATAAACATAAAGAATAGGAACACAGCACAACTACTTACTTTTTTGCAGCAATCTCCGGATCTTTCTGTACTGCTCGTGTTCTCGTAATTTCAGGTCCGACCACCGCTTCCTGAGCTGATCTTTCGATAGTCGTACCCCGAATTTCCGGTGCAGACTCCTGACCACTTTCGCCATGATCTTGGCCTTTCGGACATTGCGGTTGGGGTAAGGCCCATACTTTCCATCATAGTCGGCCTTCTTCAGGATGTCCACCATTTCCAACATCTCCCCAAAGGACATATTTGAGTCCTTTAATCTCCTTCTGGATCGGGACGTTTCAGGCTCCAGCCTTTCCTCCTCCTCCTCCTCGTTGCTACAATTAGCACGATCCTGCTGTCTATCCGCCATGTGCTCTTCCCCCACTGCGCCGAACGAAAAGGGGCGGGGAATAGACTAGAAAGAACGTCAGGGGCGGGCGGAGTTATACGCATGCGCAGTGTGTATAAATCGTAACGCGCGCGTCTTACGTACGATCTGTGAGCGGAGGAAGGAGCATCGGAGACGCCGATCGTGCTAACGCAGGTAGGATCTAAACTTGGGCCTATACTGCTTCGAAATGGAAGCCTATATTGTAACAAGATTAGGGGAGTTTGGCCTGACATTAGGCTTTGTCTTGTGTTGTGTCTTACATAGAAAATGGATGGGTTCAACGACCACAATTTCCTGCCCCTGTTCATAGACAAGTACAGGGAGCTGCCCTGTCTGTGGCAAGTGAGACACCCCCACTATAATCACAAACAGAAGAGGCAGGCAGCGCTGGAGAAACTGCTGGAGTTGGTGAAGCCGGTGGTCCCCACAGCAACCATCCCTTATTTGAAAGCTAAAATTGGTGGCCTGAGGAGCACATATCTGAGGGAGCGCAAGAAGGTCACAGATTCCCAGAGGTCCGGAGCTGCAGCAGATGACGTTTATGTCCCCAGGCCGTGGTACTATGAGAGACTGCGATTTCTGTCAGACCACACTGAAGTCAGGGAATCCCTCTCTACTCTTCCTTCCACTCT
The DNA here is from genome assembly GCF_042186555.1 of Aquarana catesbeiana. NCBI lineage: Eukaryota > Metazoa > Chordata > Amphibia > Anura > Ranidae > Aquarana > Aquarana catesbeiana. The sequence goes on along the minus strand of NC_133332.1, from coordinate 150,065,653 downwards.
TCCTTCCACCCCAGCTGAGGCTTCCGATGTCCAACCTGGGCCTTCCAGCCAGGAAGAAATGGAGGAGCCCAGCTGGAGTCAGGTATAGCATTCTTCTACAGATTTCTGGTCAATAAATAAATGATGTTTATTAGATGTTATTATTGATCACTAATTGCTGATTAAAAAAAGTGCTTTACATATCAATAGACAGTAGTGGGCACCCAAAATTGGGAAAAGAATGAAAACTGCTGGGCTCAGAAGGATAGTCTGTTATATTTGTTAACATTCAATTTGCAGCAGTCAGGAGGTGAAAATTGTGTGTGATTGATGTAAAAAATACTAAAACTATGTCCCTTTTTCATACACAGGAAGACCTCAGCCAGGAGGAGGCTGTGGAATGTGGCAGTCAGGAGGAGGCGGGGATTATTAGTGTCAGCCAGGAGGAGGCGGGGATTAGTGGCAGCCAGGAGGAGGCGGGGCTAAGTGGCAGCCAAGAGAAGCCTGGGACAAGTCGCAGCCTGACTGAGTCTCAGGTCCCTCCCCTCCGCCTGCCATATAAACGAGCCAGGAAGGCCACTCCGAGTCCCGTGCAGGATTCAGCGTACAGGCTGATCCAGGAGGCTTCGGCGTCCCTCCGAGCCTTCCCCAGTCCTGAAGAGGCCTTTGCCTGCATGGCTGCCACAAAATTGCAGGGCATGCAGGAGGGTCAACGCAAGATCTCTGAGGACCTGATTTATAAAGTCCTTCGTAAGGGGGAGAGTGGGGAACTGACACACAAGACGGATGTCATTGAGAGGGACGATCCTCCTCCTCCTCCTCCTCCTGCTGCCACAACTCCACCACCACAGCCAAAGCCTGTAAGGAAGCGTGGAAGGAAGACCTGAGAGTGATGACCCTGGGTTCAGTCTGGTCTGACAGAAGATGCAGTCTCTCGTATGACCACAGCCTGGGGACACAGATGTCATCTGCTGCTTTCCGGATCTCTGGGACTTCTGGACCAGACTGCCCTCCCTTATGATATGGACTCCTCAGGCCACCAATTTTGCTTTTAAATAGTTGATGTCTGCCCCAGGGGTCCAAGGCTTCACCCACTTCTGCAGTTTCTCCAGCGTTGCCTCCCTCTTTGTTTATAGTTGTGACCCCTTAATAAAATTTTTTTGGGTAAATTCTACTCTCCTGTGTGTGTTTTCATCCAAAAAGGACAGTTTGTTGGTGACGATTCAGGTACATTTCTAAAGTACAATGTGAAATTAACAAGAGACAACAACACCAAACAATCTCCTACAGATTAAATAGAACAACATATTAGTGGTGTTGTGGGAACTTGTCACCAAAAACACACACAAACATTTTCGGGAATACAAATCAAAATCACCAAAAAAATAAAAAATAAAAAAGAGAAACACAAAAAAAGAATCTACATTAAAGTCCAAAAAAAAAAAAAATTTTGTTGTCAGATGTGAGAAATCAAAATATATTGAGGGAATCACGATAAATAGTAAGGAAATAAGTTTGTGAGAAGTGTGTGTGAATATGAGCAGCAAAACTACTTAATTCTTGTCACATTATAACGAAGAAGAGAGTGCGCTGTATTAAACCATTTTGAACATTGCAGCGTGACGAAAGTACTGTATCCATTCCGAACGCTACGTTTACCAGAACGAGCTGTCCCGTGTCGGAATTTCTTCTGAGCATGCGTGGCACTTTGTGCGTCGGAACAGGCCACACACGGTCGGAATTGACGCGATTGGATTTTGTTGTCGGAAAATTTTATCTCCTGCTGTCCAACTTTGTGTGTCGGAAAATCCGATGGAAAATGTCCGATGGCGCCCACACACGGTCGGAATTTCCGACAACACGCTCCGATCGGACATTGTCCATCGGAAAATCCGACCGTGTGTACGGGGCATAAGAAACTCTTACCAGATACATTGGACTCCCTTGTCAGCGACAGGGAATCACTCGAGCAGATTGCCTCTCAAGGCCTGGAAGCGGACATCACGGCTCAGGGAACCTTCTATATCAAACTAACAGCATCCTCCTTGTTGCCCATTTTTGTTTTTATATTTTGTGATCACATTTTTATTGTAATCAGGCTTTTTAGCAATAAAAAAACCCACCGTGCTTTGACCATCTTGTGTGAGGACCTACCTGGCGGCCCCGGGAGATCCATGCAAAGTTTGATATAGAAGGTTCCCTGAGCCGTGATGTCCGCTTCCAGGCCTTGAGAGGCAATCTGCTCGAGTGATTCCCTGTCGCTGACAAGGGAGTCCATTGTATCTGGTAAGAGTTTCTTACACACCATTTTTACCAAGATTTATGCAGTTGTTGGATACAGTTCCTCTGGAAGACTTAAAGATCTACCTGTGTTTGAACATTTGCTGTTGTACACATTCACTTACCATTCCCACTGGGACACTTTACACATAAAATTTTTTAATCACTTATTGGACTTTATTCACCCATGTTGTGAGACTTATGAGTAATTTTTTTGATGTGGACACTATTTATTAAGTGTTATTATCGAGCTGTTTCCCGGACGGGGGACTTTTTTCACAATTCATGCGCTACATTTTTTCACAGTATTTGTTTGGTTGTTGTCACTTTGTATGTAGCGGCTCCTTATGTTTACTTTCATTCACTTTTCTTAGCGCAGTGTATACATTTAATTCATTTTGCACTCAATCCTTTGCAACTGACTCCTGAAATAGCTCTTCTCTCTATCCTACCAGGATCAATCGCTTCTCAAAAACGTTGCCTACTACACTTTTTCCTGTCTGCTGCTCGCCAACTCATACCTCTTTTTTGGAAGACAACTACCATCCCCTCGTTGGCGCTTTGGACCTCCACCATGAATGATATTATGCGTATGGAGGAAATTGGCGCTAGACAATGATACCTACGATAAATTTACAGTATTATGGTCGGTCTGGCGGCGCTTCTCCTCCTCAGATACGCTAGTTACATTGCTCCCTGCCCCCCCGAATCCAGCTTCCTCCATAATTTGAATGCTCTCTGAACCCTATTACAATCCCATAACTGACATACCAGAGTCCTTCCTCTCCTTTCCCCGCCAGCAGATCCCCCTTTCCCTCCCACATTTTTCTTTCTTTTGCCTTTAGTCCTACTTCTCCTCCTTTGTCTTCTCTTTTTCCATCTTACCATGCTATGGTTTGACATAACTCGTTTATATGACTTCTATTGCTTTTAAGGTTACCAGCCTTGCTGTGGGCGATGGCCATTTGGCATGCTGGTTATCCTTTTACAGTACAATATTTTATGTCAACTGTATTATTTCCTTTTGTTACTTTATACCAATAAAAACATTTTCAACTCTAAATCATGCAGTCTTGATCAATGTTTAGATTTCAACTTCCTAAAGCCCCACACACAGGGGCCGAATGCTAGGCAACACTGGTCGGCTCAATAAAAACCGGCCTGTATGTGTGTGGCAGCCGGTCCAACAGAAGCCGGCCGCTTGGTGCAGGGGGTGGTGCATTTTGCAGGGGGTACACATTTGCAACTTGGCTCTTTCTCAAAGTGGCGATTTCTACAAGTGAAATGCACTTCTGACTCTGCACTTATCACTCATCATCTGACTGTCTGATCTGAAAATATCATCTTTGTCCTCCCACAGGTATGCTCCTACTGCTACAACTCCAGCCAGAATCGCATTAGTGAAATCTGTCTCCTATGTCTCTTAACTCTGGTATGCTCCTACTGCTACAACTCCAGCCAGAATTGCATTAGTGAAATCTGTCTCCTATGTCTCTTAACTCTGGTATGCTCCTACTGCTACAACTCCAGCCAGAATCATAGTTACATAGTTACATATAGTTACATAGTAGGTGAGGTTGAAAAAAGACACAAGTCCATCAAGTCCAACCTATGTGTGTGATTATGTGTCAGTATTACATTACATATCCCTGTATGTTGCGGTCATTCAGGTGATTATCTAATAGTTTCTTGAAGCTATCAATGCTCCCCGCTGAGACCACCGCCTGTGGAAGGGAAGTCCAAAACTTGCCGCTCTTACAGTAAAGAACCCTCTACGTAGTTTAAGGTTAAACCTCTTTTCTTCTAATTGTAATGAGTGGCCACGAGTCTTATTAAACTCTCTTCTGCGAAAAAGTTTTATCCCTATTGTGGGGTCACCAGTACAGTATTTGTAAGTTGAAATCATATCCCCTCTCAAGCGTCTCTTCTCCAGAGAGAATAAGTTCAGCGCTCACAACCTTTCCTCATAACTAATATCCTCCAGACCCTTTATTAGCTTTGTTGCCCTTCTTTGTACTCGCTCCATTTCCAGTACATCCCTCCTGAGGACTGGTGCCCAGAACTGGACAGCATACTCCAGGTGCGGTCGGACCAGAGTCTTGTAGAGCGGGAGAATTATCGTTTTATCTCTGGAGTTGATGCCCCTTTTAATGCATGCCAATATTCTGTTTGCTTTATTAGCAGCAGCTTGGCATTGCATGCCATTGCTGAGCCTATGATCTACTAGGACTCCCAGGTCCTTTTCCATCCTAGATTCCCCCAGAGGTTCTCCCCCCAGTGTATAGATTGCATGCATATTTTTGCCACCCAAATGCATTATTTTACATTTTTCTACATTGAACCTCATTTGCCATGTAGTCGCCCACCCCATTAATTTGTTCAGGTCTTTTTGCAAGGTTTCCACATCCTGCGGAGAAGTTATTGCCCTGCTTAGCTTAGTATCGTCTGCAAATACAGAGATTGAACTGTTTATCCCATCCTCCAGGTTGTTTATAAACAAATTAAATAGGATTGGTCCCAGCACAGAACCCTGGGGAACCCCATTACCCACCCCTGACCATTCTGAGTACTCCCCATTTATCACCACCCACTGAACACGCCCTTGTAGCCAGTTTTCAATCCATGTACTCACCCTATGGTCCATGCCAACGGACCTTATTTTGTACAGTAAACGTTTATGGGGAACTGTGTCAAATGCTTTTGCAAAATCCAGATACACCACGTCTACGGGCCTTCCTTTATCTAGATGGCAACTCACCTCCTCATAAAAGGTTAATAGATTGGTTTGGCAAGAACGATTCTTCATGAATCCATGCTGATTACTGCTAATAATATCGTTCCCTATTACTAAAATCTTGTATATAGTCCCTTATCATCCCCTCCAAGAGTTTACATACTATTGATGTTAGGTTAACTGGTCTGTAATTCCCAGGGATATTTTTTGGGCCCTTTTTAAATATTGGTGCTACATTGGCTTTTCTCCAATCAGCTGGTACCATTCCAGTCAATAGACTGTCTGTAAAAATTAGGAACAACGGTCTGGCAATCACCTGACTGAGTTCCCTAAGTACCCTCAGATGCAAGCCATCTGGTCCTGGTGATTTATTAATGTTAAGTTTCTCAAGTCTAATTTTAATTCCGTCCTCCGTTAACCATGGAGGTGCTTCCTGTGTTGTGTCATGAGGATAAACACTGCAGTTTTGGTTACTGAAGCCCCCCGATTCACTCGTGAAGACTGATCAGAAGAATAAATTCAATACCTTTGCCATCTCCCCATCCTTTGTAACCAGATGTCCTTCCTCATTCTTTATGGGGCCAATATGGTCTGTCCTCCCTTTTTTACTGTTTACATACTTAAAGAATTTCTTGGGATTTTTTTTGCTCTCCTCCGCTATGTGTCTTTCATGTTCTATCTTAGCCGTCCTAATTGCACCCTTACATTTCTTATTGCATTCTTTATAAAGTCTGAATGCTGAGGATGATCCCTCAACCTTGTATTTTTTGAAGGCCTTCTCCTTTGCTTTTATATGCATTTTTACATTGGAGTTAAGCCATCCAGGAAATTTGTTCGCTCTTTTAAATTTATTACCCAATGGGATACATTGGCTAATGCCCTTATTTAATATGCTCTTAAAGCAAACCCATCTCTCCTCCGTATTCTTTGTTCCTAATAATTTATCCCAATTTATGCCTTTTAGCAAGGTTTGTAGTTTAGGGAAGTTGGCTCTTTTGAAATTCAGTGTCTTTGTGTTCCCTTCATGTTTCCTATTTGTGTGATTTATACTGAAACTAATTGACCTGTGATCGCTGTTACCTAAATTGCCCCGTATTTCCACATCTGTGATCAGGTCTGTATTGTTGGTAATCAGTAGATCCAGTAATGTTTTATTTCTAGTTGGTGCGTCTACCATCTGACCCATAAAATTGTCCTGCAAGACATTAAGGAACTGGCGAGCCTTAAATGAATCGCATTAGTGAAATCTGTCTCCTATGTCTCTTAACTCTGGTATGCTCCTACTGCTACAACTCCAGCCAGAATCGCATTAGTGAAATCTGTCTCCTATGTCTCTTAACTCTGGTATGCTCCTACTGCTACAACTCCAGCCAGAATCGCATTAGTGAAATCTGTCTCCTATGTCTCTTAATTCTGGTATGCTCCTACTGCTACAACTCCAGCCAAAAACTGAAACACTGCTATCTTTTTTTCTTATGTGTCTCTAATAATGCTGGTATGTTATTTTTACTTAACTGTCTGTAGACCTGTCCACATTACAATGCTTTATTATCTCCCTTGTCTTAACCAAAATTATGGCTCTCCTAACTTTAGTGCCCTCTTGCTAGTCTGTTTGTGACTTAAGAATTTTGCCCTATTAACCAGCCAAGCTTTATAACCTCTTGATTGCTAATTGAAATCCGCCCACACCCTACCCCTATCAGTATATATTTAAGCTTCTCTTGGGGGAAGCATTTGCAGGGGGTACACATTTGCAACTTGGCTCTTTCTCAAAGTGGCGATTTCTACAAGTGAAATGCACTTCTGGCTCTGCACTTCAGGGAAGGCACAAAGCGAAAGGACACAAGATAAACACTTTAAAAAACAGCACACAGACATCAGGTGAACTAGTTTACTCCTTTAGCTCTTTTTCCTTGGAACATGCTTTCTCTACCACTGCTTTTGACAACTCTGTCCTCCATCCTAAAACTATCTCTCCTTCACCCCTCTTCTCCCCCCCACAGCATATATATATCACCCTCACTCCTGTCCTGTCCTTATTACTGCACCCACCAACTCCTGCTAATTCTAAATCCACATACACTAAAAATCTCCAAGACCCTGGGGCATGTCACTTCATATAAATCCCACTCCCATATTACCTCCCTCACCCTCTTGCCTCTCCTAACCTCTGGAGATATATCCCCAAACCCTGTGCCTCCATCATTTAACTGTACCCCATGCACCCATCACCCTGCACCCTCTGGCAGCAGCCGCCGCAATCAACACAATTTAATTCCCATTTCTATTCTTCCCAAATCCAGACTCCCTTTCTCTTGTGCCCTTTGGAACTCGCGCTCTGTCTGCAACAAGCTCACCTCTCTCCATGACCTCTTTATTGCCAACTCATTTATCCTACTCGCCATTATCGAAACCTGGCTCCACGAATCCGACACTGCATCTTCTGCTGTCCTATCCCATGGTGGTCTTCTCTGGACTCACTCCCCCAGATCCAGCGGATGTAAGGGAGGAGGTGTCGGAATCCTTCTAGCCCCACATAGCACCTTTCAGGTACTTCAGCCACCTCCCTCTCTGTCACTCTCCTCTTTCGAAGCACACTGTATTCGCCTTTTCACTCCAATTTCTCTAAGGATATCTGTGATCTACAGGCCCCCTGGACCAGTATCAACCTTTCTTGAAGACTTCTCTGCCTGGCTACCCTACTTTCTTTCTTCTGAAATCCCCACTATCATTCTCGGGGACTTCAACATCCCTATTAATACTAACACTCCTTCCACTTCCAAACTTCTCAGCCTAACATCCTCCTTTGACCTGAAGCAGTGGATACATGCTCCAACTCACTCACAAGGCAATATCCTTAACCTCGTGTTCTCTCACCTTTGCACTCCATGCAACCTCTCTAACTATCCATCCCCTCTCTCTGATCACCACCTTATTAGTTTCACTCTCTCCCTCTCCTTCACCTCCTCTCCCTCCAACCACCTTAAAGTTACCCGCAGAAACCTACGTCATCTCAACCCTTCTCTTCTCTACTCTGCCATCAACAACCTCTATGACGAAATCTCTCCCCTATCCTGCACCAACCTAGCCACTTCTGTGTACAAACGCTTCACTTCTAGCCTCACTGAACTCACTTGCCTCCCTCACTACACACAGAATCAGGCCCAGACCCCTTCAACCTTGGCAAACAGATGATACTAGAAGTCCGAAAAAACGTAGTCGTGCTCTGGAGCGCCTGTGGCGTAAGACTAAGTCCCAGAGAGATTTCTACCAATATAAATCTGCCCTCCAAAAATACAACTCCAGCCTCCTCTCTGCCAAGCAGACCTATTTTACCACTCTCATTAGCAACTTATCATCCTGTCCCCATCAACTCTTCTCCACTTTCAACTCTCTACTTCATCCTCCACCGCCTCCACCCGCCAACTCACTCACTGCACAGGAGATCGCCAATCACTTCAAACAGAAGATTGATACTATTCGCGCTGAGATCTCTACTGTGCCGACACCCTCCACGCTTTACACTTCATGCCCACAGGCACAATCATTATTTCCCTCTTTCAACCCCACCACTACAGACGAAGTTGCTAAACTACTTGCTAATGTCCACCTTACCACCTGCCCTCTGGATCCTGTTCCCTCACAAATGCTACGTTCACCCTCTGGCCCTATACTACACTCACTAACCCACATCTTCAATCTCTCCCTCTCTTCTGGCATCTTCCCTAACTCTCTAAAACATGCACTTGTCAGACCCATACTTAAAAAGCCCTCACTGGACCCATCCAATCTTAACAACCTACGCCCCATCTCCTTGCTCCCCTTCTTATCCAAACTCCTCGAACGTCTGGTCTACAACCGACTGGGCGTCCACCTCGCTGATAATGGCCTTCTCGATCCCCTTCAGTCTGGATTTCGTCCTCAACACTCCACAAAAACTGCTCTCCTAAAACTAACAAACGATCTACTAACGGCCAAAGCCAATCGACACTATTCTGTACTCCTACTCCTGGACCTCTCTGCTGCCTTTGATACGGTTGACCACCCCCCCTCCTCTACACTACACACCTTTGGTCTCCGTGACTGTACACTTCGCTGGTTCTCTTCCTACTTATCCAACCGCACCTTTAGCGTTTCTTATAACTCTACTTCCTCCTCTCCTTTTCCTTTCTCTGTTGGGGTCCCTCAGGGTTCTGTTCTTGGACCTCTACTATTTTCAATCTACACTGCCTCCCTGGGTCAACTGATAGCCTCCCATGGCTTCCAATACCACCTCTACGCTGATGACACCCAAATCTATTTCCCTACCCCTCAGCTCACTCCCTCTGTCTCCTCACGTATCAGTAATTTACTCTCAGATATATCAGTCTGGATGTCTCACCACTTCCTTAAACTCAATCTAGCCAAAACCGAACTTCTAATTTTTCCTCCCCCCTATGCCTCTTCCCCTGATCTCTCTGTCAAAATCGATGGCACAACTATAAGCCCATCCCCAAATGCCAAGGTTCTAGGTGTAGTCCTAGATTCTGAACTCTCCTTCAAGCAACACATCCAATCACTGTCCAAATCCTGCCGCCTTAACCTCCACAACATCTCCAAAATACGCCCCTTTCTAACCAATGACACAACAAAGCTCTTAATTCACTCGCTGGTCATCTCTTGCCTTGACTACTGCAACTCCCTTCTCATTGGCTTACCTCTACATAGTCTATCACCTCTTCAATCCATTATGAACGCCGCTGCCAGACTCATCCACCTTATCAATCGCTCTGTGTCTGCCACTCCTCTCTGTCAATCCCTCCACTGGCTTCCGCTCGGCCAAAGAATTCAATTCAAAATTCTAACAACTACGTACAAAGCCATCCACAATTTCGCCCCCAGCTACATCACTTGCTTAGTCTCTAAATACCAACCTACTCGCTCTCTTCGTTCCTCTCAAGACCTCCTGCTCTCTAGCTCCCTTGTCACCTCCTCCCATGCTCGCCTCCAGGCCGTTTCCAAAGCCTCTCCAATCCTATGGAACTCCTTACCCCAATCTGTCCGCTTATCTCCTACTTTATTAGCTTTCAGAAGATCCCTGAAAACCCTTCTCTTCAGAGAAGCCTATCCTACCCACACCTAACAACTGTACTTTCATTTTTTTTCCATCAGCTCATCCCCCACAGTTATTACCTTTTGTCTCCACTTGACCCTCCCTTCTAGATTGTAAGCTCTAACGAGCAGGGCCCTCTGATCCCTCCTGTATTGATTTGTATTGTAAGTGTACTGTCTGCCCCATGTTGTAAAGCGCTGTGCAAACTGTTGGCGCTATATAAATCCTGTATAATAATAATAATAATAATAATAATAATAATGAGCATGCTGGAAAACAAGCAGCTAATTGGCTCCCGATCAGCCGCCCCCGTCAAAACACAACATCTCACTGTGGGGAGATCACTGTACTAAACGGCGGGTCATTAGTACAGCGGCTCCAACCAGAGCTGGCAGTCTTTTTTCGTTCAACCCGCTGGGTTGAACGGAAGAAAACTCTTATGCCGGCGTACAGACGATCAGAATTTCTGACAACCAAACCGTGGATTTTTTTCCGATGAATATTGGCTCTAACTTATCTTGCATACACACAGTCGCACAAATGTTGTTGGAAATTCAGATTGGCAAGAACACGCTGACGTACAACACGTACGACGGCACTATAAAAAGGAATTTCAGTGCGTGTTGTGAGTTCCTATCTGTTTTTCAGTGCGTTCTTGTCCGCTCATTTCTGATTTTCAGCTCGCTCTTCTCAGGCCTTTCTGATTTTCAGTGTGTTCGGTTAGTTCGTTTTGACCAGCTGACCATTTTGAAGCCATGTTGCGGTTACGTACTCGTCATAGAATTCCTGCTATGCAGGGGCTTGGTGTTGGGGTTCCTACTTTGACCCGAGTCCAGTCCATGAACAGGGTGAGGAGGAGTTCATGGACAAAGAATTAGTTACTCCAGCGTGACCAATTCTCTCACATGCCTTTGTTGTGGGAGATCCAGGAGAATAATCCTGATGATTTCAGGAATTATCTCTGGAAGACGGACCCCATTTTTCACTGTCTGTTGGCTGTGATGTCCCTATTTTACGAAGCAGGACACCTGCATGCGGCAAGCCATCACTCCGGAACAAAGGCTAGTCGCCACCTAGCGGTACTTGGCGATGGGGAGAAGTCTGCAGGACATCAAGTTCTCGACAGGCATCTCCCCCCAGGCTCTGGGAATCATTATTCCAGAGACCTGTTCTGCCATCATACAGGTCCTGCAGAAGCACTATATTAAGGTAAGTTTTATCCTTTAATATCACAGTCTATGTATGTAATGTTTGCTAATGTATTGTATTTATTTCATCATTCCCTAATTACCATGAATGTAATATGCTGTGAATGTCCTCTTTGTCCTCATGCATGCTGGAAGCTTTTAAAGTTCTTTTTTGTCCTTCATGCATATTTGCCTTCACTAACCTCCCCAGCATGCTATCCTGGGCCCATACACACATAGCCTAGTCACTTAACAATGTATTTTGTCAGCTCCATTGTAGTGCTTTACCCTAAACACCCCCTAAAATGTGTACAAATGTTATTTTTGTCCTTAAATTCATGCATAGCGCAAGAGGCTTTTTTTGGGGGGGGGCCCAAACTCATTTGGAACCGTCCCTCCCTCCCAACCGTTAAGTCAACCGATACCAATCCTCTATCTGCTGACTTTGCCATACCCATACACACTATACCTACCTCTTTTGTTGTCAGATTTATGGATGAATTCACCAAAGCATGTAGTGCAAGGGCCTGCCTGAATACTTTCAAATGGTACTGTTTAAAGTTTTGCTCTCCTATCATCTTGATAGGTAATTGCAGAATGTAAAATTGTGCTTCAATTTGGACAGTGTGTATTCATATTTTTATATTCAGACAATTCTTACCTGTCCAGTGGACTGCCAATAGTGTAACTAAGGAGGGGCTGGCCAAAGTAACACACATTATTTATGCATTCAGCTCTCAATGAAGTGGAGAGGGTTACCTGTCCAAAACACCCCCCCCACCATAAAGTGTTCACAATGGGCCATCAGAGGGTATGAGGAATCTGATAAGTGGAACTTCTACTTTTGTCTTTAAATACTCCTTAAAATAAATGTTATACTGATGTTGGCCAAGAATATTTCAACCCCACAGGAATGGCAGACTCTGGCATCTAAGTTTGCCCAGCGGTGGGACTTTCCCAACTGCGGAGGGGCAATCGATGGGAAACACATCCACATCTTCCCACCCCCCCGGGGTCACACTATTATAATTACAAGGGGTTTAATAGTATAGTGATGTTGGCAGTGGTGTCAGCGACATACGAGTTCCTGTATGTGGACGTGGGGAAGAATGGCCAAATGTTGGATGGTGGAGTCATCGCCCAGACAGAGTTTTACAGACGGCTCCAGAATGGTGGCTTGGGCTTGCCACCTGCAGAAGACAACGTGACTGGTCTTCCGTTTGTGTTCGTCATTGATAAAGTGTTTGGGCTGGGAGACCATCTGATGAGGCCATTCCCGATGAGGACCCTCACCCTGGAGCACAGGGTTTTTAACTACCGGCTGGCCAGAGACAGAAGAGTGGTGGAGAATGCTTTCGGCATAATGGCCAGCCTGTTCCGCCTATTTCTAACACCCATATACATGGCAGAAATAGGCAGAAAAACTCAACCATATAGTGCTTGCCTGCTGCATTTTGCACAATTTCCTACATAAAAATGCTATGAACTATGTGGCCTCAGTTGGGCCTGAGGCCGGATTTCCAGATCAAGTAAACCTGATGGCACTTGAAGCTGGCCGTCCTGGCTTGCCCCCCCAAAGTGCCCGAGAAGTCAGACAAAAATATCTGGAGTACTTTGCGGGTAGCGGGGCCATTGATATGCCAGCAAATGTATAAAACATTTTTTAAATAAATTTTTATTTTAAAATGAACTAATATTTCAAATGATTTACTGCTTGTGTTTCTTTTAGCTGTCTCCTAGGTTCTCCAATGGGCTTTTCTTTTTGGACATTTTCTTCAATAGTGTACACACACACACACACACACACACACACATTGTTTTTGTTGTTAATGTATGTAAAGCATTAATGATAAAAATAATCATCCTTTTCAGCACCATGAATTAAATTGTTTGGAGTCCCTAAAATGGCTTGATTGGGGCCAATTTTAGAGCACTGTGTAGGTTATTTACTAAAGGCAAATCCACTTTGAAAGTGCACTTGTAATGCAAAGTGGATTTGCCTTTAGTAAATAACCCCCATTGCCACTGTAAACACAAACTTACACCAAAAACTGGTATTGAGCATTGAAAGAAGAAGCCACATATTGTTGAGTATAAAAATATTTTACTCTGTGCACATTCACATGTGCGTTAGAAAAGGGATTTTGAACAAACCAACATCTTTGGTGTATAACATTTTTATGTTTGACATTATAAATATCCTTTTTTGGTTAAACAGGTATGTTTAAAACCATAACATACACAACTCAAGAACTTACAAAGTTCAACTTTGAAAAAGTAAAGGCAATATCAGACATTAGTATGTTAAAACTGTGTTGATCTTGTCTTCATCAGATGGGGTGATGTCACCCCTGTAAAAACCAAATTTTGAAGATGCACACAAATTGGGAGTCAAAATGTGGATTCCCCTCCTGATCCCATGCCTAATGTCAACTGTCAACGTGTGCTAGCTCCCATCATGGGGGATCAATGGACGTGTTTCGGGGGTGCAACCCCTTCTTCTCACCTACTTGAGTTGCGAGGAAGGGGTTGCACCCCCAAAACGCGTATCTTGATATCCCGTGATGGCAGATAGCACATGTTGACACACTCTGTGCATCTTCAAAATTTGGCTTTTAAAATACTTTAAAACTTGATTTAAAATAAAAAAGTCCTCGACAAAAAACGGTATCGTTTTTTGCGTGTTTTAGATTCTTCCTAAAACATCAATTATGTTCTTCATTTTTTGTTGAACATCATTGATGTTTTCCTTTATCTTTGATAAAATCACGATTGCACACCATGATCCGATGAGGACGTGTGCACTTGCACTGGTGAAATGAGGTTCTTCTTCCACAACATCCACATCACCTAAAAAGAATAAAACACACCATGTATTATAAGTATGCAGGAATACATCTATTACCTGAAGCTGTGGTCTCAGACACTCACCTGTTGTGGTCACTATTTCAACCACGTCATGAACCTCTCCTCCCTCCACATCCTCAGGTTGTGGTGTGGTGACTTCCCCTTCTTTAGGAAATTGGGGTCCCTGGTGTCCTCAGATGTCTTGATGATACTTAGCACACAGATATTTGAGGCAAGAAATATGAATATGAAACATTGCTTGGAAGTGTCATACAATTGTCTGTTTTGGCAGAGTTCCAAGCTGAAGACATGCTTTTTTCCCTTTGTTAAAGTTGGAATACACTTACCTTTTTTGGTAAAGTATCACACATGGAGACACCCCTAGTATCCACTGGAGCACCTGTATGGGAAACCCTAAAAAGGGTGTTCTGGTGTCCCACACTAGTGCTCCTGCGTCCAGATGTGTAAACAGCTGCTGAGTGTCCTCTCCTTACACTGAATCAAGTTTGCATTTCATTCTAGTTACAAACCTATCTAGACAACAAACTTCTTTTAATACAAATAGGCCTCAACAAATGTAGTTAACCTGCATCTGCCAAAAACATCGTATTAGTGAGCGAACAAACTATGTTTACTATGAATGATTACTGTGCCCACGAACCTGAAACTTGCCATTTTAAATGCCATTTTAAACTGTACAACAGTAAGAAAAACATGGATCATCACGAAAGTAATAGTCTTCTGCAGACTTTTCACAACTTTACTGTCACGTACCTGGTGGTGAGTCTGACGTGTAGAGGAAGGCCTCTCGTACAGCTCCGGCTCGTGAGCCGCTGATAGTGGGATAGCAGACTCAGGAGCACGGCGAGGTAAGAGTGCCTATGATCAGTCCAGAAGTCTGTGCAAGTAGTAGCCAGGAACCCATGAACAGGAAGCCGGAACCAGCAGGTGACAGGCAATTGAGATTGTAGATAGGCTGGCAGACTTGGCAATAGGCAAGACGAGGTGCACCACAGGAAGCAGGAACTGTAGCAGGCTGGATGGCTAGAAGCAGGGTCAGACGAGCCGGGTTGACAACAGACAGGCAGATCAGGCGTAAGCAGCAGGTAGAAGCATAGTCAGGTCACAGGCAGGTTTCTGGTAACAGACGGGCAGATCAGGCATAAACAGCAGGCAGAAGCATAGTCAGGTCACAGGCAGGTTTTGGCAACAGACGGGCAGATCAGGCATAAACAGCAGGCAGAAGCGTAGTGAGGAACAAACCTAACTGGTAGCAGAAGTCAGCACACACAGGAATCAGGATTCAGGTAAACGCTGTAGACCAAGCAGCAACCAGTCAGCGTTAAAGCTCTGTTTAAATAAGCCGACTGGCGAATGGCGCCAGTTCTGGTGACAGATGCGTGCGCGCGCAGACGCGTTCGTGCATGCACATCTACAGAAGCGCCTGTGGTAGTTCTGGTGATTCTTGCTTGGCGCCTGCGCACAAGTGTTCACCTGGAAACAGCAGCTGTACTCCGCAGACATCTTTACTAAAATTTACTCATGATTTTGGCCTTTTTCACATTTGGGTTTCTGTACGGTTCATATTTCCCGTCATAGTCGGCCCTCTTCAAGATATCCACCATCTCCACCATCTCTACAAAGGACATATTTGAGGCCTTAAATCTCCTGGATTGGGACGTTTGCGGCTCCGGGCTTTCCTCGTCATTGCTGCTCTCCTCTGTATGCACCTGCTCTGTCTCCGCCATGTGCTCTCCCACTGAAAGAGAAGGGGCGGGGAATATGCTAGAAAGAAGGTCGGGGGTGGGCAGCGTTCCAAGCATGCGCAGTGTATATAAATCGTAACACGCGTGCGTCGTACGTACGATCTGTGAGCGGAGGACGGAGTAGCGTAAGCATCGATCGTGCTAACGAAGGTACAATTTTAACTTGGGGCATCAGTGGCCTATACTGCTTATAGATTGAGGCCTATATTGGGACAAGATTAGGAGAGTTTAGCCTGACATTAGGGTTTGTCTTGTGTTGTGTCTTGCAGATAAAATGGATAGATTCAATGATCATGACTTCCTCCCTAGCTTCATTGATAAATACAGGGAGCTGCCCTGTCTTTGGCAGGTGAAACACCCTTTTTATAATAATAAAATAATGAGGAAGGCAGTGCTGGATCAACTGTTGGAATTGGTGAAGCCAGTGATTCCCATGGCAACCATCCCCTATTTGAAGTGCAAAATTGGTGGCCTGAGGAGCACATATAATAGGGAGCGTAAAAAGGTCCAGGATTCCATGAGATCAGGAGCAGCAGCAGATGACGTATATGTCCCCAGGCTCTGGTACTACGACAGACTGCAGTTTTTGTCAGACCAGACTGAAATCAGGCCATCACTCTCAACCCTTCCTTCCACTGTTTCTTCAACCTCAGATGAGGCTTCAGAAGTCCAACCTGGGCCTTCCACCCAGGAAGAAGAAGTGGAGAAGCCCAAATTGAGCCAGGTATAGCATTGTTCAACATATTTCTTGACCAAAAATTAATGATGTTAACTAGATGCTATTATTGATCACAAATTTCTGATTTAACAAAGTTTACATATAGACAGTAGTAGCTAAAAATAATTGGGACAAGAATAACAAATTCTGGGGTCAGAATGATAGTCTTTTCTATTTGTTAACATTCAATTTGCAACAGTCATGAGCTCTAAATTGTGTGTGATTGATGACCAAAAAACTAAAACTATGTCCAATTTTCATACACCGGAAAGTCTCAGCCAGGAGGAGGGCGTGGAAAGTCTCAGTCAGGAAGAGGCCGTGGAAAGTGGCAACCAGGAGGTGGCCATGGAATGTGGCAGCCAGGAGGTGGCCGTGCCCAGTAGGCTGACCGAAACGCAGGTTCCACCCCTCCGCCTTCCAGCAAAAAGGCCCAGGAAGGGGAGTAATGTGGAGGAATCAGCGCTTTCTTTGATTTGGCAGGCTACTGTGGCCCTCAGAACCACCCCCAATCTTCAAGAGGCCTATGCCTGCATGGCAGCCAGCAAAATGCAGGAAATGGAGGTGGGCCAACGCCTCATTTGTGAGGAAGTCACCCATCAGGCCCTAAATAAGGGGGTGATGGGTGAACTCACAAAAAAAGTCACGTATGTGAGTTGGACCATACTCCTCCTCCACCTCCTGCCACAACTCCAACACCACAGCCACAGCCTGGAAGGAAGCGTGCAAGCAAGTCTTGAGAGTGATGGCCTGGGTTCGGTCTGGTCTGGCAAAAGACGCAGGCTGTTGTAAGACCACAGCCTGGGGACATATATGTCATCTGCTGCTGCTTCCGATCCCACGGAGTCCTGGACCGGATTGTGCTCCATATTAAATGGACTCCTCAGGCTACCAATTTTGCCTGTCAAATAATTGATGTCTGCCCTGGGGTACAAAGGCTTTGCCAATTTCAACAGTTTATCCAGCATTGCCTTCCTCTTTATTTTGCTATGACCCCTAATAAATGTCTATTTTATTTTCACAAATACTTGGCTATGTGTTTTAGTTCAAAAAGGACAGTTTGTGTGTGAGTAGGCAGGTAAATTTCAAAAATACAACGTCAAATTAACAAGGTACACCAATACCAAGCAATCTCCTTGAGGTTAAAAAATATAAGATAATAATGGTGTTGTGATAACTTGACACACAAAAAGACAAAAAATATTATGGAGATCACTAGAAAAAAAACATTAAAAAAAGAGAAGATTATTCAGGAGATCATGAGAAATAATAAGAAATCAGTTTGTCAGAACTCTGTGTGAATATCAACAGCAAAAAACGTCATTATTCTAGCATTATAAAGAAGAAGAGAATGCCCTGCATTAAAAGATTAAAACATTTGCAGTGTGACGAATGTGCTGTCTTCATTACGAACGCTAGTTTTACTAGACAGTCTTGTACTTGATTCAGAGCATGCGTGGAATTTTGTGCGTCGGAATTGTCTACACATGCTCGGATTTTGTTGTCGGAAAATTTGAGATCCAGCTCTCAAACATCTGTTGTCCGAAATTTCGATACAAAATGTCCTATGGAGCCTACACACGGTCAGAACTTCCAACAACAAGCTCACATCGAACATTTATGGTCGGAAATTGCGATCGTGTGTATGCAGCATTAATGTGCACCAGGCTTGGAGGTTCCCTCACTTTGGTAAGGTTTCTTCTTGTTTTCTGTTGAGTTTCCATGACAGGAAGCAAAGAAAAATCTCCCTAGCTTGACATAGATAGCAAAAAATTAACTGACAGTCCATTTTTAATACAACTAAAAATAAACGTGGCTATACATTTACCTTAAACTGTTCAGAATATAGATGTATACATTTTGACAATCAACTGTAGTTCTCAGGAAACATATTGTGTGGATTCAAAGTTAAATTTACTTTTAAACATGAACAAATTAGCAAATGCCATTTTCTGCATTTGCAGAAAAACCCACAGTTTTCTTTGAACCTTGTATGTTCATAGTCAATTTGATGTTTTCACACACAAACCTGAGGTTTATGGGTTGCTGTGAAACGCATAATATTGTTTAATACAGTGTGCAAGGTGTAATTTATCCCTGTAACCTTGTGAGAGGGTGAAAATGACTTATGATTATCACTTGTGCTTGTAAGCATGTATAAATACGTGCTATTCCATATTCATAAGTATAATGTATTTTCAGGTTACTTTATTCTGAAATTCTCTTTCATTATTTTGCTATATGCTGTAAAGAATGAACAATAAACCATATCAAATTACCACAATGCATAAACATGAAATTACTCATAATACCATGTAATGTGCTGTAAAAAATGTATCCTGCTACAAACATAAACAAGATGTAAAACCTTTAAAGTGGAACTTTTAGTTTAGTTTTGGATAAGAGTAGAAGAGCAAGAAAATCGGTGAGGTTTCTATAGCTCTCTTTATCCTCAGATTTACTTTTAACTAACTGTACAGTAGCTAGTAGATAAAGGGACAGGGGATTATAGTGGTGCTAGGGTCATATAAGGCAAAAAGGAAGAGAGGATTTAAAATTACAAAGTTACAAAATTTTATTAGTAATGTTACAAACATACAGAAATACTAAAATGGTTAACGCCTAAAACAGACTTATAAATTGTGTGCAACCCAAAAATGCAGTAGAATAGGCAAGATGGAAATGGCCATCAAAAATAGGGGCTCGGTTTCCTACATGTTTCGCCAAGACATTGGCTTCCTCAGGGAACAGGAGCTCAAATTGGGTATAGAGAAGTCTGTACATAGGGATACAGAAAACATGATATGAACAAACTATAAACAAACAGACATATCTATCAAAGAAATGTTTAATACATAGCTGGGTAATAGAACATTGTGGCTGAACAATATCGCAGAGAGGCGGTCCCGATAGCCCCGATGCCGCAAACGTACCTGAAAGACCGACACCCAAGGAGGGCACGAAAAATGTCACCCAAGGGGGAAGGGCAGGCTGCGCCGTGTATTGTGCCTGCAGGGGGCACGCAGTAGACCTGGCAAAGGAATGCATTAGAAATAGGTGAGTAGATGTTGGGTATATATTGAACAAAAGAGAGCACAGGAAGTAATGCGATTATATATCGGTTACATGGAGCAAAAAAACGATAAAGAACTCACGCTATTGATTAAAAAGCAGTTGATTAGAGGAGGGAAGAGGCGCCTGTAAGTGAATACGCAGACACAACAGGACGGTTGACAAGATTGGCAATCAATTGATACATGACCTATATGGAAAAATGGGTTTGTTTTACAGATAGGCCTGATAGTCATCACAAAAGTGGAAGGGAGGATCGCACAGGAAAAAGACTTACCTACTAAAGTGCATTGTAAAACAAATAACAAACTTTGATGTTTGCATAATTTGTATGCACATGGAAGAATTTTTTTAGGAAAGGCAGCAGTAACAATGAGTCCTGAAGGGGAAGAGATGAATAAGGACTGTGTTAGGAATCAAAGAGCTGTGCAATGTAGAGCTAGAGAGCTGATTAACAAACAGGAAATGGTTTACCTGGTGGGCCGTATAGCGGGATATGTGACTATTAGGAAGTCAATATTGAGGATTGCCAAGGAGATAGATGGTAACTCCAAGATGGTAGATCCTAAAGAAAATAGTTGAAGGCTAAGTAAAGGGTAAGGTTTAAAAAGAATGTTAATAATGTAATGATAATCCTGGATTACCTGGTTGCTGTGTGTGGTAACAATTACAGGCACGTCCCTCGTCCAGCATGTGAAACGAGGGACTGGCCGGTTACTAAAATACCCCCCACACCTGATCAGATAGTGATCAGGTGTGCGGACGCAAAAAGAGGGCGTCCGCGCATGCACGCTGAGCGGCGCCCCGGAAACTACATGTTCCGGCGTGCACCGCGCGCGCACGCTCAGACACATCGACCCCCGCATGGCCAATGAGAGGACGGAGCGCCATGGATTGGGCAGTCCCAGGGCGCCGTCAGCATCCATCCGCCAATGGATTAAGGGAGGCCGGATAGTGTGAGCGGGGGGCGGGCACCGGAGGCAGACAATTATGTACTGCCCCGGGCGTCCGTACAGGCACGAACAGCGCTGGCAAAACCCATCCCGAGAGGGGGGCAAGGCGGCGCCCCCCCGGCGGGATGCGGGAAAGTCAGTGAACGAAAGCGACTCAGGGACGGAACCCACCTCAGTGCGAGATAAAGTGTGGGCGGAGGCACAGGATGAGGGGACTGGTCCTCCACTAACCCGATGGTCCACAAGGGTCCATGGGGACAGCGGGAACATACCTGCGCGTCAGTCCGCAATGTCCAGCCACAAAGTGTAAAACCAACATAGAGAACCACAGGGTCCTGGTTACACAAAAGAACCTATAATAAAAGAATATAAATCAAACTGGGAAAAATAATACAAATAAATACATAGAGAATACTGATGCATATGTCATAAGTATCTAACATCAGCACAGCAACAATTAACAAAGAGTCCAAATAGCAAATAGAACAATATTTAGATAAAGTGTGTAAAAGAAATGCATTTTGATAAAGGCATATAGCATGAATACTGATATTGTTGGAATCACAAATAAAGAGCTATACAAGGGAAACACAAGAGCAACCATGGCAGGAGAGTATAAAGCAAAAAAAAAAAAAAAAAAAAAAGGAAAAGATAAAAAAATTGGAATGGAGGAAAGGGGGGTGGGGCAGAAGGGAAAGAAAAGAGGAAAGAAGAATAGGGGAAGAGGGAGCAAGAAAGAAAGAAGGGAAAAAAAAAAAAAGGACTATAAACGACATAGATTTGGAAACAAGCACTAGAAGTTGATATGCATAGCGTGTTTGCAAATACAGTTAATAAAAGTGCAAATTCATAGGAAAGGTTTGAAACTTATATGTTCGTTAAGCCCAGGGAAGCTGGTAGCATTTAATATGTGAATCCATTTTGTTTCAAGCTGTAGTAATCTGTTATCAATGCTCCCGCCTCTAACATGTGAGGGAATTTACTGGCACAAAATCTATTTTGAAAAATATGCAGAACACAAGATCATCCCTTGGGGATTGAGAATTCAGTTATTCCCCAATATCAAAAAAATAAACGATTCATTGAAGGCATCTTGGGAGAGCAATCTCCAGTCATGCTCCCTCAACATGCTTTCCATTCTATGCAACGAATATGTAACGGAGTTGGAACAACTCGATATTGCGATTAATCGGTGGTATGCAGACCACGCACAAGGCATGTCTTCCTCCAGATACAGCAAACGGGACAAGGTCCTGCGCGCTCACCTGGAGGAATACACACTCACAACCATCAATGACAAGGAAAGCAAATTTTTAAGAGACCAAGCCGCCCATGAAAACGGCTATGCTTATAAGTGGGAAAACACCAAGGAAACCAAACCCAGAAACAAGCCCTTTACTTCCAATGCACCCACTTCTAACAACCTTGCATCTAATACTTTGTCTGCTTCCTTTTCATCCAGCACTTCCACCGTATATCATGATTTGACACAGGAACAACTGGCTAAGAGAAGAAAAGGTGATCTGTCGGCTACGTCCTCGGAATCACTGCACCGTACGGTTGGACCCACCCCTTTGTCTCACTCATCCACGGCTCACCCTAAGACTTCCCACGTGTCCACTCCCTTTACGAAAGTACAATCTAAGACGTCAGCGATACCAAAATCATCCACCATTAAGGCACCTTCGGCCACACCGGCACTTCCTCACTCTCAAGCGCACACTACTACTAGGAGGGTAAGTGAACCCACAATCACCTCTATGTTCCCAGCCAATGCACTATCTGCGGATCCAAAACTCGCACCTATTTTTTTAGGACAGGGCCAGGACTCCCCTTCGAGCCCAATCCCCAATTCACTAACACAAACGTTGGGGACTCACGAAGATCATCCACCCCTGATGTAATCAACTTATCTTCAATTCCACTTAGCACAGATCAGGTCCATGTACTCCGAGTTGGTCTCACTTTCTGTCCGTCTAACGATCTTGACAAATTTGCCCTTATCAAAGACATTCATCTCTTTGCACGCAAATTGCTGTACAAAGTAATCTATGACAAATCTCCCTCTAGTGCAGTGCTTTCCCAACCAACCACGTCCTCTCAACAGGTCCCTACTTTGTCTGAAATACAAGCCCTTGAGGAGCTGATGTCACTTTGGGAGGAGGGTGACATTGACGGCGACGACCTCCCGGACCTTTGCGACTTGGGTGTCACCGCTCTTGGTGTCTCCTTCCCCCCTCCCACCTTCTTCAAACCCAAATCCAGTAATTTTCCTAACCTGAGCTAACCTTGTATAGCTCTTTATTTGTGATTCCAACAATATCAGTATTCATGCTATATGCCTTTATCAAAATGCATTTCTTTTACACACTTTATCTAAATATTGTTCTATTTGCTATTTGGACTCTTTGTTAATTGTTGCTGTGCTGATGTTAGATACTTATGACATATGCATCAGTATACTCTATGTATTTATTTGTATTATTTTTCCCAGTTTGATTTATATTCTTTTATTATAGGTTCTTTTGTGTAACCAGGACCCTGTGGTTCTCTATGTTGGTTTTACACTTTGTGGCTGGACATTGCGGACTGACGCGCAGGTATGTTCCCGCTGTCCCCATGGACCCTTGTGGACCGTCGGGTTAGTGGGGGATCAGTCCCCTCATCCTGTGCCTTCGCCCACACTTTATCTCGCACTGAGGTGGGTTCCGTCCCTGAGTCGCTTTCGTTCACTGACTTTCCCGCATCCCGCTGGGGGGGCGCGGCCGTGCCCCCCTCTCGGGATGGGTTTTGCCAGCGCTGTTCGTGCCTGTACGGACGCCCGGGGCAGTACATAATTGTCTGCCTCCGGTGCCCGCGCCCGCTCACACTATCCGGCCTCCCTCCATCGGCGGATGGATGCTGACGGCGCCCTGGGACTGCCCAATCCACGGCGCTCCGTCCTCTCATTGGCCATGCGGGGGTCGATGTGTCTGAACGTGCGCGCGCGGTGCACGCCGGAACATGTAGTTTACTTAGCCTTCAACTATTTTCTTTAGGATCTACCATCTTGGAGTTACCATCTATCTCCTTGGCAATCCTCAATATTGACTTCCTAATAGTCACATATCCCGCTATACGGCCCACCAAGTAAACCATTTCCTATTTGTTAATCAGCTTTCTAGCTCCACATTGCACAGCTCTTTGATTCCTAACACAGTCCTTATTCATCTCTTCCCCTTCAGGACTCATTGTTACTGCTGCCTTTCCTAAAAAAATTCTTCCATGTGCATACAAATTATGCAAACATCAAAGTTTGTTATTTGCTTTACAATGCACTTTTGTAGGTAAGTCTTTTTCCTGTGCGATCCTCCCTTCCACTTTTATGATGACTATCAGGCCTATCTGTAAAACAAACCCATTTTTCCATATAGGTCATGTATCAATTGATTGCCAATCTTGTCAACCGTACTGTTGTGTCTGCGTATTCACTTACAGGCGCCTCTTCCCTCCTCTAATCAACTGCTTTTTAATCAATAGCGTGAGTTCTTTATCTTTTTTTGCTCCATGTAACCGATATATAATCGCATTACTTCCTGTGCTCTCTTTTATTTAATATATACCCAACATCTACTCACCTATTTCTAATGCATTCCTTTGCCAGGTCTACTGCGTGCCCCCTGCAGGCACAATACACGGCGCAGCCTGCCCTTCCCCCTTGGGTGACATTTTTCGTGCCCTCCTTGGGTGTCGGTTTTTCAGGTACGTTTGCGGCATCGGGGCTATCGGGACCGCCTCTCTGCGATATTGTTCAGCCACAATGTTCTATTACCCAGCTATGTATTGAACATTTCTTTGATAGATATGTCTGTTTGTTTATAGTTTGTTCATATCATGTTTTCTGTATCCCTATGTACAGACTTCTCTATACCCAATTTGAGCTCCTGTTCCCTGAGGAAGCCAATGTCTTGGCGAAACATGTAGGAAACCGAGCCCCTATTTTTGATGGCCATTTCCATCTTGCCTATTCTACTGCATTTTTGGGTCGCACGCAATTTAAGCCGTTTTAAGCGTTAACCATTTTAGTATTTCTGTATGTTTGTAACATTACTAATAAAATTTTGTAACTTTGTCATTTTAAATCCTCTCTTCCTTTTTGCCTTATATGACCCTAGCACCGCTATAATCCCCTGTCCCTTTATCTACTAGCTACCTAATTATTTTTGGGATGAGGTGCTGTATCCAATTGTACCATCTAGCCACCACCATTTTTCCCTAACTGTACAGTACACATGATAGAAAGTGAGCGAAAGTGAGTGAAATTACTCCAGTGAAAAGAGATATTCCACCAATTGTCCACACTGAAGACACTTTGCATTTTCCCTCATTTTCTGTCATGGTGACTACTGTCAAGGGCCAAGAGTGAAGGTGAGTTCATCTGTGGGACGTGCAAAAATGTCCCAGAGTATTATTTTAACATTTGGGCAGCTAATGGAATCCCTATAATGGAGCACTGCTAAAATTTGTTCAGAAGCTGTAACTTTATTAATAATATATATTGACCCAATTTAAAATAGATATTTTCTCCAGTAACATTTGAAGGAAATATTTCAAATACTTACTGAACTGAATGAATGAAATACTTATCTTTGCTGGAGAAAACGCTGCTCCAAGATCCTCTCGATGTTGGTTATGTGATCAAAAACCTAAGTATGTGACACCATGGTCTCTGCTAAAGGGTAGGATCTCAACTCTGACCCTTCCCTTTATTGGAGATCATGCTGGAGAAAACATGGAACTGCATTTTATCTGTAGCCAAGGTCAGCTATTATGCATATAAGTTAGAGACACTTTCTGTGTTGTTAATGTGGGGTTGGCTCCCTCTAGTGCTACTGGACTCTATGTGTGAATTTCCTCTCTTCCTGTGTGAAGATGTAGAGCAAAGCATCATGGTACGTGTAGTTCAGAATGCTGAAGTAACTCTGCCAGCAGGACTGATCTGAACTACAAGGAACAGAATGCTGAGTGCACAGAACAGACTACTGGGAGAGGTTATAAAAAGGGCTGGCGCGGCCTAGATCAGCCTCTCTGGACACTGTTTTGACTCTGCTAGCAGGAGGTCTATGTGACAGGGAGTTTACTGACGATTTGTGGCCTACACAGCGGGGAGCCAGACAGCTATACCCAGAGGGATCTCTGCGCACAGCATCGCTTCTTCAGTGCAGTGGACCGGCAGGTGTTTCAGGTCATCTAGTGGCGTCTGCAATTCAGATTCCAGTGAGCTGCAGTGTGGCGTGGCGGCCACCATTTTCCAGAGCAAAGACTCAGAGAGAGAGTTCCGGCTGGAGTCTTCTCATCATCTGCACCGTTATCTAATCCATCTGAGATTTGGAGTGGTGAGCGGGCATAGCCCATGTTATAGTTAAGGACACTGCTGTTAAACAACACTCACACAGTTTAGCTGGTGGTACTTGTAGTCCCACAGAAGTTAAACCCTCTATTATACCGGACACAGCAAGCAGATGCCTATGCTCAGTACACATTACTGATTTTCGCAGCCATATCAGATTACATCTTTAGGATTAAAAAGAAGGAAGTTATACCACTACCAGGATAAATCAAAGCTTTGCTAACTTTGCTACACCTTGCCATTTTGGATTACTTTATTTACAACATAAAAGAGGCTAGATGAAGATATCTTGATTTCAAGGAATACCCTTTCTCATCTTTTTATAATTTTCTCTCCTCATCTGTTCTAATTGCATTGAACTGCTAAAGGGAGCCATCCTATTGAATATAATATTGTTTATGCTGTTTTCCATATTGTGCCGGATTTGCTGGCCTGTGAGTTGAGGAGGCAGAAGGGAGAGATATGGCACATAAGATATTGTGCCAGGTGTCTACTCTCCTGTTAACCTGTTCACATAGGTCCCTGTATTGAGTTAATATTTGCGCTCATTCACAATCAAGGGAACTTTACACCAATACATTGTGTTTACTAGAAAAGCCTGAGATAAAGGGTGGTGTATACTGGAGTGTTTCCATTATTGACAAAGTTGATATAGATGTGTATGTTGTGTCTTGATACTACAATAAACATATTTAAACTGTTTCTTTATATTGCGTGAGTCTCTATTTACTACCACAGCTGGTGACTAGGGATGAGCTTCGTGTTCGAGTCGAACCCATGTTCGACTCGAACATCGGCTGTTCGATCGTTCGTCGAATTGCGAACGATATGGGCCGTTCGCGCCAAATTCGTGTGGCGCGTCACGGCCCATAATTCACTGCGGCATCGCAGTGCATTGCTTGCTGATGATTGGCCAAGCATGCACTATGACCCGCATGCTTGGCCAATCACAGTGCCGCCTTAACAGAGAGCCATAATTGGCCAAAGCCAAGGAGGCTTTGGCCAATTATGGCTCAGGGGATTTAGTACACACCCCACACTATATAAGGCCGCCTGCACGGCGGCCCTGTGCAGTGTGTTCCGGTGTGCTTAGAGAGAGAGAGAGACAGTGTCATTTCATTTGAGTTAGCTAGATTAGGCAGGACAGTCAGTCAGTTAGCTGCACTTAAAGTGTATTGTGTATATATATGCATCCCAGGTGTTGCATATATATATATATACACTGTATTCAGTTTAGCTAGATCCATTCCTGTTATCTTCTAGACTATTTACATTTAGTGCAGTGCGTCCTGCTCACAGTGTTCAGCTAGATCCGTTCCTGTTATATTCCTACTGACAGGCAGGCTTGTCTTGTTACAGCATTTTGAAGAAAATTACTGGTGTTCTTTTGATCCTATTAGTACCACAGTCAGGCAGCTAGACTATTTACATTTAGTGCAGTGCGTCCTGCTCACAGTGTTCAGCTATCTGTTATCTTCTTACTGACAGGCAGGCTTGTCTTGTTACAGTATTTTAAAGAAAATTACTGGTGTTCTTTTGATCCTATTAGTACCACAGTCAGGCAGCTAGACTATTTACAGTTAGTGCAGTGCGTCCTGCCCACAGTGTTCTGCTAAACCTACAAGTAAGTGGGGTGCGTCCTGCTCACAGTGTTCAGCTAAACCTACAAGTTAGTGGGGTGCGTCAACCTCACAGTGTTCAGCTAAACCTACAAGCTAGTGGGGTGCGTCCTGCTCACAGTGTTCAGCTAGATCCGTTTCTGTTATCTTCTTACTGACAGGCAAGCTTGTCTTGTTACAGTAAATACAGCTACCTGAAGAAAATTGCTGGTGTTCTTTTGATCCTATTAGTACCACAGTCAGGCAGCTAGACTATTTACAGTTAGTGCAGTGCGTCCTGCTCACAGTGTTCTGCTAAACCTACAAGTTAGTGGGGTGCGTCCTGCTCACAGTGTTCAGCTAAACCTACAAGTTAGTGGGGTGCGTCCACCTCACAGTGTTCAGCTAAACCTACAAGCTAGTGGGGTGCGTCCTGCTCACAGTGTTCAGCTAGATCCGTTTCTGTTATCTTCTTACTGACAGGCAGGCTTGTCTTGTTACAGTAAATACAGCTACCTGAAGAAAATTGCTGGTGTTCTTTTGATCCTATTAGTACCACAGTCAGGCAGCAGACTATTTACAGTTAGTGCAGTGCGTCCTGCTCACAGTGTTCTGCTAAACCTACAAGTTAGTGGGGTGCGTCCTGCTCACAGTGTTCAGCTAAACCTACAAGTTAGTGGGGTGCGTCCACCTCACAGTGTTCAGCTAAACCTACAAGCTAGTGGGGTGCGTCCTGCTCACAGTGTTCAGCTAGATCCGTTCCTGTTATCTTCTTACTGACAGGCAGGCTTGTCTTGTTACAGTAAATACAGCTACCTGAAGAAAATTGCTTGTGTTCTTTTGATCCTATTAGTACCACAGTCAGGCAGCTAGACTATTTACAGTTAGTGCAGTGCGTCCTGCTCACAGTGTTCTGCTAAACCTACAAGTTAGTGGGGTGCGTCCTGCTCACAGTGTTCAGCTAAACCTACAAGCTAGTGGGGTGCGTCCTGCTCACAGTGTTCAGCTAGATCCGTTCCTGTTATCTTCTTACTGACAGGCAGGCTTGTCTTGTTACAGTATTTTAAAGAAAATTACTGATGTTCTTTTGATCCTATTAGTACCACAGTCAGACAGCTAGACTATTTACAGTTAGTGCAGTGCGTCCTGCTCACAGTGTTCTGCTAAACCTACAAGTTAGTGGGGTGCGTCCTGCTCACAGTGTTCAGCTAAACCTACAAGTTAGTGGGGTGCGTCCACCTCACAGTGTTCAGCTAAACCTACAAGCTAGTGGGGTGCGTCCTGCTCACAGTGTTCAGCTAGATCCGTTTCTGTTATCTTCTTACTGACAGGCAGGCTTGTCTTGTTACAGTAAATACAGCTACCTGAAGAAAATTGCTGGTGTTCTTTTGATCCTATTAGTACCACAGTCAGGCAGCTAGACTATTTACAGTTAGTGCAGTGCATCCTGCTCACAGTGTTCTGCTAAACCTACAAGTTAGTGGGGTGCGTCCACCTCACAGTGTTCAGCTAAAGCTACCTGTAGAAGGTTGGTGGTGTTCTCATACTACAGGCAGGCAGTTGATTTTGCTAGCTGCAGTATCAGTACATATATATATATATATATATATATATATATATATATATATCCCAGCTTAGTGCAGCTACAGGCCATTAGTATGTCTGGAAGGCCAAGAAGGAGAGGCAGACAGTCACAAGCCAATAAGAGAGGGCAAGCAGGCTCTGTGTCTAGTGCTGGTCGTGGAGACGGTGCATCCTCATCAGCACGTGGCCATGGGACACGCTTTTTTTCGGCAGCTGGCCATGTTGAGCCGCAACATGCGGAAGACTTGGTCGAGTGGATGACCAAGCCGTCCTCATCCTCCTCATCCTCTCTCACCCATGCCCAGGGTACTTTGTCTGGCAAAGCAGCGGCCTCTTCCCTCGGCTCAATGTCATCAGTGACTCCTTCCCTAGCCCCACCATGTCCTCCTGAGGAGTCCCTCGAACTGTTTGACCACAGTGTTGGGTACATGCTCCAGGAGGATGCCCAGCGTTTGGAAGGCTCTGATGATGATACTGAGCTCGATGAAGGCAGTAACACGAGCACAGACAGAGGGGGTGCCCAAGAAGGACAGCAATCTGGCAGTCATGCTCCCCCTGCTGCAGCATACTGCCAGGTTTGCTCCAGTGATGAGGAGGGAGGGGATGATGAGGTCACTGACTCAACGTGGGTGCCTGATAGGAGAGAGGAGGAGGAGGAGGAGGCGGCACATCACCAACGAGGCAGGATGCCCTCCAGGGGCCAGCCTAAGGGCAGCACATTGACTGCATCACACCCCAAAGCTCCACATGTGCAGGGCGCTGCAGTCTCTGCGCGTTATTCAAAAAGTTCTTTGGTGTGGGCCTTTTTTGAGACGAGTGCATCAGATCGCACCGCTGCTATTTGCAACATATGTCTCAAGCGTATCTCCCGTGGCCAAAACATCTCCCGCTTGGGTACCACATGCTTGACCAGACATATGTTGACCTGCCATGCAGTTCGTTGGCAAGCGTATCTAAAAGACCCACACCAAAGAACAAAGAGGACCTCTGCTTGCTCCTCATCAGCTGAGATTTCCAACCCCACTAGACCTTCAGTCCTCTCTGAGACCTGCACTGAGAGGAATGAAGGTGTAGAATTAGGTGTGTCACAGCCACGTACTTGTGGGCAATCTGATTTTGGTACACCGACGTCAGATTGTACCAGGCAAATTTCCCTGCCCCAGCTGCTGCACCGCCGAAAGAAGTTTGCTCCCAGCCATCCACATGCCCAACGGTTGAATGCTAGCTTGGCAAAACTGCTGCCTTTTCAGTTGGTAGACTCTGCCCCCTTCCGTGAGTTTGTGGAATGTGCGGTTCCTCAGTGGCAGGTACCCAAACGCCACTTTTTCTCACGGAAGGCGATTCCGGCTCTCTACCAGCATGTGGAAGGCAATGTCCATGCCTCGCTGGACAGGGCGGTCAGCGGTAAGGTGCATATTACCGCTGACTCATGGTCCAGCAGGCATGGACAGGGACGTTACCTAAGTTTCACGGCGCATTGGGTGACTCTGCTGGCAGCTGGGAAGGATGCAGGACAAGGTGCAGTAGTGTTGGAGGTTGTTCCACCACCACGCCTCCAAAATGCTAATGATTGTGACACACCTCTCTCCTCCACCCCCTCCTCTTCTTCTTCCTCCATGGCCTCTTCCTCGGAACCAGCGGTGCTCCGTAGTCGTTCAAGGGGTTACGCAAGTACGCAGGCCAAAAGATGCCATGCGGTGCTTGAGCTGGTGTGCTTGGGGGACAGGAGCCACACTGGGGCAGAGGTTCTGTCAGCTCTGCAGGGGCAGGTTCAGAGGTGGTTGAAGCCACGCCAACTTAAGGCAGGAATGGTGGTTTGCGACAATGGCACCAACCTCCTCTCTGCCCTCCGACAGGGACAAATGACCCATGTGCCCTGTTTGGCTCACGTCCTTAACTTGGTGGTGCAGCGGTTCTTGGGCAGGTACCCGGGCTTACAGGATGTCCTGAGGCAGGCCAGGAAAGTCTGTGTGCATTTCCGCCGGTCATATAATGCCAGTGCTCGGCTGACGGACCTCCAAAAAGGAGTTTAACCTGCCCAAGAACCGCCTAATCTGTGACATGCCCACCAGGTGGAACTCAACGTTGGCCATGCTGCAGCGGCTGCACACGCAGCAGAGGGCCATCAATGAGTACCTGTGCGACTATGGCACCAGGACAGGGTCAGGGGAGCTTGGTTTTTTTCCCCACGCCAGTGGGCCATGATCAGGGATGCATGCACTGTCCTGTCACCATTTGAGGAGGCCACGAGGATGGTGAGCAGTGACAGTGCATGCATCAGTGACACTGTCCCCCTTGTCCACCTGTTGGAGCACACGCTGCGTGGAATAATGGACAGGGCACTTGAGGCAGAACAGAGGCAGGAAGAGGAGGACTTCTTTAGCTCTCAAGGCCCTCTTTATCCAGACAGTGTTCCTGCGTGCCCGCCGATCACACAGGAAGAGGACGAGGAGGAAGAGGAGGAGGAGGAGGAGGAAGATTGTGTCAGTATGGAGGTGGAGCCTGGCACTCAGCATCAGCAGCAGTCTTTAAGGGATCAGTCCCAAGAAACACATGGACTTGTACGTGGCTGGGAGGAGGTGGCTGCGGACCATGTCGTCCTTAGTGACCCAGAGGACTCCGGACCGAATGCCTCAGCAAACCTACGCTGCATGGCCTCCCTGATCCTGCAAAGCCTGCGTAAGGATCCTCGTATTTGTGGTATCAAGGAGAAGGACCAATACTGGCTGGCAACCCTCCTTGATCCATGTTACAAGGGTAAGGTTGCGGACCTTATCTTGCCATCGCAGAGGGAGCAGAGGATGAAACATCTTCGGGAGGCCTTGCAGAAAGGTCTGTGCAACGCGTTCCCAGAGACTGGGAGGTTACAAACTCCTGTTTCTGGACAACGTGTTGCTGAGGCTTCGGTCAGTCAGAGAAGGAGCGGTGGAGAAGGTGGCCGTCTGACCGATGCGTTCAGACAATTTTTTGGTCCGCAGCCCCAATGTATGATCGGTTCCAGCAACCATCGCCAGCGTCTGTTTTACATGGTGCAGGAATACCAAGGGGCAAGATCAGACTTGGACACCTTTCCCACCGAAAATCCTCTGGGTTACTGGGTCTTGAGGATGGATCACTGGCCAGAGCTTGCACAGTATGCAATTGAGCTACTGGCCTGTCCTGCATTCAGTGCTGCTGGAGGCGTGGTAACCGATCACAGGGTGCGTCTGTCCACTGACTTGGTCGATCGACTGACCTTCATAAAAATGAATGAGTCTTGGATCACCACCAGCTACCAAGCACCTGATGCTGATGTAACCGAATAATTTTTTTTGAAATCTCAGATCCCTTCAAAGACTGCCTATGCTGATGCTGAGTGACTATCCCTGAGTAATTATCCTCTTCCTCCTCAATCATCACGCTGATAGCTTGTAAGAACATTTTTGGTTCTGGGTGCCACCACCAGTGCCTAAGGCACAATTTTTCAGCCCCTGTTTAACAGGGGTGTGTAATTACGATTTTTGATGTAATACTTTGCAGCAGGGCTCGTTCCTGCATTCCAACTAGAGTGTCTGTGAGGGGTTGCAGTGTTGTGGCACCAGCACCAGTGCCTAAGGCCCAATTTTTCAGCCCTTGTTTAACAGGGGCGTGTAATTACAATTTTTGATGCAATACTTTGCAGCAGGGCTCGTTCCTGCATTCCAACTAGAGTGTCTGTGAGGGGTTGCATTGTTGTGGCACCAGCACCAGTGCCTAAGGCCTAATTTTTCAGCTCCTGTTCAACAGGGGCATGTAATTACAATTCTTGATCTAATATTTCACAGCAGAGCCCTGTGAGGGCTTACAGTGTTGTGGCCACAGCAACACCTAAGGCCCAAATTTCTGCTGAGTATATAGGGCAGGACCCTACTTTCAAACAACTAACTTACAAACAACTCCTACTTGCAAACGGAAGGAGACAACAGGAAGTGAGAATAAATCTACCCCTAGGAAGGGAAATTCTCTCCTGTAAGAGTTAATATGGGAAAAACATTTCTCCTTTCCACTGATGCTTTCCAATCCATTGGGACAAAAAGTGAGGTGAAATCTTCTGAAGAGGAGGAAAGACAGCAAAACAAATGTCACAGGGGTGATAACCCTTCCCTATGTTTTCCAAAAAGCTTAAAAAAGATTTTTTGGCTGGAGCTAAACACGTTAAAAATGTACCCGTTCAAAATTACAAAGAGATTCTACTTAACAACAAACCTACAGCCTGTATACTGCTGTTCAGAGTATATAGGGCCTGGTGGCCCCACACCTTTCCTTATTTTAATTTGGGTGCGGGGTTCCCCTTAATATCCATACAAGACCCAAAGGGCCTGGTAATGGACTGGGGGGTACCCATGCCGTTTGTCTCACTGATTTTCATCCATATTGCCAGGACCCGACATTACATTAAACCCGCAAGCAGTTTTAAATGAGATTTTTTCCTTTAAAAATGACATTTGGTGCAGGGACTGTTCTAAACACGGGAAACACGCGTCACTTTACAGGCATACTATAGACACCCCTCAGGTACGATATTTAAAGGAATATTTCACTTTTTTTTTTTTACTTTAAGCATCATTAAAATCACTGCTCCCGAAAAAACGGCCGTTTTTAAAAGTTTTTTTTGCATTGATACATGTCCCCTGGGGTAGGACCCGGGTCCCCAAACCCTTTTTAGGACAATACCATGCAAATTAGCCTTTAAAATGAGCACTTTTGATTTCGAACGTTCGAGTCCCATAGACGTCAATGGGGTTCTAACGTTCGTGCGAACTTTCGGTCCGTTCGCAGGTTCTGGTGCGAGCCGAACCGGGGGGTGTTCGGCTCATCCCTACTGGTGACATTATGGAATCCAGGGTGTCAGAGGTAAGTGAGGATTTGCAGAGTCAAGGTAATCAGTGGGGTACAGAGTCTATTAGCAACCCTTAAGGGGGTACCGCTACATCTCTATGAGAGATTATTATGTTACCCCTTGCATTAAACAAGGGATGTTGTGATGGCAGGGGCGCATGTGTGCAGTCCCAATGACATCGGGCGGGTTGCCATGGAGTCGGTGGCTACATGACCTCTCCCGGGATGCAGAGGAGGCCACAGGACCTCCAGGCAACAGATGCTATGCATCACGGCACTTGGAGGTGAGTCTAGGTTAGAACACACATGTGTCTGTAATTTGAATCCAATCAGCAGCACTTATATACCTACTATAATGCATACTCCAGCAGTCTGATGCTGCCACTTTACATATTTATGTGACAGGAATTGGTCACAGGACATTGATGCCTGCAGCAGTACTTTTTTTGAAACCCAACTTTATATACTATACTATACTATACTTTACATTTTACTTTACTCAACTTTACATTACATACTTTTCAAGTTAACCTGCAGGTTATTGGTTGCTAGGTCCTAAGCAACCAATCACCAGCTTGTTAATATTAAAAGTCACTCTGCCAGCTCCTGCTCCCGCTGCCTGTACAGAAGTGTGCTGCTTCTCGGTCTCCTGTGTGCACAGGTAGGATGCTATGGGAGAGAAGGGGGGGGTGTGTGTGTGTGTTTGTGTGTGTGTTTGTGTGTGTAGGGGGGGTGATGTGAAGGGGGCAGTGCATACTAGTATGGGCAGGGCCACCCCCATAGCAGTGTCCTCTACCACATTTCACATCACCCCCCCCCCCCAATTCCTGCACTTTGTGTGCAACACACTCCTGGTTCCTGCATTCTGAGCAAAACACACTCCTGATCCCTGCATCTTGAGTGCAATGGACTCCTGATCACTGATCCCTGCATTCTGAGCACAATGCACTCCTGATCCCTGCATCTTGAGCATAACGCACTTCTGATCCCTGTATCTTGAGCGTAACACACTCCTGATCCCTGCATTTTGAGCATAACGCACTCCTGATCCCTGCATTCTGAGCATAATGCACTCCTGATCCCTGCATTCTGAGCATAACGCACTCCTGATCCCTGCATTCTGAGCATAAGGCACTCCTAAACCCTGTATCTTGAGGGCAACGCACTCCTGACCCCTGCATTCTGAGCATAACGCACTCCTAGTCCCTGCAACTTGAGCATAATGCACTCCTGATTTCTGAAACTTGAGCATAACGCACGCCTGATCCCTGCATTCTGAGCATAACTCACTCCTGATCCCTGCATCTTGAATGCAATGCACTCCTGATCCCCGTTCCCTGCATTCTGAGAATAAGGCAACCCTGGTCCCTGCACCTTGAGCATAACACACTCCTGATCCTTGCATCTTGAGTGTAACGCACTCCTGATCACTGCGTCTTGAGCGTAACGCACTCCTGATCCCTACATTTTGAGCATAACGCACTCCTAATCCCTGCATTCTGAGCATAATGCACTCCCGATCCCTAATCCCTGCATTTCGAGCATGTGTGTGTGTGTGTGTGTGTGTGTGGGGGGGGTAGATGTGAAGGGGGCATTGGACACTGCTATGGGCAGGGCCACCCCCTATAGCAGTGTCCTCTACCATACTTCACATCCCCCCCCCCCAATCCCTTCACTTTGAGCGCAACACACTCCTGATCCCTGCATTCTCAGCATAACGCACTCCTGATCCCTGCATCTTGAGCACAACGGACTCCTGATCCCTGCGTTTTGAGCATTATGCACTCCCGATCCCTGCATCTTGAGCACAACGCACCTCTTATCCCTGCATCTTGAGCGTAACGCACTCCTGATCCCTGCATTTTGAGTGTAACGCACTCCTGATCCCTGCATTCTGAGCATAATGCACTCCTGATCCCTGCATCTTGAGTGCAAGGCACTCCTGATCCCTGATCCCTGCATTCTGAGCATAATACACTCCTGATCCCTCCATCTTGAGCATAACACACTCCTGATCCCTGCATCTTGAGCGTAATGCACTCCTGATCCCTGCATTTTGAGTGTAACGCACTCCTGATCCCTGCATTCTGAGCATAATGCACTCCTAATTCCTAATCCGTGCATTTTGAGCATAACACTCCTGATCCCTGCATTCTGAGCATAATGCACTTCTGATTCCTAATCGCTGCATTTTGAGCGTAACGCACTCCTGATCCCTAAGCCCTGCATTTTGAGCGTAACGCACTCCTGATACCTGCATTTTGGGTGTAATGCACTTCCGATCCCTGATCCCTGCATTTTGAGTAGAACGCACTCCTGATCCCTTGAACACTGTGCAGGAAACACACATGTAACATGCCTTTCTGGCATCACGTTATGGTGTGAACCGGCCCTAACAAAAAGGACACGGTTGTGCCCGGTGATTTTTGACCTTAACATTGTTGTTCAAGTAGATCTCCATCTCTCTAAAGGCTGCCTACCCCGTCTTTGAGTATAGTGGATTTTCCATAATCTCCATTTGTAACAAAATCCCCCCCCCCCCCCATCAATCCTAAGGTATTTTTTACATTTAAATTTGCTACTTACTTATGGGGGTGGCTTTTTTTTAGATAACTGATAAGTAAATAGCTCCACATATTTGGCTATTGAGACACCTACACTGGACTCTCGGAATCTCGTTACCAGTTTAGACAGTATATACAGACAAGTTTATAAAAAAAAAAAATATTTATACAAAACAGAATAAACATAGGATAGCCCAATACACCATGACAAATTCAACAAGATTGTACCAATACATTATTAAAATACAGAAAACTATACATGTAACACTAATACTTGGTGTACCCCACTAGGGAGAACCGAGGTATAGTGTATGTATTCCTCAACATGGTTTTGTGGAACTCTACCGCTTCATCAGGAGATAAATATCTGAAATGAATTGATAAAGTATGCATGGTCATCAAGGTAAAACATGTAAGCTTCTCGGCCTTTTGGCTAAGATCAAGTGTAGTATCCGTTCTTATCAGTTGCCAGGAGGTGGCGCTTGCTTCCATCCCTGATCTATGGCGAGGTGGTATCAGGGGTGGCGGTGGCTTTGCAAAACCTGCGGTGTAAAGGTGACCTGGAGCGGTTAGAGATAGCCAAAAGAGCCAAAAGGGAAGCCTTCTGATGGGGATGGAGAACCACTGGGTCCAGCCAGAGGGTCGGGTCCCTGGCCTTCTGGCCTGGATTGGGGTGGTCCTAGCTCCGTACAGTTTCTTGAGAGAGAACACCGGCTCCTCCTTCGGGGGGGTGGTTAGTATCTCCTGAGTATAATTAGGAGGGGGGATGGGAGTGAGGGTTGAGCCTGATGGTAAAGGGCTCTCCCTGAGCTCCCAGAACTTCAGTCCTTCCTGTGTGGAGTGGGGACTGCACTGGTCTGGGTTGTGGGTCAGGGTTGGAATGAAAAGCCAGTGGTGAATGTGCCCCTGAAGTGGCAGTTCAGGGGTGCCGTATAGTCAGTGTTCAGTCACTTGATTTATGGCACCAAGGTCACTTCACCACAACACACGTTTTTTGCACCAGCCTCTAGGGCTGAGCCTTTTGGCTAGGACCAGGGGAAATTTTTATTCCTGGCCGAAGGGCCGGCCATTGTATTGCACAATGGCCACTTTCACTTCTCCCATCTTCCTTCTCCCCACTTTCTTTTTATTTACCCCTGTGTGCGTCATTTTTTTTGTTTTTTTTTGTTTGGCGTTGTCACATTTGTCACAGTGTGATAAGTAGGGTGTGGGTCCTCGGGCCTACTCTGAAAGTCTTGGGAGGGGGTGGACCTAAGCCTTTTGGCTTGGTTCGCCCTCTCTCATGGGGTCTCCCTTCAGGGGAGTCCCACCTAGTACTTGGGTGGGTCTGTTTCGGCAGACCCTCCAGAGAACGGGGGTCCGTCTGTTTTCGGCCAGATGGACCCATGTGAAGTACCTCCGTCAGTCAGTTATGATTTAGTTTGAAATTTTCTGCTGCCTAAAAGTCCTTGGGAGCATTTTTTCTTGGTTCTATTTCCAAAAGCTTGGGGCGAGTAGCAATCTCTTTACACCCAAATGGGAGGGTTCCTCTTTTTCCGATGAAGAAGCAATTTCCTTTACTCCAAATACATTTTTACAAACACAAGTTACAAACGAAACCCTTTGGTTACTTCTCATCTATTTTAGCTTGTGTCAGAAAGATTTAAAAAAAAATAATCTCTTCTAAGTCAGCTGTACCAAAACACCCACTAAAAAGAGCCTTATTTATTCATACAGGAAGCAAGACACCCAACTGTGTTTATACATTCCTTTGTTTCCAAGCAAGATTTCTGCTTACTTCTAGGGATCTCTGTATCTCTCTCCTCTGCCTATTACCCCCAGTCAAATGGTCACATTGAAAGGACTAATCAGTCCCTGGAACTCATTCTCTGGTGCTTTATCTTGGGTAACCAGTTAGAGTAGGGATCGCATTTGCCCTGGTCAGTATGTCCACAATAATTGACCATGTTCACTAATCGGGATCTTACCCTTTTTTGTGTCTACAGTAACCATCTGAAATTCTGTTTCTTCTCCAATTTGGCTCCCAACATCCCTGGTGCCACCACAGTGTTTCAAAACTTCTCCCAGATCTGGCAAACTGTCATCTGAAAAATTCTCCCAAAAAAACTTGTGCTGGAGCTCATCTTTGACTGCCTTCTGAACACAAGGTGCCATCACACAAACCTACACCCAGGTACATGAAACGATAAGATATTTCTCAGAAAGTTAATCCTATTTTCTTCTGTTTCAGGTTGCTTCCTTTCTTAATAATTTCCAGTTAATTTCACGTCTTCCTGCTAAAATCAGAGCACCGTCATATTTTGTTGGCCTTCAGACCTCCAGTACTCATGTACAGAAAAGAGTAAAAGGTACAAAGTATTATGGACTTCAGAAGGGTCAAACTTTCAGGATGGGAAGGGCTACAGTCCTGAAGAGCAATCCTGGTTTCCAGCTTCTTCAGCTAATGTTAAATGAAGTTCAGTGCTTGGAAAGAGAGTTTGATCAGCCTCATTAGGAGAAACCTCCTAGAGGCCCCTCCTTGGGGAGGGGGTAGTGATGTTAGACAGTCTGTTTATTTACCTCTTTGTTAGTGCCCCCCGCTGTCCCAGCCCAGGGATTCTTCGTCTCAGTGACAGCTTGCAAGGAACTTGGCATGGCACCACCTTCATCTACATGACTAACATCCTGGTTGCTAGGCATTGAGATGTAACTTTCTACCGCTACGTAACCTTCTGCTGTGTTCAGCTGTGGGGCTTTGTCTTCTAAATACCTCTCTACCTGGGACTGGCCATTTCTTAGAGGAACCTGATTTAAGCCTCATCGCTCTGTGCGCTAGTGCTTGTGATAGAGTTTTCCTCTCCTGAATAAGTGGTCCTGTATTCTTAGTCTGCTGGCTCTGTTTCTGGCCCCTTGCTATGTTTAACTGATAACTGCTTTGTCCGCTGCCAGTCCTGATCCCTTGCTATTGTTTAGCACATACCTCTATTGTCTGCTGGCTTCTTGCTACATTGATAGATTACTCACTGATCACCTGTAGTCCACTCTTTGCTGGAGATCAGGCTTCCCTTTCCTTTTTTCACCATATGGTAGGTTTTTCCTGCTTAAGGGTCTGCTTGTGACGTTCTACAGTTAGAGTAAACATGTTAGGACCTAGGAGCATTTGGGTACTGGTAGGCCTACTGGCCCTAGGGGGAAATCCAAGGTCTGGTAAACAGCAATATAATACTTTTTTGTTCTTGGGTTTAGATACTTTGGGGTTGATTTACTAAAACTGGAGTGCAAAACTTGGTGCAGCTCTGCTCACGAGCCAATCACCCTTCTGTTTTTTTGTCAAAGCTTAAATGAATAAGCTAAAGTTAGAAGCTGTTTGGTTTCCATGCACTAGTGGACTAGATTTGCACTCCAGTTTTAGTAAATCAACCTTTTTAGGCACATATGAGACATGCCCAACTCAATATCTGTGCCAGTTCTGAAAATGTACATAGGGGAGTATGCTGGCATTATGTTAAATCTGTACTGCTTACATAACTATGACTGCAATTTAAAATGGGATTTTATAGAACATTTATGTTTTATTGTTAATACACACATTTTAATCTGTTATAAATGTTCTTTAAATTACTGTACAAGGTATTCTGGTGTAAAATGTATAATAAGATTTTTTTCTTTTTACTGGATTAATTGTTGCATACTGTAAATTAGCACTTCCAACTTGCCACTGTTTTGACACACCTGAAGACCGGAGTACCTCTTAATTCATTTTCTGTGACAGAGCTGTATTAAAATATAGTGATAAATTAAAAGTTGTTGCTACAGGTAAGAAACAATGGGGAGAAAATTGTCTTAGTAAAATGTAGCCTAACAGGAGATGGATTATAAAATGTTACGACTTTCTGAACATAGCTACTGCTCTCATCTAAAAAAGCGTTCACTTTGCAGTGCATATGTTAACAAAATAATACCAATGAAAGGAGAAGTAAAGAAAACACACATAACTCTATACATAAATAATGCATATTCTGATTTAACATTTTAAAGATGAACTCCAGGTAAATATTGATGCACACCTATTGAAGTGCTTATTTCTGCAGCGAGGCTGTAAACTATGGAGGACTACCACTGTTGGAAAGAGGTAAGGCACCTGGGTGGTCGATGAAGTTAAGTTATAACAGGTTAAGGCGCTAGGGAGGGAGGCAGGGGAATTTTTTAAAAAGACCTCAACCTTTAAAGCGGTTCTAAACAAAGGGTTTTTAATTTAATGAATTCTTTGCCTTAAGTTAGCAAAACCGTCCAATAAAAAATGGAAGTGGTATACTGCGCTAATAGATCAAAAGAATTGCAAATAGCAGTGACACAAAAAACATGACATAATCATGCAAATAGAAAATAGTAAAAGCAAAGGTTGCGCTTAATGAATGAAATAAGATTATGAATGAAATATGAATCAAAAGGTGACAATATAAATATATGTGAAAAATCAATTATACACGTGTAAAGAATGATAAATACAAATATAAACGTCTCTTAAAAGATGAATATAAAGTGCAATGTGAATGTCTCTGAAGGATGAAGATAATACATGCAATAATGTTCACAAACATGAAAGATCCAGCAAGATGGTATATTCCAGGGCTCTCACCACCACCAAGGAAAATGGAGATTTCCGTGTGATATTAACTCAATAAGTGGAGACTCTTAACAGAAGAAGTGGACCTCCTGTAGTAGTGAGGTCACAGATGCCTGCAGACATAGCCCTCTGTGGGGTCTAAAGATGCGTCCTGTCCCCAGGACCTGCTGGCAGTCTGGGGCGGTCCTCCTTGATAGCTGCCGACTGTCCAAACTCTCCTCCTCCAAGTCCAAGTCCTCCAAGCAACATGGAGCATATAAAAAAAATAAAGGCTCCAATAGTGTATGACTATTAAAAATTCCTGAACACAAATAGCATAAAACACGTTTGCCGGCAAAACTAAAATTCGAACACCAGCTCTTCCAAGGTCACGTGGGGCGTGATGACGTTAGCACGTAGCTCCGCCCAATACCTGTTCCTTCCCCCTCCCCAAACACTTGCCTGAGTCCTATGTCAATGCAGCACTGTGCCTGTCTGCAGCTGCATTGCTCCCTCTTCCTGGATTCACAGCCATTGGCGCCTGCTGCTGTCAGTCAAATCCTGTGAGCAGCGAGCAGAGGGTATGGTTGAGTCGTGTTGTGTGTCTATGGATACACACAGCCCAGCTTGGGAGTGCGCCCACGCATGTGCCCCCATAGCACATGGATTGCTATGGGGGCACAAGCAGGAGCGGATAAGCGAAGAGTGCTGGCAGGGGATTTCAGAAAAGGGGCTAATACCAATACCATTGCACAGAGAAGGTAAGTATAACATATTTAATACTTCTTTTTTTTTTTAAAATGAAGGTTTACAAACACTTTAACTGCAGTAACAAGAGTTTGAGTCAAGAATCTTTCTGGTAACAATTTCTAAATCTCAGAACAGGTTAAACAGAAATACAAATCCTTTAGCAAGTAATATAGCTCTAATATATTTATTTAAATTATGTTTTTTCATGATTTCTATTTAAAAACTATATTGACAGATTAAGTTATTTCACTTAGCTTCAGGAACTGTCATCTTCACCTTAATCATAATCATAATTTTTAGCTAAACTGTGGAAGGACTAACGAAAGGGAAGGTTGCAGTGCATTTCTGTTAATCATTTTTTTTTTTTTATATACTGTAGCTAAAATAAACCTGTTGCAAAAGGTTTTTGTGGTGTCCACTACATCTGTGGCCGGCTCACACGTGTTCGCGACAACATACTGCACCACACCATACTGCACCACACTGCACTGCGCTGCATGTTTTGTATTGATCAATTTCTATGGCTCTGTTCTCATTTATGCATAGCAGTGCACGGCATTGTCCAAGAAGGGTCTTGCATGTTTTTTGTGATGCAGCACATGGCATAGCCCATACATGTCAATGGGAGTTCATAATAGCTTCCGTGATTTGTGGTGCATTGCTTTTGCAATAATTAGGCCTGCTCCCTATGACCTCATACCATTTGCTCCAGGAAAAAAAGTATAGCTGTTGTTCAGAGTCAAGAGAAAACATGTCTCTTACAGACTTCTCAATGGATGTTAAGGCCCTTATATGTGGGGTACAGAGCAGACAACAGCTCTTTGATCCCTTTCACAGATTTTACCATGACAAGAGGTAGCGAGGGATGAAATTGGGAGCATCTGCCAACATGATTAGTCAACCCTCTGTGCTTCTGCCCAGAAACAAAAATGTATTTTTATGATGCTTTTTATTGTGATTTTACTGCTTACACAATGCATAGCCTTTGTTAAACTGGAAAAAGTAAGCCAGTAGAAGTAAAAACATAAAATGTAAGCCAGTATCTTTGATAATGGCAAATGTGCAGCTGTTTGCTTCTCACATAACATCTTCCTTCCTAAACATATTCCCTGGGCTTCATCAAACTAGAAGGTGACATACTATACTCTGCAATGTGACATCCTATTCTTTTTTTTGGATTAACAATAGTGACTGTAAAGTTACTAAGAATGCCTGTATAATATCTTCCTTTAAATTGTACTCCTGTCAGGAACCATGAATCAGACTGAGACAGAAAATGCAGTAAAAACCACACCTTTTAATGTA
The DNA here is from genome assembly GCF_042186555.1 of Aquarana catesbeiana. NCBI lineage: Eukaryota > Metazoa > Chordata > Amphibia > Anura > Ranidae > Aquarana > Aquarana catesbeiana. Next base: position 150,022,396 of record NC_133332.1, on the reverse strand, counting down.
ATGGTAAAATAGTACAGAAGATTAAACATAGTCAAAACATAGCCAGGGATTGGAAGCCAAAGTTGATAGTCAGACAAACCAGTAAATCTGGAAACCAAAGATCAGTGTAGTCGGATGCAGAAGAACAGGATCAGGAACCAGAAGGGATGTCAGTTAGGCAAAGTCTTTCATAGGAATACAGCAAAAAATCTCCAGATTTGTTGACCAAGGTGAAGGCACTAAAGGACTGAACAAGGCAGTTTAAATAGCCAGAAGGGGCTGGCTGTAGGCGGGACTGATGAGCAGAAAATGATCACCAGGTGAGCCACTGTGGAATGATGCGTGCTGACAATTATCTGACAGCTGAGCAGCCTGAGCACAGAGAAGGGAGCTGCTGAGAATCCAGCCCTAACAGTACCCCCTCCTCAACGACCCTTCCCCCTCCGAGGGGCACCAGGTTTAAGGGGAAAATGTCTATGGAAAACACAGAGGAGGACAGGAGCATGTAAGTCTGAGGATGAGACCCAAGAGTGTTCCTCCGGACTGTAACCTTTCCAATGAACCAGGTAATGTATGCACCCAAGGAACCTACGGGAGTTAATGATAGATTGTATTTCTTACTCCTCATGGTTCGCAACCTGAACCGCCCAGACGCAACCTGAACCGCCCAGACCAGATGGGTCGACTCCGAAGTTAGTCAGTAGTTCCAGTCCTCTAATGCTGGTATCTACACAGTACCCCAAACAAATTGTTCCAAACAGAGTATTACTCACTCAGCCAACCTCTGCCTCTCTCAGAGAACATATCCACTGCTGGGGAGAGGCCTGGACTGGCCCTTCTCCCTGGAGTCCTTTCAGCCGCTGGAGAGAAGACAGGGTGACTGGGCTCACGCTGTCATGCTGTTGGGGATCTGGGCCGACTGCCCAGCATCCCTGGGTTATACAGGTGGGGACTGAAGCCCCATCCACCTTTACAGGAAACTCACCCTCTTAGTTGAGGGTAGAGGCCAGCAGCACTCTACCCTGTTGCCAGCACTTCGGCTGGAAACCCGACACCATCTGCTCTGGCTAACTGTTGGGGAGGGAGGTTGACTGCCCTGGCTCCCTGCAACCCTGTAGTTGTTGCTGGTGCTGGGCAGAGGTTGGTAGCACTGCCCGGGTGCCAGGGCTTCAGCTGGGTTGGCGTCATCATTCTGGGGCGCTGTCTGCTGTTGGAACTCCCTTTCACTGGTATTGTCTCCCAGGTGCACGAACCCTTGTTGGGGAGGGAAAATGGCTGCTTCTCCTCCCTGCATCTCTGAAATCCACTGAGAGAGAGGAACCATCACCTCCTCACCTTGGGCCTTTCGGTTATGTTGGGTCTTTTGGCTCTATCCATTTTGACTAGTTCTGCGATAATTTCCCTCTTCTTACGGTTGTTGGCCGGTCGGCCCCGGTTCTCCAGTAAGTCCTTGAGGGTAGAGCGCTTTAGCTGTTCATACTGTGCTTCCATTGGTCCTGTGTCCTCTTGTAGCGGTCCTTCTGGGCTGTGGGAATGATCCCACTGCTTGCCACCAGTTGTAATGACACCCCGAGTATGAAAGGGGTTAAAATCATTTAGGACATTCCATACCCAAACACAAAGGCAACTACTGAACACTTCCATCAGCTGAACAAGGAACCAATACAAACAATTCTCCCCCAAATACGAGACAAGGCTCTGTCTTGAGGTTCAAGCAGGAATGACTCTTTATTTAAAAACATGTTATACAGATCCTACTTCAAAACACTTCACCCCCACCCTTGGAAAACAGGGCGGGTTACACTGTACAATGACAATGGACACGCAGGTTCAGGTGTATTTAACGTCTCATCAGTACACAGTCTTATCAGCAGGGAGAACTGTTGGAGGAATACCCCCTCCCTCCATAGAGATACACATCCTCTGATAGCCAAGGCAGACAGGCACAATAGAACATTGGAATACAGCCCCACCCCAAACTAGCACAGCAAAAAGTACACAACAGCATGAGACAACATACAATATATACACACAACATTGTGAAGCAGTCACTATTTATAATATGGCGCCATACGGGGTTCCCAGAGTTTTGTGTTTTGGGGGGACATGGAATTGAATCCAAAGTAACATTACTTCCAGGGTCCCCAGGCATACAGCTCACAATGAGCACCGTTCCCCCAAATGCCAGGGCCCATAATCGGTAGGCAAGAGGCTGGCATTCAGTCCCCTCCAACAGCCTCTGTCTCGGCTAGGTCTGTCACAGAAACCATGAATCAGACTGAGACAGAAAATGCAGTAAAAATCACACCTTTTAATGTAATGGTAAAAATGGTACAGAACAGTAAACGTAGTAAAAAAAATTCCAGGGATCGGAAGCCAAAGCAGGTAGTCAGACAAGCAAGTAAATCGGGAAACCAGAGATCAGCGTAGTCGTAGGCAGAAGAACAGGATCAGGAACCAGAAGGGATATCAGTGGAGCAAAGTCTTTCATAGGAATACAGCAAAGAATCTCCAGATATGTTGTCCAAGGCGAAGGCACGAAAGGACTGAACAAGGAAGTTCAAATAGCCAGAAGGGGCTGGCTGTAGGCAGGACTGAGGAGCAGGAAATGTTCACCGGGTGAGCCACTGTGGAATGATGAGTGCTGACAATTATTTGACAGCTGAGCAGCCTGAACACAGAGAAGGGAGCTGCTGAGAGCCCAGCCCTGACAACTGCTGATGTTTTCCTACCATTTGGACACCCTTTACATATGTTAGAATTGTGTTCTGAAAATAGAAAAACGAGTTTTCTATTATAAGATAAAATGGGGAACAATTCAGAAACTTTTTTTTGCTGCATGTGTTCACAAGTTCAGTGGAGCTTTGCCCTTCCTGATTATTATGATGTCCATTGTCATAAAGAGAAAAAGTGAAAAAAACAAAAAAACAAAAAAAAACTAAAGGTTGAATGGTTTCCTTGTCACCTGAGCAGCATTTGCTAGAAATCTTTCAATGGGGACGCCAGCTCCAGTGACTGCAAAGAAAGTTCCTGTTAACTTGGAATGCCCAATTTTCACACAATTGTCAGATTGAAAAGAATATTCACACAAGAGAATTACACCCACAGTAGTCTTTCGGATCCCCAGCACATTCAGTAGCACAGCCAAAAAAAAAAAAATTAATCGATGAGGTTTTGAAAATTAATTTCTTGTGTAAAAAGTGCAAAGCATGCATCACAAACAAAAGTTAACATAATAGCACAATATACTTTCAGCCTGCCCTGTAGGAGGTATGAAGTACTGGGTAAACCCGTTCCTGTTTGTAGCCCCACTCCTGCTTCCCCATCTGTCTGACAGTTTGCCTCCATTGGATGGTTGAGGGAATCCTCAAATAGAAACCTAACATTCTGACTTACATAAATGTGGAGGACACAATGTCAGGAAAGGGTCCATCCGCTGGTAAGATCTATCATTTGGCATGCAGTACTGAGGTCCACCAGCAGGTGTCTCCTGGCAGTTTGGAACTGTCAGGGGAGCCTTTCCCTGCTGGTGTTATGTCATCGTTGGGCCGCAGTACTGGCGTCCACCAGCGGATAGATCCTGGCAGTGTGGAGCAGACAACATTTCCTGCGCTCAGGTGTTACGTGAGGACAATTACCGGCAGTCTCATAAATACCCGGCTGATGAGTACTCTCATCGCCTTGCTATCTCTCTCCTTGCGCCCTGACCTTGCTTGCCTGTTACCCGATCCTGAGTCTGCATCTGACCTTGTTCCAGAGCTTATCCTGACCCAGTTCCACCTGCGTTCCCGTTACCTTTACCCGATCCTACAGCCCAATCCATCCCCTCCCTGTCCTTTTGGTTCCCTGTCCCTCATCTATTGATCTCCCTGTGTATGACCTTGGCCTGGCTAACGTTTATGTTTACGGAATATCCTTTGTTCACCTGCTTATCTGCTGTGTATGACCCTGGCCTGGCTTATGTCTGAGATTCTGGTATTGCCCCTTTGCTGTATATACTATTTGTTGTTTGTGGGGTTTTGTTTGGTTGGTTGTGCACTGTTTGTATTTACTTATTTATCACCTATCTTAATAAACATCATTGTTATTCATCTCACATGCATTTTTGGTTCTCTCTGTGCAGTCCACACAGTCTGGTCTACTAATTCACTGACACACAGACTGCTTTTATTACATGGGACACAGATAGCTGCAAAGCAGACTGCAGAATTTCCAATTTATTGTCTAGAATACCAAATGTGCATTCCAATATGCGGTAGGTATAGCCTAGGTGATAATTAAATACACTTCTCTATGTCCAGTATGCATCTTGAATAGGGCTGCATAAGGTGTTTGCCAAGGGCAAATTCCTCATCTTCAACAAACACCATGGGCATAGATTGTTCTGCAGCTGGGTGCCCAGATGTGCAGATGCTAAATTATTTTTTGATAATTATAGAACCATTTTTTTTACACCCATGGTTGACTTTTGTTAGTAAAGATGACTTTTATAAAGTTACTTTAAGAATATGGGTTTAAAGTGGAACATCTACTATTTTAAACTCAATAATGTTTCACTACATATGTCAAAAATGCACCACAAACAGACTTCAATGCAAGAACAGACTTCAGTGCAAGTATGTTAAGAGGCCCTAAAGCAGAATGGCACAAACATACATATTAGTTTGCCTCTTAGGCATGTCTTGTATGTCCAAAGAGTGAACAGTTTAAAATAAGTTTTCAGCTGCAGTAGCATTGGACAGGTCAAAATTCCTCTTTATGGAGACACGATGGATCTATTAGACCCCCAAAGTCTCCTCTGTCCTTTGCTCCAGCAGACCCAATCATCCATTTCCCAACCCCCCTCCCCCCATGCGTATGTGCAAATAGAACTTCCAGAACTTTGTCATATTTTGCACGTGTGGGAAATCTTCTGCACATGAACAGGTGAGTGTGCCGTGACCGGCGGCTCCCACTCGCATGCGCAGGGGTGATGTTTAAAATAATTTTTCAGCTGCAGTAGCATTGGGCAGGTGAAAATTCCTCTTTATGAAGACACCATGAATCTATTAGACCTCCAAAGTCTCCTCTGTTCTTTGCTCCAGCAGACCCGATCATCAATTTTGCACCGCCCAGCCCCCTGTCCCCGCCCCCTATGCGTATGTGCAAATAGAACTTCATATTTTGCACATGTGGGAAATCTTCTGCACATGTACAGATGTGCTTAAAGAGGTTGTAAACCTCCATGGGGAAGTTGTACCTATAGGTAAGCCTAGAATAAGGCTTAGCTATAGGTATTGTAAATATGTCCTAAACATGCACCATTCAAGAGATATTTAATGTTTACTACACCGATGATGTCTTCAGAGCATGCGCGCTGAAGGAACAGCCACCCGTGCTGTTTCTTCAGGCGAGTGTGTCATGACAGGCGGCTCCCACTCGCATGCTGCCCTGGAAGGAAGATGGGCGGAGATGGATGCGGCCTTCAGCGGGGACAACGCCGGCTTTGTTTGCAGGTAAGTGTCACATAATGTGCTAGTATGCGATGCATACTAGCACATTATGCCTTTACTTTGCAGAGAAGAAAAAAAGGAAGAAAAACCCACCAGGGTTTACTTACACTTTAAGGGTTCTGCCAGGATCTGAAGGTCAGACAGAGCCCCTCAGCATATCTGTGCATATGCCATATTAACAAAAATTGTGGCACCAGGGGAGGGGAGTATGAAGCCAAAGAAAAGGGGATGAATATTTCCTCTTTAGCATCTATTTCAAGCCCTCACCTAGGATAAGGATCTGGAATAGATGAAGAGAATCCCCAGCTGACTAATTAAACAGCATTTTTGTTTTCTTTTTAAATTTCAGTTTTGCTGTAGATTGTATATGTCGTATAGGTGCACCATATGACAGGCAGGTTCCAGGCACCCCCCTGGCATGTTATTTAAGTGCTTCCCAACTGGCACTGTACATTTACAGCTGGGTAGGACAAGTACCATTCTGCAAGGATGTACTGGTACATCTGCAATTACTGTGTCCACCTACCGGGGTACAGGACCACTGTGGTTGACCCTGTAATACAATATATGATTGCTGTAACCGATCAAAGTGATCACAGTCAGCAGTAGTAAACAATGGCTTTCATTGATGATGCCATTTTCTTTTTTACATACTGCTACGTTACCAAAGCAAGTGCAGTGTCACTATGGTGACATTGTACTGCTGTGGTGGTGATCATGTACAATGGCTGTCTGTCTGATATCAATGTATGTCAGTGCCACCAGGCATTGTCTCTAATCACAGCAGTCCAATGTCACCAGACCAGTGTTACCAATCAGTATCCCTAATCACTGCTGCCCACTCAGTGACCATAATCATGCTGCAACAGTCACAGTGTCCCTGATCACCTGCTAACCAGTTACAGTGCCCTTGATCACTGCTACACCAGTCCCAGTCTCCCTGATCATCTCCACTCTAGTCATAGTGTTACTATAACGACATGTTCATATGTCCAATACTCTCTGAAGAGGCATCTGTGTTCGGATCATTTTTCAGAGAGCATATGACAGGCAGTGAGAAGGCATTGTATCTCCATTCAGTTGAATTGGTTGTGATTGGTGGGCTCACAGGGGGTAAATTTTTTGCCACAGCTGCAAGGCATCACAACTGTGGCATGTGTACACCCCCAGCTACTGCCTCTACAGCTAAAGGAGGTAGGGATTGAGGGGAGGTACAACCATAGCTAAATTGTGAGGTTTTACTGCCCCCCAACCTCACATGTGACTGAGCCCTAATAATGCAGCCAGTAATAGTTCCCCCATTCACTACCACACCAGCCACAGTATCACCAGACCAGTGTAGCTAAAATCAGTGTTCCTGATTGTCACCACACCAGACCAGTGCATCAAGCAACAGTTTTCTTGATCACCACCACACCAGTCTCAATGTCACCAGATCAGTGTATGCCAGCAACAGTATTCTGTATCACTGCCACACCAGTCACAGTGTCACCGAACCTGTAATTCATCAGCAGCATTTCTGATTGCTGCCATATTAGTCTATACTGTCACCAGACCAGCGTAGCCATCAACAGTGTTCCTGAGCACTACCACAACAGTGCAGCGTTGCCTCCCCCTTCCACCTGTACTAACCCTGGCTTTTTTATTAAGCAGGTTTCTGCCTACTGCCTGGCCCAATCCTTTGCCTGTTCGCTGACCATGTTTCAATCTGCTGCCTAAACTGATCCATCTGCATGTCAGACTGACTATGTTCCTGCAAGACACCAGTCCCAGCCATCCCCTGTGAACAGCTCCACTCCTGGATTCATAGGAAAGCTTTGGTTCTCCAGTGAACATGGCATTCCTGGTGGCAGCCACGTACCAGTAGGCTAGGCGTGCTTGGCTTATAGGAACAGTGATTGCTATAGGTGACGCTACACTAAGTTATATTCCCTGACCACTCGTACAAAGGTGACAATTACATTATATTGGTTTTGACACAATTGGTTGATTTGTGTAATACACAAGATAAAATGACCAGTATATAATCAGTCCAAACAGTTAAAAGGTCTCACATATGTAGTATTGTCATACTTGGGAGGAGTAGTAGAATGAGTTTTGGATTGTAGTTCTAAGTATACCCATGCTGTGTGTGAGAAAAGATACATTTTCGTGTTCATTACACATTTTCCAAAGACATGTGGCAAAAAATTGACCACTTTGTGTAAAAAAATTATTTTCATTTTCTTTCTGTATTTTCCAAAATTGTGTAAAAATTAAAAAAAAAATAAAGTCTTCAAAATAATCACCATGCCTCTTAAAAAAAACATTGGGGTGTTTACTCTCTAAAATGTTGCCATTTTGTGAGTGTTTCTACTGCCGTGGTGCTCCGGGGCTTTCCAAAATGTGATAAGTAGTCAGGAAATGGATGCATACTTTATGCCCCTGAAATGCCTGAAGGTTCTCCTTTCATTTTGGGCCCCTCTGTGTGACTAGGCTGTGAAAAAGTCTGATGCATACAGTATGGTATCGCTGTACTCAAGAGGAGTAGCAGAATGTGTTTTTGAGGTGTGTGTTAATAAGATATTTCTAATTAACAGCTTTGTGTAAAGAAATACATTTATATTTTCTTTCCTGCATTTTCCAAAAACTTGTGTTAAAAAAAAAAAAAAAATTACACTTTCAAAAGACTCACATCTTTCAGAAAAAAACCTTGGCATGCTTGCCTTCTAAAATTTATTTTTTTATGGTTGTTTCTCCTGTTCTGGCACTTCAGGGACTCAAGAAATATGATAAGTAGTCAGCAAATTAGATGCGCAATTTATGCTTATTGAAAGCCCAAAGGTGCTTCTTGGATTCTGGGCCCCTCTATGCTTAGGCAGTGAAAAAGTTCCACACATGTGGTATCCCCATGCTTGGGAAGTGTAGCAGAATGTATTTTGGTGACAAAAAAATGACAAATTCAACAATTCACAATACTGCTTACTGAAGACCTTGGACTCTCTACCTTCCAAAAAGGGGTCATTTGGAGGGGGCGGGGGTATTTGTACTGTTCTAGCATTTGGGACCTTAAGAAATGAGACAGGCAGTCAGTATATCAGGAATGATCAAGTTTCAAATATACTGTAAAAACCTAAATATTACCATAAAAAAACTCTGTCTCAAAAAATGATAAAAAGTACTAGTTACTTACCGGTAACTGTCTTTCTGGGAAATCTTCCAGGATGGCACACCTGAGAGATGAGAGGCTCCTCCCCACAGGAAACACAATCAATCAACAGCTGTTTTAAGTCCACACCCTTCCCCTTGATCCTCAGTTTGTAGAGAAGTAACTCCTGAACCTGGTTCACAAGGGAAATCATTCCTCATAGGCACTCACCTTCTAGTGTTCTAAAATTTTTCCCTCCTCCAACGGGTGGGAAGTAGGCCTGCCGTCCTGGAAGATTTCCCAGAAAGACAGTTACCGGTAAGTAACTAGTACTTTTCTCAAGTCATCTTCCAGGACGGCACACCTGAGAGGATAATCAAGTACCTCAGGCCTACCTTAGGGTGGGACCACTGCAAGACCCTCTTGGCGAACCTCGGTTCTGCAGTAAACTTTACCTTCACTCCATATGCTTGATGAAGGTATCTTAGCTGGATCATGCGGCTGATCTGCCGATCTACTCCACCGGTGTCCCTGCCTTCTCTGCTTCGGATGCAGGATCTAGGTGGAGTGGGCTCTTAAAGATGGAATCAGAAAACATGTTAAACTTGTAGGTTATCAATGTTGCCTGTCACACATCTAACAACAATGGCCTATTCTGCCTATAGGTGCTGCTTAGAACCACTAAAAAGATTAATCAGAGACCTGTGTTTTAAGACATGGACACTACATTGATCCATAAGGGGGCCTGTCTTAACACAACCCTGTCCAGGGAAATAAAACTGCCAAAAAAGGGGGGCCCCTGACAGACAACCCCTTTTTGTTCATTTTTATCTTTACGTCAGCAAAGACTGAAGGGAAACCTACTTAAGGGAAATAGATTAACAAAAACTTAATCCCTGGGTTTAAGGCATCCCCAATCTATAGTTTTACTTATGCCTGAGAGCCTACTCAGGAGATTAACATCCATAGCAGGAGAAGAACACTCATATTGCTACATCTAGTTTTGCTAGAAGGGCAAAATGAAGGCCATGCACCGAGCTGTAACCTATTTGGTCGGGTATACATCTTTATACTTCATCTTCAGGCCATAAAACTCCTCTGAACCGAACTTCCTAAGTTCTTATTAAACAGGGCGATTCATTATCGCCTTCCTCCAGTGACCCATAACTCTACTGGGCTTCACCCTAGGAAATGGCTCTGGCATCCCTGAATGTAAGGGATCGAGGCTTTCTGACATGTAACATCTGCAGCCAGAACTCCTGGCCCTTCCACGGAAGAGAAGGCTGAAATACAAAAAGGTGATACATGTATTATTAATATCACAAATAAAAAATCATAGATTGTGGACATAGCACAATAGATGTAGACAGAAAGGACACAAGCATAGACAACAATGTTGTGTATTTGAGTGTGACTAGCTAAACCAAAATATCAAATATGGGAAGAGACCCAAATCTGAACCTCACAGTCTGGTTTTCTGATGTGCGGCCAATATGTAAGCATTAAGACACAAACACACCTTAAATGCTGCGCATTTCTGAAGTGCAGCTAGCTAGGTCATAACTGGTAAATACAGATAGGACAGGAACCCCCTTTTACAGTGTTGTTTTACTGATGTACAGCAAAACAAGGCCATAAAGAGAAGACAGAAAGACCCAAACTTCTATGTTGCGTATTTATGACGAACCACCAAGTACAGTTATAAGACAATCCTTCCTGTTATACAGTTCTGTAGTGCAGTTACATAGAACCAACAGAGAAAGAACACAAGCAACCTACAGCATTGTGTTTTTCTGAAGTGCCATAAGGTAAGGCTATATGAAACAGAAAGCACCAACAAGCTTCAAAGTTGAGTATTTCTGCTGTGCAGCAACATAAAAACAAAGAAACAACAGACAGCCTTTACAGCTGTGATCTTTCTGGTCTACTGAAAAATAAGGCAATAACTCCACAATGAGTATTCCTGCTGCATTGCAAAACCTGAACCAGAAGGGACAGATAAGCTTAGGGTTCCCACACCCGTGCGACCCAACCTGCCACTTGGGACTGCAAGACGCATGAGAAGTCATATACTATGGCTTCCAAAGGGTACCCTTCGTGACTGTGCGACTCCAGTTCGCAGCGTCTCCAGCAGTCCCTGCTTACGGAACCACAGACCTCAAGATTACACAGGTCGCAGGAAAAGCAGTTTTCAGGTCGAACAAACAAGGGGTCCCCATGCTGTGGCTCCCTGGAGGAGTGCAGCCAACAACCCCCTACTGTGTATACCTAAGAAACAGCAAGGAAGATCAATGAGAAACACCACTTACTGCTGTGCCTTTCTGCTATACGGACGATAAGGCAGTAAATATAGGACATACAGGACACAAACAATGTTCAATCTTTGTGTATGTCTGATGTGTAGCATATACCAATACTGAGCAGAGATGCCATCACCCTCAATGTGTCTCCCTGCTGAGCAGCAAAAACAAATCAGAAAAAGACAAACAACCTTCACTGTTGTGTCCTTTCTGATATGCAGCCAATAAGGCAGTAAATGTAAGACATAAAGGACAGACAACCTTCTTGTATGTGTCTGATGTGCAACAACAATCTTGAATAGAGATAGCACATCCATAGTCAAGTGATTTGGCATGTGACTCAACATGTCAAATCGAATGCCTAAAATCGGCAGCCATTGCTGTTAATAGCACTGTCTGAATCAGCACGGGCCACTTTGTGGTGCTGCACTGATTACCAATGGCAGTATGTGTACTACCCCTGGCACAGGTTCAATTTTGTATTTTCCAACAAAATCAGGACCATCCATCTTCACTGCTGGCTTTCTGATAAGCAACCAATAAAGCAGTAATACAGGACCCACAGACAGACCTCAATCTTGTATATCTCTGATGTGCAACAATCTAACAATTCTGAATAGAGATAGCACATCCATAATGAAGCGATTTGGCATGCGACTCAACATGTCAAATCGCATGCATAAAATCGGCAGCTATTGCCGTTAATAGCACTGTCTGAATCATCACAACGCCACCTTGTGGTGCTGTACCGATTACCAAAGGCAATATATATACTACCCCTGGTACAGGTTCAATTTGTACTTCTGTTATGGAGCCCGACAAATCAGGACCATCAATCTTTCCTGCTGCCTTTCTGATAAGCAACCAATAAGGCAGTAATACAGGACACAAAAACCCCACAGACAGACCTCAATCTTGTGTAGGTCTGATGTGCAGCAATATAACAATTATGAGCAGAAATGTCATCACCAGACTCAATGATGTGCGTTTCTGGCGTGTGGCACAAAACCAGAAAGTACAGACCACCTTCCCTGTTGTATTTTCTGATCTGTAGCCAAACAAAGCAGTACCTTTAGGATATAAAGGACACCCAACAAGCTTCAGCAGAGATGTCACAAATCTCAATGTGTACTTTAGTTGTGCCACCAAACACCCCAGCAAGGACAAACCTTCACTACTGAGGTCTACTGGTGAGCAGCCAAGAAGGAGTCATGGTGTATCCCTTTATGAAATAACCAAACAGGGGCAATTTATTTCATAGGCATAGCCTGCGCTGTAGATACTAATCCTTCACCACCAGTGAAGGAACCAATCCTAAAATGGTTGGACACCTTACCTCCGTTAATTGAGCAAATGCTAGCCAGCTCATACACGACACGGGTGGGGCTGATCAGTAACTAAAGTCTCAATGAGCCCAGCCCTAGGAGACCAATTTAAGACCTCTAGAAAGGGTGGTTACCAATTTAGCCTGGAGGAGCCACCTGCAGGCCTTAAAGAAGCAATCATATAGCCATCTAGCTCTTGCATATGTTTGCACAGAAATCCTTAATCAAAGGATATAGGAAAACGATTTATGGTAAATCGCTTTTAGATCTGTCACTGAGTGGACTGTAGCCCAAACCAACAAAAAGGTTTTTCTTACCTCCTGCATTAAAATATAACCACAATGTAAGGGTGGAGTGGGAGGTTGGAGCTTATGAAAAGTTACCCATAGCAAGCAACCCCCAAAAGGAGGATCTGTCACAAGGGAACCCCTACTGTGCCACACAGAAGCTTGGTCCCTGCCACATTGTTGAAAGTTAGGTCAGTTTTTAAGCATCTTGGAGCAACTTTAAGCAGATTCCTAGCAGCTGGGCTAATAGGGCCAGATAACCTAGTGCACCTGCGGAGCAAGGGAGCTTACTCCTGAATCCTTCAACCATTGCACCATTAATAACTTGTTCAGTGGTATACCTGGCCAGTAAGGAACTCTTTTTTTCTACCAGGTCACCCTCTTTGCTATATTCACCCCTACTAATGTACCACAACTGGGTATGTAGGGAGAGGCTGGCAACCTACTGTTGTGATAACCACAGTGTCTCTGCTATAAGAGGAAGCTGTGGCTGGTGGTTTTTAGCAGTAGCTTCTGGGCTATTTTGTTATGGAGACCCCAGGTCCTGCACTGCACCACTCAGTAAATACAGGTGGAAGGGGAAAAAATGCCTTACCTACCTCTTTCCCATCTGAGGTGGTTTAGGCACACTCACTCCTCTGCACCACTTGTCCACCATACAGCATCTCTGATGTAAGAGGGAGCTGTGGCTGGTGTCTTTAGCAAAAGCTTCTGGGTTATTTGAATCCAGACCCCAGGGGAGATTTTCTCAAATGCCCAGAAACCATCTGGCTGGGATTGGGGATTTTTGACTCACCGTTGTCGTCTTCCCCTTTTGCCACAGCCACCGGGCTTGCCTTTCCATCCTTATGGTCCACACGCAAGGAGGATAGCCGCCAAAGTGCCCCCCCCACAACTGCTGTCCCTTTAGGGAGCTGCAAGGTTAGGCTGTGTCCTGCACTGTCCAGTCAGTATATACACATGGGGGGGCAATGCCGTACGTTCCTCATTCCCATCTGAGGTGGTTTAGGCAGACATTCACCATAGTGAACTGGTGCCTCCTCGAAAGGAGGATGTGGGCGCCTGCTCCTGCTGACTCTCAGCCTTCCCTTCTGGGTAAGAATGCGGGTCGTTCAGGCGGTGCCCTCCCCAGCAGCCCACGTGAGCTACCAGGGGCCCAGGAGTCAGGGGATACGATCCCCCTGGAAAGAACCGACGGCCAGCACCCCTGTCTGAACGGACGTCCGGACTGGTAAGGGGGGAGACAGGATAAAGGCCCCTGAAGTTCTGGGTACACCACTGTACCCAGGGGCCTTCAGCTCTCAGGGGGGCTTTCCCAGTTTCTGCTGCCCCCCTGAAGAAAGGATAGGGGAACCCCCCGGGAAGGATAAATATATCCTGCCAGACCCAGAGGCTTCCCAGGCATTTGGTCCGGCTCCCAGGGGGAGACCACCAGCCCCAGGCTTCGGTCATTTGGAAAAATACAAACAGTTTCGCTGTGTAGGGAGAAACACAATAAAAAAAACTGAGGATCAAGGGGAAGGGAGTGGACTTAAAACAGCTGTTGATTGATTGTGTTTCCTGAGGGGAGGAGCCTCTCATCTCTCAGGTGTGCCGTCCTGGAAGATGACTTGAGAAAATCTAATTTGGGTACAGTGGTGCATGACTGAGTAATTGTCATTCAAAGTGTGACAGCGCTGAAATCTGAAAAAATTACCTGGGCAGGAAGAGGGTGAAACAGTTCTGTCTTGAGGTCATTAAAGGATTTAGCATTTTTAAAGCTTCACTTTAAAGTGGATGTAAACTCTCACATATACACAGTGAAGTGAATAGCCTCAGATGATACACAGAGAGGAAACAAATCCTCCTACGTAAGTTTTATTTGTATATCGGCTGTCTTCAGCTTTCTACACTGTTTAGAAAGTGAACATCATGTTAGAATTGTTTCTTCCTGTTCCAGCAGTGGGTGTGGAGTCCTGGCTTACTATGTGTGTGAGCTGATTGGAGGAAAGGCACACCCCCCACACACATACATCGGCAGGGAAAGAAAGAAACTTGTACTGTGAATAGACAAGCTCTCTGCCCTCCCTGACACAAATTTCCAGCTGCTTTTATCTCGTGTTTTGGAGAGCTTGTCAGAAGTTATCATGCTGAGAACAGAAGAATGGAGCAGCAGAAAGACACTGGACTTAGAGCTATGGAGAGAGATAAGTAAACACTACAGATATATGTACCCAGGTCAGATTTCATGAATGGGGTTTACATCCACTTTAAGCATTATTAAAATTACTGTTCCCCATCAAACTGAATTATTAAAACATTGTTTTTTTGCTTTGGTATATGGTCTTGGGTATTGCCCAACCCCTCGTGCCATTTTTTTTATAATCTCTTGCCTATTAGCCTAGGAAATGGGCACTATTGTTTTTTAAAATTAAATTTCTATTGACTTTGGTGGTGTTCAGATTCTGCACCCGACCTTTAGTGTTCAGCAAACCTGCCCCAAACTGAACCCTAATGTATACATTTTTCAGGATGGGATCCACAACACCCCAACATTGCACAGTCTTTTTAACAGCACTGAAAAATTTCTGCATTTACAGCAACTATCAGTCACTTGCTTGCCCTCTACAGTGTGAGATCCCCTTCCTTTCCATGGGTCACTTTGGAGCCCTGCAAAAAGACCCAGAAGCGAGTCAAGACAGGAAAAAAAAAGAGTCCACACTGAATGCTGTAATTTTCATGTTGCAAACTTACATTGTTACGTAGATTGAAAAAAGACACATGTCCATCATGTAAAGACAAACATAAACACATTAAAAACCTTGTATTCTTTTACAGCCATGAATCTACAAGTGTAAAGTTTAGTCCAATCCACAATGATACAATTCCTTCCTGATCCCCAAAGGAAATTGAATGTACGCTGGATCAGCTTTGTTGATCCATTCTATGTAAATCTTTTGTTAATATTCTATGCTCATGTTTTGCGAGAAAGAGCCAGCATCAGAGCAATCCATACAATTTTTTGTCGGAATCACCCAAATTTTATCCTCCTTCTACTAGCGTTTCTTAAAGACCAAGGAAGAATGAGGATAGGTTGTTGTCTACATAGCTCATACTATAAAGCTGAGGAAACAAGTTTACTGCCTCCTGTTCCTTATTGACTGTGAGGTCGCTCTCACCGGTGTTCATGTGCAGGTGCAGGGAGTGCATAGGAATAGTTCTCTGTAATGAGCACAGTTCTGCACTAAAAGGGGCGGGGGGGGGGGGGGGGGTATGTTATCTTTATACAAATTAAAGTTGATCATTGAGAACCTACAGAGTTTCTATAGGAAAACAGGGTCTGTGTTGACGGGCTTTGGACTTGTGTTGATATCAGTCTGATGTTTTCCAAGGTCATATTAAATTCATTGTGTTTGGCTTGCAGATAACCTCCTTCTGACCTGCATCAAGCAGGTTTTACATTCCTATAGACTTTTATGTGAATGCAAAAGCCAAATGAAGAGAACAGAAGCCCATCAACACAAGTTCTTAGTCTTGCTGAAACTGCTTTCCATGTGCCCTGAAGGAACCAAAGGGATTGTGATTTTAATTCATATTAAGTTGTCAAGATAGCCATGTTTTATATACGTATATACAGTATATATGTAGAATATAGGTAGAAGACACCTGTGCCCATTTAGTCGTCTGTAGCACTGACAATGTTGCTCGTTATAATTTGTTAGGATCCAGCTTGATAAGTGTATATCATGATTTAAATCAAGCTGCTTGTACATAACCCTTTTAATTTTTTTCCAGGCTTGGGATGGCTGTTGGCAGTCATCTATATCTGGGAGCTGCAATGTGCCTGGAGAGCCATGCTGTTCCCCACTGTACCTTTGGTCCACGGAGGAGTTGATGGTGTGCCCTAGCACATTAGCGCCATGTTTCCATGCCCAGCAACTGACATTGGTGACTGCAGTGTCACTGCCTTGCTGCCCTGTGTGGGGGTGTGTGTTTGGGTGCCACCTCATCTGGCAGCTGCGCGGGGCGTTTATGTGAGCCCCCCCTGTTTGGGCAGTCTATATATGACTCTGGGTGGGACCCAATCTGAGCCTTTGGGATAAATAGCAGGAATGGATTTGACAAACTTTCCTTTGCACCAAACCACATGGGCTACACTTCACATCACAGTCTCAGTGAGTTAGACTATTTGATGGTGGTGTTTGCACCTGATTTTTTTTATACAGCTCACAGTCACCATGTCCCTGCATTCCCTTCTTTGTTATATACTGTGGTGGTATTTTTTAGTTATATATATTTATCACACTCCCCCCTCTTTTTGCCTTCCTATAGTCACACTTGGTACCATCATATATGGTTATGTACTTTTGTAAGTATAGAGGCTAGGTGTTTGCCTCTTTGAACAATTTGTTTGATTTTTGAACAATTTGTTTGATACTGTGTTTATATGGAATTGGGATGAAGGCACATCACCACCATGGTGGTTTTAGATCACATTCTTTATAAATGTGTTCTATAGACTGCCTTTGTAAAGATGAATAAACCTGTGTGTGTCTCTTTGATGTCCTAATTCCTGGACATCATAAACTATTAGATTTTCTCTCTCAATTTTCATTAGTAAAGCTTCAAAGAGTATAAAAGTTAAGAAGGATGAAAAATGTATTGCCAAACATAGATGGCATAATGAATCTACAGCCAATAAGTGCAGTACACTTGGATACAACAATTCTACCAGTGTGGCATAATTAATTACAGAACAGAAAGTAAAAAGAATGGTGGAGGGGGGAGACGGAGTTAATAGTTGCACATCGGTGCATACCAGTTGAACCAGCAAGACCAGTTTCTTTCCACAATTTGCAGGCGACCCATACCAAAAGCTAACATGACGTTCACAGGTAATGTGGGTGTGCACCAAGGTAATCACTTCATTTTGAGAGAGAGACTCATTTGATTTCCAGTAGCGAATTACTGCTAGTCTGGCCACCAATAATATGTGAGTGATAAGGTTTTGAGAGTAGCGGGGAAAATCATTGCTGCCAATGTTTAGGAGGGCTAATTCCGGAGTAAGTACCAAGGGTACATTTGTGATTACACATATTAGACGGGAGACACTTGCCCAATAAACTATTTGATTTTCATCGGCATGTCATATTATCACATGCAAGTTTAGGGCAATCACAAATTGCTTGGATATTATCTAATATGTTCAGTTTGCCTCAGTTGATCTAATTTCCAGCAAACCAGTTGTTTAAGACAGTTGTTTATGATAGTAGGCAAAACAAACAGCCAAGCAGCTACAATAAACAATAACCAAGGCTCAGAGAGACCCACTAGATTGAGGGAAATATTATTTTCCAGGATCTAATTATGTAGAGTGGGTAAAATCATCTGCTGTCCAATACATACAGTGTGTGCAGAAAACATTAGGTATGGTGATCAAAGGCAGACTTTAGAGTTACACTGGTGTACAAACCCTCCAATGTTAATGGATACATTAAGTTTAGAGGTCCATGATATGTCCAAGCAGGTTGCAAAATTCAACCAATTGATGGGGGTCTGTAACACAATTTTGATTGTTACAAAACCAATTACACTGTTTATTAGGTCTAAAACTAGTTTTCTCCCTCTTTTTATTATACTTATATAACAAGTTAAGTCTTTTTTATGAAATTTGACGTTTTCAATATATATATATATATATAGAGATAGAATTATGATTATATAATTATGAATTATTTAAATCAGCGTTAGTATAATTGAGGTCATTTTTGCACTTGATTATATTAGTCCCTCTGGGCTGCTTAACAAAGATTAATCAAATTAACCTTGGCTATTTTCAGTTGTTAAAAAATATCTGGTAATACTGGTTGTGTATTTATTAATGTATGTTCCCTGAGGCTAAAAGGCTTTCCATTCAAATTATTAAACTAGAAGCATTATCCTGGTTTTTGAACAAAAAAGGAAACCTCCAATCTGAACTTTATGATAGCTTATACATATTTGATCTGATCTACTTCATCACAATGCCTTTACAATGACCAGACTAAGGCTCGATTCACACCTATGCATGTTGCTTTTGAGCATTTTTGGAGGTTTTTTTTCATGCTTGCCACGTTTTTGAGCAGCGTTTTTGCGGCGTTTTTGCAGCGTTTTTGCCGCGATTTGCATTTTGCGTTTTTTTTTTTTTTTTACAGTTTTTTTTTTACAGTCTTAAAAAAATAAATAAATAAAAAAACCGGCAAAAACGCACCAAAAACGCATCAAAAACGCTGCAAAAATGGTGCACTTGCGTTTTTGATGCTTGTCCATTGAATTCTATTACATGCAAAACGCTGCATTTTGCATGAAAAAAAGTCCCTGACCCTTTCCAAAAATGCAGAGAAACAAAAAGGCATTGATGTGAACATGTTCCATAGGAACCCATGTTAAAAAATTCCCGTGCATTTCTGCAAAATGCAAAATGCATCAAAAAACGCGCTAGTGTGAATGGAGCCTAAGTCACGTTTTGCTTGCATTCTTCATTTCTGCTCAGCCCCTATATTGCTAGTAGGTTGGCATTACGTCAGCACGCTGACGCACCAATAAAATGTATAGTGATTTGTGCTAAACGGCTTTTGTCTTTGTTAACCTGCATACATAAATATTTAATATTATGTATCCCAGTTAACAAAAGCTACATAGAAGAACTGCATTATATACATGTGAAAGGAAAATGTTATAATAAAAAAGGAATATTTACTAATTCAAAGCTTACTTCCTGTCTAGAAAATTCTTAGAAGAAAATTACTGGCTGTCATTTTTTTGAGCATTGAACAATCCCTTGCACAGCAACATTAGACAAATGTCATAAACCCACATTTCAACAAAGATATAAGAACTTTTAAAAATATATTTTAAATTGTATTAGGAGCTCTTTCACAGAAACTGACTTCTTTGAGTTTATTATCCTACTAGTTCATATAAGATCACCTAGACATATCCAGATTAACAAATATGATTTTGCACTTATCTTTTGATAAATCCAAGCTGCTACTAACAACCAATGTCAAAGTAAAGAGCCAATGAACCAAAAACACTGATCATTGATTCCTACTTAGCAATAACTAAAAAGAAAATTCATGTTTGTTCTGACCCCAGTGCAGGCTTTGTACAAAAAGATCAACAAAGTATAGTACAGGCCAAGGCTCCCAGTTGAAAATCTCCCCCATCTCTGGGTCATCCCATCACTGTGTCTCAAATTGGATTAGCGTTTGTTTATTTATTTTCTCAGTCTTTGCCTTTCAGTAAGGTATCAATGACTGCTCAATTGTCACTATTATGTGATGACAAAATTATGCTGACCAATAAAGGCCTTTGTTATGACACTCATGTAGGATAATACAGTAGGATGTACAGTAATACAATGTAGGTAGAGCTAAATTATGCTGAGCTGCCTACAGGAATTCACAGAAACATATTAACCTCCCTGGCAGTATGATTATGTCAGATTTTTGATGCTGAAAGCGGTAAAATTATTTTGCATGGAAATTTGGCCTTTTACATTGTAGGCCTTTTATTCTTATGAATAACTCACTTAACCAGTTCCATACCGTGTCATAGTAATATGAAGGCGGCAGGAACCCTCCCTCCCTCCGGGCCCACAGCATGGCGATCGGGGATGAGGCGTGTCCCTCGGACACAGCCCATCCCCGATCAGGGTAAAGAGCCAATGAAATTGGCTCTTTACCACGTGATTGGTTGTGTCCAATCACAGCCGGTCACTTTGAAGAGGTTCGGCGTGCACGTCGCTCATGCGAGCCCCCCCCCGGGGGCTTGCAGCTTGGCGATCGGATACGAGGCTCGTTCCTTGGACAAAGCCCAGCCCCGATCAGGATAAAGAGCCAATGAAATTGGCTCTTTACCACGTGACCGGCTGTGTCCAATCACAGCTGGTCACAAGTGTAAACAAACCCGACTGTAACGGCTGTTGCTGGGTTCTCCTCCTCACACACCGATCCTGTGTGAGAAGAAGAAATCGGAACAGTGAGTTACAGTGTTACAGTGTTACTGTTTATTATTACTGTGCCCAGATTGCCCCCCTCAAATAAAATATACCTGTCACCCCCATCAAGAGTACCTGTCTCCCCCATCAAGAGTACCTGAGTACCTGTCAACCCCATCCTGAGTACCTATCACCCCCATAAGGAGTACCTGAGTACCCGTCACTCCCATCAGGAGTACCTGAGTACCCGTCACCCCCATCAGAAGTACCTGAGTACCCGTCACCCCCATCAGGAGTACCGGAGTACCTGTCACCCCCATCAGGAGTACCTGTCACCCTATCAGGAGTACCGGAGTACCTGTCACCCCCATCAGGAGTATCTGTCGCCCCTTCTGAGTACCTGTCACCCCGTCTGAGTACCTGTCCCGTGAGCCCAGCAGTGCCTGACGTGCAGCCAATTTCTAGCTGACGCACAGCCCATTAGTCCCTGTTGTGCAGCCCTGACATACAGCCACCATGTCTAGAAGATTATACACTCCAGAAGAGGCATACCAAATGCTAAGCCCAACCGATGAGAGCAGCGGGGAGCTCTCTCCGCCCCAATACAGTTCTGATTCTAGTTCTGATTCTGGTTCGCAATACGAGCCCCCCTGAAGAGAGTACATCCGAATCGGAGGATGAAGTAGTCCATCCAAAAAGACGACGGTCTGAAAACCAGGCAGCTACCAGCAGCGCCAGACACCCCAATGGCCAATCAGCAAATGCTAACGGCGCTAGACCCCGGGAGGCGAGGCCCAGCACAAGGGATGCTAGACCCCAGGAGGAAAGGCCCAGTACAAGCGCTGGAATTCCAAAGAAGTAGGGCCCAAACCCATCTTCCGGATGCCTTGGCAAACCCATTGTGGCTGCCTTCTAGCACAGGGTCAGCCACAATCCCCCCTTTCACAGCACAGCCTGGTGTGCGGGCCAACACTGAAGGTTTCTCTGAAATCGATTTTTTAAATTTATTTTTCCCTGATGAGTTACTTCAAAGCATCGTTTGCCAAACAAATCTTTTTGCCTGTCAGTACATAGAAAACAACTCCAACTCATGCTATGCCCGCCCTTTTGAATGGAGACCCCTAACAGTGGAGGAGCTTAGATTGTTTTTAGGCCTTACGCTAAACATGGGGCTTATGCCGTGTACACACGGTCGGACTTTCTGGCAGGAAAAGTCAGACGGAATCTTTTCATTGGCCATTCCGATCGTGTGTGGGCCTCATTGGACTTTCTTTTTCGAAAATTCTGACGGACCTAGAAATAGAACATGTTTTAAATCTTTCCGACGGAATCAGTTCCTATTGGGAAAACTGCTCGCCTGTATGCTGTTCCGACGGACCAAAAACGACGCATGCTCTGAAGTACGAGATGGCAACTATTGGCTACTCGCTATTGAACTTCTTTTTTCTAGTCCCGTCCCACGTGTTGTACGTCACCACGTTCTAGACAGTCGGACTTTGGTGTGATCGTGTGTAGGCAAGACAGTTTCAGTGGAATTCCGCCGGAAATCGTGTGTACGCGGCATTACAAAAAAAACTAACTGCATGCATATTGGTCTACCAACCCCATCCACTACATGCCAATTTTTTCAGCTGTGATGTCCAGGTCCCATTATGACATGATCATTCGGTTCCTGCATTTCAGTGATAACTTGCAGTGCCCCCCACAAAATCATTCCGACTTTGATAAATTGTATAAAATTCGTCCCCTAATTGATTTTTTTAATAAGAGATTTGCCGAACTTTACATCCCTGACCAGAACATCTATATGGACGAATCCCTGGTCCATTTCACAGGCCGGCTGGCAGTATATCCCCAGTAAGAGGGTGAGGTACGGATTGAAGCTCAACAAACTCTGTGAAAGCTCCTCCAGATATGTGAATACCTTTCGTATGTACGAAGGCAAAGACTCCCAGCTCCAGCCCTCTAAGTGTCCAATGTACATGGGAATAAGCGGGAAAATTGTCTGGGAGTTAGCATTCCCACTCCTCCAAAAGGGGTATCATATTTACATGGACAATTACTATACCAGTTTGCCCCTTTTTCGCCACCTATACCTGAAGAAAACTTGGCCTGCGGTACAGCAAGAAAAAATAGGAAAGGTTTCCCACAGAGTCTAGTCACCACAAGGCTACAAAGGGGGGAATCAGTAAGCCTGAGGAATGAGGAATGTTGGCCGTGAAGTGGAGGGATAAGAAAGACGTTTACGTCATGTCCACCATCCACGATGACACCTCGGTGGAACTTCACAGAAGACGCGGTCCGGTTCAAAATCCTTGCTGTATCAATGAATACAATAAGTTCATGGGGGTGGATTTAAACGATCAAATGCTGCAGCCCTATCTTTCAACATGAAAGTCCTTCTTCTGGTACAAAAAAGTTGCAATATACTTTTTCCATTCGGCAATTTATAATGCATACGTCATTTATCAAAAATCAATGGAAATGCCCAACCCCTTTATCAAATTTATCGAAAATATTGTCACTGCCCTGACCTATCAGCAAGACTCCCCCTCAAAAAGCATTCACTCCGATTGTGTCAGCAGACTGCATGAGCGCCATTTTCCTGAAAATATTCCACCATCAGCAACCAGAAGAAGATGCCAAAAAAGATGTCGGGTGTGCAGCAAAAGAAGAATTAGGAAAGACACCAGTTTCCATTGTCCCCAATGTCCCTCCCAACCTGGCCTATGCATCGGAAAATGCTTCAAGCGCTATCACACTGTTGTAAACTATTAGCCCAAACTTCTAATAGACTGCCATTTCCTCGGTTTCAATTTATGTGCTGATTATTTACCTGGTGCCTCAACCAACCAACCAACCTAGTGCCTCAACTCAACTGACCCTGGCCTGTTTATAGACTATGCCTCTGCCTGCTGTCTGCATTGTTTATCTGCCATGTTTCTGCCTTTCCTGTGAATTGACCCTGGACTATCGACTATGCCTCTGCCTCCCATCTGCATTGTTTATCTGCCATGTTTATGCCTTTCATGTGAACTGACCCTGGACTATCGACTATGCCTCTGCCTACCGTCTATTTCTACCTTTTACCTGCACTGATCTTGGCTTGTTGACCATGTTTTTGCCTGCCCCTTGGACTGATCTTTCACCCTGCTACACAGGGGTCTCACATATGTGAGGGGCTCCAGAATAGTGTTCTGAGTTGAGAAAAACAGTTTTTGGTTTTCTCTTTGTTTTGTAATTCTCAGAACAGGGTCTGGTCTTCCGGAGGGTTCAAAGCGATTTGGGTGGGAGAAGCCTCTACCCCTGTACACCATTCTTCCCTGACCAAGGCCATAAACTTGATCGTCCTGTCTGCTGCCTGGATCAATACTTTGGCTGTGCTGACAATAACTCTACCTGCACTGACCAAGGAATTTTTATGGACCATGTGCCTGTTGCCTGGACCAATACTTTGGCTACACTGACCATATCTCTGCCTGCTGCCTGTACTATGGACAGTATTCCTGCCTGCTGCATGGATGATCCTTTCGCTGTTGCTGACCACATCCCTGTCTACTACCTGGACCGATGCTCTCCTCTGTGGACCACTGCACTACTAAAACCGCAAGTAATCTTTTCTTTACTGTTTGCTCAGAAGAATGTATTTTGGTTTGTAATTGGTATGTACTGTACATGCTATGGGTTAGAAATTTGAAGGGCCTTCAACAATGTGATAGGTTGGCAGGAATTTGTGTGTGTAATTTATGCTCCTAGAATGCCCGGAGGTGCTTCTTCAATGTTGGGCATCTGTATGTGGCCAGGCTATGTAAAAGTCTCACACATGTGGTATTACCATACTCAGGAGGAGTAGCAGAATGTATTTTGGGGTGTCATTTTTGCTATGTACATGCTGTTTGTTAGAAATATCTTATAAATGGACAACTCTGTGTAAAAAAAAAAATGCGTTTATTTTTTTTCCACATTTTCCAAAAACTTCTGGAAAAAAATGAACTATTCAAAAGACTCATTATGCCTTATAGATTATATGTTGGGGTATTAGCTTTCCAAAATGGGGTCATTTCGTGGGTGTTTCCATTATCCTGGTGCTCCAGGGCCTTCAAAAGTGTGATAGCTTGTCATCAAATGAGATGTGTAATTTCTGCTCCTAGAACGTCTGGAGGTGCTATTTGCATGTAGGGCATCTGTATGTGGCCAGGCTTTGTAAAAAAGTCTTACACATGTGGCATCACTATACTCAGGAGGAGTAGCAGAATGTGTTTTGTGCTGTGCTGTGTGAGAGAACTAACTTGTTATTATGACAATTTTGTGTAAAAAAAAAATTTAAAAATTCTTAAATTTCCCAAGAATTGTGAGAAAAAATGACAACTTCAAAAAAAACTCACCATGCCTCTTACTAAATACCTTGGAATGTCTACTTTCCAAAAATGGGTCATTTGGGGGGTATTTGTACTTTCCTGGCTTGTTAGCTTGTTAGGGTCTTGAGAAATGAGATAGGCCGTCAGTACATCAGGTGTGATCAATTTTCAATGATTTGCACCATAGCTTGTAGACTCTATAACTTTCACAGAGACCAAATAATATACACTAATTTTGGTTATTTTTACTAAAGATATGTAGCAGTATAAATTTTGACCCAAATTTATGAAGAAAAATGACTTCTTTGCAAAATTTTAAGATAGAAACTAAAAAAAGTGTTTTTTTTCTTTCAAAATTCTCTCTTTTTTTTGGTTATATTGCAAAAATTAAAAAACCCAGCAGGGATTAAATACCACCAAAAGAGAGCTCGGTTTGTGAGAACAAAACAAAAAAAATTTTGTTTGGATATAATGTAGCATGACTGAGTAATTGTCATTCAAAGTGTGAGAGCACTGAAAGCTGAAAATTGGTCTGGGCAGAAAGGATGTATAAATGCCCTGTATTGAAGTGGTTAAATCTGTCCAAACCAGACTCTAGTAGACATTCCGTGTATGATAAAGTTTGAAACGCAAAATCATAAATTATAATATAATAAATAACTATAAATAATAACAAATAATAATATAATAATAATAATAATACATTTTATTCAATACATTTTAGTCAATAATATAATCAAATCAAAAACACTGAAATTTGGGCCAAACAAGGGTGCAATATTACTAGTCATATATTACTTCAGTAAACATCCCGGGTATGGTAAATTTTGAAACATGGGATTGCACAAAGTCCAATGTCACAATCAGGACAATAGAAACTGGTTTCCTTTTGGATTTTTCTTCCAGTGTCATCATGCTTTGAGCAACAAACCACGCACATCCTTGTGGGTGCTGACTTTTTCTCAGTTGGTGGGATGTGGTCCATGAAGTGAAGAACCAGTCAGGCGTTCCGGGTTGACAACACCACCAGCACGACTTCCACCTCTATTTACAGCCGTTGATGTTTGGTGGTTTAGAAAGATCAGTTTGGCAACTTTCCAAACAAAGTCAGCATGAACCACAGGCCTGTCACTTTTTTTTTTTTTTAGTAGAATGAAGGCATTCCACAAGTATTGCCTGAAGATCTTCTTGTAATACTTTTTTGTTGTTTTCTCATTGCTGGATAAAATGTAATTGCCTGGTTGGCTCTGTCAACACCTCACATGGTGTTGTTGTAGTCTATCACCACTTGTGGTTTCAGGATGTCTTTCCCACCTTTTGTGTATACCATGACAGTGGAGGTGTTATGAATTGTACTCATTAGGCACACATCTTTTTTTGTCACGCCATCGCAGTGCCATCATTTTGAGTTTCTGCCAGGCAACCATCTCTCCTGTCTTGAGCTTCTTATTGCCATAGATTGGCGGCATGTCATGATGGCTAGCCCTAACGGTTCCATAGGCATCTGTTTTGTTCTGTAGAAGGAACTCATATGCCTCGTACACAGATTTTCCGACGGGAAATGTTTGATGTGAGCTTGTTGTCAAAAATTCCAACCGTGTGTATGCTCCATCGGACATTTGCTGTCGGAATTTCCAACAACAAATGTTTGAGAGCAGGTTCTCAAATTTAATTTTCCAACAACAAGAAATTCCGATTGTGTGTACATAAGTCCGACGCACAAAAGTCCATGCATGCTCAGAATCAAGCAGAAGAGCCGCACTGGCTATTGAAC
Organism: Aquarana catesbeiana; assembly: GCF_042186555.1. NCBI lineage: Eukaryota > Metazoa > Chordata > Amphibia > Anura > Ranidae > Aquarana > Aquarana catesbeiana. The sequence continues at coordinate 149,995,794 of NC_133332.1, read as the reverse complement.
TTTTTTTCTCGGCTCGTCGTATGTGTTGTACGTCACCGCATTCTTGACGTTCGGAATTTCCGACAACATTTGTGTGACCGTGTGTATGCAAGACAAGTTTGAGCCAACATCCTTTGGAAAAAAATCCACGGTTTTGTTGTTGGAATATCCTATCATGTGTACAGGGCAATAGAGTTCAGGAGATGTGTAAAAATTGTCTCTAGTTACACAATAGCCCTGATTTAGCAATGGCTCAATCAATGAAATAACTTAAGATGTTGCCATTCCATAATTATTGTATTTTTGGTTGAATTTGGTCCTTTCCCATTGTATAGGACAGAATTCCAAATTTAACCAGTGCTCGATTCATATAGCATGAAGAATTTGATGCCAAATCGTGCTCTCTTTGATGCCTCATATTGAGCCTTCCCTTGTAGGCCATTAGACTTTTGTCTATGCTGATGTCTCTATCTGGCACATAGCTCTGTTGAAAATTTTTCTGAATCATTTGATATGCCTCCCAAATCTTCTTGAGTTTGGTGCTGGATGAGTAGTTTCATCAAGTTCTTCATTATTTTCAAAGTGCAAATATTTCATTATCAGGGAAAATTTGTACTCCGACATGACTGTGCCAAAGAATGGAGTGGCTATTAATTTATTAGTTGTTCAATATCACTTCTGCAGGAGTTTCCCCACCACTCCCTGAAGAATTATTAGTCCCAGAAATTTCCAAAACCTCCGATGCGTAGCAGCTTGTTGCTCCTGGTACCGGTTTGACTCTGTAACAATTTTTTCAATAACCTCATTGGTCAAAAATAGTTGGAGGTATGCTAAGGGGTTGTCATCTTCAACATCCACTTTGATACCAGGTGCTCCAGTAAATGGGAATCTTGGGGGCGCTGCGTGATCCGTACCGCAGTCAATAGAGGGCCAAGTCCGCACATCACTGAGGTCAGTCGAAGGATCATCACTAAAATCACTTTCTGTGTCTGATGATGAACTTCCCCATGAATCACTATCACTCAATTCTGCAAGTGATTCTGTATCGGTATCGCTGGTCGTTCTACAGTTTCCAGGCAGAAAGTACAGTAAAACTGCAGGCAAGGACACTGGACAAAGCACTGGGGGGCAGACTGAGGTCAAATTATTTTACACAGTAATGTAATCCAATAACATTACAATGTGTTGTGTCTGTTGTGGTTTATACTTTTTGAATCTGCCGCCGGTCCCACCCCCTGCGTCGCGACGCTCGCAGGAAAGGGAAGCCGGAACACACAGAGCATTGGGCGGAAGGTCCGGCCGCCGTACACAGCGGGAGTACATTGCGAAATCCCAGGGACAAGGTAAGTAACCTCTTCCAGGATCCAGAGATGCAATCATGAGTGTGGCTCAGGGTTACCACTAATGGTACTGAAATTTCACCCCCGAGCCACACTCGGGAATACCGCCAAGGAGATTAAGGTCTTGTTTTGATTGGTTTTTGTTCAGTTAAAATGGGATCTGTTTTACCATGCAAGTCTATGGGAATGCAAAATCCACTTGAAGTAGATCAAATGCAGGTCAAAAGCAGGCCAACTGTAGGTTAAATACACATTTCAATGAATTCCGAATTATCTCAGAACTGTCTCACACGATGTGAACCTGACCATTGACACAGGCCTAAACACTGTTGACACAAGCCCTAAAGGTACATTGCAGACAAACGTGAAAGATTTTCATTGTAATTGACTTAAGAGATAACCTGCCTACCAAGTGTCATTAATCATCATTACGGATGAGGATAGTGGTTTGCTTGAACCTGGATTCATAGCTAAATGGGCCAATCTGGATGTTTTAATCACTAGTTTACCAATGTGCTCCACTGGATGATCCATTTTATGAACTGCCTGAGGGGTCTAATTACCAGTCCACATGTGTACAATTACATGACCCCCCTCTCAATTGACTTAAAGCCGAGTTCTGCTGAAAAAAAAAAAAAAAAGTTTTTAAGTCAGCAGCTACAAATACTGCAGCTGCTGACTTTTAAAATAAGGACACTTACTTGTCCAGGGCACCCGCGATGTCCTCTCCCTCGACTCCCAGGTGGAGGCGCCGGCATCTTCAGTAAGGGAATCAGGAAGTGAAGCCTTGCGGCTTCACAGCCTGGTTCCGTACTGCGCATGCACAAGTCGTGCTGCACATCCTGACTGGTCCCTGCTGTCTTCTGGGACCTGTGTGTCTCCCAGAAGACAGCGGGGGGACGGAGGAGGGACTGGACATGGCCTAGATCGCCGCGGGGATCTATCACCAGAAGTGGGAGCAAATACCTGTATTAGACAGGTATCTGCTCCCCCCTGAAAGGTACCAAATGTGACACTGGAGGGGGGAGGAACCGGATAAGCGGAAGTTCTATTTTTAGGTGGAACTCCGCTTTAATTTGCTTTTTGCTTGGACTTGCTCAGTTGCAAAAGATGTCCGATTGCCAACTAGACCTAGTGACCATTTGACAAACCACTATTGTGTGTTCTAAAGACTCAAATATATTTTCTTGCTTTTCCTATGTAGCGCTGGTAGATTTACAATCTACCGCAGATTAGGTAAATTTAGTAGATTGTGTGTTAGGAAGGTTAAAAGTTTGCCTCTGTTCCAGCTTGGCTGACGTTGTGTGTGCTTCCATGCTGACCGGTGGGTGTCACTGTTACCATTAGTCAGTGTTGGAAGGGCAACGTGTCAAAGTGTATGGATGCTCCTCTGTCTCGGAGACAAGCTCGGTGGAGGTGGTCCTCCGAGTTGCATTCTGGGAAGGGGGTATTTATGGGACAGACGCCCTGTTCTAAGGTCGTTTTTTTGCAGCCACCTGCTGGCCCTCCTGGCCGACAGGTATGCGTTAAGGGGCTACCTCGTGGTCCTCCGATCGGGAGGTCCACGATGCTACGGCGCAGGGGTGGGTCCAGAGGCTTGTCTGGGGCCTACCACCGCGGCCGAGGAATGGTCCTGAGCTGTCGGTCCTGTGTGACGAAGCTGGACAGCCGAGGAGATCCCAGGGGAGGACCTGTCTTGGAGAGATCACGCAGCGTGCTGGTCTATAGAGGGGCCTGGTGACTCGGCTGGAGGAAGTATCCAAAAGAAGTAACCATACAGCATAGTGTTGCCGGTTAGGCTTAAAGGTTCAGGCACTGTGACTGACTGTTCACTGCAGAAGATCTGATACATCCTGTGGCAGAGGATCATGCAGATTTACCCCCCCCAAATAAGTCTGTGGCAGAGACTTTAGATTCGTGCTGCATGCTGGCTGCTAGACCGGTGAGAGATGCCTATCCAGACGAGCAAAGAGTGTGTCCCATGAGGGGAACACATTCCACATAATTATCTGAATTCTACCAGGACATTTGTCGCTAAGATTTTGTAAGAAGATATTTGAGTTTCTCCTGAAGGTTTCCTTTTCCGTCTCTTTCCTGCTACTTCCTAAAGTTTGATGTTCAATAAAGCATTGAAAATGTACTCCAGGATTGTTAGAGCTCCACACCGCTGAGGAGAGAAGAGAAGGACAAAGCAGAGCCTGCAGGCTCATAAGGTATCCATTTGAACCTTTTTGCCCCAGGGAACAAACTGTGAAAGTTTGGGCAGGAAATATGGTACTGGGAGGAAACCGTGGCAGAAATAAAAATCACCTCACAAAGAGCTCACAGGCACTCACTGCAGCTGAAGCAGCTCCAGTCACCTCACAAGATACAGCATCAGGGCGCTCTCACAGACAGAAAATATCACAGCAAGACTCTCCATTTGAGTCAGATACAGAACAAATCCTCTCACAAACTTCTCCACAAGCCTCCTCAGTATCCCCAGTAATATTATTACAATTTGAAAAGATGCTTCATAAGGCTTTAAAACAAACCTCAGACCAAATAACAAACAGCCTAACCAAAGAAATAAGAGAGCTGGGAAACCGCACCGCAGCCTTAGAAATAAAAATGGATGAAATTGAAATTACAACCCAAGAAAATATAACAGAATTGGAACAATTAAAAAAAGAGAATTTAATACTTCAAACTAAGCTCGAAGATTACGAAAATAGAGCCAGACGTTCAAACTTGCGCATAAGGGGAATACCTGAAACTGTGACAGACCTGCAATCTACTATTACTGCTCTATTACAAGAACTAAAGCCAGATATCCCTATTGAACGTTTAGAACTGGACAGAGTACACAGAGCCCTCACAGCCAAAAAGAAAGATGGACCCCCACGTGATATAATCACAAAATTTCATTATTACAGAACGAAAGAACAAATACTAATTGCTGCAAGAGAAAAAAAGGAACTTAATTTTCAAGGACACAATTATCAAATTTTTGCTGACCTATCCCAACTTACTATTACTAAAAGACGATCCATGAAACCCCAACTAATGGAACTGCAACGCCACAACATTATGTATCAATGGGGCTTCCCCTTTTCAGTCAGATTTAACTACCAAGGTACAATTTACAGAAGCAGTTCAGCAGATGAACTACAACAAACCCTTTTAAAATTAAATCTGACAGAACCCACAAGCAGCAACTCTCCCACACGCAGAAGAATGGCATCATCTTCACCTTCAGGCAGCACCCAGAAAATTCCAGAACAAAATGGGAATCATCATTCTCACAAAAGAGGCCGTTATGCCACATCATCCATGGACCAAGAAGATTCAATGGACTGACATCCTAATTCCTGATATCTCTTCATTTATTATACTAAGAGATGGTTCTCTATAAAAAACCTATATTTATAACTGAATGTAACTGCACACTGTGTGGGATCATGTTACATTCCAGTTATATTTCTTATTACTTCTGATTCATATAGCCTTAGAATATATAAGTGAAATAAGGAAATTCTTGTTCAGTTATATATTATCAGGTAATAACAATAGATTTATTACTTTTTAGGAAAAATATGTTCAATAATCCAGAAGTAATGGAAGCTTTTTTTATTTTTATTTTTTTTTTTATTTTTCTTAAAACAAATATATTATTACCTAACTCTAGTTCCTAGAATTATGTTTTTGTTTATCCTAATCTGAAGCAATACAACCTCAATTTTATGAGTTAACATATCTAAACAGTTACATATGAATAAAATATGTAATTGTTTACTCTAAAAGGGTTAAAACCCCAAAATAATTCAAACTATCTTCATCAATACCAAAGTTATTAACAGTACCTTTCTAACTGAATTATTTAGCCTAGGGCAAGACTAACCATATACAACCACCCTGGAATAAATAATTTCAACAAAAACTATATTCTGCACTCCAACTAATGAAACATCAATTTGATGTCTTTTGACATAGCACTTCTCTCCTGTAAGCGGAAGATCCGTGTACCCCCATTAGCCCTCCTCATTCTCCCAACCATATTATGTGGGAGTGTGACGAAGGCACTTATTCCCCTGAGAGAGATATTTATTCTCTTTCACGGGTAAATTGTGATTACTTGCAAAAAATAATTTATACAATGTATCATCTAATCTCACATGTTTTTTGTTTACTCTTTACTCCAGAATTCACTGGTTTCTTTTCTATCTATTCATCTCTTCAGTCCACACAGGTTGATCTGCGCAGTCAGCTCTGCATAACAAAAAGTAAGTCAAAACTATTTGATCTGTTGCCATGGCACCACTGAATATACTTTCCCTGAATGTTCAGGGAATAAATGTCCCTCAAAAAAGGACCAAAGCCTTCCGTACTTTCCATAACAAGAAGGCTCACATAGTATGCCTCCAAGAAACACACTTCACCAAAGATTCTACTCCAAAATATATTTCTCCTTTTTATCAACAAATTTACACGGCTTCTGCCTGTACCAAGCAAAGGGGAACTCTAATTGCATTTCACCGATCCACACCATTCACCTTATCATCAGAAATTAAAGACCCAGAAGGTAGATACCTGATACTCATGGGTTATATAATGGATACAGCAATCACGGTGATTTCCTACTACGCTCCTAACAAACAACCTACACCATTCCTCTCACATATATTACAAGTGATTAATACACACAAAATAGGAACAGTGATAATGTGTGGGGATTCTAACCAGGTCCTACTCCCATTTCTAGATAAATCACCTTTTACACCATCCAAAATAACCTCTAGATTACCTTTTTCTCAACTTCTTTCCAAATACAATCTGGTAGATTCATGGAGAGAAAGTAACCCAATGAAAAAGAAATTCACTTATTTCTCGCACCCTCATCAAACCTTCACCAGAATAGATCATATTTTTCTAACAATAGGAATGATACCAGAAATTATTGCATCAGATATAATTCCGATTCCGTGGTCTGACCATAATGCAGTATACACTACTATAGCCTCAGCCATACCAAAAGCGCATGACCCAACGTGGTACTTACCGGACATAATGCTCAAACACCCACTACATCAGATGGCCATTGAACAAGCTTTAAAGGAATACATATCAATTAATAATACAACAGACATCTCCCCAATAACACTGTGGGAAGCTCATAAGCCTGTCTTGCGTGGTACAATACAAAGACAAATGGCACTATTTAAACGGGAACGCAAAAATCTAGCAAAAAAACTAGAACTCAATTTTAATGCAGCCTACATATCATTTCAAGATAATCCATCTCAGAGTACAAAATCTCATCTGGAAAAATCTAGATTGGAATACGATCTATTTCTCACTGAGTCAGTTGATAAATCCCTCAAACGCTCCAAACACAATTTCTACATGAATACAAACAAACCAGGTACATATTTGGCTCGGGCATTAAATTCAACTAACAAATCTTTCAAACCAATACGTTTGAAATTATCAAAAAATGTTTACACTTGTAATCCAGTTAAAATAGTCCATAAATTTCACTCACATCTCGCAACTTTATACAAGACAAACAATGAATTTAATCCTACAGAGGCTGAATCCTTCTTCTCAAAAATAACCTTACCTGAGTTATCTCAGAATCAAAAAAGCAGTTTGGATGAGCCTATAACTATAGATGAAGTTGCTAACGCCATAAAAGACCTAAAACTTAACAAAAGACCAGGCCCAGACGGCTACTCGGCTTTATACTATAAAACATTCTCAGAAATACTCTCTCCCATTCTCACTGAAACTTTTAACAAACTTCTAGATGGACATTCTTTTCGGCAAGAAACACTAATGGCAATTGTTTGTATGATCCCAAAACCCCTTTCTGATGATACTTCCTGTGTGAATTATCGGCCTATCTCTCTGTTAAACCTCGATATTAAATTATTAGCAAAAATAATAGCAAAACGCCTCAATAGCATTATAGGAAAATTAATACATAGAGATCAAGTAGGCTTCATGCCAAATAGACAGGCAGGCGATAATATACGCAGGGCAGTGTTATTGGCACATATTGCTAAAAAACGGAAAATCCCTTTATGTTTTCTATCTCTCGATATTAAGAGGGCATTTGACACAGTATCCTGGCAATATATGCAATATTCATTACAAAAATGGGGTTTTGGATCCCACTTTTTAACTTGGATCAAAGCATTATATAATAAACCCAAAGCCTATATAAAATATGCTGGATACAAATCTGAAGCCTTTAATATCGAAAGAGGTACCCGACAGGGTTGCCCATTATCTCCCTTATTATTTGCCCTTATACTCGAACCCATGGCCCAATATATCAGAACAAACCAAACTATAACTGGCATTGAAGTAGGAGGTATTACACACAAATTATGTATATTTGCAGACGATATATTACTTTTTCTATCATCACCACAGGTCTCTGGTCCTAACCTAATACCAGCTCTTGATGGATTTGCAGCCCTATCCGGCCTTATGATTAATCCTAAGAAATGCCTAGTGCTTAATATTTCACTCACAAACATGGAATTGATCCCGGCTAGGGCTGCACTCCCATTCACATGGGCAGAAAAATCAATCCCATATCTTGGAATTCATTTAACAGCCTCTCATTCTGACTTATTCTCAACCAATTATCCTCCTGTATTAAGACAGATCACAAATCTAATAAAACAGTGGTCGCAACTTCCTTTATCCTGGATGGGGAAGATTAATGCAATCAAAATGACTATTCTACCCAAATTGCTTTATCTATTCAGAGTCCTCCCTATTCCAATTCCTTCCTATTTTTTGAGAATAGTACAAAAAAGAGCAACTTCGTTTATATGGGGCTCTTCTAAACCACGTATACCTATACACACACTACATCTTCCCAAAAATAAAGGAGGCCTGGGATACCCTAATTTTACTAACTACTACAGAGCGGCACATTTGGCCAGTCTGTCCAAATACCATGCAAAACAGGAAATCCCATTATGGGTATTTATAGAGGCTTCAGAAAATTACCCTCTATTAATATCAAATTTATTATGGCTTGATCCTAAAGACCGCTTTAAAATTCATAATCCCATAACTAAACACTTCTTATCTCTCTGGGATAAACTTAAAACCAAATATCAGTTACAATCTCCACACAATCCTCTCCTTTCTTTTATCAGAAATCCGGCCTTTTATCCGGCATGGATCTACCCAAATTCTTTTAAAGCTTGGACAACATCAGGCATTCAGACACTAAATGACTTCATAGCATCTAAATCATTCCTTTCATTCCCATCGCTTAGAGAAAAATATGATCTACCAAACTCTGAGATATTTAGATATCTCCAAATCAAAAATTTCTATACACCATTCCTAAAGGGGGATACACCATTATCCCAATTATCCATTTTTGAATCAATCTGTACAAAAGATCCATTTGCTAAAGGTACAATTTCATCACTTTATAATCAATTATATGGAGTACCAAATCTTAATAGACCCTCTTACGTTCAGAGGTGGGAGGAGGACCTGGGACGAACTTTAGAAGACACGGACTGGTCTAACATATGGCTCACATCTAAGTCATCTTCACCCAACATCTTAGCACTGGAGACAAATTATAAAGTCCTAACTCGCTGGTACCTTGTACCCGCTAGAGTGGCAAAATATTCACCTAATACCTCAGCTCTTTGTTTTCGAGGATGCCCAGAAATAGGCACATATTTACACATATGGTGGACGTGCCCAGTAATCCAAACCTTCTGGAAGGAAGTCTTCGTGATTGCATCTAAAATATTTAAAAAAATAATACAACCAGATCCATATTTAACTTTACTTAATCTAAAACCGGAATGGTTAACACTCTCTCAATTCAAACTTATGATCCAACTAATAACGGCTGCAAAACAAACAGTGGCCAAGGCATGGAAATCTCCTACATTGGTACTAGCAGAAACAATTCACAGAATGAATAATACAATGTCCCATGCTAAGATGGTAGCCATCGATCAAAATCAAATTCCAAAATTTGAAAAACTTTGGCATCCTTGGATAAAACAACAGTTCCTGTCAAACTTCAATGACTCTGTCCTGTTGCCATGGTAACAGATTAAATGACTTACAGAGATACCCATTCTAAGGCTTCAAAGAGAACTAAAAAGAATAATAAACTGACGAGCGGGACAACCTTGTGGACCATACCTCTACCTTTCAACCCTTTTTCTTCTTTCTCTTTCCTTTTCTCCACCTTACGATTAAAGCTCATTATCAGAATTTATTTGACCTATATACACTCTACTTGTAAACAATATGTATAGTAGGTATAAATCATTTAAATACCTACAAAAGTAACTAAGGAAATGATATATATCTTTAATTTAGGTTTACGTGAACCCAATGTTTAATATTTGAAATTTCATGATATTTACCTATATAAACCCTCCTGTAAAACAATGAGCTTACTTTATAGATCTTTGTAAACTTACTTTATGTATCTTTATAACATTGTATACTCAATAAACTTCTTTTGACAAGGAAAATGTACTCCAGTGTTGGTGCGTGTGCCATCCAGCAGTAAACTCAACGAACCCCTAGACCCAGTGCCGGTGAAACAGAGGGAAGCAAAGTGAAGGTAACAGACCCGCTTAAACCAGCAGCTCCACCGTGAGTTAGTGCTACACCTAAATACACTGTAATCATTTTACATTAGGTCAGCATGCATTTCTAATCCTCGTTACTGTTCAGAGGGTTCCGTTCCCTATTCTGATCAATCATTCTATTGACCGTTTTGTTGAGTGTAGTGGGAATGAAGCTCTTGTAAATGGTAATGACTGCACTAGTCTGAACTTTGTATTAGAGTCTGCACAACCTCATTGGCAAAACCAAATCAGACAGGAAGTGAGTCTGCAATTATTTAACATGTAATAGATAACAGAGGGTAGGCCATATCCAAAAAAAGTGTCCTACATTACAGATGTTCTCCATTTGCACAAAGTAATCATGAATACACTTCTTATGTCTAGATTTAAATCTATTTATTTTGCTCTGCTTTGTAAAAAAAAATATTTAGGAAAAAAAATTAAATGCAATTGCATGGAGATTTAAATGGACATAACAAAGTGATAAAAACCATCTGAGCAATGTCACATGAAAATCATGTTCTTGATGCTTTAATCAAAAACTTTGTTGGTTTTCATGCATGAATTGTTACAAGCCTGTGCTGCATAATATCTAGATCTGGGAATTTATCATATCATGGCATTTAGTTAGAACTGGAAGGAATATATTAGTTTATCAAGAACAGACCTATGCACATTACACTGTATTTACTTCTGTTTAAATTTGCAGTGTACCTTCTTATCTTTTAGTGCAGGAAAATCTGTCACTATATTACTCACACTTGATGATGTAATAGTAAAGACAGGAGCCATATGGATATCAGAAACTAGGACAAAATACAGTTTAAATTTATTGGAACATCTGCTGATGCAATACTGCATTTGATCCATTTCTTCTGAATGAAGAATAAATTACATTATGAATGCTTACATAAAATTGTATCAAGTTATATCTCTAAACCATTTGCCATGTAACTGTGAAATCAAAGTAAAGCTTTTTAATCAATGCTGCCGGCATGCAGTCAAAATTAAAATAAAGGAATGACTCAATGAGCTTTCTCATTGGCTTCAATTGGCCAATGTAAAAACTCATTCAGTCATTTACTTTATTTTACATTTCACTGCATGCTGGCAGCATTGATTAAAAGCCTTTACTTTGGTTTTACTATTATATTGCAAATAGTTTGAACATAAAACTTGAAGTATAAAACTAAAACTTTTTTTTAGTTCTGGATAGAGTGAAGAGGGATAGATCAACTGTCAGGATTGTATTGCTGCCTTCACCTCTGTTATGATGATTCAGCTTATTTTTTTCTCTCTCTTAGCTAGTTTCCTGCAGTCTATTAGTGCCCATTTCTCTCCTATATATTTATATTTTTATTTCTCTTTCTTAGCTAGTTTCCTGCAGCCTATTAGCACCTATTTCTCTCCTATTATTTATTTATTTTTTGTCATTGATGTTCATTCCAGACTATGCACATACTTTGGGAATATGCCAGAATCGGTCCTCATGATGTTCTAACACTTTGCTTTTAAAATCATTTGTTCTCAACATTAACTTCATTGTGTGTATACATATATACATGTTTTCTATTATTTTGTGTATATTGTTGTAACTATACAATGATTTTGACTGATGTGTCGAGTTTGCTCCAAGTTCAATTGGTGTATCAGATTTTTTCTGGCAGTGGATTTGGACCGAACTCTTTACATCAGATTTGAGTGTAAGTACCGTGTATTCTAGCCGAGTTTTCTTTGTAGCACCAGCTGAGTATTAATTTTAATTTTAATTGGTTAGTTCCAATGGCCAATGGAAAAACTCATTCAGTCATTTACTTTATTTTACATTTGACTGCATGCTGGCAGCATTGATTAAAAGCCTTTACTTTGATTTTACTGTTATATTGCAAATAGCTTGAACATAAAACTTGAAGTATAAAACTAAAACTTTTTTTTAGTTCTGGATGGAGTGCAGAGGGATAGATTAACTTTCAGGATTTTATTGCTGCCTTCACCTCTGTTATGGTGATTCACCTACTTTTTTACCGAAAGTGAAAGAAAAAAACAGTCACTTTGCCAAAAGTTCTGTAAAAATTTTGCATGGTGTCACCTTGTTCTTCAACAAGCTGAAGATAAAAAAGTACCAGATATACTTACCTTTTCTGGAGAAGATGCTGCTTCATGCTTCCTTTAGTTCTGCTCACATGACCAAAAGTGTAAATATTTGGTCATGTGATCACTGCTGAGCTCTAACCCCCACTTTACTAGAAATCATGTTACCAAACACCCACTTATTTGGAAAAATGAATAGAACTGAACGGAACCTGGAGAAGAATTTTCTCTAAAAAAGGTCACAATTTTAGTCTTTTTATTTAGTCTTTTTATTATGCTTTAGTGCTGTATTGCTTTAAACAAGCAAGACTGTCAATAAGTTCAAAGCCAAAATTTGAGTACGCAAAATAACTTTTGAACCATTGGTTATTGAAGTAGATAACTGCCCAAAGCAACTTTGCCATGATGCACAGCAAAGCATGTCACCCATATATCAGTAATGGTTTCTTTGAGTTCTGCAGTACCTCAAAGCTATGGATTTCCTTTCTGCTCTGCCTAGTAAAACTCGCAAGGAATTAGGGTCTTCTCTTGTTCTTACTGAACCAAATACCTCTGCCATCTTTATTAAAATAGACAAAGGCCATAGAAAGTTGCAGCAACAGTGGCAACTGCAGCATACTTGACATACTGCACATAATTTATAAGTTCTTCCTCCCGATTTGCTAGGCTGTGGTACCAGGTCAAAGTATGAAGTAGTGTCTAGAATAGGTCATGGCTTGTATGGACAACCACCTGATTTTACTCAACCTCACACCTGGCCTCATGAACTATTGGAACTGCCATTTGTAACTAGTGGTAGTACTGTGTGCTTACAATCCACAAAACTTGCTTCAGTATGGAAAAAATAAAACCTTTTTAACCATTAATGTTTTGCCAAAATAGTTTTCTGTGTGTGAATGATCTGACTATTCAACACCCAAAAACTGGTAAACTAAAACACTCAATTAGCAAATACTTTTCTGTTTAAAAGTTAGCATCTACAGTACATACCCTTCTACATGTATGTACAGGACTCAATGGACTACAAAATACATACAGTATCTCACAAAAGTGAGTACATCCCTCACATTTTTGTAAATATTTTATTATATCTTTTCATGTGACATGAAATTAAACTTTGCTACAATGTAAAGTAGTGAGTGTACAGCTTGTATAACAGTGTAAATATATTGTCCCCTCAAAATAACTCAACACACAGCCATTAATGTCTAAACTGCTGGCAACAAAAGTGAGCACACCCCTAAGTAAAAATATCCAAATTGGGCCCAAAGTGTCAATATTTTGTGTAGCCACCATTATTTTCCAGCACTGCTTTAACCCTCTTGGGCATGGAGTTCACCAGAGCTTCACAGGTTGCCACTGGAGTCCTCTTCCACTCCTCAATGACAACATCACAGAGCTGGTGGATGTTAGAAACCTTGTGCAATTCTACCTTCCATTTGAGGATGCCCCACAGATGCTCAATAGGGTTTAGGTCTGGAGACATGCTTGGCCAATCCATCACCTTTACCCTCAGCTTCTTTAGCAAGTCAGTGGTTGTCTTGGATGTGTGTTTGGGGTCGTTATCATGTTGGAATACTGCCCTACGGCCCAGTCTCCGAAGCGAGGGGATCATGTTCTGCTTCAGTTTGTCACAGTACATGTTGGCATTCATGGTTCTCTCAATTAATTGTAGCTCCCCAGTGCCAGTAGCACTCATGAAGCCCCAGACCATGACACTCCCACCACCATGCTTGACTGTAGGCAAGACAGACTTGTCTTTGTACTCCTCACCTTGTTGCCGCCACACACGCTGGACATCATCTGAACCAAATAAGTTTATCTTGGTCTCATCAAACCACAGGACATTAATCCATGTCCTTAGTCTGCTTGTCTTCAGCAAACTGTTTGTGGGCTTTCTTGTGCATCATCTTTAGAAGAGGTTTCCTTCTGGGATAACAGTCAGCCACCGGGATGCAGCTCAGTTTCAGGGTCTTGGCAATCTTTTTAAAGTCTAGGCCATCTTTATGTAGAGCAACAATTCTTTTTTCATATCCTCAGAGAGTCCTTTGCAATAAGGTGCCATGCTGAATTTCCAGTGACCAGTATGAGAGAGTGAGAGCGATAACACCAAATTTAACACACCTACTCCCCATTCACACTTGAGACCTTGTAACACTAACGAGTCACATAACAACGGGAAGGAAAAATGGCTCATTGGGCCCAATTTGGACATTTTCACTTAGGGGTGTACTCACTTTTGTTGCCAGTGGTTTAGAAATTAATGTTTGTGTGTTGAGTTATTTTGAGGGGACAGCAAATTTACACTGTTATACAAGCTGTACACTCACTACTTTACTTTGTAGCAAAGTGTCATTTCTTCAGTGTTGTCACATGAAAGATATAATAAAATATTTACAAAATAGTGAGGGGTGTACTCACTTTTGTGAGATACTGTATATGTATGTTTGCGGTCACAATAGATTACAGTATTTGTGCATGTCAGGTAACAGAACGGGGGGAGTGTGGAGTGTGTATTGTGTGCCATTTTTCCTTTTTCCCACCATAAAACCCAAATAATTTGAATGCTGTAAAACATGTATAATGGAAAAACAGACATTTACATTAATCAAGTTGAAAAAAAGTCCATGTATTTTAAACAATAAAACAAATGCAAAGCCTCCATCTATCCTATATGTACCTATAGTTGATACAGAGGAATCCAGAGCATTTGTGATAGATTTTTTGCTGAAATTTCAATTGTAGAATCAGGTGAATTGGAGGTAGAACAGATTTTTACACATCTCTACTGAAATTGCCTTCTGCTCAACATCTTTATGTAGGAAAGTAAATGTACATAATAAAATGGTAAATTCAACAATATGTTGGTTGGCAGGAACACAACTTTGTATTTTCTCATGTGTACAATAAAGTAAATTCAAAGCCATTCCTGCACATCTATATGTGTTGTTTTGCTTAAGATGTATAATGAATAAAATGAACAATTATTTCTTTTACATAGAGAAAAATCAGTTTAATGCTTTAATAACTCCCTCTCAACTACCATGCTTCTCAGAACTGTTTCTTGACATTTTAAGATGCTGTTGGATGTGATTTGAAGTGTGCAAAACTTGCCATCTAGAAAAGAGATAATTACTGAAGCAGCTGTCATGTTTTTCAATGAGGTGATGTGTTGGTAGAAAGATTTGGAATGCAGCCAAGCCAAGGAACAGTTTTGCCACTGAATGATGGAACACACAAGAGCTTGCATATTTTGACTTGCAATCTACTCTTTACAAAAATATTTGCAAGTCTGAAGAATTGTGCTACATTGATAGCATGATAGGGTAGATACATTCAGAAATGGTTCAATGCTTCAGTTACTCAGAATGTATTAGCTTGAAAAAAAAAAAAAATATATATATATTTACTGTATATTTTGTATATGTATGTATACTCACACACTGCTGTTTGTTGTCGAGTACTGTAAATGAGTGTGGTGCATGGAAGTGCAAAATATCTAGTCATAAAATAATTTTACTGAAAAACGTGTTGCACTATCAATGTAGAGTGCATAAATCCATAACAATTATTCAATCAAGTAAAACATTCATATATATCAAAAACTGTCAATAAGAATGTGTTAAAAAAAAAATCATAAATAATACAGTAAAGTCCATCAGATAAAAATAAGAGAAGTGCTCTTGTGTAAAAAGTTCATTCATATCAACAAAAATCCATATTTCAGTGTGGATAGCAAAATCTTCACACCCAACTCTCAAGCCACTTACCAGCTACTCCAGTGGTTCTCAACTCCTGTCCTCAGGACCCACCAACAGGCCAGGTTTGCAAGATAACTGAAATACATCACAGGTGATATCATTTGCTGCTCAGTGATTGCAGTATTTTAGTCTGCTTCTCCCCAAGATAATACTAAAAATCTGGCCTGTAAGTGGGTCCTAAAGACAGGAGTTGAGAACCACTGAGCTACTCTAACCCCAAGATGTGGGTTTGGCTGCACTATATCCCAGTATCCCCATGGGATGGATGGATATCAAGAGATATCGAGCCATCCAAGATTCCAGGATGGGTTTTCCATACAACCAGAATGTTCAACAGTGGGCTGGAACTCATAGGTTTTTATCACTTTACTAAGTAACAAATCATGTGAAAAGAAAATCCCTGTTTATTTATTTCATCTGTACATGATCAAATAATTGAAGTGAATATCCACACAATTTATTGTGTAAACATTCTCAGATGTGGGATCAGCCTCTATATCTCACTTACGACCTATGTATCTCTCATCTAACAGCAGAGAGACACCAGCATTGTTTGTTTTATTTCCCTCTCCGTGTGTCCTCTCTCTAGCACGGCATGACAGGACACACAGCTGATCTCCCCCCTCTGTGTGCTCCGCGGGAAATGTGAGCTCCTTAGCTTCGCACTTGACTGCCCGCGGAGCACATAGGAGAGGGGAGGGGGGAGATCAGCTGTGTGTCCTGTCATGCCATGCGAGAGAGAGGACACACCGAGAGGGAAATAAAACAAACAATGCCAGTGTCTCTCTGCTGTTAGATGAGAGACACACAGGTGTACAGCGGAGCGGACCGAAGCCGCCTCCCCCTCCTCTCTGGTTACAGAGGGGGAGGAGGAGGAGTCTGAGGGAGAACGCTGTTCTGAGGTCTGTAAAGTTTGTATTCAAATAGATATGTGCTGGGGGAAACACTATGGGGTGGGGGTCTGCACTGAGGGGGGTCTGCATTGATGAGGTGGGGGTCTGCACTGAGGGGGGGTCTGCATTGATGAGGTGGGGGTCTGCACTGAGGGGGGCCTGCATTGATGAGGTGGAGGTCTGCTCTGAGGGGGGTCTGCATTGATGAGGTGGGGGTCTGCACTGAGGGGGGTCTGCATTGATGGGGTGGGGGTCTGCACTGAGGGGGCTCTGCATTGATGGAGGGAGGGGGTCTGCACTGAGTGGGGTCTGCATTGATGGGGGGTCTGCACTGAGGGGGGGTGTGTGCTGATGGAGGGGGGTGGTCTGCAATGAGGGGGTGGTCTGCATTGTGGGGGGGCCTGCACTGATGGAGGGGTCTGTAATGAGGGGGGGTGTGAACTGATGGAGGGGGTCTGCAATGAGGGAGGGGAGGTCTGCACTGATGGAGGGGGGTCTGTACTGAGGGGGATGTGAACTGATGGAGGGGGGTCTGCAATGAGGGAGGGGAGGTCTGCACTGATGGAGGGGGGTCTGCAATGATGGAGGGGAGGTCTGCACTGATGGAGGGGGGGTCTACACTGGGGTCTATAGTGATAGAGGGGGGTCTATACTGATAGATGAGGGTCTGCACTCAGGGGGGTCTATACTGATAGATGGGGGTCTGCACTAAGGGGGTCTACACTGATAGATGAGAGTCTATGCTGATAGAGGGGGGCTATACTGATAGATGGGGGGTCTGCAATCAGGGGGGCTATACTGATGGATGAGGTCTGTACTTAGTGAGGAGGATCTATACTGCGAGAGGGGGGTCTGTACTTAGTGGGGGGTCTATACTGAGAGGGGGTCTGCAGTTAGTGGAGGGGGGTCTGTACTGAGGGGGGGCTATAGTTGGTGGAGGGGGGTGACACCAATTTTTTCCTCACCGGTGACACCAACCCTAGTGATGCCACTGGAGAGACACGCTCTCCGCTCAGAGACGTGCTGTCCTGAGAAGACAGAGGACTCTGATAGAGGACTCTGATGGGCACTGATAGGGGGCACTGAAAAGATTTACTGATGAGCACTGAAGGGGAGGCACTGATAGGGGACACCGATGGGAGGCACTGATAGGGGACACCAATGGGAGGCACTGATAGGGGACACCGATGGGAGGCACTGATAGGGGACACTGATGGGCACTGAAGGGAGGCACTGATAGGGGGCACTGATGGGAGGCACTGGTGGGCAATGATAGGAGGCACTGATGGGGGCCACTGAGAAGGCACTAGGGGCCACTGAGAAGGCACCAGGGGGCACTGATAGGGGGCACCGATGGGAGGCACTGATAGGATTTACTGATGAGCATTGATAGGGGGCACCGATGGGAGGCGCCAATGGGATTTACTGATGAGCACTGAAGGGAGGCACTGATAGGGAGCACTAAGAAGGCACTGATAGGGGCACTGATAGGAGGCACTGAAAGGGGGCACTGATAGGCTGCACTGATAGGAGGCATTGATGGGCATTGATGAGCACTGATAGGCAGAACTCATAGGCTGCACGGATGGGCACTGAGGAACACTGATAGGCAGAACTAAGGCAGTATTGATGGGCACTGATGGGCAGTATTGAAGAGTACCGATAGGTGGCATGGATGGACGCTGCAATAATGAGCACTGATAGGTGGTGCTGATAGGCAGATTTGATGGGCACTAATAGGCAGCATTAATGAGCACTGATAGGTAACACTTGTAGGCGGCATTGATGGGCACTGATAGGTGGCATTGATGGGCACTGATACATGGCACTGATGATTGGGGCACTGATTATCAGTGTAAACAATTTACTGACATTCTTGACAGTTAATGGCAGACCTTTCCTCACACAGACATAGCACGGGAGGAAAGGGCTGCGGATAACCGGCAAGTCTGTTTACATGTGATCAGCTGACATCACATGGTAAAGGGCCACTGTGATTGCGCTGGATGCACGTCCCAGGGGGCATGTGGGAAGCACGGTTTTGGGAGGATATCCATGGATGCCCTCCCAAAATTGGAAGCCTGGAGCTCGGATGGAAGGGGGGGCCCATCATTGTTTCTTGCACCGGGGCCCTGAAGGTTCTAGTTACGCCTCTGTAATTTTCAATGGTAGAGGTAAACAGGACAAATAGAGAGAGTGCATCTCCCTAATGGGGGCACAGACAGCAATAAAAACCTAACAGGGGTCTAATCTATCTCCACTCTATCCAAAACTGAAACAAAAGTTGTGCCTTTGGTTATACGTTAAGCAGATTTTCCACAGCAAAAAGACATAACACAAATAAAAATACCCCAATTTACCTCTAACCCAAAGCAAATATTTAATTGCAGTTTACCAATTAATAGATGTGCTGGCTGCATAAGTTTGTTTTTTTTTTTTTTTTTTTTAGGCTTTCTTTCTTTTACTTTCCCATAGTGACCCAACCAGTAAGTCTGATGTTTTTTTAACAAAACAAGCTGTTTGGCAAACATAGCAGTTAGCTGAGACAAACCATTTAACATTGACAGGGGTACTTACAATGATCAGCCTTTGTTTATTTATGACAAACCTTTCATCCCAAAAGTTAAAAAAAGTTTTGCTGTAACTGCTTAAAAATTGTTAGCTGGACTTTGATCAATTTTTAGTGATCTAAATCTCCTAGTTCATCTTACACTCCCCTCCCCCCAGATTAACAATGCTGCTGTCCAAACGTGTCTCTGTTGTTCTTTTTTCTAGGCATTCCAATACCAGGAAATTGATATTCACAGATCAGCAGGTGAAAACAGAGGGAAAACAGAAAAAAAAGAAAACAAATGCAGCCATCATATCTAATGATTGGCAAGCTGCAATGTATACAATTTTTGGTTTTAGGTTTAATTTCACTTTAACTTTCTGGCAGATCCCCCAAATATGCTGTATTTCTTACTTGCAAAGTATGCCACAGTGTCTCTTTACAGAGAACCATGGTCTTGCTTTCTCAAGGTTTGACAGACTCCTTTGAGGCAGGCGTACCTAGATATATAGCACCTGGGGCCTCTCATTTTTTTTACACCCCCTTAAAAAAATGATCTGAAGCAATAAAGCTTGGTCAGTGTACCATGCTGAAAAAAGGCTGTGGCCAAGTTCTACTACCAGTGGGAGCGGTTTAGAGGGGTGTGGCTAAATAAAACCTGAGCCACCTCCCCCTATACACAGAACATACAGTATATGCCATAGCCTTTTACATACAAAATATGCATTAATGACCACAAACAATAGTGTAACAGTACAAATAGCGCACAAATCTCAGTTTTAATAAAATAAAACCTGTCCATTACATATATTTTTCTACAATGTACACATAACACGAGTGGCCGGTCCATAAGGGGCCCAGGGACACCGACCCCCCTAGTTTGCATGCAGGGCAGGATTAGAGCCTGAGGCTCTAATTGGCTTGAAGAAGGTTGGGCTCAGAGTGCAGAACACTGCGCTTCGACCCCACCGCTTGTGACACTAACAAATCAATATTCGCTATTGTCTTCTGGCTTCTCCTCCCGGCCAATCAGGACAGGAGGCGGATTGGGTTGGCCGGGAGGAGGAGCCAAGGAAGCGATGGCGCCACGACCGTGGAGGGGTGAGTGCAGACCTGGGGTGGGGTTTTGCCGCTCCCGCCCCAAAAAAGTTTAGCACCAGCCACCATTGACACACAGCATACCTTAATCACTTGACTTATGGAAGGTTTTTCCCCTCTTCATGACCAGGACAGCTATTCAGCACTGTGCTACTTAAACTTGCGGTCATGCAACACTGTACGCAAATGAAGTTTGTGTAATTTTTTTCACACAAATAGAGCTTTCTTTTGGTGGTATTTGATCACCACTGGGATTTTTTATTATATAAATAAAAAAGACTGACATTTTTGAAAGAAAAAACAATATTTTCTACTTTCTGCTTTAAAACATATCCAATAAAAAAAATGAAAAAAAAATCGAATTTCTTAATAAGTTTAGGCCAAAATGTATTCTGCTATATGCCTTTGGTAATAAAAATAAAAATAAAAAATACCAATAAGTATATATTAATTGGTTTGTGTGAAAGTTAAAGCATCTACAAACTATGATATATATATACTGCAATTTATGCAGCTATAGATGCTATACTGTAATGGCAGTGATCAGCGACTTATAGTGTGACTGTAGGGTGGCAGGCAATATGCATTAAGAGACACTGGCAGGGAGGGTCACTAGCTGACACTGACATTGCAAGTGACATTGATACAGTGATCAGTGAAGATACTGTACACCAACACTGTCCTAATGACACTGGCTAGGAAGGGGTTAACATGGCAGATGATATGGTAGATGATATGAAGGTTCCTATGTTACAAACAACCATTGGAAATGGTAAAATATGTACTAAAATAAAAAATATGCAACATGCGTTTGCAAAATGTGACAATAAATTAAAGTGTTTGTTCACTAATGTCAGAAGTCTGCCAAGCAAAATAGGTGAGTTGGAAACTTTGGTGCATGAGGAGAACTATGATCTAATTGGGATTGCTGAAATTTGGCTTCATTCTTCTCATGCTATTAATAGTCTTTACTATGCTCTCTTTCGGAAAGACAGGATAAAACGGAGGGGTGGTGGTGGCTGTCTCTATGTGAGCAGTGATCTCAAAGCAAGTGTGAAAGAGGACCTAGTTGATGGAGAATGTAATGAATCTGAAGCTTTATGGGTGGAACTGTACATGGGTGTGCATATTATAAAGGTTATCATTGAAGTTTGTTATAGACCTCCCAGGGTTAATGAGGAGGTGGAGACTCAGCTCCTTGCACAGATGGAAAGGGCTGAAAGGGCTGGGACAGTGATAATAATGGGGGATTTTAACTACCAGGAAATTGACTGGAGTAATGGCACTGCTAGGACAGTTAAAGGGCAAAAATGTATAAATCTATTACAAGATCATTTTATGGTCTAGTTTATTGAAGCCCCGACTAGGAATGACACTCTGCTGTACCTGGTAATCGCAAACCATGCAGAGCTTATTACCAATATTCATAACAAGGAACATTTGGGTGGCAGAGCCCTTAACATGATTTATTTAATTTAATGTTAGCTATGTTAGTTATAAGCAACAAACACATATGGGAAAGATAAAAACACATAACTTTAAGAGAGCAAATTTTCCAAAGATGAGGCCTGCTCTCCAGGACTTAGACTGGGAGGGAATATTGGCATCAATGGACACGGAATAGAAATGGGAATTCTTCAAGAAGACTGTATGCAAACTCACTGCAAAGTATATTCCCATGGGCAATAAATTAAAAAGGATAAAAATAAAACCTATGTGGCTCACGGCCAAAGTTAAAATGGCTATAAATAATAAGAAAATAACTTATAAAAATCTAAAAATGAAGGAACACTATCATCGTATAAATTCTACAAAGAATATAACAGAATATGTAAAAAAAGAAATCAAGGATGCAAAAATTCAAAACAAACGACAGGTTGCAAAAGATAGCAGGACAAACCTCAAACAATTCTTTAAATATATTAATAGCAAAAAGGTCCGGTATGAGCATGTAGGCCCTTTACAAAATAATCTGGAGTGGCTGACTGGGGACAAAGAGAAGGCTACATTATTAAATACATTCTTCAGCTCTGTATATACAAAGGAGCATGGGGGAGCTCATGTCCATAATGGAGGTGGTATTGCCACAGCCCCAAATGATCCACTTTGGCTCAAAAGTGATATGGTCCAGAAATATTTAGACAGAATAAAAGTGTATAAAGCACCTGGACCAGATGGCATCCACCCACGGATCCTAAAAGAATTGAGCTCTGTCATTTCAAAGCCATTATTTCAAATTTTTAGGGACTTGTTAATGACTGGAATGGTACCACTGGACTGGCATAGGGCCGATGTGGTGCCCATATTTAAAAAGGGATCAAAGTCTTTACCAAGTAACTATAGACCTGTTAGTTTAACTTCTAAAGGCGGGAAGATACTGGAGAGTTTAATAAAAGACCACATAGACAAGTTCTTGCTGGAAAAAATATATTAAGTAATAGACAGCACGGATTGATGAAAGACAGAAGTTGTCAAACAAGCCTGATTTCTTTTTATGAGGAGGTAAATAAAACCTTGGAGAGAGGGGTGACTGTGGATGTGGTATACTTGGATTTTGCAAAAGCATTTGACACAGTTTCCCACACACGGCTAATGGTTAATGTAAGTTAAAGTCTACAGGCTTGGAAAGATCAGTTTGTAAATGTAAAGTTATGCACTTGGGGGCTAAGAATATGCATGCATCATACTGTACATAGTAGGGGGAGTACAACTGGGGGACTCCATAGCAGAGAAGGATCTGGGGGTTTTGGTAGCTCATAAGCTCAATAATAACATGCAAAGCTGTGGTTTCCAAAGCGAGCAAAGTCCTTTCCAGTATTAAGAGAGGTATGGACTCCAGAGAGAGAGCGATATCATTATGCCCCTGTACAAATCATTAGTAAGATCTCATCTGGAATATGCAGTTCAGTTTAAGAGGCATGGAGGAGCTCAGCTATGAGTACAGATTAGATGAACTGAATTTATTCTCTCTTGAGAAGAGGAGATTAAGGGGGGGATATGATCAACATGTACAAATACATTAATGGTCCATTTGGTGAACTTGGTGTGGAGTTATTCACTTTAAGGTTATCACAGAGGACAAGGGGGCACTCTTTACGTCTAGAGGAAAAAAGATTTAATCTCCAAATACGGAAAGGTTTCTTCAATATAAGAGCTGTGAAAATGTGAAATAGACTCCCTCCAGATGTGGTTCTGGAAAGCTCAGTAGATTGCTTTAAAAAAGGCCTGAATTCTTTCCTAAATGTACATAATATAACTGGGTACTAACATTTTATAGGTAAAGTTGATCCCGGGAAAATCCGATTGCCTCTCGGGGGATCAGGAAGAAATTTTTTCCCCTGCTGTAGAAAATTGGAGCATGCTTTGCTGGGGTTTTTCGCCTTCCTCTGGATCAACTGTGGGTGAAGGATTATATGGTGGTTTTTTTTGGTTGAACTAGATGTACTTGTGTCTTTTTTCAACCTGACTAACTATGTAACATTTAGGGGCAATCAAGGGGCTATAGTCCTCTTAGGAAGTAAATACACACTCCCAGTGCCATACACCAAATAAAGTCCAGTGATATAAAGCAGAGCACTGCTAACAAAATAAGTATCTTCCAATGCTCTGCCAATTAACAGTCCAATCACTGTGATCTCTTAATATAAACAAGTCCCACCAATGGTGTTATCCTTAACCTCAAACTGTCACACACATACAAATATCTTGTTGGTGATTAAGCACCCAATCCCAGTGCTGCAAATCAAATCTCTTTTCCAGTGCTCCACACACAGTGAATATAGGATGGACCCGTATCTGTTTCATAGACTCATGTAATAGGTCTAGGAATGCTTGATCCTCAATAGGGATGAGCCGAACACCCCCCGGTTCGGTTCGCACCAGAACCCGCGAACGGACCGAAAGTTCGCACGAACGTTAGAACCCCATTGACGTCTATGGGACTCGAACGTTCGAAATCAAAAGTGCTCATTTTAAAGGCTAATTTGCATGGTATTGTCCTAAAAAGGGTTTGGGGACCCGGGTCCTACCCCAGGGGACATGTATCAATGCAAAAAAAACTTTTAAAAACGGCCGTTTTTTCGGGAGCAGTGATTTTAATGATGCTTAAAGTAAAAAAAAAAAAAGTGAAATATTCCTTTAAATATCGTACCTGGGGGGTGTCTATAGTATGCCTGTAAAGTGACGCGTGTTTCCCATGTTTAGAACAGTCCCTGCACCAAATGTCATTTTTAAAGGAAAAAATCTCATTTAAAACTGCTTGCGGGTTTAATGTCATGTCGGGTCATGGCAATATGGATGAAAATCAGTGAGACAAACGGCATGGGTACCCCCCAGTCCATTACCAGGCCCTTTGGGTCTTGTATGGACATTAAGGGGAACCCCGCACCCAAATTAAAATAAGGAAAGGTGTGGGGCCACCAGGCCCTATATACTCTGAACAGCAGTATACAGGCGGTGCAAACAAGACAGGGACTGTAGGTTTGTTGTTAAGTAGAATCTGTTTGTAATTTTGAACATTTTTAACGTGTTTAGCTCCAGCCAAAAAATCTTTTCTAAGCTTTTTGGAAAACATAGGGAAGGGTTATCACCCCTGTGACATTTGTTTTGCTGTCTTTCCTCCTCTTCAGAAGATTTCACCTCACTTTTTTGTCCCAATGAAAAATGTTTTTTGAAAATTTGGGTTTTTTTGTGGAACAAGGATTGGAAAGCATCAGTGGAAAGGAGAAATTGTTTTCCCATATTAACTCTTACAGGAGAGAATTTCCCTTCCTAGGGGTAGATTTCATCTCACTTCCTGTTGTCTCCTTCCGTTTGCAAGTAGGAGTCGTTTGTAAGTTAGATGTTTGAAAGTAGGGTCCTGCCCTATATACTCAGCAGAAATTTGGGCCTTAGGTGTTGCTGTGGCCACAACACTGTAAGCCCTCACAGGGCCCTGCTGTGAAATATTAGATCAAGAATTGTAATTACATGCCCCTGTTGAACAGGAGCTGAAAAATTAGGCCTTAGGCACTGGTGCTGGTGCCACAACACTGCAACCCCTCACAGACACTCTAGTTGGAACGCAGGAACGAGCCCTGCTGCAAATTATTGCTTCAAAAATTGTAATTACACGCCCCTGTTAGACAGGGGCAGAAAAATTGGGCCTTAGGCACTGGTGCTGGTGCCACAACACTGCAACCCCTCACAGACACTCTAGTTGGAACGCAGGAACGAGCCCTGCTGCAAAGTATTGCATCAAAAATTGTAATTACACGCCCCTGTTAGACAGGGGCAGAAAAATTGGGCCCTAGGCACTGGTGCTGGTGCCACAACACTGCAACCCCTCACAGACACTCTAGTTGGAATGCAGGAACGAGCCCTGCTGCAAAGTATTACATCAAAAATTGTAATTACACGCCCCTGTTAAACAGGGGCTGAAAAATTGTGCCTTAGGCACTGGTGGTGGCGCCCAGAACCAAAAATGTTCTTACAAGCTATCAGCGTGATGATTGAGGAGGAAGAGGATAATTACTCAGGGATAGTCACTCAGCATCAGCATAGGCAGTCTTTGAAGGGATCTGAGATTTCAAAAAAAATTATTCGGTTACATCAGCATCAGGTGCTTGGTAGCTGGTGGTGATCCAAGACTCATTCATTTTTATGAAGGTCAGCCGATCGACCGAGTCGGTGGACAGACGCACCCTGTGATCGGTTACCACGCCTCCAGCAGCACTGAATGTGCGTTCCGAAAGAACGCTGGATGCAGGACAGGCCAGTAGCTCAATTGCATACTGTGCAAGCTCTGGCCAGTGATCCATCCTCAAGACCCAGTAACCCAGAGGATTTTCGGTGGGAAAGGTGTCCAAGTCTGATCTTGCCCCTAGGTATTCCTGCACCATGTAAAACAGACGCTGGCGATGGTTGCTGGAACCGATCATACCTTGGGGCTGCGGACCAAAAAATTGTCTGAACGCATCGGTCAGACGGCCACCTTCTCCACCGCTCCTTCTTTGACTGACCGAAGCCTCAGCAACACGTTGTCCAGAAACAGGAGTTTGTAACCTCCCAGTCTCTGGGAACGCGTTGCACAGACCTTTCTGCAAGGCCTCCCGAAGATGTTTCATCCTCTGCTCCCTCTGCGATGGCAAGATAAGGTCCGCAACCTTACCCTTGTAACGTGGATCAAGGAGGGTTGCCAGCCAGTATTGGTCCTTCTCCTTGATACCACGAATACGAGGATCCTTACGCAGGCTTTGCAGGATCAGGGAGGCCATGCAGCGTAGGTTTGCTGAGGCATTCGGTCCGGAGTCCTCTGGGTCACTAAGAACGACATGGTCCGCAGCCACCTCCTCCCAGCCACGTACAAGTCCATGTGTTTCTTGGGACTGATCCCTTAAAGACTGCTGCTGATGCTGAGTGCCAGGCTCCACCTCCATACTGACACAATCTTCCTCCTCCTCCTCTTCCTCCTCGTCCCCTTCCTGTGTGATCGGCGGGCACGCAGGAACACTGTCTGGATAAAGGGGGCCTTGAGAGCTAAGGAAGTCCTCCTCTTCCTGCCTCTGTTCTGCCTCAAGTGCCCTGTCCATTATTCCACGCAGCGTGTGCTCCAACAGGTGGACAAGGGGGACAGTGTCACTGATGCATGCACTGTCACTGCTCACCATCCTCGTGGCCTCCTCGAATGGTGACAGGACAGTGCATGCATCCCTGATCATGGCCCACTGGCGTGGGGAAAAAAAACCAAGCTCCCCTGACCCTGTCCTGGTGCCATAGTCGCACAGGTACTCATTGATGGCCCTCTGCTGCGTGTGCAGCCGCTGCAGCATGGCCAACGTTGAGTTCCACCTGGTGGGCATGTCACAGATTAGGCGGTTCTTGGGCAGGTTAAACTCCTTTTGGAGGTCCGTCAGCCGAGCACTGGCATTATATGACCGGCGGAAATGCACACAGACTTTCCTGGCCTGCCTCAGGACATCCTGTAAGCCCGGGTACCTGCCCAAGAACCGCTGCACCACCAAGTTAAGGACGTGAGCCAAACAGGGCACATGGGTCATTTGTCCCTGTCGGAGGGCAGAGAGGAGGTTGGTGCCATTGTCGCAAACCACCATTCCTGCCTTAAGTTGGCGTGGCGTCAACCACCTCTGAACCTGCCCCTGCAGAGCTGACAGAACCTCTGCCCCAGTGTGGCTCCTGTCCCCCAAGCACACCAGCTCAAGCACCGCATGGCATCTTTTGGCCTGCGTACTTGCGTAGCCCCTTGAACGCCTACGGAGCACCGCTGGTTCCGAGGAAGAGGCCATGGAGGAAGAAGAAGAGGAGGGGGTGGAGGAGAGAGGTGTGTCACAATCAGCATTTTGGAGGCGTGGTGGCGGAACAACCTCCAACACTACTGCACCTTGTCCTGCATCCTTCCCAGCTGCCAGCAGAGTCACCCAATGCGCCGTGAAACTTAGGTAACGTCCCTGTCCATGCCTGCTGGACCATGAGTCAGCGGTAATATGCACCTTACCGCTGACCGCCCTGTCCAGCGAGGCATGGACATTGCCTTCCACATGCCGGTAGAGAGCCGGAATCGCCTTCCGTGAGAAAAAGTGGCGTTTGGGTACCTGCCACTGAGGAACCGCACATTCCACAAACTCACGGAAGGGGGCAGAGTCTACCAACTGAAAAGGCAGCAGTTGAAGTGCTAGCAATTTTGCCAAGCTAGCATTCAACCGCTGGGCATGTGGATGGCTGGGAGCAAACTTCTTTCGGCGGTGCAGCAGCTGGGGCAGGGAAATTTGCCTGGTACAATCTGACGTCGGTGTACCAAAAGCAGATTGCCCACAAGTACTTGGCTGTGACACACCTAATTCTACACCTTCATTCCTCTCACTGCAGGTCTCAGAGAGGACTGAAGGTCTAGTGGGGTTGGAAATCTCAGCTGATGAGGAGCAAGGAGAGATCCTCTTTGTTCTTTGGTGTGGGTCTTTTAGATACGCTTGCCAACGAACTGCATGGCAGGTCAACATATGTCTGGTCAAGCATGTGGTACCCAAGCGGGAGATATTTTGGCCACGCGAGATACGCTTGAGACATATGTTGCAAATAGCAGCGGTGCGATCTGATGCACTCGTCTCAAAAAAGGCCCACACCAAAGAACTTTTTGAATAACGCGCAGAGACTGCAGCGCCCTGCACATGTGGAGCTTTGGGGTGTGATGCAGTCAATGTGCTGCCCTTAGGCTGGCCCCTGGAGGGCATCCTGCCTCGTTGGTGATGTGCTGCCGCCTCCTCCTCCTCCTCCTCCTCCTCCTCCTCTCTCCTATCAGGCACCCACGTTGAGTCAGTGACCTCATCATCCCCTCCCTCCTCATCACTGGAGCAAACCTGGCAGTATGCTGCAGCAGGGGGAGCATGACTGCCAGATTGCTGTCCTTCTTGGGCACCCCCTCTGTCCGCGCTCATGTTACTGCCTTCATCGAGCTCAGTATCGTCATCAGAGCCTTCCAAACGCTGGGCATCCTCCTGGAGCATGTACCCAACACTGTGGTCAAACAGTTCGAGGGAATCCTCATGAGGACATGGTGGAGCTAGGGAAGGAGTCACTGATGACATTGAGCTGAGGGAAGAGGCCGCTGCTTTGCCAGACAAAGCACCCTGGGCATGGGTGAGAGAGGATGAGGAGGATGAGGACGGCTTGGTCATCCACTCGACCAAGTCTTCCGCATGTTGCGGCTCAACATGGCCAGCTGCCGAAAAAAAGGCCAAGCGTGTCCCATGGCCACGTGCTGATGAGGATGCACCGTCTCCACGACCAGCACTAGACACAGAGCCTGCTTGCCCTCTCTTATTGGCTTGTGACTGTCTGCCTCTCCTTCTTGGCCTTCCAGACATACTAATGGCCTGTAGCTGCACTAAGCTGGGATAGAACACCTGTAATTTTCTTCAAGTAGCTTTATATACTGTAACCAGACAAGCCTGCCTGTCAGTAGGAAGATAACAGGAACGGATCTAGCTGAACACTGTGAGCAGGACGCACTGTACTAAATGTAAATAGTCTAGCTGCCTGACCGTGGTACTAATAGGATCAAATAGAACACCTGTAATTTTCTTCAGGTAGCTTTATATACTGTAACCAGACAAGCCTGCCTGTCAGTAGGAAGATAACAGGAACGGATCTAGCTGTACACTGTGAGCAGGACGCACTGTACTAAATGTAAATAGTCTAGCTGCCTGACCGTGGTACTAATAGGATCAAATAGAACACCTGTAATTTTCTTCAGGTAGCTTTATATACTGTAACCAGACAAGCCTGCCTGTCAGTAGGAAGATAACAGGAACGGATCTAGCTGAACACTGTGAGCAGGACGCACTGTACTAAATGTAAATAGTCTAGCTGCCTGACCGTGGTACTAATAGGATCAAATAGAACACCTGTAATTTTCTTCAGGTAGCTTTATATACTGTAACCAGACAAGCCTGCCGGTCAGTAGGAATTTAACAGGAACGGATCTAGCTGAACACTGTGAGCAGGACGCACTGCACTAAATGTAAATAGCAGGAACGGATCTAGCTGAACACTGTGAGCAGGACGCACTGCACTAAATGTAAATAGCAGGAACGGATCTAGCTGAACACTGTGAGCAGGACGCACTGCACTAAATGTAAATAGCAGGAACGGATCTAGCTGAACACTGTGAGCAGGACGCACTGCACTAAATGTAAATTGCAGGAACGGATCTAGCTGAACACTGTGAGCAGGACGCACTGCACTAAATGTAAATAGTCTAGAAGATAACAGGAACGGATCTAGCTGAACACTGTGAGCAGGACGCACTGCACTAAATGTAAATAGCAGGAACGGATCTAGCTGAACACTGTGAGCAGGACGCACTGCACTAAATGTAAATAGCAGGAACGGATCTAGCTGAACACTGTGAGCAGGACGCACTGCACTAAATGTAAATTGCAGGAACGGATCTAGCTGAACACTGTGAGCAGGACGCACTGCACTAAATGTAAATAGTCTAGAAGATAACAGGAACGGATCTAGCTGAACACTGTGAGCAGGACGCACTGCACTAAATGTAAATAGCAGGAACGGATCTAGCTGAACACTGTGAGCAGGACGCACTGCATTAAATGTAAATAGTCTAGATAGAAGATAACAGGAACGGATCTAGCTAAACTGAATACAGTGTATATATATATATGCAACACCTGGGATGCATATATATACACAATACACTGTAAGTGCAGCTAACTGACTGACTGTTCTGCCTAATCTATCTAACTCAAATCAAATGACACTGTCTCTCTCTCTCTCTATCTCTCAGCACACCGGAACACACACTACACAGGGCCGCCGTGCAGGCAGCCTTATATAGTGTGGGGTGTGTACTAAATCCCCTGAGCCATAATTGGCCAAAGCCACCCTGGCTTTGGCCAATTACAGCTCTCTCTACTGACGGCGCTGTGATTGGCCAAGCATGCGGGTCATAGTGCATGCTTGGCCAATCATCAGCCAGCAATGCACTGCGATGCCGCAGTGAATTATGGGCCGTGACGCGCCACACGAATTTAGCGCGAACGGCCCATAACGTTCGCAATTCGGCGAACGATCGAACAGCCGATGTTCGAGTCGAACATGGGTTCGACTCGAACACGAAGCTCATCCCTAATCCTCAATTTAGAGGTGGTCAGATGTATAAGCCATTAAGGGATGGTCAGCAATCTTCACCTTTAGAGCGATTGACAATTTGAAAGGCAATTTGGACTTTCATGGTACAGTATAGCACCAGTCACAACAATATGCTGATTGCACCACTCGAGGTGTTATATATCTGATGACATGTCAATGTCACACTTTTTATGTAGGTAAAACTATACGTGAACTGGGCCTCAGGATAAGAGATCACCTATATTATTCTGGTAACGGGAATATCATCACTCCTGTTACCAGACATATAGTCCTTCATCATAAATTTGATAATTCCTCAGTGTGCTTCTTTGTGCTAGAGGTTATATCCTCTAACCATAGAGGATGTGATTGGGACAATTCCATTTTGAGATCTGAAACACTCTGGATTGAGAAACTATCTGCTCTCAATCCCCCAGGAATCAATGAAATCAATTCGTACAAACCTTTCCTGTAGATGTCCATTTGTCCAATACTATCATGTTAATTTCCGTTTGGTGGTTTGACATGTCCATTTAAGCTCCTTTCCATCATCCATGTGATGAATTTTGGGCTCATTGCTCCTTGGGGTCCTATTTTCCTACTGATCCGATGTTCGTCCTCGGCTCGGATAATTTAATCCAAGGAATATAAGCATTGAAATAAATCTACCTGGCACTCTGTGATTTACTTACATTTAAGCGTTTATATGTATTTGTTTATGAATGTTTAATTAAATGCTAAGCAAACTGTATGATATGTCAATTTAAATTTTACCTGGTGGTTGTTGTGGCCATTAAAATTGGAGTATTTGTCCCTGCTGTCAGTTCCTCTTCTTTGGGTGTTTAATCTTTCTGGGCGAGTGTGTGATCTCCTATCTTTGTGGGTATCCTTGGGTTGTCCACTAGATGGAGTCCTTGGATGCCACTCCTTGTTAGGATGGGTTGACCGTGCTCTCTCAGCGTTCTCTCACAGCATTTTGTGGTACTGCGCAGGCTCCAGCTGGCGCATGCGCAGTCTGAGATCGTGTCCGGTGATGTCATTCGGTGGCGCCTCGGCGCTTTGCTAATGTCATCGGCCTGATAGGAGCCAGATGAATTTAATGGGAGCGGGTCTCCCCATGCTTGCTCTGTGGCAGGGTGCATGGCGGCGGAGTTGTCTGGTGGAGCGGGCTTACCGGTCAGTATTTCTTTTCTTTAGTCCAACATTCAAATATTTCGGGATGGCTCTATTTTTGTTTCTGGTGGTTACCTATTTGCCTGTTTGTTTTAGGTTATTTTGATGGTTATGTGCCTGGCTGAAAACGTTGCATGGCTGTAATAACACTCTTACCTGAGTGTACTTCTCCATTGTTGGGATTCTTTGCTGGAATCGGTGGGTCTCAGACATTATACCTGTGACTCTAACAGAAATATTGATTCCATTTGTGATCGAACCTCAGACTGGGTGAGTGGCTACTTGGCTATCTATGGGTTAGTTCTAATGTATTTGGATATACAGCACATATTTTATGATGGTATGATTTTCACCTTACCCTGATGTTTTGGTGTCTGCTTTAAATCGTATGTAGAACACCATTTCAATTCTGCGGAACAATTATCAACCTTGGATTACAGCCCCCCACTTGATGATTTATACTCTCTGCCTTGCCATATACATTTATATTAAGATGTTGTAGGTTAGCATTTCTTTTATTATACCTTATACATATCAAAATGATTTCTATTTATAAGTGAGGTGCAGGAGATTGGGATGATATCCCATCTCTGTTACAGACCTCATGGTAAACACCCATTTTGGGATGTTTTTCTATATGGTATATTATTCCCTTTTTTTTTCCTTTTTCTTTGAAACTGTTTTCTACATTTTCTTTTTTTTATCTGGTTTCCGCACTCGCCCGGGAGATTGCCTTCATGGGCCCAGAGTGTTTATATATATCTGTTTATGAATGTTTAATTAAATACTAAGCAAATTGTATGATATGTCTATTTAAATTTCCCCTCAGTCAACCAACATTCTTTTTGGCCCCACCCCTACTATAGGGTTCTTTGAATAGACATAGCATTGCTCTTATACTAATTTAGCTGTAGATATATAATGCTTCACCATGATGGCAGCTCTTTCGGTAACTTGCCTCGGTTTTTTGCAGTCTGACTATATTTTCTATTTTTGATGTATATATGTTGGTTTATTGTATATGTTTCTCTTTTAGATTTAATACTCTCTGAAATTATAATCCTGAAGAGGCGGGTCACCGCGAAACATGTAGAGTTTGCAACTGGACAAGAATTTTTTCTGTAACCCTATTGCAGGATTTTTTCCATCTTTCTTTTCCAGATTGTGTCAGAGAATAGGGTGCTTCTCCTTTGAGCAGCATCCTCTGTATATTATATGTCTGCCTATTTTTTTTAATGATGATCTGTTTTGTATAATACATTTATATTTTTGTATCCAAATTGTGTACGTCTATACTGTACCATGAAAGTCCAAATTGCCTCTCAAATTGCCAATCTCTCTATTTAATTTTAGGACGAAGGTACTTTATTATTCTTCTAATTTAGTAGCATCTCATACTTTCCAATCTTCACCTTTAGTATAAATATCAATTGTGTCCTTTCCTTCTGTTACAATTATCATGTAAGTTTGCAGTGCTTAAAGGGTTCTGTGGACAGAGAAGTAAATTGCTTGTTACATTGCATCCAAGTGTAACAACAGAACCGCCATGTATCAAAGAAAAACTTGCTGCTATCCCTTGTACTGGTCCGTGATGTCACCTGGCTCCTCCCCCACGCATATGGTCACCGATCAGGGTTAGCTACCTGAAGTCACCAGATCGGTGACAATGTCAGAAACCATGAAATTAGGCCGAGACAGAAGTACAGTTAAATCACACTTGTTTAACAATAAAAGTAAAAAGAACGAACATAGTCAAAATTCGGTAACCAGAATGGATAGTCAGCCAAGCCAGAAGTCAGGGATCAATGTAGTGGAACAGCAAGCAGGAACTGGAGCCAGAAGGGATGTCAGCAAAGCAAGTCTAGAAAAGGATCGCAGGAGATAGTTTCTGTGATGTGACCAAGGCAAACCCAGAGCTCCACTGGACTGGATGGCTTAAGTAGGCAGGACTGACGAGCAGGATATCATCACCAGCTGAGTAACTGTGGAGAGATAGGAGCTGGCAATTAGCTGACAGCTGAGTGGCCAGTTCAGAGAAGGAAGGGCGGAACCCAGCCTTGACAGTACCCCTCCTTAACGACCCCTCATCCTTGGTGAACCACCAGGCTTGAGGGGAAAATGTCTATGGAAATCACGGAGGAGGACAGGGGCATGTACGTCTGAGGATGAGACCCAAGAGCATTCCTTTGGACCGTACCCTTGGCAATGCACCAAGTACTGTATGCACCCATGGAACCTATGGGAGTCAACAATAGATTGTACTTCATACTCTTGGAAGTGGAGGAAAATTGTTGTGGCAAAGCGTCAGCTCTCCCTTCTGGGAGAGAGGCGTTTAGCCTCAGACAAGAATCTGAGATTCTTATGGTCAGTAAGAATGAGAACTGGCACAGTGGTACCTTTGAGGAGATGTCTCCATTCTTTCAGGGCTAAAATGATCGCCCACAGCTCTCTGCCACCAATCTCGTAATTGCACTCCGCAGATGACAATTTCTTGGAAAAGTAGCCACAAGGATGCATAGCGTTCTCAGAGGTATGACGTTGAGACAGAAGGACACCAACAGAAGCATCAACCTCAAGGATAAAAGGTAACGTAGGATCAGGAAACAAAGGCAACCTTGAGACTCTCAAAGGCCTTAATGGACTCCAGAGACTAACTCTTTGTTACCGTCCTTTCTGGTCATATCAGTCAGGGGCTTGACCAGAGACAAGAAGTTACGAATAAACTTTCGATAATAGCTGGCAAAGCCCAGGAAACGCTGCAGAGGACGTAAACCCATGGGTCGGGCCCGCTGTAGAACTGCCGAAAGTTTCTCTGGGTCCATCGAAAAACCAACAGTGGAAATGACATAACCCAGGAATTTAACCTGTTCACGATGAGATTGTTCTCTCTTAGTTTCTGAAGCACACAACATACATCTGTGTGGTAGCTCTCCAGGGACTTGGAAAATATG
Organism: Aquarana catesbeiana; assembly: GCF_042186555.1. Taxonomy (NCBI): domain Eukaryota; kingdom Metazoa; phylum Chordata; class Amphibia; order Anura; family Ranidae; genus Aquarana; species Aquarana catesbeiana. The sequence goes on along the minus strand of NC_133332.1, from coordinate 149,960,698 downwards.
AGGATACCATTGAGATAAACCACCACACATAACTGCAACAAATCTTGGAGGACATCATGAATAAATTCCTGGAAAACTGCCAGGGCGTTACAAAGGCCAAAAGGCATTATGAGGTACTCATAATGACCTGTTCTGGTATTAAATGCAGTTTTTCACTCGTCGCCCTCCTTAATCCTCACAAGATTGTATGCCCCTCTCAAATTAAGCTTTGTGAAAACCGTTGCTCCCTTGAGGCGGTTAAATAATTTCATAATCAACGGAATCAGATAGGCATTCTTAATCGTGAAATGATTGAGACCCCTATAATCAATACAAGGTCTCAGTTCACTGCTCTTCCTCTTCACAAAGAAGAAACCAACACCAGCAGGAGACGAGGATTTGTGGATGAAATCTCGAGAAAGTGCGTCTGTAACATACTCCTCACTAATACTTACTAATCTGGCTGTTTTTTTCTCCCCACTTTTAGGGATCGCTGTTCACTGCACAGTGAGTTCTGTGTGTTTGTAAACACAGAACTGTGCATATGTGTTTTGGTACAGCCAATCAGCAGGTTTCAGCCAAAATTATTGGCTGAAATCTGCTGCCAAACCTGTGCTGTGTCCAGTCACAGCACGGGTCAGCAGTGGGCACGTAAATGCACACTCCAAACTCCGAAGCAAGTCGATAACATACAAATAAGTTTCAGTGCCTGCACCTGCTTTCCGCTTGCAGTATATTTACTGGGAGCGGTCAGCAGGAGTTTAAAGAGGAAGAAGGAGTAATATACTTGGAGTGCAGTGGTCAGGAATATGTTATATACAACCCATCATATGTGCAGTGGGGAGGTGTATGAAATGTACAACACAGTGAGGGGAAATTATCAAAACTGGAGCAGCTGTGCATGGCAACAAATCAGCTTTTGTCTTCAGCTTGTTCAGTTAAGCTTTGTAAATAAAAGATAGAATTTAATTGCTTACCATGCACAGCTGCAGCAAATTATGGCTGCTTCAGTTTTGTTAAATTCTCCTAAGTGTCCATAGTGCAGGGGTTAGGAATACATAATAAACAAGACACTTTACAGAGTACAACCAAAAATGACCCCCTTTTCTCAATGAAAATTATCCCCTCCAAGCCCATATCCCCCACAGCCTTCCCCATCAGTACAGACTTCCCAGCACAACCCCCGACCTTCCCCAGCACAATCCCCTTTGTACAGACTCCCCCCGGCACAGACTGATTCCCCTAGCACAGACCCCTCAGTGCTGAATGACTCCTCCCCAGCACAGACCCCATCAGTAAAGACATACCCCCATTCCCCATCACAGAACCCTTAATACATGCTAAACCCTTAACATTTTTAAGTTCCCCCTCTCAACTTTCTCCCTCAGTACAGATGCCCTCAGTACAGACAACCCTTCCCCAGTACAGACCCATCAGTACAGACACCCCCATCCCCCATGTGCAGAACCCTCAATACAAACACCCCCAACTACCCAAGACAAGTCCCTCAGTGCAGTTCTCCCCCTCCCTAAACTCACTCACCTTACCATAAAACCAACTGCAGTGGCAGCTCAGTCATATGCCCAGAGCAGGCTCTCTTCACTCCTTTCATTTTAAACTGTCATTGCTAAGGTGCGGCGTCTCTGGAGGTGCTGTGGACACCCAACAGTTTTTTATTATTGTGAAGCAGGGCGCTGTGATGCTGTGCCATGCAGCACAAGAAAAGAAATATCAGGTGGACACAGCTCCCCTAGAGAGTCGGTACCTGGTGCGGACTGCATCACCCTCCCTTCCTTAGTATGCCACTGCTTTAAGGCCAATAGACTCTTCTTTGAAGAACAATCACTGCATTGCTATAAGTGCCCTTGATCACTCCAGTGACTCTTTCTAGCCAAACTGGCCATCCCAGTGCTTCTTTTACACTGATACCTGCTTTAAGAAATTAATATGAAGAGGTTACTAAAGAAAATGAATTAGTAAACTTTACGTGGTACTTAGTGCATAGCAATGGGGCATCTTTAAACCCAACTCCAGTCAAAACTTTTTTTTATTCTTTTGGGTAGAACAGGTAAATGTTATCTCCTCTGTCAAGTTATTATTGCCATCTGTGTCCTTATTGGGGGCATTTCTCCTCATTTTCTGTCACGCCTTGAGGCATTTTTTTTCTACAGGTATGCAGACAAAACAAAACAAAAAATATTAGCGCTTGGAGAGTTAGAATGTCTAGCAATAATTTTTTTTCAATAGTTTTTATTGAAATATCAAATAGAAAGAAAAAAGTACAATTTGCCATCATATAAGCATATGATAGTTGAGAAATAAAACATTAGTGTGGTAGAATTATGTATAGAAAGAACCATCTAACCACACATATGTTAAATACAAAGTGAAATTAAATGACTGTTGCAAAGAATCTTGTACTAAAAGAAAAGACGTCTCTAAGAGAGACATCTCCAACAGAAACAAAAGGAGAGGAGAAAAGTACAATAAAGAAAAGAGAAAAGTACAATAAAGAAAGTACAAAAAAGAAAGGAGTACACATTAGGGAATCAGTATAAAACCGATCAATAGTAAATTATAAACAATCCGATAAATAGTCAATCCAGAGTTTCCATACTTTGTCAAAATAATATTGTTTATCTAGTAATATAGCTGAAAGAGGTTCATTAATCATTATATATATGATAATTTATTTTTAACTAATTCAATGGGAACAGTAGGAAATTTCCAAGATTTGGCTATTGCAATTCTAGCAGCAGTAAAGATGAACGCTATAAGTTTTCTCGTATGTGCCTGAGTATTTTCAGTTGGGCAACCCAATAATGCTTGTTTATAAGATTTAAAGAGGAAGTAAACTCTCCCACTCTGATGCTGCTTTTCATTTAGTCCATTATAATATGTAATTATCAAACTATAGCCACTGTAATCCAGCCCAATCCAGCCCTGTTTAAAGAAACTTTAAATAACTTGTTTCCAAGGGTTAGGCAGCGCCATCTTAAGTATTGTTTTCTGAGTCCACAATAGAATGTATTTCTGCCCTTACATTGAGCACTTCCTGTACTGTTAACCAAGCCTCCTTCTCAATCCAATGTTTCTATGGCAACTCTGCTTTACTGCTCATAGCTGACTTGACTGATTTCATAGTATTTACTTGTGCCGATTATCTAGTGTTTGCCTCTGTCAGTCTTATCAGCTTCAGCTGATAAGGCTGCAGTAATGCTGTCCGATGGCCAGGTTTACACTGCATGTGATGTCACATGGTCACATGGGGTTTAGTAGGAAGCTCTGAGTGATTGTGCAGTCTCTTGGGATTTCAGAGTTGTGCCGTAGGAAGATCTGATAATAGACAGACAAGTACACAGAGTGTGCCGTAAATCAGGGGAGATCTGGGCATGCTCAGTGAAATTCTAAAGAACAAAAAGGATTACAACAATACTAAGCAAGTAAAGAGATATCTACAAGCAGTGTTCATTAGGGTTTTTTATGCTGATTTACATGGAACAAAGTTGTCGGGGAGAGTTTGCAACCACTTTAATAAGGTTCATTTGTGTTAAGGAGTGTATGAAATTATAAACGTGTATCCAAAATCTTTTTATTTTTAGACACCAAATATGGAACATAGTGCCATCCATGTCACATCCCCTAAAACATAGTGGTGATACATCTGGGAAATATTTGGCTACTCTAGTTGGTACCATATACCATCTCAGTAAAACATTATAATTAACTTCAATCAGGGAAGTATTAATATAGGATTTAGAGGCGTAATGGGCTAATTTGAACCAATTATCAGTTACAATTGTTTCATCCACAGATTGTTCCCATTTATTCATATAAAACTAATTTTCTGAATTAGAAATCAAAACAGAATACATTTTTGAAATGTGACCACTATGTTTATCAAAAGATCTACATAAGCATTCCATTGAGGTGGAAGAAGTCAGGTCAAATTAATCTCAGAATCAGGAAGTTGAAATTTCTCTCGGAGTGTTTGTATTGTTAAAATACCCCTATGGTCATAAAAATCAGCAATTCATAATAAACCTTTATTCGTCCACCAAGAAAAAAACAGGGGATTGAGACCTGGGGCGAATGTAGGATTACCGGTTAAGGGAGCCAAAGGAACATGGGGAAAAATAAATTTATGAGCTTTACTTAGTCTGTCCCATAAACTGAAAGAAAAGGAAAGTGTAGGACACATTATAGGTGGCCTATTTTTGTTTCGTAAACACATTAAATGGCTAATTGGTTTCGATGGGTAAAGAGATGATTCAATTTTCATCCACAAGGGTTGTGGAGTTAGTGAATGAAAACGGATTAGTTGAGCCAACTGTGTCGCATGAAAGTATTTTATCCGGTAGTCCTAAACCCCCTTGTAATCTTGGTGCATGTAAAGTATGTGCATTCACCTGGGGTCTTTTATTTACCAAGATAATGTTTGATATTTTACGTTGAAGCAATTTGAGATCCGGCATATGGATCAAAATAGGTAATGTTTTGAAAATATATAATAATCTTGGTAAGATATTCATTTTAATTGTGTATAGTCTACCGAACCATGGAGGTGGAGAACCTGCCCAGCGTTGAAGATCTAGTGACAATTTTTTATATAACGGGGGGTAATTGGCTCTATACAAGGTATGAAGGGAAGGAGTAAGAAAAATTCCCAGATATGCAAGAGTTTCCCTTTGAAAGGGGAATGAGTTTTGTATCGTTTGGACAGTATCTGCATTAAGGGTGATGTTTAAGGCCTCTGACTTTGAGTGATTTATTTTAAGACGGGAAATGTCAGTAAAGTATTATAATGTTTGGTATAGATTGGGCAGCGAAGTAATCAGGGAGAAGAGGAGCATTAGAATAAAAGGAGCATTAGAATATCGTCCGCAAAAAGGGCACATTTATGTTCTCTGTCACCACAAATTTATGCCTTTAATATCAGGGTGATTTTTGATTTTTATTGCCAAGGGTTCCAAAGCTAAGATGAATAAAATGGGAGAAAGGGGTCATCCTTGTAATGTACCTCTGTAAATATTTATAATTTGTGAACTATAACCTTTCACAATAAGTTTGGCTGTGGGTGTACTGTATAAGGTCCATATTATAGTCAAAAAATTGTGACCAAACCCATAGCATTTTAATACTTAAAGTAAGTAGTCCCAGGACACAGAATCAAAGGCCTTATGAAGATCCAATGATAATATCATTCCCTTCTGCATGCCATAATTGTCCCAATTAGAGTATAGCGCCAAAATTATATTGATCAGTTTCTGGGTTTGATCGGGAGCCTGTCTAGTAGGAACAAACCCAACTTGGTACGGATGGATATAATGAGATAAAAATGAGTTCAACCTTGTCGCTAACACTTTAGTCATTATCTTAAGATCCACATTAATAAGCGAAATTAGGCAATAATTTGCACAGTTGCTATGGTCTTTTCTTGATTTAGGGATTACGTGGATAAAAGCCGCATTTTCATGAATTGGCAAGGGAGAGCCCTTTTTCAAACTATTGAAAAAAGAACACAAATGCGGTATCAATAAATCAGAATATTTTCTATAATAGTGACCAGAAAATCCATTGGGACCAGGTGCCTTTGATGGTTTTAAGTTTTCAATTGCTGTCCTAATTTCGTGATCCGTAAAATCACTTTCCATCAATTCTGTATGATCTTTCATAACTTTTGGGAGCAAAAGATCTTGAAAGAACATATCAGCATGGATAGTGGAAAATGAATTCGGAGAAGCATAGCGTTTTGAAAAAAAATCAAAAAATTCTATAAAATGCAGATTTTGGGTTTTCTATCCAAAAATGTGGATGGTTTCTTCCCAGCGGAATAGAATCGGTGTCTAGACCATCGTAGATATTTCTCCGCTTTGGTAGTATGGCTAAGATTTAGAACAGCACGCGCTGCATCAATTTTATGTCGTAAATCCAAATGAGGATTATTTTTTTGTTAAGGAATGACACTCTGCAGTTCTGCTTCCTGTTGTAATATGGTATGTTCACGGGTTCGCTTCATTCTAGAAGCTATTTGAATTAATTTGTCATGAATGGTGGCTTTATGTGCTGCACAAATAACATTCGGGGAAATATCATGTGAGTGGTTATCATTAAAATATTATTTGATGGCAGATTCTATTTCATTATAGACAGAAGGATCATTAAGTAGAGAGGCATTTAAGCACCAAGAAGAGGGTTTAGGTTTGAACCATATATCTGATAATGTGAGCCGTACTGGGGAGTGATCAGACCACGATACATCAAGTATGGCAGCTGAAGTAATAAAAGGAAGCAATGGTGATAATGTGAATAGAGGATCTTTTCTTGAGTAAGTTTTGTGTACATGAGAATAAAAAGTAAAAATCACGAACTGTGGGGTTGAGATCTCTCCAAATGTCTATAAGATCATAAGAGTATAATAATTGAGCCAAATTTTTGCTCTGTTTTGGAGTGTCTTTTAACCAGTTGCCGACCGCCGCACGCCGATGTACGTCGGCACAATGGCACGGGCAGGCATAAGGGCTTACCTGTACGTACCTGCTTGCCCGTGGTCGGGGGACCCCCCCGGTGCCTGCGGTGGTCGGAGTCTTGTCAGGAGCGAACCAAGGTGAGGGGGAGGCCACTCATTCGTGGCCATCCCCTCACGATCGCTCCTGGCGAATGACAAGCTTCCACGGCTTTTGTTCTGTAAACAGAAGCGGAGGAAGTGATGTCATCTCTCCTCGAGTTGGTTTTTTCGTTCCGGCGCCGAGGAGAGAAGACATCAAGTAAGTCTGCACCAACACTACACTTACAGTAGAACACTCTAGGCACACTTTCCACCCCCATCACCCCCCGATCACCCCCCCTGTACCCCCTGTCACAGTGACACCAATAGCAGTTTTTTTTCTGATTATTGCATTGGTGTCAGTTTGTGACAGTTATAAGTGGTAGGGCAGTTAGTGTTAGGCCCCTTTAGGTCTAAGGTACCCCCCTAACCCCCCCTAATAAAGTTTTAACCCCGTGATCACCCCCCCGTCGCCAGTGTCACTAAGCGATCGTTTTTCTGATCGCTGTATTAGTGTCACAGGTGACGCTAGTTAGGGAGGTAAGTATTTAGGTTCGCCTCAGCTTTTTATAGCATCAGGGACTCCCATATACTACCTAATAAAGGTTTTAACCCCCTGATTGCTCCCTAGTTAACCCTTTCACTAGTGATCACCGTATAACTGTTACAGGTGACGCTGGTTAGTTAGTTTGTTTATTATAGTTTTAGTGCACCCGCCGTTTATTACCTAATAAAGGTTTAACCCCCTAATCGCCCGGAGGTGATATAAGTTAAGTTTTAGGGTCTGTGTCGCCCCAGGCAGCGTCAGGTTAGTGCCAGTACCGCTAACACCCACGCACGCAGCATACACCTCCCTTAGTGGTATAGTATCTGAACGGATCAATATCTGATTCGATCAGATCTATACTAGCGTCCCCAGCAGTTTAGGGTTCCCAAAAAAGCGGTGTTAGTGGGATCAGCCCAGATACCTGCTAGCACCTGCGTTTTGCCCCTCCGCCCAGCCCAGCCCACCCAAGTGCAGTATCGATCGATCACTGTCACTTACAAAACACTAAACACATAACTGCAGCGTTTGCAGAGTCAGGCCTGATCCCTGCGATCGCTAACAGTTTTTTGGTAGCGGTTTGATACAGTCGCTAACAGTCAGGAGCTTTTTTGCCTGTGAGTCTCACTAGTGTACCACTAAATTTAGAGCCCAAAATGGCAAATCGAAGGTACACTAGTGAAGAGGCCTACACGTTTCTGAGCATGACACATACTGAAGAGGAAGTCACTCATCTGTCAGATTCAGGCTCAGAATACGAACCTGTAGACAGCAGCGGCTCCATGACAGATAGCTCTGATGATGGAGTTGTGGTCCCTGCCAAGGTCAGGCGTACCAGACCCCAATCTTCTTCTTCTGCTGTTGAGGTGCAAGAACCACAGGGCTCTCGCTACTATTCCTTCTGGTGAACTGGCAAGCACCAGTGGCCTAGTACACCCTGGTCGTACATCCAGCACTGCAGTAACACTTGGTGACGTGGCTTGTCCCATAAGTGCAGTTCAAGCTGGCGAGGTGGCAAGCACAAGTAGTGTCCCGCTGCCACCAAGAAGACGAACACAGGCCCGTCGTGCCCATAGTGCCCTTCCTGCTGCATTTGCCAATCCTAATTGGGAACCCACCACTTCTGGAGCACCCGTACTTCCCCCATTCACTGGCCAACCCAGCATTCATGTGGAAAAAGTTGATTTTACGCCACTTGATTTTTATTCGCTGTTTTTCACCGAAGGTCTCTATACTGTGGACCAAAGTAATTTGTACGCTGGTCAACACATCGCCACTATTCCCCAGTCCTCCCTTTCCAGAGATTGGAGACCAATTACGGTCTCCGAAATTAAGCTCTTTCTGGGCCTTTCCCTCAACATGGGCATAACTAAAAAGAGTGAGTTATTGGTCCACTGACCCAATTCACCATATGCCCTTGTTCTCTGCCTCCATGACCAGGGCATGATACGAGCAGATCTTGCGGTTCATGCACTTCAACAACAATGAACTCTGTCGTCCTCGTGGAGACCCTGGATACGATCGGCTCTACAAAATTCGGCCCCTTGTAAACCACTTCAACCAATGTTTTGCAGACTTATTTACTCCCCATCAAGTTGTCTGCGTTGATGATTCCCTGATTAAGTTTTCTGGCCGCTTGTCATTCAAACAGTACCTTCATAGCAAGCATGCCAGATACAGGGTCAAGATGAATAAGCTCTGTGACAGGGCCACAGGCTATACATGTAGTTTTGTGGTTTACGAGGGAAAAGATAGCCACGTAGAGCCGACAAACTGCCCTAACTACATAGGAAGCGCTGCCAAGATTGTGTGGGACTTGGTGTCACCCTTATCTGGAAAGGGGTACCACTTATATGTGGACAATTATTACACGAGCCTGCCACTTTTTAGTCACCTTTTTGATCATCAGATTGGAGCATGTGGCACCGTGCGACCTAATCGCCGGGGCTTTCCCCAGCGGCTTGTAGATTCCTGTCTTAGGCTGGAGGAGAGAGCCTGCTTGCAGTGTAATAATTTGCTCGCTATGAAGTGGAGGGATAATAAGAATGTTTTCGTTCTTACCTCCCTTCATGCAGACACGACGGTCCAAATTACTACGGCGACTGGTGTTGTGGAGAAACCCCTCCACGAATATAACCAAAATATGGGAGGGGTGGACCTCAACGACCAGTTGTTGGCGCCGTACCTAGTTGCCTGTAAGGCCGGACGCTGGTATAAAAAAGTGTCTGTATACTTATTTCAATTGGCTTTGCTGAACGCTCATGTGCTATACAGAGCTTCAGGATGGACTGGATCCTTCCTTAAATTCCAGGAAGAGATCGTCAGAGCCCTTCTGTTTCCAGACGGTGCTCCACCTCACCTTCCCAATCCAAATGCAGTAAGCCGGCTGCATGAGAGGCATTTTCCTTATGTACCCCTACCCAACGAGCCCCCCAAAGAAAATGTCGTGTCTGCAGATAGCGCAGCTATAGGCGTGCAATTATTGTCCCTCCTGTCCTGACAATCCTGGTCTTTGCATTGGTGAATATTTTGAGCGCTACCATACACTAGTTGAGTTTTAGCGTAGGGTACAGCATTGCACAGACTAGGCACACTTTCACAGGGTCTCCCAAGATGCCATTGCATTTTGAGAGACCCAAACCTGGAACCGGTTACAGTTACAAAAGTTACAGTTATAAAAAAAAATTAAAAAAAAAAAAAAAAAAAAGTAAAAAAAAAAATACACCAAAAAAAATTAAATAAAAAAAAAAAAAAATAGTTGTCGTTTTATTGTTCTCCCTCTATTCTCTCTCTATTGTTCTGCTCTTTTTTACTGTATTCTATTCTGCAATGTTTTATTGTTGTTATGTTTTATCACGTTTGCTTTTCAGGTATGTAATTTTTTAATACTTTACTGTTTACTGTGTTTTAGTGTTAACTATTTTTTTGTTTTCAGGTACGCCATTCAGCTGCAGCGCGGATTTATTTATCTTAACAGCAACAGCATTTGCTCCCACGATACATAAAGCCGTGACTCCAGCGCTGTCGGAGGTGATTTCACCACCACAGTTACATACTTCAGCATATATGCATATATGCCGAAGCATGGGGGCAGCAGGGGTGGAGGAGCGATATGCTCCTATCTTTTGCGGGTGGATGCCCCCATGCTTCGGCATATATGCGGGAAAAAGACAATTTTTTTTTTTTTGCACAAAGTTGTCACTAAATGATATATTGCTCAAACGTGCCATGGGCACATGTGAAATTACACCCCAAAATACATTCTGTTGCTTCTCCTGAGTACAGGGATACCACATGTGTGAGACTTTTTGGGAGCCTAGCTGCGTACGGGATCCCGAAAACCAAGCACCACCTTCAGGGTTTCTAATGCCGCGTACACACGAGCTGAATTTATGGCAGACTTTGTTCTGTGGACATTTCGACGGACTTTACGACAGACTTTCCGAATGAACGGACTTGCCTACACACAATCAACCAAACTCCAAAGGATTCTTACGTGATGACGTACGACCGGACTAAAACAAGGAAGTTCATAGCCAGTAGCCAATAGCTGTCCTAGCGTCGGTTTGGGTCCATCGGACTAGCATATAGACGAGCGGACTTTTCAACCGGACTCCAGTCCGTCAAAAAGATTTGAAACATGTTTCATTTCTAGGTCCGTCAAACTTTTGGGGAAAAAAGTCCGTTGGAGCCCACACACAATCGAATTGTCCGATGGACTCCGGTTCGCCAGACCAAGTATGCCATAAAGTCCGGTCGTGTGTATGCGGCATAAGGGTGTAAATTTTTTATTTCACTCCTCACTGCCTATCACAGTTTCGGAGGTCATAGAATGCCCAGATGGCACAACCCCCCCCAAATGACCCCATTTTGGAAAGTAGACACCCCAAGCTATTTGCTGAGAGGTATGGTGAGTATTTGCAGACCTCGCTTTTTGTCACAAAGTTTTGAAAATTGAAAAAAGAAAAAAAATACATTTTTCTTTTCTTTCTTCATTTTCAAAAACAAATGAGAGCTGCAAAATACTCACCATGCCTCTCAGCAAATAGCTTGGGGTATCTACTTTCCAAAATGGGGTCATTGGGGGGGGGTTGTGCCATCTTAGCATTTTATGGCCTTCGAAACTGTGATAGGTAGTGAGGAGTGAAATCAAAAATTTACGCCCTTAGAAATCCTGAAGGCGGTACTTGGATTTTGGGGCCTCGTACACGGCTAGGCTCCCAAGAAGTCCCACACATGTGGTATTCTCGTACTCAGGAGAAGCAGCAGAATGTATTTTGGGGTGTAATTCCACATATGCCCATGGCATGTTTGAACAATATATCATTTAGTGACAACTTTGTGCAAAAAAAAAAGTTTGTCATTTTCCCGCAACTTGTGGCAAAATATAAAATATTCCATGGACTCAACATGCCTCTCAGCAAATAGCTTGGGGTGTCTACTTTCCAAAATGAGGTCATTTGGGTGGGGTTTGTGCCATCTTAGCATTTTATGGCCTTCAAAACTGTGATAGGTAGTGAGGAGTGAAATCAAAAATGTACGCCCTTAGAAATCCTGAAGGCAGTGCTTGGTTTTCGGGGACCCGTACACAGCTAGGCTCCCAAGAAGTCCCACACATGTGGTATCTCCATACCCAAGAGAAGCAGCAGAATGTATTTTGGGGTGCAATTCCGCATATGCCCATGGCATGTTTGAGCAATATATCATTTAGTGACAACTTTGTGCAAAAAAAAAGTTTGTCATTTTCCCGCAATTTGTGGCAAAATATAAAATATTCCATGGACTCAACATGCCTCTCAGCAAATAGCTTGGGGTGTCTACTTTCCAAAATGGGGTCATTTGGGGGGGTTGTGCCATCTTAGCATTTTATGGCCTTCAAAAATGTAATAGGTAGTGAGGAGTGAAATCAAAAATTTACGCCCTTAGAAATGCTGAAGGTGGTGCTTGGTTTTCGGGGACGTGTACGCGGCTAGGCTCCCAAGAAGTCCCACACATGTGATATTCCCATACTCAAGAGAAGCAACAGAATGTATTTTGGGGTGCAATTCCACATATGCCCATGGCATGTTTGAGCAATATATCATTTAGTGACAACTTTGTGCTAAAAAAAAAAAAAATTGTCTTTTTCCCGCAACTTATGTCACAATATAAAATATTCCATGTACTCGGCATGCCTCTCAGCAAATAGCTTGGGGTGTCTACTTTCCAAAGTGGGGTCATTTGGGGGGGGGGGGTTTGAACTGTCCTGGCATTTTATGCACAACATTTAGAAGCTTATGTCACACATCACCCAAAATGAGGTAATTTGGGGGGGGGGGGGGGGTTTGTGCCATCTTAGCATTTTATGGCCTTCAAAACTGTGATAGGTAGTGAGGAGTGAAATAAAAAATTTACGCCCTTAGAAATCCTGAAGGCGGTGACTATCCGTTCTGGTTCCTGGCTATGTTTTGACTATGTTTACTTTTTTTTTTTTGTTATTAAACAAGTGTGATTTAACTGTACTTCTGTCTCAGTCTGATTCATGGTTTCTGACACATGGATTTTAATTCTTGCTAGACATCCCAGATCACAGCGTTTAAAAGCAAGAGGAAGCACTAGGTAATTGGGGAAAAAGGAAATGCATAAGTATTTCTTTAGGTGATGTGGAAATCAGTGGTCAATCTAGCAGGAAAAGATGAAAACAGCTGGAAATGTGATGGTACTAATATAGAGTGCTTCAGTTGAAGAAGCAAAATATACTTACTCATCATCATTATTAGGAAAATGAAAATATGTAATATCTGTTCTCAACCTACAATACAGATTAGGTTTTCACAAAATCGTGCTGCTAAAATACATTGTTAGCCAAGAAAAGGTGCCTATTTTATTTTTTTGGGGTGTGTAATACAGTGCAAAGTTTAACTGATCCCACCGATGTTGATAAACAGTTTCAAATATACTATATGTGTGTACCACAAGATCTGCCTTCACAAAGAAAAAAAAATTTCATAAACATTGCTCACATGGCTTTGGGACATCGCCTGCTGCTGCACTTAGGGGGCCCATGTCTAGCAGTTTTATCCCGCTGATATGCACCTTTTCAATACATACACTTGTGAGTGTTTTGAGTGGGTGATCTGTATCTGTTTCACTTATGCTGCATACACACGGCCAGACTTCCTGACAGAAAAAGTCTGATGGGAGCTTTCGGTCGGACATTCCGACCGTGTGTATGCCCCATCAGACTTTTTCTGTCGGCATTTCCGACGGACTCAGATATAGAACATGTTCCAAATCTTTCCTTCAGAAATGCCGATGGAGTTTAGACCGGAAGTCCGGCCGTGTGTACACAGCATTAGAGGCACTTTTCAATTTTTATATATTAAAACTATATGGACTTGGTGTTTTCATACACTATATTGTCAAATGTTCTGGGATACCTGCCTTTACACGCACATTAACTTTAATGGCCTCCCAGTCTTAGACCATGGGGTTTGATATTGAGTTGGCCCACCCTCTGTAGCTATAACAGCTTCAACTCTTCTGAGAAGGCTGTCCACAAGGTTTAGGAGTGTGTCTATGGGAATGTCTGACTATTCTTCAAGAAGCGCATTTGTGAGGACAGGCACTGATGTTGGATGAGAAGGCTTGGCTTGCAGTCTCTGCTCTAATTCATCCCAAAGGGCTTCTATCGTGTTGAGGTCAGCACTCTGTGCAGGCCAGTCAATTTCCTCCACCCCAAACTTGCTCATCCATGTCGTTATAGACCTTGCTTTGTGCACTGGTGCGCAGTCATGTTGGAACAGGAAGGGGCCATCCCCAAACTGTTCCCACAAAGTTGGGAGCATGAAATTGTCCAAAATGTCTTGGTATGCTCACACCTTAAGTGTTCCTTTCACTGAAACTAAGGGGCCAAGCCCAACCCCTGAAAAGCAACCCCACACCATAATCCCCCTTCACCAAATGATTTGGACCAGTGCACAAAGCAAGGTCCACAAAGACATGGATGAGCGAGTTTGCGGTGGAGCACTTTAGAAGACTTCCATTAATTTTACATTTTAAATAGAGTAGGGAAGGGTTAAAAAAAACTGTCTTTTTATGCCCTCTGTGTTTAATTAAGGAGATTCCCCTTCACTTCCTGTTCTATTACCCAACAGGAAGTGAGGCGGAAATGTGAAGAAAATCCCTTCTTAGACAGTTGTCACGGGAACCTTTATTCCTGTATTGGTGACAACTCAAAATTTTGTATCTATACTCACTTTCATTCACTGTGACATTAATGATTAGGAATGGGCTGAATGGACCCCTGTTCGGTTCGCACCAGAACTTCGAACACCGGGAAAGTTTGGACCCGAATTTCGAACCTCATTAAAGTCAATGTGGCCCGAACATCAAAAGTTTGAAGGCTTATATGCAAGTAATTGGTCATACAATGGTTATAACGGTCCGGGTCAATTAAAAAAAAGTTTGTGAAAAATGTAATTTTTAAATGAGCAGTGATTTTTTGATTTTTAAAAAAAAATTATTTAGATTTTATAATTATAATTATAATATTAAATGAAAAATTTCTTCAAATATAGTGCCTGGGGGTCCCCTTAGTCTACCTGTAAAGTGGCAGATCTGTACCATGTCTAGAATCTGCTGCAGCAATAATTGCATTTATAAAGCCCAAAAAAATTACATTTTCCCTGCAAGCTGCCTTTATTTTGCTCAGCAACAGCTAGGGAGCCAGTGTGTATGATAAGGACACAATGCAGTGCACTGGGAACAAGATTACAGATTTTTTGGATACATTCTGGTGTCACTTTGACTTTGGATAGAAGTAACGGATGCGTAAAGATTGGTCTTTGGGTGTCGGTGGCGCCTTCCCACCGTAACCTTATAGAGGTACTCTTGATGAAAGCAAGAATTGGCCTTGCTGTAAAAAATCACAATGATATGCACTTGTCAAACAGGTGCAGAAAAATTGGTCTTTGGGTGTCAGTGGCGCCTTCCTACCGAAACCCTATAGAGGTACTCTTGATGAAAGCAAGAATTGGCCTTGCTGTAAAAAAATCACACTGATATGCACCTGTCAAACAGGTGCAGAAAAATTGGTCTTTGGGTGTCGGTGGCGCCTTCCCACCGTAACCCTATAGAGGTACTCTTGATGAAAGCAAGAATTGGCCTTGCTGTAAAAAATTGCAATGATATGCACCTGTCAAACAGGTGCAGAAAATTACTCTTTGGGTGTCAGGGGCACCTTCACGTCGTAACCCTATAGAGGTGCTCTTGATGAAGACAAAAACAATTGCAATGATATGCATCTGTCAAACAGGTGCTGAAAAATTGGTCTTTGGGTGTTAATTGTGCCCATGAAACTTATAACAAAAATATTCCTCCAGATGAAATGATTGAACACCCTCAAAGCTAGGAAGCCTCAAAGTCCTGCAGAGATTCCATATCCCAAAAAGTATTAATCAGTGACATCGGCATCAGGGGCTTCATAGCTGGTAATCCAGGACTGATTCATTTTTAAAAAAGTCAAATGGTCCACTGCATCTCTGGAAAGACGCGTTCTATGATCAGTAGGGATGAGCTGAACACCCCCCTGTTCGGTTCGCACCAGAACATGCGAACAGGAAAAAAGTTCGTTCGAACACGCGAACACCGTTAAAGTCTATGGGACACGAACATGAATAATCAAAAGTGCTAATTTTAAAGGTTTATATGCAAGTTATTGTCATAAAAAGTGTTTGGGGACCTGGGTCATGCCCCAGGGGACATGGATCAATGCAAAAAAAAAGTTTTAAAAATTGCCGTTTTTTCGGGAGCAGTGATTTTAATAATGCTTAAAGTGAAACAATAAAAGTGTAATATCCCTTTAAATTTCATACCTGGGGGGTGTCTATAGTTTGCATGTAAAGGGGCGCATGTTTCCCGTGTTTAGAACAGTCTGACAGCAAAATGACATTTCAAAGGAAAAAAAGTCATTTAAAACTACTCGCGGCTATTAATGCATTGCCGGTCTGACAATACACATAGAAGTTCATTGATAAAAATGGCTTGGGAATTCCCCACAGGGGAACCCCGAACCAAAATTTAAAAAAAAAGACATGGGGGGTCCCCCTAAATTCCATACTAGGCCCTTCAGGTCTGGTATGGATATTAAGGGAAACCCCGTCCAAAAAAAAAAAAATTACGTGGGGGGTCCCCCTAAATTCCATACCACGCCCTTCAGGTCTGGTATGGATATTAAGGGGAACCCTGCGCCAAAATTTTAAAAAAAAACGGCGTGGGGTCCCCCCAAAAATCCATACCAGACCCTTATTCAAGCACACAACCTGGCAGGCCACAGGAAAAGAGGGGGGGACGAGAGAGCTCCCCCCCCCCTCCTGAACCATACCAGGCCACATGCCCTCAACATTGGGAGGGTGCTTTGGGGTAGTCCCCCAAAACACCTTGTCCCCATGTTGATGAGGACAAGGGCCTCATCCCCACAACCCTGGCCGGTGGTTGTGAGGGTCTGCGGGAGGGGGGCTTATTGGAATCTGGAAGCCCCCTTTAACAAGGGGACCCCCAGATCCCGGCCCTCCCCCCTGTGTGAAATGTTAAGGGGGTACCCCTACCATTTCACTAAAAAAGTGTCAAAAATGTTAAAAATGACAAGAGACAGTTTTTGAAAATTCCTTTATTTAAACACTTCTTCTTTCTTCTATCTTCCTTCATCTTCTTCTTCTTCTTTTTCTGGTTCTTCTGGCTCTTCTGGTTCTTCCTCCGGTGTTCTCGTCCAGCATCTCCTCCGTGGCGTCTTCTTCCCTTCTTCTCCTCGGGCCGCGCCGCACCCATGGCATGGGGGGAGGCTCCCGCTCTTCTTTTCATCTTCTTCTCTTCTTCATCTTCTTCTCTTCTTCATCTTCTTCTCTTCTTCTCTTCTTCATCTTCTTCTCCAGGCCACTCTGCACCCATGCTGGCATGGAGGGAGGCTCCCGCTGTGTGACAAATTATGAACAAAAACCACAAAATTAATAGATAAATGATGGTACCAGACAAGAAGCTGCCAACATAAATCAGTGTACTCACACAACTCTGACAGAAAAATATTCAATTAAAATAAAGTGAAGTGTTACCATCTTTGAAGACCTATCCCCTGCACGGAGCACCATCCACCTGTGGGTTCTTTCGCTTGACTCGGCCCATTGGGGGCCGCTAATTCAGGTGAGAGGCTGGGGGAGACAACCGTCACGCACCGGAACAGAATTGGAGGCATTTTACCACAAGACACTTGCCATCACTGTATCTGCACTTTCTTTTAGAAGACCCCCCTTCTGTGGACATTGCTGCCACATTAGGATTTGCACTGCATTGACATTTTTTTGAACTACTGCCACTTTGTACAAAATATTTTTATTGCTTAAATGGTCTATGCGAGACCTTCAGCTGCACTTTTAGTCGCATGTATGCACTTTGTGAATATTCTGCACAATTTGTCACTGTTATAAAAATTTTTTAGCAGTCGCACTGGGAGTTGCAGTCACATTAGGAGCTGCAATTTTGTACACCATCCATTATGCACTTGACACTTTATTTGTTTTATGAGTTTGAATAATCATCGCATTAGTTGTTATTTTGATGTATTCACATTTGGACTTATGCTGAGTAGTCACAGTCCATATATTGTGTTAGATTTGATGCTGTGATCACGGGGCATTATTTAGTGCACTTTGTTCATTAGCCCTATTTTTATGCACATTGCACTTTTATGATCAGGATTTATTGTGTAGCACTTTGGGATTATTCCAGTTCACAGATTTGAAGTTGG
Source organism: Aquarana catesbeiana (assembly GCF_042186555.1). Classification (NCBI taxonomy): domain Eukaryota; kingdom Metazoa; phylum Chordata; class Amphibia; order Anura; family Ranidae; genus Aquarana; species Aquarana catesbeiana. Next base: position 149,942,848 of record NC_133332.1, on the reverse strand, counting down.
TACACAAGGATAGGATAATATATTTTTGTAGAACTGTGTGATTTTTCATTTTTTTCTGGATTTGAAGTCGGTACACATGGATAGGGCAGCGCCACATATTTATTTTAATTGAATATCCCGCTGTGTGACACTTCTCCTCTTCTGACGGAAGTCACCATGCGTCAGAGGGGGCGGGGTCACCGGGTGGCCCCGCCCCCCGTTATTTAAGAACCGTCAGACGAGGAGAAGCGTCACACAGCGGGAGCCTCCCTCCATGCCAGCATGGGTGCGGAGCGGCCCGGAGAAGAAGATGAAGAAGAGAAGAAGAGAAGAAGATGAAGAAGAGAAGAAGATGAAGAAGAGAAGAAGATGAAGAGAAGAGCGGGAGCTTCCCCCCATGCCATGGGTGCGGCGCGGCCCGAGGAGAAGAAGATAGAAGACGCCGCGGAGGAGATGCTGGATGAGAACACCGGAGGAAGAACCAGAAGAGCCAGAAGACCCAGAAGAAGAAGAAGAAGAAGATGAAGGAAGATAGAAGAAAGAAGAAGCATTTAAATAAAGGAATTGTCAAAAACTGTCTCTTGTCATTTTTAACATTTTTGACACTTTTTTAGTGAAATGGTAGGGGTACTTTTGTACCCCCTTACCATTTCACACAGGGGGGAGGGTCGGGATCTGGGGGTCCCCTTGTTAAAGGGGGCTTCGAGATTCCGATAAGCCCCCCGCCCGGAGACCCCCACAACCACCGGCCAGGGTTGTGGGGATGAGGCCCTTGTCCTCATCAACATGGGGACAAGGTGTTTTGGGGGGCTACCCCAAAGCACCCTCCCAATGTTGAGGGCATGTGGCCTGGTACGGTTCAGGAGGGGGGGCGCTCTCTCGTCCCCCCTCTTTTCCTGCAGCCTGCCAGGTTGCGTGCTCGGATAAGGGTCTGGTATGGATTTTTGGGGGGACCCCACGCCATTTTTTTTTTTTTGGCATGGGGTTCCCCTTAATATCCATACCAGACCTGAAGGGCCTGGTATGGAATTTAGGGGGACCCCCACGTCATTTTTTTTTTACATTTTGGCCGGGGTTCCCCTTAATATCCATACCAGACCTGAAGGGCCTGGTATGGAATTTAGGGGGACCCCTCCATGTCATTTTTTTTTTAATTTTGGTTCGGGGTTCCCCTGTGTGGAATTCCCATGCCGTTTTTATCAATGAACTTCTATGTGTATTGTCGGACCGGCAATGCATTAATAGCCGCAAGTAGTTTTAAATGACTTTTTTTCCTTTGAAATGTCATTTTGCTGTCAGACTGTTCTAAACACGGGAAACATGCACCCCTTTACAGGCATACTATAGACACCCCCCAGCTACAAAATTTAAAGGGATATTACACTTTTATTGTTTCACTTTAAGCATTATTAAAATCACTGCTCCCGAAAAAACGGCAGTTTTTAAAACTTTTTTTTGCATTGATCCATGTCCCCTGGGGCAGGACCCAGGTCCCCAAACTCTTTTTATGACAATACCATGCATATAAGCCTTTAAAATTAGCACTTTTGATTTCTCCCATAGACTTTTAAAGGGTGTTCCGCGGCATTCGAATTTGCCGCGAACACCTTTAAATTGTACGCTGTTCGGCGAACTTGCGAACAGCCGATGTTTGAATCAAACATGAGTTCGACTCGAACTCAAAGCTCATCCCTAATGATCACTAACGAAACCTCCTGCAGCACTGAATGCCCGTTCTGAAAGCACGCTGGATGCAGGGCAGCCCAACAACTCAATAGCATACTGGGCAAGTTCTGGCCAGTGGTCTATTCTCATGACCCAGTAAGTCAGTGGATCGTCAGCTGGAAAGCTCTCCCTCTCTGTTTTGGCCCCGAGGTAATCGTCCACCATGTGATGCAGACGCTGCCGATGGGATGTGGAAGCTGACAGCCCTGGGCGGCGAGGACTAAAAAAATTCTGAAATGCCTCACTTTGGTGGACGCCTTCTCCAATGCTCCTCTCTTGACTAACAGAAGACTCAAAACTACGTTTTCCACGACACCGTAACCTACTGGAGTCAGGAAAAATGTTCAATAAAATCCTCTTTAACGTGTCCTCAAGAGATTTTATCTTCTGCACTCTCTGTAGGCATGGGATGAATTCTGAGACCTTCCCCTTATAACGGTGGTCAAGGAGGGTTGCCAACCAGTAATCATCCTTCTCCTTTATGCCATGTATTCTTGGGTCCTTTCGCAGGCGTTTAATCATGAGGTTGCCCATGCGCCTCTAATTTGCTGAGGCTTGAGAAGCAGACTCCTCGGGGTCACTCAGGATGACAGCAACTGGAACTTTCTCCTCCCAGCCATGTACTACTCCCAGGGGTGCTGGGGTTGGAAAGCCATCGCTTACAGATTGACGCATGTCTTCCTCTTCTTCGAAGCCTATGAAAGTGACAGTATCCTCCTCCTCATCCTCCTCCCCTCTCTCCTCCTGTGTGTTCTGTGACATAGGAATGATGGTGTCTGGATAAAGTGGGCCTTGAGAGGAAAGTCCTCTTCTTCCTCCTGCTGCTCTGCCTCCAGTGCCCTGTTTAATGCCACGCAGAGTCTGCTCCAGCAGGAACACAACAGGGATTGTTGGGCACTGATGTGTTTCTGTAGTTTAGTCAGTACCGGGTTTGTTTTTTGGTTAAATTGGAGGATAGATGAGGCCATTGTTGTTTTTTAAGGGATTTAATCGCGATTTAATCGCTGCATAAAGAAAGGCCCACACAGATGGACAGGTCATCAGATCTGCAAATGTGTGGGACTTGGGTTTGAATTGTTCTTATTAGTTTCCTCCGTAGGGGACTCAGGAACTGAGGGGCTCTGGAGGATTATGTCAGGTAAGTTGGCAGAAACTGCAGAGCAGGGAACGTATGTCACCCCCTCTAAGGCTCTAAATTCTTGCATTGAAAAATGCTTTGTTTTTTCAGCTAGTTCCTTTTCCAAATTGAGTCTTTGCCTGTCCTTATCAAAGATGAAACTAAAGGTAAGGTTGTGGGCAAAGAGATAGAGATCTTTGATGGTTTCAAAGAGTAGCTCATGACACACCCCCTCTTTTAAAATTTGCAGATCGCAACAGTGTGATCTGCTGCCGATTTGTTGAAAAAGGCCCAGACAGCTGAGCTTTGGGGAGTGGACTGGGAGATAACAGCTGCAGAATGTGATGGAATAGGGTGGCTGCTCTCTACTTTTTCTTGATGTCGGCCTCCTTGGGGTTGTGCCGCTTCACCTTCAGTTTCCTTCTCTTACCTATCTGTAACCCAAGTTGCATCAGTGACCTCATCATCATCATCATCATCTCCATCTCCTCCATCTTCATCATTACCATTGGAGACAACTTGGCTTGGGGAACATGAATGTCAATTTGTCTACCAGTGTTCCACCCTCTCTCTAGGCTCATGTTCCTGTCATCCTCAACCTCAGAACCGACATCTGAATCCAGTAATGGCTGGGAATTATCAAGGAGCAAGTGGCTGATGCTGTGGTCAAATAACTCAGCTGACTTCTCAATGGCTGATGTTGAGGCTATGGCAGGAATAGATGTGGACAAGGAGGCAGGTTTATCCACTCTGGCAACTGCAGGTTACTGCACACTTGACTCTGCTTGTGTGACAGAGAATGAGAAGGATGAGGAAGGTTTAGTAAACCAGTCCACCACCTCCTCTGCATGCTGTGGCTGGATAGCACGGGCAAACTCACTAAACAGAGGAAATGATGCCCTGTCTGAGGACTGACCACCAAGTCCACCTTTGCCTGTGGACACACTTATTGCTGGCCCCCTTCCCCTTACACTTACAGTGCCAAGGGAACGTTTGCCTCTCCTTGTTGTCCTCCCAGACATTATTGGGAAGGAGGGGGTGTTGCTTATCAGCAAATGTAAAGGAGAAGTTGAAATCTGTACGTAGATGCACTTTAATCAATGTAAAGAGGTGTTTGGTGCACTTTAATTTGAGTATTCACATACACACACACACAGAACTATATGGCGTTAAACTGGCAGTAATGTACACAAAAGTAAATGGCATTAAACTGGCAGTAATGCACAAAACTATATGGTGTTAAAATGGCAGTAATGCACACAGAACTATATGGCGTTAAACTGGGAGTAACACACACAGAAGTAAATGGCATTAAACTGGCAGTAATGCACAAAATTATATGACATTAAATTGGCAGTAAGGCACACAGAACTATATGGCGTTAAACTGGCAGTAACGCACACAGAACTATATGGCGCTAAACTGGCAGTAACGCACACAGAAGTATACAGCGTTACACTGGCAGTAACACACACAGAAATATATGGCATTAAACTGGCAGTAACGCACACAGAACTATATGGCGTTCAACTGGCAGTAACGGACACAGAAGTATACAGCGTTAAACTGGCAGTAACACACACAGAACTATATGGCATTAAACTGGCAGTGATGCACACAGAACTATATGGCGTTAAACTGACAGTAACGCACACAGAACTATATGGTGTTAAACAGGCAGTAACACACAATATGATATGGCGTTAAACTGGCAGTAATGCACACAGAACTATATGGCGTTAAACTGGCAGTAACACACACAGAACTATATGGTGTTAAACTGGCAGTAACACACACAGAACTATATGGCGTTAAACTCAAAGTAATGCACACAGAACTATATGCCATTAAACTGGTAGTAATGCACACAAAACTATATGACGATAAGCTGGCAGTAACACACACAGAACTATATGGCGTTAAACTGGCAGTAATGCACACAGAAGTAAATGGTGTTAAACTGGCAGTAACGCAATCAAATAGACTGTGTTCAACTGTCACTACACTGATGCTATCTGAACTGTCTCTACTCTAGCTATACACTAATGTAAAGATTACTGACACGGTCTCACTACACTACACTGAAACTATATGAACTGTCCCTACTCTACACTAATGTATGTATGAATGACACAGTCTCACTACACTACAATGAAACTATCTGATCTGCCCTACTCTAGCTACACACTATGCAAAGCTGAATGATGGTCCTCCTCACTACACTTACACTATCCCTAGACTGACACTAAACTAATAATCTACACTGACAATTGAAGCAAAATAGCACTGTATCGCACATGAAATAACTTATAGCACTGAACAGAGTACTGTGCTATCTCTCTCAATGCTGAAATCACACTGAAAATGCCTGCCATTGAAAGAATACTTTTATACTGTGGGGCTGGAATGAGCCATGATTGGATAAAGTCATGATGACAGCATCCAATCATGAATCTGACAGTGCTCTGTGCCCTGATTGGCTGAAGCTTTCACTGCTTCAGCCAATCAGGGCTTGCAATGCACTGTTCAGTACCGCAATGCATTGTGATCATTTCAGGGACCGAACAAATGGTCGAACGACCAGTTTGTTCGGATGTTCGCCGAAAGAACGAACAGCGCAAGTTCGGCATGAACTTATGCTCGGGCTGAACCATTCGCCCATCCCTATTAGTGATTAGGTCATTCAGAGAGAGAAATTATAGGAACACCATTACAGGAACACAGACAGCAATAAAAACTTGACAGTGTTTCTAAGCCCTCACCACTCTATTCAAATACAAATACAGGCATACCCCACTTTTAAGTACACAATGGGGTTTATTTACTAAAGCTAGAGAGTGCAAAATCAGGCTCACTTCTGCATAGAAATCAATGAGCTTCCAGGTTTTATTACCAAAGATTAATTGAACAAGCTGGGATTAGAAGCTCATTGGTTTCTATGCAGCAGTGAGCCTGATTTTGCACTTTCCAGCTTTAGTAAATAAATTCCATTGTGTACTTAAAAGTGGGGTATGCCTGTATATAGTTTTGCCTTTAGTTATACTTTAACATAGGGTGACTATCATATATTGCTTAGCAATACGTTGTTTGCTCTGGTTGATGTAAATATATTGATATAATTCACAACTCTTACAATCTGCTTCCATCTTCTACATCATTACTGAATCAGCTTAGCTGTACACTAGATTATTTGTTGATATTTCATGGTTCTTAACTTATAAACATTTTTAAGCTTCATTTCTGCAACTCAGACCTAATTTAATTTCCACAAAATAATGCGCATAAATCTGTTTCTCTCTCTGCACTCAAGTTTAAAATATATATGAAAAGGCAAATAATTCCATTTGTCTGGCCAGCATCCAAAACTCAGCAACCTTTAATCGAAATCTAAATAACTTTGGAGGAAAAACAGGTATTCAGTTGAAGTCCAAATTACTCTGTCAGATTTCTTTTGCACTGAAGATATGGTTTTACTAAACATGGTAAATAGGGACAAGAAAATTGCTTTATGACAAGGTTGCGTCCTTCTCTTTTATAAAAATTTGTTGCATGGCCACTTTTGCCAATTTTCCATCATTCTTTTTAAAGTAACTTTTTACCAGTCATTTTCTACAGACAGGAGACAAAGTGATGCATCAGCATGTTCTATTGTCTAATAAAGGAGGTCAACTCAAAGGCATAATTTTGAGAAGAATTTCTTTTTAAAAACTGCAGCAAAAGAAATCAGAACTATGAATTATACTGCAAAAAAATGTTATGTGAAAGCTGGGCATTTTCTATCATGTATTGAAAGAGCAAATGGGCTTCATTTAAAGAATCATTCTATCAAATGAGATATTTCAATCATAGAATGAAGCAGTGGGTTGAATCATCACAAGGCATCTTGTTTTTGGGATTTCAATATCTATATTTGACAGGTCCTACCTCTGTTGCATCTACAAGGAGGTCCTATCATTCCCATTCAGTTCTTTACTCATAAGAGTGCAGCAGGTGCTCTGTAATTTTCTAAAATTTGTGGATGGGAGCAGATTCAAATAAACTTATGTACTGTAATGTCATCCTGCTTAAATTTCACTTACAGTTAAAATGGCCATTTTGGGTACATTGCCCTTTATAAACTATGATTTCATAGAAAAAATAAGCATAAAAAAAAATAACACACTTGGCAAATGTTTACTGTCATGGATGTCAACAAACTTTGAATGACTTACTTACTTAGGAAAACCCAAATGCCGCCAAAATCCGATTTTTAGTTTTGGTCACAGAGACATGTAATGAGAAAATTCTTTATAACATTTGCAACCATTGCTGGATTTATCATTAAGAAAATAAGCATCTTCTTAGGGCACCAATGGGGCACCAAAGAGTTGCTCCCCTAGCTTTCATGCCCTTAAACGAAAAGTCAAAACAAAAGATTCTTTTTGTCCCTTTGAAATGTTTTAGTTTTTTGGTTAATATCAAAGTATGAATTTGTGAAAGGGACTTGTTATCAAATATACAGAAAATATATTTTTAATTATCATGATTAAGTCTAAATAAAAGGCCTCAGTCAATTGCTTAATTTTTATCTTTATGAAAAAGATTTTATTTAATGTAGCTGTGGTGTCTGACCTGGTGCTGACCTGGAAGAAAACTGAAGAAGGTTTATAAATGTTCACACTTTTATTTCAATTTCAGCATTTAATGTGTTTTAATGTCTTGACAGCAATAGAGGGGACAAGGTGGCACTATAGTTGGGCTGTGCTCGGGGCATCAGTTGACCTTAAAGTAGTTGTATAGGCTAAAGGTTTTTTATGTTAATGCATTTTGTGCATAAAGGTAAAAAAACTTTTCATGTTCATTTTCCCCCAAGCCCCCCACCCCAAATACTTACCTGAGCCTGATCTCGATCCAGCGCGGGTTCCTGAGAGCAGCAGTGCTGTTCTCTATCTCCTCACAGGACATGGAGGCAACAGTGGGGGCCATTGGCTCCCGATGCTGTCAATCAAATCCTGTTAGGAGGGACCGGGGGTTGGACTGGGCCCTACTCTGTGTGTCGATAGATGTCCATAGCCCAGCTCGGGATCAACCCCGCATGAGTGCCCCTATAACAACCTGCTTGCTATGGGGGCACACAGAAGGGAGGAGATGAGAGCAAGGATACCAGAAGAGGAGGTTCAGGGATGCTCTGTGCAAAACCATTGCACAAAGCAGGTAAGTATGAAATGTTTATTGTTAAAAAAAGCCTTGGGTATAATATCTCACAGTTTTTTATTGCCATCTGTGTTATCATAGAGAGATCTACTCATTTCTTATTTGTCACCAGAACAGGAAGTGAAGTGAAATCTTCCCAAACAGACCCCTAGTCATACAAAAAACAAAAGGATTGAGACACTATGGGGGTTATTTACGAAAGGTAAATCCACTTTGCACTACAAGTGCAAACTACAAGTGCAAAGTGCACTTTAAATTGTACTGCAAGTGCACTTGGAAGTGCAGTCACTGTAGATCCGAGGGGGACAGGCAAGGAAAATAAAAAACAGCATTTTGGCTTGCATATGATTGGATGATAAAATCAGCAGAGCCTCCCCTCATTTGCACTTGTAGTTTGTACTTGTAGTGCAAAGTGGATTTGCCTTTTGTAAATAACCCCCTATGTGCTGATATTTCAGTATATTTGCAGTGTTAAAAATACTGAAGTTACAGTATTTTTGTTAATGTATAGTTTATGGTTTACTTCATAAATTTCATCTATATGATGCTAATTAAGAAGTTTACATTATTACATTTGTAAGGAGGTAGTTTGGTTTATACTTTTAGTGTGGCAACATGTAGACATGATGGAGGGAGCTCTCGTATGAAGGAGAAATTCTGCCCTTTGTATGGGTGAATCCAGGCATGGCATCACTTTTATATGTGGTCAAAGACAGTGAGAAAATGAGGCACAAGCAGGAAAGACGTTGGAATGCCATAAGATGGCTGATGAAGCACTAGTTTGGACCTATAGGAGGAGGATCAGCCTTTTGTGTTCACTGTAAAGCTGTCCTTTCTTGTATCAAACTTCTCCAAAGCTGTTACATGTAACAGATAAGTGCAGCAGTTTATAGGGATATCCCTTGTTTCAGAGTAGTGTGAATTTGTTAGCCTCTAACCAAGCAGTGCGTATCATTGTCAGCTTCACCCCACAGTAGGACTGTAGTGCATAAACAGGCAGAGTTGTTTGTCATTTTGCAAAATGTCTTTACTGGGGAGCAGTAATTGTTATAATACATGCTACAATATATTATGAATCAATGTATCTACTATTAAATCAATGTTTTTTAGTCATTTCTGGGATCCAGGGGCACCAACCACAGGTATGGGCTTTATAGCAAGTTGCCCAACTGCTTGATGGATCCTGTGAAACAAATGTGTATTACTAACAATAATATATTTTTCCTGATTCAGCTAGCTGGGTGTCAGATAGTTGTTGACAGCATTGTTATCCATGTCTGCTGCAGTTGGAATTGGGATGTATTTCCCATCCCCTTCCTGAGTTGTTTACTATTTCCCCTACTGCTGCAGCTCCTGTTTCTTCCCCTGTAACTTCCTGTTCCTTTCTTACTGCTAATTCTGATTGTCCTCCTTGGGTAACTTTGCTATTTAAATTCACTTTCTGAGTTTTGGTGAGTACACACTCACTCCATTTACATCCTAAGGCAAGCAGTGCACATGTGGTTCACATGTGCACATGTTCTGGTGGGAATCAGCGTGCTTTTAAATGCTCCTTTATGTTTAATTTCATTTATATAAGCTTGTCAAGGAATACAGTGAACAACATATAGGGATTGATTTACTAAAACTGGAGAGTGCAGAATTTGGTGCAGCTCTGCATAAAAATCAGCTTCTGTGTTTTTTTGTCAAAGCTTAATTGAAAAAGATGAAGTTAAAAGCCGATTGGCTACCATGCAGAGCTGCACAATATTTTGCACTCTCCAGTTTTAGTAAATCAGCCACATAGTAGTTCAACTAAGGTATTTAACATAAATGTCACATAGATAATTATGTACTGGTAGAATTCAAGAAATTTTGTTCCCTCCTGGCATGGAAAAAGCAAGTATTATAAAGTGTAGCAAATCGTGATATTTCAGCAAAATATTAGCAAGAAGTTAAGCACATATTGTGGGTGACACATATTCATAATAAATGGTGAACATTCATCATACCAGCAGTAAAGAAATAAAAAATTATTTCACATATAGGAAGGAACTCTCTCAAGGAAGCAGTACTGAGAATGTATGGAAAAGCGTATATAAGCACTGTTAGTACTCCATTAAGGGAAAGGCAAAAAAAAAAGAAAAGAGAAAGAAGGAGAGAGAGAGAAAAGCAAGTAGAAAGAGAGAATATGTTATAGTAGTGAGGTTAATTTGGGAGTGGGGGAAGGGGAAGAACAAAAAAAAATTATATGTATATATATGTTATATATACATATATATATATATATATATATATATATATGGCTGGTAGATTTTTAATCTACTACTGAAAGGTAAATTTAGTGGGTTACTTGTTAGGTGAAGTTAGATTTGCCTCTGTTTCAGCTTGGCTAAGTTGCGTGTAGTTCCACACTGCACCGGTGGGTGTCGTTGTCCCCATGGGCCGGTGTTGGAAAGGCAACGTGTTGAAGCGTATGAGTGCTCCTCTGTCCCAGAGACAACTCGGTGGAGGTGGTCCTCTGAGTTGCATTCTGGGAGAGGGTATTTATGGAACAGACGCCATGTTTAGGGGTCTTTTTCCGTCCACCTGCTGGCCCTCCTGGCCGACAGGTATGCATTAGGAATACCACCGCGTGGTCCTCCGTTCCGGAGGCCCACATCGCTGCAGCGTGTGGATGGGCCCAGAAGCCTGTCTGGGGCCTACTACAGCGGCAGAGGAATGGTCCTGGGCTGTCTATCCTGAGAGAAGAAGCTGGACAACTGAGTAGATCCCAGGGGAGGACCCGTCATGGAAGGATCATGCAGAGTGCTGGTCTGGAGAGGGGCCTGGTGACTCAGTTGGAGTTCTGTTCCAAACAAGTTTGTGGCAGAGACTTTTGTTCGTGGTACGTACTGGCTGCTAGGCAAGTGAGAGAGGCTTATCCAGGCGGGCAAAGATTGAATCGCACAAGGGGAGTGCATTCAACTACAAGTGTTCAATTCCTAACAATGTACTAAAGAATACTACGAAAAGGTATTTGAGCTTCCCTGCAACTTTCCTTCTACCTCTTTCCTGCTACTTCCTTTATTACCTGTTCAATAAAGCATTGGAAAAGATACTCAAGTGTTTGGTGCCTACATTGTCCGGAGGTAAACTCAACGGGACCCTAGACCCGGTGACGGGGAAACAGAGGTGGCGGGAGTGAAGGTAACAGCCCGCTTTAAGCCAGCAGCCCCACCGTGAGTTAGTGCTGCATATATATATATATATATATATATATATATATATATACATATATATATATTCAAAATTTTCCATACTTTTATATTTTCTTGGAAACTATGAGGACAGGAGGAGTAGTAATTGGTCGTGTCTGAGATTTTCGTGTGACTAGTTTGTCTGGCAAGCTGGCTGAACTTGCAGTTTAGTATAAGAGTTGTCACGCTGTGTTGAAGATGGCTGCAAAACATATAAAAAAGTGCAGAAACTTTTTGAAGACCCCCTATATACACTGTATATAGGAGGCAATTGAAAATATTCCTCCAAGATGAAGGTCGTATAAGTATGAGGTAAAGTCTGTTAAATACCTGAAGTGAGACCATCCAAGTAACTTTTAAGGCATATGTTTTTCTATCTTCCCAAAGGATCATTCGCTCCATATCACAAATGGCACCCAGTTCACAGGACCTAACTGATCCACCCTTAAAAGGGCTGCCCTCTTGTTGCTGTTTGTGGCTTTAGTTGGCCCTGCTTTAACCTTGCTTAAACTCCATCTGTCCTGACCTTGCTGTGAATTGTCACCTCTGACTTTCATACCATTAGTAACAACCTTTGTCTTAACTCCCTTCCATGATCCTGTGCTTTCTGATGGTACAAACCCATACAGGTGCTTGATCTTCACAGCTTTAAGTGCGTAACCATTCTCTGCTATCTGGGTACACTTAAAAGAGAATTTTGGTATTAAAAAAAAAAAAAAAAAAAATTACACTCACATAGGTACATGCAGCATCAGTCCAAAGCTGCATCTGGTCCCCTCTGCCTCTACACCGAGAATTGAGCGATCAAAGACCACTGATTGCTCAGTTCTCTGTCTTTCGTGAGCAGAGAGCCAGTGACTGTCAGTGCTCTCAGTGGCTCGCTGAGATGCTGAGACAGGTGGTAGTCAGGCATCTGGGTGGATCCCAGCATTAAAGTCGGGAGCTCTCCAGTCTGGATTTAGGCTGCTGTTGGCTAAATACAGGTCACAGGAGTGCAGAAAAGTGCATTGGCCCTACTTCTCCTTTAAGCCTTGTCTGTCATCTGTTGCCCAAGAGGCCTAGTACAGTTTGGCTAAATAATGATGTCTTCAGTGTGCAGTAGCATTTGGAAATAAGTTTGGATTAACTTTTCATAGAAATTAGGGATTACAAAAATAATATTCAACTCTATATTATAAAGTACAATTTTAAAATAGAAAAACTTTTATAGTGGAATTGAATAGATGAAAGATGAAAAACCAAAAGGAGCCCTATTTTGGGTTTCCAAGGTTTTCCAACGAAACCTACTCAGATGCATACACTCCCCTATGAATGATAGGAAAACATAGGTGAATCATAGGAAAACATAAAGATGATTTGAGCTCAAGACAAGAACATTGTGGCAAAAGTCATAGGGGCTTTTCACTAATCCAACACACATTGGATCAAGACTCCGATTCCAAAACTTGTCATTCTAAAAAAGCAGAGACATAGATAACTCATGACTGTCTATTTTTTAAGTAAATTGTGCAAGGCAGCATAGTATACAAACATTTTCTACATGTTTTTATCTACAGTTTTCACTTTCTCCTGCAAATATACATCAAGAAAGAACTGTGCCTTCTGGAGTGTGAAAGTGAATTGTGCAAAGAGGTCGTGGTAAAAGGTCACCCAGCAGGTTTGATGTGTCAGGGAATAAAAGATGTGATCACATCTGGAACAGTTTGCAGAATAAATAAAATGTGAAAGCTCATATATCATTGCACACCTTGCAATCAGTGAGGGAAAGAGAAAATAAAGTCTTTAATAACCTTGTGCCACATACTAAAGATATTAAGATCTAATCTCTCAACAAGAGTACAGTGAGTTAGTTGTAGATGATTTTGTTTTTCTCCTTCATAATTTATATTACTTTAAACACTGTTATTCAAAAACAATACTTTATGAAATATCATGTCACAAAAATCATATAACATATATCTTTTTTTTTTTATTATTTATACTGTAGGTTTTTAACAGTTTTACATTTCAGAGAAAATGCAAGTTGGCTCAAGTATATTTATTGCAAGGGTTTTAACAACTTTTATGTCAGATTCTTACCTGCTTTGTTCTGTAGATATTGTAATAGGACAATAACTTTGTTAAATCGAGGGCTAAGTGGGAGGATCTGACTCTTAGAATCATACAATTAGTCAGAATGTAGTGAGAGAAATATTGTATCCTCGGTACCTCTGTAGAAGGAGGGATGCTTTTTATGATATACATACCACACACCCTTTTTTATTTTCCCACCATTCCCCTACTGTACAGTATGTTATTTCAATATCCATTGTGTTATTTCATGATATGTTATGTTTATCATAACCCTATGTTGTTTAATCTCATTGCCAATACTGTAAACATTTTAATTTTCTGTTATTCATTTATTCACGTTACTGATCTTGTTGAGCATGCTTATATGTGTTTTCCTTGCATTGTAAAACTTTAACATTTTTAAATAAAATTATGTATAAAAAATTATTGCTTTATTTTTGCATAGAACATGAAATAGTTAGTCATTTTTTTAATTTTTGTTTTTATTTGTTTTTGTTGTGCTTTGCTATGTCCCACTGGAAAGAAAATTCTATTCATTTTCTGTGCCAGAGACATAAGAATTAAGAGGAAATCTCTCCAAAATGAGTGTGGTGACAACTGTCCACTCCCTTGGGAACAGTTGTCACCAGAAAAGGTATCCCCTTTAGAACATTTCCCCTTACCTTATTTTTCTGTGACAACTCTAACGTTTAACCAGAATTAATAGAGAGGGTGAATAAAAACCTTACAGGGGTCCAAAAAAAAAAAGCTTTACATAAACTTTAATGACAACTAGAAAAATATCTGAAACTATTGTACATAACAACCATTCAAATTTCCACTTTCAGACCATTTGCTATGGTCAACAGAACTATCTTTCTCAGTCTTCCATGCATTGGCTTTTATATACTTTTTCTGTGTATAGCAATATTTGAAACAAAATGTTTGAATGTTTTTGAAGATTACTTCTACCAGATACAGCCACATGGAAGAAAGATGAACTGGAGAGGGGATATAAAATGTTACCTAAGGTCAGGGCACCCATCTCCTGTTTTCAGTGTAGCCAGCTCTGGTGAGACTCTTTGTTTGAAAAGTGATAAAGTAGAAGAAAGGAGATTTTTCTTATGTCTGCTGCTTTTTGATGTAACCTGTCATGACTACTGTCAGAGCACACAGTCTGCCTGTCACCATTAGAATTTTATTGTATGAATTGCTAAGAAAAGGTCAGATGACTCTAAATGGATTTCTGCAGGTAAATGTAACTGTTATGTAAAATAGGGCATTTTATGTGTCTATAAAGGAACTTCGGTGAATTTTACATCTACTTTACCAAAAAATGTACTAAACCTTCTTAACACATTATATCAGTGGCATTGTAAGAGGAATCTGAAGACAAGATAACTTGCAGGACATTATACTTTCTTCACTCTTCTGAAAAATAGTTGTGGTAATTAGTATATTAATGGAGTAACTGGGGTTAAAATATGATCAATAAACATGTAATCAGAAATGCACAATGATGTTTCAAATGTACCAGTTCACTGCTGGATGGAATTGCATTGTTTGTAATCACAATCTTATTTCCTGAAACACTAAAGGGAAAACTAGGGATTGAGACTCAGAATTGTTTAACCACTTCAATACAGGGCACTTATACACCTTCCTGCCCAGACCAATTTTCAGCTTTCAGCACTGTCGCACTTTGAATGACAATTACGCGGTCATGCTACACTGTACCCAAACTAAATTTTTATCATTTTGTTCCCACAAATAGAGCTTTCTTTTGGTGGTAAAAATTGAAGAAAACAGCTGAACAGCCACACTCCGAATAACACCTTTTATTTGTGGCAAAACAGTGTAGAATATCCAAAATCTCTTACATCATGGTGATGAAAGGTACAGACACTAATGCGTTTCACATCAGTATAGATGCTTAATCATAGCTCATAGCTATGATTAAGCATCTATATTGATGTGAAATGCGTTAGCCTGTCTGTACCTTTCATCACCATGATGTAAGAGATTTTGGTGGATCTTCTACACTGTTTTGCCACAAAAGCTTGGAGCGGCATCACTACCTCATATTTTAGGCTTTTTGGTGGTATTTGAGCACTTCCGGGATTTTTATTTTCTGCTAAACAAATAAAAAAAAGACCAACAAATATTTGAAAAAAAAAAAAGTTTTTTTTTGTTTCTGTTACAAAACTTTGTAAAGAAGTAAGTTTTCTCCTTCACTGATAAGCACGGATGGGGCTGCACTGAGGGGCACTGAAAAGGCGGCACTGATGGGCACCAATGAGGTGGCACTGATGAGGTGGCACTGATGAGCACTAATATGCGGCACTGATGGGGCACTGATAGGCGGCACTGATGGGCACTGATAGGTGGCACTGATATGCAGCACTTATGGGTACACATAGGTGGCACTGATGGTCACTGAAAGGTGGCACTGATGGGCACTGAAAGGCAGCACTGATGGGCACTGACAGGTGGCATGGATGGGCACTGACAGGTGGCATGGATGGGCATGGATGGGCACTGATTGGTGGCACTGATGTATACTAATGAATGGTACTGATGGGCATCACTGATTGGCAGGCATTATTGTTTGGCACTGATTGGCATCCATTGTGGGCACTGATTGACATCCATTGTGGGCACTGATTGGCATCCCTGGTGGCCATGGGTGGCATACCAGGTGGTGACTAGTGGTGGGCATCCCTGGTGGTCCTGGGGGCGTCCCTGGTGGGCATCCTCGGGGGGATGCACTAATAATCAATCAGCACAGACCCCCCTGTCATAAGGGCAGCCGATTGGCTCTCCTCTATTTACGTCTGACAGACACGAGTGAGGAAAAGCTGATCAATGGCTCTTCCTGTTTACATCGTGATCAACTGTGATTAGACACGGCTGATCACATGGTAAAGAGTCTCTGTCAGAGACTCTTTACCTAGATCAGAGTTGTGATGTGTCAGACTGACACACCGCAGCAACGATCGCCGTGATGTGCGCCCCCAGGGGATTGTTATCCTGAAAGATGTCATATGACGTCCGGTCAGGATAACACAACCACTTTGCCGCCGTCATTTTGCTATATGGCGGGCGGCATGTGGTTAAAGTATGTATAAAGTCAATTACTTTGTACATTTTGCTGTTTGTCCCGTTTGGAAAGAATTGCTTTCACTTCTTGTCCTGGAGACACAATAGGAAATGAAAGGGATTTTCCCCATTCCTGTAGTCAATGGACAATACTGTTTCTACTATACTAAAATTCTAAGCAGTGTTGTCAGCCCTACCTGAGTTCTCCGCTGATGGGCTATTGAAATCTATCCCTATGTTATTGAGATGAACAGCGGAGAGGTGTTCTGTAATTCAGCAGAGAACTGGGCAAGGCTGAAAAGATTTCTTGGGATTTCAGATCACTATGGGCACTGTCAGGGCCGCCAATAAGGGGGTAGCACCGGTCCCCCTGTACCAAACCAGGGCCAGCAGGGGACCTGGATGCAGGCAGGAAAGGGAGTGATTGATGAGATGAGGGGAAATTACTGGAACCTATCCCCTGTGTGCCTCTGAAAGTTGTCTTCTCTTCCTCTCCCTACCACCAGCTTTCAGCTGCTGCAGGGAAGGATACAGTTCCTGTAATTGCCCTCCTGCCTCACCGATCACCCTCCCTATGCAGGATTCTATTCAACCTATTTCTCTGAGCCCCCTGTGTGTCCCTACCCCTGGAGCACTGCCGATTTCCCTCCTCTCACTCTGACTGCTGCTGCTTTTTAAGATGGAGAGCAGGGGAAGCAGCTGGTAAATATGACATATCCTCTTCTTTTGTGAATAAACACAGTAAGTGATGGTACTGTGTTAATTCATAATGGAACCATGGTAAACTATATTTATTATGTTTCAGTTTGCAAATGAACAGGAGCCTCTGTACAGAGCACTTTCTGTTCATTCACTGTCCAGTGCAGCTGAGGCTGCAGAGAAGGAGCTGGAGCAATCTTTGTCTTCAATCTCTATCACTATCTCAAAAGTGAGACATCAGGTCTGCTAAGACCCCTGATATTTCACCCCCCTCGCCCCCCAACAGCGTTGTGAATATATATATATATTCAAGACAGGTGCGGTGAACAGCACAATGGTTTCAGATGAAGTGCAAAACAATCAGACCGTCCCATTGGTTTTATATATAGAAAAATCCAAACAAGGATTGCTGCACTTAAAATGTATTATGAGTCAGAAAACATCAATAGTTACATTTTATGTTCCAAATAGCTAGCTTGCGGGCAAAGTACAAAACGCCTTTCCTCAGGTTAGTCTGAAGAAGGGAGTTTTGTACTTTGCCCGAAAGCTAGCTATTTGGAACATAACATGTAACTATTGTCTTTCTCTGACTCATAGTAAATTTGAACTGCAGCAATCCTTGTATGGATATGTATATATTATATATATATATATATATATATATATATATATATATATATATATATATATCCATACACACTCGCCGGCTACCTTATTAGGTACACCTGTTCAATTGCTTGGTAACACAATTTGCTAATCAGCCAACTCATGGATGCATTTTGGCATCAGCTGTGACGTTCAGATGGTAGGGTCAGAATTTGGCGTAAAGCACAAATTCATCCTTCCTTGTTTCAGCAGTTCAGGCTGGTTGTGGTGGTGTAATGGTGTAGGGGAAATTTTCTTGGCACACTTTGGGCCCCTTAGAACCAATTGAGCATCATTTATACGCCAAAGCCTGCCTGAGTATTGTTGCTGACCATGTCCATTCCTTTATGACTACAGTGTACCCATCTTCTGATGGCTATTTCCAGCAGGATAATGCTCCATATCACAAAGCTCAAATCATCTCAAACTGGTTTCTTGAACATGACAATGAGTTCTCTGTACTCCAATGGCCTCCACAGTCACCAGATCTCAATTCAATAGAGAACATTTGGGATGTGATGGAACTGGAGATTCGCATTATGGATGTGCAGCAGACAAATCTGCAGCAACTGCCGTAATGCTAATATGTCAATATGGACCAAAATCTCTGAGGAATCAACACCAACACCTTGTTGAATCTATGCCATGAAGAATTAAAGCAGTTTTGAGGGCAAAAAAAAAACAGTACTAGCAACGTGTACCTATTAAAGTGGCCATGAGTGTATATATATATAGTTGAAGTCTTGGTAGACGAAACGCGTCGGGTGTGTGACGCTACCACAGCCATCTGAGTTTACTGCGCCAGATTTATATTTTTTTGTTCATATGAACTTTGATTTTATACCTGATTTTTATTGGAATTCTTAAGCCATAACAATAAAATTCCCTGGTTATCCGGATTTTATGCTATGTGGAAGCCTTTTTCTTTTTCTCAATCCCACATGAGTAAAACCAAAGGAGGGATTATCAGAAGAGGATCCGATTGTGCTATCTGATGCGCTCCTCCATTGGGGTGGATTCGATCCTATCGCTGAAGACTGCAAGTCGTGAGGTCATCTGGAACCTTCCATTACAGACCGAGTACAGCTTTAACTTGACCGTATAATCGGTGAAAGCCTATATGACTCACCGCCAACGGCCTGTGAGTCCACCGCTTCTGGTAAGGGCATTTCATTTTACTTTCCCCTTGCTGAATATAAGAAGAATTATTCTGGATATGAATATATACTGCTGTGTGATCCACACTCATGCCCTATGATCATCTTTGGGACTACGCTTAGATGAACTGTCTAATATCCCAGGGACTTGTTTTACATCTCATTTAAAATTTAATAATACACGGATTTGATTGTTCTTTTTGTTTTTATGGGATTGTTTGAGTACCACTACACAGTCTAGAAGAAGTACTCTTACTGATTCTTGTGGTTCAATTTTGCATGATTGTTTATTTTTCTCACAGGTGCTATGATATGGCCTTATTTCACCCTTTTCTTTTCCTTATTGATTAGCGGTACTGACTGCAAGTCTATACATGGGTGAATTACACTAAATGTTTACACATTTTTACACTAAATGTCTACACATTTTCTATATAGCGCTACACTTTTTCGATTTTCTTATATATATAATATATATATATATATATATATATATATATATATATATATTGTTAAACAAATTAGGTTAACTATATTATTATTATGATCATACAGGATTTATATAGTGTGAACAGTTTGTGGTTAGGATTAAATATGTGCCCTGTCATTGTGGGGGGATTTGTGGTAAAAATCCTCACCCCTTCTGACATTCTACGCTAAAGTTGCATAGTTCCATGACAGGTTCTTCCTCAATAATATGTCTTCTGTGTGCATTCCATGTCCTAAAAAAAAAAAGCTAGTCATTTTTCAAAAGGTTACTGAAGCAAGTAATAGATTTCATTGAACCTAATAGTTGGTGGAGTGGGTTTTTCACTTCTCAATCATTTGCAGAATTATTCCCCACTGAATAATGGTCATTGCCTCTAAAATTAATGAACCCGGAGATAGCCAAACAACTAAAACAACTAGCATCATCAGAGGGATGTCAGTAATGGCATATTTCTCTCATGACAGGTTTCCTTTAAAATAAATCTGTGCTTTGTCAATGCAGGGCAAAGAAACAGGTTCACTTTAATGCAGATCCCCAGGGGTTTGTGTACTTACCTTTCTATAGCTTCCCCATGGCTTTGTTCCTCTGACAGGAGTGAAAGCAAAATCCTGTGTTATCTACAAGTCACTATGGATTTCCCTTTGACAACAGTCATTAGCCAGGCATTTACATAAGTGAGTCACATATCTCTTCCATATTTGTATGTACTGGTAAGAGAAACAAGGAAAGCTCGATACAGTATACTGTATACTGCTGAGAAAAGTACGGATAAAATAGCACTATTGTGAATTCCTAAGTGAGCAAAGCAAACGTTTACTTTAAGTTCAGTTTAACTAACATCAAACATGACAAATACAGAAGGTCGCACCTGGCTTTTTTTGAGTAGACAAATGTTAGTATACGAATATGCAAGACTTGCGAGTTCCCTAACTAAAGAGCATAACCTGTTGATGGTGTGAGATATAACAACCAGCTAAAATTTCACACAGGAAGAGAAAATAATAATTTATTGGGAGAAGGAAGCTGAAACAACCTATACAGTATATTCATATAAAATATTTTATAAGGCACCTGGCCATGGAAAGGGTCCACAATACACAACAATAAAAGCATGCTAAAAAGAAAGGTCTGCTTATCATCACTTGCTGGGATAACAGGGCAAAACTATACATTTCCATTAGTGCAAATTCCTGAAGCTATGCCAGTTGCAGTATTTTTCCTAACACCTGTTTCCTGTGTGTTGATGGTTGTTGCTCACAATGCATGCCTAAAGAACATAGTGAAATGTAAATCATCATTACCAGATGTTTATTGTTTCTGCTTCGCAGAAATCAGACTTACCTAATCAGTTTACTAGAAGCATATGTTCAGTTTAATTAAACTTTTGTCTAACTGATTTATTTACAGACTTCAAACAAACCTGACAACTGTGTTGCTCAACCAAAGATATCATCTGTAGGATGTAAATAATGGAAATACATACAATTGCCTGTAGAGATTGTACATAGGGATTTTTGCTAAGATTTTTGCTTTGCAAATTTAAGCATTTATTTGCTAATTAAGTTCTGTGTTGAACCTCAGGAATTTCTGTTTTTGAATTTACAGCAAACAAAGTTATTTGAAGAAACCAATTCCTGTCCTCTCAAAAGATAAGGCAGGCATGGGCTGGATCATGTGAAAAATGCATGTTTATACAGAATCTGCAGACTGTTTAAGAGAGGCCATCAAACGGGTAGGAAAGTCCTGCCCCATACTGATGGATTTGTGTCTTTGTACTTAATATTTTGTGTACTGTTAGACCTGGGAGAATGAAATATTTCTGCCGTGTGTTCTCTAATGCAATACTCCTAATATGAAATGTTTACATAGCACCACCCATTTATTACTATAGTGCACCCCGCTGAAGCCATTAGTTTGGTAATCCCTCTGGAGCTATTCTTTTTTCACTAAACTGAATGGTGTAATACCTTGACCTGTCTGACACACCCTTTACATAAACAACTCACACCAGTTTAAACCTTGAGTATATTGAATGTAAGTCAATCAACAAAGACAGGTTTATACAACGACTGTATAATCACAACCTTGTATTCATTTACTACTATATCATGCAGTCACAAAAAAAAAAAAAAAATATATATATATATATATTTTTTTTTTTTTTTACTAATGGTGACTGGGCCCAGATTCCACCACATGAATGAATGAATGAATGAATGATTTGTAAAGCGCTGCAATTGCGAACTGAATCGCCTCAAGGCGCTAGATGTATTCTCTGTAGCCAGCTTCTAGAAAAGGAAGGTCTTTAGTTTTTTCCTGAAGGCCTGGTGGTTTTCTTCCATGCGGATGTTGGTTGGGAGAGCATTCCATAGTCGAGGTCCTTGGACTGCAAATCTACGTTCTCCCTTTGCTTTGTAGCGGTATTTGGGAATGATGAGGAGGTTTTGGTTAGCTGATCGCAGACTGCGATTCGGTGTGTAGTGTTTTATTTTTTCCCGGAGATATTGCGGAGCGTTTCCTTGTATGCATTTATGGGTGAGGCAGAGGGTCTTGAATGTGATCCGATTCTTCACAGTTAGCCAATGTAGGCTTTTTAGGGATGGGGAGATGGATTCCCAGGGCTTTTTTCCTGTTAACAGTCTTGCCGCCGTGTTTTGGATGAGTTGCAAGCGCGCAAGCTGATATTGGGGTAGACCTACGTAGAGCGAATTTCCGTAGTCGAGTCGGGAATTGATGATTGTTCCCACAACTGCCGCTTTGTCCTCTTCTGGGATGAAGGGGATGAGTCTGCGAAGCAGGCGGAGGAGGTGGTGGGATCCGCTCACCACCGATCCTATTTGTGCATCCATTGTCATTCCTGAGTCAAAGATGACTCCGAGACTCTTGACTTTGGTGCTGGGGGAGATGGTCTGTCCGAGGATGGAGGGTGGTGTCCACGGAATCTTAATTTTGGAATTTTTGTTGGCTTGCAGGACAAGAAGTTCTGTTTTTGATCCGTTGAGTTTGAGGGAGCTAGTGGTCATCCAGTCATTGATTAAAGTGAGGCATTTCTGTAGTTGCTGATGATGATCTTTTTGTCCGTTGATGCGAAGGTAGAGTTGGGTGTCGTCTGCGTATGAGTGGAAGCAGAGGTCGGTTTTTCTGCACCATTGGCACTGGGTGTACCAATATGGCTGCCGGCTGGGCCCAAGCCGTGGCTGGCCGGCAGAGGGAGTACCAAGATGGCCGCCGGCTAGGCCCGAGCCGCGGGCTAACCTGACGTTGTTGCCCACACCGTCCGGTGATGGTGGGCGGGTGGACCGGTGAAGATGGTCAGCAGGAAGAGGGGGGTGCGGACCCGCCGGAGCGACTGGTCGGTAGAGGGGGGACGGTAAGTGCTGTAGCCAGCCGACCAGGGGCCGCGGAGAGTCCCGAGCGGCCGGCCGGCTGGCTGAGGGCGGCGTCCGGATGGGTCAGAGGGGGAGGACCGGTGTAATGCTGCAGGGGGGGAAGTGGAGAGCTGCGGGCTAGCCTGCCGAGGCCAGCCGGAGCCGCGGAGTGTCCTGAGCGGCCGACCGGCTGGCTGAAGGTGGCGCCGGATGGGTCAGAGGGGAGAGGGACCGGTGTGGTAATGCAGGGGGTGCTGGGCCGGAGCCGCGGAGTGTCCTGAGCGGCCGGCCGACTGAGAACGGCGTCTGGAGTAGGTCTGTGACGGTGTGGGGATAGAATGTAGGGGATGTGGGATAGAAGGGAGGGGATGTGAGGATAGAAGGGAGGGGGGATAGAGCCGAGGAAGGGTGGCCAGTGGCCGGAGCTCTTCACGGAGCTGCTTGACAGAGGTCTGCACTACAGAGTGTCAGCACTCAAACTGCACAATGAGTTGCACATGTATAACTTAATTTGATTGTAAAACGTCAGACTTGAAATATGAACAAAGCATATCCCTCTATAGTGTGTACTTGCCTCAATTAAGAGCACTAAGTGTAATTTCTGTCAGCTGCCTCCTTCCTCTACTATCTGCATGAGTCACTTCTGACAAGTTTTCCTGACACAAAGCGAAAAAAGATGACCGGGGAGGGAGTTCCAGCAGATTGACAGCCTTGGCTCTGTTTCTGTGTGATGTGTGAAGAGGGTGTGTCCCTTTCCTCTAATCAGCTCTCAGAGCTCTCCTCACTGAGCTCTGCAGAGTGTAACTTCAGCTTTTCACCCGCTTTTTTTCTGACAGCTCAGAGAAGCTTTATAAATTCTGCACTTTGAATGGCAGTAGAGATAAACAGGTACAACTTATATAGGAGGATTTGTTTAATCTCTGTGTATCATCTGAGGCCAGTCACTTAACCAATCTATTAGACCCCTTTCACACTGAGGCATTTTACAGGCGTTTTTGCGCTAAAAATAGTGCCTGAAAAGCATCTGTAAACTGTCTCTTCTGCAGCCCAAGTGTGAAAGCTCGAGTGCTTTCACAATAGGTGGTGCGCTTGCAGGACAGAAAAAAAAGTCCTGCAAGCAGCATCTTTGGTGTGGTGGAGGAGCGGTGTATACACCGCTCCTCCACTGCCTCTGCCCATTTAAATGAATGGGCACTACTGCCGAAGCACTTCAGCAGCGGTGCTTTTCAAGCACTATTAACCCTTTCTTCCGCAGCTAGTGGGGGTCAAAAGTGCCCCGCTAGTGGCCTAATAGCGTTGCTATAACATTACCGATAATGCTACCCACCCCAGAGTGAAAGAGTTCTTAACCTTCTATGAGGAGGTGAGCAGCCATCTAGATAAAGGAAGGCCCGTAGACGTGGTGTATCTGGATTTTGCAAAGACATTTGATACAGTTCCCCATAAACATTTACTGTACAAACTAAGGCTTTTAGGCGTGGACCAAAGGGTGAGTACATGAACTGAAAACTGGCTACAGGGGTGAGTTCAGAGGGTAGTGATAAATGGGGAGTACTCAGGTCCATGGTGGAAAGAGGGGTCCCCCAGGGTTCTGTCCTGGGACCAATCCTATTTAATTTATGCATAAACGACCTGGAGGATGGGATAAACAGCTGAATCTTGGTATTTGCGGACGATACTGAGGTAAGCAGGGCAATAATTTCTACGCAGGATGTGGAAACCTTGCAAGAAGATTTGAAAAAATTAATGGGGTGGGCAACAACATGGCAAATGAGGTTTAATGTAGAAAAATGTAAAATAATGCATATGGGTGGCAAAAATATGAATGCAATCTACTCATTAGGGGGAGAACCTCTGGGGGAATCTAGGATGGAAAAGGACCTGGGGGTCCTTGTAGATGACAGGCTCAGCAATGGCATGCAATGCCAGGCTGCTTCAAGCAAAGCCAACAGAATATTGGCAAGCATTAGAAACAGGATTTACACCAGAGATAAAATGATAATTCTCCCACTCTACAAGACTCTGGTCCGGCCCCACCTGGTGTATGCTGTCCAGTTCTGGGCACCAGTTCTCAGGAAGGATGTCCTGGAACTGGAGAAAGTCCAGAGAAGGGCAACAAAGCTAATAAAGGGACTGGAGGACCTTAGTTATGAGGAAAGATTATGAGCGTTGAACTTATTCTCTATGGAGATGAGACGCTTGAGAGGGTATATGATTTTAATGCACAAATACCTTACTGGTGACTCCACAGTAGGGATACATTTTCCCATTTAAATTCACTAAATTAAAATTTAGGAAGCAAGAGTCCTGCATTACAAGTCTACACTCTCTGAAACGGTGGCTGAAGAATCTTTAGCATTCAACACATTTCTTGGTGTGTCAGATGCTTGTACCTCCACTGTGTGACGTGGTTTTATTTCATCTACTGGCCCATATGTCACTACAGGACAAAGAAGTGACATACATATGAATATTAATATGAAATATAAATATGTCACGTATGGAAAAACTACACTATCTGCTTTTACTAGGTGATAGGGTTATTGTTTTTGGCTTCAACAACTGCTTTGACTGCTTTGACTGAGTATGGTGAATATGAGGGATTTTTTTCTGCATGGCATCACTGTATCATTGTATATATGTATATTATTATAGCTATTGTGTTATTCAGTATGTTTAATTAACTGTTTTCAAAGTCTCAGCTATTGTCCATCCAATGTGGTCTTTTCACCATCTGTGTACCATCTTCTTCTTGCTTGTTGTGCCCCAGTGATGATCCACCCGGTCCGCGTAGGCTGCTCCAATGCATCTACATGGAGTGGCAGTTTTTTCCACCTTGGGTTGTTTTCAGCTTGGCTGCAATCCCCTCTCCCATTGGCTGCCTGGCAACCTGGGGTAAGGTTTATGCTTTGCCGAGGTTCTGCCCATAGCCACGCCAGTCTGATGCAGGGCGCCACCCCACTCCACCATGATGGGGCTGCGCCGCGCGCCATTCTCCCGGGGACTAGGTAGAATGCATGCAACCCCAGTGTGGCGGAAGTACACCACAGTGCGGTGTTTGTTCCGTTGGTTTGGCATTATAAAAAGAGCCTTACTGGCTCCTATGTCTTCCATCCCCTCCTTGGATCCAGGTTTCTGCACGCACCCCGTCCCCCCATGGAGAGAACTTCACTGGCCTGCTTTGGGTAAATAGCAATGGTATTATTCATTTTCTTTGCAGTAACTAGCTGCCATTATGCACTATTCTCTTTGGGCTTGGCTTTAATATGGATCTGCATGATTCCATTAGTCATTTCTTTTATAATAATATGTTACTTCTATGCCATGTTCTATTACCATATTATGCTTTGAATGGATATAACTTTTAACAGTGACTATTGTCCATGTCAATAAAGTGAAAACATTTAAATTTCTTTATATGCATGGACCTATTGCTGCCATGTACATATATACCTTAGTTCCATCTCTTCTCTCTCTATTATTTTGCATATACTATTTATTATTTTTATTTTTTCGGTATAGATTGTGAACCTGTCACGGTGTACATATTTCCCTGCCTGCTTCTGCTTCTCTGGGGGTGTTCCATTGCCTGGTCTCGCTTGTTCTCATGGAGGCTTTGCTGGCATTGTGAGCAATTTTTTGGCTTTCTAGGATCCTTGGATGGACATTGCTGACTGCTTTTAACTGTTTTGTGCATTTGTCTTTTATAAACTTCTGTCAACAATATTGCACAAATTACATAAGAGCAATGGATGTATGTATTTTTTGGCTGTTTC
Organism: Aquarana catesbeiana; assembly: GCF_042186555.1. Classification (NCBI taxonomy): domain Eukaryota; kingdom Metazoa; phylum Chordata; class Amphibia; order Anura; family Ranidae; genus Aquarana; species Aquarana catesbeiana. Next base: position 149,916,330 of record NC_133332.1, on the reverse strand, counting down.
TGTGATTTATTTATTCTTTATTCATTCCATTATAGAAGTAATATGTTCTATCAACGTACACACCCCTGAAGAAAGAAGGGATTCTGAAACACGTTGAGTGTGGTCCTTGGACATCCGCCATGCTGGTCACATCACGGTAGTCCTAGACCTATCAGTACTATACTTCCTTTGTTATGTGGTATGTTGACCCACATGTTCACCCGCCACTACTGTTGCTACTATATATTTTTTAACTTGCTGTTGTATAAAATATATATACATTTTATTTATTTCCTTTTTTTAGCTTTTTGTTTCTCTATGCTGCTATTGCTCCGTTAATTAGTTGAGCCATTAAAGTCCCGTGAAGGGGGGATCTTTTCCCATTTTCCATTATTATTTGTGATGTGGGCCCACCCTATTGCTCAACTGAATCTCAACATTTTCTTTTGGAGCTGGTGGGTAGCACCATTCCATGCAGTGAAGGACACAAGCGTCCAGCATCTGTGTCAAATGCTAAACATTCTTTAGCCATTGTAACTCTTCCAAGAAACAAATATCAGGGTGGGCAAATACATTTTCACTGTTTTTTTATCTTCTAATGGGGTTTTTATTGAGTTTTAAGACAAAAAACTGTAAATCGGTACAAACTTTTTTTTTTAAACATGCTAATTGGTAATGTTTGTTCCAGCTTGTGCATCCTTCATTGAATATGAGTCAGTCATGGCTCTCTGCTCTGCCCCCCCCATACTCACTGCAGTGCCAGGCTGTGGAGGGGATGGGATTGGTTGGCTCAGACTCTCAGCGGTGCACCAAAAGGCCGCGGTGCACCAAAACATAATATTGTTGCAATACATTCTGAGACTGAAGTGACTCAGTGTAGGCCAAATGTAAGGTCACAGCCACACTGAAGGGGGTACCTAGAGGGTAGAGAGATTGCATTCAGGGTTCCAGGAATACCTTCAGACTAAGTTCAATGTTAAGGCCCTTCGGCTGAAGGATCTGAAGCCTGAAAATCCATAGTTTTTCTGTCCTCAGAAGTACGGTGTCATAACCGCCTCTTCGGTCGGAGAGATTAAGGGCAAAAAAGCCCTTAACGGTGGGACCGGAAGTACTACCCTTATGAAATTCAAGGAAGTATTGCGCTATTGGAGTCTCTTCCTTAAGTCTGATACTGTTTAAATGTTCTGCAAATCTGATTAGTAACTGGCATTTTGTTTTGCCGACATACAACTTGTGACAGGGGCATTCTAGAATGTAAACGACCCTAGACGTCCAACAGTAATAAATTATTTTATCTTGTATTCGTTGGTTGAGTCTGAATTGCGGAATGTTCTAACGAATTTGCATGTTCAGCAGTGACCGCAAGGAAACATGCCCTGTATCCTTGGCATTTCCGTAAGCCAGTTTCTGTTGACCAGTCGTCTGAATTCCGATTCCACCAAATCATCCTTCAGGTTGCGGGCTCTTTTGGCCACCATGTGTGGCCTATCACCTACAATTTCTTTCAAAGTGTCTGATCTAGTGAGGATATGCCAATGATCGGAGAGAATAGAGCCCACCTGTTGCCATTGCACCCCGAACGGGGTGATGAACCTAACTGGATCATTCAATGTGTTTGTTTTCCCCGCCTGTGGTATCAGCAAGTCGGCCCTTGATCTCTGACCAGCAATCCTCTTGGCCCTTTTAAGTGTGCGATGTGAGTAGCCCCGTTCACAAAATCACTGGTACAGTGATTCAGACTCACGGCGGTAATCCTCATCAGTGGAGCAGTTCCTCCAAATACAGAGGAACTTCCCCACCGGGATACCTCGTATGAGGGACCGAGGGTGGTGGCTGTCTGCTCACAGCATGGTGTTGGCGGCTGTTTCTTTGTGAAACGCTTTGGTGGCCAATTTTTTACCCTCTGTCCTAATTGAAAGATCAAGAAAAGAGATTTCACATGGGTCCGCCACATAGGTCAAACGTATGGCCCATTTATTGTTTCCCAATGTCTTACATATGTCTCCACATTTGCTCATACACTCAGACTGATGGTCACAGCATGAAGCAACTGATATGAACTAAAGTGGTTCTGTGTTTTAAATCATCAGTGCATGTCTTTGAAGCCACCTGCATTCATTGAATCAAATATGTATACTTGTACATACTATGTGTATGCTATGTTTCACCGTTGAAGTTTTGGAGACCCATACAATGAATTATGTATGGTTGCACTGACATTTGATTTATCTCCACACCGACAGGACTTACATTACTAGCCGCACATTCCACTTAACTGCATCAGATTCATGGTCTTGATGCCTTTTGTGTATCCCCATTGACCCTTCTTTTTCTTTTACTTGTCAAGCCCGAGTCAGGGCATAAACGCACACAGTCAAGTGAAGTCAGTCAAGGGGTCTTCTGTGGCCACTCTGAAAAAGCAGGACTCTCATTTACAACGCTTGTGGTTTGAATTCATTTATTCAAGGGAGATTCTCGCCCAGGGTAGGTGGGGGAGGATCTGTCAGCTCATCTATTTTTAGCCCGGGTTCACACCTATGCGAATTAGATGTGCGTTTCCGCACATCTAATTCGCATAGCAGGAGAATGTGACCGGCTCCCTATGGAGCCGGTTCACATATCTCCGGGGCGGCTGCGGTGCGCACTGCACAAAAACGCTGTGCGTCTTTGGCTGCGTTTCAGGGCCGAATTCAGGCATAGAATCGGCCCTGATTCGTCCCTGAAACGGTGAACAGGGACGCACAGCGCTCCTGTGCGGTCCGCAGCGCATTATGGTGTGAACCCGGGCTTAATGTTTCAACGTTGTCTATTATTTTTTGTCTACAGTGTGAAATAATTGTTAGTGTTTGTAGATTCTGTGCAGGAACCCATCTCACTCATACGGCCCCTGTGCCACATCAGTGGGATCCTTCTTTATACTGTTTTTTGCATTTAGTAATAAAGTTGTAATTTTTATTGATTAATCCCGCTGTTGATTCTCCCATTGATTGCAGTCATGGGACTGCTTTGGTCCCAACCCCCTCTTTTTTCACTGGTATAGATTTTAACCACTTCAGCCCTGGACCATTTGGCTAGCCAAAGACCAGAGCGTTTTTTTGCGATTCGGCACTGCGTCGCTTTAACTGACAATTGACGTCCTTTTTGCTCCACAAATAGAGATTTATTTTGGTGGTATTTGATCACCTCTGTGGTTATTATTTCTTGCGCTATAAACAAAAAAAGAGTGAAACTTTTGAAAAAAAAACGCAATATTTTAAGCTTTTTGCTATAATAAATATCCCCCAAAAATATATAAAAAAAAACATTTTTTTCCCTCAATTTAGGCCGATACGTATTCTTCTACATATTTTTGGTAAAAAAAAAATGCAATAAGCGTTCTAAGTTATAGCGTCTACAAAATAGGGGATAGTTTTATGGCATTTTTATTAATTTTTTTTTTTACTAGTAATGGCGGTGATCTGCGATTTTTATCATGACTGCAACATTATACCGGACAAATCAGACACCTTTGGCACTATTTTGCGACCATTCACATTTATACAGCGATCAGTGCAATTAAAAATGCACTGATTACTGTGTAAATGTGACTGGCAGTGAAGGGGTTAACCAGTAGGGGGAACTGCAGGGGTTAAGTGTGTCCTAGGGATGTGTTCGAACTGTGGGGGGGATGGGCTACGTGTGTCACAACACTGATCACCGCTCCCGATCACAGGGAGCTGTAATCAGTGTCCTGTCACTAGGAAGAATGGGGAAATGCTTGTTTACATCAGCATTTCCCCGTTCTTCCTCTCCGTGAGACGATCGGGGGTATCCCCGCGGGCATCGAGTCCGCGGGACCCGCGATCACACTCACGGAACTCGCGGTGGACACACGTGCCACTGGCGGCGCATTTGCGCCCACAACGACGTGTCTTAACCACTTCAGCCCCGGAAGGATTTACCCCCTTCCTGACCAGAGCACTTTTTACAATTTGGCACTGCGTCGCTTTAACTGCTAATTGCGCAGTCATGCAATGCTGTAACCAAACGAAATTTGCGTCCTTTTCTTCCCACAAATAGAGCTTTTTTTTGATGGTATTTGATCACCTCTGCCGTTTTTATTTTTTGCGCTATACACGGAAAATTTTCTACTTTTTGTTCTAAAAAAAATCCAATAAACTCAATTTTAGTCATACATTTAGGCCAAAATGTATTCGGCCACATGTCTTTGGTAAAAAAAATGTCAATAAGTGTATATTTATTGGTTTGCGCAAAAGTTGTAGCGCCTACAAACTAGGGTACATTTTCTGGAATTTACACAGCCTTTAATTTATGACTGCCTAAGTCCCACACATGTGGTATCCCCGTACTCAGGAGAAGCAACAGAATTTATTTTGGGGTGTAATTTCACATATTCCCATGGCATGTTTGAGCAATATATCATTTAGTGACAACTTTGTGCAAAAAAAAAAAAAAAATTGTCTCTTTCCCGCAACTTTTGTCACAATATAAAATATTCCATGGACTCGACATGCCTCTCAGCAAATAGCTTGGGGTGTCTACTTTCCAAAATGGGGTCATTTGGGAGGGTTTTGAACTGTCCTGGCATTTTATGCACAACATTTAGAAGCTTATGTCACACATAACCCACTCTTCTAACCACTTGAATACAAAGCCCTTTCTGACACTTTTTGATTACATGAAAAAATTATTTTTTTTTGCAAGAAAATTACTTTGAACCCCCACACATTATATATTTTTTTAAAGCAAATGCCCTACAGATGAAAATGGTGGGTGTTTCATTTTTTTTTTTTCACACAGTATTTGCGCAGCGATTTTTCAAACGCATTTTTTGGGGAAAAAACACACTTTTTAAAATTTTAATGCACTAAAACTATACTATATTGCCCAAATGTTTGATGAAATAAAAAAGATGATCTTAGGCCGAGTACATGGATACCAAACATGACATGCTTTAAAATTGCGCACAAACGTGCAGGGGCGACAAACTAAATACATTTTTAAAAGCCTTTAAAAGCCTTTACAGGTTACCACTTTAGATTTACAGAGGAGGTCTAATGCTAAAATTACTGCCCTCGATCTGACCTTCGCGGTGATACCTCACATGCATGGTGCAATTGCTGTTTACATTTGACGCCAGACCGACGCTTGCGTTCGCCTTAGCGCGAGAGCAGGGGGGACAGGGGTGCTTTTTTTTTTTTTTTTTCTTTATTATTTTTTTGCTTCTTTATCTTATTTTTAAACTGTTCCTTTCATATTTTTTTTTTTTTTAAATCATTTTTATTGTTATCTCAGGGAATGTAAATATCCCCTATCATAGCAATAGGTGGTGACAGGTACTCTTTTTTGAAAAAATTGGGGTCTATTAGACCCTAGATTTCTCCTCTGCCCTCAAAGCATCTGACCACACCAATATCGGTGTGATAAAATGCTTTCCCAATTTCCCAATGGCGCTGTTTACATCCGGCAAAATCTAAGTCATAAAATGCTCGTAGCTTCCGGTTTCTTAGGCCATAGAGATGTTTGGAGCCACTCTGGTCTCTGATCAGCTCTATGGTCAGCTGGCTGAATCACCGGCTGCATTCTCAGGTTCCCTGTTGAGACAGGAGAGCCAGAGAAAAACATGGAAGACGGTGGGGGGGGGGGGCATTCCCTCCCACTGCTTGTAAAAGCAGTCTAGAGGCTAATTAGCCGCTAGGGTTGCTTTTACATGAAAGCCGACCGCTGGCTGAAAAGAATGATACCAAGATGATACCTAAACCTGCAGGCATCATTCTGGTATAACCACTCAAAGTCGTGAATGGCGTACCTGAAGACAAAAAAATGATTAACAATAAAGCACAGTAAACGGTAAAGTATAAAAAATTGCAGACCTGAAAAACAAACATGATAAAACATAATAACAATAAAACATTGCAGAATAGAATACAGTAAAAAAGAGCAGAACAATAGAGAGAGAATAGAGAGAGAGAGAACAATAAAATGACAACTATTTTTTTTTATTTTATATTTTTGTATGTGGTTTTTTTTTTTTGTTTTTTTTTTTTTTACACTTTTTTTTGTAACTAACTTTTATAACTGTAACCGGTTCCAGGTTCGGGTCTCTCAAAATGTGATGGCATCTTGGGAGACCCTGTGAAAGTGTGTCTAGTCTGTGCAGTGCTGTACCCTACGCTAATACTCAACTAGTGAATGGTAGCATTCAAAACATTCACCAATGCAAAGACCAGGATTGTCAGGACAGGAGGGACAATAATAGCGGGTGTCACGCCTATATCCGCGCTTGCTGCAGACACAACATCTTTTTTGGGGGGGTTCGTTGGGTAGGGGTACTCGGGAGGACATAAAGAAAATGCCTCTCATGCAGCCGACTGCATTTGGTTGGGGATGTGAATGGGGGAAGTACGGGCGCTGCAGAAGTGGTGGGTTCCCAATTAGGATTGGCGAATGCAGCAGGAAGGGCATTATGGGCACGACGGGCCTGTGTTTGTCTTTTTGGTGGCAGCGGGACACTACTTGTGCTTGCCACCTCACCAGCTTGAACTGCATTTATGGGACTCGCCACGTCACCAAGTGTTACTGCAGTGCTGGTTTGACTATGACCTGGGTGTACTAGGCCGCTGGTGCTTGCCAGTTCACCAAAACGCTACCAAAAAAACTGTTAGCGATCGCAGGGATCAGGCCTGACTCTGCGAACGCTGCAGTTATGCGTTTAGTGTTTTGTAAGTGACAGTGATCGATCGATACTGCACTTGGGTGGGCTGGGCCGGGCTGGGCGGAGGGGCAAAACGCAGGTGCTAGCAGGGATCTGGGCTGATCCCACTAACACTGCGTTTTTGGGAACCCTAAACTGCTGGTGACGCTAGTATAGATCTGATCGGATCAGGTATTGATCTGATCAGATACTATACCACTAAGGGAGGTGTACGGTGCGTGCGTGGGTGTTAGCGCGACTGGCGCTAACCTGACGCTGCCTGGGGCTGGTGCTTGCCAGTTCACCAAAACGCTACCAAAAAAACTGTTAGCGATCGCAGGGATCAGGCCTGACTCTGCGAACGCTGCAGTTATGTGTTTAGTGTTTTGTAAGTGACTAAGATCGATCGATACTGCACTTGGGTGGGCTGGGCTGGGCGGAGGGGCAAAACGCAGGTGCTAGCAGGTATCTGGGCTGATCCCGCTAACACTGCGTTTTTGGGAACCCTAAACTGCTGGGGATGCTAGTATAGATCTGATCGGATCAGATATTGATGCGTTCAGATACTATACCACTAAGGAAGGTGTACGGTGCGTGCGTGGGTGTTAGCGCGACTGGCGCTAACCTGACGCTGACTGGGGCTGGTGCTTGCCAGTTCACCAAAACGCTACCAAAAAAACTGTTAGCGATCGCAGGGATCAGGCCTGACTCTGCGAACGCTGCAGTTATGCGTTTAGCGTTTTGTAAGTGACAGTGATCGATTGATACTGCACTTGGGTGGGCTGGGCTGGGCCGGGCGGAGGGGCAAAACGCAGGTGCTAGCGGGTATCTGGGCTGATCCCGCTAACACTGCGTTTTTGGGAACCCTAAACTGCTGGGGACGCTAGTATAGATCTGATCGGATCAGATATTGATGCGTTCAGATACTATACCACTAAGGGAGGCGTATGCTGCGTGCGTGGGTGTTAGCGGTACTGGCGCTAATCTGACACTGCCTGGGGCGACGCATATCACCGCCGGGCGATCAGGGGGCTAAACCTTTATTCGGTAATAAACGGCGGGTGCCCTGACACTATGAAAAATAAACCAACTAACCAGCGTCACCCGTAACGGTTATACGGTGATCAGTGGTGAAAGGATTAACTAGGGGGCAATCAATTGGTTAAAACATTTATTAGATAGTATATGGGGGTCCCTGTCACTATAAAATGCTGACGGCGAACCTAAATATTTACGTTCCTAACTAGCGTCACCAGCGACACTAATACAGCGATCAGAAAAATGATCGCTTAGTGACACTGGTGACAGGGGGTGATCCAGGGGTTAAAACTTTATTAGGGGGGTTAGGGGGGTACCCTAGACCTAAAGGGGGGTAACACTCACTGTCCTACCACAGTAACTGTCACTAACTGACACCCTGCAGTAATCAGAAAAAAAAAAAAAATACTGCTTGGTGTCAGTGTTACAGGGAGGGGGGGGGGGTCGGGGGGCGATCGGGGGGGGATCGGGGGTGTTTTGTGTGCCTGGCATGTTCTACTGTGTGTGTGTGTGTTGGTGCACTTACATGTCTTCTCTCCTCGGCGCTAGAACGGAAACTGCCGAGCCGAGGAGAGATGACATCACATCCTCTGCTTGTGTGTACTATACACAGGCAGGGGATGTTCCTCATTGGCTGGGAGCGATCGTGAGGGGGGGTCTCTCCCCCTCGTCTGTCATCGCTCCTAGCCAAATGCCGACCGCCGCTGGCACCGGGGGGGTCCGATCGGACCCCCCGCCCGCGGGAAGGCAATCACGTATGGGTACGTGATTTTGCCTGCCCGTGCCATTCTGCTCACGTATATATGGGTGAGGCGGTCGGCAAGTGGTTAAAGGGCAACGTACAGGTACGTTAATATGCCTGTACGTGCCCTTCTGCCAACGTATATTGGCGTAAGCCGGTCGGCAAGGGGTTAAGGGGAACCTTGCGCCAAAATGTATAAAAAAGGCGTAGGAGTCCCCCTAAATCCATACCAGACCCTTATCCGAGCACACAACCTGGCAGGCTGCAGGAAAAGGGGGGACGAGAGAGCGCCCCCACCCTCCTGAACCATACAAGGCCACATGCCCTTAACATGGGGAGGATGCAAGGGGACCCCCAGATCCCACCCCCCCATGTGAATGGGTATCGGGTACATTGTACCTCTACTCATTCACCAAAAAAGTGTCAAAATGTTAAAAATGATAAGAGACAGCTTGGGACAAGTCCTCTATTAAAAAAAAAAACTGTCCCACGATCTCCATTCATCTTCGATCACAGCACCGAAAGACGCAACAAAATGCAACAACTCCGCCTCCATGGGAGGCTCCCGCCAACTGTTACGGTGTTGCGGTGATAATATGTTACTTCTATGCCATGTTCTATTACCATATTATGCTTTGACTGGATATAACTTTTAACAGTGACTATTGTCTATGTCAATAAAGTGAAAACATTTAAATTCCTTTATATGCGTGGACCTATTGCTACCTCTACTCATTCACCAAAAAAAGTGTCAAAATGTTAAAAATGAAAAGAGACAGCTTGGGACAAGTCCTCTATTAAAAAAAAAAACTGTCCCACGATCTCCATTCATCTTCGATCACAGCACCGAAAGACGCAACAAAATGCAACAACTCCCCCTCCATAGGAGGCTCCCGCCAACTGTTACAGTGTTGCGGTGACAACTGTTATAAAGCTGAGGGCGGGGCCACCTGGTGACGTAAACAGGTGACCCCACCCCCTTCTGATGATAAGCCACCTGCCCGCAGACCCCCACAACCACCGGGCAAGGGGTGTGGGAATGAGGCCCTTGTCCCCATCAACATGGAGACAAGCTGATTTGGGGACAACCCCAAAGCATCCTCCCATATTGAGGGCATGTGGCCTGGTACAGTTCAGGAGGGGGGCGCTCTCTCGTCCCCGCTTTTTCTGCAGTCTGCCAGGTTGCATGCTTGGATAAGGGGTTGGTATGGATTTTGGGGGGACCCCTACACCGTTTTTTTACTTTGGCGCAGGGTTCCCCTTAAAATCCATACCAGCCCTGAAGGGACTGGTATAGATTTTGGGGGGACCTCCAAGCCACCTTTTAAAAGAAATTTGGTGCAGGGTTTCCCTTAATATCCATACCAGACCTGAAGGGCCTGGTATAAATTTTGGGGGGACCCCCACGCAATTTTTTTTTTTTAAATTTTGGTGATGGGTTCCCCTTAATATTCATACCAGACCAAAGGGGCCTGGTAATGGACTGGGGGGGGAACCCATGCCTTTTTTTAATGATTTTTACTTTCAATATGTTTATTGATGTTTAACAGAGAAAGGAGAATATACAATAACATTCTGGTCTTTGGCCTACAAGGCCTGCTTTCACAGTTACAGAAATGAGAACATTAATAACAAGGTTATAACATTAGATTGCCGTAAAGATCATAGGTTGTATTTCAGACCAACAGATTCAGGTTAGGTGACTCCCTGGGACCATGATTACTGATCATTAGGATCCGAGTATGTGTCCCCCCTCTTCAGGGGGTTGTCTCATGGGTTCACCCCGTGAGCTTCCAGTGTCCCATGCTGGGAGATTCCCTTGGGACCAGTAGGGGGGATCTGCCCACTGAGCCCAGAAAGGCCTAGCCTACCACCCCATTGGGTTCACACTGTGGCAGAGCCTGACCCCTCCACAGCTCCGTGGCCCCCCCTTCCCAGGATTGTGACCGGCTGGCTGAGGAGTCAGCCTGGACCACTGCAAAATCAGACATCACGGAGAAAAGATCAAAGCTTTAAAGCTTGGTGCTTTAGTCTGCGTACAACCTTATCCGCTACCTAGAGGAGGGGAGCGATTTCCCCTTCTCATACATGGAGTAGGGTGGGAGCAGAGTGTCCCAGACAGAGAGAGTAGAAGGAGAGGGAGGAAGAAGGAGGGGTAGAGATCCAGGATCAACCATTCATCCATTCGTGATGCCCAGACAGAGGGAAATATTGCAATGTGCTGCCCAGGGTTCCCATATAGCTTCAAATTTTCCCACCTTGCCCAGCAGTTTTGCCACTATGTGTTCTTGCGCCATTATCCAGGATATTTTTTGCTTCACCATTCTGAAGGAGACAGTGGGAGTTTTCCATGCCCTCGTGAGCCTTTTTTTCGCTACCAGGATGTAAAACGTAAGCGTTTGCAGGTGTTTAGGAATTAAAGTGATTTTGCGGTTCAAAGGGGCAATGGAGGGATCTGGAGAGGTTGTGGTTCCTGTTATCTTCCTCAGAGTGTGAAATACCTTTTTCCAGTAGGACCTAACTCGGGCACATGTCCACCAAATGTGGAACATTGTGCCCTCCGGATCGCACCCCCTGAAACATAGGGGAGACGCCTCTGGGTAGATCATTTCCAGCCTAGAGGGGACGTAGTACCACCTGGTTAGAATTTTGAGGTTTGCTTCTATCAGGGAGATGTTAAGAATACCCTTATAGGATCGTTGGAAAGCCTGTGGCAACTCCGCTAGTTCCCAAGATATCCCCATGTCCATCTCCCAGGCCCGGGAGTATGGTAGATTGCTTTCCGTAGCAGCCAGGGAGGAGTAAATCGGTGAAATACCTCCCCTATGATCCATAATGTTAGAGCACCATCATTCGTAAGGGGTAATCTTAGGTGGATCCTTTTTATTAGTCCAAATAGAATTAAGGAAGTGGACAAATTGGGAGAACCTAAACATTTCCGAGTTGGGCATTTCCAATTCTGTTTTATAGTGCTGCAGGCTTAAGGGGCCCGACGGGGAAAGGAAGTGGCCTATGCGAAACAAGCCCTTGTTAGTCCACCAGCGAAATGCTTTGGTGTTCCTGCCCGGGGAAAACATTGGGTTGGGGAAAATATGGGCCAGGGGGCGCAAGGGAGAAGTTAGTGAGTGTTGTTTGTGGAGAGTGGTGCACAGTGCCACCGAGTGGGAGAGAGTGGGAGACATAATAGACGGTCTGGATTTGGTGTCACTCCACAGGAGGTAGTCTATGGTATTCAGTGGGACTGCAGTTATTTCCATTGAGAGCCAGTCTGGTTTAGGACCCCTAGAATATGCTATGGAAATTTGGGTGAGCTGAGCGGCTTGATAGTACCACCACAAGTTTGGAAGACCTACCCCCCTGTGTTTTTAGCCTCTAAAGGACCTCCTTTTTACACCTGTAACCCTTATTTCCCCAAACGAAGCGTAATATTTGTGATTGTAATTTTAGAAGTAATTTTTTTTACAGAGATCGGGAGAGATCTGAATAGGTAAAGCATGCGCGGGAGAAGAGTCATTTTGACCGCATTGATTCTGCCCAGCCAAGATAGACCACATTTCTCCAGGTCTGCACTACATCTACATGCCATGGGGGGTAGTTGGCTTGAAAAAGTTTGCTTATATAGTTTGTGAGTCTGACCCCCAAGTATGGAATATCCTCTGATGCCCAAGTGAATGTAAAATTGTTTTTCAACTGGGAGATCATTTCTGGGGGAACTGTAACATTCAGGGCTTTGGACTTAGATAAGTTAACCTTTAAACCTGAAATCCTTCCGAAGTTCCTGAGTACCTTGTAAATAGTAGGGGTGGATGTAAGGGGGAGGTGATGAAAAGGAGAAGGTCATCCGCAAAAAATGCACACTTGTGTTCCTGTTCTCCACAGGTAACCCCCTTGATGTCAGGATTGGCCCTAATCGCGATAGCCAGAGTTTCTATGGCCATCGCAAAGAGGAGGGGAGAACGTGGGCAACCTTATCTGGTTTCCCTGCCAATGGCAAAGGTTTTTGAATATCTTCCCAGTACCCACACTTGTGCATTAGGGGACGAGTAAAGCGAATGGATAATGTCTAGAAAATTTGGTCAGAATCTCCATCTCTCCAGCAACTCGTAAATGTATGGCCAGACTACCAAGTTGAATGCCTTAAGCAGGTCAATCGTGAGGATGAAGCCCTTCTGGGGAGGGCCCCATCCCATTGAGAGTTGAGCAAGGATATAATATCATCCACTCTCCTGATCTGGTCCGGTCCCTGTCTCCCAGGGATGAAGCCCACCTGATCTTTGTGTATGTATGTCGCTATGAAGCTTGCTAGTCTGTTAGCCAGTATTTTAGTCATTATTTTTATGTTGTTATTGATGAGCGAAATTGGGCGGTAGTTCCTGGTGTCGCTTGTGTCCTTCCATGGTTTGGGGATGACAGAGATATATGCAGTGTTAAGATCCCTGTCTAGGGGAGCTCCATCCCTGAGAGAGCTGAAGAATCGCATCAGGTAGGGTGACAGGCTGGAGCCAAACTTTTTATAATATCCTGTCGAGTGTCAGAAACCATGAACCAGACCGAGACAGAAGTACAGTAAAATCACACTTGTTTATTAATAAAAATGAAAAGGTAAATAGAGTAAGCGTAGTCAAAGCATAGCCAGAGTCCAGTAACCGGATCGGGTAGTCAGCCAAGCCAGAGTTCAGTAACCAGATCGTGTAATCAGCCAGGCCAGAAGTCAGGGATCCAAGTAGAGGAACAGCAAGCAGGATAAGGAGCCAGAAGGGATGTCAGCAAAGCCAGTCTTTAAACAGAAACGCAGGAGATGGTTTCTTGTGATGTGACCAAGGCGAAGGCAGAGATCAAGTGAGCTGGAGATCTTTAAGTAGGTGGGACTAATGAGCAGATCCACAACAGCTGGTTAACTGTGGAGAGAGATGAGAGCTGGCAATTAGCTGACAGCTGAGTGGCCAGCTCAGAGAAGGAAGGGCTGAGCCAGCCCTGACAGTACCCCCTCCTCAACGACCTCTCCCCCTTGGAGGACCACCGGCTTGAGGGGAAAATGTCTATGGAAATCGCGGATGCAGGCAGGAGCATGTACGTCCGAGGATGAGACCCAGGAGCGTTCCTCCGGACCGTTCCCCCTCCAAAGCACCAGGTACTGTACAGTCCCTGACAAAAGTCTTGTCGCTTGTGTACAAATTGACCTGAAGTGCCGCTAAAATATATTTCTAATTACAATTTTGTTACAAGAAATGGGTCATTTTAATCCCAACAGCTTTTGTAATAATGTTTCAGTGCAAAACGAAACTGACAAAAAGTATTCTAATATTCACAGCTTGGTAAAGCCCATTGAGTCAATTTTTGACAAGACATAAGTGTTGTCGCCTTCTTATATGAGCTGTGACTAATAATGGATCAATTAGGTCTCAGGTGTGTATAAAAAGAACACCAGTACACTAGACCTTCTTAACTGCAACTAGACCTCTGCAAACATGCCTAAGATTCATCCGGAGACTAAAGTGTTGATTATCAAGAGGCCGAAGACTAGATCCACTGCTGATGTGGCAGACACCTTCAGTGTATCTCAGCGTCAAGTTCAGAGGATAAAAAAAAGATTTGAAGAGACTGGAGACGTTTTGGACAAGGCCAGGTCAGTCCGACCCCGCAAGACAACTGCTCGAGAGAACCGTTTGTTGGCTCGAAAATCCAAGGCCAGCCCATTTTCCACTGCAGCAGAACTCCACGAGACCTGGTCACCTGAAGTCCCTGTGTCAACCAGAACAGTTTGTCAGATTCTGTCTCGAAATGGCCTCCATGGTCAAATCAGTGTCCATAAGCCAGCACTAAACAAAAGACAATTGAAAAACCGTGTGGCATTTGCCAAGGGTCACAGCCTGCTAAAAGGATGGACTCTGGAAAAGTGGCAGAAGGTGGATTTTTCAGATGAATCTTCTGTTGAATTACACCACAGTCGCCGCAAATATTGCAGGAGACCTACTGGAACCCGCATGGAGCCAAGATTTACCCAGAAAACAGTGAAGTTTGGTGGAGGCAAAATCATGGTCTGGGGTTACATCCTGTATGGGGGTGTGCGAGGGATCTGCAGGGTGGAAGGCAACATCAATAGTCTAAAATACCAAGAAATCTTAGCTACCTCTTATATTCCCAACCATAAAAAAGGCCAAATTTTGCAGCAGGATGGCGCTCCATCGCATACTTCCATCTCCACATCAAAGTTCCTTAAGGCAATGAAGATCAAGATGCTCCAGGATTGGCCAGCCCAGTCACCAGACATGAACATCATTGAGCATATGTGGTGAAGGATAAAAGATGAAGCATGGAAGGCGAAACCAAAGAATATTGATGAACTCTGGGAGGCATGCAAGACTGTTTTCTTTGCTATTCCTGATGACTTCATCAATAAATTGTATGAATCCTTGCCAAACCGCATGGATGCTGTCCTTCAAGCTCATGAAAGTCATACAAGATATTAAATTTGGATCTCACAGCACCACTACTTAATTTGCTGACATATTTTTGGATTTTCAGTAAAGTTGTTCAATTTCTGTATAGGCGACAAAACTTTTGTCTTGCCAAAATTTGACCTGTCTGTCTTGATTAAATGATAAATCTTTTTTCAGTGAAACTAATTTATTTCAGTGCATTAAACATCATTTGGGAGGGCTTTAGCTTTTCATATGAGCTATTTCTAACACCAATTGATTAATTAAAAGTCAGGTTAATAGCAGGAGTTTCTACAAAATAGAGAAGCGACAAGACTTTTGTCAGAGACTGTATGCACCCACGGAACCTAAGGGAGTCAACAATGGATTGTACCTCATACTCCTCATGGTTCTCAACCTGTATAGGGTGAGGACATGGCACTGAGGTGGTAAAGCAGTTTCAGACCAACGGTTCCAATAAGGAGACATGAAACACATTTGAGATGCGCATACTAGGGTCCAGCGCGTAAGCCACTGAGTTAATCCTGTGAAGGATATGGAAAGACCCAATAAACAGAGGTGCGAACTTCAGTGAGGGAACACGAAGTCGGAGGTTGTGAAATGACAGCCAGACCCTGTCCCCAACCTGGTAGGAAGGTGCAGGTAGGCATCTGCGGTCAGCATGGAGTCTGTACCTATCATTAGCATGACGCAAAGCCTTCTGGACTTGTCCCCAAGTGGAACGAAGACCACGGAGATGCTCCTCTAGCACAGGAATACTCTGCGGAACAAACGAGTCAGGCAACATGGAGGGTTTGGAAACCATAATTCACCATAAACGGAGACAATCGGGAAGCAGAATTGGGAATCGGGAAGGCACTATTGTGAGCAAACTCTGCCCATGGTAATAGGTCTAACCAGTAGTTGTGATGGTCAGAAATATAGCAAAGTAGGCATTGCTCCAAGGACTGTTTGGATCGTTCTGCAGCCCCATTAGACTGCCTAGGTGATGCGCAGAGGAGAAAGCAAGCTGAATTCCCAGCTGTGCACAAAAGGCTCGCCAGAACCGGGTCACAAACTGACTACCCCTGTCCGAGACAATCGCCTTGGGTAGCCCATGTAAGCGAAAGATCTCCCAAGCAAAACTGGAAGCCAGTTCTTTAGAAGTAGGCAACTTCTTAAGTGGAATACGACACATCTTTGAGAACCGGTCAACCACCATAAGGATAACTGTGTTGCCTTGGGAGTTGGGCAACTCCACAATGAAATCCATAGACAGGTTAGTCCAGGGCCTCTCTTTATTGGGTATGGGTTGTAGGAGGCCTACTGGAAGGTGTTGTGGAGTCTTACTCTGAGCACACACAGAACAGGCAGCTACGAAGGCAGCTACATCAGCACGTAGACTAGACCACCAAAATTGTTGGGAAATGGCTCAAACGAGTTGATTCTTACCTGGGTGGCCAGCTGCCTTGGAAGAATGGTAAGTCTGGAGCACAGCAGTACGGAGACACTCTGGGACAAAGCAGCGGTCAAAAGGTTTCTCAGGAGGAGCATCGACCTGAGCAGCAAGAATTTTGTCACCCAAGGAGAAGTAAAACTGGTGCGAACCGCTGCCAGAATATGATCAGGAGGAATCATAGGAAAAGGAAACGACTCCAGCTTGGAAGTGGAGGAAAATTGTCGTGACAAGGCGTCAGCCCTTACATTCTTAGTACCGGGTAAGAATGAGACAATGTAATTGAAACTTGACAAGAAAAGAGCCCATCGCGCCCTTCTGGGAGAGAGGCGTTTAGCCTCAGACAAGAATGTGAGATAATTATGGTCAATAAGAATGAGAACCGGCACAGTTGTACCTTCAAGGAAATGTCTCCATTCTTTCAGGGCTAAAATGATTGCCAACAGCTCTCTGTCACCAATCTCATAATTGCACTCGGCAGGTGACAATTTCTTGGAAAAGTAGCCACAAGGATGCATAGCACTCTCAGAGGTAGGATGCACCAACACCAGTCTCAAAAGCATCAACCTCAAGGATAAAAGGTAACGTAGGATCAGGATGTGCCAACACAGGAGCAGAAACAAAGGCAGCATTGACACTTTCCAAGGGCCTTAATGGACTCCAGAGACCAGCTCTGTGTGTTACCGTTCTTTCTGGTCATATCGGTCAGGGGCTTGACCAGAGACGAGAAGTTACCAATAAACTTCTGATAATAGTTGTCAAAACCCAGGAAACGCTGCAGAGGACATAACCCCATGGGTCGAGGCCACTGTAGGACTGCCGAAAGTTTCTCTGGGTCCATCAAAAAAACAGCAGGGGAAATGACATAGCCCAGGAATTTATCCTGTTCCCGATGGAACTCACACTTCCCCAGTTTACAATAGAGATTGTTTTCTCTTAATTTCTGAAGCACACAACAGACATCTGTATGGTGGCTCTCCAGGGACTTGGAAAATATGAGGATATCATCAAGATAAACCACCACACATAACTGCAACAAATCTTGGAGGACATCGTTAATAAATTCCTGGAAAATTGCCGAGGCGTTACAAAGGCCAAAAGGCATTATGAGATACTCATAATGGCCTGTTCTGGTATTAAACGCAGTTTTCCACTCGTCTCCCTCCTTAATCCTCACAAGATTGTAAGCCCCTCTCAGATCAAGCTTAGTGAAAACCTTTGCTCCCTTGAGGTGGTCAAATAACTCTATAATCAACGGGATCGGGAATAGGCATTCCTAATCGTGAAACGATTGAGACCCCTATAATCAATACAAGGTCACAGTTCACCGCTCCTCTTCTTCACAAAGAAGAAACCAGCACCAGCAGGAGACGAGGATTTGCGGATGAAACCCCGAGAAAGTGCGTCTGCAACATACTCCTCCATGGCTTTATCCTCCACGACCGACAAAGGGTAAACCCGGCCACGAGGGGGAGTGGCACCAGGTTGAAGGTCAATTGAGCAATCATACGGCCGGTGTGGGGGCAAACTACCGACTTGACATTTGTCAAAGACATCACTAAAATCACGGTACTCCTCTGGCAGGGAGGAGAGTGAAGAGGTACACAGGACCTTGGCTACCTTCTGGAAGAAAAAAGAGGATCCTGGATGGCCGCACACCATAGAAGGCATCTTTATTGATATGAAAACGTAAAATCCAAATGCAGTCACTTCATGTACAGGGAAAAGCAGGAAAAATAGCTAACACGTTTCACGCCCTATTGTGGCACTTATTCATAGCTAAAAAAGATCTAATAAAGATGCCTTCTATGGTGAGCAGCCGTCCAGGATCCTCTTTTTTCCTCAAGCTTGTGCAGAGCCAACACCTGTGAGTTCTATTAGGGTGGGTGTTTTGTTACAGATTTGGGAGATTGGAGCAGCAATCTTTTATTACCTTCCAGAAGCATGTTTCACTGCATTGTGGTGACTGAAACCAGGGGCTTATCCTTCTGGATAACTGGGGACGACACAACACCACCTAAGGTCTGTCCATGACAGGACCTCAAGGTTCGGGTGTTCCCAGGATGGGTAAGACAAGACTTCAAAAAGTGACCTGCCTGGCCACAATAAAGGCACAATCTCTCCCTCCTCCTAAAGGCTCTCTCATCTGCAGAGAGACGCGTGAAGCCCAAGTGCATGGGTTCATCTTCATTGACTGGAGGCAGGAGGCATGGGAGGTGAGGGAGGCACGGGTGGGACTGCAAATCCTTAAGGCAAACGTACTACCCCCCGGAAGGCGGGGCAGCCCAAAGCCAAAGCGCCTTCCGGGTTGGCCCACAGCCAAGCTACGCCCCTGTTTGATTGCATCAGATGACCACCATCCTCCGACGCATCTAGAGGACGCTAGGCATCATGGGAGTTGTAGGCATACTGCGGTGGTTAGTGCGCAGGCGCACAGGCCGCTTTTTGTCCGCTCCTGATTGGCAAAATTTTTTTGCCAATCAGGTGGGGGGCTTTAAATAAGCCAGCAATTTGTCCGTTGTTGCGGACTAACCGGGACGCTGTGTAAGCTGAAGTTACTGCACAG
This sequence comes from Aquarana catesbeiana, assembly GCF_042186555.1. Classification (NCBI taxonomy): domain Eukaryota; kingdom Metazoa; phylum Chordata; class Amphibia; order Anura; family Ranidae; genus Aquarana; species Aquarana catesbeiana. The sequence continues at coordinate 149,897,436 of NC_133332.1, read as the reverse complement.
GTAAATTTGCTTTTCAGGTGACCACATTAATGGTACATATGGGGATAACTGATCCCAATATTACCTACTATTATGGTGGTGGGGGAAAAGACCGCGCTAAGACTTCAATAATAAGTGAATCAAGTAGGTGAGAGGAAGCTGCTAACACTCAAACATACAAAGTTCCAGATAAATAATATAGTGACAGTGTAGCGCTATTAAAAAGTGTAAAATGAATCACAAGATAAAGACTCAGTAACAAATCTAATAAAACACAAATATAATTTAACAAAACTGGATGTGACCCAGTAAGTGAGTGTGAAAAAAGTCCAAAAAAGTGTTGAATGGTGTATCCCTCAAGTGAGGGTAATCCCAATCGTAGGAAACTGGTGTGAGGCTTATCTGTAGTCAATTTCAACGATACTCAAGAGGTAAATGGGTACTCTTACCAGCTATGATGGACCCCAAATGTCATACGACAGAGGGGTCGAACAGGCTTTGGATCCTATGCTGTATGGATCAGATGCTGCTCAGGTACTGGACACAGATAGATGGAATCGGTTCAAAATGATGTCCTCAGCTCCTGGTCCGTGGGATCTCCCGGTACTCTCCAGCCAGATAGCCGTCTCCAAAGCTGTTCCTGCATAGGCTCCAAGAAATGGTCACAAGGGAAGGAGAAGGACTCCAATGGTGCAGGTCAAACCAAATTGGTTTGACCTGCAAGGGAAGGAGAAGGACTCCAATGGTGCAGGTCAAACCAAATTGGTTTGACCTGCACCATTGGAGTCCTTCTCCTTCCCTTGTTTCCATATGACCATCTCTTGGAGCCTATGCAGGAACAGCTTTGGAGACGGCTATCTGGCTGATGAACCGATTCCATCTATCTGTGTCCAGTACCTGAGCAGCATCCGATCCATACAGCATAGGATCCCATTTACCTCTTGAATATCAATGAAATTGACAACAGACAAGCCTCACACCAGTTTCCTACGATTGGGATTACCCTCACTTGAGGGATGCACCATTTGACACTTTTTTGGACTTTTTTCACACTCACTTACTGGGTCACATCCAGTTTTGTTAAATTATATTTGTGTTTTATTAGATTCTTTTAGAGTCTTTATCTTGTGATTCATTTTTACAATTTTTAATAGCGCTACACTGTCACTATATTATTTACTTACTATTATGTTTGTTCACTGGAGGCTGTTTGTTTATGTCCATTAGGCTCATGCACTTTATCTGATGTGGATATGTTGTGCACTTACTCCAGTTTGTGTTTCAACCTGAAGCTATCACGCTGTTTTTGATTACCCTTTCATTGCGGTTTGGCTTCTCAATTTTCCTCTGCAGGTAGGATTCTTCAATTAAGCCCATTTAGGAACCTTTGCTGCACAACATGAACATCCTTTATCACTGATAATCTACATTTATTATCTTTCTAATTTTTATCTAGTACAGTCAGCCTACATATCAAGCAATTTGTTCAAATCGATCAATTACCATTGATTCCTTCAGCGTCACTGTCACTCATTAGTATACCTTGTACTTGGTAAGTATTTAGGACTGTTTTGTCCTCCTTTTTATTATATACAGCTGAGCTTTTTTAGCCTTATACGTCTGTATTTTTACAACCATTTCCAAGGTTCTTTTTATAAAGCCCCCTGCAGCCACACTACTAGGCGGAGAAGGACGACCCTCACGTTGGACATTGTCCATCTGGCCCCCTGGGGTTCTGTGGGTATGTTGTGACAATCTTTGATTGATGTTATCTCCATCTTGATTGGGATTATTTGGTCGGGGGAGACCGTACTAATCTCCTTCACAGTCGCTTGAGTAGCATGCATAATGTCGTTTAATTTTTTTATTTTATTATATTATACTAATTTAAGATTTTCTTTCTGTAGAACTACAACCTATCATATCCCCTGAGGAAGCCAATGTTTTGGCAAAACTAGTAGGGATAATTCGTTTATTGCCATCCATCGGTTGTATGCATCTGCCTATGCTCCATTTTGTACTTTATATCTTGTATGAGTTGTATTTTTAACTTTTTACAATAAATATAATTAATTTTATCATTTGTACTGTTGTTTTCCTGGCACCGTAATAATCCCATATTCCAAGCCCTCCACTTCAATTTAACACTCTTACTGGGATCAGGTGCCATATCTAATTAGAGACACACATGCCACCAACTCCCCCTTTCTCTATATCTCAACTTGGTTGAGAAACCCTCTGCATTGAACTGGATCTCCCCCAAATCGCTGGGGAAGCGGGGCGGAAGCAGACATACCTCTTATAGAGGTAATACTCAAGGCAGGTGCCTGCACAGAGACTGGCGCAGCAGCAGGGATGGCCTGCGACTCAGGTTATACCGGAGCAGCCACAGTGGGGGATTCCAGGTGAGCCGCATGACTCAGGAGCATTTGTAACGCCATGGCAAACTGATCCATGTGGTGATCTTGCTCATCCAATCTGGAAAAAATATTACCAACAAGTGGATTGACTGTATCTTCTGAATTCATGGTCTTCGCCTACTGTCAGAAACCATGAACCAGACCGAGACAGAAGTACAGTAAAATCATACTTGTTTATTAATAAAAATAAAAAGGTAGAGCAAGTATAGTCAAAGCATAGCCAGAGTCCAGTAACCGGATCGGGCAGTCAGCCAAGCCGGAGTTCAGTAACCAGATTGGGTAATCAGCCAGGCCAGAAGTCAGGGATCCAAGTAGAGGAACAGCAAGCAGGATAAGGAGCCAGAAGGGATGTCCGCAAAGCCAGTCTTTAAACAGGAAAGCAGGAGATGGTTTCTTGTGATGTGACCAGGGCGAAGGCAGAGATCAAGTGAGCTGGAGATCTTTAAGTAGGCAGGACTGATGAGCAGATCCACAACAGCTGGTTAACTGTGGAGAGAGATGAGAGCTGGAAATTAGCCGACAGCTGAGCGGCCAGCTCAGTGAAGGAAGGGCTGAGCCAGCCCTGACAGTCCGGCCCAGGAGAGGAGCCCAGTTTGAGGGATTTGATGGTGTCCAACACCTCTTCAGAGGTAAAAGGGTCTTCTGGAAGATCCCTGTGGCCTCGGGCTAAGGAGTGGATGGGGAGGGTGTCTAGGAAGACTTTCTTGAGTGCTGGAGAGAACAGAGGGTCGGACTTGTATACTTCATACTAAGAAAAAAGCAACCAACTCTCCTAGGAAAAGAAAAGGGGGCCGTGCCACATCCAATAAAACATAGACAGCAGAAAAGTGGGGTTCCCCTGAGTGGATTTTCCCAGCACTTGCACATAAATTGTAGATAGTAGTAGAGTATAGACTCATATAGAGAGTAAAAAAGTATTTTTATTTAATGAGGAAATTCACTTGCTAAAAACAATGTGGACATAATGAATAACAGAACAAGTTACATAATGAACATGATTCATAAAAATACAACAACAATGGTATACAGACAAAAATCTCTTTTCAAGCCCGACGCTTTTCGGGGTGCAAATATATCAGTCCTTCTTCAGGGGCAAAATTGAAAAGAGGGGTTCATCTAAATTAATAGGAAAACATATACATAATAAGTAAGTTGATTATTATCTAGAATTGTCAATAGAAATCTGTTTAGTGGTAAAATGATCAATTGATCACCTACCTGGGCCTGTTATCAATGGTTACTTTGAGGAAGAATTTTTTTATAAATAAAAAAACCACAAGAAAAAGCGAGGCATTCAGAGGGATGGTAGCCACGTATATAACTGTAAATACAGGTGCTGTTCCTTCAGTATAGTAAATTCAATTAGATGTTGATAGATCATAGATCTCCATAGGGAGACATAAGGTTTCACCTATCCCTGTCCCTCCTGGGCGCGTGCAGGCCAGAGCGATATACTGGGGCTAGAAAGGCAACCCTGTAAACAAGAATTAGATGGGTGTCAGATGTATAGGCGTATTAAATTATAAAAGTATTGGAACAAAAAAGGGGGCAGGCTGGTGTGAAAGACTGTCATATACATATTAGAATTTGTATGATCTAGTATGATTTGCCTATATTGTACAATGAAATTGTACTTATTATTGTAGTACAGTGTGTATAGGGAAATATACATAATATAGTATATATCGGCAAAATTTGTGTAACATAGTGTCATTTGCCTGTATTGTATAATAAAATTATAGTTTAGCACAGAGTATTTGTAGTACAATATGGATGGAGGAAAGAACAAAATATGAACACTGTATGCAGATAGTGTACAACTAGCATAGATTATATGTCATTTCATAGTGCAATAGTATTAACTAATTTCTACACACTGCCTCATAGGTCTAGAACTAGTGCTGTGGTGGAGTGTATAAGAGACTTAGATTGTAAGAGAGATTGTTATTTTGGGTCTCAACAAAAGAAGGGCAATAGGGCAGGTTGTATATTCCCATGTGAGAGGGGAGGAAAGCACAGTCATGTCCCGATTAGTTGTATCAAAAGTTATAGATCCAATACCTTAATTCAGAAGTATGCAGGTACACCTGACCCCACGTCCAAGCGTCTGGCAGATAGAGTGCCTTAGCTAGGACTGAGAGGGGCTGATACATGTAGCCGGCGGGCTCCAATCAGCTGGCGCTGACAATCGCGCTCAGCTGTGTGATGGAGCCCATCAGCTGGGAAGCCTTAATTACAGCCCCCTGAGAAGGGGATGCGCGGCGCCGCCCCTGCCCCGCATGCTCGAGCGCGATGACGGGGCGACGTCACGTACACCCATCCCACCGGCACGGACATGCCTCTGGCAATATGGAGGCAGGGGGCATGGATGTTGTATCACCCTGATAGCCTCCTGTAGCGCCGCCCAGGTAGAAGCCCTGGGCGGCTTTCCGTGCCGGGCAATCGCTCAGGCCAGACACACCCCGGGGGGGCAAAACGAGAGGCGGCCTAGGTAAAAAAGAGTGTGATTAGTCATAATAAACAAGCTGGTTGGCAGTATTTGAAAAATATGCCAATTTAGAAAAATTATTGGGTTATATGTACTGAATACTAAAAAAGTCAATAGGGAACAGCAAAACGAGAATCTAGATGTTCAATACAGTTGTATATTTGGCAATACTTATTATGATTGGTCAAAAAGGGGCAAAAAGTTGGTTTATAGTGTAAGAGAAGGGCTAGACAGAGGCATACATGGTCACAATGGGTAAACAGTAGATTGTCATGTTAAATGCATTAACCTTATTATTAGTCCAATACAGACAGGCAAAACAATCATTACATTCATGGATTACATCAGAAGATCTAGGTAAACATAATCATATGTAAGTACTCAATATACACACTATTCCCGAGATGTCCGCATAGGTTCACACATGACTCCCTGTGTTACATTACTTGATAATTCATATCTTGATGGCAACTTGGGGAGACACAAAAGTGTACACCAAGCAAACCCAGGGAAATATAGGGAGGGGAGGAAGTTATAAACTCCATACATCTTACCAGTTTTAAACACTAAATTAAATTAGCGGATGCAGATAGTACTAATGGGGGGTAAAACCTGGGGGATTTTTTAAATGGTTTATCTTATTGGGGTCATGTGTGTAACATACCCGACATCCTGGGAGTTTAAAGTGCATGTAGATGAAATGGCAAAGACAACGAATGTACCAAGCTACTGTATCGTGTGTAGATAAAAAGAAAGAGTAATCTATATAAAGTCAAGCAGAGGGAAAGGAAAAAACATCTTGCTCCCCTATTTGAAAGGAGGTATGGAGGGGGTAAATACATAGATTAATATCCCTACTTTATTTCTCCATTCCCCCAGAGTTGAACCCCTCAAGGAATGGCTTAAAACAAACGGCTTCATTTAGGCCTGGGGGCAAAGTGGCCTTTAATAGATAGATCCATTTTAGTTCTCTCTGGAGTAAAATTTTATTCCAGTCGCCCCCTCTGGGGCTGGGGTGTATCCGATCCAAGATTAAGAATTTGATCCTAGGGAATTTGCCCCCATGTACTAACAATACATGGCGACCCAGGGGGAGATCGGGGTCAGACATTTGCATGGATACAATGTGTCTATAAGCTCTTCTCCAGAATTCTAACTTTGTCTTCCCTATATAAAAGCAACCACAGTTGCACTGGAGTAGATAAACCACTCCAGTGGTTCTGCAGTTCGCAAAATGCTTGGGGTAGAATTTATTTCCATTGGGGAGGATAGGATTCTTTTGTGTCCACATGTATCCACAATACCGACAAGAGCCACATGCAAATGTCCCCTTGTATTTGCAATGTGTTCTTGTCGGCTTAAACTCGCTACTAACGATTTTATCACCAATGGATATTGCTCTTCTAAATGTAAAATAGGGTTTCTTTGGCACCAGGTGGCCCAAAGACGGGTCAAGGGCCAACAGGTGCCAGTATTTTTCAACTATTTTTCTAGTTTGGCGATGTTGCTGGTTATATGTTGTAATTATCCTTAGCTGATTTGGATCTTTTTGATGTTTAACCGTTTGAAAGAGCGTATCCCTGGGTTTATTCGTTACTTTTTTAAAAGCCTTTTTCAGAGATGTGCGTGTATATCCTCGTGTTAGTAGTCTGTCCCGTAGCTCAGCTGCTTCCTTCCTCCTGCCTTTCTAGCCCCAGTATATCGCTCTGGCCTGCACGCGCCCGGGAGGGACAGGGATAGGTGAAACCTTATGTCTCCCTATGGAGATCTATGATCTATCAACATCTAATTGAATTTACTATACTGAAGGCACAGCACCTGTATTTAAAGTTATATACGTGGCTACCATCCCTCTGAATGCCTTGCTTTTTCTTGTGGTTTTTTATTTATAAAAAAATTCTTCCTCAAAGTAACCATTGATAACAGGCCCAGGTAGGTGATCAATTGATCATTTTACCACTAAACAGATTTCTATTGACAATTCTAGATAATAATCAACTTACTTATTATGTATATGTTTTCCTATTAATTTAGATGAACCCCTCTTTTCAATTTTGCCCTTGAAGAAGGACTGATATATTTGCACCCCGAAACGCGTCGGGCTTGAAAAGAGATTTTTGCCTGTATGCCATTGTTGTTGTATTTTTATGAATCATGTTCATTATGTAACTTGTTCTGTTATTCATTATGTTCACATTGTTTTTAGCAAGTGAATTTCCTCATTAAATAAAAATACTTTTTTACTCTCTATATGAGTCTATACTCTACTACTATCTACAATTTATGTGCAAGTTAAAAAATCTACTCAGGGGAACCCCACTTTTCTGCGGACTTGTATAGTTCAGAGTAGAATTTCAAAAAGGAGTCCATTATTTTGGTTGTGTTTTGGGTCAGGTCTCCAGTAGGGGATCTAAGTTTTGGAAAGGCTAGTGTGCGACTTTTGGGGTCAGTTTAGCTGCCAATTTGGAGCCTATTCTGTCCTCTTGGGAGTAAAACTTGGCCCCGGTCCATCTGAGGTGTTTCTCAGCCGCCGCTGTGAGGGATAGATTAAGGTGGGCTCAAGCTGTATCAAGCTGTGCCAAGTAGGGTTCCGTTTTAGGGGCTTAGTTAGGGTTTGGTACTCCTCCGTGCATTTCAGCAGGTCTGCCCTGTGCTCCTTCTTAATCTTAGGGGAAAGCTGAATGAGCTTGCCTCTGAGTACTGTTTTGTGGGCAGCCCACAGCGTCGCTAGGGTCACCTCAGCATTGTCATTTTCAAGAAAGTATTCTTTCATGCATCGTTCTATCAACGTGCATTGTATCGGGTCACTCAGAAGGGCCTCGTTGAGATGCCACCTGAAAGGGCCTAGGGAGCCCACAGTTCTGTGTGTGGCTAGAGTCACAATGGAGTGGTCTGAGAGGGGGATGTCTTTGATTTTAGAGTCAGGGTCAGTGGGATCGTTTTAGATGTGTGAAAATGTGGTCTTTCCTGGCATATGAGTTGTGGGGCGCTGAGAAGTGAGTATAATCTTTCGCTCTGGGGTTGAGCTCTCTCCATATGTCTACAAGCCCCACCTCGTGAAGCAGGAGAGCTATTTTTGTGCTCTGTTTCGAGGGGCGCATAGGTCTGGTTGTCCCTCCGGCCATTTTGTCGCAGGAAAAATCAAATGCAACATTGGAATCCCCTCCCATGAATACCGTACCCTTGAAGTTTTTTTTGCAGGGTGTGTAGAAGCGAGTCAAAAAATGTTGCTTGGGCCTTGTTGGGGGCATAATACGATATGAATGTGTATGTTTCCCCATCTATGGTGCCCGATATTAAGAGGTATCGACCTTGGGGATCAGACGCTATCTCCGACTGGGAAAAGTTGATGTGTTTGGAGAAGCAGATGGCCACTCCCTTAGTTTTGTTATCTGCCGATGCAAGGAAAAATTGTGGGTAATGCTGGTGTAGAAAAGAGGGTCTGTAGGGGGCAGGAAAGTGTGTTTCTTGTAAGAAAAGGATGTCCGCATTCATGTCATCATATAGTTGGAACAGTTTCCATCATTTGACTAGGGAATTGAGGCCCTGTGTTGTGGGAGATCACTTTAAATGTGAGTGTTGGGGTTCTTATATCAGTCATGGATCAGAGGGGAGAATATCTTGTGTCTGATGTATCTCTTACCATCCCTCAGCAAAGATTCCGAAGATGGTGAGCCAGCTCCCGGCTCCTGTATTGGAGTATCTGGGGATTCCTGGAGATCCTGGAGGGGTGGAGAAGGGTAATAGAGAGGAAGTATGAGAGGGAAGTAAAGAAGAGAGAGAAGATTAAGCAGATGCTTTCAAACATGTTATAACGGCAAAAGGAGCATTGAAATGTGGGGCCCCCGGGGGGCCCCACCTCTGGGTTAGGCGTGGACCTGCCACAACCTGAGATGTCTGGAGTGTCCTGAATCAGGGTCTCCGAATCGTCACTGAGAGGCAATTTATATGCCCTCTGAGACTAGTGGAGGTGCACTTGGCCCACCACGGCCCGCCCGCTTGTGGTAAACATTGATTACATTGAATGAACAGAGCGCCCTCAGAAACAATCAAAGGAGGAGCAGAAGGCTACGGTGGGCTTTCATTGGGCCGTGGTGGAGCAGAGCTCTAGAGGGTCGCAACCATCTTAAGAGCCTCCGCACATGCGCCTCTGTTTTTTAATGATTTTTAACTGTATTGCCAGGATCTGACAATTCATTACAATTCATTACATTACATTACTTTTTTTCCTTTAGAAATGTAATTTTGCTGTGGTATTGTTCTAAACACGGGACAAGTGCGCTAATTTACAGGCATACTAAGGACACCGCCTAGGCAAGATATTTAAAGGAATATTTCATTTTATAACAGAGTGGTAAAATCAGATCAGTATTCACCTCCTATCCCCTGTGTGACTTTTCTGGACCCTAAAAACCAGGGGTCTTTTGAATGGCCTCTTGTGCATACAATGTTCTAGCATGATGAAAGGCAAATGTTTTTCTCATCCCCAAAAGGGCTATGATATATCCATTAGAGATTACTACACCTGTCAATCTACCTATGTTATCTATATCATTAAATGTCCATGTGGTCTCCTCTATGTGGGGGAAACCACACAGAAAGTGAAGGATCGCATTGCGAGATGTAAGTACTCCATCAGGGACAAACTAGAAAATCTGCCTTTATCGGGACATTTTAAAGTACACAGAAAGGATGAGAAATCTGCCTAGAGGGTCTCGTTCAACTTGGTGTAGTTGGAATGCTACGAAGGAGCGTATTGCTATCAATACACCTCTTGCTTTGTTATCTGAGTTGGCAAAGAAGCAGTGTGGGTATTGTTTATGGGTAAGGCCGGAGCTTTGTTTTTGGTAAAATGTGTCTCTTGGACACACAGAATATCGGCCTTTTGGGATATGGCTTCCTTCCAGAGAAGTGATCGCTTAAAGGGGTGGTTAAGACCCTTGGCATTAATGGTAGTAATTGACAACATTCTGCAGGTGAGATGTGCAAAGTGCGCGTTTTGGTACGGAAGGGGATCGACACCGTTTGTTTTATCACACCAGGGATTGGTCCTTGGTTAAAGGACTGATAGTAGCAAGAGAGGATGTTAACAATGCAATAGGACACCAGATAAACCAGAAAATGCAATCAAATTAGTGACTTGAGAAGATATGACAGATAAAGCTAGGTCCGTTTCTAGGAAATATGTGACAACAAATCACAATAAACAAGTAATAAGAGAGAAAAGAGAAACAAAAGTCAACGTGTAGATACGTATGTGCTTAGCACACTAGAAGTATCGGGGAGTGATCAGATCAGCTCTAGAGAGCCCCTGTGCCCCCTCAAAAGGCACAGAGTAATTCTGATGGTATTAGCCAGAAAAATATTAGAGTTCCCGGGGTGGAAGGCCCTTGTACGTCTCATCAGGTTCTGTCTTGCTGCGACCAGGGATCCGGGACCTTGGTAGATTGTTTGGATTAAGGAATGCTAGGAGGGATATGGGGAATGAGACCCCAATTATGCAGTTGTTTCAGGCCATCTTTGGGTGCCAGAATTGGGACCAGTTGGTTTTGGAAGGTAACTAGAAGCTTTGTAAGGAAGCCCCAGCAATATGGAACCTGTTTGTCTTGCAGGACTGAAGTGACAGGAGCTGTTTACGTGCCTGGACTGTGGCAGTTGAAATGTCGCCGAATATGGAAATTGCAGCATATGGGGTTGGTAATGTGCGCATGGATCTCGTAGCTCGTAACAGTCTTTCTTTAGTGTGAAAGAAATGAATCCAAGCCAAGGTGTCCCTATGGACAGCATCCGGAAGATGTTTTGGTTTCTGTATTCTATGCGCTCGGTCGATGATCACGTCGTGAGTGGACAGGTTGGGTACTAGCATGCGGAAGAGTTGTTGGATATAGGACACTAGTTCTCCTGGTTTAATCAACTCTGGTATCCCCCTGAACTTTAAGTTATTCCACCTAGAGCTTTATTCTAGGTCTGCGATTTTAAGCTGCATTTGGTGAATTGCAGCTGCCTGAGCATCCTGTGTATCTATAGCTGCATTATGTGCCTGAGCCACTGTGTGCAGTTGTTGTTCAATGGTGTCAGTGCGGTCCTCTAGCTTTTCTACTCTGCTCTGGATGTGATTTAGAGATATTTTTAAATCTCTTTGCAGGTCAGCTTGTAATGAAAGAAGCATAGACTTCAGGGTGCTCTCTGAGGCTGGAGTATTATCTGACGCTGGGAAGGCAGCTAGGGAGTTAGTGGCACTGTCTCCTGTGTATGCAGCATCAGCCCAATGCTGCTTGTTTAGAGCAGGTGATTTAGCAGGTGAGCCTGCCGGGGATTCAGCGGCTCTCTTACCGCTGTCCTGGGGTTGAGGAGAGGCAGTGGGGTCCAGCTGTTCGTGTTCCTCCATGTCCCACAGATTGTCCGGCGCTGTGTGAGACTGTGCAGGTGAGGGTGAAGCCAAACGGCTTTCCCGCTTGGCGCCATCTTGTGGAGAGGAGAGAGCCAGCTTCATGAAGTACTCGTGCAAAGGGCTTGATCTCTGGTTATTAGTATTCTTTTTCTTCTTGGTCATATCCCGGAGTGTCCCAGAAGCAGTGGCCTCTGAACCGGAGGTGAAGGCAGCTAATAATGGCTCTGTAATCGCTGTTGTGCCCCGTTCTGAGGGAGAGCAGAGAATCTAGGCGGCCATCATCTGCAGCGGCCAAACCACGCCCCTTTTGAGATATTTTGTAGATAAGGGCCATACAGTCTCCCAACTTAGATTCATGGTGATTGACGGGGTTCTAAAAAATACACGGGGTGTTAACAGAGAATTAGAGCTTAAGAAGAAAGAAGTCCATTCGATACATCGGCTTGATACCCTTCAACCTAAGGGGTTAAATTCAGATTTTTATCTGTATTTATTTCTTTAATTTTTTTTTCGGTTATTGTATATAGTTTTTATTACTTTGTTCTTATTTATTTATTATTCTTATTTTTTCCTTGTTTTACCTTATGTTATTTTTTTGGTCATAAATCATGTGTGTAATTTTTGATCGATTGCACTTTATCACATATGTTCATGTGTGTGCATCTTTAGGCACGCACATTCACATACAGTCAGGTCCATAAATATTGGGACATCGACACAATTCTAATCTTTTTGGCTCTATACACCACCACAATGGATTTGAAATGAAACGAACAAGATGTGCTTTAACTGCAGATATTCAGCTTTAATTTGAGGGTTATTACATCCAAATCAGGTGAACGGTGTAGGAATTACAACAGTTTGTATATGTGCCTCCCACTTTTTAAGGGACCAAAAGTAATGGGACAGATTAACAATCATCCATCAAACTTTCACTTTTTAATACTTGGTTGTAAATCCTTTGTGCAGCAATCCCTTTTTGTTGTTTCCTATAATATAAGCCTTTGGGAGGGCTTGATTGCTTGCACTTGTTACTTTGACCGACGTGCACCTCACCCTTTTATATATGTGTGTGTATGTATGTATGCACAGTGTAGGCACAGTGGCCTCCATAATCCTTAAATGGAAGACGTTTGGGATGACCAGAACCCTTCCTAGAGCTGGCCGTCTGGCCAAACTGAGCTATCAGGGGAGAAGAGCCTTGGTGAGAGAGGTAAAGAAGAACCCAAAGATCACTGTGGCTGAGCTCCAGAGATGCAGTCAGGAGATGGGAGAAAGTTGTAGCAAGTCAACCATCACTGCAGCCCTCCACCAGTCGGGGCTTTATGGCAGAGTGGCCCGATGGAAGCCTCTCCTCAGTGCAAGACACATGAAAGCCTGCATGGAGTTTGCTAAAAAAACACCTGAAGGACTCCAAGATGGTGAGAAATAAGATTCTTTGGTCTGATAAGACCAAGATAGAACTTTTTGGCCTTAATTCTAAGCGGTATGTGTGGAGAAAACCAGGCACTGCTCATCACCTGTCCAATACAGTCCCAACAGTGAAGCATGGTGGTGGCAGCATCATGCTGTGGGGGTGTTTTTCAGCTGCAGGGACAGGACGACTGGTTGCAAATGAGGGAAAGATGAATGCGGCCAAGTACATGGATATCCTGGACAAAAATCTCCAGAGTGCTCAGGACCTCAGACTGGGCCGAAGGTTTACCTTCCAACAAGACAATGACCCTAAGCACACAGCTAAAATAACGAAGGAGTGGCTTCACAACAACTCCGTGACTGTTCTTGAATGACCTACCCCTGACTTAAACCCATTTGAGCATCTCTGGAGAGACCTAAAAATGGCTGTCCACCAACGTTTACCATCCAACCTGACAGAACTAGAGAGGATCTGCAAGGAGGAATGGCAGAGGATCCCCAAATCCAGGTGTGAAAAACTTGTTGCATCTTTCCCAAAAAGACTCATGGCTGTATTAGATCAAAAGGGCGCTTCTACTAAATACTGAGCAAAAGGTCTGAATACTTAGGACCATGTGATATTTCAGTTTTTCTTTTTTAATAAATCTGCAAAAATGTCAATAATTCTGTGTTTTTCTGTCAATATGGGGTTCTGTGTGTGCATTAATGAGGAAAAAAAATGAACTTAAATGATTTTAGCAAATGGCTGCAATATAACAAAGAGTGAAAAATTTAAGGGGGTCTGAATACTTTCCGTCCCCACTGTATATATATATTTTAATACACTGCCTGCAATCTAACTCAAGCTATCGCTCTGTCAACGCCAACAACACTACACACGGCCACCGTGTAAGCAGCCGCATATAGTGTGGGGTATGGACTTAGTCCCCCTGAGCCATGATTGGCCAAAGGCACCCTGCCTTTGGCCAATTATGACTCTCTCAGCAGAGAGTGCTGTGATTGGCCAAAGCATACAGGTCAGGTGCATGCTTTGGCCAATCATCATACAGCAATGCACTGTGATCTCTGTAGTAATCCGCTGCACTCAAATTTCTTGTGTTCGACCCGAACATCGACCTCTTTCCTACTCCTGATGAGGAAAAGTTGGCTGAGCATATGATCTGCAGCCAGGTGTATAGTCCTCCACTGTTAGTCCTGACATGTAGATAGTCAGGCAGAAACTTGGTAGCATGCAGTTTCTATGGACTCAACCACTTTAGGAGCACTTCTCCAATTCCTACCAGAGTATTACACTTTAAGTGCAGTGGCCCTACCTCTCCAGCCACCCATCAGTGGTATCAGCCCTGGGACTTCTCCAGCCACATGCCTGTGGTGCCAGCCCATAGATCCCTCCAGCGTTTAGCCTGTCTAACACACTTACACCAATCTTCACTGTGAAAGATGCTTTCACAGAGGCCAAGTACAAGGAGCTGTGTATGTTCTGCATTCTTTACTAATAGTGGTCACTCTCTAGCAACAGTGGCTATAATGCCTTATAGAGGCTGTTCTGTACTGCCACCTAGTGTCCTTATTGAGTCACAGAAGTAGTGCGCTTATGAGCTCCTGTTTGTGTAACTGCATAATTGCTTTAACATTGTTCTGTACTGTATGTACACCTTTTTGCCATTCTGTTTGCATTGTTAATCCTGCTCTACACTGGTTTAGTAAACTTCAGGTTAAAGGTACCATCTATCTGATCATTCACCTGTTTCTCTACTGATTGCAGTTACAATTTGAATAAGTCAATAGCACATAAAATGTGTAAAGCCTCATACACACGATCTGATTTTCATCAGGGAATTGTGTGATGACAGACTGTTTGCCTAAAATCCGACCATTAGTACGCTCCATCAGACGATTGTTGTCCAACTTTCCGCCAACAAATGTTGGATGGCAGGCTAGTAAATTTTTGGTGGACAACGGTCTGTTGTCGGATTTTCCTATCGTCTGTACACAAGTCCTTCACACAAAAGTTGAAAGTACAAACACGCATGCTCAGAATCAATGCTCATCAAACACGACATTAGCAGAAGGTGCCCAAAGGGTGGCGCTCAAGAGCTGAAATTCCTTGTAGTATGTCACTATGTTTGTGTTTGTTGGCTGACAATTGTGTACCGTTTGTATGCAAGACAAGTTCCTGGCACATGTCCTTCTGACAAAAGTCTGACGCTTTGTTGGCCAACAATCTGATCGTGTGTACCAGGCTTAAAAGTCTTCAAAACAATCTGAAGCTAGCCAACTCAGTCAGTTCCTTAAAAACAGACAGATGAAATGCTTATGGACACTTATGTTGCCAGCTATAGCAGGAAGCACTGATCATTTGGGTAAAACCCAACAGGCTGGTTGTATGCAAGTCAAACAATAGATCAATTTGTGTACAACCAGCTTGCATCTGTACAGAGAACTGGGTAGAGAGCTGGAGGAAGAGTTTACAGGAGCCTGACATTGCACGTACAATCGACTGATCACAGGTGAAATGCTTTGCAGGTTCCTTTGAAAAGAAATAATAAAAGCACTTTTTTTTCTTGCAAAAAGATGTGCATACATTATTTTATTTTTAAGGTGAACTTCACCTTTTAACATTGTTTATACCTCTTGTATAAAACACTTAAAGTTCACCTTTTGAAATATGTTACACCCATATTTAGGGTGTAACATGTAACATGCTCCTAGTGACCCACTTCCTGCTGCCAGCAATCCCCGCTTTGTGACAGCAGCTAGGGAATCTTCTTCTTGCACTCACTGTCACAGTTTGAAAACAACACGGCCATGTGGACCGCCACCTACATGGCCTCGTCATTCATTTACAGTTTCTTGTGAAAGAATTAGACTACAAGTACCATTGTCTTTGATAACGCCCTGTAGTTTGGCGAAACATGTTGACGTATTTCTGGTGGCACTGACGTCATTTCCTGCTCCTTGGAACGTACTTCATGGTTTCTGGAACGTACGCTGTGAGCAGCGTCCGGATCCATCTCTAATCCCTTTAAATGCCTGTTTTTATCAACTATTTTGTAAGTACCCATTTGTATATAGAATAAATCCCTTTTCAAACGGTACTTTTCACGTTTAGTTCCATTTTTTTCTCCTTTTTTGGTGCCTGGTGATTCTGCTGAGAAATTCCAACAAGAAATCCTTTGATTTGATGTGCACAACACCACTCCTGAGCTCCTTTGGATACCATCACATAAGCCTGAAGTGACCCCCAGACTGCAAAGCTGGGGGTCATCACCATTTGGTGAGTGGGGACACATGTGGGGGTGGCGTTTCTGCACCTGAAAAGTCCTGGAGCGTCTGTGGTCCATTGCGCTTCAAAAGTTTTTTTTGCCATTGTGGATGAGAACATTCAGCACATTTATTTGGACTTTATTTATATATGTTTTTTGCTTTGTATATTCACATTTGCACTTATTTAGCGCCACATTTCCATAATTTTAAATTTCTAGTGAGTAGCACTTTGTGTGTTGCAGCTGCTTTAGTTTTCTTTTTCATTGTTTTTTCACCATTCAGCGCGAGTTTAAATTTTATATCATTCACTACAAGTACCATCAGCCATAGCTGCTGACGGCTTGCAGTTCTCAATGAAGTGAGAGGGAGCTGGTGAGCACGATCATAGTCCATTAATTCTTCTTGTCATTCAGTAACTTTCTGTCTGTATTGGAGGTACAGGCAGACAGCTTACTGAGTGTCTACAGGATGCAATTTGTGGATCCTGTAGACACTCAGCTTACTGAGTGTCTACAGGATCCACACATTGCATCCTCTATCTGCTGATCGCAAGTGCCATGCTTTAATGGCTGCAATGTAAAAAAATAATACATGCACATTGTTTTTACCTGCAAAAAGAGATGCATTTATTATTCTTATTATTAATTTTTTTTTTTTACAAAAGGTAAACTTAGCTTTTCAAATAACAGCAAATTACACCCAAAAACACTTTGGGTTAAAAGTGACCTTAAAAATGGTCGCCGATTGTCATCAACGCACTTTGGAATTTGAGATATTTGATTGAACTTGAACTTGGAAATTTTGGCTAAATTTAAGTTTTGTCCCACATTTAAATCTTAGTGCTACCTTTGGAGAAAAGGAAGATTTTCTCTCTTTTTCATTTTGGAGAAAATGAGATCACATTATATACTGTAGGGATTTTTGCCCTCCTCTGGATCAACTGCAGATTTAGGGCCATGAGTATGCCAGATTCTTTATTTATTTATTTTTTTAGTTGAACCTAATGGACATATACCACCCTGCACTAAAATCTTAAAGAGTATTATAAATCCTGCCCAGCTCACCTCTGTGAATTACAGAATGCTTCCCCTATATGTTATGAAGACAAGGAGAGATGGAGTTGGTCTGTATTACTAACACACTTCCTGTACTAGGGTGACAATACTGATTCTTCATAGATACAGTACAGTGAGTGAGCATTGTTACCCTAGGACAAGAAGTATGTGAATAGCAAATTTGCCAGGTGAAAATAAAGGAAAAAATCCTGCAAAAAAGAAAATATGAGTACTACATTTAAGCATGAGTATATATGAGGAAAATATTTGCAGTGTTCCAGCATTTATCAGTGGATAAAAATCAAATATAAACTCGCTTTTCTATCCCATACTGAAGTGTAATTGTATTTCAATGATCATATTTTATTTTAATTAAGGAAAACCTGTGACCTGAGCTTATCCCAAATCTATAATTACACCATAATAAATTAATGATTACTTTGATCAAGTTGATTGGTAAATCATTAGCTAATTTAAATGTAATTGTGATTACATTGCTACCATATGTTACCAATAACTTTAATGAGGTTTTGCGGTTAAAAACAATGCAATGAATAATTAAACATTACAAAGGAGAAGATCTCTAAATCATTAATAATTAAACCATTTACTGTGAAATGTGAATTCCTATTTCATTGTAATGTATGATATTGGGTTTTCATATATACATAACACATAAAGGCTTGCGAAATAGATCTTTTATTGCTATATACAAGCTATAAAGTCAACATCATTTCATGGATTTCATAGTCTCCAGAGTAAACATCCACTTTTTTATACCATATACAATTACTTTAACTGAGAGCTTCAGGAAAAACACAAAATGCACAGCCAAAAGCGTATATAAGTGCTTACTTCTGTGTTTTGTTTTTTAGAAGCACTTCTATGGCAACATTCAGTGGTTGATTTCCTAAAGTCAAATAAACTGCTCACTTTGCAACAGAAATTTCCTTTAGCTTCGTCAATGAGGTGAAGTTTTGCTGCGTCCCTCATCCAATCATGTGCAAGCAAAATACTGTTTGTTTTCTTTTTTTAAATTTTCCTTGCACATGATTGGGTATTCTTTACAAAATGTATTTTTGCCACATTCACTAAGCTAAGTGAAAATTCCCTTGCAAAGTGAACTCTCACAGGCATTTTTTTATACACATTTTAAAATCAGCATTTTTTGCTTGAAAATTACCCAGAACCCCCAAACATTATACATTTTCTGAAAGCAGAGGCTCCAGAGAATAAAAAGGGAGCAGTTCCTTTTTTTATGCTGAACAATTTTTGTTCATATGATACCCATTTTTTTGTAAAATATAAAAGACAGGGTTGCCTTGAGTAAATAGATACCAAACATGTCAATACTTGAAATTCCATGCACCCATCAAATGATGACACACGATGATACCTAAAATCTTTCATAAGTGATATTTAAAAGCCTTTACATGGTATCAGTTTAGAGTTAACCATAAATAATGGCCCTAGAATTATTGCTCTCATTCCAACATGCATGGCAATATCTGATTTGTGTGGTGCAATCAGTTTAAGTATGCATGCTAGACTTACATACAAGTTTGCGTTTGCATTTACATATGCAGGGGGATATGCATGAGTTTGCATTTAAAGTACCTTTAATAAGTACAATGCAATCTATGTGTAGACTATATCAAATATATATATATATATATATATATATATATATATATATATATATATATATATATATATATATACAGAAACTTTATGCATAATCTGTGCTAATTTAAAACTAATATGCAACTCAATCCAAAATTAAAATGACATGTACAATTGTTAACATGCATCAATAATGTGCAAATGGATCCATCTCAAATAGATGACATACATAATCTATACCGTGTATTAAAAACTCTAAATAAAGTGTTCACACAAAAATTTGATGACGTCACTAAGCTTAATGATGTCATTGTACATGACCATAAGTAAAGTTCTGCTGTATGTGAGATGGTGCTGATATTATCCCATAAGGGGGCAATGTACTTTTAAAGTGGCAAATCAAATTCAGTGCACAGGAGATTCGTGCACTGTATTTGTGAGTACAATTCCTTTGGATTTTAGTGTTTATGGCTAAAAAGTGGATGCTTTTTAACCACTTCGATACCGGACACTTTTACCCCTTTCCTGCCCAGGCCAATTTTCAGCTTTCAGCACTGTCAAACTTTGAATGGCACACTCATGCAACACTGTACTCATATGACATTTTTATCAATCTTTTCACACAAATAGAGCTTTCTTTTGGTGTTATTTAATCACCACTGGTTTTGCAATTTTTTGCTAAATAAACGAAAAAAGACTGAAAATTAAAAAAAAAAAAAAGTTTTTTGTTGTTCCTGTTACAACATTTTGCAAATAAATAATATTTCTTATAAATTTAGGCCAAAATATATTCTGCTACAGTTCTTTGATGAAAATAATCCAAATCAGTGTATATTATTTCGTTTGTAGGAAAGTTATAGAGTCCACAATCTATGGTATATACTGTATATCTAAAAATTGATCAACCATTTCTTCATTTCATATCTCCCAAATGGCCCCTTTTTGGAAAACAGACACTCCATGGCATTTATTAAGAGGCATGGTGAGTTTCTTGAAGTTTTAATTTTTTATACCATTTTTTGGAAAATTAAAACATGTTTTTTTTTTCACATTTTTTTTACATACTTTCACCAGTGCAGTAGAGTGTCATGTTATAACTAGTGTGGCCGTGATTAGGCCACACTAAAAAACATTTTTTTTTTTTATTTTTTTACATTTTTTTTTTTTTTTATTACATTTATTTTCTTTTTCTGACAATTTTTTTTATATTAAGTGAACAGAGCAATACAGTGGTACCATAGTACTACTCTGAGGAAGTGATAAGGATTTTTTTTTTTTTTTTTTTTTACACACTATGATTGCTTATAACTGTGAATTTTACTGTTATAAGCAACCATTTTTTCTGAATGAAAACTATTCATTCAGTGTTTACTATTGTGATTAGCTGTGATTGGCCACAGCTAATCACATGGTACAGATGGGCTGTGATTGGCCTTGTCTGTACCATGTGATCACTGTGACCAATCATAGAGCTCACCACAATAGTACACATGAATGGCATGAAACAAAGCCATTCATTTTGTATAATTGTCATATGATCTACTGTGATTGGCCACAGCAATCACATGGTACTGGCAGCAGACCAGTAGAGTGATCTGTCATCGGCTGTGTCCAGTGGTCATATTTTATCTCCTCCCAGGATAATAGGGCTCCCGCCTAGCCATTGTGTTACAATAGGCCGGGTGGGAAGGGCTAAAAATATACTGCACTATGATGGCTTTTTGTTTCTTCAATTGAACAAAGGTGCTGACAGGTGTATCCTGGAGGTCCATCTGGTGGGGAAGGTCCTGTTATTAGATCTGGGGAAGCCTGAGGAGTTGTCCACCCATCTTAACCACTTGAGGCCCGGGCCATAGCCGAATGACGGCTACAGCGTGGACCTCAATCTCCGGGAGGACGTCATATGACGTCCTCCCCTATGCACGCGCACCGCGCGCACCCTGCAGGGCGCGCGGTGTGCGCGCTGTGATCACCGAGTCACGGAGACTCGGGTGATCACAGATCCGAGTAAGGGGCCGGTCCCGGCCCCTTACCATGTGATCAGCTGTCAGCCAATGACAGCTGGTCACATGATGTAAACAAAAGCTCGGTGATCGGTTTCGTTTTCTCCTCACGCTGATAGCGTGAGGAGGAAAAAAAAGCCGATCACCGGCTCATGTCAAAGGGACATCGGTCCCGAAGAGGAAGGAGGCACAGATGCCTCATCTGTGCCTCCAAGTGCCATCTGCCAGTGCCCACAGTGCCCACAAGTGCCACCTATTAAAGCCCACAAGTGCCACCTATTAAAGCCCACAAGTGCCACCTATCAATGCCCACAAGTGCCACCTATCAATGCCCACAAGTGCCACCTATTAGTGCCACCTAGCAGTGCTGCCATCAGTCAGTGCCCAATCAGTGCCCAACACTGCCACCCATCAGTGCCCATAACCGCCACCCATCAGTGCCCATCACTGCCACCTATCGGTGCCCATCAGTGCCGCCTCATCGGCGTACATAAACGAAGGAGAAAAATTAACTGTTTGCAAAAATTGATAACAAAATATAAAAAAAATATAATTTTTAAAAAAAAATTCTGTCTTTTTAATTTTTTTTTAACAAAAAATAAAAACCATAGAGGTGATCAAATACCAACAAAAGAAAGCTCTATTTGTGGGAAAAAAATGATAAAAATTTAATTTGGGTACCGTGTTGTATGACCGCGCAATTGTCATTCAAAGTGCGACAGCACTAAAAGCTGAAAATTGGTCTGGACAGGAGGGGGGTTTAAGTGCCCAGTAAGCAAGTGGTTAATGAGCAAGGCACAGTTATATATAATATTTATAGTTATAATATTTTGAGGTGAGAAGGTGGCGTGACTGGAGACGGAGTACACTGTAGTGGAAAATATAGAAATTTGCACAGGACACAGAAGTTTTTGTGTGAACACTTTTTAAAATTTGTTGATGCACGTTATTAATTATGCGTGTCCTTTATTGAGGATGGACTCTCTTGTAAATTATTGATGCATGTTAACAATTATGCATATCATTTTATTTTGGATTGAGTTGCATATTATTTTTGATCTAGCACAGATTTTGCCGAACGTTTTGGGTTTGATATAGTCTACACATAGATTGCTCTGCACTTGTTAAAGGTACTTTATTTGGTGAATGTGGGAACGCATGTCAGTGCTAACAACAACCAAAGATTAACTTGTTTTTGTGATTGAAGCAGAGGTGTGGTAGCGCAGGGAAAAAACGTATAGTTTTGGAAATTGGTTTGAACTTGTGTGTATGCACAGGGGAAATGGTGGGGTTGCTTTTAAATGTTTTTAAATAGTTATATATTTTATTAAACTGTAATTTTCTACACTTTTTTCATTTAACTTTATTGCTATCACAGAGGGGCTAACAAGCTCCTCTATGATAGCACTGGGCAGGTGATAGGTCCTCTTTATGGAGATATCAGGGGACTATTAGACTCTCAATATATCCCCTGCCCTCCAATGCAGCTAATCAAGTACTGATTGTGTTTGATTAGCTGTTTCCCCGGCTGTAGCAGCATGAACATGACAGCTGTGAAACTGGAAGTAAAGAAATTATTTTAGCTTCCAGGTTCATTAGTCACAGAGGAGATCAGGAAAAATATTTGTAAATGTGGTACAGCGCTGCGCTAAAAACAAACTGGGGGAGCAGCCAACACACCCGTAGACTCAAGGGCAGAAATAACAACGAAAAAATACAAAGTGTGGCGCTAATGGTAGCAATATATGAAACTAAACATTAGGTAATATCACACAATAAAAATGTGAAACAAAATTGACACGTGAGCACAAGTGACAGTGACTAATGAACAGAGATAATAAATAAATATATGTGTTCAATACAAATATTGGATATGATCTAAAACAATAAAGGAAATATGTGATAACAGTGCATGAACAGTTATCTAATGTAAAGTCCAAAACACCAAAAAAATTTGTGACAACAGTGCATGAACAATTTTAGGCAGGTGTTTTCTTATATGTGTAGAAGAGCTTTCAATCCAGTAGCCTGGTAGGTACGTGGACCATAGAAGACCCGAGGTGCACGGAAGTTTGGAAACAGTGCCAGGACCATCACCAGAAGCTATGGAGGCTTACCGGAAGGTATGGCCTGAAATGGCATATGCCATACAGGTCAAAAAGGCTTAGTGACCAACAGGTCTAGACGTATTATCCGGTCAGAAGTTATCGTCACACAAACCATGGGGAGGAAGAATCAGTCAACACAACTTCCACATTGATAGATATACCACCGTAGACCATGCGAAAGATTCGTATTACATGTGAGGAATAAAAACACTCACATAGTGTAATAACGTAAAACTTGGATTTATTTAAAAAGTAACAATAAAAAAACAGACTCACATTTTTTGCAGATAAAATTAGCGTATCAATCGTGTAGCGGTAGTTGTGAGGGATCAACCCGACATGTTTCGACTAAGAAGTCGTCTTCTGGGGTGTGGACCCCCTCACCCCACCGCTCTATATATAGACAAACAAATAATGACCCCCAATGGAAGTGTCCTGAACCGGAAGTGAACCAGATGACCTTATTTCCGGTTTTGAGGGACATAGATTATGGGCTTGGTGTTTTGAAGCCATTTAGAGAAGCAGACTAGGCAGTCGGGACATATGTTGAAATATAACTTCTATGGTGAAATTATGAGGCAAGAATAAGTGAGTGGTGGTCCGGATAGTTAGTCCGTAACCAAGCCTCACTATCACTGTCTGTATCCTCTGGATAGGAGCGCAACGATGCCGCTGCGTTCCAACCCTGTGACGAGCCTCATTTGAGCGCGATGACGTCACGCGTAAGGCTGGGTAGCGGCAACAGTACGTTCCAAACCGTCACCCAAGCCTCACTCCCGTATAGCGCGATGACGTCATGCGCATAACGCGGCAACGACGGTGCGCTCCGGGATAACAACCACGACTCGTCATCAATTACTAGACGTCCACCCCGCAGGAAGCAAGGCTCAGCCCTATGACACAGGGCGGAAGTGGCAAACAAGTGTCAGCAGGGATGGAAGTCAAATTATATGGAATTTAAATGTGCTACAAGTGCACATAAAAAGCTTGGTGGTATGAAAAATTAAATATACTATCAATGCCCACAGAGATCTATGATAGAAGATAGAAAAATTATTCCATAGTCTACATTATATAGATTCAGATTATTGACCTCCCAGACACTTCCAGTAGGGGGCATAAATACATTAACATGCCCGACTATTATGTTTAAAAGCACATACAATGTATACAAAAAGAATAGGCCTAGAAAGTTAAAAACCATATAGCGTATGGCAATGTATATATATAAAAATATAGCTAAAAAAGGGAGACCATCACTATCGAGCTACCATGAATAGTAAATGCCAGGAAAAAAGAAAAAATCTAAAGTAAATTACAATTTATGCCTGGTTAATAAACGAAATATGAAAATATATATCAGCGCACGTATGACAAAAAAAACTGGAAGCAGCTGAACACCAGGGTCAAACGGTCAAATCCCTCTAAACAAATAAATCAAAAAGGTGCAGCGCTAAAATCAATAAAATAACCATAGAGAATATATAAAAGTGCTAAAATCCCAGGGGAAGGAAATAACAAAGTGATAAAACTAAAATAGATAAAGAGCACAAAGAATGTCCAAATGTAAAATGTCCAAATATGAAGACATGAATCCACCAGGCAAACGTGATGATCACAGCAAACATGTGTGGCTGATAATGGAACCCTTCACAATGAACCAAATGGCCTCTCACCTGGTCACAAGGATCAAACAAGCAATCTCATATGGGTCAGCAGATAAATGAAAAAGGTCCAAAGGCAAGGGACTCCTCCAGATAACCAGGTAGCAGGTGGATGTCGTATTCATGAAATCACAAAGGATACAGACATAGTGCTCTCCGTATAAAATGCTGTGTCCCAGAAGACTGCAATGAATAGTGAGGTGCTGGAACCCCTACACAGGCTGCAGGCTCCCCATTCTTACACCATAAATTTTATTTGGTTAATAAACGAATTGATGTCCCAATCGACATTGATACCTTGCGGAAAATGGGACCCCAATTCGTATATCCAGTATGTCTCCAAACGGGAGACACCCCTAAGAGTAGACCCCCCCCGCCATGGGGCCCTATATTTATCTATGATGAGAAACTGTGTGCCAGCAGGATTTCTATCGTGACATTCCCTATAATGTCTAGGGACAGTATGTTTCGTGCTACCCGCCTTAATAAGGTAATGTGTTCCGAGACTCGTACAGTAAAGGATCTAATAGTACGGCCCACATATTGTTTGCCACAAGGGCAAGTCAGCAAGTACACAATCCCGGTAGTAGCACAAGTGCAAAATTGTTTAATTGCATATGTGCGGCCAGTCACGGTAGAATTAAACTCCTGACTCGCCCTTCTGCCGCAGGTATTATACTGGCAAACCAGACATTTTTTGCAAGGAAAGAAACCGGTCCAATTATGAAAAAAGGATGGTTTCTTAGGCGGATCAATAACATTGGGTGCTAACTTGTTCCTGAGAGATGGAACTCCTCTAAAGACCACCTTGGGAGTATCAGGAAGTAGTGGACCCAATATTTTGTCCGTTTTTAGAACGTCCCAATGATGTTCAAAAACCTTCCTAATCTGTTTGTATTGCATCGAGAAGGAGGTCAAAAATGACCATTTGAACTCATCATTGGATTGTTTGGGTCTATCCTGCAATAGTGTCTGGCGATCTATACTACAGGCATTTTCAATCTCTCTATCTAGGTCAGGCGGATTATAGCCTTTTTCAACAAACCTGTCTTTGAGTAACATGGCCTGAGCCATATAGGTGTCTTGATCAGTACAATTTCTACGTAGTCGTAAAAATTGGCTCCTAGGTACTGATTTAATCCAAGAGGTATGATGACAACTGTCAGTTGATATGTAACTGTTTCTGTCGGTGGACTTAAAATAAGTACTAAAACTAAATCCACCTTCTTTTCTATCAATGACCAAATCTAAAAAGTGGACTGAAGTGGTACTAGCCTCAAATGTCAGGGCAATGCCCCTATCATTGGCATTCAAGGAGGCCATGAAGTCAATCAGGTCATCATGGCTCCCAGTCCACAGGAGGAGGACGTCATCTATGTACCGGGCCCACAGCAGAAGATGTGGGTTATCCATGGCATAGACGACGTCCTCCTCCCACTTGGCCATAAATAAATTAGCCAAGCTAGGAGCAAACTTGGCACCCATTGCCACCCCCTTATGTTGGCGATAGTAATTGCCATTAAACCAAAAATAATTACTTTGGGTTGCAAATTCTATTAGCTCTATAATGTAATTGATCTGGGGTGAGGCGAGGGAAGCATCCCTATTAAGGAAACATTTTACCGCATCTACACCTTCACGGTGTGGAATGCAGGTATAGAGGGACGCCACGTCCGCAGTGGCCATGATAAGGTCACCGGAATATGGAACATTAGATAACAATCTGATCACATCCCTAGTGTCCTTTAGATAGGACGGCATCTTACGTACAGAAGGCTGGAGAAAGAAATCAATGTACTTCCCGATTCTAGAAGTGATCGAGTCGATGCCACTAATTATCGGTCTGCCTGGGGGGTGAAGGGGGTCTTTATGAACTTTGGGTAAATAATACATAACTGGGACACGTGGGGCAAGGGGAACTAAAAATGATCTCTCCTTTTTATTTAGGATATAAGAATCATAGCCTTTGGCTATCAGATTCTTCAATGCTTTTTTATACTCTTGTGTTGGATTATTAGGTAGCTCAATATAGGTCTCACGGTCTCCTAAAATGCGATGCATTTCTTTAAGATAGTCTGATTTGTTTAGTAAAACTATGCCTCCACCTTTATCGGCGGGGCGTATAACCAAATTTTTGTTCTCGCATAGGGTTTTTAGGCCCACTGTAGGTAAGGGATTGTAAAATTTATGTTTTACTGGAATCTTCGCTAGGTCTCGTATCACTAATTCTTTGAATAGGTTAATGGGGGGTGGAAGTTGTGTTGGTTCAGAGACGAAAAACGAACAAGAACGTAATATGTCAGGGGGTATTCAACTTGAGTGATACTGTCCTCACACAGGAAGAAAAAAGTGTCCTTAACAAGGGGCTTAAATTTGCCCCCCCTCACAAACTCAACAAATTCAATACGTTAATTGATATTCATAAGTTCATTAGAAAAATCAATGTTCAAAGATACATTATCTCGAACCCCACGAGAAATATAGCCAGGGCGGCAACGTCTGGCACAGTACACTCCAATTTATCTAATCCCTCCCTCTTCAGCCCCCCAACACAACTTCCACCCCCCATTAACCTATTCAAAGAATTAGTGATACGAGACCTAGCGAAGATTCCAGTAAAACATAAATTTTACAATCCCTTACCTACAGTGGGCCTAAAAACCCTATGCGAGAACAAAAATTTGGTTATACGCCCCGCCGATAAAGGCGGAGGCATAGTTTTACTAAACAAATCAGACTATCTTAAAGAAATGCATCGCATTTTAGGAGACCGTGAGACCTATATTGAGCTACCTAATAATCCAACACAAGAGTATAAAAAAGCATTGAAGAATCTGATAGCCAAAGGCTATGATTCTTATATCCTAAATAAAAAGGAGAGATCATTTTTAGTTCCCCTTGCCCCACGTGTCCCAGTTATGTATTATTTACCCAAAGTTCATAAAGACCCCCTTCACCCCCCAGGCAGACCTATAATTAGTGGCATCGACTCGATCACTTCTAGAATCGGGAAGTACATTGATTTCTTTCTCCAGCCTTCTGTACGTAAGATGCCGTCCTATCTAAAGGACACTAGGAATGTGATCAGATTGTTATCTAATGTTCCATATTCCGGTGACCTTATCATGGCCACTGCGGACGTGGCGTCCCTCTATACCTGCATTCCACACCGTGAAGGTGTAGATGCGGTAA
Source organism: Aquarana catesbeiana (assembly GCF_042186555.1). Lineage (NCBI taxonomy): Eukaryota > Metazoa > Chordata > Amphibia > Anura > Ranidae > Aquarana > Aquarana catesbeiana. The sequence goes on along the minus strand of NC_133332.1, from coordinate 149,869,830 downwards.
AATGTTTCCTTAATAGGGATGCTTTCCTCGCCTCACCCCAGATCAATTACATTATAGAGCTAATAGAATTTGCAACCCAAAGTAATTATTTTTGGTTTAATGGCAATTACTATCGCCAACATAAGGGGGTGGCAATGGGTGCCAAGTTTGCTCCTAGCTTGGCTAATTTATTTATGGCCAAGTGGGAGGAGGACGTCGTCTATGCCATGGATAACCCACATCTTCTGCTGTGGGCCCGGTACATAGACGACGTCCTCCTCCTATGGACTGGGAGCCATGATGACCTGATTGACTTCATGGCCTCCTTGAATGCCAATGATAGGGGCATTGCCCTGACATTTGAGGCTAGTACCACTTCAGTCCTCTTTTTAGATTTGGTCATTGATAGAAAAGAAGGTGGATTTAGTTTTAGTACTTATTTTAAGTCCACCGACAGAAACAGTTACATATCAACTGACAGTTGTCATCATACCTCTTGGATTAAATCAGTACCTAGGAGCCAATTTTTACGACTACGTAGAAATTGTACTGATCAAGACACCTATATGGCTCAGGCCATGTTACTCAAAGACAGGTTTGTTGAAAAAGGCTATAATCCGCCTGACCTAGATAGAGAGATTGAAAATGCCTGTAGTATAGATCGCCAGACACTATTGCAGGATAGACCCAAACAATCCAATGATGAGTTCAAATGGTCATTTTTGACCTCCTTCTCGATGCAATACAAACAGATTAGGAAGGTTTTTGAACATCATTGGGACGTTCTAAAAACGGACAAAATATTGGGTCCACTACTTCCTGATACTCCCAAGGTGGTCTTTAGAGGAGTTCCATCTCTCAGGAACAAGTTAGCACCCAATGTTATTGATCCGCCTAAGAAACCATCCTTTTTTCATAATTGGACCGGTTTCTTTCCTTGCAAAAAATGTCTGGTTTGCCAGTATAATACCTGCGGCAGAAGGGCGAGTCAGGAGTTTAATTCTACCGTGACTGGCCGCACATATGCAATTAAACAATTTTGCACTTGTGCTACTACCGGGATTGTGTACTTGCTGACTTGCCCTTGTGGCAAACAATATGTGGGCCGTACTATTAGATCCTTTACTGTACGAGTCTCGGAACACATTAACCTTATTAAGGCGGGTAGCACGAAACATACTGTCCCTAGACATTATAGGGAATGTCACGATAGAAATCCTGCTGGCACACAGTTTCTCATCATAGATAAATATAGGGCCCCATGGCGGGGGGGTCTACTCTTAGGGGTGTCTCCCGTTTGGAGACATACTGGATATACGAATTGGGGTCCCATTTTCCGCAAGGTATCAATGTCGATTGGGACATCAATTCGTTTATTAACCAGGCATACATTGTAATTTACTTTAGATTTTTTCTTTTTTCCTGGCATTTACTATTCATGGAAGCTCGATAGTGATGGTCTCCCTTTTTTAGCTATATTTTTATATATATACATTGCCATACGCTATATGGTTTTTAACTTTCTAGGCCTATTCTTTTTGTATACATTGTATGTGCTTTTAAACATAATAGTCGGGCATGTTAATGTATTTATGCCCCCTACTGGAAGTGTCTGGGAGGTCAATAATCTGAATCTATATAATGTAGACTATGGAATAATTTTTCTATCTTCTATCATAGATCTCTGTGGGCATTGATAGTATATTTAATTTTTCATACCACCAAGCTTTTTATGTGCACTTGTAGCACATTTAAATTCCATATAATTTGACTTCCATCCCTGCTGACACTTGTTTGCCACTTCCGCCCTGTGTCATAGGGCTGAGCCTTGCTTCCTGCGGGGTGGACGTCTAGTAATTGATGACGAGGCGTGGTTGTTATCCCGGAGCGCACCGTCGTTGCCGCGTTATGCGCATGACGTCATCGCGCTATACGGGAGTGAGGCTTGGGTGACGGCTTGGAACGTACTGTTGCCGCTACCCAGCCTTACGCGTGACGTCATCGCGCTCAAATGAGGCTCGTCACAGGGTTGGAACGCAGCGGCATCGTTGCGCTCCTATCCAGAGGATGCAGACAGTGATAGTGAGGCTTGGTTATGGACTAACTATCCGGACCACCACTCACTTATTCTTGCCTCATAATTTCACCATAGAAGTTATATTTCAACATATGTCCCGACTGCCTAGTCTGCTTCTCTAAATGGCTTCAAAACACCAAGCCCATAATCTATGTCCCTCAAAACCGGAAATAAGGTCATCTGGTTCACTTCCGGTTCAGGACACTTCCATTGGGGGTCATTATTTGTTTGTCTATATATAGAGCGGTGGGGTGAGGGGGTCCACACCCCAGAAGACGACTTCTTAGTCGAAACATGTCGGGTTGATCCCTCACAACTACCGCTACACGATTGATACGCTAATTTTATCTGCAAAAAATGTGAGTCTGTTTTTTTATTGTTACTTTTTAAATAAATCCAAGTTTTACGTTATTACACTATGTGAGTGTTTTTATTCCTCACATGTAATAGGAATCTTTCGCATGGTCTACGGTGGTATATCTATCAATGTGGAAGTCGTGTTGACTGATTCTTCCTCCCCATGGTTTGTGTGACGATAACTTCTGACCGGATAATACGTCTAGACCTGTTGGTCACTAAGCCTTTTTGACCTGTATGGCATACGCCATTTCAGGCCATACCTTCCGGTAAGCCTCCATAGCTTCTGGTGATGGTCCTGGCACTGTTTCCAAACTTCCGTGCACCTCGGGTCTTCTATGGTCCACGTACCTACCAGGCTACTGGATTGAAAGCTCTTCTACACATATAAGAAAACACCTGCCTAAAATTGTTCATGCACTGTTGTCACAAATTTTTTTGGTGTTTTGGACTTTACATTAGATAACTGTTCATGCACTGTTATCACATATTTCCTTTATTGTTTTAGATCATATCCAATATTTGTATTGAACACATATATTTATTTATTATCTCTGTTCATTAGTCACTGTCACTTGTGCTCACGTGTCAATTTTGTTTCACATTTTTATTGTGTGATATTACCTAATGTTTAGTTTCATATATTGCTACTATTAGCGCCACACTTTGTATTTTTTCACAGAGGAGATCAGGGAATGGATGTTCCTCAGTCTGTTCTGTATCTAGCTATGTTTACTGTGGTATAAAGTGAATATCAATCTGTGCAATCTCGTGAAATAAAGTAGTGTAAAATTAGTTTTTTGCTGCTATCACTAACACGTGTTCTCATTTCACTTAAAAAATGTAAATAATCAATAAACAGTGCTGCCCTATAAATCAAAAACCATTGATAATGATAATAGTGTAGCTAAAAATGGTAATCAGTAAACATATATTGCTGAAAGTTCATATATATAGTATCTGTGACTGATTGAAGTGAATTCAATAAAATCAATAAATTAGCTGTGCAAAAATGCAAAGAGCTTGTGCTTTCCTCCACCAGTCACACAGGCTGCTCATCTCACATCTGAATAAAATCAGCAGTGTTCCTCCCTGGGCATAATAGAAAAGGCTGGTGAGGTGCTGGTAATCACTTTTCTCCTTCAAATCACTTATTCCCATGGGATAAAAACCCAGATCGTCTCACCAAATATGATTATATTTAAAAAAGGTGGCACTGTAAAAGTTAAAAACACATTTCAGACACAATAGGTCTCAAGATGCGTATTGACGTTACATCGCAGCCATCATCAGCTTGCATGGCTTACAGTGCTGTCTTTTTGAGTTTTATACCTTACCTTTTAATATATATATATATATATATATATATACAGTTGTGTTCATAAGTTTGTTTTTCATACCCTTGCAGAATTTATGATTTCTTGGCCATTTTTCAGAGAATATGAATGATAACACAAAAAACTTTTCTTTCACTCATGGTTAGTGTTTGGCTGAAGCCATTTATTATCAATCAACTTTGTTTATCTTTTTAAATCATAATGGCAACAGAAACTACCCAAATTACCCTGATCAAAAGTTTACACACCCCAGTTCTTAATACCATGTATTGCCCCCTTTAACATCAATGACAGCTTGAAGTCTTTTGTGGATGAGCCTCTTTATCTTCTCAGATGGTAAAGCTGCTCATTCCTCTTGGCAAAAAGCTTCCATTTCCTGTAAATTCTTGGGCTGTCTTGTATGAACTGCACGTTAGAGATCTCCCCAGAGTGGCTCAATGATATTGAGGTCGGGAGACTGAGATGGCCACTCCAGAACATTCATTTTATTCTGCTGTAGCCAATGACAGGTCAACTTGGCCTTGTGTTTTGGATCATTGTCATGTTGAAATGTCCAAGTACGTCCCATGCGCAGCTCCCTGGCTGATGAATGCAAATGTTCCTCCAGTATTTTTTGATAAAATACTGCAATCATCATGCCAACAATTTTGACCACATTTCCTGTGCCTTTGTAGCTCACACATCCCCAAAACATCAGCGATCCACCTCTGTACCTTTCATCATAGGTTTGTTGACTCCTCTCCAAATGTAGCATTTATGGTTGTGGCCAAAAAGCTCAATTTTGGCCTCATCACTCCAATTGACTTTGACTAAAAGTGATCCTAGTGTATAAATAATAACTTGTGTCTCAAGGCTGGACACAAATCTAAACAACAATATAATGGTGCATGTCCATCGATACAAGTCCTTCTATAAAAAGTCCTTTTTCTTAGTGCACATCCCTACACCCTTAGTGGTGATTATTCATAATATATCTTGCTCCCACATCAGCTCCATGCTTTCTAGCCTCCCACCTCAGGTAAGTATTAAATCAGCATAGCCTGTGGTTCCTTGGACGGTGTACTGGCGTGTAGTCACCTCTTGGGGTCCTCTATAGTTGTTTCCGATGATCTGCTCTCACATATGTTGTGTCTCTGTTTTCTCCCAGGGCGTTCCCTCTAATGTCCTCTCTAAGGAGTATATATAAAGGAAGGAGAGTGCTCTTGTAGTGTAGTAACTTAGAATGAATTTATTAAAATCATAACATCACACAGTGCACTCACTATACGCCAGGTAACGACGTATATCCACGAGCTCTGAGCTTGCTCCACATTTGTGTCACTTCCAGTATGCCTTCACTCATGCCCTACATGTTACATCAAGGTCAAGTGACTTCATGACTTCATCAGGGGATCTTTAATAGCCATTCAAATCCCTTTGTGTCAACTTATGTGCATGTTATCAGGCCAAAATCACCAGGATATGTAAACTTTTGATCAGGTTCATTTGGGTAGTTTCTGTTGCCATTATGATTTAAAAAGAGTAAACACAGTTGATTGACAATAAATGGCTTCAGCCAAACACTAACCATGAGTGAAAGAAATGTTTTTGTGTTATCATTCATATGAAAAATGGCCAAGAAATCATAAATTATGTCAGGGTATGTAAACTTATGAGCACAACTTTTTTTGTCTTCCTTTTTTTACTGTTTTAACTTTAGAATAAAAACATTTCCTTATTTAAATACTACACTATGGGAGCCCATATCACATTTCTTGCATGAAAACCTTACCTATACTGGATATTGGAGAGAGCATTAAATAGCCTATATGCTATGCGAGATACCCCTGTAGGGGTTACTAGAGCTGGTGAGTGGGGACCCAAGAGGGGGAGCACTTAAAAGTCACCTGGATTTTGTTCCTGTGTATTGTCACCAAGCACTTAACTATCACATAAGACTTTGGTTGGATTTATTTTTTTTATGTATTTTTTGGACTTGGCACTCTAATTTTTGGGGTTGTTTCATATAATTTCAACTATTTTTTAATATATTATATTTGTCTTACACTTTTGAGACTATTTATTATTTTTATTTGATTTATTTATTTATTTTCATATACCTGTATTTTTGTTATTGTAGTATCATGTTTTTTGTATCACTTCTAAACATTTATTTATATCTAGTTTATTTGGCAACCTAGTGAGGTTTGCAACATTAGCTCATGCACATTAGTAATTTATTACAAGAGGTCCACTATGGAAGATCTTTTCCCAGATCTCCACCTAGGACTAATTATTCCAATTATGTGAGAAATTGACCCTCACAAGGTCCAAAACAAGGATAAAATGAGGGACCAGGGCCACCTTATCAACATGAGAATTACTCGGTACCTACTCACAATAGATTTTCACCATTAAGAGAGGAAAACCATCAACAACATCACTCTTATCCTTATATGGGGAGAGATTACAATCAATGTGATAACTCACTATATAACTTTAACAAAAACAATCCAAATAATCCTAATCCCCCTAGGAGTTGGGATTTTCCCAGGGAAGGACAAAACTGGAAAAGAGGTCCTGAACAAAGAGAGGCACCAGAGGGGGGAGGAGGAACAAAGGGAAAATAATGAAGAACTTAATTGGGTCTGGCATTTTCAATCTTAGCCAAACACAACTTACCAAAGAAGAAACCACCAGTTTCGATAAAGGTTTGAAATTTGTCCCCTCAAAAAAATGTGTTTTTCCACACATTTATTGACGTTCATAAGTATATCCGCAAATTAAATATTCAAAGATATATACTCACAAATCTGATGACCAATCATATTAGATTGGATCTCTCTGGTTCTGTACATTTGGGATTGTCCAATCCTTAGTTGTTCAATCCCCCCGTACCGTTCCTCCATCTATTAATGTCTTTAAGGACTTGGTCCTCAGAGATTTAGAGGAACTAACAATAAATAATCCAATAATCCAATAATTATCCAATAATCCATTTATCAGAATTGGATTAAAATAATTGTGTGAAAGAAAGGATCTAGTTGTTCGCCCAGCCGATAAAGGTGTGGGTATTGTAGTTTTGGATAAATGTGATTATGAGGGGGAAATGTTAAAGATATTGAGTAATCAGGACACTTATACATCATTATTCCAAAACCCCACAGTCAAATATAAAAGGGATTTAACTAAAATTGTAGATAAAGGCTTTGCAGACTCAATATTAGATAAAAAAGAAAGATCTTACCCAGTCCCTTTAGCCCCTACCATATACTATCTTAGCAAAATCCATAAAAATGTCACACACTCTCCTGGTCGCCCCATCATCAGTGGGATAGACTCGATCACATCAAGAATAGGTAGATATATAGATTTGTATCTACAACCTTTAGTTAGAAAAATGCCATGTTATTTGAAAGACACCAATGACACCATTCAACTTTTAGATAACATTGAGATCAGTGAAGGATGTCTGCTAGCAATAATCGTGTGAAAGAAAGGATCTAGTTGTTCGCCCAGCCCATAAAGGTGGGGGTAATGTAGTTTTGGACCAATGTGATTAGGGGGGGAAATGTTAAAGATATTGAGTGACCAGGACACTTATACATCATTATTCCAAAACCCCACAGTCAAATATAAAAGGGATTTAACCATAATTGTAGATAAAGGCTTTGCAGACACAATATTAGAAAAAAAGAAAGATCTTACCTAGTTCCTTTAGCCCCTACCATATACTATCTCAGCAAAATCCATAAAAATGTCACACACTCTACTGGTCGCCCCATCATCAGTGGGATAGACTCGGTCACATCAACAATAGGTAGATATATAGATTTGTATCTACAACCTTTAGTTAGTTAGAAATGCCATCTTATTTGAAAGACACCAATGACACCATTCAACTTTTAGATAACATTGAGATCAATGAAGGATGTCTGCTAGCAACCAGACGTTGCATCCTTATATACTTGCATCTATCACCAGTTAGGTTTTGATGCAGTATATTATTACCTTTCTAAAGAAAATACATTGCCAAACATACAAAAACAATTTATCATGGAACTATTATCTTTTGCCACTAGTCATAATTATTTTTGGTTTAATGGTCAATACTAGGGATGAGCTTCGTGTTAGGGATGAGCTACAAGTTAGTTTTTTGCGAGCTCTGCACAGTGTTCACCTAAAGCTACCTGTAGAAGGTTGGTGGTGTTTTCCTGATCCTATCACTACCGCAGGCAGCTAAATAAGTTACAAGTTAGTTTTTTGCGAGCTCTGCACAGTGTTCACCTAAAGCTACCTGTAGAAGGTTGGTGGTGTTTTCCTGATCCTATCACTACCGCATGCAGCTAAATAAGCTACAAGTTAGTTTTTTGCGAGCTCTGCACAGTGTTCACCTAAAGCTACCTGTAGAAGGCTGGTGGTGTTTTCCTGATCTTATCACTACCGCAGGCAGCTAAATAAGCAAAAAGTTAGTTTTTTGCGAGCTCTGCACAGTGTTCCCCTAAAGCTACCTGTAGAAGGTTGGTGGCGTTTTCCTGATCCTATCACTACCGCAGGTAGCTAAATAAGCTACAAGTTAGTTTTTTGCGAGCTCTGCACTGTGTTCAGCTAAAACTACATGTTAGTGTAGAGCGAGCTCTGCACAGTGTTCAGCTAAGGCTACCTGTAGAAGGTTGGTGGTGTTTTCCTGATCCTATCACTACCGCAGGCAGCTAAATAAGCTACAAGTTAGTTTTTTGCGAGCTCTGCACAGTGTTCAGCTAAAGCTACCTGTAGAAGGTTGGTGGTGTTCTCATACTACAGGCAGGCAGTTGATTTTGCTAGCTGCAGTATCAGTATATATATATATATATATATATATATATATATATATATATAATGTACAGGACACCGTGGCTGGGTCCTGGAAGGACGCTATGTTTCCCCTCTGGACTGTGGTCCTTTTAAGGGAACAAAAAGGGTTAACTCACCTGTCAGAGGAAGTGGGTTTAAAACAAGACAGGAAGTTAGAGAGGGGTGTGGAGGAGTGTAGAGGAGAATGTGGATGGTGGATGGTGTTTTGGTGTGCAGCAACAAAAGTGAATAGCAGTGTCCTGCCTGGAAGCCTCCTGGCAGGGGAAGCTTCCTGCAACAGAAACTAAGGACTGTTTAACTGCAATAGGAGTTCTGGACTTTGCAAGTCGGTGAGACTGAAATCTTTTTCTTTTGTTTTTGCTGCTGTAAAGCTATTTAAGTTCAATAAATCTCCTTTTGAGTGAAAAGCCTGTGTCCTGCGATCTAGCTGGTTCCCCAAACTTTACAAGTGGTGGAGAATGCGGGCAGGACAGAGTAACAGGCATTTCTCTTGCTGTTTTTTTTTTGTCTATTGGACTTAAAACTGACATTTAAAGGGACAGTACAGTGGATTTATGTCCTGGGTTAAAGCCGCATAAACCCTGAAAGCTGAAGCAATGGAGGAGCTAATTAAACAGCTGTCCTTGGCTAATATACAAGTGCAGACTCGCCATGAGGAAGCTAATCAGCGCTTAGCAACCCAGCTGGAGGTACAGCAAGAAAATACTCGCCTGTTGGTGGCCCAGTTGGCAGCCCAGCAAGCGACCCAGCAAGGGGTTATGCAGGCTCATGTGACTGCCTTAAAAGAAGTAGTGCAGCAGCTTTCTCAGAGCCATGAGCAAGTGGCTGTTGCCCCTGGCAACCAGGTGACCGTGAGGGCAAGCCATTTTTTGCAGAAGTTGTCCCTGAGTGATGATGTAGAGGCATTTCTTGCTACATTTGAGAGGACGGCAGAGAGAGAAGGGTGGCCCCAGGACCAGTGGGCTGGCCTAATTGCTCCTTTCCTAACCGGAGATCCTCAAAAAGCCTACTTCAACCTGCCACCAGATGATGCTAAAGACTATCAAAAATTAAAGGCAGAAATACTGGCTCGTTTGGGGGTGACTACAGCTGTTCGGGCCCAACGAGTGCACCAATGGAAGTATCGTCCAGATCGTCCACCACGGTCTCAAATGCATGACCTGGTGCAACTGGTAAAAAAAATGGCTGCAGCCCGAAATGTTGTCTGGCCCCCAAATTGTGGAGCGGGTCGTGCTGGACCGATACCTAAGGTCACTGCCAGACGACCTTCAACGGTGGGTCAGCCATGGAGACCCCAAAACAGTGAACCTCCTTGTCGAGATGGTGGAACGATATACAGTGGTGGAGGATCTGCTTGGCCCTACCAAGCGCCAAGGACCCAGTCTGCCACGGCCTATTCGTTCGACTGCTGCCCTTCGAAAGGACATTCCCTGTAGCCAACACCCCGGAAGCTCAAGAGTCACTCCTGATACCTCCTCAGTGATCTGTTCCTGTTCGGAGAGGAGGGGATGTACAATGTTGGCGATGTCATTCCTGGGGCCATACCCGGGCCCACTGCCCACGTCAAGAGGAGCCCATGGAATGCGGGGTTCTTCGGAGGGGGTCTTTTTATGCCCATAAAGCATGTACAACACATCTTGACCTTGGAGAAGAGAAATTTGAGTGTGAAGTCCAAGTGAACCACCTCCCTGCCCGGGCTTTGCTGGACTCCGGAAGCATGGTAACCCTGGTCCATCCTAGAGTAATTAGGAAGATCGGTCCGGTAAGAAAAACCTTACGGGTGGTGTGCATTCACGGGGACACTAGAGTACCCTCTCATCTCGGTGTCCATCTCCACAGCATGTGGCACTGGTACTCAAGAGGTGGGGGTGGTAAAGAACTTGGTACATGATGTTATCATAGGACGAGACTGCCCATTATTTGCAAAACTGTGGGGACAAGGAGAACTACCTGAACGGTCCAGAGACTGGGGAGAAACTAGTCCCTCTGTTCCTGCTGTTGAGAGGAATAACCCTGAAATGCCGAATGTTCTTAATGTGGATCCAGTTGATGAAAATGCTAATGATTTGGTTAATGGTGATGAAAGTAGTGCTGATATTATTAAGGATGTCAAAATGTGTGGGGCACAGACCTACCTGAACACTGAAAAGGGGGGGAACCTTCCCCACTTCAGGTAATGCTGGGGGAAGAGGATGAGGAAGTGGCCGCTACCCCTGCCCTGCCGGATTTGGGTCTTCCTCAGGGGGCATTTGGTACTGCCCAGATGCAGGACCCCACTTTGGCCCATGCACGGGAACAGGTTGTAGTAATAAATGGGGTTCCCCAAGAGCCAGGTGCGAATGAGCGGTGGCCACACTTTGCAATATGTAATGAATTGCTTTATCGGGTTACCAAAGTGAGAAAAAATGTGGTAGAGCAATTATTGGTACCCCAACAGTATAGACGCAAGGTCCTGGACCTGGCCCATGACGATGTATTAGGGGGACACCTGGGAGTTGAAAAGATGGAGGCACGGATCACTGACCGGTTTTACTGGCCAGGTCTGAAAGCAGAGGTAAGGAGATATTGTACCTCTTGTCCCACCTGTCAGTTGACCGCTCCGGTGACCCACTTCCGGAGTCCTTTGGTCCATCTGCCCATAATTGAGGTCCCATTTGAGAAGATAGCCATGGATATAGTGGGTCCCTTGGTGAAGTCGGCTCGAGGTCACTCCTACATACTGGTGATCCTCGACTATGCCACCCGATATCCTGAGGTGCTACCCCTGCGGAATACCTCTTCTAAGGCTATTGCCCGGGAATTATTCCAGTTGTTTACATGGACTGGTTTTCCCAAGGAAATACTAATGGACCAGGGCACCCCGTTTATGTCGAGGGTTATGGCCGATGTGTACAAGCTCTTCCGGATTAAACAGCTGCGCACTTCGGTCTACCATCCCCAAACGGATGGGTTAGTAGAACACTTTAATAAGACCCTTAAATCTATGCTCAAGAGAGTTGTACAAATGGATGGGAAAGACTGGGACTGTCTGTTACCAGCTCTCCTGTTTGCTATCCGGGAAGTGCCCCAGGCCTTCACTGGGTTTTCACCCTTTGAGTTGGTATATGGGCGGAGACCTCGCGGACTACTGGATTTTGTTAAAGAGGAATGGGAAAGTGAACCTATTCAGCATAAGAGTGTTCTTGAATATGTTTCCCAAATGCAGGAAAGGATCCGAACTGTGATGCCACTAGTCAAGAAACATTTACAAAATCCCAGGAGGCTCAACGACGAGTCTATAATAGGGCTGCTAAAATAAGGAACTTCCAAGTGGGGGATCGAGTAGCGGTGTTGATTCCCACTGTGGAAAGTAAATTCTTGGCCAGGTGGCAAGGCCCCTTTGAAGTTGTAGAAAAAGTCCACCAACCGGGTAAGAGGAAACCCTATCAAATATATCATGTAAACTTGTTAAAGCCCTGGACAGAGAGGGAACCAGTGACCTCCCTGGCTAGTGCAAGATTGGAGCCTCGGGTTGGGGTGGAGAGTGTCCAAGTAGCAAATACCCTGTCTAAAACCCAAAGTCAGCAGGCAAAGGAGTTCTTGCAGAGAAATAAAGAGAAATTTTCAGACTTGCCAGGGCTCACGAGTACCATAGAGCATGATATTATCACGGAACCAGGAGTCAAAGTTTTTGTCCGGCCCTACCGCATCCCAGAGGCCCAAAGGAAGGCTGTTTCAGAGGAAGTGAAGAAGATGTTAGACCTGGAGATTATTGAAGAATCGCAGAGTGAGTGGTCGAGCCCGATTGTGTTGGTACCGAAGCCCAACGGGACTCTGCGATTCTGCAATGATTTCTGGAAACTTAATGAAGTTTCACGGTTTGATGCCTACCCCATGCCCCGGGTAGATGAGCTTATTGAGAGACAAGGTCCAGCCAGGTATATCACTACATTAGACCTTACCAAGGGATATTGGCAAATCCCGTTGACTAAGGCTGCTAGAGAGAAAACTGCTTTTTCTACCCCAGAGGGGACTTTTCAGTACAAAAGGATGCCTTTTGAATTGCAAACTGCTCCAGCCACATTCCAGCGAGCAATGGATAGGATTTTACGACCTCACCAGAAGTATGCCTCAGTGTACTTGGACGACATAGTCATTTTTAGCAGAGACTGGGAATCACACTTGCCCAAAGTCCAGGCAGTGCTGGATTCTCTTTGCAAGGAGGGGTTTACAATAAACCCTGAAAAATGTGCTTTGGGAATGGAGGAGGTTAAATACCTGGGCTATATCGTGGGTAGAGGGGTGGTGAAACCTCAGGTCAGCAAGGTAGAGGCTATACAGAGTTGGCCCCGTCCCCTCACAAAAAAGCAGGTACGTGCATTCTTGGGCATGGTGGGATACTACAGGAGGTTTGTATCCAACTTTGCCACGTTGGCGGCTCCATTGACCGTTCTGACTAAGGGTCGGAAATCGGTCATGGTGGAGTGGAATGCAGACGCTGAGAAGGCCTTTTTGGAGCTCAAGTCGGCACTGTACCAACACTCTGTCCTGGTAGCACCCAATTTTTCAAAAGAGTTTGTTGTCCAAACTGATGCTTCCGATGTAGGATTGGGAGCGGTGTTGTCACAGGTTGTTCATGGAGAGGAACACCCGGTAGTCTTCCTCAGTAGGAAGTTAACACCAGCGGAGAAAAACTACGCTATAATTGAACGAGAGTGTCTGGCCATTAAGTGGGCTCTGGAATCCCTCAGATATTACCTTTTGGGGAGGAAGTTTAGGCTGATTTCTGACCATGTCCCTTTAACATGGTTGAGACAAGGTAAAGGGAATAATGCCAGGGTTACTTGGTGGTTCCTGGCACTCCAGGAATATAAATTTGTAGTGGAGCATAGGCCCAGGAGACTGCATCAAAATGCAGAGGCCCTCTCCCGAGTCCATTGTTTGAGCTCAACTGTTGCCTCCACCTCCTTGGCGTTGGGGCACAGGGGGGGGGATATGTACAGGACGCCGTGGCTGGGTCCTGGAAGGACGCTATGTTTCCCCTCTGTTTGGCTGTGGTCCCTTTAAGGGAACAAAAAGGGTTAACTCACCTGTCAGAGGAAGTGGGTTTAAAACAAGACAGGAAGTTAGAGAGGGGTGTGGAGGAGTGTAGAGGAGAATGTGGATGGTGGATGGTGTTTTGGTGTGCAGCAACAAAAGTGAATAGCAGTGTCCTGCCTGGAAGCCTCCTGGCAGGGGAAGCTACCTGCAACAGAAACTAAGGACTGTTTAACTGCAATAGCAGTTCTGGACTTTGCAAGTCGGTGAGACTGAAATCTTTTTCTTTTGTTTTTGCTGCTGTAAAGCTATTTAAGTTCAATAAATCTTCTTTTGAGTGAAAAGCCTGTGTGTCCTGCGATCTAGCTGGTTCCCCAAACTTTACAATATATATCTATATATATCTATATATATATAGATATATATAGATATATATAGATAAATATATATATATATCTATATATATCTATATATATCTATATATATATATATATCCCAGCTTAGTGCAGCTACAGGCCATTAGTATGTCTGGAAGGCCAACAAGGAGAGGCAGACAGTCACAAGCCAATAAAAGAGGGCAAACAGGCTCTGTGTCTAGAGGCAACAGTGCTGTTTGTGGAGACGGTGCATCCTCATCAGCACGTGGCCGTGGGACACGCTTGGCCTTTTTTTCGGCAGCTGGCCGTGTTGAGCCGCAACATGCGGAAGACTTGGTCGAGTGGATGACCAAGCCGTCCTCATCCTCTTCATCCTCTCTCACCCATGCTCAGGGTACTCTGACTGTCAAAGCAGCTGCCAATGCGGCCTCTTCCCTCGGCTCAATGGCATCAGTGACTCCTTCCCTAGCCCCACCATGTCCTCCTGAATAGTCCCTCGAACTGTTTGACCACAGTGTTGGGTACATGCTCCAGGAGGATGCCCAGCGTTTGGAAGGCTCTGATGATGATACTGAGCTCGATGAAGGCAGTAACATGAGCACGGGCAGAGGGGGGTGCCCAAGAAGGACAGCAATCTGGCAGTCATGCTCCCCCTGCTGCAGCATACTGCCAAGTTTGCTCCAGTGATGAGGAGGGAGGGCATGATGAGGTCACTGACTCAACGTGGGTGCCTGATAGGAGAGAGGAGGAGGAGGAGGCACATCACCAACGAGGCAGGATGCCCTCCAGGGGCCAGACTAAGGGCAGCACACTGACTGCATCACACCCCAAAGCTCTGCATGTGCAGGGCGCTGCTGTCTCTGTGCATTATTCCAAAGGTTCTTTGGTGTGGGCCTTTTTTGAGACAAGTGCATCAGATCGCACCGCTGCTATTTGCAACACATGTCTCAAGCATATCTCCCGCTTGGGCACCACATGCTTGACCAGACATATGTTGACCTGCCATGCAGTTCGTTGGCAAGTGTATCTAAAAGACCCACACCAAAGAACAAAGAGGACCTCTCCTTGCTCCTCATCAGCTGAGATCTCCAACCCCACTATACCTTCAGTCCTCTCTGAGACCTGCACTGAGAGGAATGAAGGTGTAGAAATAGGTGTGTCACAGCCAAGTACTTGTGGGCAATCTGCTTTCGGTACACCGACGTCAGATTGTACCAGGCAAATTTCCCTGCCCCAGCTGCTGCATTGCTGAAAGAAGTTCGCTCCCAGCCATCCACATTCCCAGCGGTTGAATGCTAGCTTGGCAAAATTGCTAGCACTTCAACTTCTGCCTTTTCAGTTGGTAGACTCTGCCCCCTTCCGTGAGTTTGTGGAATGTGCGGTTCCTCAGTGGCAGGTACCCAAACGCCACTTTTTCTCACGGAAGGAGATTCCGGCTCTCTACCGGCATGTGGAAGGCAATGTCTTGGCCTCGCTGGACAGGGCAGTCAGCGGTAAGGTGCATATTACCGCTGACTCATGGTCCAGCAGGCATGGACAGGGACATTACCTAAGTTTCACCGTGCATTGGGTGACTCTGCTGGCAGCTGGGAAGGATGCAGGACAAGGTGCAGTAGTGTTGGAGGTTGTTCCACCACCAAGCCTCCAAAATGCCACTACTAATGATTGTGACACACCTCTCTCCTCCACCCCTCCTCTTCTTCTTCCCCCATGGCCTCTTCCTGTGCTTTATCCTCCGAACCAGCGGTGCTCCGTAGCCATTCAAGGGGCTACGCAAGTATGCAGGCCAAAAGATGCCATGCGGGGCTTGAGCTGGTGTGCTTGGGGGACAGGAGCCACACGGGGCAGAGGTTCTGTCAGCTCTGCAGGGGCAGGTTCAGAGGTGGTTGACGCCATGCCAACTTAAGGCAGGAATGGTGGTTTGCGACAATGGCACCAACCTCCTCTCTGCCCTCCAACAGGGACAAATGACCCATGTGCCCTGTTTGGCTCACGTCCTTAACTTGGTGGTGCAGCGGTTCTTGGGCAGGTACCCAGGCTTACAGGATGTCCTGAGGCAGGCCAGGAAAGTCTGTGTGCATTTCTGCCGGTCATATAATGCCAGTGCTCGGCTGGCAGACCTCCAAAAGGAGTTTAACCTGCCCAAGAACTGCCTAATCTGTGACATGCCCACCAGGTGGAACTCAAAGTTGGCCATGCTGCAGCAGCTGCACGCGCAGCAGAGGGCCGTCAATGAGTACCTGTGCGACTATGGCACCAGGACAGGGTCAGGGGAGCTTGTTTTTTTTCCCCACACCAGTGGGCCATGATCAGGGATGCATGTACTGTCCTGTCACCATTTGAGGAGGCCACGAGGATGGTGAGCAGTGACAGTGCATGCATCAGTGACACTGTCCCCCTTGTCCACCTGTTGGAGCACACGCTGTATGGAATAATGGACAGGGCACTTGAGGCAGAACAGAGGCAGGAAGAGGAGGACTTCCTTAGCTCTCAAGGCCCCTTTTATCCAGACAGTGTTCCTGCATGCCCGCTGATCACACAGGAAGAGGAGGAGGAGGAGGAGGATTGTGTCAGTATGGAAGTGGAGCCTTGCACTCAGCATCAGCAGCAGTCTTTAAGGGATCAGTCCCAAGAAACACATGGACTTGTACGTGGCTGGGAGGAGGTGGCTGCGGACCATGCCGTCCTTAGTGACCCAGAGGACTCCGGACCGAATGCCTCAGCAAACCTACGCTGCATGGCCTCCCTGATCCTGCAAAGCCTGCGTAAGGATCCTCGTATTCGTGGTATCAAGGAGAAGGATCAATACTGGCTGGCAACCCTCCTTGATCCACGTTACAAGGGTAAGGTTGTGGACCTTATCTTGCCATCGCAGAGGGAGCAGGGGATGAAACAACTTTGGGAGGCCTTGCAGAAAGGTCTGTGCAACGCGTTCCCAGAGACTGGGAGGTTACAAACTCCTGTTTCTGGACAACGTGTTGCTGAGGTTTCGGTCAGTCAAAGAAGGAGCGGTGGAGAAGGTGGCCATCTGATCGATGCGTTCAGACAATTTTTTAGTCCGCAGCCCCAAGGTATGATCGGTTCCAGCAACCATCGCCAGCGTCTGTTTTACATGGTGCAGGAATACCTAGGGGCAAGATCTGACTTGGACACCTTTCCCACCGAAAATCCTCTGGGTTACTGGGTCTTGAGGATGGATCACTGGCCAGAGCTTGCACAGTATGCAATTGAGCTACTGGCCTGTCCTGCATCCAGCGTTCTTTCGGAACGCACATTCAGTGCTGCTGGAGGCTTTGTAACTGATCACAGGGTGGGTCTCTCCACCGACTCGGTCGATCGACTGACCTTCATAAAAATGAATCAGTCTTGGATCGCCACCAGCTACCAAGCACCTGATGCTGATGTAACCGAATAATTGTTTTTGAAATCTCAGATCCCTTCAAAGACTGCCTATGCTGATGCTGAGTGACTATCCTGAGTAATTATACTCTTCCTCTTCAATGATCACGCTGATAGCTTGTAAAAACATTTTTGGTTCTGGGCGCCTCCACCAGTGCCTAAGGCCCAATTTTTCAGCCCCTGTTTAACAGGGCCGTGTAATTACAATTTTTGATGCAATACTTTGCAGCAGGGCTTATTCCTGCGTTCCAACTAGAGTATCTGTGAGGGGTCGCAGTGTTGTGGCACCAGCACCAGTGCCTAAGGCCCAATTTTTCAGCCCCTGTTCAACAGGGGCATGTAATTACAATTCTTGATCTAATATTTAACAGCAGGGCCCGTTTTTGTGCCCACCAAGAGCGAGTGAGGACTTACAGTGTTGTGGCACCAGCACCACCACCACCACCAAAGGCCCAATTTTTCTGCCCCTGTTCAACAGGGGCATGTAATTACAATTCTTGATCTAATATTTCACAGCAGGGCCCTGTGAGGGCTTACAGTGTTGTGGCCACAACAACACCTAAGGCCCAAATTTCTGCTGAGTATATAGGGCAGGCCCCTACTTTCAAACATCCAACTTACAAACGACTCCTACTTGCAAACGGAAGGAGACAACAGGAAGTGAGATGAAATCTACCCCTAGGAAGAGAAATTCTCTCCTGTAAGAGTTAATATGGGAAAAACATTTCTCCTTTCCACTGATGCTTTATCACCAATCCTTGTTTCACAAAAAAACCCAAATTTTCAAAAAACATTTGTCATTGGGACAAAAAGTGAGGTGAAATCTTCTGAAGAGGAGCACAGACAGCAAAACAAATGTCACAGGGGTGATAACCCTTCCCTATGTTTTCCAAAAAGCTTAAAATAGAATTTTTGGCTAGAGCTAAACACATTAAAAATGTACCAGTTCAAAATTACAAACAGATTCTACTTAACAACAAACCTACAGTCCCTGTCTTGTTTGCACTGCCTGTATACTGCTGTTCAGAGTACAGAGCCTGTATACTGCTGTTTCCTTTTTTAATTTGGGTGCGGGGTTCCCTTTAATATCCATATAAGACCCAAAGGGCCTGGTAATGGACTGGGGGGTACCCATGCTGTTTGTCTCACTGATTTTCATCCATATTGCCAGGACTCGACATTACATTAAAGCCGCAAGCAGTTTTAAATGACTTTTTTTCCTTTAAAAATGACATTTTGTACAGGGACTGTTCTAAGTATGGGAAACACGCGCCACTTTACAGGCATACTATAGACACCCCCCAGGTACGATATTTAAAGGAATATTTCACTTTTTTTTTCATTCATCATTAAAATCACTGCTCACGAAAAAATGGCCGTTTTTAAAAGTTTTTTTTGCATTGATACATGTCCCCTGGGGCAGGATCCGGGTCCCCAAACCCTTTTTAGGACAATACCATGCAAATTAGCCTTTAAAATGAGCACTTTTGATTCCAAATGTTCGAGTCCCATAGACGTCAATAGGGTTCTAACGATCATGCAAATTTTCGGTCTGTTCGCAGGTTCTGGTGCGAATCGAACGGGGGGGTGTTCGGCTCATCCCTAGTCAATACTACCTCCAAAAGAAAGGTGTAGCCATGGAGGCAAAATTTGCCCTCAGCTTGGCCAATTTATGGCCAAATGGGAGGAGGATGTCGTCTATGCCCAGAAGAGACCGGAACTGGTCCTCTGGGTCTGCTATATAGATGACATCCCCCTCCTTTGGAATGGTAGTTTAGATTCTCTCCATTCATACATGGCTTACCATGGCATCCCCCTCCTTTGGAATGGTAGTTTAGATTCTCTCCATTCATACATGGCTTACCTTAATGCCAACCATAGAGGCATTTTATTAACATTTGATGCCAGTCTAGTGAAAATTCACTTCTTAGACTTGTAGATTAAAGTAGATGGCAGCAGAATTATTACTAGTACTTATTTCAAATCAACAGATAGGAATTAGTTCATTCCAACTGACAGTTGTCATCTTTAAAATTGGTTGCGTTCTGTAACGTGGAGTGGGACATCAATGCGTTTATCAATAGGGCTTAATGAGCCCACTCCATGCTCATTAGTATACGTTATATTGCATTGTACTTTTTTATTGTATTGTATTTTTTGGCATTTTTTTGGTATTTTTTGATATCATTGTATCATCCGTAGTTTATTTATTTTTATCCATTTTACAGTTTATTTTATTTCATAATTACCATATTTGATTCTTTTGTGCCTAATTTTCATGCTCCCATTAGATGGCGCTATAATGGTTGTGATGTCCAAACACCATCCATTCATTTATACTATATTGTTTTGTCAACACAGCTTTTGTCAAGTCAGGCTGACGTGGTGCCGATCCATTTCAATGAACCTTAAGATCTACATATAGATACTGTTTAGATAATGTATAATGTATTCATGTTGATAATAAGAATTGGATGACACGTTTTATCTATTTCTATTTATTTTCTGTTGTGTTATTCCTTCCTGTGAACAGAGCGGGGCGTGAATGTTTTGTTTCCAGATTTTTAGTCAAAATCTCCTTTCTGTTGTTTCACAGTTTGAAAGTGAGGTTTGGAATGCAATGTTTAAGGCATTGTTTTTCCTCTCATTGCATTTCAATGGAGAATGATAGTGAGGCATGGAACACACGCAGGCGCCATCTTGTTGTTTCACAGTGTGAAAGTGAGGCTTGGAATGCAATGTTTAAGGCATTGTCTTTCCTCTCATTGCATTTCAATGGAGAATGATAGCGAGGAGCTTAACACACGCAGGCACCATCTTGGAACATCATTCAGTTACATTTTCAGATGTCCCCATCAGCCAATTTGAGGCCGTTTGTCAATGGTCTGGTTATCTATATATACTGCAATGTCTGCATACGATCCTCACACCCCAGATGATGTCCAACAGGGCAAAACAACTTGGGTGATGCTCGTATGCCGTTGCAGTCTCTTTTTTTAATGTATCTTTGGATTGTATATGTGCTTATCACGTCGACTTGTGTAAGTGTACATCTGTTTTTACAATAAAATGCTTTTATACAGTTTTATACTATGTGTGGCCGTTTATTCCCTACATACATGTTCGGGAGTGGCCTTCCTTTCTGATGTTTGCTGTTCGTTGGGAATTTGTTCTGTGGAAACTCCTCATTTAACCAGTGACGGGGTGTATACAGATCATCCATCTGATACAGCAAGACAAGGTTGAGGTGTTACCTCACATATGCTTGGTTGACTCATTACAAACCAGTATATGAGTTCACAATTTCTGTTAAGCGGTTCCATTTTACTCTCAGGTGGTGGACAAACCAGTGGCCAGTGTTTTTTGTACTGTACCTTCACATGGGTATCTTCATCTTCACCTAAAGATTTCATTTGCTCGGTGGACCTTTTTTTTTTTTTTTTTTTGCAATACGGCACTGCGTCACTTTAACTGACAATTGCGTGGTCATGCAACATTGTACCCAAACAAAATTGACGTCCTTTTTTTTCCCACAAATAGAGCTATCTTTTTGGTATTTGATCACCTCTGCGGTTTTTATTTTTTGTGCTATAAACAAAAGAAAAGCGACAATTTTTAAAAAAACACAATATTTTTTACTTTTTGCTATAATAAATATCCCTAATTTAAAAAAAAAAATGTTTTCCTCAGTTTAGGCCAATATGTATTCTTCTACATATTTTTGGTAAAAACAATCGCAATAAGTGTATATTGAATGGCTTGCACAAAAGTTATAGCATACAAAATAGGGGATGGATTTTAGGCATTTAGGCATTTTTATTATTATTATTTTTTTTTAACTAGTAATGGTGGCGATCAGCAATTTTTATCAGGGCTGCGATTTTGAGGTGGACAAATCCGACACTTTTGACACTTTTTTGGGACCATTAACATTTATACGGCGATCAGTGCTAAAAATAGCCACTGATTACTGTATAAATGTCACTGGCAAGGAAGGAGGGAAGGGGTTAACACTAAGGGGCGATCAAGGGGTTAAGTGTGTGTTCCCTAGGTGTGTTCTAACTGTTAGGGGATAGGACTGACTGGGAGAGAAGACAGATCATTGTTCCTACTTAGTAGGAACACACAATCTGTTTCCCTTCCCCTGACAGGACAGGGATATTACACACACAAATCCCCATTCTTGCCCTCGTGCCCACAATCGCGGGTGGCCAGTGGGGATTTTGCCCGCTGGCTACGTGCATCAGGTCCCCGCCGTGCAGCGGGCATGCCTGCTATGGCTCTTAAAGCAGCCGCAGTATATATACGGCGATTTGCGCAGCAGAGCCATTCTGCCGCCGTATATATACAGGAGGCGGTCGGGAAGCGGTTAATCATTCATTGCTTATTTTGTTTATTGATCAGAGCATGGGATTCACTATTCATTATTCAAAAAAGTTGAATTTGTGTTTTGTCATTTGTGTGCATATTAACAGTTTTCTATGTCACAATTTTTTCACTAATATTTGTTCATTTGCACTGTATCTTATTTCAAATGACAAGCGCTGCACTATTATTATTTTTTATTTGTTTACACGATTTGTCTAGTGAGTGCCAGCTGCTTTCCATTATCTCAGAGCGCAGTTTTCTATTTTCCATCCCCAGAGGAGAACACTGTTGATTTTATTATCTGAGGTGAGCAGCCTGTGAGACTGGTGGAGGAAATTTTTGCACAGTTGATTTCAGCAATATATGTGTATTGAGTACCATTTTTAGCTACACTTTTATCATTATTGATGTTTTTTTATTCATAGCGCAGCACTATTTATTAATTATATGTTTACGGTGGTCCCTGGCTCCCTGTAGGAACAGGAGAGCCTGGGAACCACCACAGGCGGTGGTGGTAGTGGGAGGTTGCCCTTCTCACTACAGTAAAAAGTGATTGCGTGGCTATAGAGCCACCCAGATCACCTTCACTGAGCAGTTGATCATCATCCATATAAAATGATATTAAGCTCAACCATTAGCTTGTTTTAACCACTTCACTCGAGGACTTTATTTTACATTATATGGATGTTAAGTGGTTAAATCATGTGTATTGTTTTAGAAGCAATGATTTAAACTTCCAACCAGTTTTATTGCTCTCATTAGCTATGTTAGAAAGATCACCCCTCACCTACTGTCCTGCTAACAACGATATCACCAGACAGGAAGTGAGGAATAATCTGAAACAGGAACACAGACTGAAATAAGAATTCCGGTAGGCGTTCTAACCTTTCCCTAAAACCTTTTAAATGATGTTGCTTTTGGAGAATATAACACAGCTGGGGGGCTGAACCAGGACTTTATTTTAAGCTGCTATAATCTCAAGAGACATTGTCGTGCTCTTGAACGACTGTGGCGTAAAACCAAATGCCTGCAAGACTTCACCCTATTAAAATCTGCCCTTCTAAAATACAATTCCTGACTCCATGCTGCCAAACAAGCCTACTTTGTTTCTCTTATTAATACTTTGTCATCCAGACCATGTCAGCTCTTCTCAACCTTTAACTCTCTGCTTCGTCTCCCACCCCCTATACCCACTAACTCCCTCACTGCCCAAGAGAATGCCAATCACTTCAAAGACAAGATTGATGCAATTTGTGAGGACACTGTGCGTACATCTTCCCCACCCAACATACCTGGCCTAACAGCACATTCAACACTCTCCTCTTTTGAACTGGCTACTACTGAAGAGGTTACAAAACTTTTCTCAGATGCCCACCTAACCAATTGTCCCTTGGATCCTGTTCCCTCACAACTACTAAGGTCCCTCTCTTATTCTATCCTATGCTCCCTCACTCACATCTTCAATTTCTCCCTCTCTAGTGGCACCTTCCCCTCCCCTCTAAAACATGCGCAGATCACTCCCATACTTAAAAAGCCCTCACTGGACCCCACCAATCTAAACAACTTAAGACCCATCTCATTGCTCCCATTCACCTCTAAACTTCTAGAACGCTTAGTCTACAACCGTCTTAGCTCCTACCTCAGTGAAAATAACCTTCTTGACCCATTACAGTCTGGCTTTTGCACTCCACAGAAACTGCCTTACTAAAACTCAATAACGATTTACTAACTGCTAAAGCCAACAGCCAATACTCCATACTCCTACTACTTGACCTCTCTGCCACCTTTGATACTGTTGACCACCTGCTCCTTCTCAATAAACTACATTCCCTTGGCCTCCGAGACTCTGCTCTATCCTGGTTCTCTGCCTATCTATCACAGCGCTCCTTCAGTGTCACCTACAACTCTGTCTCCTCCTCTCCCTTGCCCCTTTCTATGGGGGTCCCCCAAGGCTCTGTTCTTGGACCCCTTCTCTTCTCTATCTACACCTCCTCCCTTGGTCACTTGATAACTGCCCATGGTTTCCAATACCACTTATACGCCGATGACACCTAAATCTATCTGTCTACTCCTCACTTCACTCCCTCAGTCTCCTCTCACATTACTAACTTACTAACTGACATATCAGCATGGATGTCGCACCCCTTGCTTAAACTAAATCTCTCTAAAACTGAGCTATTAATATTCCCCCTGCACATGCCCCCCTCCATGACTTTTCCATCAAAATCAACAATGCAACCATCAGGCCCTCCCCTCACACCAGGGTACTAGGTGTAATCCTAGACTTTGACTTTTCATTTCAGCCCCAAGTCCAATCGTTGTCAAAAGTTTGTAGAATTCACCTCCATAACATCTCTAAAATTTGCCCCTTTTTAACAAATGAAACCACCAAGTTCCTCATTCACTCCCTCATTATCTCTCGCCTTGACTATTGCAACTCCCTTCTCATTGGCCTGCCTCTTCATAGGCTATCCCCTCTCCAGTCTATCATGAATGCTGCTGCCAGACTTATCCACCTTACCAACCGCTCAGAACTTCCGGTTCCGGCGCCGCATGGAGTAGCTGCTCTCCCCATCAGCTCCCGCAGCTCGACTCCAAAACCTGCATACAAAGCCAGAAAACCCGGAAAAAACACCGCCACTCACCCCACGCCACCCCAGGGCACAGGATGGACCGATTTCTAGAAAAAAACGGCACGCGATCGTACGCGGCCGCGGCGGCGCGGGCCCCACAGCCGCAAATCGAGGCCCCGGCTTCGGCCTGCACGGAGCCTCACACAGAGCCAGAGCCTGACATGGAGGTAAGCGGCGCTGCGGCCCCCTCCTCACCTGCTGACAGAAATCCACAACACACAAGTCCATCCAGCACATCTAACAGAGATGATAGCTCAGGCTGTGGCAGCCCTCCTCTCCCCTATGATAACAGCCTCGGTGGAGAAAGCAGTCAGCGCAGGCATGCAGCAACTACAAGCCCAGCTAGGGGAACATGCCTCCAGACTTAATGAAACCGAATATCGCATAACTAATGTAGAGGAAGAACTATTCCACTCCCAATCCCAAATACAGGCCCTAAACAAAACCAACAAATATATCCTAGAAAAGTTGGACGATTTGGAAAATAGATCCAGAAGAAGCAACTTGCGATTTGTGGGCGTCCCTGAATCGCTGCAACCCTTCAGCCCTCATAGACCTATGCGCCAGATGCATCCCTGAAGCTCTAGGCCTGCCAGGCCCCTGCACAGTAGAACAGGCACATCGGATGGGATCCTTTAACCCAGAACGCAAATCGCCCCGTCCCATAATCGCAAAATACCTCAACTACTCGGATAAAGCCTACATCCTGCAAAAATTCAGGCAATCCAGATCTCTTCAAATCGACGGCATGAAAATCCTGATTTTCGCAGACTACTCTATTGAAGTGTCTCAGAAGAGGAAAGCCTTTCAACGGATATGCTCGGAACTGCATCATCAACAACTCAAATTCACTCTGGCATTCCCGGCTACCCTCCGACTCAAAGCCCCAAATGGCGACCAACTCTCCTTCCAAGACCCAAAAGAAGCTGAGGCCTTCCTACGATCGCTACACTCAGGCCCAAACCTCGACCCATCTCCTAGAGCCGCCCCTATCAACCGTGCTCTAGACCAAAGGAGCCCACGCAAAGACTCTCCAAAACGTTTCAGAGCGTCAGTACCGGATCAACACCGCTCCACTCCACACTGATGACCACAAGCACAGTCCCATATAGCCACCCCACACCGCCTCGCTCCTACGGCTATGGTGATCTGACTCTTAACGGGATATCCCACTTTAGAGACGAAGTTAAAGGGTTCTCTTTCAAATTTGTTCTTTCCTCCTTATCAGGCATGACAGCTACTGGTAGGCCATGCGTATTCTCTTTCTCTTATGTTTCATACTTACAGTTTACATTTTACTAACTGGTAAATTTGTTCTTGTTATGTGACAACCAAGGTTTTGACTCGCTCCCCTGGCTCACCTGTGTCTCCAACCCCCCTGTCAATTATTGCACAACTCAAGCTGCCAAGGCGACTCGCCCTTTTAGCAAGGGTTTTCAAATACAACAGCCTCTGAGTCCTGCGATGGGAGGTGGAATACACAGACGACTCCATGCGGAAAAAAGTGAAGTTCTTTGAATATGTTTTATTGTTTCTCTTTTACACCCCCTCTCTTTTACACCCTTCCTTATACCACGCACCCCCATCCCAAGTCACACACGCCCTTATCGATCTAACAAAACATCGTTCAAACAAAAAAACCCCCTCTACATTACAGCCTACTCTCACACCACATCACCACCTATCAACAGGCGAAAATTATACAATATCTTCACATACCCTCCCAGTGACCCCCCCCCCATATGAAACTAGTCTCCTGGAATGTTAAGGGACTTCGATCACCTAATAAGAGAATGAAAATCCTCCGTCACCTCAAAAGACTTAAAACTGATATTGCCCTACTCCAAGAAACCCACCTTTCCACCCCTGACTTCCACCGAATGAAAAAACTATGGGTAGGTACAGTACTAGGCTCAGATTCCAATGGACGCAAAGCAGGAGTCCTGATTCTCATCCACAAAAACCTGCCATGTGAGGTACTATCCACCAAAGCGGACGCACAGGGTCGTCTTATCTCAGCCCATATCAAAGTAGGAACAAAGGAAATGATAATATCAAACATATATGCGCCCAATAACCCCACAAAACAATTTTATAGTGAACTGTCAACATGGCTCCTCAGCGACCCGACCCTCCCGCACATTGCTGGCGGAGACTTTAACTCCACGATACACCCGATAGATGACAGATCCACCTCAAAACGCACATATCTCCCCTCAGATCTCGACTCACAAACTCTACTAGCCTCAACGATGGAATCTCTCCACCTACACGACATTTGGCGACTCCGACACCCATCAGATAGAGATTTTACCTTTTACTCCAATCCCCACAACGTATTCACCAGAATTGATTATCTCTTCTGCTCAGACGACCTTCTACCACTGATATCAGACGCTGACATCCACGACATTGCCATATCCGACCATGCACCTATCTCGACCACGATTGATAACCCTGACTTACACCCGAATCCTAAAATATGGCGCTTCCCCTCATATCTTCATAACAACTCTGACTTCCGTCAGTACATGGAAAACGTCTGGTCAGAATATACTACGACCAACGACGAGCACTCCGACAACCCCAATTTATTCTGGGAAGCAGGCAAAGCTTTCCTCAGAGGCCGCATAATCTCATATGCAGCTTCCTTTAAAAGAAACGCACTCAAAAAGAACAAACAAGCCAGCTCCCAACTGCACCTAGCCCAAAGATTACTCTACATTAATAACTCCAATGACAACAGGAAGGCATGGCAATCAGCAAAACAATCTTTTGATACATGGGCTGAAACCCTAGAAAACCAACCGCTCAGTGTCTGCCAACCCTCTCCTCCAATCCCTGCACTGACTCCCAATCACCCAGCAAATTAAATTCAAAATACTAACTAAAACATACAAAGCCATTCACAACTCTGCCCCGAGCTACATCACCAATCTTGTCTCCAAATATCACCCAAATCGTCCCCTCCGCTCTTCTCAAGACCTCCTTCTCTCAAGCTCTCTCGTCTCCTCCTCCCATGCTCGTCTCCAGGATTTCTCCAGAGCCTCTCCCATCCTCTGGAACTCGCTACCTCCACTGGTCCGGCTATCCCCTACTCTTGCTACCTTCAGGCGGTCCCTGAAAACTCATCTCTTCAGGGAAGCCTATCATGTCTCCAACTAATCTCCTACCACTTCCATTAGCTCACTACCTACAGTTACAACCTTTTGTACCACCTGCCCTACCCTATTAGATTGTTAACTCTTCTGAGCAGGGCCCTCTTAATCCTCTTGTATTTTATTGTATTGTAACTGTATTGTCTGCTTTTATATTGTAATGCGCTGCGTAAACTGTTGGCGCTATATAAATCCTGTATAATATTAATAAAGATATTTGATCAGTACTCTGCTGGCAACTGAAAGCCTCCCTAGTAACCAAGGGGGCAACTATAGCCATAGCAGGCCATGCCATAATTTTTGGGCCCATATACACATAGGGCCCAGAGCAGCTTGGCTACACAGTAATCTATGCAAGCAGCTGCAGTGTTTCATGACTACATTTGTATAAAATTAATGTGTATTATTTAGGAACCTGTATATAATTGCTGTAAAGGCAGTTAGTATTCTGTATCAGAAAAGGTATTTAAGGTTGTTTAGATGGAGATTAGAGTCAGTATTTTTGCTACATGGACCATCACACATACACTTTATCACCAAAAGTTATGGGACACCTGCCTTTATATGCACATGAATTTTAATGCCATCCCAATCTTAGTCCATAGGTTTCAATATTGAGTTGGTCCACTATTTCCAGCTATAACAGCTTCAACTCTCCTAGAAAGGCTGTCCACAAGGTTTAGGAGTGTGTCTATGGGAATGTTTGACCATTCTTCCAGAAGCACATTTGTGAGGTCAGGCACTGATGTTGGACAAGAAGGACTGACTCTCAGTCTCTGCTCTAATTCATCCCAAAGGTGTTCTATCGGGTTGTGGTCAGGACTCTGTGCAGGCCAGTGAAGTTCCTCCACCCAAACTTGCTCATCCATGTCTTTAGGGACCTTGTGTGTGCACTGGTCCAAATCATTTGGTGGAGGGGGGAATGTGGTGTGGGGTTGTTTTTAAGGGTTGGGTTTGGCCCCTTAGTTCCAGTGAAGGGAACTCTTAAGGCATAAGACATTTTGGACAATTTCATGCTCCAAACTTTGTGGGAACAGTTTAAAGAGGTTGGAAACTCTGAAAAAAAAGAAAAAAAACAAAGGCATAATGAGCTAGTATGCATCGCATGCTAGCTCATTATGAAATGCTTACCTTAGAATGAAGCTGTTGCAGCGGCACCTGCACACCCCTGGGACGACTGACATTTACCACTGAGTTTCTTCCAGGTTCACGGTAGGTTGCTTGGAAGGAATGGCACCTGTGGCCGTTCCTTCAGAGCATATGCCCAGAGCATATGTATAGTCACTGGCTGCATGTAATATAAATATCTCCTAAATGGTACATGTTTAAGAGATATTTTCACTACCAATAGGTAAGCCTTCTTATAGGCTTACCTATAGGTAAATGTCAGCAGAGGAAGTTTACCACAACACCATTGATATGTTGTTCTATTTAATCTGTAGGAGATTGTTTGGTGTTGTTGTCCCTTGTTAATTTCACATTTTATGTTAGAAATGTACCTGAATCGTCCCCAGCAAACTGTCCTTTTTGGATTAAAACACACATAGGAGGCTGAGGGAGGAGCCGGATGTTGAGGCGGGGTTAGTGCGGACGCCGAGCTCGTCCTGTGTGCACGCAGCACGGGCTCTCCTGACATGCAGCTGATCGGGGATAAGGCTGCATAGCCCCCCCCGCCCGTCTCCCCAAAGCCGACAGTAAGCGGCAGGACACCCGCCGAATCCTCTGGTGACGAGACTAAGAACCGGAGCTGAGGAGAGAGCTTGATGGGCAGCAGAGCGGCAGCGAGGCAGTAAGGAGGATCAGAACAGCTGAGAGGGAGGATCGCTGCGAGTGCTAACCTCGGAGCTTTGAAAAGGGCTGGAGATCGGCGGAGGAGGTAAAAAAAAAAAAAAAAAAAACATCTGATGGATTAAACTGAGGTTTGCCGGTCCCAAGAGGAGGAAGTAGCGACAGCGCCCCGGGTGAGTCTGAAAAACGTAGCTGTGACAGTTGTTTCTGGAATATGCTGAATAGAAGTTTATGGTCTAAGATGCAGGATTGAGAAAACCCATAAGGGGAAAACGAGGGAGGAATCATATGCAGGACTGTTGGGGAACTTTGCATTGTATGCTGTGTCATTGTATGCTTCCTTTGCCATAACCACGTCGCGTTAAACGTTGTAGAGGCACCTGACTTGTCTGACTTGCATGACGAGGGGGACTGAACTGATTAGTCAAAGGACTACTCTTGCCCCAGTGTCAATGAAGTGGAGTGTAGTAGATAAGATCTGAGCCCCGACAATAGATCTGAGCAGACTCTCACCTCCATTCCTCTTCGCAATAAGCATCAGATAACTATTGGAGGTATAGGAAGAAGCGACCAATCAGCGAACTGGACTTCAGAAAAACCTTCAGCTAGGAAACAGGAGGAGATGAGGGGTAAGGCCAGGAAAGGGACCCCAGGAATTCCACCTAGAGTGAGCGCCAGTCCAGGGACTATAAGAAAATATATGACCCAAGAAGTGACAAAAGAAAACCCGGAGACCTCTTTAGGAACAAAAAATAAACAAACAGAGAGCCCGCAGAAGAGCGGAGCAAAGAAACAACTGGTAGCGACGGAGATCCCAGCAGGAGGAGGTGCGACGCCGCTAGACGAATCAACAATGGAGACCCGACAAAAAAAACAGCTACCAACCAAGGATGAAATGGCGGAAATGTTCGCAAAATTAGAAATGTCAATAAAAGGCGAAATTGCAACAATACAAGAAAGTATGAATCACCTATTGCAAAGGGTGGAGGCCACAGAAGAGAACTTGATGACACAGGGAGAGGAGATTAAAAGGCTTAAATCACAGGTGGCAGAGATGCAAAGAGACCAAAGAAACCTACTGTATAAAATCGAGGACCAAGAAAACCGTAGTCGAAGGAAAAACCTGAGGATTAGAGGTCTACCTGAGATAAGAGGCGAAAATGGCGATCTACAAGAAAAAATAAATAGCATCTTTGGTCATATAGTGAACAAAGCAGGATCAGACAAAAAAATCAAGTTTGAAAGAATTCATAGGGTGAGGAAGCCTGCCGAAATCTCGGGAGAAATGCCAAGAGACGTCATAGCGAGATTCCACAACTTTCAGGATAAAGAAAAGATTAGGATTTTCATGAAAACAAACCAACCTTTAAAGTATGGGGAATCCACCCTTCAAATCTTCCCTGATCTAGCAGTAGAGACCCTAGCAAGGAGAAGGACGTTAAAACCCCTACTAGAGCAGATGAAGTTGCAGGAGATTCAATACCAATGGGGATTCCCGGCATGTCTAACGGGACGTAAAGAGGGAAGAACGGCAATCTTGAGGTTTCCAGAAGACACGCCTAAATTTTGTAAACACTTCAATTTGCCAATAATAGAAATACCCGGATGGTGGGAAAACCGGGCAACCGGAGGAATCGCAGAAGAATCACAGACATGGCAACCAGTTAACCATTCCAGACGTTGATAAATTTAAATACTCAGCTATAGTAAAAGAAACTTGAAAGAGACCAGATCATTAAATCCTAAATAGTAGATAGGGGCAATGGGCGGTTGGGCTGAGGGGTGATGGGTGGGGGACGGGGGGGCCCGGGCTGAGGTGGGACACTTTCCCCCCCAAAATACATCTGGGGGAAAAAAAAAAACGAGCCCCGTCGAGCGTCAGCATCGGAGCTCAACCTCAGAGGGGTAAACCGGGTAGCCAGGAGATGGGAGAGGGTGACCGGTTTCTTTCTTTGTCTTCTTTCTCCTATCCAATCAGGAGACTGAGGAAGGATAGCCCACCCCGGGCGACTGGGAAAGAGGGGGAGGGTGGGGAGGGTGGGGGGGGACGGGAGGGGGGGACTGGGTGGACGAGGGGGGGGGGAGGAGGGAGAGGGGGGGATTGGGAAAGCAACGGGGGGTTAGGGTGGGGGAGGGGGGGGGCACCAGAGTGGAGGGGAGAAGGGCGGCTCTGCTCCCTACTAAGTGTAGACACCCAAAAGTCAAAAAAAAAAAAAAAAAAGAAAGAAAAGAAAGGAAAAAAGAAAATAATTTACAATGTCTAGGGTAAATTTTATATCTTATAATGTGAGAGGCATGAATGCCCCTATAAAACGAGCCAATATATTAAGTGAGCTAAAATTCTTAAAAGCTGATGTCGCTATGCTCCAAGAGACACATCTATGTATTAGTAATCACCAAAAAATATATTCCAGGGATTTTCCGGTATGGTTTTATGGGGACTCCCCTGTCAGGGGAGCAAAAGGAGTCGCCATAGGGTTTGCCAGAGGGGTAAGGTTTGAGCTAGAGGAGAGAAGGACCAATCCGGAAGGAAGGTATATTTTTCTAAGAGGCAAAATAAACGGATCTGCCTGCTCCCTGGCAAACATATACAGCCCAAACAAGAACACAATCAAATTCGTATTGGGAGTTCTATCCAAGTTTGAGGAGTTCAGGAGAGAGGGCGCCATAATAGCAGGCGACTTTAATCTGTGTCTGGACCCAGGGATGGACAGTACGTCCCGTGTGCGCGAGTTGAGCGGAGGGTGGGGGTATAAGTTAAAAAGGAAGCTGCACCAACTCCAGCTTGTGGATGTATGGAGGACACAGCATTTAGATCTCAGAGACTACACTTACCGCTCCCACGTTCACGGGACGTACTCGAGAATAGATTTTTTCCTTATAGAACATAGACTGCTAGAGGTGGTACCTGAGTCGAGCATTGGCAGCATCACATTTTCTGACCATGCCCCGGTGAGTCTCCAATGGATAACAGAGATGCCCCAAGTACAGAGTAGTGGCTGGAGGTTAAACGAGGAGCTCCTACATGATAAAGAGGTAGAAAAAAGAATCAAAGAAGAATTAGACCTGTATTTTAAAATTAATGTACCAGGAGAGACATCTGAAGCCACAACTTGGGAGGCGCATAAAGCCTACATCAGGGGCATATTTATGATGGTGGGATCTGAAAAAAAAAGGAGCAGGCCCAAGGAGAAGAATACCTTATTAAAGAATATCCATGGGTTAGAGCAACAACACAAGATATCGGGAGACGGGGAGATACTGGCCAGATTATTGAGGAGAAGAGAAGAGTTGGGGGATTTAATGGAGCAGGAAACACGCAAGACATTCAATCTAGTGAAAAAAGACAGATATATCAACGGGAACAAACCGGGGAAGTTATTAGCAAGGGCCCTAAAAAAAAAGAAAAATAACAACTATGTAGAGAAAATAAGGACAAAGTCTGGGGAAATCAGATTTAGAACAGGGGATATAGCAGATACCTTCCAAAAATTCTATGGAGGGCTTTATGCCATCAATACTAAAAACACACAAGAGAATAAAAGTAGCAAAAGTGTAAGAACTAAAAAGTTTTTAAAGGAAGCAATGCTACCCAGGATAACAGAAAGCGACAAATGCATACTAGAGGCCCCCATTTCGGAGTTAGAGATTAAGAAAGCCATTCAGGAAATCCCAAATGGTAAAAGCCCCGGGCCTGATGGCCTGACCGCTCTTTACTACAAAAAATTTCAGGAACTCTTGACTCCCAGGTTGTGTTCGTATATGAACGGAATAGGGGAGAAATGGGAGATGAGGAAAGAAGCACTGGAGGCCAGCATTACTGTAATCTGGAAAGAAGGAAAAGATAACACGCTTTGCTCGAGCTACAGGCCCATTTCACTCTTGAACGTCGATACGAAGCTATTCGCTAAAATCCTAGCTGACAGGCTGAAAAGAATAATCAATGGGGTCATCCACCCAGACCAGGTGGGCTTTGTGCCAGGCAGGGAGGGGAGGGATAATGCCATCAAGACGCTACTGGCAGTCCAGGGTGTCCAAGACAGTGGGGCCCCAGGTCTTCTCCTGTCAATTGACGCTGAGAAAGCCTTTGACAGGGTTGACTGGGGCTTCATATGGGACACCCTGGAGGAGATTGGCCTAGGAGATAGACTGATTGGCTGGATAAAAGCTTTATATTCACACCCTTCAGCGCGAGTGAAAATAAATGGAACCCTATCGAAACCATTCAGAATGTACAATGGTACGAGACAGGGGTGCCCCCTCTCCCCATTGTTGTTTGTGATTGCTTTAGAACCCCTCCTGGCAAAGATAAGAATCAACCCTGATATTAGGGGGGTAAAGCTGGGTGAAGAGGAGTATAAACTTGCCGCCTTTGCGGACGACGTACTGTTCTATATCACGCACCCGATGATCTCACTCCCGAACTTGGTAGCGACTCTTAAAGGGTACGGCAGACTGTCCAATTTCCGAGTGAACCAGGCCAAATCAGAAACGCTGGAGATAATAAAGGGTAGTACGAGCGATACGGCGTATCAATCGTCATTTCCATTCAAATGGGGGGCAAAAGAGCTCAATTACCTAGGTATTAAAATAACCACCACCAAGGAGTCTCTATTCCACGTAAACTTCATACCACTCCTTAACGAAGTCAAAACTGACCTTAACAGAATCTCACACTCCAAACTATCATGGGGAGGGA
The DNA here is from genome assembly GCF_042186555.1 of Aquarana catesbeiana. Classification (NCBI taxonomy): domain Eukaryota; kingdom Metazoa; phylum Chordata; class Amphibia; order Anura; family Ranidae; genus Aquarana; species Aquarana catesbeiana. The sequence goes on along the minus strand of NC_133332.1, from coordinate 149,835,809 downwards.
GAATCAACCTATTCAAGATGTCAATTTTGCCAAAAATCATCTATAAAATGCAAATGTTACCAATCCCAATCCCTCAGATATATTTCAATAAGCTACGCACGGTCTTCTTAAGATTTATATGGAGAGGGAGAAAACCTAGATTAAAATTAGCACAATTAATAAAGGACAAGAAGAAGGGGGGGTGGGGGGCACCAGATATTAGAAAATATTATTTTGCGATTGCTTTATCACGTTTTTTAGACTGGGTAAAAAATAATGAAGAAAAATTATGGGTGAAAATGGAAAAAAGCCTGAGTGAAGCTGATTTGAGTAAGATGGTCTGGATCCCACCACAGTATAGAAAATTGGGCACAGAAACAATGTATATAACAAAGCATACACTTAATATTTGGGATAATGTACACAAAAAAGAGCACTGGGAGTTCAATTCACCATTAATTCCTTTAAAAAATACAGATTATTTTGCACCAGGGAAAGAAGAGGTGTTTGGGAGGTGGATCATGAAGGAGGATTTGCAATTAAAAGATGTCATGAAACAGGGGAAGATGTGTACAGTGGAGGAAATAAAAGCTAAAAATGAATGGTTGACAATAGATCCCTGGCGATACTGCCAACTGAAACACTTTGTAGATTCACTCCCGCAACCAATCAGACCGATAGAGAAACTACTTCCTCTGGAGAAACTATGTGTTGAGAAAAAAGGGAAGGGAGGTATATCCAAGACCTATAGAGCGCTCAATGAGTTAGAGGGAGTAGGAGACCTGAGATTCGTGGAGAAGTGGGAGGAAGAGCTGGGTATTAAGATTGACAGACAGGAGGTGGGGAGGATTATGAAAAGGGTGAACGCTACTTCAGTAAATTACAAACTTTCAGAAATGAACTACAAGATCCTCACAAGGATGTATATAACCCCAGATAGAGCGCATAGAATTACGGAGGGAAGGTCACAGTTATGTTGGAGAGGTTGTGGAGGAATAGGGACTATGGCGCACATATGGTGGCAGTGCCCGGTAATCATGGAATTTTGGGGGGAGATTAGGCAAATCATCAACAAGATCTTAAAGACAGACATCCCCCTAGACCCCTGGGTGTTTTTACACCACGGGAGGAAAGTTCCCACGAAGGCATATCTGAAGTCGTTATGTCCCCACCTCTTAAACGCTGCAAAAAGCCTCATCCCCAGATATTGGCAAGATAAAAGGAGACCTACGGTACGGGAGTGGCTAGGCAAGATAAACGAGATTTATAGTCTTGAATACTTGAAGTATAGTGAAGGAGTAGAGATGAAAACCTTCGAGGAGATATGGAAGGATTGGGTGAATTTTAGGTACTCACTTCAAGTGGCAGAACTGTGGGGAATTTAATGTTAAAAAAAAAAAAAAAAAACTACCTAGGTAGTAACTTGCTAAACTAGGAATAGCATATTGGCTTTGAACATACATTGAAGATACGGGTGTAGGAGTTGGAGTCGGGAATGGGCAGGGATACACGGGAGCAATGGGGGGGGGGGGTAGGGGGAGTGTAGGCGTAGGTGGGTCACAGGGGAAGGAACTATGTTTCTTTTTTTTTTTTTTTTTTTCTATAGGAGATGTCTTTTTTAGAATTCTTCTTTTGAATTTTTGAACCAAAGAAGGAAAAATAGCCACAGTGATGTGAATGCTTATTGGGATAGGCTTGAACTGAAAAGTTGAAAACATAGCCCCTGAAAATACTTCGCTGAAGTGGCAAAAAGAAAAAAAAAAAAAAACACACATAGGAGAATATAATTTTCCAAAAAATAACTTTTATTAAGGGCTCACAACTAAACAAAGAGGGAGGCAATGCTGGAGAAACTGCAGAAATTGGTGAAGCCTTGGACCCCCAGGGCAGACATCAATTATTTTAAAGCAAAATTGGTGGCCTGAGGAGTCCTTATCTAAGGGAGGGCAGTCTGGTCCAGAAGTCCCAGAGATCCGGAAAGCAGCAGATGACATCTATGTCCCCAGGCTGTGGTCATACGAGAGACTGCAGCTTCTGTCAGACCAGACTGAACCCAGGGTCATCACTCTCTGGTCTTCCTTCCACGCTTCCTTCCACGCTGTGGCTGTGGTGGTGGAATTGTGGCAGCAGGAGGAGGAGGAGGAGGATGGTCCAACTCAATCAAGTCGGTCTTGGGTGTTAGTTCCCCACTCACCCCCTTACTTAGGACTTTATAAAGCAGGTCCTCACATAGTTTGCGTTGAACCTCCTGCATGCCCTGCAGTTTGGTGGCAGCCATGCAGGTAAAGGCCTCTTCAGGAGTGGGGAAAGCTCGGAGGGACGCAGAAGCCTCCTGAATGAGCCTGAGCGCAGAATCCTGCAGGGGAGTCATCTTCCTCGCCTTTTTGTATGGAAGGCGGAGGGGAGGAACCTGCGATACAGTCAGACTTCGACTTGTCCCAGGCTTCTCTTGGCTGACACTTAGCCCTGCCTCCTCCTGGCTGCCACTAATCCCCGCCTCCTCCTGACTGCCACATTCCACAACCTCCTCCTGGCTGAGGTCTTCCTGTGTATGAAAAAGGGACATCATTTTAGTTTTTTATTCATCAATCACACATAATTTTCACTTTCTGACTGTTGCAAATTGAATGTTAACCAATATAACAGACTAGCATTCTGAGCCCAGCATTTTTGTTTCTTTTACCAATTTTGGGTGCCCACTACTGTCTAATAATTAGTGATCAATAATAACATCTATAATAAACATCATTTATTTATTGACCAGAAATCTGTAGAAGAATGCTATAGCTGACTCCAGCTGGGCTCCTCCACTTCTTCCTGGCTGGAAGGCTCAGGTTGGACATTGGAAGCCTCAGCTGGGGTGGAAGGAAGAGTGGAAGGAAGAGTAGAGTGGGATTCCCTGACTTCAGTGTGGTCTGACAGAAACCGCAGTCTCTCATAGTACCACAGTCTGGGGACATAAACGTCATCTGCTGCAGCTCCTGATCTCTGGGAATCTGTGAACTTCTTGCGCTCCCTAAGATAAGTGCTCCTCAGGCCACCAATTTTGGTTTTTAAATAAGGGATGGTTGCCGTTGGGACCACCGGCTTCACCAACTCCAGCAGTTTCTCCAGCGCTGTCTGCCTCTTTTGTTTATTGTTGTAATGAGGATGTCTCATTTGCCACAGACAGGGCAGCTCCCTGTACTTGTCTATGAACAGGGGAGGAAATTGTGGTCGTTGAACCCATCCATTTTCTCTGCAAGACACAACACAAGACAAACCCTAAGGTCAGGCCAAACTCCCCTAATCTTGTTAAAATATAGGCTTCCATTTCGAAGCAGTATAGGCGCAAGTTTAGATCTTACCTTCATTATCACGATCGGCGCCTCCGATGCTCCTTCCTCCGCTCACAGATCGTACGTAAGACGCACGCGTGTTATGCTTTATACACACTGCGCATGCGTGTAACTCTGCCCGCCCCTGACATTCTTTCTAGTCTATTCCCCGCTCCTTTTCATTCTGCGCAGTGGGGGAAGAGCACATGGCGGATACACAGCAGGATCGTGATAATTGTAGCAACGAGGAGGAGGAGGAAAGCCCGGATCCTGAAACGTCCCAATCCAGAAGGAGATTTAAGGCCGCAAATATGTCCTTTGGGGAGATGTTGGAGATGGTGGACATCCTGAAGAGGGCCGACTATGATGGAAAGTATGGACCTTACCCCAACCCCAATGTCCGAAAGGCCAAGATCATGGCGAAAGTGGTCAAGAGTCTGCGCCGGAAATTCGGGGAACGACGATCGAAAGATCAGCTCAGGAAGCGGTGGTCGGACCTCAAATTCAGAGAACATGAGCAGTACAGAAAGATCCGGAGAGTGCTGCAAAAAAGTAGTTGTGCTGTGTTCCTATTCTTTTGATGTTTATTACGTTCGTGCTGCTCCATGTGCTTTTAGAAACTGTTGTACAGTTTAAAATGGCAACTTTCATGTTCATGGGCACATTATTCGTTCGTATCAAACATTTTTCTTTCGGACTATAAAATACCATTGTTTAGGCCATATGCATTTGGCCACATTTTTTAGGGCCTACTTGTATGAAACTAATTTGGTTGTGTAGATGACTTTGTTACTAGAATGAAATGCAAACTAGATTCTGTGTAAAGAGAGGACACTCAGCAGCTGTTTTCACATCTGGACACTGGAGCACTAGTGTGGGACACAAGAACACCATTTTATTAGGGGGCCACACAGGTGCTCCAGTGTATACTATAGGGGGGGCTACATCTGTGAAGCTTGTACCAAACAGGTAAAGTATTGAAGCTTGACAAAGGACACTGAAAATGCTACATTTTGGAACTCTGCTAAAATTGCCAATTGTACCCCACTTCCAAGCAATGTTTACTATTTCTAGTTCTGCCATCAAATATCTGTGTGCTAAGTATACCTTTTTTTTTTTTACATAGGGGAGAAAAGACTCGGAGGACACCCCTCATCCGAGGAGACCAGAGCCCACCCCCCTCTGGAAGAAGGGGAAATCCCCCCAACACAAGCTGAGCAGGAGGAAGAAGACGTGGTGGAACTAGTCACCACAACAGGTGAGTGTCTGCAACCACAGGCTCAGATAAGAGATGGATGGCGGCATATTTTTGAGACCTAATTTTTTTGGGGGTTCCTCTCTTTTTAGGTGATCGTGATGTTGTGGATCCAGATCCTTTCACATCCGAAGGTGCCCAGATCCTGATCGGGGAGATCATGGGGTGTAATTTACAATTGGAAAACCTCAAGAAAAACATCAATGATGTTATTCAAAAAAAAAAAAAACATCATTGATGTTTTGGGGCGAGTTTAAAGCCCCTCCAAAACCCTTTGTTTTTTGGTGTGCTACAATGTGCAAAATGTTTTTGTGATTTTTCACAAAGCCAAAATTTGGAGGATGCACACAGTGTGTCAACATGTGCTATCTGCCATCACAGGAGATCAATGGACGCATTTTGGGGATGCAACGCCTTCCTCAATAATAAAGTAGCGGTGAGGAAGGGGTTTCTCATCCCAAACACGTCCCTTGATCCCCCGTGATGGCAGGTTGCACATGTTGAAATTCGTAAATTGGTGTGCATGTTCCAAATTTGGCTTTTCCTGGGGTGACTTCATCCCATCTGAATGCAATATCAAACACAGTTCATAAATACTCATGTCTGATATTGCCTTCAAATTCTAGCAAATGTGAACTTTGTAAGTTCAAGATTTGTGTCTTTCTTGTTGGTTTTACACATGCCTGTTTTATCTTAAATGGACATTTCTATTTTTGATAATGCTACCCCAAAAATTGTTATACAACAAACATGTCAGTTTGTTTGAAAAACCTTTGGTAAATGCACATGTGATTGTGCAGGTATAAAAAAGTTGGTTAATCAAGAATGTGTGGATTATTGTCTCAATGCTACAACACTTTTGGTGTGATGTCATTGCTGTTTTCAGAGAAAATGGGGGTTATTTCCTAAGGGCAAATCCTCTTGGCACTACAAGTGCAGTTTCAGTGCAGTCGCAAGTGCACTTGTAGTGAAAAGTGTCTTTGCATTTAGTCAATAACACCCAACAGTGCTTTGTATAAGGTTACACAATCACACCATTTTCAGGACTCCCCACATTTCTGTCAGGGTCAGCTAAAACAAACACAAGCAGTAAATGTCCACAAAGATTTTCTTTTGTTTGCTTTTTTATTATAAAAAGGCTTCACATATTTGCTGGCATATTGATGGCCCCCCTACCCGCAAAGAACTCCAGGTATCGTAACTAGACATTACGGGCACTTAGGGAGGGCAAGCCAGGACATCTGCTTTCAAGCGCCGTCAGTGTTGTTTCAGGTATCACTCCAGCCTCAGGCCCAACAGAGCCAGCATAGTTGGCCGAATGTTTCCTTAAAAAGTTATGGAGAATACAGCACGCCATGATGATATGATTAAGTTTATACTCCGCCATATGGATAGGTGTCAGAAATAGGCGGAACCGGCTGGCCAGGATTCCAAATGTGTTCTCCACCACTCTTCGGGCTCTGGCCAGCCGGTAATTAAAAACCCTCTGTTCCGGGGGGTGAGGGTCCTCATAGGGAATGGCCGCATAAGGTGGTCCCCCAGCGCAAACGCTTCATCAGCAATGAACACAAATGGGAGTCCTTCCACATTGTCCTCTGGAGCTGGCAAGTCCAAGCTGCCATTCTGGAGACGCCTGTAGAACTCCGTCTGGGTGATGACTCCACCATCAGACATCCGGCCATTCTTCCCCACGTCCACATACAAGAAGTCGTAATTAGCCGACACCACCACCAACATCACTATACTATTGAACCCCTTATAGTTGAAATAGTACTACCCCGAGTTGGGTGGTGGGACGATGTGGACGTGTCTCCCATCAATTGCCCCTCCGCAGTTAGGAAAGTCCCACCGCTGGGCAAAGTGGGAGGCCACAGTCTGCCATTCCTGTGGTGTGGAAGGAAACTGTAGCGGGAAAAAAAAAATTACTATTTTGGCACATAAACATGGCAAGCAGATTAGACACAAACATTCTTGGCCAACCTCCAGATAGCATTTAGTAAGGGGAATTTAACAACGCCAAAGAATAAGGTACACCTATCATATCCCCCCCCCCCCCCCTCTCATGGGCCATTTCTAACATTATGGGGTGTGTGGAAATCTTGGACAGGTAACCCTCTTCACTTCATTGAGAGATGAATGCCTAAATACAGGGTATTACTTGGAACAGGCCCTCCTTAGTTACACTATTGGCAGCCCACTGGACAGGTAAGAAGTGTCCGAATACAAAGATAGAAATACACACTGTACACATTTGAGGACATTTGGACATTCTGCTATTACCTGTTAAGATAATAATAGGATACAAAAACTTTTAACAGTACCATTTGAAAGTATTCAGGCAGGCCCTTGCACTACATGCTTTGGGGAATTCATCCATAAATCAGAGCACAAAAGAGATGGGTATAGTGTGTATGGGTTTGGCAAAGTCAGCAGATAGATGATTGAGGATAGAGAATTGGGATCAGCTGACTTAGCAGTTGGGGGAGGGAGGGTTACTAAAAATGATTTGAGGACACCACAAAAAATACGCCTCTGCCACTCTGCCAGAATTTAAAGCTAAAATAACATTTCAAAACATTTTAGGGGGTGTTTGGGGTAAAGCACTACTATGGAGCTGATAAAATACATTGTTAAGTGACTACATGAGGTGAATATAGGGCAGGAGAGACAATGCTGGGGACTGGAGGTTAGTGAAGGACAACCTGTATGAAGGCCCTAAAAAATTGATTACATAAAAATCCAGCATGCATGAGGACAAAGGGGACATTCACAGCATATTACAATCATGGTAATTAGGGAATGAGGAAAGAAATACAATATATTATCACACATTAAATACAATGAAATGTGATATTAAAGGATAAAAATCTTACCTTCATATACTCCTTCTGCAGGACCTGGACGATGGCAGAACAGGTCTCTGGGATAATGATACCCAGAGCCTGGGGGGAGATGCCTGTCGAGAACTTCAAGTCCTGCAGGCTTCTCCCTGTCGCCAAGTACCGCAGGGTAGCGACCAACCTCTGCTCTGGAGTGATGGCTTGTCTCATGCAGGTATCCTGCCTGCTGATATAGGGGGTCAGCGAAGCCAACAAACGGTGAAATACGGGGTCCGTCATCCTGAGAAAGTTCCTGAAATCATTAGGATTATTCTCACGGATCTCACGGAGCAAAGGCATATGAGAGAACTGGTCACGCTGAAGCAACCAATTCTTGGTCCATGAACTCCTCCCCACCCTGTTCATGGACTGGACTTGTGTCAAGGTCAGGACCCCAACACCAAGCCCCCGCACAGCACGAACTCTACGAGGAGTACGCATATGCAACATGGCTAGAAAATGGTCGGCTGCTCAGAACGAAGTAACAGAACGCACTGAAGAAGAGCAAGGCCTGTGAAGAGCGACCTGAAAAACAGTAACGAACGAACAAGAATACAATGACTAAAAGTCACGCGGAACTTGCTTGCACGCACTGAAGAGCAGATACAAACCCACAAGCACAAACTGAACGGCAGAAAACGATCTGAAAACCACGAGTCTGAAAAAGCGCGAATCGTCTCTCACCAAACTTTTACTAACACAAGATTAGCAAAAGGAGCCCAAAGGGTGACGCACTTGGTTCCGAACTGGCCTTTTCTAGTCTCGTCGTACGTGGTTGACGTCACCGCATTGTTGGCGATCGGAAATTCCGACAACTTTGCGCGACCGTGTGTGCGCAAAACAAGTTTGAGCCAACATCCATCGGAAAAATCCTAGGATTTTGTTGTCGGAATGTCCGAACAAAGTCCGACCGTGTGTACGGGGCATTAAGACTGGGATGCCATTAAAGTTCATGTGCGTGTAAAGACAGGTGTCCCAATACTTTTAGTAATGTGGTGTAGTTATGGCCCTGCCAGTAACATACAGCAGTCCTCAGCTCTCATCTGAGAAAAGTGGTGAAGGGGCATGGAACCCACAGCTGTAAATCTATAGACAGTAGTACCCATGGTAGTTTTCCACTGTCAAGTATTGTGTGCAGCAATCTTTTTATTTTTATTTTTGCTATTTTTAGTGTATGTGAAGTCATTTTATCATTGTTATATATTCTAATGAACACAAGATACTGACATACCGATTTCTTTTACTTGTACATTATAATTATCATTTTGACACTATTCCTGGTGCCTAAAACAAGAAACCTGGGCCTGTATGTCAACCACATTTACATTTGTAACCCAGCTAATTAAAAAATAAACAGGCGATTTCTCAGATCCTCCTAACTATAATACTGTTACAATTTCTTCATTAACAATACACATGGTGAGATTCGTTAAATATATAATAATACACTTTGCACCACTCCTTTTTTTTAGAGATTCTATTGGAGTTAGTGCTCATTTGTAAAAATAATGAGAGAGGTGAGGTATTTATGTATTTTCTTCATCTTCACCTCTGTTTCAATTTCTTAAGTAAGGAACTTGTCACATTTGTTATGCAAATTTCCTTTCAGTGCATATAATTTAAGGAATACGTGAAAACGCTTCTGTAGATGCCTTGAAGTAATATTTTTTTTCCCTTTTAAATTAACATTTTACTCTTGAAAGCTGTATGCCTTTCAAAGAAGAACATAAGAGTGGTATAATTGCTATCTTTTCACAGAGGTGAAAGAATCAATGAAACATTTAAACCATCAGAAGGAAAAAATAAGAATAGCACTTTGGATTTTTTGTTTTTTTTGTTTTTTTTTTTAAAAGCACTTGTGTGCAATAAATGAACCTAAGTGTGCAATTAGATTAAAAAAAAAAACATGCCATCTACTTAATAAGTACCTATTCAGATGGAACACTATTGGGCACTGGCTAAAAGGCATAGGTTTAATTAGAAGAATTGATTTTCCATTACTATGGGGCATAGTATAAATATAATAATAATGATCCAAAAAAAAGCCACATATAATAGGAGGTGCAAGAGAAGCATGTTTTATTTTGTCAGCTCCGTGCCAAGCCTATGCAATCTTCCTAATTTCTGTAACAATGCTATTATCTTCCTTTCAAAAGTCAATAAACAAGCCATTTAGGAAGTATTATGAATAGAGCTCTTGGCTGTTACTAAAAAGTATTTACTGCATGATTTCTGTTTTTCCTTATCACACAGTTTTATGTGGTCTAGTGGATCAATAAATGGCTCTCAGTAATGCTTCTACATGTTGCCATCATGGTCTGCCTGAATGGTGATTGTTGGTGATTAGTGTGGAGCCACAAAGTATGTCTATATTGGATTGTAGGGGAGGTCAGGTAAAAAGCTAAGGACACTCAGATGCTCTTACAACTTAAATAATACAAGTAAAAAGGCGCAAAGCACAGTTACCTTGAAAGTAAAACCAATTAGTCCAGGAACTGAAAACTGTAAAAATGCATGTGTAAGTTCATGCATATATACTGGGGGTATATACGAGAGGTCAGTCAGGGCGGCCACCAAAGGAGCCAAAAGCAGGGTCCAGCAAGCTAAAACAACAACAAGGAGAGGGGCGCCTCTGAGTATAAATCATAAATACATTTTATTAAAACAACAATATCCACTCACATGGAAGTTGGAGAAGTTGCATTAGGGTCAGTTGGCTGGGCTGGAGAGATGCGGTTGAACTACAGGTCACAGCGGTTCCTGCAGGGCATGCCAGGTCCAGAAAGGATTAGTTCTTGCAGCCGGGTGCAGTCTCTTGCAGCAAACAGTCCAACATAAATCCTGCTGAGTAGGGAGCCAGGTTATATCCCAGATGCACAGATAGGGGTTCCAGGGAGGGGGAGGGAGAGATGTGTAGGACGCCAGAGCATCCGTTCAGCCGTGCTGCTGCTCACTGGTTGAATAGTGTAAAGCCTCTAGGAAGGGATAAGGTCGGCCGAGCCGAGAATCACAAACGAGGCTTGGAGAGCAAATACAGCGTGGCGCCCGGTGATGACGTCACACGCATGCGACGCGTTTCAGAATAGGCTTGCCATTGGTGGACGAATGGCCGCATTCCTTTCTCAAGCATTGAGAAAGGAATGCGGCCATTCGTCCACCAATGGCAAGCCTATTCTGAAACGCGTCGCATGCGTGTGACGTCATCACCGGGCGCCACGCTGTATTTGCTCTCCAAGCCTCGTTTGTGATTCTCGGCTCGGCCGGCCTTATCCCTTCCTAGAGGCTTTACACTATTCAACCAGTGAGCAGCAGCACGGCTGAACGGATGCTCTGGCATCCTACACATCTCTCCCTCCCCCTCCCTGGAACCCCTATCTGTGCATCTGGGATATAACCTGGCTCCCTACTCAGCAGGATTTATGTTGGACTGTTTGCTGCAAGAGACTGCACCCGGCTGCAAGAACTAATCCTTTCTGGACCTGGCATGCCCTGCAGGAACCGCTGTGACCCGTAGTTCCACCGCATCTCTCCAGCCCAGCCAACTGACCCTAATGCAACTTCTCCAACTTCCATGTGAGTGGATATTGTTGTTTTAATAAAATGTATTTATGATTTATACTCAGAGGCGCCACTCTCCTTGTTGTTACAACTTAAATACATGAAGTTTTAAAGGGTAAATTAATGTATATTGATAATTGAATATGCTCCTTTTGTAATTTACTGTAGCACAATCTGTAACCAGGTATGCATTTTTTTAACTGGGCAATTAACAAAAATAATAGCTGCCAAACCAGCTGCTGACAAGGCTTGTGCTTGCAATCACAGTGAAAAATAATGACATTGGGACTTGTCTTATGGTGAAGCAATTTTGATCAGTATTTTTCAAATCATATCCACTTCAGTGGGCACTGCACTTACCCCCAATCCTCTGTTTGCTTTACTGAATCTAGACCCCCCACCCCCCAGATTAACAAGGGCATGACATAAACTGGTCCTTCAAGTGATCATGGCTGTTAAACAAACAATCGCCATAGCCCGGAAGATTGATTCTCTAAATATTGTGGAAAATAAAAATAGGGTTACCAAAGCAATGATCCACGCTAAGCTGGATGCAATACTTTTGGATAGAGTTGATCATTATACCAAACCATGGCAGCCTTATGGAGAACATTTCCTCCCTCCCCACTTCAATGAAACCATCCTGCTCCTGTGATGCACTCACGCCTTCATTTCTCCTGTTTCTCAGGCCCAATTATGAAGCTGGCTGTTGGCTGGGACTTTGGGGTCCCCTTCCTCCCCTCTCCTTTTATTCAACCCCCTTCCATTCTTACTTTTCTCTTTTCCACTTCTGTGCTCCTGAACACTTGTTATGTTTCTTGTACAACATAGGGTTACTGCGAGGCTACTTAGCCCACTATACTGTTCAGTTCTATTACCAAGCCTGCCACTATCCTCCCCCAACTTTGTAATCATACTCATTATGTCTACCATGTATAGACAGCTTGCAACCTATACATTGGGGGAAAGTTAGACTGATAAAATAGTAAAATTTTTTGGGAGCGATCTGTTCCCAAATATCTAATGGTGGAGTCACTCCATTCAAATTGGAAGGAGTTTTTGAGGTTTTGTGCGGTCGTATGTAGGACCATTATATAATAGAATGGCAATCAGCGCAAACACCAAAACCCTCACCAAATTGCAAGCTGAACACTACAGGTAATCACAACAAAGCCTGAGAATTGACATAAAACAAGGTAAGTGCAGCGCAATAAAACAATAAATGAATAAAAAAGTCCCCAAGATAACACTACAAACAGATGAAATCTGTTTTTCAATGGCCTGAGGAGATACGATCCAAGAGCGATATGTGTATGTGCTTACCAGAGGCTGTGGACCTCTGCACAGCAGAGGTCAAACTCACGTATATCCCCTCAGGGATGATGGTGTCCTGGATACTGTCACTGGAGCCGAGTCACGAATCCTGATGTCAACAGGCAAAGGTAAGCTTCCATAGGAAAAGACCCCAACGACTCTAGGTATCCGGATCAGAGTGCCACAGGCATCATGGGTATCTGATTCATCATAGGGAGCTTTTACTTGGGGATGCCACCTTGTCCTCTGGGCCCTGGATGTTGTTCCCACCTTGCCCTCTGGCTTCACCTTCTGCCTGATACAGACTTCATTGGAATAACAAGGAAAAAATATAAAAACAGTGACATATAGTTCTTGTTGGCTGGGAGAGCTCAGAAAGACCAGCAGTTTTGCAGCTGCGCAATCCAGAGCCGGCCAATGCTTCACACACACAAGGGACTCCCTGGTATATGACCAGCAAGAGGCACTATCTTTCACTGTGTTGGTAAGTATGCAGTGCAGACATCAGAGCGGCAGTCCTCAGACTGAGAGTATGGAAGCTTACCTTTGCCTGTTGACATCAGGATTCGTGACTCGGCTCCAGTGACAGTATCCAGGACACCATCATCCCTGAGGGGATATACGTGAGTTTGACCTCTGCTGTGCAGAGGTCCACAGCCTCTGGTAAGCACATACACATATCGCTCTTGGATCGTATCTCCTCAGGCCATTGAAAAACAGATTTCATCTGGTTGTATGTAGGACCATTACATTTAGAATTTGGGACTTAGAGAGATTAACTCATAATCCCGAAGCCTTAGTAAAATCCTCCAGTAATTTGCAGATGTTTGGGAGTGAAGTTGTTAGCGATGTGACAAACAGTAGTAAGTAATCTGCAAATAAGGCTCATTTATGCGTCCGCTGTCCACAGTTGATCCCCTGGATATCAGAATGGTTGCGAATGGCTATCACCAGGGTTTCTATAGCAATTGCAAATATTAAGGGGGACAAGGGGCATCCCTGTCTCTTCCCTCTAGCTATTTTGATAGTTCTGAGTAGTAACCCTGAAGATATACTCGTGCTTCTGGGAATAAATAGAGCGCCTCCATGAGCCCCATGAATTTGTGACCAAAACCCCAGCGGTGCAAATTGTTGAACAGATAAGGCCATGAGACCGAATCAAAGGCTTTTTGGAGATCAGTCGACAGGAGCAGTCCTTGACGATTATTCTCTCCCGCCCAAATCAATTGCAGTAAAGATATAATATCTATTGCTCTCCTGATTTTGTCTGGACCCTGAATCCCACTTGGTCCTTATGTACATACAGACCAATAAAATACGCTATGCGGTTTGCTGGGATTTTGATCATAATCTTTAAATCATTGTTAATTAGGGAGATGGATCTATAGTTTCCTACCTCTCCATGGTCTTGTTTTGGTTTGGGAATCATGGAGATGAAAGCCGCTTTAAGCTGTCTGTCCAGTGGAGCCCCCGAGGTTATGGAATTAAAGAAGTGTGCCAGATGAGGTGCTAGAGTTTGCGCAAATGTCTTGTAATATGGAGTGGAGAAGCCATCTGGACCAGGTGCGGAGCCTTGTTTAAGGTTTTTAATAACAAAGAGTACTTCTTCTATGGAAATCGGGGCCTCCAGTTCATCACTGTGTCTGGTTTCCAGTTTAGGAAGAAGGAGCGAGTCCAGGAATGAGTTCTTATGGGGGTCATTATCCTTGTTACCTGCTTCCCAAAAAAATCATGGAAGGTTTCCATGATGCGTTGCAGATTTAAAGTGTGATCCCATCCCGGGACTCGTATTTTGGGTATGATGCGCTGTCGTGGCTGGGGGGGACAATTTGGCTGCTAACATATGGCCTATTTTGTCCCTTTGGTGGAAAAATTTTGCTCCGCTCCATCTAATGTTTCTTTCAGCTTTGGCTGTGAGAGCTAGGTTTAGGGCAAGGTGTGCTGCATCCAGTTTGTCTATGTGAACCTGTTTGGGGTCCTGTTTATGTAAATTTCTCATATGTTTGAAATATTTTTCTAGTCTATCAATATCTATCAATCTTTTCTTTTTAATTTGGGAGGAAATTTGAATTCGATTGCCACGGGTAGTGGCCTTATGGGATGCCCGCAGATTTTGCGCTGATACCCCCTCCACTTTATTTAAGAGGAAGTATTCCTTTATGGCCTTTTCTATTTCCAGCTCTATTTCCAGGGCTCTAACCGGGTTGCTGAGAATAGATTTGTTAATTCTCCATTGCCAGAAATTGGAGCTATTTGAGTGTCTCTTTAAAGTGAGAATAATCATGGCATGGTCTGACCACACCTTATCCCTTATGTATGATTTGATTATGGCCGGGGTGTTAGCTATGGAAATGAATATGTAATCAATTCTGGCATGAAAAGTGCATTTAATCCCTTTTGGTCGGATTAATTTCTCTCCAAGCATCAACTAAACAGTGCTGAAATATTAGTTTGGCTATTTTAAGTTTTTAAGGCTCCATCTGGGAGGACGGCTGAGCTGGGAGCCGGGGAGTCTAGAATGGTCTAAACTTTGTTCAAGGGTAGTATTTGAGCCGCCTCCATATACTACCATCCCTCCCACCATGGAATCTAAGGTCTTAAGCATCGCTTGGAAAAATGCGGCTTGGCCCTGATTGGGTGCATAGTATGAGATAAAGGTATACAGTTGGTCATCTATAGCGCCCTTTACAAGAATAAATCTGCCCTCCGAGTCAGGGGTGGATCCAGAGTGTAGTCTCGGGAGGGGCACTGGCAGAAAATATGTTTTTTTGCGGGCAATTTATTGCAGAAATGGCTGGTGTTGGCGCTTCCATCATCCTGGCACCTTGGCTGCTATGGTGTCAGGATGATTGAAGCACATTAGTTATATTATTACATTGTAATATAAAATGAAATCAACTCACCATAATGCAGAATCAGTGGGAGCCTGAGTGTGTTACTTTCCACCGTCGCCTGCCACCAGATGTGGATTGTCACTTGCCACGTCACCTGCCACCAGATGCAGATTGTCACTTGCCATGTCACCTGCCACAAGTTGCTGATTGTCTCTTGCCACGTCACCTGCCACAAGTTGCAGATTGTCACTTGCCACATCACCTGCCACACATTGCGGATTGTCACTTGCCTGCCACCAGATGCAGATGTCACTATCCATGTCACCTGCCACATGTTGTGGATTGTCACTTGCCACGTCACCTGCCATATGTTGCGGATTGTCACTTGCCATGTCATCTGCCACAAGTTGCGGATTGTCACTTGCCACGTCACCTGCCACACCTTGTGGATTGTCACTTGCCTGCTAAGGTGGTATTTTGCTTGTCTCTTGCTTTGTCCCACCCAGAGTCAGGAAGCAGAGAGATGATGTAATCTCTCTGCTGCCCACACTGCCTGCACAGTGAGGGCAGAAGTTACTGCCCGCTCACACACCAAGCTGCTCAGCTGACCACCCGCTCTCTCAGCCACTGCCGAGCTGCCCGCTTTCTCAGCCAGAGAGGTAAATACAAGCAAGAATGAAAGAAGAGGGAAAGTATAGAGAGGAGCCCACTATGAGCTCTAGGGAATGAGAGAAAAAGGGATTTTCTCCATCCATAGTATCAACATTCTTCTCAACCCAATCATATGAGGATAAGTATCCACCCGGAGGGCATGGAAATTCCATAACCAACGGGGGGGGGCAGGAACATGCCACCCTGGCCGAAACACATCAAATTAAATAAACATATGAAAAAACATAACCATCTGACTGCAGCTTGCTTGTAACTGAAAAGATAAAATAATACAACCTTTTCTGATATTGTTAGGGGTAGAAATGGGGAGGAGGGAGAAGGGGTGAGGGGTGGAGAATGGAGGTAGGGAATAGGGGAAGGGGGTTGGGGCTATGAATAATAGTTAGATTTGCAAGACCAGATCAATAATTAATTGATTAATTGATTCTAGGGGATGGATTGTAGATAGGTGTGGATGAGGGGTGACTTTCAGCAACTTTACAGTTCCGGATCCTGTATGCCCAGGTTGGATGTCAAGTAGTAACGTGTAAAGTCGAGCTTCCAAGCTTGCGTTGAATAGGTTTGGTCAGTACTAAAAAAAAAAGTTCCCAAAAAGAAATCGAAAAAACAGAAAAAACAAAACCCAACTAGGTGGCCAACTGACCGGCAAATTATATAGTTCGAAATCCATCTTGTCGTTGTCTCTGTAAAAAAGAGAAATTGGTTAAGACCATTGAAGGAGATTTAGCATTGTTGAATCTCTTGAAAGGTGGTTGCGGAGAGATAGAAAAGGCCTCATGTGGTCCCATAGGGGAGAATAGTAAGTCCTCCATGTGTCCTATTAACGATTCAGTGGAGGCAGGAGAGGGTACCTCAGTGTAGCGGGTACTCACTGGGGCTGGTTGTGGGGGTTGTAGGCTCGGGAGCTCAGGGATCTCCTCCTCCATGTCAGCACAAGCCTGTGCTGCGGCCGCCATGTTGGAAACTAGCAGGTCCATTAAGAGGCTAAAACACGGCCGTAGGTCCTTCCTAGCTGTGCCCCAGACATGTACAGGCTCCCTGGGATGTCCCCTAGGTGCTGGGGTGGTTGTTCTGTGTCCCGCTAGCTGCAGGCAGTTTCTCTTGTGCCGTTCAGCCGAGGTGAAGCAGAGCTCCAGGCTTAAGCAGCCATCTTTGAGTCCTCTGCGTATGCGCCTCCACATATTGCAATTTATGTTGCAACTGTTTTAAAAGATTTTGCAAATGCACTTGAATGGCATACCTGTGTATCTGCATAGCAGGAACAGATTTGTAATAATATTCTGTACATACTTGTAATGTAGAAAGTTGATTTTTTTTGTCAAAACACTTGACAATTCATTTTAGGAAGTACTGTTAATTTAATGCAATTAAGTAGGGTTTTATTAAAAGAATATGTTGTGTTTTTTTTTTTTCTTTGTGTAAGATATTTTGTCTTTCTGGGCAACAGTTAATGAGTCAAAGCTGATATGAAATCAGCTACCCTGCTGTGTAGTATGTTTTGTTTCCCATAGTAGTGAATTACTACATGGCTTAGCGTTGATGTGAATGTATCATTTTGGGAAGCAGGCTCCATGTCTGGAGTGAACCTATCCTGTTTTCCATCCATTGATCTGTTTTGTATCAATGTTGAGTACTTTACACACAGTGATCACTCATCATCATGCTAGAGGTTTGATTTCACTGGATGTCTGCATAGGGCAGCAGTTTTCTAGGCTCTCATTCCATTTGTTTACTATTCAATCAGTTGATGTTTCTTCCTGTGATTCTTTTCCAATTGACATAATTGATTGCACCTTTTACTCTGTTGTTCCAGACAGTCCCAGAGCCGTTATATTTGTGTAAACATGCACAAATACTCGACTTTTAGGCAGGTAATATAGGGAAAGATCCTTAAGCATGTTTGACATGAACATAAATTGCCTTTGATTGCAAGACTGGGTAATCTGATGCAGAAAAGAAAAAAAAAAAAAAAAAAAATATATATATATATATATATATATATATATATATATATATATATATATATATATCAAAATGTGTTTTAAAGTGAATATATTACAGTTGTAAAGGCCATAAACTATTGTTTGTATAACAAAGCTGACAGAATAAGCTTGTCGCTTTGTTGTATAATATGATAACAAATGTCTGTTTGTGGCCCCTCCTCTTTCTCAAACAGCTGCACATATAGGAGTTGATTTACTAAAAGCAAATAGACTGTGCACTTTGAAAGTAGTTGCACTCTGAGGCTGGGTTCACACTATTGCTGCATGCGGTTCACAGCAGGGGTCCGGTGCGTCCCTGTTCATCATTTCAGGTCCGATTTCATCCAAAATTTTTGGGCTGAATTCGGACCTGAAACGGACCAAAAGATGCACAGGACTCCTGTGCAAATTCTCACCAGAGCCGCAGCAGAGATATGTGAACCAGCTCCATAGAGAGCCGGTCACAATCTCCTACCATGCGAATTAAATGCAGGGAAACCCACATCCAATTTGCATAGGTGTGAACCCAGCCTGAAAGTGCAGTTGCTCCAGAGTTTACTAAATGAGGTAAAGCTTCACTTTGCTAAAAAATACCCAATCACATGAAAGAGAGAAAATAAAAAAAAAAACAACACCCTTTTTGTTTGCACACGATTGGATGATGAGAATAGCAGAGCAATGTGCACAGTCTATTTGCTTTTAACAAAGCCACCCCATAGTAATTTAAGCTGGCCATAGATGGATCGCAATTTTGCCAGTTCAGCGAGAACAGGCTGAATTTTGATCCCTGTAGGGGCAGGTTGGTTGTACTGAAGTCAATCTATTGATCAACTTCAGTACAACCAGCCTATCAGTTTTTTTTTTTAGTTTAATCACTGCCAGCGGCTATAGCTGCAGACAGTTATCATTGTATTCTGATGGCTTGAAAACCTCCTGCTATCAGAATACAATAGTTCTGCCAGAGGGATTTCCTCATCAACACCAACTGTGTTAACCACTTGCCGACCGCCTCACGTCTATATACGTGAGCAGAGCGGCACGGGCAGGCAAAATCACGTACCTGGTAAGTGATTGCCTTCCCGCGGGCGGGGGGTCCGATCGGACCCCCCCCCGGTGCCATCGGCGGTCGGCATTTGGTTGGGAGCGATGAGAGACGAGGGGGAAACCATCCGATCGTGGCCCCCCCCTCGCGATCGCTCCCAGCCAATGAGAAACATCCCCTGCCTCTGTATAGTACACAGAGGCAGAGGATGTGATGTCATCTCTCCTCGGCTGGGCAGTTTCCGTTCCAGCGCCGAGGAGAGACGACATGTAAGTGCACCAACACTCACACACAACACAGTAGAACATGCCAGGCACACTAAACACCCCCGATCCCCCCCCGATCCCCCCCAATCACCCCCCCCCCCAGTCACAAACTGACACCAAGCAGGTTTTTTTTTTTTTTCCTGATTACTGCATAGTGTCAGTTTGTGACAGTTACTGTGGTAGGACAGTGAGTGTTAGCCCCCTGTAGGTCTAGGGTACCCCCCTAACCCCCCCTAATAAAGTTTTAACCCCTTGATCATCCCCTGTCACCAGTGTCGCTAAGCGATCATTTTTCTGATCGCTGTATTAGTGTCACTGGTGACGCTAGTTAGGAACGTAAATATTTAGGTTCGCTGTCAGCGTTTTATAGCGACAGGGACCCCCATATACTATCTAATAAATGTTTTAACCCCTTGATTGCCCCCTAGTTAACCCTTTCACCACTGATCACCATATAACTGTTACGGGTGACGCTGGTTAGTTCGTTTATTTTTTATACGCCGTTTATTACCGAATAAAGGTTTAGCCCCCTGATCGCCCGGCGGTGATATGCGTCGCCCCAGGCAGCGTCAGATTAGCGCCAGTACCGCGAACACCCACGCACGCACCGTACACGCACCGTACACCTCCCTTAGTGGTATAGTATCTGAACGCATCAATATCTGATCCAATCAGATCTATACTAGCATCCCCAGCAGTTTAGGGTTCCCAAAAACGCAGTGTTAGCGGGATCAGCCCAGATACCTGCTAGCACCTGCGTTTTTCCCCTCCGCCCGGCCCAGCCCAGCCCACCCAAGTGCAGTATCGATCGATCACTGTCACTTACTAAACACTAAACGCATAACTGCAGCGTTCGCAGAGTCAGGCCTGATCCCTGCGATCGCTAACAGTTTTCTTGGTAGCATTTTGGTGAACTGGCAAGCACCAGCCCCAGGCAGCGTCAGATTAGCGCCAGTACCGCTAACACCCACGCACGCAGCATACGCCTCCCTTAGTGGTATAGTATCTGATCGGATCAATATCTGATCCGATCAGATCTATACTAGCGTCCCCAGCAGTTTAGGGTTCCCAAAAACGCAGTGTTAGCGGGATCAGCCCAGATACCTGCTAGCACCTGCGTTTTGCCCCTCCGCCCGGCCCAGCCCAGCCCACCCAAGTGCAGTATCGATCGATCACTGTCACTTTTTTTTGGTAGCGTTTTGGTGAACTGGCAAGCACCAGCGGCCTAGTACACCCCGGTCATAGTCAAACCAGCACTGCAGTAACACTTGGTGACGTGGCGAGTCCCATAAGTGCAGTTCAAGCTGGTGAGGTGGCAAGCACAAGTAGTGTCCCGCTGCCACCAAAAAGACAAACATAGGCCTGTCGTGCCCATAATGCCCTTCCTGCTGCATTCGCCAATCCTAATTGGGAACCCACCGCTTCTGCAGCGCCCGTACTTCCCCCATTCACATCCCCAACCAAATGCAGTCGGCTGCATGAGAGGCATTTATATGTCCTCCCGAGTACCCCTACCCAACGAACCCCCCCAAAAAAGATGTTGTGTCTGCAGCAAGCGCGGATATAGACGTGACACCCGCTATTATTGTCCCTCCTGTCCTGATAATCCTGGCCTTTGCATTGGTGAATGTTTTGAACGCTACCATTCACTAGTTGAGTATTAGCGTAGGGTACAGCATTGCACAGACTAGGCACACTATCACAGGGTCTCCCAAGATGCCATCACATTTTGAGAGACCCGAACCTGGAACCGGTTACAGTTATAAAAGTTAGTTACAAAAAAAAGTGTAAAAAAAAAAAAAAACACAAACAAAAATAAAAAAAAATAGTTGTCGTTGCATTGTTCTCTCTCTCTATTCTCTCTCTATTGTTCTGCTATTTTTTACTGTAATCTATTCTGCAATGTTTTATTGTTATTATGTTTTATCATGTTTGCTTTTCAGGTATGCAATTTTTTATACTTTACCGTTTACTGTGCTTTATTGTTAACCATTTTTTTGTCTTCAGGTACGCCATTCACGACTTTGAGTGGTTATACCAGAATGATGCCTGCAGGTTTAGGTATCATCTTGGTATCATTCTTTTTAGCCAGCGGTCGGCTTTCATGTAAAAGCAATCCTAGCGGCTAATTAGCCTCTAGACTGCTTTTACAAGCAGTGGGAGGGAATACCCCCCCCACCGTCTTCCGTGTTTTTCTCTGGCTCTCCTGTCTCAACAGGGAACCTGAGAATGCAGCCGGTGATTCAGCCAGCTGACCATAGAGCTGATCAGAGACCAGAGTGGCTCCAAACATCTCTATGGCCTAAGAAACCGGAAGCTACGAGCATTTTATGACTTAGATTTCGCCGGATGTAAACAGCGCCATTGGGAAATTGGGGAAGCATTTTATCACACCGATCTTGGTGTGGTCAGATGCTTTGAGGGCAGAGGAGAGATCTAGGGTCTAATAGACCCCAATTTTTTCAAAAAAGAGTACCTGTCACTACCTATTGCTATCATAGGGGATATTTACATTTCCTGAGATAACAATAAAAATGATTTAAAAAAAAAATGAAAGGAAAAGTTTAAAAATAAGATAAAAAAGCAAAAAAATAATAAAGAAAAAAAAAAAAAAAAAAAAAAAAGCACCCCTGTCCCCCCTGCTCTCGCGCTAAGGCGAACGCAAGCGTCGGTCTGGCGTCAAATGTAAACAGCAATTGCACCATGCATGTGAGGTATCACCGCGAAGGTCAGATCGAGGGCAGTAATTTTAGCAGTAGACCTCCTCTGTAAATCTAAAGTGGTAACCTGTAAAGGCTTTTAAAGGCTTTTAAAAATGTATTAATTTTGTTGCCACTGCACGTTTGTGCGCAATTTTAAAGCATGTCATGTTTGGTATCCATGTACTCGGCTTAAGATCATCTTTTTTATTTCATCAAACATTTGGGCAATATAGTGTGTTTTAGTGCATTAAAATTTAAAAAAGTGTGTTTATTCCACAAAAAATGCGTTTGAAAAATCGCTGCGCAATTATTGTGTGAAAAAAAAAAATGAAACACCCACCATTTTAATCTGTAGGGCATTTGCTTTAAAATAATATATAATGTTTGGGGGTTCAAAGTAATTTTCTTGCAAAAAAAAAAAATTTTTTCATGTAATCAAAAAGTGTCAGAAAGGGCTTTGTCTTCAAGTGGTTAGAAGAGTGGGTAATGTGTGACATAAGCTTCTAAATGTTGTGCATAAAATGCCAGGACAGTTCAAAACCCCCCCAAATGACCCCATTTTGGAAAGTAGACACCCCAAGCTATTTGCTGAGAGTCATGTCGAGTCCATGGAATATTTTATATTGTGACACAAGTTGCGGGAAAGAGACAAATTTTTTTTTTTTTTTTTTTTTGCACAAAGTTGTCACTAAATGTTATATTGCTCAAACATGCCATGGGGATTTGTGAAATTACACCCCAAAATAAATTCTGTTGCTTCTCCTGAGTACGGGGATACCACATGTGTGGGACTTTTTGGGAGCCTAGCCGCGCACGGGACCCCGAAAACCAAGCACCGCCTTCAGGCTTTCTAAGGCCGTAAATTTTTGATTTCACTCTTCACTGCCTATCACAGTTTCGGAGGCCATGGAATGCCCAGGTGGCACAAAACCCCCCCAAATGACCCAATTTTGGAAAGTAGACACCCCAAGCTATTTGCTGAGAGGTATAGTGAGTATTTTGCAGACCTCACTTTTTGTCACAAAGTTTTGAAAATTGAAAAAAGAAAAAAAAAAAATGTTTTTCTGGTCTTTCTTCATTTTCAAAAACAAATGAGAGCTGCAAAATACTCACCATGCCTCTCAGCAAATAGCTTGGGGTGTCTACTTTCCAAAATGGGGTCATTTGGGGGGGGGTTTGTGCCATCTTGGCATTTTATGGCCTTCAAAACTGTGATAGGTAGTGAAGAGTGAAATCAAAAATGTATGCCCTTAGAAATCCTGAAGGCGGTGATTGGTTTTCGGGGCCCCGTACGCGGCTAGGCTCCCAAAAAGTGCCACACATGTGGTATCCCCGTACTCAGGAGAAGCAGCTGAATGTATTTTGGGGTGCAATTCCACATATGCCCATGGCCTGTGTGAGCAATATATCATTTAGTGGCAACTTTTTGTAAATTTTTTTTTTTTTTTTTGTCATTATTCAATCACTTGGGACAAAAAAAATAAATATTCAATGGGCTCAACATGCCTCTCAGCAATTTCCTTGGGGTGTCTACTTTCCAAAATGGGGTCATTTGGGGGGGGGTTTGTACTGCCCTGCCATTTTAGCACCTCAAGAAATGACATAGGCAGTCATAAACTAAAAGCTGTGTAAATTCCAGAAAATGTACCCTAGTTTGTAGACGCTATAACTTTTGCGCAAACCAATAAATATACGCTTATTGACATTTTTTTTACCAAAGACATGTGGCCGAATACATTTTGGCCTAAATGTATGACTAAAATTTAGTTTATTGGATTTTTTTTATAACAAAAAGTAGAAAATATCATTTTTTTTCAAAATTTTCAGTCTTTTTCCGTTTATAGCGCAAAAAATAAAAACGGCAGAGGTGATCAAATACCATTAAAAGAAAGCTCTATTTGTGGGAAGAAAGGGATGCAAATTTCGTTTGGGTACAGCATTGCATGACCGCGCAATTAGCAGTTAAAGCGACGCAGTGCCGAATTGTAAAAAGTGCTCTGGTCAGGAAGGGGGTAAATCCTTCCGGGGCTGAAGTGGTTAATGTTAAAAACAAGCAATTTTCTTTCCTACATACCGTAGTTTAAGAAAAGAAAATTGCATAATGTATGCCCTGCCTTAGCCAGGCCATACACGATGCAAATTTGCAGGAAATAAGTTTGCACATTTCCCCTATCAACACAGACAGTGCTGACAGGGGAATCCCTCCTGCAAAAAGTTAGCGGGGGTGGGGGCGGGCGGAGTAGAAGTGATTATTGCTAGCGGCTATAGCAGTCGCTAGAGATAACCATCAGTGGTTCCAACAGGCTGGTTGTACTCAAGTTGATCGATTGATTAACGGTTTGAATCTTGACTGGTTCCTGCTGAACTCGAAGTCAGTATTTGCATAACCATAAACACATTCCCCATGTACTAATAAACAGGCCTGATAACAGGTTGTAAAAGCATCAGGCATTGCACTGTGGGTAAGGGGGGGCTTACTTATTCACCACTACCAGATAGGGAGTTTGGGGATCCTGGCTCAGGTCTTAAAAACCTATACTATGCTCTGTAACGAACATCTTCAATCTCTCCCTCTACTGGCATCTTCCCTTCTAAAACATACACTTGTCACTGCCATAATTAAAGTGGACATTTAGAACCCTTTCACACTGCGGCGCTTGAAAAATGCCTTAAAATGCCTTAGTGCTGTTGCCGCGCTTTAGGTGCTGAAATAGAGCACCGCACTGGTGTTTTAAAGGCATCTTTCAAGCGCTAATGAAGCATGGGCGTTAGCTAACAACCCCACCTCCCTACATCACTTCCTGTGCACTTTCTTTGTATCTCATGAAGGGGAGAGAGGGAAAAAAGAGAAGATGGAGTTTCTTGAGCTTATGTTGCTGTTTGTGCTACTCTATTGGGAGAATATCCACCAACAGAGGCAGCAACATCGCTATTGGGTTCATCCCATCCTCCAAGCGCACACCTCAAGAGGACAATTTGCATTGCTATATCAGGACTTGAGAGTGCACCCTGACAAGTTCAGAAATTAGTTGGATGAGCATTGCAATGTAAGTGACAATATCTCAGTCCCTAATCCCAGTCCCACTATTCCCACTCTACCAACCCTAATCCCACTCCCACTAGTCCCAATCCTCCAACCCTAACCGCACTCCCACTAGTCCCAATTCCCTAACCTAAACCCTAATCCAACTCCCACTAGTCCCAATTCCCTAACCCTAACCCTAATCCCACTCCCACTAGTCCAAAATCCCTAACCCTAACCCTAATCCCACTCCCACTAGTCCAAAAATCCCCTAACCCTTACCCTAATCCCACTCCCACTATCCCCAAATCCCTAACACTAACCCTAATTCCACTCCCACTAGTCCCAAATCCCTAACCCTAATTTCACTCCCACTAGTCCCAATTCCCCCAACCCTAATCCTACTCCCACTAGTCCCAAATCCCTTAACCCTAACCCTAATCCCACTCCCACTAGTTCCAAATCCCGAACCCTAATCCCACCCCCACTAGTCCCGATTCCCTAATCCCTATCCCATAACACTATGTAGTGTTATGTAGTGTTAAGAACTGACCTATTTCTTTTCCCTGATTTGACTTCATCCTTGATAAGTTGACGTCTGCCTATGAATTTCAGGGATGCAATACCTCCATGTGAACATTTACGTATAACACTCAGGTAAGTTTACAAAGCAGGATGAATAAATAATGAGTTAGAAAATAATATCAAACACAGCATAGTTTGAAAAAAAATATTTTTATTGCATAACAGATTCTTTTTGCAAAATCCAGATGTCAAGTAAACTTTAGTGCCAAATAACACAAATCAACAAACATATAACATATAACTAGCACTAATGTCCATACATTACTTTACGCTTTCAGAAAAAATATAAAAACATTAGAGGTCTTGATATGAACGAGGTGTAGGATGGGACTCCTCTTGAGGGGGAGGAGGGTGATGTTGCTGTTGCCTATACATAGGCATTTTATATGCCCCTTCTTGAACCCGTGCAGTGGTGAATGGGTGAGGAGACATATGAGCATAACCAGATCCAGATGCAGCAGGGTACTGCATAGGTCTTGGCTCACACGCAGTGAATAGAACATTCGTTGGCTCATATCTAGTCTGATATTACGATTTATTCTGGACATCATATGTTTCCTAGAGGATGAGCATGATTTTTCTCGAAACGATTGTATCACACGCAACACCATTTCCATTTGTGGAATTATACTTCTAGCAAATGCTGCATTTTCACCCTGATCTTGTTTCTGGGCTGCCAACATCTGTTTAATAGGGATGAGCTTTCCGTTTGGGTCGAACGTGAGTTTGACTCGAACACTGGCTGTTCGCCCGTTCGTCAAAAACCGAACATTATGGGCTGTTCACGCCAAATTCGAATGACATGTAACGGCCCATAATGCACTTCGGGAGCGCAGTGCATTGCTGTATGATGATTGGCCAGAGCATGCACCATGACCTGCATGCTTTGGCCAATCACAGCGCCCTCAGCTAAGAGAGCCATAATTGGCCAAAGGGTGCCTTTCGCCAATCATGGCTCAGGGGGACTAAGTCCACGCGCCACACTATATAAGGCCACCTACACGTCGGCCTCGTGTAGTGTGTTGTTGTCTTGTGTAGTGTGTTGTTGGCGTAGATGGAGAGAGTCTCATTTAGATTGAGCAGGCAGGCAGATTATTCAGTTAGCTGCAGTTTATTTAATATATATATACAGATAGTCTCATATATATATATATATATATATATATATATATATATATATATATATATTCCCTGCATACAGTTTAGCTATATCCCACTGCAGACCGTGTCTGGCATACTGTTTCTAATATACTTCTGGCAGGAAGGTTATTCAGTTAGCTGCAGTGTATTTTATATATGTATATATATACAGATAGTCTTTTATTATATATATATATATATATATATATATATATATATATATTTATATATGTATATATACATATATACACACATATATATTCTTTCTCTATGTGTATTATAAATTCTGGTGGATGGGACATGGGTTATGAGGAGCAAAACTTGCCTTGACCTGGGAGCTGGCAACCCACACTATGTCACTGTCCCAGAGTCTCTGAAGTGTAAAAAAATTTGTACAGCCCAGGACTGGGGAGGAATTAATATCACATGGCCAGCAGACTGCGAAGTCTGAGATATGTTATGTACAGCATTATGGTGTGGGTAAGTACTTCAGAACATAACATAAGTAATATTTTATACTTACTATTACACTGCAAGATAAGTGCATCTTACTGTTTGAATGCATTTTTATGTACTGACTGATTTAAAAAAAAATAAAAAATCTTATGTTCCACATGTAGATCTTTCAGATCCTTCAAATACTGGAAAAAGATGATCCTTCAAATACTGGAAAAAGATGATCCTTCAAATACTGGAAAAAGATCTGCATATTTTAACCCATTCACTGTTTAAGCATTTGACATTTATTTACAGCGAGATCAGCCCTGAAATAATTATAAAAATCCCTCAAGATTTAACTCTCACCAGTAATTCTATCAACTAATTAGCCAAGTATCTTTAGCTTCTCAAGATTTCTATCCCACTATTTTCCATATGAAATGCCACAGTGAAGGTAAATGAAAGTAACAGCACATAATTAGACATTTTTTTCATTAAGCAAATTTTGCACCTGGTACCTGTAGAAATATAGCTGCAGCACTTGAAAAATGACTTTGACGGCATACAGTGCCATGAAAATTTATCTTGGAGATGATTTTATTGCATGGTTACCCGAGGCAATTAAATCAATAAATCTCAGCTGTCAAAGAGGCTGGCTCAGTGCCAGGTGCAAATGAAATGCATGAATATCAGTAAATAAAGCATCCTGACAGCTCGTTTCAGGAATTATTTAGCATTTTGGACCTTTCACTTTTGATCTGAAGTGATCTAATTAAACGGTTTTGGGTAATCACTAACTGCAAAATAACCACATAAAATGAAAAGTAATCACACAACCAGATTATAGGTTTTTACGCAATGAAGGAAAGAATAGCACCCTTCCGTTCAGGATGATGATAGTTGCGCCATGAAGAATAAGCATAATAGGTAGTTTATGTTCGCGGCTGCGTATATTCAATTTCAAAATAAAATCCCTCTGGAGCACAATTACTGTACATTGTAATCACACTCTAGGTTATGAAGGCCATAGATATAAAAATGTCTCAATGAGAACAGTGGGCAAAGAACTATGTTCCTCAACCAAATCACAAACCACTGGGGCAATCACATTTTTTTACTCCTAGCTTGGATAATGAATATATGCAGCATGCACAGTAAAAAGGTCAGTTCCCTTCCTTGTGGAGAAAAGGAAACAACTAGCGATTTGCAAAAAATGTCTTACTTGTCTAAAAAAATACACTAAAATCATTATTAGTGGACACAAACACAACATAACTTACAAATCTAAAAGATAAAACTGTACTGAGTTAATAAATAAAGCTCTTTGTGTGTATAAGGTCTTGGGGCTTATTCACATGGGTGCTATGGCTTGTACAGAGTGAATCAGTGATTTTTTTTGTTTAATCTTATTTTACTAAATATTAAAAAAATTATGAAAAATAGAGAAGTTCTGAAATATCCAAAAACAAATCCATAAATAACATATTGTTTATAAAAAAAGGAAATTATGACTATACGCAATTTATAGAATATTTGTTATGCAATTCTCCTTTAAATTTATGGTTTAAACTGGGGTCAGCAACCCATTGATCGAGATCTACCTGTCGACCTGTGGGCAGGTGATGGGTAGATGGTGACCATGTCCCTACTTTGCAGACTAGGTGCCTCTCCTTCTCCCCAGTCTCCTCTGCCCATCTTATCCTCATGTTAGAGCAGAGAGCAGGACTCAGCATAGCAAGAGCAGTGATTTCAATCATACTTAAAGTGAAACAATAAAAATGAAATATTCCTTTAAATATCGTGACTGGGGGGTCCCTTAGTCTGCCTGTAAAGTGGCACATCTGTGTGATGTGTACAACAGTGCCACAGCAAAATTAAATTTCTAAAGAAAAAATGTCATTTAAACTTGGTCGTGGCTGTAATGAATTTACCGGCTCCCGGCAATATAGTAAAAAATCATGGAAAAAAAAAAAGTGTGCAGTTCCCCCCCTAGGGACTGGTATTGATTTTAAGGGGAACTCTATGTCAAAATATATTTAAAAAGTTGGTGTGGGGGTCCCCCCAAAATCCATACCAGACCCTTATCCGAGCATGCAGCCTGGTGACAAGTGAGTGCCCCCCCTCCTGAACCGTACCAGGCCACATGCTCTCAACATGGGGAGGGTGCTTTGGGGTCCCCCCAAAGCACCTTGTCCCCATGTTGATGGGGACAAGAGCCTCTTCCCGACAACCCTGGCCATTGGTTGTTGGGGTCTGTGGGCAGGGGGCTTATCGGAATCTGGAAGCCCCCTTTAACACGGTGGCCCCCAGAGCCTGGCCCTGGGAAGGAGAAAGAAGCAGGGGAAGAAGAAGACATTTTTAATAAAGGACTTGTCAAAAACTGGCTATTGTCTTTTGTCACATTACACTACTTTTTTGGTGAATGGGTAGGCCTTTATTAAAAATGTGTTCTTCTTCCCCCAATTCTTCCTGTGGTCTTCCTCCAGTCTTCCTCCTTCCTCCGGTCCTCCTCCGGATTCTCCTTCCCAAATTCTTCCTCTGGTCTTCTCCTTCTTCCTTCGGTCTTCCATCGGCTTCTCCTTCCCTGTGCTTTCCTTTGGTCTTCTCCTTCTTCCTCTGGCTTCTTCTTCCCCGCTTCATCCTCTGGTCTTCTTCTTCCTCGTCACCCTCCGCTGCCACCGCTGACCCGCTGAAGATTCAAAAAACAAACCTCCTCCAATGATGCGATGGGGTGGATGATGTCATTCAGAGACCCCGCCCCTTGGGACTTCACCGCAGGGCCTCCAAATGACGCCATCCAGTGGCCACGCCCCATTGAAGCGGACAGATCGGCAGGCCACAGCGTCGCAGGAGGGTCATTTTTGGATCTTCAGCGGGTCGGGGGCGGGAGCAGTACAAGAAAAAGACCGGAAGAAGAAGCCAGAGGAAGACTGAAGAAAGAAGGAGAAGACCAGAGGAAGAAGCAGGGAAGGAGAAGCTGGGGGAAGAAGAAGACATTTTTAATAAAGAACTTATCAAAAACTGGCTATTGTCTTTTGTCACATTACACTACTTTTTTGGTGAATGGGTGGGGGGGCTTCCAGATTCCGATAATTCCCCCGCCCACAGACCCCACAAGTATGGATTTTGGGGGGACCCCACTCCATTTTTTTTTTTAATATTTTAGCGTGGGGTTCCACTTAAAATCCATACCAGATCTGAAGGGCCTGATATGAAGGGGGGGACCGCACATCGTTTTTAGTCTTGATTTTTGAATAGCCAGAATTTTGGAATTCCACACCATAATATTATTGAATACTTACATACCATTGCATGCATTTGACGAGTTAAAATTATGGAATCAACTAAACTGATGTGCATTGCTTAATTATTCTGCTGAGTACAATACAAGTTTTCACTATATGATACCATCAGTGGGATTTGAACCCATGGCTTGAACCTTTTAAAGTAGCATGTTATACCACTATGCTACAGAGCCGAGCAAAATAATTCATAGAAAATACAATTACTAATGTTTGATTCTTTTCATTCTATACAATAATGTTTTGCATTTGAGGCATTAATATTATGGTAACAACCATGCTCATGTGGGATTGGCTATTAGGCATTTTCCTTTTGCCAGCATATGCTGCTGATTAAGATGTAAGCTTTGCTCTTTTTATTTTCACAGTACATAGCTGGTTGCTGAGCAAGGGGCCATGAAGCCGGCCACCGTGTCCTTAACAACAAATGAGTCATCAGCTGTCAGCGGGTATCCCCGCTGACAGCTGAATGTACAGGAAAAAAAATTGACGTCCAAAAAAAAATTGCGAAAAAAATGGCGTGGGGTCCCCTCCAGGTCCATACCAGGCTCTTATCCGAGCATGCAGCCTGGAGGTCAGGAAAGGGAGGGGTCAAGCGAGCGCCTCCCCTCCTGACCATACCAGGCCACATGCCCTCAACATGGGGGGGTGCTTTGGGGACCATGTTGATGGGGACAAGAGAAACTTCCCGGAAACCCTGGCCATTGGTTGTCGGGTCTGCAGACGGGGCTTATCAGAATCTGGAAGCCCCCCTTAAAAGGGGGCCCCCAGATCCTGCCCCCCCCATGTAAATGGGTATTGGGGTACAATTTAATCATACCCATTTACCAAAAAAAGCAGTGAAATGTAAAAAAAAAATACAAGAGCCGGTTTTTGACAAGTCCTTTAATGTAAAATAGCTCTGAGCCATCTTCTTCTCTGAGCCGTGTCTCTCGCTGCCATCTTCTCCTGGTGCTGTCTCTCTTGCTGTCATATTCTGTCACCATCTTCTCCTGTCGCCGTCACTCCCATCGCCATCGTCTCCTGCCGCCATCACTCATGCCACCAGCTACTTCTCCCACTGCTGTGTTCTTCCTAACTGCTGTCTTCCTCCGTTGTGTTATCATCTGCTGTCTGGCGTCTCTTATATAGCCATGGGACATGGCCATCCAATGATGTCACTCTGGGAGCCCGCCCCTTTTTTTTAGTGAGTAACCAGCAGCGAGTAAGAACACAGCAGCCTGAGAAGACGGCGTCAGGGGACAATGACGGCGGGAGTGATTTTTTTGGTGAATGGGTAGGGGTACAATGTACCCGATACCCATTCACATGGGGGGCAGGATCTAGGGGCACCCTTGTTAAAGGGGGCTTCCAGATTCTGATAAGGCCCCCACTCGCAGACCCCGACAACCACTGGCCAGGGTTGTCAGGAAGAGGTCCTTGTCCCCATCAACATGGAACAAGGTGCTTTGGGGGAACCCCAAAGGACCCTCCCCAAGTTGAGGGCATGTGGCCTGGAATGCTTCAGGAGTGGGGGCACTCACTCATCCCCCCATCCTGACCTCTAGGCTGAATGCTTGGATAATGGCTTGGTATGGATTTTGGGGGGGGGACCCAACGCCAATTTTTCATAAACAATGATTTTTGGGGTATTTTTTTCTTAATTTGGTGCTTAGAGAGAATTCACATTTAGTTGACATATTTCATGGCTTACCTAGTCCACAAATAATTAGTAGAGTACTGAATTTCAGCTTTGGAGCAGAATTTTTTTTTATGTTTTTGGTTTACATTACACTTTCCACTCAAGGACTTGCACAACCAAATACTTTTGTATGCAACTAGATTTAATAAGATGTGAAGGGGTATGAATTGTTTGCACTTATAAAATATGTATTTTGAGTCTGCAAAAATCTAACTTAAATCAACTTTTTATTTCAGCGTTAGTATAAACATTTGGTACTTTAACCACTTCAATACAGGGCACTTATACACCTTCCTGCCCAGACCAATTTTTAGCTTTCAGCGCTGTCGCAGTTTGAATGACAATTGCGCGGTCATCCAACACTGTACCCAAACTAAATTTTTATAATTTTGTTCCCACAAATAGAGCTTTCTTTTGGTGGTATTTGATCACCTCTGCGGTTTTTATTTTTTGCTAAACAAATAAAAAAAGACCGAAAATTTTGAAAAAAAATAAAAGTTTTGCTTTTGTTTCTGTTAAAAAATGTTGTAAATAAGTAAGTTTTCTCTTTCACTGATGGGCACTGATAAGGCGGCACTGACAGGCACTGATAAGGTGGCACAGATGAGGTGGCACCAATGAGCGGGCACTGACGGGCACTGACGATGGGCACTGGTAGGCGGCACTGATGGGCACTGGTAGGCGGCACTGATGGGTGGCACTGATATGCAGCACTGATGGGCATTGATAGGCGGCACTGGTGGTCACTCATGGATGGCACTGGGTGGCACTGGTGGGCACTGATAGGCGACACTGATGGGCACTGAAAGGCTACAAAGATGGGTTCTTATGGGTGGCACTGATGGGCACTGATAGGCAGCACTGCTGGGCATTGATGGGCACTGATACATGGCACTGCTGGGCACTGATATGCAGCACTGATAGGCATCCCTGTTGGCACTGGCAGTGGTAGGTATTGTGAGTGGGTACTGATTGGCAGCTGCCTGGGCATTGATTGGCAGCTGTTTGGGCACAGATTGGTATTTCCCTAGGGGTCTAGGGGGCATACCTGGTGGTCCAGTGTGGATGTCTTCCCTGGTGGTCCTGGGCAGCTTCCCTGGTGGTCCTGGGTGGGATCCGAGGGGGGGCTGTGCTGATAAACAATCAGCAAAGACCCCCCCTGTCAGAAGAGCAGCGGAACGGCTCTCCTCTACTTGCGTCTGTCAGACGCGAGTGAGGAAAAGCTGATAACCGGCTCTTCCTATTTACATCGTGATCAGCCGCGATTGGACATGGCTGATCACGTGGTAAAGAGTCTCCGTCAGAGACTCTTTACCTAGATCGGTGTTGCGGGGTGTCAGACTGACACCCCGCAACAACAATCGCCGTGATGCGTGCCCTCAGGGGCACGCAGTGGCACAATATCCTGCGGACGTCATATGACGCCCAGTCAGGTTATTGAAACCACTTTGCCACCTTCATTCTGCTGCAAGTGGTTAAGTACTTGGGCCAAAAAAAAAATGTATGGAAATGATGCTCCAGCATTTGACAATATAGTGAGAAGGGCCCTGCTCAAAAGAGCTTACAGTCAACAAGGGCAAGACACTAAAAATTAGACAGAAGTCCTTGCCCCAAACCCCCAAAAGGTTACATGGCAGAATTATCATAAGCAAAAACAGACAAAATTAATTCAAAAGCCAAAAAGGAAGGCCCATAGGCATGGTGTATCTGGATTTTGCAAAAGCATTTGACACAGTTCCCCATAAACGTTTACTGTACAAAGTGAGGTCCGTTGGCATGGACCAGTACAGTGAGTACATGGATTGAAAACTGGCTACAAGGGCAAGTTCAGAGGGTGGTGATATATGGAGAATACTCGGAATGGTCAGGGGTGGGACGTGGGGTCCCCCAGGGTTCTGTGCTGGGACCAATCTTGTTTAATTTGTTTATAAACGACCTGGAGGATGGGGTAAACACCTCAATCTCTGTATTTGTTGATGACACTAAGCTAAGCAGGGCAATTCTAAGCATTATAAGATCTGAACAAATTAATGGTGTGGGCAACTACATGGCAAATGAGGTTTAATGTAGAAAAATGTCAAATAATGCATTTGGGTGGCAAAAATATGAATGCAATCTACTCACTAGGGGGTGAACCTCTGGGGGGAATCTAGGATGAAAAGGACATGGGGGTCCTAGTAGATGATAGGCTCAGCAATGGCATGCAATGCCAAGCTGCTGCTAACAAAGCAAACAGAATATTGGCATGCATTAAAAAGGGGATTAACTCCAGGGATAAAGTGATAATTCTCCCACTCTACAAGACTTTCGTCCGGCCTTACCTGGAGTATACTGTCCAGTTCTGGGCACTAGTCCTCAGTAAGAATGTACTGGAAATGGAGCGAGTACAAAGAAGGGCAACAAAGCTAATAAAGGGTCTGGAGGATATTAGTTATGAGGAAAGGTTGCAAGCACTGAACTTATTCTCTGTGGAGAAGAGACTCTTGAGAGGGGATATGATTTAAATTTACAAATACCATACTGGTGACCCCACAATAGGGACAAAACTTTTTTGCGGAAGGGAGTTTAATAAGACACGTGGCCGCTCACTAAAATTAGAAGAAAAGAGGTTTAAACTTAAACTGCATAGAGGGTTCTTTACTGTAATGCCCCGTAAACACGGTTGGATTTTACGACAGAAAATGTTCGATGGGAGCCTTTTGTCGGAAATTCCGACCATGTGTAGGCTCCATCGGACAGTTTACATCGGAATTTCCGTCACACAAAATTTTAGCTCTGGTTCTCAAATTTTCTGACAACAAAATACGTTTGTGTAAATTCCAATCGTGTATACACAATTCCGATGCACAAAGTGCCACGCATGCTCGGAATCAGGCAGAAGAGCAGCACTGGCTATTGAACTTCATTTTTCTCAGCTCATTGTACATGTTGTACATCACCGCGCTCTTGACGTTTGGAATTTCCGACCAACTTTGTGTGACCGTGTGTATGCAAGACAAGTTTGAGCCAACATCCGTCAGAAAAAAAACATGAATTTTGTTGTCGGAATGTCCGATCGTGTGTACCAGGCATAAGAGCAGCAAGGATGTGGAATTCCCTTCCACAGGCACTGGTTTCAGCGGGGGATAATCGATAGTTTAAAAAAACTATCAGATTAGCATCTGAACGACCGCAACATACAGGGATATACAATGTAATACTAACATATATTTTTAAATCTTGTGACGTGATAATGATGTATTGCAACCCACGTGAAGAATAAAAATGTGGCGCTATTCTAATCACTCTTTCCGTAATATTACCATTACAAGTGAATATCCTAAATTAATAACCCTTTTGTTCAAAGGGTGTGAATCAAACAAATAATTAGTGAAAAATAGTGATAATAAAAATCAGAAAATAAAAACAAAAAAACAAAAAACAAAAAACACCAAAACGCAATGAAGTGACTTTTTAGATACTATTATACACTAAGTGGCAGCTTTAGATAGGCTTTACCAATTGATGTTTATCACCATTTAATTGATTTGCTCCGAGGCGCAGTGGTGGTTAGTTGTGTGTATGTAGGACGTTACACATAGAAGGACCGTTTATTCAAATACTAACATATAAGCACACACATAGGTTGGATTTTATGGACTTGTGTCTTTTTTCAACCTGACCTACTATGTAACTATGTAAAAAAAAGGCAGTGCACAAACTACATTGACACACACAGCAGGAAAGAAATAGCAGGAACCTTCCTTTGCATCTCAACCATTACATAGCAGTTGTAAGTCTAACATGTGACATTTAGAAGCAATCATCAAAAAGCCTTAGTGGGGTGAGAGTCAGGAATTATGCACCCCCCAAAACCCACAAAAAACATATCTATTTGTAACCCAATATACACAGTGCAAAGAAAAATTCAGGCCTGTTCTTAGGCCAAACACCCACCAAAAATGCAGGCCTTTAAATAACCTAGCTAAGCTTGCTCACCCACTCAGTAAAGGACACACCCACCAGTGTTATATTGTTTCTGTCTCTTGAGTGCTCACATTTGTTCATTAGGAATACACACTCTTTACAAAAGAAAAAATGCCACAGCAGCAATATCTGGGCAGGGTAAAGCTCAAAATAACACATGTCCAAGGCACTGCCCATCAACAGTGATCTCAAAAAACTCCAAATCAAACTTGTACGTTGTTGGGCATGTGGAGGGTGCATTTTTAGGACTCAAATTAGGATCACTTGGAAATAATAAAAAAACACACACAATTGTGACTAATTTTAAATTTACATCAGCAATGGTTATGTTTGTGGTTTGTAAAGACACCTGTGTGAGTTTGGGTAAAGATTTTTGTAAGATGGAGAGCAACAACTCAAAGTAACAGAGAAAAAAATATTTTACTAAAACATGAAAACATTCCACATTCTAGGGTTCTTAAAAACAAAATAGATGATGAAGA
This sequence comes from Aquarana catesbeiana, assembly GCF_042186555.1. Lineage (NCBI taxonomy): Eukaryota > Metazoa > Chordata > Amphibia > Anura > Ranidae > Aquarana > Aquarana catesbeiana. The sequence continues at coordinate 149,799,393 of NC_133332.1, read as the reverse complement.
ATCAACATTGTTGCAAAGACAATTTCTTTGAGAGAAAGATACATTTCATCTCAACATGAAAAGGATTTATTTGGGGAAGTTACAATTGTACCATTAGAATCATTGGCTGAAACTTGCATTGGGCTATATAACTCTCATTTTCACTCCCAAAAAATGCTCTTTAACCCAGCGCTGATTTTGGTATTTACTATAACTCTTTGTAAAAAAATCATGGGCGTTAAAGTGAAAGTAGTTTGCATGCCTGAGCATGCTCAGTTGTGCTGGCACCTAGTTGTAAAGAGGCAGGGAATTTATCTATTCTCAGACTTTTAAAGATATTTCAGTGTAGAAATCCTTTTTTCACATGCTTTAAAAGCAGATTAAAATATACCGCATATTTCAGTATCATTTAGCCAAACATATAATGCTCTAAACATTATTTCCATGTGCAATACTCCAGGTCCTAGCAAGAGTAAGGGTTTGGGCGCTTACTGTTTTCTGGGAGCTATAGTAAATTCGATTTTGGGAGCATTTGTTTTGCACCAGCACTATAGTGAATTCCATTTTAGCGCTAATTACTGTGATTGCGGCAATTTTAGCTCTAATTACTGCGATTGTGGTCATTTTACCACTAATCAGTGCTCAGCACCAAAGTAAATTAACCCCACTGCCTTCTTCATGCCATTATTTTATTGGGGCTTAATAGTTTATTTTTTAGAAAAAGCATGCTGCACCCCAGGGTCTTTAATCTCTTCCATGTTGTGCAGGTAGATCTCCATCTCTCAAAGGTTGCCTACCCCTATAAGAATAACATTCATTATACTTAAAAAGAAGTAAAGGATTTTTTTTCTTATTAATACTTACCTAAGTGGATGCAACATGGGTCCAATGTTGTATCTGTCCCCCGGCGTCTCTACACTGAGAACCGAGCGATCAAACACCACCATTTATTTATTTCTTCTGGAGTATTGTAAATATTAAGCTCTCTTCCCAGGTATCTGTTTCATGATGGAAAAGAAGTATGAGACTAAGATTGTAAGATTGAATATATAACAGATATTGTATGAGTAGGTGGAGTAACTTGAAGAAAAAGGGCCTCTAGTGGGGTAGGTTGTGTCTGAATCTGTTGAACATTTAGAACAGATTGCAGAAATGAACAGAGTTGATGTCTCTGGAGCCAATGGCCCATGGCTCTGGGCTCCATCTGACCTGCTCCTTTAAAGATAAGGCTAGGCTTGTTTTGAATCACCATAGCACCGAAGGCCAGAGCTTGTTCAGCAGGGGGAAATGCTGGGTTAATAAAAATAGGTGTCATAGGACCTATATATTGAAACCTGAATTTTATGTATAATCCAGTTTCAGGTAACAGGTGTTTGTTTAGTTAATTCTTGGAATATTTTAATATCCTGTCTACCCTAGGTAGAGCCCATAAATCCGATAATATAATTACTCTTTCAAGCCGAACCCATAATTTTGTATGTAATTGAAGAAACCAGTTTACTGCTCTTGTACTCTTGGGATTATCGACTATTAATAATATAATGTCACATCAGGGGCACTCGTCCCTCCCTTAGTCTTGGGAAGTGATATGCCCTGTACACACGGTCGGATTTTCCGATGGAAAATGTGTGATAGGACCTTGTTGTTGGAAGTTCCGACCGTGTGTGGGCTCGATCACATATTTTCCATCAGAATTTCCGACACACAAAGTTTGAGAGGTTGCTATAAAATTTTCCGACAACAAAATCCATTGTCGGAAATTCCAATCGTGTGCACACAAATCCAACGCACAAAGTGCCATGCATGCTCAGAATAAATTAAGAGACGAAAGCTATTGGCTACTGCACCGTTTATAGTCCCTACGTACGTGTTTTACGTCACCACGTTCAGAACGATCGGATTTTCCGACAACTTTGTGTGACCATGTGTATGACAAGTTTGAGCCAACATCCGTCGGAAAAAATCCATGGATTTTGTTGTCGGAATGTCCGATCAATGTCCAACTGTGTGTACAGGGCAATAGTGTTTTGTAGCGCATTGGGGGGAAATGATTATTCCAAATAAAAACAGTAAGCAGTCGTTGTTCTTCTTTAAAATATGTCATCAGAATAGAGATTGGTAGTGTCTGGGAAATATAGAGGAACCTGGAGGACTTCCTGCTTAAAGACATTGATCCTACCTAACCATAACAGGTGTTTTGCTGAGTAAGCCTTAAGTTCTATTTCGACTTTATTTTGATATCTCAAAGAAAAAAATCGTCATAGATTCATAGAAATATAAATTCCCATATATCATATAGAAGAGGAACAAATCTTTAAGGGAAAATTAAGTCCTATTTGTTGTAGCTGAGGTAAAGATAGTGAAACATTTAGTATCTCTGACTTGGAAAGGTTCACCTTAAAATTATTGTAAAGACCAAATTGCTGAAACTCTTTTAGGACAGAGGACATAGAAAGGCGAGGGCATGTCACCTATAGAAAATGATCATCCACAAATAATGCTAATTTTGTATGGCGACTTCCTATATGAAGACCTGTTATGTTAGGATTTTAATGTAATGCCACAGCTACATGTTCCATTGCTAAGATGTAATGAAGGGAAGAAAGTGGACATCCCTGATGGGTACCATTTCTGATTTTGGAAACAGTGGGAAGGGAAACATTTACCCAAATTCTAGTTGAAAGGTGTAAATATAGAGCCAATATACAGGATAACATATTATGTCCCAGACCGATTTGTGACAGCGTGAGCTGTAGAAACCTCCAGCTCACCCTGTAAAAAGTTTTCTCCACTTCCAATGTCAAAAGATACTTTACTGATTTTGAAGTTAATATCCCTTGCTTAATGACCTTGTTTAAAACCTACCTGATCTAAGTGAACTAAATGTGGAAGGGTTGGATCTTATTAGCTAGAACTTTTGCATACATTCTAAGATCCATCCCAATTAAAGAAATAAGGCATAAATTGTAAAATAATGAATAGTCCTTGTCAGGTTTAGGAATCAATGGTATATCAGTCTCTAATGATTGAGGGGGGAATTGGGCTGCTTTAAATAGTGGGTTGAAAACTTTCATTAGATATGGTACAAGGAGAATTTGGTAGGTCTAAAATTTAGGGGTATACCCATCTGGCCCTGGGCTTTTGCCTGATGGAGTAGATTTAATAGCTTGAACAATTTCTTCCCCATTTAAATATTTTTCCAAAGAGGAGCTTGTCTCTATGTCTAAGGAAGGTAGTCAGGTATTGTTACTATAATTTGCTATGATTTATTCTTGTGATTTAGTACCTGTTGGATAAGTTTGCTCAGAAATGTTATATAACTCTCTGTAATGGGCATTACATGCTTGTAGAATCACCAAGGAAATAGATTCCAACTGAGAGCCTCTAAGATGGGATATATAGACACGGGTGAGCTCTTTGGATGGAGAGCCCTGACCAATAGTTTATCACATATATTAATAAATTTATATTTATGTAATGGCAATTTAGTTTCAAATATACATTAAGAGCCCTTGCACACTGGGGCGGTTTGCAGGCACTATTGCGCTAATAATAGCGCCTGCAAACCGCCCCGAAAGTGCCGCTGCTGTCATTCCAGTGTGAAAGCCCCGAGGGCTTGCACACTGGAGCGATGCGCTGGCAGGACGGTAAAAAAAGTCCTGCCAGCAGCATCTTCGGAGCGGTGAAGGAGCGGTGTGTATACCGCTCCTTTACCGCTCCTGCCCATTGAAATCAATGGGACGGCGCGGCTATACCGCCGGCAATGCGCCTCTGCAGAGGCGCTTTGTGGTGGCATTTAACCCTTTCTCGGCCGCTAGCGGGGGGGTAAAACCGCCCCCGCTAGCGGCCGCATACTGACGGTAAAACGCCGCTAATAATAGCGGCGTTTTACCGCCGACGCCGCCCCCCGCCCCAGTGTGCAAGGGCGCTAAGGATGGCTTACGTATATTTGAAACTAAATAGATATATACAATAGATAGAGTTCTCTTGATCGCATAGTTGAGATTTCCAAAAGAACTGAGGATGGAAAGTTTGTTATGCTTGATTTCCAACTCACGGAGCGTGTTTAAAGTTTTGGTAATTGCGGCCACTCTTTCCTTTTTTATCCTAGTACCTTGTTGAATATAAACCCCTCCCAGCACTGATTTACGGCTTCCCACTGGTTTAGTAGTAAAGTTGGTTCATTGAAGTGGTCTAAAACATTTTTTTACATTATTTTAGTTATTCTCTGATGGGCAAGTGTGTCTTTTAAAAATGATTATTTAAGTTGCCTTGTTTACTCATGAGTTGGTAAATTAGGAATTATTATGTTAACAGTATAGGAGAATGATCTAACCACACCATTGTTCCAATGTCACTTGAAAGGGACCAGTCTAAAAGGCTATGGTCAGCAAAAAAATTGTCCAATTGATTATACATTTGATGAGTTGAGGAGTGAAAGGTATAGTTTTGTGATTGTGGATAAAGAATCCTCCAAACATCAATCAAGTTTAAATCATGTAAGCAGATTTCACCGTTCTAAGTTTAGGATAAGAGATTGAGAAATGAGAGGTTGAAGTATCTAAATGAGGGTCTAAAGGGAGATCCTTCTACAATTAGCTTCCCCTCGGCAAATTGAGATAAAATTCACAAAGTAATGGCCGCTTTCGTTTGATGAATGTTTGGAAGATAGACATTAGCTACAGTACACTTAATATTACAAAACATAAATTTCACAAAAAACATACCATCCTAAATAATCAGCTTGATAATCTATCACATCCACTGGGAGAGTTTTATGAAATTCTATACTGTAGATACTCCTTTAGATTCAATATGGGGAAAAAAAGGGGGGGGGGGATAAAACGAGGATACACAAAACGAGAGAATACAAAGATCCTTGGGGTTACCAAAGTACCTGAAAAAATATCAAACAGAGCATACAATGTGGATAATCCTATTTACTGTGTATGTGGTAAGCAGTGGCAGCTAGTGAGTTAGAACCTTACCAATTAACTAAAGAAAAAGACAGATTTCTCATTTCTTTCATGAGATCTGATTTTGGAAAAGAAAAAAAAGGTGCTTTTTTATGTGGTTGGAGCTGTGCGTAGGCATTCTTATTCTATGGGGATTCAGCAGCTTTTATGAAGACAGCGCAGGTTCTAATTTGACAGGATATAGATGCAGGTGTAGGGTCCCAAACACAGATAATGTGCATTTGAGGCCACTCGTCCACATCTGCACACCTGTCAAATTAGGGCCCATGGCTGTATTTGTATAGCTGCTGCATCCTCATTGAGTAACAAGCAGCTTCAGCCACACAAACAAACTGCTCAGTCACATTATATTGGACAGGGAACCTGTATAAATGAGCCCTTATTTTATTTTTTTACATTTTTTAATTATTTTTTTTTAAATGGTTGTTATTATTTTTTACAATTTGTTATTAGGTCGGAATGTGTGTACCTAAATAAGCTCCATTTGAACGGGTTGATCATTTGTATGTGAAGTTTAGATAGTGATTAGAGGAGTGATTTTAGATAGCATGATGTTTAGGAGGAATTTAAAGCTATATACTGTATATCGCATTGAAGTTGCTAAGGCTGCTGAATAGGTTGATTTCCTGTAGAGTGTAGAGTGTTGGGAAGGCTAATGTGCAGTTGTGTGAATTGTCAGCAAATATTCCCAACTTGTGCCACTCTGTTCCCACCCATAGGGCCTTGATTCTGGATACAGAAGGGCTCAAGAAGAATTCCATTTGATCCATCACTTGCTGTCTGGTTGTAATAGAGTACCAGGATATTTTAAAGAATATAATTCTCTATATCAGTTTGTTGCAGGGTGGCTTCTAGAAAGGGACAGCTAACCCAGTCAAATGCCTTCTCAGCATCAGGCATTGGAAGTCAGAAAGGGGTCAACAGGGAGTTATCTCTAGGCTCCAATGTTTAAATGAAAACTACCTGGTCATTTTGATTTATCTAGGGTAGATGGGGCTGTATTTATGAGGCGATCACCTTGGGGAATATTTTAGCACCCATATTAATGCTGGAAATAGTTCTTTAACCACTTCACCCCCCGGATCATTTGGCTGCCCAAAGACCAGAGCGTTTTTTGCAATTTGGCACTGCATCGCTTTGACTGACAATTGCGCGGTCGTGTGACATGGCTCCCAAACAAAATTGATGTCCTTTTTTCCCCATAAATAGAGCTTTCTTTTGGTGGTATTTGATCACCTCTGCGGTTTTTATTTTTTGCGCTATAAACAAAAAAGAGTGACAATTTTGAAAAAAACGCAATATTTTTTACTTTTTGCTATAATAAATATCCCCCAAAAAAATATAAAAAAACATTTTTTTTCCCTAGTTTAGGGCGATACATAATCTTCTACATATTTTTGGTAAAAAAAAATCGCAATAAGCATTTATTGATTGGTTTGTGCAAAAGTTATAGCATCTACAAAATAGGGGATAGTTTTATGGCCTTTTTATTAATAATTTTTTTTTACTAGTAATGGCGGTGATCTGTGATTTTTATTATGACTGCGACATTATGGCAAACAGATCGGACACGTTTGGTGCTATTTTGGGACCATTCACATTTATACAGCGATCAGTGCAATTAAAAATGCACTAATTACTGTGTAAATGTGACTGGCAGTGAAGGGGTTAACCACTAGGGGTGCTGCAGGGGTTAGGTGTGTCCTAGGGAGTGATTCTAACTGTGGGGGAGGATGGGCTAAGTGTGACATGGCACTGATCACCGCTCCCAATCACAGGGAGCTGTGATCAGTGTCCTGTCACTAGCTTGTTTCCATCAGCATTACCACCGTTCTTCCTCTCCGTGAGACGATTGCGGGTATCCCTGCGGACATCTAGTCACCATTGTTGGGTGGACCCCTCACGATTACCGCGATTGATTTTTTTTTAGCTGTTTTGCGATCTCCTATCATGTGAGTGTTTCTTTTACTATTTTAATAAATTGATGTTTTTTAAACGATATCATACCATGTGAGCTTTATTTCTCTCATGGTATTTAAAACATCCGGTTGGCCTGTTGGAACGTTTGGGGACGTTTGAAGCTGCGGTGAGATCCCTCCCCCCATTTGAAGCCGAGGATATCTGACGATTCATCCTGCCAGTCCTGGTGGTCAATTAAGCTTTCTTAGACTTGTAAGACGTAGGTCTTTTCAAGTCACCTGATTCCGGTAAGCCTCTCTTGATGCTTCGGTGATGGACCCGCCACCTACTTAGACCCTTCATCCTTCTGTGGTTTTCTATCTATCCATCTGCCAGAAGCTATTAATTTTGTTTTCGAGGAAGCTTGGGAGTTTCATTTCTCAATATCCAACCCTCATAAACTCTCGGTGGTGGTTTTCTATTTTTACTAGGAATACAATTGTCAACGTTTATGGACTATATTGGTTGATTTGTCACTTATTTATGATTTTTTCAGATTTATTACACTGTTTTTGTATTACTGGTTTATTATATTCACTGTATCCCAAATGTCATTTTGAAGCACCCAGTATACTCTTGTTTTAGTATATTCACTGTATTTCATATGCAATTCTGAAGTACTCAGTCTATTATCTAGCCCCGTAAGGGATGGCTAGAATTTAGTTCACTGTTTAGTTTTGTAAAGATCTATTATCTTCATACACATAGCGCTACACTATTTTTTAACTAGCTAAGGATAGGAAACTGAGGATAAAATTTGCACAGGCTCACAGGCTATATTGGATAATATAAAATTAGAAAAAATTAGAAAAACCTTGCTTGGTCTTGATGAGTCTCAATTTCAGCTGCGTCATTCAGATGGTGGGGTCAGAATTTGGCGTAAACAAAATGAAAGCATGGATCCATCGCGCCTTGTATTGATTTAGGCTGGTGGTGATTTAATGGTGTGGGGGATATTTTCTTGGCACACTTTGGACCCCTTAGTACCAATTGAGCATCATTTTAACACCATGGCCTACCTGAGTATTGTTGCTGACCATGTCCATCCCTTTATGACTACAGTGTACCCATCTTCTGTTGGCTACTTCCTTGCTGTGGGGGTACTCAACAGGAGGGAGGGGCCAGGAGCATCGAAGAGGGATCCAAGAAGAGGAGGATCTGGGCTGCTGTGTGCAAAACCACTGCACAGAGCAGGTAAGTATAGTATCACTTTAAGTTAAAAATCCTCCTAGTTCTTATCATAAACTACAGAACATTTTTCCTCTGTGTTGTGGAGATGGGGGGATATAGTAGTTTAATAATGATTTTTACACCATACTTACTGTAATTTGCTGTAAATCCAGAGAAAAAAGGTGTGTGCTGTCAGCTTCAGGGCCAGGACAAGGGGTGGGCAGGAGGGAAAGCTGCCCTGGGTGCTGTTGCATACTGACCTTATGACTGGCAGGAGTAGTGACAGCGGCATTACTTCTACTGTCAGCCAAACGCTGGGAGCAGTGAGGAGAGCAGTAGAGACCCAGGAGGCTGTGCTTCCACTCTCCCTCCTTCCAGTGCAGCTCCTAAATTCAGAAGCCAGCAGTGGTAATCACAGGAATACAGAAGCCGCACTGGAAGGAGGGAGGAGGAGTGCAGAAGTATGCATGAGTGGAGAGTTTGGAGGAGGCAGGATAGAGTTTTCTCTCCCTCCTGTCACTGTCTATACCAGGGGTAGGCAACCATCGAGAGATGGAGATCTACTTGAATAACACTAATGAAGTCAAAGATCCCCCCCAGAAAAAAAAAAGACAGCAAGCCCGACCTTTTTTTTTTTACTCAGAACTAAAATAAAATAAGTATTACAAGAGAGTGTAAGCTTTAGGAGTGCGTTATGTAAGGAATGCAGGGCTCACCAGTGCATTACGCTCAGAATACAGTGATCATGAGTGGGTTGTGCTCAGAATGCAGGGTTAAGGAGTGTATTAAGCTTAGAATGCAAGGTTAAGGAGTGTGTTGAGCTCAGAATGCAGGGTTAAGCAGTGCAATAAGCTCAGAATGCAGGGTTAAGAAGTTTATTGTGCACAGAATGCAGGGATCAGGAGTGCGTCTTATGCTCAGAATGCAGGGAACAGTAGTTTGTTTTACGCTCTCAGAATGCAGAGATCAGGAGTGCATTTTATGCTCAGAATGCAGGGATCAGGAGTGTGTTTTTTGCTCAGAATGCAGGGTTCAGGAGTGCGTTGTTCTCAGAATGCAGGGATCTGGAGTGTGTTGTGCACAGAATGCAGTGATCAGGAGTGCTTTTTTTGCTTTACGCTCAGAATGCAGGGATCTGGAGTGCGTTGCGCTCAGAATACAGGGATCAGGAGTTCGTTGTGCTCAGAATGCAGGGATCAGCAGTGCGTTGCTCTCAGAATTCATGGTTAAGGAGTGTATTAGGCTCAAAATGCAGGGTTCAGGGGGGGTGGGGGGTGATGTGAAGGGTGGTAGATGACACTGGTATGGGGGTGACCCTGCCCATAACAGTGTCCTCTGCCCCTTCACATCGCCCCCCTCACACATTGGTGTCCTCTGTCCCCCTCCCCCACCCTTCCCCTATATCAGTAACCTCTGGCTCCCCTTCCTTCCCATAGCAGTGTCTTACCTTTTTCCACAGCGGAGACCGGGAAGCAGCACAGTGAGCTGGCAGAGTCAATTTTCATATTGGCAAGCTGGTGATTGGTTGCTTAGGAGAACCCTAGGTCCTAGCAACCAATCACCAGTGGTTTGACTTAAAAAGTTAATTTGTCCGGTGGAGAAGGCGGGAGAGAGAGAGACCTGGATAGGATGGCGCAGCAGAGCCGGACTTAGAAGTAGGGGGTTGGTGGCGCAGGAACCTGTGTGCAGTCCCCCTGTCACCTGCAGGCAGTCGACAGGTGGACCGCGATCGACCCCCGGTCTATAAACACAGCTGCTGCCTTCTATTTACATGACTGCTGTCAGATCGGGACTATGAGGGATTTGCTTACTCCCCCCCATGCATCTTTCTTCTGTTATTTTACCCCCCTGCCCACCAACTTCTGTCAGCAGAAATTGCAGGAAGGGGCGAGTAAACAATCTCAGTAAAGTCCCAATCTGACAGTGCACCTGTATTAATTTGCTGGCAGCACTGTCCCCAGTGCTGCACAAATCATGTATAAATGGCTTTGAATACCTTTGCACCCATTGATTCTGCATGAATGGGTTTTGAAAGTAAACATTAGTAAGCCATTCATATGAATGTAGAAAGCTGAAGTGAGGACAATGGTGTCTGAACACTGTATTCACTTCAGAGATCAGAACTATGAATGAATTTGCTGAAAAATACAAATTCATTCATAAATGTAAGAAAAAAAGAATGATAAAAACAAACAAAATTAAACAAAAGACAAAGGAATGTGTAGTGATGTCCCTACTGAAACCACCTACCAAATATTCACCAAATAAAATAGTAAAACAAACATACACATTAGAATTCACCAACACAGTCCAAAAAAGTATGTGAAACAATACACATATAGAAGATGGGGTTTTCATGCAGGTCTTGCCCAATATTCTTAATAGCCAAGAATTTCACCATGTGACTTCACATAGTATAAAATAAATATATGCTCATCCCGCCTGCAACCTCTAAGTCATTGGAGGTCTATATATACCTGATGTTAAATGGCTCCTCTCTGCCACAGGTGCCTCCCACCATGCACAGTCTCAGTTCTTGCGATGACTCCGCTCTTAATAAAAATCCTCCTATTGACAAGCAGATGACTTCGGGGGTAGGTTCCCATAAGCTTGCATATAATGGGGGATGCAGGTTGGCATTTTTGCCCTGGGTGCAGGATGACCTTCTCCTGGAGTGAATAAACTCTAGAGAAATATGAATGTACTGTGTTTTTTTCTTTTTTTTGTGCCCTGACATAGGCCTTAGGACCTCAAACCTGAAGGGCAAATATGCTAACCAGTTACTGACAGTACTACACTGTAGGTTTCTGTTATGTAAATGAATGAGATACAGATATAAATAGAATGCAAAAAATCATTGAACACAACATACTATATTTTCTTTTTAATAAAAATTTTATTTGACAATTTTTTAAATAATTTGTTGCTCTGGCAGCATAATTAATCTCTCTATGAGAGACACAGACATACCAGGTTAGACAACATTATTTATACAATGACATAGTATTTAAAAACATTAGAACTGCACTTATTCCCCCAGCTGTGAAAGGAACCAGCACTGCTGAATTAAGCAAAGCGTTGCTTTATCCTCTTACAGCCATCAGGTAAAAACCATTTTAGAACATGAGAGTCTGTTGCTTTCACCCCTGTCTTGAATAAAATAAGATTTTTTTTAAAAAAGCAATTTGTGCAACACATTAAAATACAAAGCAAAAAAAATAGAAAACAGGCAGGATACATTTTTTACATTCAAAGCAAAATAAAAATAGAAAAGTAAATTAAAAAAAAGCTCATACTTCAGTACCACAGCATGGTAATAGTTGTTTAAACATTATAACAGTTAAACTCTGTACAAAACATTTTAACTTACGAAAACCTTTACAAAGGATAACATGCTCATTAAAACAAGGATACCTTGTGGAATTATTAAGAGTATGTATGTATAGGTGGACCCCGTGTAAAAAAATACAAAGTTCTTATCTGAAACAGATAAATGGAAGAAAACAATGACTGTACAAAATGCGGCAATGACAATGCTTTATTAAAATTAACTAAAAATCAAAAAGAACCCCAACAATCTGTTGGTTTTTGTGTGAATACAAAAAGACTTTGAGCAGATTTAAAGTTTTTTTTTGAAGATCATATGCAGATATTTTTGGTATCTGTAAGGGTAATAACCCTTCTGTGTTCACAAAAATCTGTGTTTGCCTATATAGCAAGGGTGGCCATACATGGAAGGTGAAGTTTATGATTTCTATGCCTTTGCACACCTCTATGCCTCCACCAAGGTTGGAGGAAATATTTGGATGAAAAGCCTAGTGTCCACAAAAAAAGTGTTTGGCCGGGTCTCTCTATGCTATATGCTAAAGACATGTAAAACATGGTGCAGTCCACAGCCTATTGGGTGGTTGTGCAACATGGGTTGAATTGTGCATATTGATGAAAAAAGATTTTTGTATGTTGATCATATTATTAAACTACACCTTCACATATGGCCAGCTTTAAATTTACTTTGTTTAGGCAAATTTAATATAACAATCAAGTATACATTTATGTAACAGGCTGATAGACAATGCCAGAATTTTAACCTGATCATGGATAGAACTAAGACTAGACTGTTTCTTCGGAAATCATGCACATATGTACATTTCATATTTATACTATGTACAAATGTCACAGACCTTATTATGGCCGCTGGTATATTCTCTTTCTAAGAACAAGCTTAGAAATTCCTTGCACAGCTAGAGATCACTCACAGCTAACAGAGATAATGCATTGTTAAGTTTGAAATGTGTGTTTCTCTGTAAAGAAAAAATCTTTGGCATGCAAAACTTAATTTGTATAAATTCTACAGACAGACACATTTGTGTTGCAAGGTAGAACTGAGTGTCAGTCTATTTGTGTGTTCTATTAATGCTTCAAGTAGCCAAAGTCATTAATGTTTAGTTGTTTGTATGGCGAACCTGTTTTACATTTAACAGCTTTTGTCACAGTTATATAGGTAACAACTACTGGAAACTTTGAAATGCTTTCGAAATATAAAGTACACTTTTTCCACAATTTCACTGCAACAGACATGAACCTGAATTGATTTGTCAAGTGTGAGCTAGGTTTACCAGCTAACTGAACAAAGCTCATCTTGTGATTGCAATAGTATACCCGGTAACATTGCCAATTAGTATTCACTCTTGGACCTCTAAAAGAGTGTAGCTTAGCAAAACTGCTAAGTTGTTGCTTAAATATGTGTGTAGTGGAGTAAATGTGAAGTAAAAATGTTTAAGAAGATTTAGGTCAGACATAAAGGTTCTCGATGGTAGTGTACGCATATAAAATTGTAACACTGCCCTAGAACATAAATGTATATTAAACTTTTGGCTCTCCCGCTAACTGGCATCTCCTAGCTTAAAATTTGCTACAAGTTTTCAGGTATTATAGTGGAATAACTATGTTTTATAGTAAAATATTTTGGAATTATTTGATACTGAAAATGTAGCTTTGCATGGTAATTGTACAGTTGGACGGGACCTAAAAAGGGGAAACAATTCTTTACCGAATCAACAAGCACCTGCAGTGGGAGAAAAAATCTGTCTGGTCATATAAAGCATACTAGCACATATATGTGACCAAACTTTGCCAAACCTATTGGAGCAATATTCTTTGTGCACTGGCATAAAAGTAGCTGAGCTAGCAGCCAAGCATATCACACCATTCCAGAAATTCTTTGACACAACAGCCCTTCTGGCAAAGGTCAGAATTGTGAGCTTGCCAGTCTGGGCATGCTGCTGCTGACAAAAACACAAATCTGAGTATGGAAAAGTGCCTATTTTATGATCAATAAAATACTGGTGTTCACACCGTAATAATAAAGGGGTTCATTTCCAAGACACAAACAAGTACTGTATACATTCTAAAGACTGGTCACCAGTTAATAGGTTGTATTTGATGTCAGAAGAGAGGATAGCCAGTTTCCAAAATATTAACATAAAAGCACATTGTAATATGTTATTAAATGATTAAGCATTCAGTATAACACTATTCCTGCGATAGCTAGCTTTCTCTTATGAACGAATACATAATTCATCCCTTACTTTGCAATAAAATTGAAGCTAATATGAATACTTTTGATGCTTTAAAGTGCCTTGATGATGAAATTGTAACACTTGCGCTTTCATTTTGTACATTTTTACTTTTCAATAAAGTAAAGCATTGCAGTCAAGAACAAAATATTATTTCATCTGGAAATAATAGACTGCATTTAATTAAAAATACAGTAAGTTGGATGAAATCAATGGTTGGCAAAACTGTATCAGAAATGAAAAATATCAGCAAAATGAAAAACACATTTTTATATTTGGACAGCCACAAGTTATTTATGTTTACTGTAAAATGCATAGTGATTATATAGGGCTTGCATGCACATTATTAAAAGTAATATCACATCAAAAAAAGATTCATGTGATCCTCCTTCTAGACTGACAATAATGATTTCATAGTAAGTTTTTTTGTAGAACTCCAGACCATTTTTCTGTAACGTAATGCAAAACCAAGTTTTACAAAAATGGTTTAGCTATCCTGATGTGGACTTTAAGGCCGGGTTCACATATGTGCAAATTGGATGCGGGTTTCCCCAGGCACGTGAACCTGGCATTAGGCTCCTTGGTACTTGAGTTGTATTTTTTTTACATAAAACATTGGGGATGATTTACTAAAGGCAAGTAAGCTTTTCACTTGCTGCAAGGGAACTTTTGCTTTGCAAATAAATGTTCCCTTATTGAATGTGACAAGAATTCACTTTGCAAAGAATACTCAATAATGTGCAAGGAAAAAAAAAACAATATTTTTGTTTGCACATAATTGAATAAAAGAAATTTTCAGAGCTTCATTACTGAGCATAACTAGAGCAGGGTCATGGAGAGAAGTCACATTACAGGTTTGACAACTCTCAACAATAGTTGGGTCATTGTGCCATATTTTTGCTCTTACTTTATGCTTCATAGGTTTTAGTTTCAGTTTTAGGTTTATGTTCTGAGACCCATAAAAATAAGTGAGCAATGTTTTCTGCTCAAGCCAAAAAATATTTTTTTTAGGTAAAACCCTGGAACAAAATGAAAATGTTTCATGGGTACTAATGGTGTGGCAAACCAGTTGCCAAAGTGTGTTGAGCCCTAGTTGTATTACTCAGGATTTTGTAAATTGATAGAGGAAAATGTTCACTATGCGAAATGTAATGTCACAAATCTTCAAGACTCCAAGTCTGTGTTCAACTGTTAATTCTGCTTGTATAAAAGGACATATTACCGAAGAACATATGCACATTAATTACAGTGAAATAAAAAAATACGAGATCCTATGATCAATGACAGATTAATTGCCTATTATTGTGAGGCATTGTAATATGCAGGGCACAGTGTATAAGGGCATCTCCAAGGCTTCTCTAAAAAACAATCTTACTGCAACTGTATTTTTTTGACTGCAGGCAGAAAATGAAAGTAAGTATCTGGTAATTCTTGACAACATTAATTTTCCTAAATGCTCTTCCAGTTTATTTTTTTCTAATACTGTAGTTTAATAAGTGCAAAATAGCAGTTTCCAGTTTATGGTTAACATATATTTAATATCGCACAATCTGCAATTGACAGTTTTAGAAAATAACTACTCTTGTTGAGAATAAAACAAGCCCCTTTGTGTGATCAATTTACATTGCAGGAGTTTTAACCAAATTTGTTGCAAATTCCTACCTGTTTCTGCTCTGCTCTGAAGAAAAAGCTGTTTGTTCCACTTTGTGTATTTGGATACTGTGTCTGAATGGAGGTGGTTAATTGCAGTGTTCTGATAAGAAAAGTTATATTGTCTGCACCCCATTATAAGTGGTTAACTCTTAGGGAGTATCTCATCAAAAATTACATTTCTATTGCAGAGGGTTGCCTAAGAACTCATGTGCTTCTCTCTAACAAAATGCACCTATGTGTGCTGAAACAAATGCTAATTTTGACATGTAATTATGCGTGTTTATACGTGTTTACATGTGCATGGCATTTAGAGGTGCATATCGTAAACACATTCTATTCTAGCCACTAGAATGCATTTATACTTGTCTATGCATGTCTATATGATTTATGTGAACTTAATTGTAAAAAGCGCAAATACGCTTCACCAGAAATGTGTGCTTGGGCCATTTTTGTCCCCCTTACACCCTACATGTGTATGCGCACATGAACTAACATGCTAACATGCTGCTTTATTCAGAGGCATAAAAAAAATGCTAGATGCCCCTAAAAGTGGTGTTTTCCATGAGGCCTAAAACCTGACTTGTATCTTAGTGCAGCATTCTTAACCCAAGCAGGAGTTTACATTTCTGGAGGCATTTTGTATGCCAGCTGTGTTCAGAAAACCTCCAAAGTTGCCATATTGCATTGCATTTTACAGAAAATTGCATTTTGAAAAGAAAAAGTATTTTCTAGTAACATTAAATTACAATATGACTTGTGTAGTACTTATGCTCTACTTTATTTTATTTGCTATATTTTTTCACAAGAGTGGAGTTACCCTTTAAGTATAGATAATGTTTTTATTTTGTTCATGTTCCTCTTCCTTTTAAGTTACTTATTTGCACCACACAGGCAAGACTATGTTGCCTGATACAGATAAGTGGTTTCACTGAACTCTCAGTAACCAGGTGCTCCATATAAGGTGAAATCAGAGATTTTATTGGTCAGGAGGTCATGCCATGCATTATAGAACATACTCTCAGTAAAAAGAGGCAGTGTAGAAAGCTCATCAATCAATGCACCCTGTATTTTACTGGGCATTAAAACCTATTGCACACAATTATAAGCCGGATGTCTACACAGTTCTATAAACTGAATAGAAAAGTTTTTCATTTAATCGATCCCACTTATATATAACATTTGCTACCAGTTCTATCTATCTAATAAGTTTAATATTAAAAGGCCTAACAGTGAATTAAAAGTATTTATCACTTATTGTATCCCCTTGTGCTTGTATGCAGGGCTGTATTTACTTTTAAGCATTTATCATCTATTGCTTTGTTCAATTTATCTTCAGTTTTTTCTGCACTGTGTGGCCATCTCTAGACACCTCAGGGTAATTCCATCAGGAGCACCAGATACACAGAGTGTCAGGTCTCCTGAGTGGAGACACAAGACTCTATCTATTAAAGTATACCAAGTACCAGAAAAATATTTTTTTATCTGTTAAACGCATGTATGCTGAGTAATGTGTCAACGTAACACCTATTGGTATTTATTAATTATCATAGAGATCACGTTTCCCCTGACAATGCCTTTCTCTGCTATTTTCATTAAAGGACATCACTGTCTTTGTTTAGGCACCATCTAGGGTCAGAATTGATGGCGCCGCTGCTGTGTCTCAGCCAATGAGGAGGGGAGTCCTGGATGTTCGAGGCAGTTGTGGTCATTGCTGGATAGAGATGGGGCTCAGGTAAGTATTAGGGGGGCTGAGGGGGGCTGCTGCACACAGAAGGCTTTTTATCTTCTTTTAGCTAGCATAGAATGCATGAAGATAAAAAAACCTTCTGACTTTACAACTCCTTTAAAGGTTGCCCCTCTCACCTTGAGACTTGCTACAAAATTTTTCAATCAGATCACCGGGGGGGGGGGGGGAGACTGAAGAAGTGTTTCCTCCTACCTGCAGCAGATTGACAATGTATTTTTAGCATATACTGGTGTGAAATTTTGTGACATGTGATGGTATTCAAGCAAACTAAACTTACTCAAACATCCACTTTAGGAGGCATGCACCCAATTCCCATTCCTTAAAGCAGAGCTACACCCAAAAGGGGAAGCTCTGCTTGTTTGCTTCCTTCCCACTCCCCTGCCACATTTGGTTCCTTTTGGGGGGAGGGGGGAGCGTGTACCCTTATTTGACAGGTACCTGTCCCCACTTCCAGGAGACCGCACCACGGCTGGTGTCATAACTGTTCACATGTGTAGCATCATGGCAGTTGAAGATTAAACAGATGGCAAGATGGTAGCTTCCTTGGCAGAAGGTTTACTTCCACTTTAAAAGGCTCTTGATTTATGGACTGTACGGTTCAATATGAGCACTGTGTATGGCGCTTATGCAAATCCCATCTGGACTCCCCATCAACACAGTCAGTGTTGATAGAGAAATCCCTCCCACAGAGCTATTGTGTTCTGTCAGGGGGGGCTTCCAGGCCAGAAAAACACAATGATTAGCTAACGACTATGGCAGCCGGCAGCAATTGTATGTAAATCCAACATGTTGGTTGTACCGATATCGATTCATGGATTGACTTGGGTACAATCAGGCTGCCCATAGATGTATTAAGTTTCAGCTGGTCACTGCTGAACTGGCCACAATTTAATACATCTATGGCTGGCTTTATGCTTGAATAGATAGGTATGAATTTTGCCCAGTGAAAAATGTGACTTGCTACCTCTAGAAAATTGTAAATATGGTAATGATGGTTTAACATTGACTTTTTTAGGGTCAGATGTAGACATCACCAGAGGCCTTCTCTTCAAGTTCCTTTGCCAGGGGAGCTGTGCAATTATTTAACTGCATACACAAAAAGAATGAGGTGCACCAGATTTACCTAGCACAATAGATCTAGATAGTTTCTTGAGTCATCAAGCCTTATCTGAACATTTATACTCCTATGCATATTAAATAGCTACACCAATACATTGAAGAAATGAACTTCAAGAGCATTAGACTTTCTGAAGAAAGACCTGGCATGGGTGTATGCCAGCCTGTATGTACAAATATGGCACTCCGCAAAAGAACACACTGGGCTTCATGTGCCATAGTGTCTGGAGAAGAAATGCTTGTTTGTTGCCCATAACAACTTGTCTAACCTAGTAATGTCCCCATGCTTTACTGGAAGTATAAAAGAAATGATTGGATGTTTCCCACTGGATACAATAGATGCATCAAAACCTAATACAAGCACAAAGGAACAAGATAGGTTATAAATATTATCCACAAAGTGAATTATTTCACTGCATTGATTTAAATACTTGGATTTCAGTTTTATTTCAATCACTGAGGTTCAGCATCATATGTGGACATTATCTTGGGCAGTTAGCATGAAAATACAGTCACTCTAGGTACCCCCAATCCTTCAGAATGGCATTCATTCAAGGCATTGTAGTATTTGCATAACTCCTAACAAGAGCATCAGATCTGAGAGCTCTTGAGAGGAGTACTAAGGCAAGGAGCTGTGATGTTTTAAGGAAGCTATGTACAGCACCCTGCTGGTCCCTCCAACAGCCATGATCTGCTTGCATTGCATAGAGAGCAAAGAAACCCAGTGATGTCATTACTGGGTCTAAAATAAGCAATGCTATAAAAAATGAAAGGGTGTATTTAATAATTGCATTGGCATGCTGACAAGGTGGGGAAGGAAGAACCAGGGAAGGCAAATATAAGCAGATTAAACTTCAGCTTTAAATTTGGGCCATTGTACTTTACATCTAACATGAAGAAAAAAAGAAACTTCATATGACAATGTGCTGGCAAGTTGTTTTATACATGACACTAAAATAAATATAATAGATATTAAATAACAACAAGAAAAGATCCCTATTTGCAAATACGGATAAAAAAGTTAACAGCATAATACTAAATACAGAGAAGCAGGAAATCATGTTTGGTGAGTGATTTTTCACGTCTGTTGCATTCATTAAAGCAGTAGTAAACCCAGCCACATCATTGCACTATAACTTATTACCCAGCATATTTTATTAATACATTTTATCTATAATCATAATTCTCCCAATTTAGTCCAAATCTGCTTGTGCATGCACCATTTGTTCACCTATGAGGTGAGGTTAATCAATCATCGCTATCACTACCTTATCACTACCAAGGAGAGTGATATTGCTCTGGCACAGCATACAATACATGTTCACAAACATGATTTGTGGCTTTATTCACTGCTGCACAAACTGCAAACATTTTTTGGGTGCTGCAGTGTGCACAATTTAAAGCTCGCAAGATGGGATATTTGATTGAAAGTGCATTTGGTGACTTTACTTCTGCTTTAATTACACCAATGAGCTTTATTTAGTAATAGCAAGAAGCAACTGATGTGCAATTTGGTTTGTGCAGTAATCTATGGCTACAGTATACATACAGTATCTCCATATACCACTACGGTTTGTAACTTTATTCTGTTGACGTGCACATGTACCACTTAATTTAAAACAGTTTCTTCCACTCCCTGAATAAAGAAAATTAACTTACATTTAAACTTGTAAACATAATGGTATGTCAGTCATCCATGTTTGCACTTATTTAGTTTAAAAAAAGTTTAATAAATAAAATACATTGCTAAATTATCCAGCAGAAAATTGATTATTTTCCTTAAATGCACAGGCACTTCCAAATACAGGACAAGGCTGGTAGACAGTCTCTGAAAATGTTACTATTGCTGTGATTACCCCTTTGGCTGCTACAGTAGCCAGCAATGCATTAGAGGAAATGCACTTAACTCTAGTACACGTGAACAGTACCATATAATATCACATAATACAGCTCGTCAGTCAGATGTACCCAACAAAGTGCTGGATTTGTAACTAACCATGGTAGGCATGGCTCTACAAGACAATAACTATACGTATAGGGTTTTTCTTAAAATGTTAATATATTTCTTAAATAACAGTATTTAATAATGTAAAGCTGAAGTCCAGGAAAACAGTTAATTAGAGAGCTAAAATACATATACATGAGCTTTTTTGCCAACCAAAAGAATTGTAATTCTGTTCATTCAGATCTTAGATTTACATGGCCCTTCTAGACTATACAGTCAGGCCCGTGCCCAGACCTTTCTGCTGAAATAAAATAATAAAGCTAGGTCATCTCCTGTCCCCGGTTTATGTTTACAGATTCAAAACAAATTTAAAAAGTGCAGGCAGCACTTGCCTTTAAAGATACAGTACATAAACTGCTATAAAGTAATAATAAACAGTGCTCAAAAACTATCCTCTGTATACTATATATATATATATATATATATATATATATATATATATATATATATATATATATATATATATATATCATAGTAAATAGCATACTTAAAATGTGCTCTAAATTTACTAAAAACAGTCCAACAAACAGAAATTGGGTTATTAGCATTACTTGAATTTATGTATTCATTACTCTTTACTGTATATGTGAGTGTTTTTTGTTTAAATTTAGGATTAGTTTTGAGCGCTTTTTTACTATTGCTTTAAAGTAATTTATATATATTTATAAATCATTCATTGCCCATTTAAAACAATTTTATATTATATTACAGAGGTACACACCTGACACATGTGCTTTTGAGTGTGATAGCACTGTGGTAATACACTATACCTGTGTTTGCAGATGGACTGGGCGGGAGCAGCAGCAGCAGCAGCTTATCCCTCTACTCACTTTGCTCTTTTCTCCTGCTAGCTTGTTTCTTGTCAGTACATGTGTGTGCAGCAAAGCACAACTGGCTCCTAGTGCTGTGCTCCCTTTCCAAGTCTGACTGTTGCTGCACAGGTGGTTTCAAGAGGTTGTAATTTGCAGCTAAAAATATTTTTTTTTTAAATAATAACAACATAGCTGCATTTTTTTTGTGTTTTTTTTTGGATCTTTCTGGAGTTCAGCTTTAATGCAAACCAAAATAGACATGTATATAGCAGTCAGTTACCTCTACCCATCTCTTGTAAAAAAGCTGGATTTCATCTCTGCTATGATTAAAGCATTTGAATTCATGTGATTTTCCAAGTCACGAAAAGTACCATGAAATACTATTATAATCATAATGATACCCAAGATGAAGACCTTCTTTTGATTCATAAGCAGTGACCTAAAAAATTTGATTTACTAAGAAAACGCATAGATGTATTGTTGAAAAGTGGTCATTGTTTAGGTGATGATCCAACTGACAAACAATGCTTTTATCAGTCATGCGTGAAGATGTGCACTTCCATTCTAAGGTGAATGGCTTTGATTAACTTGGACATATGATAACAGTAGGATTATGGCTGATTTTTTTTAACTTAACAAGAACTTTTACTTATTATGATGGTTCCCCTAAGTAATTTGTTGAACAGGTCTGCCTCTCTATAAGGAATTGATACTTGTCATATCAGCCTTTGTTCTTTCAAAGTTCCAGCAAACAATGAGCTAGGCCTAAATATTTGTTGCCTTGGTTCCTCACAATGTTTGGTGCTTGAAACCATTCCTTTGTTAAATTCAGTACTAAAAGTATCTTGCTGGAAGTGACATATCTCCAAAGCGTCCAGAATAAAGTCAGGGCATACTACTAAACCATACCTCTGATTCGCCTGGATATGGCCCCAGTTTAGTTTGGGTAAATTATGTCTAGCTTCAATAGGTCCCCCAGATTTTTAAATCTCCCACCAAAGGCAGACAGTTAGGAGGTATGTAAGGATATTCATATTCCTTGGTTCATAACATAAAATATATAGCTTTATAAATCTGACATCCGTGTATCATTTTATTAAGATAATACCCCAAACCATTTTGTATGTTTGTGCTTTGATTTTAAAGTCCAGCTCCAGATACCTTTTCTATTTTTTTTTTTTAAACTTGGAAAAATAAATATTTCTATCAAATGTGTATTGCTGTCCGTAACTGCTGGGGAGATTTCAATATTTCCAATCCTCCTGACAGCCTGCGACAGTAGGACAAAAAATTGGAGGAGTTGTCATTACTGGGGAAGAAAGGCAAAGGCAGTAAGACTATTCAGAGAGGAGAGGATCAAACCCTTACCCAAATAAAAAAAAAGGTTTTATTGCAGTTTTGTTCCCACTGAAGAGAATTCCCATCACTTCTTATCACATATCGAAGGAGGAAAAATCTCTCCAATTGGGACACAGACCAAAATAAAAACTTGACTGAGGTTCTTTGCCTTCCCCACTCTGTCCAAAACTGGAAAAAGTGTCTGGAGCTGTGCTGTTAAAAAAAATAAAAAAAACACTAAAGCATACAGTATCGTGTTAAATCATTGTGTTAAATTAACATCTTCAGCAGCAGAAGGTATGGGGTTAAAGCATATTTGGTTCTTAATCTGAAATCTGAGGTCATTTTAGAATACATTGGTTTAATTTACTCCATTCAATTTGCTTCATAAGGAAGGTAGCCAATGTGAAAATAAATAGAAATTCAATATTTTCTATAGTTTTTAGCCCAAAAGCCTTTCTATGCTGATCATGCATTTGTATCAAACTACTGATAACCCCACATATTATAGTTTTAATAAATTAAATTTAAATTAATAATATAACCAATGTCTACACTTCTAGGGAACTTTCAGCATAAATAATACACTAAACATAATTACAATGCAAAAAATTATTCTTGATAAGTAATAGTAAATAGTCCCTTAAGGTATACTTTTCATTATACCATTTGAATAACCAATATATTCTATTCCAAGAGCATCCAAGTTATTTAATACAACGGTTAATGCTATGGCCTTTAATTAGTTGCATTGTGGAAAGAACAATGATGCTCAGTAACCCACAGCAGCCAATTAGGGTTTGATGTTTCAGCACTTTGTTGTAGGCAGTGATATTGTACATTTTTTTTTATGATTAGTGATTATGGATTACAACAAAGTTTTTGAATGACTGCAACTTTATGCAGACAATCCGGTTGCTGCAGGCTACTGAATTTGCACATCACTGTACCTTATCGATGGAAATTGTTAAAATGATACAATCTGCAGTAATATTCTCTATGTGAAAATCCAGTTTATACCTATAGTTTCTGTTTTGTTGGTTTTATAATATAAAATATTATTTATTATTTCCAAAACAAGTTTTCAAATAGAGAAAGAAACGGCAGTACAACAATATGAATTAAATTAATTAAAAAAAAACAACACATTTGAAATAATTTAAACAGCAAACTGTTCCAGTCGGTTTTGGTTCAGTGAGTTATACCATAGTAAACATGGTTATTCTGGCCAAATGGCTTTATTGTAATATTGGCTGATCTCTTGTCTTTCAGCAGAAATAAATATATTGTGTAGATTTTATATTATGGGGCTTAATTAGTACTTGTTTAAATTATTACTATGGCAAATAACTTTTCTGCAAATGTAATACTCAAAATCCAATTTTCTGAATTAAAGTGATTTCACAAAACACTTATGTACCAAAAAGGTTTTGTTCCAAATCTTCACAAAGTGCATCACATTCTTGAGTAAAGGCAGTGAAGACTAAAACAATATTTTTTAAACATGTACTGCTTTATAAAGCACATAGGTACGGAGATCCAAGAGGTGGAAAGGCATAAGATTTGATCATTAATGGTTAAATCAATAAATGCTACGGTGTGATAGGAATTCGCAATGATGTTAAAATCCACTTCCAAGAGACATAATATAAAAATCTGAAATTACGGTACATGAGTATATTTCCACCAGCGACTGTCTTTTTGCCGGTAGAGGTAGAATTCAGGAAATGTAAAAGAGTAGACACTACAATAACTGCGCTTCAATGCGTAGCCAGTGAAGTCCTTGTCGAACATAGCGCACCAAGTCGGTCATGGTACTGTGTTGTGTTAAGGGTTCCATTACCGAATCTAGTTCAAAAAAGAAGCCTGTAATGACAAAAAATGGTTTAAGCAACCAGATGTATATAATTACACATATCTAAACAATGGGGGTTATTTACGAAAGGCAAATCTACTTTGCACTACAAGTGCAAAGCGCACTTGAAATTGCACTGAAAGTGCACTTGGAAGTGCAGTCGCTGTAAATCTGAGGGGTAGATCTGAAATGAGGGGAAGCTCTGCTGATTTTATCATCCAAACAAGTGCAAGCTAAAATGCTGTTTTTTATTTTCCTTGCATGTCCCCCTCGGATCTACAGCGACTGCACTTCCAAGTGCACTTTCAGTGCAATTTCAAGTGCACTTTGCACTTGTAGTGCAAAGGGGATTTGCTTTTCGTAAATAACGCCCAATATGTCCCAATGTTACTAAATTAATTGGTATAATTCATTTTTTTTTAGTAATTACAAGGTTATATGATGTTCCAAAACATAATATTTGCTTTAAAATACAACAATGAGTATGGAGCAGTAGTTTCTTCACTGCTAACATTTAGGAAAATTCTGCACCCAGTTTAAGGTTTTTCTTAGAGCACAGGGGTTAATTTACTAAAATTTGAGAGTGCAAAATCTGGTGCAGCTCATAGACACTCATCAGCTTCCAGGTTTTTTGTCAAGCTGAAGTTAGAAGCTGTTAGGCTACCAGGCACAACTGCACCAAATTGTGCACTCTCCAGTTTTACTAAATCAACCTCATTGTGTTTTAGGAGATTTATCCCTTAACAACAGTTTTCACAATTCATTTGATTTACCTTCATTTGTCATTATACTTGGATAATAATGCATAAATAGAAGTGGTTTGTTAGTTACACTAAGGAAAACTTGCCTTGTTTTCAGAGACAATACGGCTCAAGGTGAGCAAAGCACCCCATGTAGATACCTTAAATTGCATTTATTAGAAGATACCAAATTTTAGGAACTCTTACAAATATATAAAACAAATCTAACATATAAAACATGGAGAAAGTTCATCAAACTCTTAAAAAGCATGTATTCTAGTATAGTCAATTAACAGAGAGAGAGAATTTTAGTCAGATGTATATCCTTGTGGTTTTATAATATTAACCATACAGGGCCTAT
Organism: Aquarana catesbeiana; assembly: GCF_042186555.1. Taxonomy (NCBI): domain Eukaryota; kingdom Metazoa; phylum Chordata; class Amphibia; order Anura; family Ranidae; genus Aquarana; species Aquarana catesbeiana. Next base: position 149,774,106 of record NC_133332.1, on the reverse strand, counting down.
TTGGACTCTCATTTTCCAAGTGTAGTATCAAGTATTGTGATTGGTTGCTATGGGTATAAAGGAAAACTATACATTTTTTGTGAGGCAGGTGGAAACCAAACTTTCACAAATGTGGCCCACTGCTTTGAAACTATATGCCAACCAATCCAAATTCCTAAACTTAATGTTTAAATATTGTTAATAACAGAAACATTTGATTTAACATGTTTAAATATTATAAAGTGAACCAGCCAATTGATAGTCCCATTGTCTGTCACATGGCAGCTGTGGGGGAGGGTCTTTAAACCCATCTAGGCACAAACTGACCAGCTCAGCTTGGAAATTTAATGAGGCGTAGTTGCAGGACTCTGACAGGTGTATGGGCAGTGAGATAATATGAGAAAGGTAGATATAACTGTGGATAGCAGGGGTGGAATATTATGTGTTTACCCCTTTTTCTTTGCCTTAAATGTGAAAAGTATAGGTTCACTTTAACTATATTACAGTTTCACATAATGTGCTAATCTTTAATCATACATTGGTGCAGCTTGACAGTAGGGATGGGCCGAACGGACCCCTGTTCGGTTTGTACCAGAAATTTCGAACACCGCGAAAGTTCTGACCTGAATAACGAACCCCATTAAAGTCAATGGGACCCAAAGGTCAAAAATCAAAAGTGTCCATTTTGAAGGCTTATATGCAAGCAATTGGGCACACAATGGTTATAGGGGTCCGGGTCCTGCCCTGGGGGACATGTATAAATAAAAAAAAGTTTGTGAAAAACTAAATTTTTTAAATGTGCAGCGATTTTTTGATTTTTAAAGTGAAAGCATAAAAAATGAAAAATTCCTTCCAATATAGTGCCGGGGGGTCCCCTTAGTCTACCTGTAAAGTGGCAGATCTGTACCATGTCTAGAATCTGCTGCAGCAATAATTGCATTTATAAAGCCAAAAAAATTACATTTTCCCTGCAAGCTGCCTTTATTTTGCTCAGCAACAGCTGGGGAGCCTGTGTTTGATGAGGCCAAAATGTAGTGCACTGGGAACAAGATTAGAGATTTTTGGATACATTCCGGTGTCACTTTGACATTGGAAAGAAGTAACGGTTGCATAAAAATTGGTCTTTGGGTGTCGTGTTGCCTTCCCATCGCAATCTTGATGAAAGCAAGAATTGTCCTTGCTGTAAAAAATTTTAATGATATGCACCTGTCAAACAGGTGCTGAAAAGTTGGTCTTTGGGTGTCAGTGGTGCCTTCCCACCTTAACCCTATAGAGGTACTCTTGATGAAAGCAAGAATTAGTCTTGCTGTAAAAAAATGCAATGATATGCACCTGTCAAACAGGTGCAGAAAAATTACTCTTTGGGTCTCGGGGGCGCCTTCCCACCGTAACCCTATAGAGGTACTCTTGATGAAAGCAAGAATTGGCCTTGCTGTAAAAAATTGCAATGATATGCACCTGTCAAACAGGTGAAAAATTGGTCTTTGGGTGTTAATTGTGCCCATGAAACCTATACCAAAAACATTCTTCCAGATGAAATGATTGAACACCCTCAAACCTAGGCAGCCTCGAAGTCCTGCAGAGATTCCACATCCTAAAAAGACTTAATCAGTGATATCGGCATCAGGAGCTTCATAGCTGGTAATCCAGGACTGATTCATTTTTATAAAAGTCAAACTGTCTGTGGACAGACGCGTTCTATGATCAGTAACGAAACCTTCTGCAGCACTGAACGGCCATTCTGAAAGCACGCTGGATGCAGGGCAGCCCAACTCAATAGCATACTGGGCAAGTTCTGGCCAGTGGTCTATTCTCATGACCCAGTAAGTCAGTGGATCATCAGCTGGAAAGCTCTCCATCTCTGTTTTGGCCCCGAGGTAATCATCCACCATGTGATGCAGACACTGCTGATGGGATGTGCAAGCTGACAGCCCTGGTCGGCGAGGACTAAAAAAATTCTGAAATGCCTCACTTAGGTGGACACCTTCTCTAACGCTCCTCTCTTGACCAACAGAAGACTCAAAACAACGTTTTCCACCACACTGTAACCCACTGGAGTCAGGAAAAACAGTAATCATCCTTCTCCTTTATGCGACGTATTGGGTGCTTTCGCAGGCTTTGAAGCATGAGGTTGCCTATGCGTCTCAAATTTGCATAGGCTTGAGAAGCAGACTCCTCGGGGTCACTCAGGATGACAGCATCTGGAACTTCCTCCTTCCAGCCACGTACTACTCCCAAGCGTCCTGGGGTTGGAAAGCTTACAGATTTACGCATGTCTTCCTCTTCTTCAAAGCCTATGAAAGTACCAGAATAATTCTCCTCATCCTTCTCCCCTCTCTTCTCCTGTGTGTTTTGTGACATTGGAATGATGGTGTCTGGATAAAGTGGGTCTTGAGAGGAAAGGAAGTCCTCCTGCTGCTCTGCCTCCAGTGCCCTGTCCATAATGCCATGCAGAGTCTGTTCCAGCAGGAACACAACAGGGATTGTGTCACTGATGCATGCACTGTCACTGCTCACCATCCTTGTGGCTTCCTCAAATGGTGACAATACAGTGCATGCATCCTTAACCTCCCTGGTGGTACTCCCGAGTCTGGCTCGGGGTGGAATTTCAGAACCAAAAGTGGTAACCCCGAGCCAGACTCAGGATCGCATCGCAGGATCCAGGAAGAGCTTACTTACCTTGTCCCCTGGATCCTGCTATGTCTCCCTGCAGTGTGAGCGGCTCCTCCTCCGCTCGATTTATCACGGAGCCAATCTCCGTTCCCTGCGAGCATTGCGACGCACGGGGACGGAGAACGGCGCCAAATTCAAAAAGTGAAACACACACTATACATACAGTACACTGTAATCTTACAGATAACATTACATTCACCTTCTTTTTGTCCCTAGTTGTTTCTCCAGTGCCCTGCATGCAGTTTTATATTATAAAAACTGTTCTTTCTGCCTGAAAACTGGAGATTGTCCATAGCAACCAAAACCGTCCCTTTACATCAAAAGTGGTTTTAGACCAGCTAGAAAACAGTGATAATAAATTAAAATCACTCGCAGAATTGAGCGATAGTGATTTGTGGGGAGATCCGTCATCAAACACTGAAAAGTAATGACAGCAACAATTCTGCAACGGAGCAAATTTCAGTGTTTTTGATTTGATTACATTATTGAATAATTTGTATTATTATTATATTATTATTTGGTATAATTATTTATAGTTATTTATTATATTATAATTTATGATTTCGTGTTTCAAACTTTATCATACCCGGGATGTCTGCTAGACTTTTGTTTGGACAGATTTAAGTGAGTTATTCCTAAGAATTATAGCCCTACAATATATAACGCCAAATTTCCATGCAAAATAATGGTACCGCTTTCAGCATCAAAAATATGAAATAATCATACCGCCAGGGAGGTTAATGATCAGCCATTGGCGTTAGGAAAAAAAGCAGAGGCGGCCTGAGTCTGTCGTCATGTCGTACTGGCACAGATACTCATTGACGGCCCTCTGCTGCATGTATAGCCGCTGCAGCATTCCCAAAGTTGAGTTCCAACTGGTGGGCATGTTACAAATCAGGCGGTCTATGGGCAGGTGGATTTCCCGCTGAATTTCAGCCAACCGAGCACTGGCTGTGTATGACTGCCTGAAATGGCTACAGACTCTTCTGGCCTGTGATAGTACATCTTGCAACTCTGGGTACAGTACGTACTTAGGAAACACTGCACCACCAAATTGAGGACATGTGCCAGGCATGGCACATGTGTTAATTTTCCCTGTCTAAGGGCGGACAGGAGGTTTGAGCCATTATCGAACACCACCATTCCTGGCTCCAGCTGGCATGGTGTGAACCACCTCTGTGCCTGTCCCTGCAGAGCTGCAAGAATCTCTGCCCCTGTGTGGTTCCTGTCCCCAAAACACACCAGCTGAAGCACTGCATGGCACCTTTTAGCCTGGCTCTGAGAACAGCCCTTTGAATGCTTAGTGGGTACCTGATGTTCATAGGACAATTCTGCAGAGGAGGGCATGGAGGTGGCGAAGGAGGAGGAGGAGGGGTAGAGCTCACAGGTCTGGCATCATCACTACCAGCTGTATGGAGACGTGGGGGCACAACAAGCTGCAGCACTGAGCCCTGTCCTGCATCCTTTGGAGTTGCAAGCAGCATTACCCAGTGTGCTGTGAATGAAATATATCATCCCTGCCCATGCTTGCTGGACCACGTGTCAGCAGTAAGGTGGATTTTACGGCTGACTGCCTTACCCAGTGATTTCAGAACATTCCCTTCCACATCATGGTAGAGAGATGGAACAGCCTTATGTGAAAAGTCATAATGACTGGGAACCTGCCATTGTGGTACAGCACATTGTGAAAATTCACAGAAGGGGGCAGAATCTACCAGGCTGAAAGGCAGAAGTTGGAGAGCCAACAGCTTTGACAAGCTTGCATTCAGACGCTGGGTATGTGGGTGGCAGGGACTGTATTTTTTTCTGCTGCAGCAGATGGGGCAGAAAAATTTGCCAGCTACAGTCTACAGCTGGTGGTGTGATGTCAGTGGATGCTGCTGAAAGGTAATGACTCGATATCACAGAGGCAGACTGAAGTGGGTAAGGAAGAGGGGGAGGAGGGACAGATTTGTGCCCCTTTTTTGTGGCTTTTAGGTGCTCTTGCCAACAGGCTGAGTGGTTGGACATTAAATGACTTGTTAGGCATGTGGTACCCAAATGGTTGGTGTTTTTGCCACGTTTGATGTGCGTGAGACACAGTTTGCAGATAGCAACAGTGTGATCTGCTGCAGATGTGCTGAAAAAGGCCCAGACAGCTGAGCTTTGTGGAGTGGGCCGGGAGATAACAGCTGCAGAATGTGATGGAATAGGGTGGCTGCTCTCTACTCTTTCTTGATGTCGGCCTCCTTGGGGTCGTGCTGCCTCACCTTCAATTTCCTCCTCTGCTCTGGCACCCAAGTCGCATCAGTGACCTCATCTTTATCATCATCATCTCCATCTCCTCCATCTTCATCATTACCACGGGAAACAACTTGGCAATGCGCTGCTGCTTGGGGAACATGAATGCCAACTTGTCTACCAGTGTTCCTCTATCTAGGCTCTTGTTCCTGTCATCCTCAACCTCAGAACCAACATCTGAATCCAGTAATGGCTGGGCATCATCAAGGAGCAAGTGGCTGATGCTGTGGTCAAATAACTCAACTGACTCCTCAACGGCTGATGCTGAGGCTATGGCAGGAATAGATATGGACAAGGAGGCAGATTTATCCACTCTGGAAACTGCAGGGGACTGCACACTTGTTTCTACTTGTGTGACAGAGGATGTGGAGGATGAGGAAGGTTTAGTAAGTGGCTGGATAGCACGGACAAACTCACTAAACAGAGGAAATGATGCCCTGCTTGAGGACTGACCACTACATCCACCTTTGCCTGTGGACACATTTGTTGCTGGCCCCCTTATAGTGCCAAGGTAACGTCTGGCTTTCCTTGTTGTCATCTCAGACATTATTGGGAGGGAGGGGGCGGTGCTTATAAGCAAATGTAAAGAAGAAGTTGAAATCTGTATGTAGATGCACTTTAATCAATGTAAAGGGGTGTTTGGTGCACTTTAATTTGAGTACTCACACTACACAGACACACTCCACGGATACACTATAATATACTGCAATATAATGCGCCAAACTTACAGTGATGCACACAGAACTATATGGTGTTAAACTGGCAGTAACGCACACAAAACTATATAGCGTTAAACTGGCAGTAACACACACAAAACTATATGGTGTTAAACTATCAGTAACACACACAGAACTATATGATGTTAAACTGGCAGTAACCCACACAAAGTGATATGGTGTTAAACTGGCAGTAACGCACACAGAACTATATGGCGTTAAACTGGCAGTAACGCATGCAAAACTACATGGCGCTAAACTGGCAGTAACGCACACAGAACTATATGGCGTTAAACTGAGAGTAACACATGCAAAACGATATGGCATTAAACTGGCAGTAATGCACACAAAATGATATGGCGTTATACTGGTAGTAACGTACACAGAACTATATGGCGTTAAACTGGCAGTAACGCATGCAAAACTATTTGGCGTTAAACTGACAGTATCGCACAAAACTATATGGCGTTAAACTGACAGTAACGTACGCAAAATGATATGGCGTTAAACTGGCAGTAATGCACACAGAAGTAAATGGCGTTAAACTGGCAGTAACGCACACAGAAGTAAATGGCGTTTAACTGTCAGTAACGCAATCAAAAAGATAGTGTTCAACCGTCACTATACTGACGCTATCTGAACTGTCCCTACTGTAGCTATACACTAATGTCAAGATTACTGACACGGTCTCACTACACTGCACTGAAACTATATGAGCTGTCCCTACTCCACACTAATGTGTGTATGAATGACATGGTCTGACTAACCTACAGTGAAACTATCTGAGCTGTCCCTACTCTAGCTGCACACTATGCAAAGCTGAAGGATGGTCCTCCTCACCACACTCACACTATCCCTAGACTGACACTAAACTAATATTCTACACTGACAATTGAAGCAAAATAGCACAGTATAGCACACTAACTAACTGATAGCACTGAACAGAGCCCTGTTCTATCTCTCTCCATGCCAAAATCACACTGAAAATGGCTGCCATTGAAAGAATACTTTTATACTGTGGGGCGGGAAGGAACCATGATTGGATGTCCAATCATGACTCTGACAGTGCTTTGTGCCCTGACTGGCTGCAGCTTTCACTGCTTCAGGCAATCAGGGTTTGCAATGCACTGTTCAGCACCGCAATGCATTGTGGTTGGTTCAGGGGGGGTGACTAAATGGTCAAAAGACCCATTTGTTCGGCTCTTCGCCAAACAACCAAAGAAAGAAAGTTATGCTCGGGCCAAACCGTTTGCCCATCCCTACTTGACAGTAACAAAAGTGTAACCCGCATATTCTGTTCAAATTCCCATAATGAACCTCAATGAAAATAACAGCCACTACTTCATACTATGTCTGCGTATAATTTTATTGGATACATTAGTTTGACAACACTAAGGTTGAGTTAATGCAATGTATATATCTTACTAGTGTTCCTATGTTTAACGTGTAATTTAGTACAGAGGGGCTGGTTACTGTGTGACAGATGAGTGGTTTCCTGTCTGCTTATGATAAATGTGCTGAATAGCAGAGCAGATGGGTCTCAACAAACAATGCATTTATTCTTCATTATTGCCCTTATTGTTTTTGTATACAACTATATTTTATTTTCATTACATAATACACTAAAAACGAAGAGTGAATTGGTGGAATATGATTTCTTTTTTATACTGGGCACAGGGTGGTGTATTGACCTGCATAAGTAATTTCATATTACCAACCAGATGATGTAACCATCCAAAGACCAAAAAAAATTTACCCCCTTCCTGACCAGGCCATTTTTTGCGATATAGCACTGCGACGCTTTAACTGACAATTGCGCTGTCATGCAATGTTGTACCCAAACAAAATTTATGTCCTTGTTTCCCACAAATAGAGCTTTCTTTTGGTGGTATTTGATCACCTCGGCGGTTTTTAATTTTTGCGCTATAGACAAAAAATGTGACAATTTTGAAAAAAAAAATATTTTGTACTTTTTGCTATAATAAATATTTAAAAAAAAAACAGAAAAAAAACAAATTCTTTCCATAGTTTAGGCCGATATGTATTCTTTTACATATTTTTGGTAAAAAAATTGTAATAAGTGTAAATTGATTGGTTTGCGCAAAAGTTATAGCGTTTAAAAAATAGGGGATAGATTTATGGCATTTTTATTTATTTTTTACTAGTAATGGCGGTGGTCAGCATTTTTTATCATGACTGCGACATTGCGGTGGACAGATCGGACACTTCTGACACTTTTTTGGGAACCGTGACATTTATACAGCGATCAGAGCTAAAAATAGCCATTGATTACTGTATAAATGTCATTGGCAGGGAAGGGGTTAACAATAAGGGCGATCAAGGGGTCAACTGTGTTCCCTAGGTGTGTTCTAACTGTGGGGGGGATGGGACTGACTAGGGGAGGAGACCGATCGGTGTCCCTACTTAGTCGGAGCACATGATCTGTCTCTATTCCCCTGAGAGAACCGGCATCTGTCACGAGCAATCGCTGGTGCCCGGTGGTCATCGGCACCGGGGACACCCTGTGTATGCACGCGCGCCTGCTAAAGTGTCTTAAAGAGCTGATGTACAGCTACGACAGCTCGCGCAGGGGAGCACTTGCCGCAGTATAACTGTGGCGGCTGGTCCGGAAGAGGTTAAAAAAGATGATAATATGAGTGACCATCTTAAGTGCATGTCTATAGAGAACAACTGAGTAGAAGTGTGAGTTATAACCACTCATATTTCAACCATCTAGTCCAAAAGCATGACCTAAACATACAGCTATCTGATATTTTGCCATAAGTTGCGCACACAGAACTTCTCATGTAGAGGCACAATTAAACATATAGCTGTGAAAGTTTCAGAGGGTGAAAAGATACATTTCTGAGGTTTGGAACTTGCAAGGTTGTACTAATACGTTTAATTAACCTTTTTCATTCTGTGTTTTCAAATATAGCGCTGTAGTTCCATGTCACCTGAGTACTTGTGTCAGCTATTGCTATCTATTTTTTACATCTTTTGTGTGACCTTCATGTATGGAGCTCTGTGCTAGCTGTTTGTTAAGAATCAGGAATTTTTACATTGATTAGCTGAAATGTAATTACTAAAAACTTTCGTCTGTGTTGATGGGGCTTTGGGCTTCTGTGTATGACATCATTTTGAAATGCTTCTAAGATCATTTGGAATTAATTGATGGATGCATGGGACCTGTAGTTGACCTCCTTCTGACCTATATTTGACCTGTTTCAAGCAAGTTTTGCATTTGTATAGATCTGTATGGGAATGCAAAACCTTGTTAAAATATTTATGAACCAATATTGATGTGTTGTGTTAGGTTAATTTCCCATGCTTGGTAGGTCAGTCAGTCCTCCCTCACACTTTGCATCTTGAAATCACAGTGTCCTTTTAATAAGCATCTACAAAATAAAGATAAGTTTAGGAAATTGTAAAATAGCATTGTATGAGCAGTTTAAAGTGAAATTGTAATGTTGGTGAGTCACGGCAATTGTTGCCATTATGTGCATGTATACACAGCATACTTGCATATTATGGCAAGACTTACCTCAGGGTTTGCTATTCTCCAGTTCTGACAGGTCCTCACTTCCTGTCACAGTGCTGACATTTTATTTTGCATGTGCATCTTCTTTCTTTGCCTATTGGGTGGTTATCAATGATGCTACTCCTGCATACACATGTTACAGTTACATCATCCCATAAATCAATTCTATTCTTTTACATTTTATACATTTTGTCAGTGAGTTGGGAGTGTTTACTGTAGTGTTCATATACCACAGCCAGTGTGTACAAAGAAAAGAAAAACAATTGCTAGGAAAAGGGGGTAGAAGCATTTTGGCAACAGTCTCATTTGCCTAAGAACTCTACCTGCTGGCATTTTTTAGGGTTAGTTCTGCTTTACACTTTCATCTACCTTTTCCATGCTATGCAAAGCTAAAAATAATTTTGGCAAGAGTTACATTATAATGTTACATTTATAAGTGAACATAAATTAATCTAATAATACTTTATCCCAAAAATATACTACTAAATATATAACAATTTAATCAGTGCAAGCTTTGGATTCAAGACTCTTAACACTGAAAGAAATATTTTACCAGGTGCTTTTCTTTTACTGTAATATTATATTTAATTAATTTCATGCTAGATATTTATCACTATAACACACTGTGCTAATTACTAGATTCATAATATTTCATTTTAACTTCAAAACACCCTACTGTGGAAATGCTTCTAGGTTTACATGGGAATTTTAACAATTCTGCATAATGCCTATAATTATGTTATTAAGAAGATGTAATTTTAGATTAAGTCAGTTTTGTCTTTTTTTCTAAATAGTTATTAATGAAGACAAATATAATTATTACTTCGAATGAGTGGCTGTGTTGAATACATAGCAAAATATTGATAAACCTATAATCCTCTCGTCTTCACTAATTATTGTCATTTAATAAATTCTGTTGTCTTGTTTGGAGCCTTTAAACATTTTGCAAATTGAAAAATGTACCTAGGTCCTCAGAGCTGTAGAGAGTGCATTGTTTTCAATCAGTCTCAGAAGGCTGACACCTTTACTTTGGTAGGAAAAATACTATTGCACAATCACTGTGGCACACTACTTGGGGGAATTTACAGCCTGTGTATGTAGTATGCAATTATGGCTGCTGCTAGTTTGTTTATAGAATACACTTGTGCAAAATATGATTACACATCAGTGATATGGCTTGCATTAAAGTGTATATAAAACTTGACAATTAACTTCCATTATTTGCTCCATTTGGTCTGTTAAGTAAACTATTGAAAATGGAAAATTGTACACTCACCTTTCCGTAATTTTCCTTTCCTGACGCATCTCCATGGCAGAACACACACTGGGTTGTGACTCTGCCTCCACAACCTGACAAGATAGGTTAACTATAAAAGATGAAGGAGAGGCACCCCACCTCATTCTCTGTAGCTATCACCTAATGAAGGGTGGGATGCTGTGTGCTGCCATGGAGATGCGTCAGGAAAGGAAAATTACGGAAAGGTGAGTATACAATTTTCCATTTTCCTGATGCAACATGGCAGCGCACACACACTGGGAAATAACTCGCCAGTCGGCAGGGTGCAAGTAAAGTAGTAGCATTTATTTATCATATGGCTGTAGAATTATCCCGTATAACTGATCTGCCAAATTCAACTGTAGACAACTGAGCCGAATCTACCCTGTAGTGGGACATGAATGTGTGCCTGGAAGACCAGGTTGCTGCCCTGCAGATTGTCTCTGGTGACACCCTGCAATATGCTGCCCAGGAGGTTGCCACTGCCCTTGTTGAACAAGCCCTGTTGTCTCCAGGTATCGTCAGATTCTGAACATCATAGGCTTTCTTGATGGCCTTAACCAGCCAAGATGCAATGGTTCTAGATGAAGCCATTTGGCCTTGTCTTCCTCCATGAGGAATCCCCAATAGATTCTAGGTCTTCCTAAAAGATACAGTAGCTGTGGGCCTTTTAAATGGAAATGACATCAATGCACATGTACAGAAGCACTCTGCTGGCACCTTAGCCATATTGGAAAAGGACAGAATGACCTGCAGCTCTACCTCACTTCCTCCAGTGCCTGTGTAGAGCCCAGAGAAGGATGCAACAGCCATAATGGCATGAACGCTGAGCTGTGGAACTACAGATCTCAACCAAACCCTTGTTAAACAAACAGAGAGGATAAAGCAAAGTCAAAAGCAATACCTTGGAATAGAAGAAAGGTAGGAGGTCACTGCAGTACTTTAAGCTTCTTTAAAGCTTGTATAAATGCCAGAATGTGCCCCTGAGACCACCAAATTGGGGTTCTCTCCATAGAGGCTCCTTTAGAGCTTGTACAGGAGAGTCTTTCAGCCAGAAGAGGCTTAACCTGGTGGGGCGTGCTGAATCCTGTCCATCCGAATCAACGGATCTATCCTTGTCAGGTAAGGTTAAAAAAAGAGAATGAGGTGAGGTGCCTCTCCTTCATCTTTTATAGTTAACCTATCCTGTCAGGTTGTGGGGGCAGAGTCACAACCCAGTGTGTGTGCTGCGCATCGGGAAAGTGTTTTATATATATCTATTTCATAACTGCAAAAATATACCCAGTGATCCCACCAGAAATATAGTGAGCTATTCATTTTCTGTGTTTTCTGCCTCTGCTGACTTATCAGTTGACAATGTTTCCAGCTTTTTCTGTGGACTAAAGAGCACATCCCCTATGTTATGGAGAAGTGGGGATTGAGAAGTGATCTGTAGTTCTAAAACATTTCTTGTCCTAGGGTGTCAAAGTTGTTTCTCTATAAATACAGTACAATGAGAGAGCCTTGTTACACTTGGACAGGAAGTGTGTTACTGATAGGATCACCAGGTAAAAATAAAGGGAAGAAGTCTGAAAAAGAATACATATGCATCCATCACACATTGGGGTTGATTTACTAAAGGCAAATAGACTGTGCACTTTGAAAAGTGCAATTGCCCTGTTACCCATTTATTATATTTGAGATTTAATATCTCTCAGTAATGATGTGGATTAAATGAGAGTTCTTTGACCACGAGTGAAAGCTTTGACACAATAACAAAATGTATTGGTGAGCGGTAGAAAGTATACACTAATACACAGCAATCTAGCTATAGCCTATACCAAGGAAGAAAATCTTAAGTTAAAATAAAAGAAAACAGAGTTTCTCAAAACATCAAAATACAAACAGCAGACAAACATATGACAAGCAGGTATACCTTAAGTGCTAGGAGATGTCCTGATATTTACTAGTAGTGATGTGTGTGGGCCCACGTCAGATGCATGACTCCTTCTGCCTTCCCTGGGTGAACTTTACATTAATAAAGGCCCATCTCTCATTGACTTGAACAGGGCCACCCTGATTGGTGGAACAATGTTACCCCTCTCCTCCCTCTGGGTGTATCTCATCCAAGATTGGACAAGTTCCCCTTCCCCTTAATTAAGCATAGCTCAGACCCTCACTAGCACCTCCTCTCTTGGGGAGAAAATAAATTAGAAGAGAAACCAAATAAAGAGAAGGTCATCACCTTCTCTTGAATGGGGCACTTAACTATGCATGGTCATAGCCGGGGCAAATTGTCCATTCCTGAACAGATAGCCATAATCTCTGCATATCAAATGTCTCTTTGAAGTGGCTAAAGGGTTGGTTAACAAAGGGGACTACAAGGCCTTTATCTAGCTAATTACTTTGGCCCTGTCAGGTCTCCACTACAGTATTTAACTCAGATGGTATCTCTTCCTTGCATTTGAATTTACAACGGGTAAATAGCAGAGAATCTCCCATATCACACACACCTAACATTCCCGCAGATCAAAAGGAACTGTTAAATGAATTAGTTCCCAAGTTAAAGCCTGTCACATTGTTACATGTGTACAGCTAGCTATATTAACCCATTACCAACAACAATATTTCATACAAACTAATCCTTGTTTCTTATTCTAATATATATATACAAATATAATATATATTTGTATATATTATATTAAATATAAATATAAATGTAATATAAAAATATATATACAAATATATCTGTGTGTGTGTATATATATATATATATATATATATATATATATATACACATACACATATATTCCCAGTTGCTAATGGAGATTACTCATAAACTCCTCATAAGGCAACAGCCCTCTGCAAGCGCAGTTGCTCCAGAGCTTAGTAAATGAGATAAAGCTTCACTTAGCAAAGAATACCCAATCACGTGCAAGGAAAATTTCAAAACAGCCTCTTTGCTTGCATATGATTGGATGATGGAATTCAGCAGAGATTTTCATACCTTACTATGCTCTGGAGCAACTGCTCTCGCTGAGTGCAATTGCACTTTGCAAAGTGCACAGTCCATTTTCCTTAAATCAACCCCATAGGGTCTGGTGAGATGCAATATATAACATTTTTGGTCTTAGTTTTAGGCTGGTCTTATTCAAATAGGAGTTCTAAAGTGTAAGTAAACCCTACATCTATTTTTCTTTGCCCCTGGGCTGCCTATCGTGTCAGCAGGAGAGTTGAGACAGATAACACAAGAAATGTGCCTGGCAAAAAATGATTTGTTCACAAATATGTATATAGTAAGGCATGACAAACATACTAAATATAGACTTAGGGTTTATATTCACTTTAACTCTTTAGTGCTATAATCCAGATCAATCAGTCAGAAACCATCTTGTAATTTTTCATAGTGAAGTGAGATCTGCTTGGTCCTTCACTTAAGAACTCTTTATTGAATAAAGCTGATTGTTTCATACAGATTGCAAAGAGTGGTCTATGACTGTGCAATTTCTTGCAGATCTCTTATGCTAACACTAAATTGGCAATACATGGCTGGAATCTAAACATTGCAAAAACAAGGGCATGACCACAATTAGGATTCCGGTGATCCCTACTACTACATTTATTAGTATAACTTTGTTTACTAATTTCGATATCACACCGACATCCTTTGTGAATGTTAACAGTTCTAAAGCTCCTGCAGTTCAGATCAATCAAGCATGCTTCAACATCTCCCTGTTACTCCAAAACTAATGCATTTTCCAGAAGAAAATACAAAAATAACACCTTTAAAGGGGTAGCCAGTAAGTCTGGATCCAGTTTTAAGTTGGAACCTCACTTTGAACCTCACTTTAAAGAGTGGCTTACACAGAAATTTCGACTTGAGACAAAATGTAACATATTCTCATGCTCATTCAACACAAATTCTAACTTACCCATACATTGACTGTCAATGAAACATAGCCTAGACAGGGAAATGGCACAATTAAAGGGCCCACGAAGAATAAACATATAGCCCACTTGATTGTTTCTTTTTCTTTCAGACCCCAAACCTGCTGCAAACAGTCTCCAAGATGTAATATTTTGTAGTGAAGAGAAAATAATAACACTAAGGGCTCATTTACACTTACTTCGACTTTATGGGTAGGTCTGACCAATACAGTAATAACTAAAGTGTGTTGGACGCACCTTTATTTTCTTTTGCAAGCTTGTCGGCCATGTCCCAGTGTTCATAACTACGCAATACATTGTTGGTGATGTTTACATGACTAGCAGCCATGTGGTGAATACGCTGTGGAATAGACACTGTGCCTGTAGAAGAGGAGCCTGGGGCTACGTTGCTGTTCCCAGCCGATCCTACTGGAGATGGGCACATTGGAGAAGGGGTCTCTGTATTCCTGAAATAAAGTAGGATCATGTGTTCAGGTTTGTTGCCCTTTACCAAAAACATGGAATAAATGTTTTTTGATATAGTAGAAACAGCAATACATTCAGCAGCCTGTCAATGGTAGGGTCAACAGTGCTGAGCACAAGCTAAAAGCCTGCAGCCTTTATTAAAAAATATAATTCTCTTATCTAAAGTACTCCTGCCTTGACACCCAACCTCATTCATAGATACATAGTTACATAATAGGTGAGGGTGAAAAAAGACACAAGTCCATCAAGTCAAACCTATGTGTGTGATTATATGTCAGTATTACATTGTATATCCCTGTATGTTGCGGTTGTTCAGGTGCTTATCTAATAGTTTCTTGAAACTATCAATGCCCCTCGCTGAGACCATCGCCTGTGGAAGGGAATTCCACATCCTTGCCGCCCTCACAGTAAAGAACCCTCTACGTAGTTTCAAGTTAAACCTCTTTTCTTCTAATTTTAATGAGTGGCCACGGGTCTTGTTAAACTCCCTTCTGCAAAAAAGTTTTATCCCTATTGTGGGGTCACCGGTATGGTATTTGTATATTGAAATCATATCCCCTCTCAAGCGTCTCTTCTCCACAGAGAATAAGTTCAGTGCTTGCAACCTTTCCTCATAACTAATATCCTCCAGACCCTTTATTAGCTTTGTTGCCCTTCTTTGTACTCGCTCCATTTCCAGTACATCCTTCCTGAGGACTGGTGCCCAGAACTGGACAGCATACTCTAGGTGCGGCCAGGCCAGAGTCTTGTAGAGCGGGATAATTATCGTTTTATCTCTGGAGTTGATCCCCTTTTTAATGCATGCCAATATTCTGTTTGCTTTGTTAGCAGCAGCTTGGCATTGCATGCCATTGCTGAGCCTATCATCTACCAGGACCCCCAGGTCCTTTTCCATCCTAGATTCCCCCAGAGGTTCTCCTCCCAGTGTATAGATTGCATTCATATTTTTGCCACCCAAATGCATTATTTTACATTATTGATAAATGAGCCTAGCACCTAACAGACTGCTGAATGCCATACACCTAATTTTTAACCTAGTTTTATCTTCCATATTCCTAAAACTTAAAATGCATGTAAATGAACTTCTCCTTTTTGGTCTTATAAGTAAACTATTAAAAGCACCTTGTTTTATATCTGTTCAATAAGTGCAAAAAAATGTTGATCCTGCTAGAAATTCAATGCTGTCCTATCTTAAACAATGTTAACAGGAAGTGTAGTAGGACTACAAAACGCATCCCCGCTGTGTTATGGAGAAGAGGAGAGGGGAAGGTGTTATGTGGTTATAACACACTCCCTATCCTAGGGTGACAACGCTTCTCCACCATAGATACAGATCATTGCCGCTCCAGGATAGGAACTGTGTTAGTGGTAGGATAACCATTTTAAAAAGAAGGAAGTATAGCCTAAAAAAGTAAAAAAAAACTAAAGCAGCCACCACATATAAAGTTTGGCTAGCGTGAATATATTATATTTTTATTATTGAGTTTAGGTACATTTTAACCTAACCCCAGGGCCGTCTTTAATATTGATTGGACCCTGGGCAAAACTTTTCTTGGGCCCCCCCATGCAGTTTTGCTCTCCACCTGCTCTGAGACATACAATAAATAGCAGCTAGACTCAAAATCAGTTTACTAAATCAGATCAGGCAACTATTGTGATTGGTTGCCAGAGGTTTCAGTGTATCATTACCGCTCACTGACTGGTTGCTAGAGGTTACAGCACACATTACAGATCACTGATTAGTTGCTAGAGGTTACAGCACATGATTGCTGCTTGTTGATTGGTTGCTAGTGATTACTGTGGATATGATTTCATTGGGGCATGATATACATATCAATGCCGCCGACTGCCACTATTTACATATGAATGCTGCATCTATTTACATATGAATGCCGGTAATTTACATTTAAACACAGGGTCTGCAGGTGAGTCATCTGTACACAACACTAGGGCAGAGCAGGGCAGCATTAGTAGCAGCACTTTACATTGAAATATTGGGACACAGCACAGGACTAAAACCTCAAGGGACGAGGGAATTTAAACCAGGATAGTTGGCAAGTATGAGGCAGCTGCTTTGGGCCCTACAACAATGACAGGGCCCAGGGCAGCCTCCCCTTTTGCCCTGCCTTAAAAATGTCCCTGCCTAACCCTCTAGAAGGAACCATAATGCTAATCTCGCTAATCTGGAAAATTTTAAAATGCTGTCTTGCAGTGGGGCTGTACCCAAGCTGCAAGGATTAACTGCTTGTTTATTCTTTTCTACTTTACATACTTGTCCCTTCACTACCCTGGCAGACAGTGGTCCCCCATGCTATGGTGGTGGACTGTCCCTCAGGGTCCTCACATCCAATACAGGGCTGCGGACCCTGCATTGGTATTGATGATGTCAGGACCTTAGACCACTGGAGCATGGAGGAGAACATGCTGTGGGAATCAGTGTGGGAGCAGAGGGTCGGGTAAGTAAGTCTTCTTTTCTATGCCCCTGGACCTAAATGGGCAGCTAACTTTTTCAGTTTGAACATGGTCTCACTGCAAGAGAGAATTCTCAAATGTCCCAGAATTGGGTTTTAAGCAGGTATTCTGCTTTATAAATGAGATGCATCCTGTAATACAAAAAGATTTTATTCTGCATTATCCAAAATGAAATGAAGAATTCCTCTTATAATGCCACCATCTTTTGGTGGCATTTAGTCATTTGTTTTTCTTTTATTTTTTTTGCTAAACAAATGAAAAAAGACTGAAAATTTGGAAAAAAAACACATATTTTTTCTCCTTCATTGATGTGTGCTGCTGAGGCTGCACTGATGGGCACTGATAGGCTGCACTGATTGGCACTGATGAGTTGGCACTTACGGGTACTGATAGGCTGCACTAATGGGCACTGATGAGGCAGCACTGATGGGCACTGATGAGGAGGCACTGATATGCGGCACCGATGGGCAATGATAGGCACCACTAATGGGCACTGATAGGCAGCACTAATAGGCAGCACTGATAGGTGACTCTGATGAGGAGGCACTGATTGACAACACTGATGAGCAATGGTTGGCAGCACTGGTGGCCATTGATTTGTAGCATTGGTGGGCACTGATAGGCAGCACTGGTGGGCATTGTTGGGTCTGCACTGATAATCAAACAAGATATTTGGGGGCACACCCTAAAAGATGCATTAAAGATGGTGCAGCCATAAGACCATACAATAGAAGAAGATATTACAGCGCACACGTGCAAAAAAGACATTTACCTCCAGCAAGGCTAGTTTAAAACACCTAAACATTTTCAAAAAACATTATCAAAAATATGGGGATTTGGTCACACCATACTGCTATATGGTGCTAAGCCCACTTACTGCGTCAAAGTACCCCATGATCAGTGGGTCCTACACTGTCCATAGACTGGGAGATCCTGCATCTCTAAACCATGAGAGCAATACACTCTTCTAAATGTTGTTTGTATATTGTATGGATTCTGACCAAATCCCTTTGGGTGAGGAGCACCCCACTCCCTCATCAAGTACCTCTCATTAGTGTCCACTTGTGTCATGGGTGGAGACCTCATGATTCTCCCATTTAGAAGAGTGTATTGCTCTCATGGTTTAGAGATGCAGGATCTCCCAGTTTATGGACAGTGTAGGACCCACTGATCATGGGGTACTTTGACGCAGTAAGTGGGCTTAGCACCATATAGCAGTATGGTGTGACCAAATCCCCATATTTTTGATAATGTTTTTTGAAAATGTTTAGGTGTTTTAAACTAGCCTTGCTGGAGGTAAATGTCTTTTTTGCATGTGTGCGCTGTAATATTTTCTTCTATTGTATGGTCTTATGGCTGCACCATCTTTAATGCATCTTTTAGAGTGTGCCCCCCAAATATCTTGTTTGTATATTGTATGGATTCTGACCAAATCCCTTTGGGTGAGGAGCACCCCACTCCCTCATCAAGTGCCTCTCATTAGTGTCCACTTGTGTCATGGGTGGAGACCTCATGATTCTCCGATTTAGAAGAGTGTATTGCTCTCATGGTTTAGAGATGCAGGATCTCCCAGTCTATGGACAGTGTAGGACCCACTGATCATGGGGTACTTTGATGCAGTAAGTGGGCTTAGCACCATATAGCAGTATGGTGTGACCAAATCCCCATATTTTTGATAATGTTTTTTGAAAATGTTTAGGTGTTTTAAACTATCCTTGCTGGAGGTAAATGTCTTTTTTGCATGTGTGCGCTGTAATATTTTCTTCTCTTGCACTGATAATCAAGACACTAATAATCAGTGTCCTGATTATCAGTGTAGAAGGCCCTTTCACACAAGCAGGTTATTGGCTCTCCTCTCCTCAGCGTGAGGAAAGGAATGCCAATGTCAGGTCACCTTGAGGCTAGGTGACAGATGCACACCATTGGGATCAGGAGTGCACCGCAAGGTAGTGGACCCTACGGCTGACTACTGCGGATGGGAGTCAGGGTGGCAAGGAAGGCAGGGCTGCTGGAACACCAAGACGGATCCCACTGGGGTTAGAGCATAAGATTACCTGGGGCGCAAAGTCTAAGAGCCAGCAGGTGTTCGCCTCTAGTGGTGAGGATGGACTGGGCTGCAACTGGCTCCAGGTCACGACCCCCAGGGTCCCCCAGCTCACACCCGCAGTAGGCAACAGAAGGATAGTAAGGGAATAAGCCAAGGTCGGGGCCACAAGCAGACAAGGACAACAGAGTTCACGCCAAGGTTCAGGGTCACAGGCAACCAGCGATAGTCGGGAACATGCCAAAGGTCAGGGTCACAAGCAGACAGGGAAAGTCGAGAACAGGCCAAAGTTGGCAACTGGAATCAGACATAGGAAACACAGCAAGTACACACAAAAGCTAACACTTAATGGTTGATCAGCACTGCTGGCTTGCAGTGCACAGGTTAA
The DNA here is from genome assembly GCF_042186555.1 of Aquarana catesbeiana. Classification (NCBI taxonomy): domain Eukaryota; kingdom Metazoa; phylum Chordata; class Amphibia; order Anura; family Ranidae; genus Aquarana; species Aquarana catesbeiana. The sequence continues at coordinate 149,754,345 of NC_133332.1, read as the reverse complement.
TTTAGAGTTCCCTGATAGGGCCTGGGGTGGGGCCATGCTTAGAGGAGAGGTTATAAAACCAGCCAGGTATAAGTGGCTGGCCTCTTAGCCTGAACACATGAGGAGAAGGTAAGCTGACAGAGAAAGATTACTGCATAACCATGACAGCCAATAATCGGCATGGTCAGCTATCATCTGACACCCCTGATCATGTAGTAAATGGCTGCTGTGATTGGCCCTTTACCCTGATCTGTGATCAGCTTGTCCCCACAGGGGGTGCATGGCAGTGCAATCACAGGAGGACTTCCATGGACACCCTCTTGGCAATGTAAGCCTGCGCTGTAGCCGTCTTTGGACTATAGCATGGGCGGGAACTGGTTAATATTAGTGAGTAAATAAAACACGTTTTTCTATGACACAGCACAGTTTAGTTACAAGACAGAACAAATATATTAATTACACCAGAATCAACAAAAGTTAATCAATACCAGTGGCCATTTCACTTATTCTTTACTTTTTCTTTACTGTAACATGTTTAGATACTTATTCGGATATTTTAGTTACATTCATTGGCTATCCTGCAAACAAAACAACAGTGCACAAGTCAGTATATCCACCAACTTTATTCTATGGTCTATATAAACCATTGCACCTAGATTTGGCTTGGTTTCAAGAGATCCCCAAATTTTCCACTTCTTATTAAGTGATTGAACAGTACTGACTGGCATATTCAAGGCTTTGGATATCTTTTTATATCCTTTTCCAGCTTTGTAAAGTTTCAATACCTTGTTACGCAGGTCTTTTGACCATTCTTTTCTACCTCCTCATGGCTGAGTGTCTAGCCTGCTTAGTGCATCCATGTGAGAGCTAACAAACTCATTGACAATTTATACACAGACACTAATTGTGATTTAAAAAGCCACAAATGTGGGAAATTAAAGTTTAATTGTCATTTTAACCTGTGTGTGCCACCTTCTGTGACTGTACCAAGGCCAAACATGCCAGGGTATGTAAACTTTTTATCAGGGCCATTTGGGTCATTTCTGTTATCATTATGACTTTAAAAGGATCCAAAAAATGATGTGAAAATAAATGGCTTCATGTGATTGCTATCCCTAAATAAAAGATTAATTAATAAAGGTTTTTTGGCATGATCAGTCATATTTTCAATATTATTGCCAAAATTCCACAATTTCTGCCAGGTTATGCAAACTTTTGAGCACAACTGTATATGTGTGTGTGTGTATATATATATATATATATATATATATATATATATATATATACACACACACAGTGGGGACTGAAAGTATTCAGACCCCCTTAAATTTTTCACTCTGTTATATTGCAGCCATTTGCTAAAATCATTTAAGTTCATTTTTTCCTCATTAACCGCTTGCCGACCGCCGGCCGTCAATTGATGGCCAGGCGGCGCGGCTCTCATTGCGGGAGGGCATCATATGACGGCCTCCCATTTAAACAGGGAATGCGCGCGATCGTGCGCGCGCATCCCTGTTCCTTCGGTGGCGGCGTGTCACGGAGACACTGCTCGCCACCGAGGGAGGTGAACAGCCATTGGACATGGCTGTTTACCACGTGATCGGTCGTTATGAAGTCATGGCCGATCACAGATAGGTCCACCCCATTATGCACGGCGCATGCGCACGATCGCGCTGCGCGTGCACGTCGGTGGCGGAGTGTTCCCGGGAACACTACTCGTCACCGACGCCGGTAAACAGCCATTGGCTGGCTGTTTACCCACGTGATCGGCTGTGATCCATTCACAGCCGATCATAAATGTAAACACAGAGTTACCAGCTCTTCTCTCCTCACACACCATTCCAGTGTGAGGAGAGAAGAGCCAGAAGCAGTGAGTTACCGATCTGTGTCTGCACCAACACCACACCTGTCCCATCGCCCCCCCCAATTGTCATCTGTCACCCAACAGTCACCATAGTCACCCAATAAAGTGCACCCGTCACATAAGGGACTGCCATCAGTGACCGTCAGCGGTGCACCTGTCACCCGTCACAAATCAGTGACCATCAGCGGTGCACCTGTCACCCGTCACAAATCAGTGACCATCAGCGGTGCACCTGTCACCCGTCACAAATCAGTGACCATCAGCGGTGCACCTGTCACCCGTCAGCCATCACCCGTCACCCATCAGTGACCACCAGCCATCACCCGTCACCCATCAGTGACCGCCAGCCATCACCCGTCACCCATCAGTGACCGCCAGCCATCACCTGTCACCCATCAGTGACCGCCAGCCGTCACCCATCAGTGACCGCCAGCCGTCACCCATCAGTGACCGCCAGCCATCACCCGTCACCCATCAGTGACCGCCAGCCATCACCCATCACCCATCAGTGACCGCCAGCCATCACCCATCAGTGACCGCTAGCCATCACCCGTCACCCATCAGTGACCGCCAGCCATCACCCGTCACCCATCAGTGACCGCCAGCCATCACCCGTCACCCATCAGTGACCGCCAGCCATCACCCGTCACCCATCAGTGACTGCCAGCCGTCACCCGTCACCCATCAGTGACCGCCAGCCGTCACCCATCAGTGACCGCCAGCCATCACCCGTCACCCATCAGTGACCGCCAGCCATCACCCATCACCCATCAGTGACCGCCAGCCTTCACCCGTCACCCATCAGTGACCGCTAGCCATCACCCATCAGTGACCACCAGCCATCACCCATCACCCATCAGTGACCGCCAGCCATCACCCGTCACCCATCAGTGACCGCCAGCCATCACCTGTCACCCATCAGTGACCGCCAGCCATCACCCGTCACCCTTCAGTGACCGCCAGCCATCACTCGTTACCCAACACCTGTCACCCATCAGTGACCGTCAGCCATCACCAATCACCTGTCACCTTTTAGTGACCGTCATCCATCACCAGTAACTGTCCGTGGCCTGTCACCCATCAGTGACCATCGCCTGTCACACCGTCATCACCGATCAGTGAACGTCAGCTGCCACCCATCGCACAGCCCATCAGTGACCGTCACCTGTCACACCACGTCATGTCCAAAAGAGTATACAGCAGTGAGGAGGCGTTCCAGATCCTCTCCATGACCGATGAGAGCAACGGGGAGTTCTCATCAGATTCCAATTCGGATTCTGATTCAAGTTTGGCATTTGAACCAAATAGTGAATCGGCAAATGATTCGGAGGAAGAATGGGTCCCTCCCAAAAGGGCACGGCACTCTGGAAACCAGGATTATATTCCCAGGCCCAGTACCAGTGCTGCCACCACCAATAGGCCCCAGGAACAAATTCCCAGGCCCAGTACCAGCGCTGTCGCCAGCGTTAGGCCCCGGGAACAAATGCCCAGTACCAGCGCTGCCGCCGGCGATAGGCCCCAGGAACATATGCCCAGACCCAGTACCAGTCCTGCCACATCACGCCTGAGTACCAGCACAGGAAATTCCAATCCAACTACTGGAGTGTCACACCCCCCAAGAGCCAGGGCCTCTACATACATGCCAGATGGTCTTGCCAACCCGATATGGCTGCCTTCCAACTCGGCATCGCCAATTATTCCCCCGTTCTCAGCACTGCCAGGTGTGCAGACCAACACCCAAAATTTCTCAGAGATTGATTTCTTTCATATGTTTTTGCCCGACACTATGCTGCAATTTATTGTGGACCAGACAAATTTGTATGCCCAGCAATATATTGCCAACAACCCCCAATCATCCTATGCCCGTCCTTTTGAGTGGAGAGATCTGAATTTGGAGGAGTTCAAAGTGTTTATGGGCCTCACCCTAAACATGGGGATTACAAAAAAAAATGAAGGACATGCCTATTGGTCCACCAACCCTATCCACAATATGCCCATTTATTCTGCCCTAATGTCCAGGTCCCAATACAAGATGATAATGCGCTTTCTTCACTTCAGCGACAACACCCAGTGCCCTCCCCACAATCATCCAAATTACCACAAGTTATACAAGATTCGCCCACTGATAAATTTCTTTTCTCAACAATTTGCAGAACTCTATGTCCCCAATCAGAATATTTGCGTCGATGAGTCCCTGGTACCCTTTTCAGGCCGGCTAGGAATAAAGCAGTATATTCCTAGCAAAAGGGCCAGATACGGAGTAAAGTTATACAAGCTATGTGAGAGAGCCACGGGATATTTGTATGCGTTCTGCATATATGAAGGAAAAGATTCCCAGCTCCAGCCCCCTGGGTGCCCGGCCTACATGGGCACAACTAGAAAGATTGTATGGGACCTGGCATACCCACTTCTAAACAAAGGATATCACATTTACGTTGACAACTTTTACACAAGCCTGCCCCTTTTCAAACACTTATACACTGCAAAAACCCTGGCCTGTGGAACCTCCAGAAAAAATAGAAAGGGCTTCCCACAATCTTTAGCGAACAAAAAGCTGCGAAGTGGGGAAAGAGCATCATTGAGATGCAACGAAGTGCTGGCCTTGAGGTGGAAGGATAAGAGGGACGTGCACATGATGTCCACCATCCATGAAGACACTGCAATTGAGGTACAAAGAAGACAAGGTCCCATTGAAAAGCCAACATGTGTCCAAGATTATAATCTCTACATGGGGAGGTAGGTTTTAACGATCAAATGATTCAGCCCTATTTGTCAATAAGGAGGTCCCGATTCTGGTATAAGAAGGTAGCAATTTATCTCATCCATTTGGCCATTTACAATTCCTACGTAGTCTACACCAAATCCATTGAAAGCCCCGCCCCCTTCCTAAAATTCATAGAAGAAGTTGTCACGTCCCTCATCTATCACCAAAGACCCCCCCAGAAGACCTTCGCTCTGAGGCTGTTTGCCGACTCCATGAGCGCCACTTCCCCTTCAGCATTCCACCATCTGAAGCAGGCCGAAGATGGCAAAAAAAATGTCGCGTGTGCACCAAAAGAGGATTTAGAAAAGATACCAGCTACCATTGTCCCCAGTGTCCCTCCCAACCTGGCCTTTGCATCGGTGAATGCTTCCAACTTTATCATACATCCATAAAATATTAGCCAATATTTTTAACCATTTCCCCATTTTCATCATCTGTGCTGACCATTTTCCATTCTTTCCCAAATAACCATGCCACTGCCTTCCATGTGAACTGACCCTGGCCTGTTTTTTGACTATGCCTCTGCCTACCGTTTGGACTGCTTTCATGTGAACTGACCCTGGCCTGTTTTGTGACTATGCCTCTGCCTACCGTTTGGACTGCCTCCACGTGAACTGACCCTGGCCTGTTTTATCAACTACTCTACTGCCTACCGCTTGGACTGCTTACATGTGAACCGACCCTGGCCTGTTTTATGTACTATGCTTTTGCCTACCGCTTGGACTGATCTGTTGCCCTGCTACTGTAGTACACAGGGGTCTCACATATGTGAGGGGCTCCAGAATTGTTTTTCCGGTTGGAGAAAACAATTATTTTTGTTTTCTCCGGGTTTCGGAATTAGGTACTGGAGTCCGGAGGCTTCATAGAGATTTGGGTGGGTCGAAGCCTCTACCCCTGTGCCCCTGTGCACAGGTCTTACCTGATTGTGGCCCTCAGCCTGCTGCTGACTTACTGCCACCATGCCCATGCCTGTTGCATGAATGGACCACACCGCTACCTGGACTATGCAAATAATTCGCTGTAGCAGGAGGCATTATGTTTATGAAGGGCTGGAGAGCGGTACAATAATGAGTGTCTGCAGTTAACAGTGTACCAGGACCAATATTATGGCTGTGCTGGCTGTCTCTGCCTGGACAATTTCTATGGACTGTGCTGTGCCGACTATAGACAATATTCCTGCCTGCTGCCTGGATAGTTAATATTGCTGTCGCTAAGCACCTCCCTGCCTGCTGCCTGGACCAGTGCTCTTCTCTGTGTATACTACTAAAAGCACAGGTAATGCTTTTTTTTTACCCTTTCTGCAAAAGAATTTATTTTGGATTGTAATTCTTGGTATGTGTATGCTATGTGTTAGAAATATGAAGGGTTTTCAAAAATGATAGGTTGCCAGGAAATTATATATGTCATTTATGCTCCTAGAACGCCTGATGGTGCTACTTGGATGTTGGACCTCTGTATGTGGCCAGGCTGTGTAAAAGTCTCACACATGTGGTATTGCCATACTCAGGAGGAGTAGCAGAATGTATTTTGGGGTGTCATCTTTGCTACGTACATGCTATGTGTTGGAAATATCTGATAAATGGACAACTTTGTGTAAAAAAAAATGCGTTTTCATTTTTTTCCACATTTTCCAAAAACTTCTGGAAAAAAATGAACCGTTCAAAAGACTCATTGTGCCTCATAGATTATACATTGGGGTGTTTGCTTTCCAAAATGGGGTCATTTTGGGGGCAATTCCATTGTCCTGGTGCTCCAGGGCCTTCAAAAATGCAATAGGTGGTTGAGAAATGAGATGTGTCATTTATGCTCGTAGATCGCCTGATGGTGCTACTTCAATGTTGGGCCTTTGTATGTGGCCACGCTGTGTAAAAGTCTCACACATGTGGTATCGCTATACTCAGGAGGAGTAGCAGAATGTATTTTGGGGTGTCATCTTTGCTACGTACATGCTATGTGTTGGAAATATCTGATAAATGGACAACTTTGTGTAAAAAAAAATGCGTTTTCATTTTTTTCCACATTTTCCAAAAACTTCTGGAAAAAAATGAACAGTTCAAAAGACTCATTATGCCTCATAGATTATACGTTGGGGTGTTTGCTTTCCAAAATGGGGTCATTTTGGGGGCAATTCCATTGTCCTGGTGCTCCAGGGCCTTCAAAATTGTAATAGGTAGTTGAGAACTGAGATGTGTCATTTATGCTCGTAGAACGCATGGAGATGCTACTTCAATGTTGGGCCTTTGTATGTGGCCAGGCTGTGTAAAAGTCTCACACATGTGGTATCGCCATACTCAGGAAGAGTAACAGAATGTATTTTGGGGTGTAATTTGTTGTATGCATATGCTCTGAGAGAGAAATAACCTGTTAATATGACAATTTTGTAAAAAAAAAAAAAAAAATCTTCATTTTGCAAAGAATTGTGGGAAAAAAATTACAACTTAAAAAAATTCACCATGCTACTTACTTAATACCTTGGAATGTCTACTTTCTAAAAAGGGGTCATTTAGGGGGTATTTGTACTTTTCTGACTTGTTAGTGTCCCAAGAAATGAGATAGACCATCAGTACATCTGTGTGATCAGATGTGATCAATTTTCAGTGATTGGCACCATAGTTTGTAGACTCTATAACTTTCACAAAGATCAAATAATTTACACTAATTTGGGTTATTTTTACCAAAGATATGTAGCAGTATAAATTTTGGCCAAAATTTATGAAGAAAAATTACTAATTTGCAAAATTTTACGACAGAAACAAAGAAAAAGGCATTTTTTTCACAAAATTTTCGGTCTTTTTTATTTATAGCACAAAAAATAAAAAACCCACTAGTGATTAAATACCACCAAAAGAAAGCTCTATTTGTGTGAAAAAAAGGACGCAAATTTCATATGGGTACAGTGTTGCATGACTGAGTAATTGTCATTCAAAGTGTGAGAGCGCTGAAAGCTGAAAATTGGTCTGGGCAGGAAGGGGGTGTAAGTGCACTGTATTGAGGTGGTTAATGTACACACAGCACCCCATATTGACAGAAAAACACAGAATTGTTGACATTTTTGCAGATTTATTAAAAAAAGAAAAACTGAAATATCACATGGTCCTAAGTATTCAGACCCTTTGCTCAGTATTTAGTAGAAGCACCCTTTTGATCTAATACAGGCATGATTCTTTTTGGGAAAGATGCAACAAGTTTTTCACACCTGGATTTGGGGATCCTGTGATATTCCTCCTTGAAGATCCTCTCCAGTTCTGTCAGGTTGGATGGTAAATTTTGGTGGACAGCCTTTTTTAGGTCTCTCCAGAGATGCTCAAATGGGTTTAAGTCAGGGCTCTGGCTGGACCATTCAAGAACAGTTACGGAGTTGTTGTGAAGCCACTCCTTCGTTATTTTAGCTATGTGCTTAGGGTCATTGTCTTGTTGGAAGGTAGACCTTCGGCCCAGTCTGAGGTCCTGAGCACTCTGGAGAAGGTTTTTGTCCAGGATATCCCTGTACTTGGCCACATTCATCTTTCCCTCGATTGTAACCAGTTGTCCTGTCCCTGCAGCTGAAAAACACCCCCACAGCATGATGCTGCCACCACCATGCTTCACTGTTGGGACTGTATTGGACAGGTGATGAGCAGTGCCTGGTTTTCTTCACACATACCGCTTAGAATTAAGGCCAAAAAGTTCTATCTTGGTCTCATCAGACCAGAGAATCTTATTTTTCACCATCTTGGAGTCCTTCAGGTGTTTTTTAGCAAACTCCATGCGGGCTTTCATGTGTCTTGCACTGAGGAGAGGCTTCCGTCAGGCCACTCTGCCATAAAGCCCTGACTGGTGGAGGCCTGCAGTGATGGTTGACTTTCTACAACTTTCTCCCATCTCCTGACTGCATCTCTGGAACTCAGCCACAGTGATCTTTGGGTTCTTCTTTACCTTTCTCACCAAGGCTCTTCTCCCCCAATAGCTCAGTTTGGCCAGACGGCCAGATCTAGGAAGGGTTCTGGTCGTCCCAAACATCTGCCATTTAAGGATTATGGAGGCCACTGTGCTCTTAGGAACCTTAAGTGCAGCAAAAATTTTTTGTAACCTTGGCCAGATCTGTGCCTTGCCACAATTCTGTCTCTGAGCTCTTCAGGCAGTTCCTTTGACCTCATGATGCTCATTTGCTCTCACATGCATTGTGAGCTGTAAGGTCTTATATAGACAAGTGTGTGGCTTTCCTAATCAAGTCCGAACAGTATAATCAAACACAGCTGCACTCAAATAAAGGTGTAGAACCATCTCAAGGATGATCAGAAGAAATGAACAGCACCTGAGTTAAATATACGAGTGTCACAGCAAAGGGTCTGAATACTTAGGACCATGTGATATTTCAGTTTTTCTTATTTAATAAATCTGCAAAAATGTCAAAAATTCTGTGTTTTTCGGTCACTATGGGGTGCTGTGTGTACATTAATGAGGAAAAAAAAATTAACTTAAATGATTTTAGCAAATGGCTGCAATATAACAAAGAGAGAACAATTTAAGGGGGTCTGAATACTTTCCGTCCCCACTATATATATATATATATATATATATATATATATATATATATATATATATATATATATATATATATTATAATAGCATTTTGTAAATGAATCTTAATAGTACAGTACAGATATTAGTAAATTAACTTGACCACATTTCCTGATTCCACCATCAAAGCATTTTAGAACACTTTTCTTCTAAAATCTAATAATAATACTAAAGTGCACTCCTACATTTTTAGCAAAGGCTTCCAACAGCATCCATGTGAGTAACCAAATGAACACTTGAAATCCTTTATGTCTTTTTTTTTTTTTTTAGAAAATCAGAACCAAAACAAACATGTATTATACATTCCAGCAAGGTGCCTCTTTTCAGTAATGTTATGAAAAGGCTGCTGGTTTCCCTTCAGATTCTATAGCTGTGTATAGATGATTCACATACTAAAAGCTTTAGCATTTTATTGTTAATCGCAGTTGATAAAGGTGAAAAAAAAAAAGGGGGTTACTTATTTTCCTTTATTCTGCTTGCTCTATATTAAAGAGAGACAACGTAAGACCTCTGGATTTCTGATAGTTATTATGAATTTCTACCTGCTGCCAAATTCTATCAGTGCTACTGGTAGCCAGGAAAAAAAAGATCTCAACAGATAACACAAAGCCTATTATTTTAGCATTTTGGGAAAACCACAATGGCAATTTCCTCCAAACACAGCCAGCATGACCGTCATCGCACGACTCATAAAAGGCCCCTGCTGCGTCTTATTGTCAGCAGAAAGCAAGCAAGAATTACGAACATTTCTATACAATTCCTTCGGAAATGGTATGGGAAATTGTTTGTAATTACAGATGAGTCTTTCCATAGAGTTTAGCAAAAAAAAAAGAAAAGAAAAAAAATGAAAAGCGTGTATTTGGTGCAGAACTAATACTGATTACAGAGAGGCGCTTAATTCCATATGAGGTGATTAGCAATCACCTGGTGCAAAAAAACCCGCTGGATATTAAAAGGCCTTCGCTCTCATGCACATAGACAGCGGGGTGCCAGCAGTGTAGAAACTGCTTCTGAATTATACTTGATAATTTAACTCCCTGAAGAAAGCCAAGGTGCTCTCTATGTCTCACTTTTATGCTGCAGCTGAACGGCTTGAGCTAGTTTTTAATCTATGCTCATATCTGCCACATGCATTCAATCGCCCGTTACTTGAAACTGATGAAAAATCTTCTAGTAATCTCAGGTTGTCTTTAAAGCCCATCTCCAGGCAATGTGACAAAAAAATGTTAGCGTGCCCTCATCAAAGATGTTATGGATATATATATATATATATATATATATATATATATATATATATATGCTCACCAGCCACTTTATTAGGTACACCTTGCTAGTACCAGGTTGGACCCCCTTTTACCTTCAGTAATGCCTTAATTCTTCATGGCATACAGGGTGTTGGAAACATTCCTCAGAGATTTTGGTCCATATTGACATGATAGGATCAAGCAGTTGCTATAAATTTGTCAGCTGCACATCCATGATGTGAATCTCCCATTCCACCACATCTTAAAGGTGCTCTATTGGATTGAGATCTGGTGACTGTGGAGGCCATTGGGGTACAGTGAACTCATTGCCATGTTCAAGAAACCAGTGGTGAGATGATTTGAGCTTTGTGACATGGTGCATTATTCTGCTGGAAGTAGCTATCAGAAGATGGGTACACTGTAGTCATAAAGGGATGGACATGGTCAGCAACAATACTCAGATAGGCTGTGGCATTTAAATGATGCTCAATTAAGGGGCCCAAAGTGTGCCAAGAAAATATCGCCCACACCATTACACCACCAGCCTGAACTATTGATACAAGGCAGGATGGATCCATGCTTTCATGTTGTTTATGCCAAATTCTGACCCTACCATCTGAATGTCGCAGCTGAAATCAAGACTTATCAGACCTGGCAATATTTTTTCAATCTTCTATTGTCCAATTCTGGTGAGCCTATACAAATTGTAGCCTCAGTTTCCTGTTCTTAGCTGACGGGAGTGACACCCGGTGTGGTCCTCTGCTGCTGTAGTCCATTCGCTTCAAGGTTCAGTGTGTTGTGCATTCAGAGATAGTTTTCTGCATACTTTGGTTGTAACAGGTGGTTATTTGAGTTACTATTGCCTTTCTATCATCTCAACCCATTTTCCTCTGACTGCTGACATCAACAAGGCATTTTCGTCCACACAACTGCTGCTCACTGGATATTTTCTCTTTTTCAGACCATTCTCTGTAAACCCTAGAGATGGTTGTGTGTGAAAATCCCAGAAGATCAGCAGTTTTTGAAATACTCAGACCAGCCCATCTGGCACCAACATTCAAAAGTCACTTAAAGCCTCTTTCTTCCCCATTCTGATGCTTGGTTTGAACTTCAGCAAATCATGTTCACCACAGCTAGATGCCTAAATGCATTGAGTTGCAGCCATGGCTGATTAACAGTTTGTGTTACCAAGCAATTGAACAGGTGTACCTAATAAAGTGGCTGGTGAATATATATATATATATATATATATATATATATATATATATATATATATATATATATATATATATATTGCATCTGTGTGTGTGTGTGTGTGTGTGTGTGTGTGTGTGTGTGTGTGTGTGTGTATATATATATATATATATATATATATATATGTACAGTGTATATATAAAATGGAAACTCATATATTAATTTCCACATTGCATTATACTGCTATTAATCTGAACAATCTTGAAGTTTAAGGCTCCATGCACACTGGCTTAGGAAACACTGCTTCTACGGGAGTTGTGTGTTTTGCCTGTGGAAGCAGCTCAATGTTTAGAGGCAGGAAAAAGAACCCCTTCTGGTTACCACTTTTTATTGGAGCTTTATGGCAAAAAAAAAATGCTTAACACTCCTAAACGTGCCTAAACATGTGTACAAAAACACTCTATATGAGTGTTTGTTTTCTGCCAAGGGAACTGGCATTTTTTAAGCCCAGTGTGCATGTAACCTGAAAACTTACTCATTGATGAATCCCACACATTTGAATGCAGTGACACATATTCACATATTCATATTCTAAATATGCACTGCTGTGTCACAGAATTCACAGAGCCTGACTTGTGAACTACAGCGGTGCTGATAGGAGGAGTTTCAGGAGGCGGAGTCACTACAGGACTCACCTCTTATGGGTAGCAAGGGACCATCGGATATTTATTCCTTAAAATTTGAAGAAAAAAAACAAAGGAATTAGCAGAGGAGAAGCTGCAAGAAAGTTGTAGGAAGAGATGACCAGCAGGCAAGCAGCACTCACAACATGAAAGGAGATTTTTCAAATAATCTTACATTGGATTGTCAAAACTAACTATTGTTTGTATTGCAATTAAAATGCAGATTTTATCAAATGAAAGTGCATACTGTGACTATAGATGTTCCTTAACATAAAAGTCAGACCAAGTAGCTAAGTACACCATTGGGATACATACATGGGGAATACTGTAACTGCCAAAAGTTCTGTTAAGTTATACACATACTCCTGTAATCCCTTGGTGTATTATATGGCAATACAGCATAACATAATAATAATAAACCAGACTTACTGGCCAGATCTTCAGATGAAAATAAAGGAAAAAAATGCCAAAACGGAAAACTAATGCAGCCATCACATCTGGGAATTAGTAAGCTGCAATATAATTAACTTTTGTTTTTGAGTTTAATACCGCTCCCGCCCAAGGTCTTCATGGACTTTGAGTGGAGATATCTGAATGATGGCGGTAGCTGCCGGCATCATTCAGATATCATTATTTTCAGCCAGGGATACCCTGCACCATAAAAATAATCATAGCTGTTGTTCAGCTGCTTAACTGTCTTTAAAGAGGCGGGAGGGGATGAGCCTTCCTCCCATCGCCCTCCGGTGCTTGTACCAGCTCGCCTGTGCTACCGGCGAGCCAGAGAAGGAATCTGCCGGCGGCGGAAGTTAACCATAGAGAAAACCGCGGAACAGATGGTCCCCGGCAGTCTCTATGACTTTTGGAGGCCCGGGTGCGACATTATGACATCACGTCCAGCACGGCAGATGTAAACACTGCTGTGTACTCGGCTGAAAATGCCAAGATTTTTTTTTTAAATTTTTGATCTCTGTCTTTTCTGCAAATTAGGTGCACATACCTGCAGCAGCTTTAATTGCTCCCTATACATCTGAATCACAGGCTGTACTTAACTGGCAAGGAACTTCCTTCTAGTGGCATTCCCACACAGTCCATTTGGCCAGTGAGACAGCCCAGCATTGTGATGGGCCAAAAGATATGCAGGGAAGCAGGGAAGAGGAAACAAGTTCTGATGCTACCAAGAAGTGTTGGAGCTTTGCCAGCTAGAGGGGGCAATAAAGCAGCTGTAGGTTTATCTGAGTATCTTGAGGTGCAAACACTTTATACTTGTTGGCTGCATCATTTTTTTACTGTGACACATACACTATTAAAATAATTTCTCAAGTTTTAAATGTATTTACTGTGTCCTCTTTTTAAAATGTTTATTTTACAACAGAAAAAAAACAAATAATGTTACAACTTTACACTTGTTCCCTAGTTACAATGTATTATTCAACATATATTTTGCACCAGAGCTGCACTAGTTGAGATTCCTTTTATTCATTATTACCCAGCAAAGCATAATTGCATTCTATTAATTTTACAGATTATTTTTAAGCATGGGTATATCATCATTAAAATAAAGATTGATTCATTTGATAACTGGCTGATTAAGCATCTTCACATTTTAACCACAATTTAGGTTTAGTTTTATTTCATAGCACTGTCCATATATCAATGAATTATTCATTGTTCTTTCATTAAAGAACCAATCGCTAAAAAAAATCACTGCTATGGAGGTTAACTTTACTTTGACTTTCTGAAATGACACAGTACTTGCTATCTAATTAACAGTGGTTTTATGACTATCATTTGGTTTAAGGACCAAATTGTTCAAGAATTTTAAAGCAACCCTGCATTAACTTTTCAGACATTTTGGGTGGTTGACTTTGACTTTCTGATATATTTGTCTGTAACCTGAGAGCTGACCTTCATTCCTCCACCATCAATGTTGTATTTTACTCAGTAATAATTCAGTTTTATGAACGACCACTTAGAAGGAAAAAAATCCACTTACTTTCCATTGCCTCCCCATGGAGATGGCGCTTGTGAAGATTTGGAAGAGTTCTGTATTAAATGAAATTAAAGGTTAAGCAATAAATGCTAATTTTCACTGTCACTTGATCTTAGAATTGTGTAATAGTGTAATTACAAGAATACAAACTACATACAGGAACCAAAAATGGAGAAAATGCTGTCTTATTAGCTGCAGCTTTACTTTGATTACAAATCACATTTTTATTTTTTCTATTCTTAAAAAGGTGTAAAGTATTAATTTAATAAAGATTTTTAAGAAAGATGTAAATTTCTTATTTAGATGAGGAATGTCAAGTGCTCTCTACCTTACAAAATAACTTTTACTGGAATATTTTTCCCACTGTTGTTTACTTTTGATGGTGCAGTTGAGTCTAACCAGTAAAATACAATGTTTTCACTCAATGTAAGCATGATATGATGTCAGAAGATGCAACTGCTTTATGTCTCCAACCAATTCACAAAACTCGTGTAATGCTTTGTGTTTCCTTTCTATCAGTCACTTCTCTTTTGTGACAGATACCTACTAACCCTTCTTTTCACAGAGCAATGTGAATAACCTAGCACTTAAATCAAGCACTGTCATGTAGAGGAAGGGAACATGACACTACTTACCTAAAAACTAAAAGGCAATATGTGGCGCTGTTGATAGACAGAGACTCAATGCGAATCTCAATCCCATTTTAACATATAAAGCTAAAAGTACCATACAATGTGCCATAGTACATCTATTAAGCAAGAAAGCCTTCCTCTCTGCACCTCTGCAGTTGAGCTTTCCCCTTTTACTAGAGGCTTGATATCTTTTCACTAACCATGCCCCTGTCCTTTTTGAGGCTTTCAGATGTGATTTAGACAATTCTTACCTGACAGAGGGTGACAAGTTAGGAAAGTTAAACACTAATAACAGAGTCAAAATAAGAAAAACTACAGCGCTAGCAAACACAACATCAATGAATATAATGAAAAACAATAAAAAGTGAATGCCATATAAAGTGACTGATCCAATCCAAAAAGTGCAAAGTGCTCCAGAATTTTCAAGGTGCGCAAAAACACCCCCTCCTGTGTCCCCACTCACTGGATGAAATGGACCCCTAGCTTTTCAGTCTAGGGGTCACTTCAGGCTTAACAATGGTGGCCAGGGATGACAGCTTGGCATCAAATCATTAGGCAGATCTCACTTGTTATAGATACTCAGCTGACATATTTAGTACCCAAAACGAAATGAAAGGAGGGGACTATAGTGAAGTACCATTTGACAATAGATTTATTGCGCATACAAAAATGGATACTTACAAAAAGCAAGATAAAATCAAAACCGGAAAATTACATCAACGCATTTCACCCTCCCACAGGGTGCCATGACGCCCTGTGGGAGGGCGAAGCGCGTTGACGTAATTTCCGGTTCCGAGGCTATCAGATGTCACTTCCGGTTATGAATGGCGTTTTTGTATTTACAGTTCTTTAACGTTTGATGCCTGATTTTATCTTACTTTTCTGTAAGTATCCATTTTTGTTTGCGCAATAAATCTATTGCCAAATGGTACTTCACTATAGTCCCCTCCTTTCATTTCGTTTGGGTACTAAATATCTCGGCTGAGTATCTATAACAAGTGACATCTGCCTAATGATTTGATGCCAAACTGTCATCCCTGGCCACCATTGTTAAGCCTGAAGTGACCCCTATACTGAAAAGCTAGGGGTCCGATCCATTCGGTAAGTGGGGACACAGGAGGGGGTGTTTTTGCGCACCTTGAAAATTCTGGAGCACTTTGCACTTTTTGGATTGGTGCAAATCAGTCACTTTATATGGGCATTCACGTTTTATTGTTTTTTATTATATTCATTAATGTTGTGTTTGCTAGCGCTGTAGTTTTTCTTATTTTGGTTGCCAAGTGAATAGTACTTTGTGTACAGCAGCTGCACTTTTTCATTCCTATATATGCCTATTTGTCACACCATTAGCGCAAGTTTATATAGTTAGAATATTTTATGTTCCTTCTTAATAACAGAGTCAAGCATACATCAGAAGGGCACACAGTGGATGGTTTTCTGCCCAATAATTATCTATCAGGGGGTGGGGGGTGGCTGCATCTGAAATCCAGAGGAACAGCACTGTCCCAAATAGTCTTGGAGCTGCACTGTTGTAGGCACAGTGGAGTTGATTTACTAAAACCGGAGAGTGCAAAGTGATACACCAATAACTATATGATCATTCCCATTGGCTATAACAATTATATCCTGGACAGCCATAACTACACAAAAGGAAACAAATAATGTTTGTAAAATGTATCATTCTCCATTTTTAATTAAATCGTCAAATGTCAAAGCCCTGCATTTATAAAATGAAACAAAGAGCAGTAGCACATAATAATCAATCAGAAATTGACTTTTAGTGCAGACAAATGTAATCTGTTTTTATATAATTGCCAAAGGCTACTTAACAATGGTACA
The DNA here is from genome assembly GCF_042186555.1 of Aquarana catesbeiana. NCBI lineage: Eukaryota > Metazoa > Chordata > Amphibia > Anura > Ranidae > Aquarana > Aquarana catesbeiana. The sequence continues at coordinate 149,737,596 of NC_133332.1, read as the reverse complement.
TTACTGTCTCCATACATCAGAGTACCATTAAATGTCTGTAAATTTACAATAAATATTTTTTCTATACTTAGCATTAACTGGAGAATCCCTATTTTCCACAGACATGTATGTGGGCATATGGTTAATAATTTAACAGCTTACAGGTTATGACTCTGTCAATACCTGCTTATCATCATAGCATGGCTATGAAATACCTGAACCAATTTACCTAGACCTGGGCAATTGACTACTATAGGTAAAAAAAAAAACTTAAAGTGGTTGTAAACCTTCTCCTATACCCACTGAAGTGAATAGCCTCAGATGATACACAGAGATGAAACAAATCTCCCTACATACATTTTAAATGTACAGTATATCTGCTGTCTTTCCCTTTCTACCCTCTTTAGAAAGTGCAGATCATGTCACAAATCTTTCCTCCTCATTCAGCAGTGGGTGTGGAGTCTGGGGTTAAACTGTGTGAGAGCCAATTGGAGGAAAGGCACACCCCCACTCCACATAGGCAGAGGAACGAAGGAACTTGCAGAGCTGTACTGTGAATAGACAAGATCTCTGCTTATCTACCTCTGAGCTCACACCCTGACACAATTTTCCAGCTGCTATCTCCTGTGTAGGAGAACTTGTCAGATGTGACTCTGCTGATAACAGAGGAATGAAGCATCAGAAAGACACGGCACTTGGTGCTTTGAAGAGAGATAAGTAAACACTACAGATATATGTGCTTTAGTTCAAATTTCATGAATGGGGTTCACATGTTATACTTACACGCTCTGTGCAAGGGTTTTGCACAGAGCGGCCCCGATCCTCCTTTTCTGGGGTCCCCCAGTGGTGCTCCTGGCTCCTCCTCTTCAGGGCCACTTTCCATGGGGGCACCCATGCGGGCGCACTCGAAAGTCCTGCTGCTGCGTCCATTGACACAGACAGCAGGACTCGGCCCCGCCCTGGCTCCGGTGTCACTGGATTTGATTGACAGCAGCCAATGGCTCCTGCTGCTATCAATCTATCCATTGAGGACCCGAGAAAGTGGCTGGAGCTGCTGGGCTCATGCTTGTCGCTGAAACGATTGGGTTCAGGTAAAAAAAAGGCTCTGGGGGGAGCTGCAGCATAGCCGTTTTTTCACCTTAATGCGTAAATGTGAAAAACCTTGAGACTTTACAACTCCTTTAAGCTTTTACAGCTTATGCAATGTCAGGGAGCATAAATAGCTAACTTTTTAAAAGTATTTCCTATTTTTTCTTTAATAACACTTCTGCCCCAAACTCCAATTCCTTGACAGCAAGCGAAAGATGTAGACCGTTGTGCTCTGCTTGAGAACGGCAGTATAGTGCCAGAATCCAACATGCTCCCTGCACAAGTATTGTATTCCAATAAGCAATGTTAACAATATCTGTATCTTTAACAGTACATGGGGTGCATCAGGCCACTATCTTCAGCATGCTGCACAGAAAAACCCTAGATTCCTACTGAAGAAAATACAAAAGCAATACTTTTTACTAATTGAGCTCCCTGACTTTGCCAAAACTGAAAAACCTTAAAATAAATCTCAAGGCCCCAGTATGAAGGTCTAAAGAATTACCAAGTAAAGTTACTATGATTTGCAAGTAAACAAACTACTTCCTTTACCTTGAGCCACATCCTCCTTCATTTGGGTCTCACATGTGGTTAGTTGCTGATTTGCAAGCTACAGGCTTGTGAATCAGCATGGACAACCACATCTTGTTTTTTTTTTTTTTTTTGCACTGTACTGCAAGCAGGCACAGACTACATGAGAGTGATGATTTTGCCCTGAATTCTGCAGCAGTGCAGCCTCATTGCCAAAGCAGCACAGAAAGCTACACAGACTTCACTTTTGTGGGAGTTTTAATGGGAGGCCATAGTTCTAACTTAAAGCAGTGTTCCGCCAGGGGGAAAAAAAATAAAAGTCAGCAGCTACAAATACTGTAGCTGCTGACTTTTAATATATAGACACTTACCTGTCCAGGGAGCCTGCAAAGTCGGCTTCCCAGCCGATTTTCAGATCAGCTGTCGGGTGCTGCCGCCACCATTCACCATAAGGGAAACCGGCAGTGAAGCCTTCCGGCTTCATAGCTGGTTCCCTACTGTGCACCATCCATTTAATGGTTTTAAAAAAAAGTTACATTTCTGGCATGCTAGGAATGCTATCTGTCACATTTGTTTGTGATTTCAACCAAACTGTCACATCATCATATGGCTGAAGTTATAACTGATAACATGTGCAGCACCATGGTAGCTGCAGATTAATCAGAGGATAAGATGGCAGCCTCATTGGCTGAAAAGAATAGGATGGTTTAGTTCCACTTTCTAGAGTTACTCTAGGAAAAGTATTCTGATTAAAGTGGCTCTAAAGGCTCAAGGTCTTTTACCTTCATGCATTCTATGCATGAAGGTAAAAAAAACCTTCTGTGTGCAGCAACCCCCCTCCCAATACTCACCTAAGTCCCATCTTGATCCAGCGATGTGCACGAGAGCCTCAGCTCTCCAAGGACTCTCCCTCCTCATTGGCTGAGATAGCAGCATTAGCCATTGGCTCCCACTGCTGTCAATTACAGCCAGTGAGCCAACGAGAAGAGAGAAGGGGTGGGGCATGTCTGAATGGACACACAGAGAAGTGGCTCGGGAGCGGGCCTGCTTGGGTGCCCCCACAGCAATCAGCTTCCTATGGGACCACTCAGCAGGAGGGAGGGGCTAAGAATGCTGGAGTGGGACCCGAGGAGAGGAGGATTGGGACTGCTCTGTGAAAAAGCATTTTACAGAGCAGGTATGACATGTCTATTATTTTAAAAGAAAAATGAACTTGCATTTAATATCACTTTAATGTTTATGTGCATGTTACTCCTAAAACCACCAGTTACAGTATCTCACAAAAGTGAGTATACCCCTCACATTTTTGGTAAATATTTTATTATATCTTTTCATGTGACAACACTGAAGAAATTACACTTTGCTACATGTAAAGTAGTGAGTGTACAGCTTGTATAGCAGTGTAAATTTTCTGTCCCCTCAAAATAACTTAACTCACAGCCATTAATGTCTAAACTGCTGGCAACAAAAGTGAGTACATCCCTAAGTGAAAATGTCCAAATTGGGCCCAAAGTGTCAATATTTTGTGTGGCCACCATTATTTTCCAGCACTGCCTTAACCCACTTGGGCATGGAGTTCACCAGAGCTTCACAGGTTGCAACTGGAGTCCTCTTCCACTCCTCCATGACAACATCACGGAGCTGGTGAATGTTAGAGACCTTGCGCTCCTCCACCTTCTGTTTGAGGATGCCCCACAGATGCTCAATAGGGTTAAGGTCTGGAGACATGCTTGGCCAGTCCATCACCTTTATCCTCAGCTTCTTTAGCAAGGCAGTGGTCACCTTGAAGGTGTGTTTGGAGTAGTTATCATGTTGGAATACTGCCCTGTGGCCCAGTCTCTGAAGGGAGGGGATCATGCTCTGCTTCAGCATGTCACAGTACATGCTGACATTCATGGCTTCCTCAATGAACTGTAGCTCCCCAGTGCCAGAAGCACTTATGCAGGCCCACACCAAATAAGTTTATCTTGGTCTCATCAGACCACAGGACATGGTTCTAGTAATCCATGTGCCTAGTCTGCTTGTTTTCAGCAAACTGTTTGAGGACTTTCTTGTGCATCATCTTTAGAAGAGGCTTCCTTCTGGGACCAGAGCCATGCAGACCAATTTAATGTAGTGTGGCATATGGTCTGACCACTGACAAGCTGACCCCCCACCCCTTCAACCTCTGCAGCAATGCTGGCAGCACTCATACATCTTTCCCAAAGACAACCTCTGGATATGACGCTGAGCACATGCACTCAACTTCTTTGGTCGACCATGGTGAGTCCTTTTCTGAGTGGAACCTGTCCTGTTAAACTACTGTATGGTCTTGGCCAGAGTGCTGCAGCTCAGATTCAGGGTCTTGGCAATCTTCTCATAGCCTAGGCCATCTTTATAGTTACATAGTTACATAGTTACATAGTTAGTAAGGTTGAATAAAGACACCAGTCCATCCGGTTCAACCTGAGTGAGTGTGGGTCTACAGCCCTGACCCTTGTCCCTAACCCTGAACATCGTACACTCACATCAATCCCTACCCTCAATCCAAGGTCCCCATTCATATACTAGGGCCAATTTTGGACAGAAGCCAATTAACCTACCAGCATGTCTTTGGAGTGTGGGAGGAAACCGGAGTACCCGGAGGAAACCCACGCAGGCACAGGGAGAACATGCAAACTCCAGGCAGGTAGTGTCGTGGTTGGGATTCGAACCAGCGACCCTTTTTTACTGCTAGGCGAGAGTGCTAACCACTGTACCACTGTGCCGCCCAAAGGAGGAGGTCAGTGTGTGATGTGCGGGCACAGGGCTGGTGAGTGAGGAGCTCCCTGTCCCCCCTGTAGGCTGCCTGTGATTGAATTTGAAAATGAGTAACACCGTAACACCATCCACTTTTGTCCGTAACCTGAGTCCTGGATTATTTAGACAGCTGGCAGATTTTCTTGATCCGCAAGATGGATGGAAAACTATAGCGATGGATATAAAAAAAGCTTCAGGGGAACCTCGATACTCACAGTTCCATATAAGGCGATTTGAGGGAAGCATTCAAAAAGGAAAAAGTCCAACGCAAGAATCTTTATGCAGAGGAATAATTTTTTTTTTCAGATCCTCAGAGAGTTCTTTGCCATGAGGTGCCATGTTGAACTTCCAGTGACCAGTATGAGAGAGTGAGAGCTAGAACACCAAATGTAACACTCCTGCTCCCCATTCACACCTAATACCTTGTAACACTAACGAGTCACATGAGGGAAAAGGGCTAATTGGGCCCAACTTGGAGATTTTCACTTAGGGGTGTACTCACTTTTGTTGCCAGCGGTTTAGACATTAATGGCTGTGAGTTGAGTTATTTTGAGGGGACAGCAAATTTACATTGTTATACAAGCTGTACACTCACTACTTTACATCATAGTAAAGTAATTTCTTCAGTGTTGTCACATGAAAAGATATAATAAAATATTTACAAAAATGTGAGGGTGTACTCACTTTTGTGAGATACTGTATATATGATTATTGGGATGTTTTTTAGAATAAATAACATTTTCCAGATGATGATGATTTATCAAATGTTTAAGTGCTGAACCCAACACTTTGTGGTAGTCCAAAACCTGCAGTTGAAAGAAGGTTATGAAAATGATGACTGGCCCTGATGGTCTGAGAAGCTATTGTGATGAGAATGAGTTAATTTTTCAGTTTTTTGGCTGCAGAACTTAATTCTCAATTTTTTTCCAAACTCTGTAATAGTAAATGGAAACAAAATGAGGTAGCATTTATACAAGATGACAGCAGGCATTATGTATCTTTAATGTGTCTTAGATGTGTCTTTTAGAACACACATATTTATAATAAACAGATTCCTCCTCTACCAGCATCTGCTGTCTTAGGCCTAATACCGAATTACTTTTAAACCGAATTTCAGCTAAAATTTCACTCTGCATTGTATAAAGCATGGAAGGATTGAACCTGTGCCAGGTCTAAAGTGTTTTCTGTGTTCCTGTTGGGTAGATGTATTTTTTCCTTCTTTTCTGACACCTGTCGTATGGACAGGAAATAAATGAAGAACTTTACAATGAAGACACAACAAACAATAAAATAAAGAATAACAGTGGTCCTTTCTCTTCCCTACTCTACTAAAAATGTTTTTACGTTCTCCTTGGAAAAATGTCTCCTCTGTTCCTTCTCTGACACCCATTAAATAAACAGGTGAAATCTTCACTGCAGGGACACAGACAACAGAGAAGACCTGACACAGGATCAAACCTTGCCCCAATGTATGCTAATTTATAAATTAAAAAAGTTTTGATGGGAGAGAAGTTTTATGTTGAATCTGTTTGATTAAGTTTTAAACAAGATTAAAAAATACAGAGTGAAAACATAGGAGTACCAATCCAGCTCCAATGGATGTACAAGTATACATTGAGATCGTAATAATACTAAGAGGACAAGTATTGCATAATACGAGAAAATATAGGACTCTAAGGCATGGTAAAATGAGCATAGTAGCTGTAATTTAATTAACCAGTAGTCCACTAGTAGCAAAGTTGTAGAAAAACAAAATGTGGCATATATGACATGAAAATGTGGTGGTGCTACAGTTAAGATAACCATAAACTTATGTATGTAGAAGTGAAAGAAGGTTAGGGAAAAGAAAAAAAAAAGGGGGGGGGAGATGAGTTTTAAATGTTTCACTTTAATAAATAGTAAATATCTACATTTGTTATTTCCTTTTTAGAAGCATATTTCAAAATATTTACCTTAAAATACTCCATGAGCGATCTGGAATATTTCATTGCATGGTCCTTCTTTAATTTAAACATTCTCAAGTAGAGCAGAGATAGGCATCGGTAACTGTAGTAATTAGGAAAGGATTATGTTAATTTCATCATTTTACAAAATCTATAAACTGTGCAGAAATTGGCTTCTTAAAAATTTCTCTTGCAACAGAAAAAAGTGGAGCACACGAGTAAATGAAATCAAAATGGAAAAGACATTAAAATGCCATCTTGATAACAATATAAATCGGAAGAATAAATGTTTAGTCAGCTGCTAAAAGAAACCATTAGTTATCCTTTAATAGTTTAATGGAAAACAAGAATAATGATCTTATGTAAGCCGCTTATGCAGTTCTGTAGTTTTAAAGTCTTCGAGTGGATTTCAGCTTCTTTGACACTGTCTCTGTGGACTCACCATAATACAGCTAGCTTTTTCTCCCCTTCATTGGCAGCCGAGCCTGTGAAATTCTTCAATCTCATTGCATACCTTTAAAAAAAATAGTGTAATAATAAAGGTCAACAACATGATATTTTTTTTAAAGCGATAGTAAACCGCGGCAGTTAACAAAAAAAAGCACCTGTAAGGCAATTGCACCACTGACAGGGCTTCCATCTTCCTCCAGTCTTTCTTCCGGGTTTGTGGGCTCCGGCTGTACGAGTGGCCGGAGCCGTGATGACGTCACTCCTCGGCTCCATCATGAAGCTCTGAAGGTCCGGCACGGCATGTCAGACCTTCAGAGCTCATGCACTGGTGATGTCACTGGCTGCATCCAGGGTGAATATCTCCTAAACAAAGCATGTTTAGGAGATATTCATTTTACCTACAGGTAAGCCTTATTATAGGCTTACCTGTAGGTAAAAAAAAACACAAAGTGGACTTTGCTACCGCTTTAAGTAAAGATGAACATAATATTAAATCATTTTCTTGCAGCTTTTGCCTATATCACTTATGCATTATACAATGAATAGTGCCATAATATGTATGTAATTTGCCAGCTTTGTTCCTGATTGGGCCAAGCAAGGTATTAATAAGTCCAAAACTCCTTTTGCACTAGCATGGATATAAAATAAACTTGGTAGCCAACTTTCATACTAAAAACATAAACTTACAGTTTATAAAAATAAAGCTAACCAAGTAAAATATAAAGATCAACTGAAGTGTACATAAACCAAACTTTTTTTAGTTTTAGTGTGTTTAGCATGTGTAAAGCTTACAACCACTGTGTCCTCACTGGGGAGATCAAAATCGGAAGAGGAAGAAAGATGGACTTTTCAGGTGCCAACACAACAATATATAAAAACATAAGTTTTATTGTAACAAATTTCATAAAAAAGGTTTAAAACACATTATACAAAGTGAACCTCCCGTAGATGCCTCTTACTATTGGTTCTAGGGACCATTGTCTATAGTACAGAAAGGATAAAATATCCCATGCTTGCTGGACATTTAATGTAGTTAAGATTTTGTTGGCTGCATGCTTGTTTTCAGTCAGTGACTCCGTAGGTAGTAAAGCCAGGATCAGACAATGGCTGTGAAGCATAACATATTAAAAAAATGTCAGCAATGTCAACTATCATATTGCTATCGTCAAACGTTCCTTTTAAGCCGTGTTGTCCCTTATTTGGATATGCTATTTTGTTAGCAGAGAAGGTAAGCCAAATGCTATAAAAAAGGGAAAAGTTTGTTTACCTGCTGAACTAGATTTTTTTTTTATTCCTCAAAGCACTCTTTAAAATTAAGACACCATGTTTCATACAAAATGTCAGTGTTTAACAAACTATCTTATTTTTCCATGCCTTCAAGAGTACCATTAGCAGGTGTGGGAATCTAGAAGAGCAAGATCACCCGCAACTCAGTCATGCAGTTACCTGAAGGCAACTTCACTGTTAAAATGACTTGTTCGTATTATTCATCTAATTTTCACAGTTCTTGTTCTCTTCTTACTTTGCAATACAATTTACACATAATATCGGGAGGTATATTATGTGAGGTATAGAGGTATATTTAATTTCACCAATAACTAAGTATAAGCCAGGTAGTATTTAAACCCTTCCACAGGACAACTATGTATGTGGGAAAAAATATGTTAAAGATCCTAACCTACTTCTCTTTTGTAGATTTCAATGCACATACTGGTAACTTTCAAAATGGTTGCTAAATTGGGAGGTGTTATGAATAGAATAGAAGTGTAATTTTTATAAACATTAAAATCCAATACAGGTTGCATAGAATAATGCCCCGTACACACAGTCAGACTTTGTTCGGACATTCCGACAACAAAATCCTAGGATTTTTTCCAACAGATGTTGGCTCAAACTTGTCTTGCATACACACGGTCACACAAAGTTGTCGGAAAATCCGATCGTTTTAAACGTGGTGATGTAAAACATGTACGTCGGGACTATAAACGGGGCAGTGGCCAGTAGCTTTCATCTCTTTATTTATTCTGAGCATGCGTGGCACTTTGTCCGTCAGATTTGTGTACACACGATCGGAATTTCCGACAACGGATTTTGTTGTCGGAAAATTTTATCTCCTGCTCTCCAACTTTGTGTGTCGGAAAATCCGATGGAAAATGTCCGATGGAGCCCACACACGGTCGGAATTTCCGACAACACGCTCCGATCGGACATTTTCCATCAGAAAATCCGACCGTGTGTACAGGGCATTATAGGTTACATCCATTTTTTAATACAAACAAAAGTTTGCAATTGCAACTGAATAAAAGATAAGACATTTGGAGGAATTCAAAAATTTCTACTGACACCTTTCTGGAGCTACGGTCTGCTCCCTATATAGAAATCCCTACCGCTCAATTACAGTGCCTTAAAAAAGTATTCACACCCCTTGAAATTTTCCACATTTTTGTCATGTTACAACCAAAAATGTAAATTTATTTTATTGGGATTCTATGTGATAGACCAACACAAAGTGGCACATAATTGTGAAGTGGAAGGAAAATGATAAATGGTTTTCCAAATGTTTTACAAATAAATATTTAAAAAGTGTGGCGTGCATTTGTATTCAGCCCCCTTTACTCGGATACCCCTAACTAAAATCTAATTGAACCAAATGCCTTCAGAAGTCACCTAATTAGTAAATAAAGTCCACCTGTGTGAAATTTAATCTCAGTATAAATACAGCTGATCTGTGAAGCCCTCAGAGGTTTGTTAGAGAACAATACTTTGTAGAACCACCTTTCACTGCAATTACAGCTGCACATCTTTTTGGGAATGTCTCTACCAGCTTTGCACATCTAGAGAGTGACATTTTTGCCCATTCTTCTTTGCAAAATAGCTCAAGCTCTGTCAGATTGGATGTGCGTCTGTGAACAGCAATTTTCAAGTCTTGCCACAGATTCCCAATTGGATTTGGGTCTGGACTTTGACTGGGCCATTTCTAACACATGAATATGCTTTGATCTAAACCATTCCATTGTAGCTCCAGCTGTATGTTTAGGGTCATTGTCCTGCTGGAAGGTGAACCTCTGCCCCAGTCTCAAGTCGTTTGCGGACTCTAACAGGTTCTCTTCTAAGATTGCCCAGTATTTGGCTCCATCCATCTTCCCATCAACTCTGACCGCCTTCTTTGTCCCTGCTGAAGAAAAGCATCCCCACAACATGATGCTGCCACCACTATGTTTCACAGTGGGGATGGTGTGTTCAGGATGATGTGCAGTGTTAGCTTTCCGCCACACATAGCATTTTGCTTTTGGGCCAAAAAGTTCAATTTTGGTCTCATCTGACCAGAGCACCTTCTTCCACATGTTTTCTGTGTCTCCAACATGGCTTCTCTGCAAATGGGAATTCTTATGGCTTTCTTTCAACAATGGCATTCTTCTTGCCACTTAAAGGCCAGATTTGTGGAGTGCACGACTATTAGTTGTCCTGTGGACAGATTCTCCCACCTGAGCTGTGGATTTCTGCAGCTCCTCCAGAGTTACCATGGACCTCTTGGCTGCTTCTGTCAGTTTAGGTGGACGGCCATGTCTTGGTAGGTTTGCAGTTGTGCCATACTCTTTCCATTTTAAGATGATGGATTGAATAGTGTTCCATGAGATGTTCAAAGCTTGGGATATTTTTTATACCCTAACCCTGCTTTAAACTTCTCCACAACTTTATCCCTGACCTGTCTGGTGTGCTCCTTGGCCTTCATGATGCTGTTTGTTCACTAAAGTTCTCTAACAAACCTCTGAGGGCTTCCCAGAACAGTTGTATTTATACTGAGATTAAATTGCACACAGGTGGACTTTATTTACAAATTAGGTGACTTCTGAAAACAATTGGTTCCACTAGATTTTAGTTAGGGATATCAGAGTAAAGGGGGCTGAATACAAATGCACGCCACACTTTTCAGATATTTATATGCAAAAAATTTGGAAAACCATTTATTGTTTTCCATCCTCTTCACAATTATGTGTCACTTTGTTTTGGTCTATCACATAAAATCCTAATAAAATACATTTACGTTTTTGGTTGTAACATGACAACATATGGGAAATTTCAAGGGGTATGAATACTTTTGAAAGACACTGTAAGTAACTTTACCAACACATGTGGCAGTTTCAGGTAATTCAAAGTGACACAATTAATACACCAAATTAAAGAATATTTATCTTCAGTTCATAGAAAATGAAACTGGAGGTAATTATGACCTACTCTAAGTTGGCATACAGAGACAGGCAGTCTACCTGTTCATGCATGCAACGTATCAGAGTGACAAATTTGCCACTGTTCCCCTCTTCCTGTCCCTGGTTGTTAAGGGCGCTGCTTCAGCCTCTCAGAGCTGACAGCCTCCTAGCAACCAGTGATGCTGCAGTGGATGGAGCCTGATGGGGAAGCTGAGACATTACAGTAGTTCCCCATCAAGTCAGCTCTCTACTTGTAATCAACAGTATACAGTGGATGGGTTCTATAGTCAATTGTAGACTGTCTATTGGCTAAGGATCCACCCACTGTCTGCTGTCAATCACAAGAGGAGTGGACCTGGTGAGGAACTAGTGTCTTTGAATTCTTATTAGGCTCTACCTCCCTAGACACAAATCTCCCTGCCACTGTGTTGTCTATGTGACAGCTTCAGTGGAGGGGAGGAAGCAAAGTGGCATTGAGGTTGCAGTGCATCTCCACATGTGGTGCATGCTTGAGAATCATGTACCTGTCTACTTGTCTTAGGCACTCTTTATGAATTTCCCTGAATGTTCTTAGTTGAATTGGATTCCACATTGAAGTTTAAGCCCCATCAGTTGCTGTTCCCCTGTCGTATATAAGAACTGGCACCCGCAATTTCCTCATTGGACAGGGCAATAACAGTAAGCATGGCTTAAGCCTAAAGTTAGGGATGTCAGACCCCTAGCAACAAAATAAATGTGCTTCATAGAGGCACAAAGGAGAGTTTTCTGTCTACAAATGCTATTAGTTGGCAACTCCCACTCTGTCCGACTTTAGGCAATTCTTGAAAATCCATCTCTTTAGGGAAGCCTATCCTGCCTCTACCTAAACACTGTACTTCTGCCTCCATTCGCTCATCCCTTACAGTTATTGCCGTTTGTAACTTTGCTTCTCCCTCTTAGATTATAAACTGCCATGAGCAGGGCCCTCCTAATACTCTTGTATCAAATTGTATTATAATTGTCTTGCCTCCCTTTATTTTTTAACACACTATGCAAACTGTTGGCGCTATATGAACCCTGTATAATAATCTTGTAGTATGTGGTTTTAGACAGGACATTTACTTTGAATTGGGTTAGAAGTTAACAAAATGCCATCACATGTGCAGGGTAAATATATAAACAAAACACATCAGCAGACCAGATGTGCATATTAGCCAGTACATGACAGAATATAAATCAGCATTTTACTGTATGTACCACAAAAAATTGCAAAAAGTAAGAAAAAATTGGCTAATAGAATATCCAACTATAAGAGAATTCTTAAGGGATATACTACAAAGTAAACTCAGGAAAATAAAGTCAGGTTTAGACAGGGACACACAGACAGATTAAAGGTATATAACAGTGTCTCAATAAAAGGGCCAATAATCCCACTTCCTTTCAAAAATTGACATTGTGTCATAAATTGTATGGTATATCCTTTCCATATTTTATTGGATTTTGTACACACTATTACTTGGGGCCATGTAACAGAATTAGAGCACCAATTAAGTGCAATAGCCCACAGAATTGCACTAAAAAGAGAGTACAGTTACCTTTCACAAGGAGAAAGCATATCTGGGATGGATGCAAACAAAAGGTACATTGGCATTATCAAAGTAAGTTGAGAGCCTATCATTTTGGCTGTTTTATGAGCAGCCTGTGTCCACAAAGGGCATAATACTTTACAATTCCAAAACACTTGAATAAACATGTCTCAGTGTAGGCAGCCTCTAAAACAATTACCAGGGACCATCTGAAAATTGAATGCAGTTTAGAGGGGGTCATACACCTAGCATGATAGCCATTTTCAGAGCAGCAGAAGTTAACTATACTGGGATTCTCTCTTTGCTTCATGGTGGAATGTCAAGGCTTAATTCATTGGTTGCAAGATGCAGGTATTGGCAGACTTTTTTTTTACCAATACCAAGTGGAAAAATACCAACTTTTAACTGACGTCTATTGATAATATTGGGCTAATACGTTGGGAAGCCGTACAGAAGACGCAGATTTCCAATGTTAGTGGAATCCCCGAATGACGCTTTAGATGGTGGGAGACACCGTTACACTCCCCATTTGCACTATCACTTAAATGTATATGCCAGTTTGATTTTGCATTTCTGTAAGTGTATGTTCTACAAGGGGAATCTAATCTTATTCAATAAATTAGTTTGAAATGGGATTACACTATGGAGTTTTTCTTTCTTCATGTGAACAAGCTCATTAGCGTTTGACCCATTCTCCTGGCTGCAACAGGATCTGTGATTAACCTTCCAGGTAGAGTATTGGAACCAAGATCTGTGTTCTGTGCCTGTTACCCAGCACAGTCTGGTAAGAGTCTGATGCGGAATCAAAACACCTTTTTTTGGACTCTACTAAACATTTAATGTGAAGTGTTTACATGTTATGATTGCAGCGGTTACCTGGACTTTAAACCTACATGCACTTTCATGATAGCACACGCAGAATAGCGGGAATGTTTGATTATGTATCGCTGCCTTGACAAATGTTGTGTTTTTTATGCTTAATTTACTTGCCATTGGCAGGTGTATGTGGTAGCAGCTTCAGCCTTAAATAGGCTATTGCTTTTTACACCTATTGCGTGATTAACTCTTACTTGTTAAGAGAATATAGGTTATTTTCACCTATCCGATAAGTCCTTGATTTTGTAGGAACTGGCCAGTTTGTCTACAAGTTGTTACAAATTCTATTTGCATGCCCATGGAAAAATGTTTCTCCATAGATCCCCCAATACAAAAGAGTATTTTCAAATAATCAGGATGGAAACACAACATTGTTTTTACTTAGGCTATAGCATAAAAATTGTATTTTTACTTTTTTAAAAAGCTATAGGCTTTTATTAATTCATAAGGACAACTTATGAATGACACAAGTTTACATCTTCTGGTTATTGGCAGCTTCAAGTCACTTATTAATTAGAGTAACCATATGTTTTAGTGCACTGTTCAATTCATTTGGCTAACCAAACGCACTTCTCAGTATGCACTTAGTGCCAAGGAAATCAATTCATCACATCAGATTAGTGGTTTGCAGGCCTAATGTGATTTCACTTGTGTTGGAATAAGTAATAGGTCTGAATCTTGTGTAAGAAGACTTTAAAACATCCAGACAGGCTCATTTAAAAAAAGTAAGAGAGAACAAGAACATTTACAGAGTTTAGCTTAAGCATGTCCTTATTCAAATGAGCTCTACAAACCATCAGTGTTATTGGCAATTCTGTCCTACTAAGTTGGAATGTGAATGCTTATCAACCTTCTATATACTGATAAGTGAAAATTTACAAATCAGCATCAGATTAAAAAAACAACCCCATTCAGCCAACAAAATATTTTCTAAAGTTTCTAACGAAAAAACTGTTTACATCTTCAAATACAACCTATGAACAATTCTGTCCCACACGGGTATGGGTACTAGTGTGCAAATAGCTGATACTCAAAATCATACAATCTGCCTTTTATGTGATGCTTACATTGGACCTTTCAGTAACTTTAGAAGTCTGTAGGCACACTTTTCTGACATGTCACAATATACAACAGTATATTTTTTTCTGGAAAAAAATTTAAAAAATCATTCAGCTCAAGGCCCAGCAACTTTGTTTAGTCTGAGATCATATTATCAGTCTGCTACAGACAACAGAAAATTGTTCTCAGTCATCTCTTTCCAAGTGATAAGGCTTTACCAGTGTAAATCTTTTTGCTCAAGGGCGGTGCGGGGGGTGACGAATGCAGTATCAGACCCCTGCCCTTTTCACCAACTTGTGACAAATGACTGGCCAATCTCATACCGCGCTGTCACTTGCGTAACAATGCCGCTCTAAGCTGCATCTAGCACAAAGATTTTCCAGTGTGTGACGAATGCAGTATCAGACCCCTGCACTTCTCACCAACTTGTGACAAATGACTGGCCAATCTCACACCTCGCTGTCACCTGCGTAACAATGCCACTCTAAGCTGCATCTGGCACAAAGATTTTCCAGCTTGTGGGACCACAATCTAGGTGCCAGCAGCCTGAGAGCGATTGTCACTGGGTTAAGTTAATTAAGCAATTAACCCTTTAACTGCCACCACCGATCTGCATCGAAGAGTTGGAACTTCCAAAAGATTAGAATTACAATTATGAAAAATAAACGTTTGTACAAACACTGTTACCACAGACGGGTATGTTCAGAGATTTTTCATATACAGTAGCGTTCTTTAAAAGACAGGGATTTCTTTTAGTTTGCATTAAAAGCTTTTAGAGTCAATTTCAACACTTTTCAAAATAGGGTTTAATAATAAAAAGGTCAACGTGGTGCAAATAAAATATTTACAAAAACAAAGATATCCCAAATACAAAGAGAACAAGCAACGAAAAGAAAAGAGGTAAAAAAGGGTAAATACTTGCAAAGTCCTTGGTTTAAGCAGAGTTCAGTCAATGAGCAAGCTGTTATTGGCTCTCATAACTTGACCAGCTGTTCCTTGGTTGATGGTACATGAGAATTGTCAAACTGTTCTGACACTCCCCTTTTCTCTGGGATCAAAGGGGTGTTGACAGTGGCCACATGACCAATTAAGCATCTGGCCCTTGTGTTTTGACTGTATCATGGCCCTTCCTTACACACAGCTTTATACTGATAATAATATCTTCCAATATGTCCAGGTTGCACTCTAGAAACTGGTAGATTATTGTTCAGCATTCAATTTTATGTCCAGTGATACCAAACACAGTATATCAGATGGGCCTGTCACCCAAGAGGTAGGAGACTACTATCTCCTCTTCTGTATGCTCTAGCTTAGTCATGTATGACCTTGATTTGTTCGGTATTGTATTCCCCATTCAAATATATACCTTATTTTAATGTGGCATGGCCCTGTCTAGTTATATGAATTGTGTGTGGATTTTTTTTTTTTTTTTTTTTTAAATTGTTTATTTAACATTTTTCATAACAATTATAATAACATTGATGTTACATTCAGAGTGAAAAGACAATCAGGAGGCTTCAACACTGTCATTCTAGGGTATATAGCCTTATCAGAAAACGCAGAGTAACTTACACTACAGTTTTAAGATTGAAAATTGAAATATCAAACGATAAGAACCTTTGATTATTAATTAAGCGGTTCAACTGTGATTATATCACCTGTCCTACAAGATGTGGAGAACTTGTTTAAGAAAAATTTGCGCAATCATTAGAGTAGAGTATATAATAGCCCGAGAAAATAGAAAGCATGTATATACTATATAAATCCATCTTTTCAGCCATTTTCATTTGTCTTACTATTGTTTTCATAGTCATCCCATGGTTGCCAGATGAGGGAAAATTTCTGTATGGAGTCTTCAACTATGGCAGTTAGGTGTTCCATTCTACGTATATCCATTAAGGTAGTTAGAGTATGTGAGAGGGTGGGAGGGGAAGAGGATAGCCAAAGTTTGGGGATAACTTTCTTAGCTGCTAATAATACGTAGGCCATCAATTTCTGCTTTGGTTTATGAAGTCCTTGATAGGGAAGACCTAGTAAATAATACATGGGGTCTAAGGGAACGAGGATTCCCATCAGTTTCTTTAGTAAGACTTGGATCTGCTCCCAGAATTGTGTAACTAAAGAGCATTCCCAAAAAATGTGAAAGTGGGAGCCTACCTCCTTATTACATCTCCAGCACCGTTGGGATATGGACGGATCGACCGCATGTAGTCTTTCTGGGGTTTTATACCAAAACATTAGTACCTTATACCCGATTTCTTTGTGGGAAATGCATCGGGAACTCTTGGAAATGGAGATCCAAATCTTGTCCCAATCTAGAAGAGATATGTCATGTTGGAGAATCTGTGTCCATTTCTTCATATAATGATGTGTATCTACTGTTAGGGGATTGGCCTCATGGAGTATGCTATAAATGGTGGATATTAATTGGGGTTCATGAGGGCCGGTAGCACAAAGCATTTCAAACTGGGTAGGTTTATCTAAAGATAGTGTAGGAGTTTTGATGGAAAAGAAATGTCTGATTTGTAGGTATGAGAAAAATATTGTCTTGGGTAGTTGGTGGTGTTTTTTAAGGTCCTCAAAAGATAATAAGTGTCTCGTGGCTGGGTTGACTAGCTGTCGCAATTGAAAGATCCCGGCCTTAGTCCAGGGCAGCATACGTTCATAGGACAGACTATCTGGGATGTCTGGGTTAAAGAGAATGTTGGTGAGAGGTGAGCATGTGGATGAAAGTGAGTATTTAGTGGAGCATTTCTTCCATATTGCCAATGTAAAAAGCATTGGGGCCAGGCATAGGGTTCTCAGCTGAGGCATATATTTGTCCATGGACGGCCAGAGCATGTAGCACGGGTGTACTGGGGATGTTATGCTCATTTCAATATCCGCCCATCTGTTTGGGGCAGTTCTGTTGGTCCACGAAGTAAGGACCCTTAGGTGAGAGGCGTAGTAGTATTTAATAAAGTCAGGGGCACCAAGGCCCCCTTTAAGCTTGCGTGCCAGGACCACCGAGCCCGCCACCCTATGTGAGGCATTGTTCCATATAAAACGGAGGCTTCTTCTTTGAAGAATTTTCAACTGAGACATTGGTATTGCCACTGGAAGTGTCTCAAATAAATACAGTAGTTTAGGGAGGATAGACATTTTTAGAATATTTATACGTCCCAGGAGAGAGATGGGCAGAGTGGTCCAACGGTTCAGCAAGCGGTTGATCTCTTGGAATAGGGGGGGGAAATTCGCCTGATATAGTGAGGAGTATGATGCTGTGATTCGGACACCTAAGTATTTCAAGGATGTAGAGCTCCAATGATAATTGTATTTCTGTTTAAGGGTGGTCAGATTAGATGGTGTGATATTTATGGGGAGAGCTTCTGTTTTGGTGGTGTTGATTTTAAACCCGGAGATTTCACTGAAAGTGTTTAGAATTTTGTGTAGCGAGGGTAGAGACGTGTGTGGTTGAGTAAGTGTTAAAAGAATATCATCTGCAAAAAGGGATAATTTATATTCTAGCTGACGCAGACGTACTCCAATAATGGAAGGACATTCCCGGATTGTTATAGCTAGGGGTTCTAAGTTGAGTATGAAAAGTAGAGGTGACAGAGGGCAGCCCTGTCTAGTTCCGTTGCTAAGGGGGAATGTGGAAGATAGATAAGATGCAAGTTGTACTTGGGAGGTAGGGTGGGAGTATAAGGATCTAAGGGCCTGTATAAAAGGGCCTGAAAAACCGTATTTGGTCAGGATCGCAAACATGAAAGGCCAGCTAAGGCGGTCAAATGCTTTCTGTGCATCTAAACTAAGTATTACTGCCGGAGATTTAGTTCTAGTTAGCAAATCGATAAGATCTATGGTGCGTCTAGTGTTGTCCCCTGCGTGTCTCAGGGGAACAAATCCAACCTGATCTCTATTTATCAGAGATGGTAAAATTTTGGAGAGTCTGTTTGCCAAGATTTTGGTGAAAATTTTGTAGTCGGAATTTAGTAGGGCGATAGGACGATAATTGTCAGGGATAGAGGGGTCTTTATCTGGTTTTGGTATGACTATGATATGGGCATGGAGAAATTGGGATTGGGGTATTGTACCTTTTAGTAAGGAGGCATATAAATTTAACATGTGTGGAGATAATATAGGAAGGAAGGTTTTGTAGTAAGAGTAAGGAAGTCCGTCTGGGCCTGGGGATTTATGTAGGGGGAGTAACTTAGTCACTTCAGTCAATTCTTCAGTGGTGATGGGGGCATTTAATGAGGAGCACTGGTCAGGGGATATTTGTGGAAGCTTCAAAGACGAAATAAATGAATCAAATTTCCTTTGGGTGAATTGGGTATGTGGATCAGAACTTAAGCAGTTATATAATTTATTGTAAAATTCTCCAAAGATCTTAGACATGGATTGGGGACAGTAGGTGGGATTTCCATCTGATTGTGTTAGATGGTCAGGAATGGAAAGGCTTGGGCGTGGTTTCAGCTTGTTCACTAGCATTCTGTGAGGTTTGTCAGCATATTCATAAAACTTCTGCCTTGACCAAAGGATGGCTTTGGAGATTTTATTCATATCTAAGGACTTAATTTTATTACAAATATTTATCACCTCCCTTAAACGGGTAGTTGTAGGGGCTTGAAGTAAGTGCACCTCCGCCGAACGCAGTTGAGTCAATAATTCAGATTTTTGTTGGAGCGAGTCCCTCTTCCTATGCGACCCAGCAGATATGCACTCACCCCTGAAGAAGGCTTTGTGGGCCTCCCACAGTATGGAAGTGTCCAAGACAGAGCCTTCGTTGAGCTGAAAGTATTCAGTCAATTTTGATTGGAGTTGCTGTTTAATGCCTTCATTTTTTAGAAGAGATTCATTAAGTCTCCAATGACATGACCTAGGGGATGCTGAATGTATGGATATATCTAGAGATATGGGTGCGTGGTCAGACCATGTAATTGGGCCAATTTCAGAGGCAACTAGTTGGGGTAGTAAGGGTGCGGAGAGTAGGAAATAATCAAGACGGGAATAACCTTTGTGTGGGGGGGAATAAAAAGTGAATTGTTTACCAGTGGGATGTTTCACTCTCCAAGAGTCAAACAGGTTGTAGGTGCGAATTAATTTGCGGAAGGAGGTAGATAACCTATAAGCTTGAGTAGGGGGAGTATTTTGGAAGAGATTTAGTCTGTCTTTGTTGGCGGACATACACATGTTGAAATCACCTCCCACAATCGTAAATGGGTGAGAGGATTTTTGTACCTCCTCAAGGACCTTAGTGAGGAATCCTATCTGTCCAGAATTGGGTGCATAAATGTTAACTATCGTGAGTTTTGTTTTTAAATGGACACAGTTCAGGATGACAAATCGTCCCCGTGGGTCTAATTTGGAGTCAATTACTCTTATAGGGCATGAATTCTTGAACAAAATTGCTACCCCTGCCTTCCCAGATGGGTCAGAGGCTACAAATGTGTTAGGAAACAATTTAGAGGCGAATTTGAAGGAGCCTCCCGGTCGGAAATGTGTCTCCTGAACCATAACCACATCGGCTCCAGAGGCTCTGAATTCTTTCAAGGCCAGCCAGCGTTTGTGAATGGAGTTCAAACCCTTTACGTTACACGAGAAGACCTTCAGAGCCATGAGGAGGACAGGTAATTGACAGCAAATGAAATCTTAATAATAAGCAACAGCATGATTAACCAGTATAGATCAAACAATATCAACTCTGTGCATTTCTCAATTAGCATGTAGACAGTGAGCAAATATACATTAACAAAATAATCAGATAATGTTAGGCATATATTCAGGCCAAAAAAGGGCCTAGGTTTGAAAAAAGGAAAAAAAGAAAAGGAAAAAATATGAACTACAAAAAAGGATCCAAAAAATAATAAAAAGAAAACATTTTGTGAGCCTGAAGATGAAAAAATCTTCAGGGGGCCTTGGCTATCAGCCATAGACCTGTAGAGGAGCATGTCGGTCAGCAACAAGGGCGGGATGGCACCCGCTCCCTCCAAAAGGAAAAGAAATTTGTGCAAACTTTAAACTTTAGATTCTGGGGGAGTAAAAAAGGAAAAGGGAGAGAGAGAGGGGACCGTCTCGGCCGGAAAGTTGAAGTCCACAGACTGGAACAGTTGCCATTAAACTAGGCCATCAAGAACGGGGATGGAGAGGCCTCCTCTCTGCGGACACCAGGGTAGTGTCGTTATTAAACCCTCGAAGTACCGAGGGAAATGGTAGGAGAAAAAAGAAGGGTATATTGAGGAGCTGCTCCTCCTTATGTGGAATGAGTTCAGGTAGGCATTCTAGCTGAAACAGGACATTGAGGAGTGGATAGGTTTCTTTGACGTCTCCGACGAACTGGGGTCCAGATCACTGTGAGTGGTTGAAGAGGGGCGGGGATCATGTTTAATGGTGGCGGGGGGAGATCCTCTTCAGGGATAGGTGGCAGTCCCAAGTTATGGACAAAGGCCTCACATTCATGTAAGGCTCGCATCGAATATTGAGTGCCATCTCTCGAGGCCGAGAGGCAGAAGGGGAAACCCCATCTGTAGGCCACTTGATGTTGTTGTAGGTGCATGGTCACTGGCCGTAAGTCGCGTCTTTTGGCGAGGGTGATGGGTGATAGGTCACTAAATATTTGGAGTTTAGCGCCTTTATATTCAATGCGGTGTTTATTTCGTGTGGCCGTCATAAGAGCTTCTTTGCTTTCATAGTAGTGGAAGCGAGCTATTACATCTCTCGGGTTGGTACCAGGGGGTGGCTTCGGAGCTAGGGACCTATGGGCCCTATCTAGTCTCCAGTCAATATCCGGAATGTGTGGAGCCAGAGTGACAAACAGTCCTAGCAGATAGGGACGTATTTCTTTGTCAGGGACTGTTTCCGGGATTCCACGGATTCTCACATTTTGGCGTCTCTCTCTGTTCTCCAGGTCTTCCTGCTGTAGTTGGACCTGGAAAACGCTTTGTTTGAGTGTCGCGTTATCTTCTTCAAGCACGTGTACGTATTTCACCAGTTTGTCAAATTTGGATTCTAAAGTGTTCGTTCGATCACCAAGTTGATCGATTTCCCCTCGTAACTCCTGAGCCAGTTTCCCTACTGCTACTGTGAAGTTGCGGGTTAGATCTTGTAGCAGGGTCTGTAGCTTTAAGTCAAGCACCGCTACTGTAACTGTAACTGAGCTGTCTGGGGGTGGGGGGGTAGAGGTAGAAGTACCTGTGGATAATCCAGGGTGATCAGCAAGAAGATCTGCAGCATGTTCTTCTGTTTCTCTGTAATTGCTATGTGAAGTCTCCCTTCTTTGTTGCGCAGATGAGGGTGTCTCTTGGGTTAGGGGACTATGTGCAGAGCGGTCCGGAGCAGTGGTTGCCCCATCCGCCGCTCGTTCCGCGGCGAGCGCTGCAGCCGTCTGGCTAATTGAGGCCGGGGATTGCGGCCTATACAGGAACCGCTCCATGTTTTGAGCCGGCCGGGAGGATGGAGGCGGAACGAACCCCTGGTATCCGTGCCGCTGAGATCCTATTTTCCCCATGAGGTGCCCGGGGAGATCCGGGAGCTTTTCCAGTGGATCCTGGGTCTGGTGAAGCTGGTGTTGTTGAGCAGGGTCCGGGAATGGAAGGAGCGGGTCCGGAGCTAGGCTTTCAAGCGTCCGCCATCATCGCCGGCCGCGCATGCGCCTCGTGTGTGTGGATTTTTTTAAATTGTAGATTGCGTAGAGGGTCTCTTAGAGGTTGCATATAGTTTGACTGGGTAGACATTTAATGGAATGCTGTGTATTCCTAATGGATTTAATTGCCCTACAATCCACAGATGACAGAACTAAAGGATTCTGTTATAGTTTTAGGATAGGTCATTTCAAATCCCCTCCAGAAAGTGATAAGCTGTAGGAAATGATTGCTAACATATACTGCCAAAGCTCAGGTCTAAGTGGAGATAACAGGTGAGCTAAATGAAAAGGCTACGGAGGTGCATTCCTCAGTATTTGCTGCTGCAATGTATGACTGTTCTACAAATCCGTCGTGGCCGACCTATGAACAACATGGCTGCCAGACATGGTGTTTCATGTGCCAAGTACATGATATTATTACACCTCCCCCCTCAGGGGGTTTCATGCGAGGGAACTACAATTGTCCTTCTTACGCAACCAACTCCTGCTGCCTTGGCTTCTCACGACAACACATCAGCATTGCCATGGGTGCTGCCTTTCTTATGCTGGATTGTGAAATCGTACTGCTGAAGAATTAAGCTCCACCGAAGTACTTTGCCCTTCTCCCCAACATGATTTAGCCAGCTCAGGGGATTGTGATCAGTGATCACAGTACAGTGCCAACCATAGAGGTACATTTGCAACTTCTGAAGATCCCAAACGATCACAAGACACTCTGTTTCAATTCTGGCATATGCTACTTCCCTAGGAAGCACCCAATCCATAGGCAGAGGTATCAGTCTGCATCATGAAATGGCAGATGAAGGCTGGAGCCTGTAGCACAGGGGGGCTGGCCGGCGCCTGCTTCAAAGCCTGAAATGCCCTCTCACATTCTGGTGTCAGAGACACCACCTTGGGCAGTTTCTTTTTGGTTAAGTCAGTCAGAGGTTTCACCAAGAATGACATGGGTAATGGGGTAGGCGCCTGCAGTGGTGATGGCATTTAGCTTCCTGTAGTCCACAGAGAACCTGGTCACGTGATCCTTTTTGGAGACCAGGACTACTGGGGATGCCCCAGCTGAAGCATTATCTCAACCTTCCTTTTCATGTCAGCCAGAACCTCCAGAGAGATGCGACAGGCTGACTGTTTAATGGGAGGATGTGCCCCAGTGTCCACCTGGTGGACAGTGAGGTGTGTCGTCCCAGGTTTTTCCATAAACCTGCTACCATATACTGCCAGCACTCTCCTCAGCCCAGGTATGGGGGTAAGGTTGGAGTTTATCTGGAGGTCTAAGTCTACCTCACTGGTGTCAGCTAGCAGGTCTAGAAGTGGATCAGCCTCCTGAGGCTCCGGCCTGCTGCAGACCAGCATGACATAGGCCATGCGCTCATGATGGGCTTTGAGCATGTTCACATGAAAAACCTTCTGCTGTCTACTTCCTTCTCCCAACCTAACCAAGTAGGTGGCATATACAGGCCTTCACATGCTGCTTGGAGTTTGTTTTGCCACATGGGAAGCAGAACATACACCTGCTGACCAACATTGTATGTTCGCTCCCTGACATTATGGTCATACCTATGTTTCTGTATGGTCTGGGCCTGTGCCATGTTTTTCTGTACCATTCCCACCATTCTCCATTTTGTCTCTGAATTTTATGATGTAATCTACAACAGAGTCCTCTGGGTCAGCAATTTTGCCCTCCCAGGTCTCACGGATTAAGTTACTTACCCGCCATCCGTACAGGAGTTCAAATGGTGAAAAGCCTTAGGACTCCTGGGGTACCTCTCTGTAAGCAAACAGCAGATGAGGCAGATATCGCTCCCAGTCCTTTCCCTGGGATTCCACAAAGGTGCGCAACATTTGTTTCAAGGTGTCATCCAAATGCTAGCACAAAGCCATTTGTTTGTGGATGATAAAGTCTGGCCATGATATGCGTCATCTGTATTTTCTGGCAGAGAGCTTGCATTAAGTCAGACACAACTGTGGGCCTTGATCGTAAATGAGCTTGGCTTGAAATCCCACTCTTGTAAAGATTCTCAGCAGAGCATCAGCAACCTTGTCTGGGATGGAGGAGAGAGCCTAGCATAGTCAACAACTGTCAGGATATAACGTTTGCCTGAATTTCTAGGGATGGCTAGAGGACCAATAATATCCACTGCCACCCTCTTAATAGGTTCATCAATCACAAGCAAATGTTGTACCAGAGCCCTGTGTAAATCTCCTGCCTTTCCAACCTGCTACAAAGTAACACAGGACTGACAGTAGTCAGCTATGTCAGCGAGCATGGAAGGCTAGTAAGAGTTATGTATTAACTGCGCCCTGGTCTTAGTGATCCCCAAGTGCCTTTCTAGGGGACTTCATGAGCAACTTTCAGCAACTTTCCCCTAAATTGACTAGGTACAACAAGCTGTCTCCTACCTATGTCAGTCTCGTTCCCCTCTGCAGTACAGCTTTCCTTTGACCCAGTAGACCTTTTGTTTGTCATTCTCTGAAGGGGGGCGCTCAGCTAGACTCCTGATCTGCTCTAGGGGTCTGTCTACAGTGCTGTCTCAAAGCCGGAACTACAAGTCCCAGCAAGTGGTCCTGTGGTGAACAAAGACAGAGGTGGAGTCCACTGGGTTAGAATAAGGAGAGGGACCAGAGACTTCCTTCTGCTGTTCTGTGACCAGGGCCTGCACCTCTGCTGTCTTTGCAGTGCTGCGAGTGACCACCAATTTTGGCAATGTATCATCAGCATCATCACATTCAATATTTACATTTGTAGCAATATTGAAACATATGTCTGTTACCTTCACAGGCAAGGGGGTCTCCTCTCCTTTCTTTGAAAAGGGAGGAGCTTGTACTTCAACTCCACCCTCCCCCTACCTCTGCCCATCCACAGGTTGCCCAGATATTAAACCCACATCTGTACATAGTACCTTGGGAGGTCCAGAGGGTTCTGTGTGGGTGTCCTCAGCAGGTGCATAATATGAGACAAGGGTCCCTAAATCAGAACCCAACAAGACTCCCACCTCTCTCATCCCACTTTCTACACACCAATGAATAAACACATGTGCACGGAGTATGTGGGAATGGGTCCCCCTAACTACAGAGAGGGTAAGAAACTTATTTGGGATAATTTAGAAGAGTGGGTGTAGATCACGCTGGACTGACTCGATCAGTCAGTGTTGTAGGTTGGAAAGGTGTGGGCAGATGGAAAGAGTTGGTTTCCAGAGGTCTGTGCCCAGTTTAAGAAAAAGGTGGTGGTGAGCCCTGTTTGGACTTGGGCTGCTCACTTAGTGTGCAGCCTTAAGGTACACTCCACATAAAATGTGGAAGAAAAAAAAGTAAAGGAGCGCCCGGTATCCAATAAAGGTAAGTATATTTGTATTTTATTTGTTTCAGCAGTAAAAAGAGACTAAGCACTCCCCCTTTATCAGGGCTGCTAGTGGAAATGGTTATAGAATAATCCTGTTGGAGGGTGCTTATGGCACATGAATCGGACCGTTAGATGTCCACAACGCTGGCTGTATGTTCAGAGGCAGCAATGGCTTTCCTCTATCACCTCTGGTCTGACTAAGGTGACTTCAGTTCCTGTGTGGCAGAAACCAGTTATAGTCCGGTTACCTAGATGATTGGCAGCAAGTTGGTGTTGGTTCCCTGGGGTTTCCCACTGATAAACAGCATTGATGAAGGGTTGCTGGCCAGCTGGTTAGGTAATGTATTCTTCTGCTCAGGGCACTGCATGCTGAGATGTCCAGGTTTTCCACAGGTGTAACATCTACGGTTGTCAGTCAAGGTTGGCCTGGCACCAAGGTACTTGGTTTGCAGGCAGAAGGGGGGTTGCCATGGGTGATTTCCCTCCTTTCCAGCCATTTGGAGGAGCCTTGTGATTGTCAGATACTGGAGTGTTGATATAGGTTTTTGCCAGTTCTGCTGCTGCTTTGGCAGAGGCTGGCCTCCCCTTCAACACCGACTATCTGATGTCTGCAGGACAGATGTGTAACAGCAGATCCTCGACCATAAGATCCTCCAGAGACTTGAAAGAATCAGCTTTCAAGCCTCTGATCCACTGCTGCAATGTGGTGTGTAAGCACTTCTTGGGGTTAACTGATACTTTCAGATGATCGCAGCCTTCATAATCAATGTCCTCCTGCTTTGTAGCCCTGGCACCAGGTACCGGGCCCATTGTGCTTGGGGCAGATGGTACTGACGGCAAGTTTTTCCAAATGACAATAGATACACGTCAATGTCACTGTCCTTTTTCATTACTGGAAATTTGGCAGCTTGGCTCACAGGCAGAGAGGCATCCCTGTGCTCTAGGGTGTCAAGGTTCTGAGCCTGTTGCTGATGCTGGATCCTAACCATCTCCAGTTCGTGGCGGCGATCAGCCTCCCTCTGTCAGCCTCTCTCTCAGCTGCAGCCTGGCATTCCTCTCTCTCAGCCTGGCGCTCGAGGAACTGCAGGTACGCCAGAGGATCTGTCTTCCTGATGCATTGTAGTGCTTCCTGCATTTGAGGAGTTGGTTACAGGTACTCTAGTGCTGACCTGCTCATGCTGTGGCTTGGAGGTGTCATTCATTAATATTCCAGTGTCAGTCTCTGCTTGCCCATTCTGTGGGGCCGTTTCTGAACCACTGGGCTCTGAAATAACAGGAACCCCTTCAGATCCAGGTTCCCCAGGTTCTGGTCTGTCCGGATATCATCCTCCTGTAGGGCATTAATCAGGCTTTCACGATTCTTGGCAAGGACGTTAACTTTTCCTGCTTCACACTCAGCACACAGGTCATTTTTGCTCATCTTCTTGTAGTCTGCTAACCCAGGCATATTTGCAAGAAGAAAATATAGAACAGAAAGTAGTGATAGGAAGAAGCTGTTGCTGTATGTCTTTTTAAAAAACAAAAATATGCACTGGCTTGGCTTTAATGACTGTTTTCACAAAGGTTACAATACCTCAGTGCAGAGCTAATTCCTAATACTGCACTGAATGTTGTAATTCAGAACTATCCCACCGTTGCCACCAATATGTGACAAACATGGTATCAGACCCCTGCCCTTTTCACCAACTCATGACAAAGGACTGGCCAATCTCACACCGTGCTGTCACTTGTGTAACAGTGCCACTCTCTGCTGCACCCAACACAAAGATTTTCCAGCTTGCGGGATCACTCTCTAGGTGCCAGCAGCCTGAGAGTGATTGTCACAGGGTTTTGCTAATTCAGAAATTAACCTTTAACTGCCACCACCGACCTTTACAGAAGAGTCAGCACTTCCACAAGATTAGCAATACAATTATGAAGAATAAACGTCTGTGCACACATTGTCACCACAGATAGGCATGTTCAGAGATTTTTCACACAGTAGTGCTCTTCAAGAGACAAGAATTTTTTTTAGTTTAGCAAAAAATTCCGGAACATTGCTTCTTCTAATAAATCTGTGTTGGGCACTAACGGCAGTGCTACATCTACCGTCTACCGCTACTGCGTTTCGACCAGAGCCTTATGAAGAAGTCCCAGCCCGACATGTGTTAACATTTCAGATGTAGCACTGCCATTAGTGCCCAATAAAGATTTTATGTATTAGAAGAAACAATCGTGTTGCTGGCATTTGTTGCTATTTTGATGTTCATGGGACATAACAAGCCTGAGCACCGATATTCAGGGTAGAGAGGAAAGTGCCAGGGAGGCTGATCCAGGGCGGAGCATCCCAATAAGTATGCTCTTTTGAAAGACATTGGTGAAACCAGTCAGGGACCAGCACTGCTGGAGCTGAGAGACTCCCCTAGCTGTCAGGGGAAGAACTCCTCCAGTGAGAGTGGGGGGGAGTGAAGGGAAAGGAAAGACAGATTCTGGTGGTAGGGGACTCAGTTCTTAGAAGTACAGAGAGGGCAATCTGTAACAAAGACCTAAAGCGCCGAACTGTATGTTGTCTACCGGGCGCTCAGGTTCGGCACATCACGGATCTGGGTGACAGGTTACTGGGAGGGGCTGGGGAAGACCCATCTGCCATGGTGCACATTGGCACCAATGACAAAGTCAGAGGCAGATGAAGTGTCCTAAAGAACAATTTTAGGTACTTAGGAGTTAAATTGAGGAAAAGAACCTTCAAGGCAGTATTCTCAGGAATACTACCGGTACATCGAACCACATCAGAAAGGCAGAGGGGGATTAGGGAAGTAAACAAGTGGTTGAGGAGCTGGTGTAGTAAGGAGGGGTTTGGGTTCCTGGAGGACTGGGCTGACTTCTCAGTCGGTCACCAGTACTATAGAAGGGATTAACTGCACCTAAATGAGGAGGGTGCAGATCAGCTGGGAGTAAAGATGGACACAAAGTTAGAGGGGTTTTTAAACTAGGCAATGGGGGGAGGGCCCGGAGTTAGAGATAGTCAGTGCGGAACAAATTCCAGAGGGTAGTATTGGGGGCATTAGTGGTAGGTTGACTAAAGCATATAAACCCAAGGTAAGTATAGTAACAAGTCCTAGTTGCAATCTTGGAACACCCAATAAGAGGATAGTATGGGACTGGTCTAAACTACATGGCATGTTCACCAATGCCAGGGGCCTGGCGACAAGATGGGAGAACTAGAGATACTGTTGTACGAGGAGGATTTGGATTTTGTGGAAATTTCAGAGACCTGGTTCAACAGCTCTCATGATTGGCTAGCAACCATTCAAGGGTATACCCTTTATCGCAGGGATAGAGAGGGTGAAAAAGGGGGAGGGGTTTGCCTATATATCAAGAATCATGTACAAGTGAATGTGAGAGATGACATCACTAAGGGAGCTAGGGAGGAGGTGGAATCCTTATGGATAGAGCTCCAAAGGGATGAAGCTAAGGGGAAAATAATACTCGGAGTATACTATAGGCCCCCTAACCTGAGGGAGGAGGGGGAGATGGATCTCCTATCACAATTTGGATTAGCAGCAAGGATGGGAAGTGTTATCATAATGGGGGATTTCATTTATCCAGACATAGACTGGGTGGAGGGAACCACGCATTCGTCTAATGCCCCGTACACACGGTCGGATTTTCCGATGAAGAATGTGTGATAGGACCTTGTTGTCGGAAATTCCGACCGTGTGTAGGCTCCATCACACATTTTCCATCGGAAGTTTGAGAGCAGGATATAAAATTTTCCGACAACAAAATCCGTTGTCGGAAATTCCGATCGTGTGTACACAAATCCGATGGACAAAGTGCCACGCATGCTCAGAATAAATAAAGAGATGAAAGCTATTGGCCACTGCCCCGTTTATAGTCCCGACGTATGTGTTTTACGTCACCGCGTTCAGAACGATCGGATTTTCCGACAACTTTGTGTGACCGTGTGTATGCAAGACAAGTTTGAGCCAACATCCGTCGGAAAAAATCCTAGGATTTTGTTGTCGGAATGTCCGAACAAAGTCCGACCGTGTGTACGGGGCATAAGGCTCGCCAGTTCCTAAATATTTTGCAGGACAATTTCATGGTTCAGATGGTAGACGCACTAAATAGAAATAAAGCGTTACTGGATGTACTGATTAATAAACAATATAGACCTGATCACGGCTGTGGAAATACGGGGCAATTTAGGAAACAGCAATCACAGGTCAATTGGCTTCAATATAAATCACACAAATAGGAAACATAAGGGGAATACAAAGACACTGAATTTCAAAAGAGCCAACTTCCCTAAACTACGAACCTTGCTAGAAGGCATAAATTGGGATAAAATCTTAGGAACGAAGAACACGGAGGAGAGATGGATTTGCTTTAAGAGCATATTAAATAAGGGCATTAGCCAATGCATGCAAGCAAAGGAGAAGGCCTTCAAAAAATACAGGGTTGAGGGATCATCATCAGCATTACGACATTATAAAGAATGCAACAAGAAATGTAAGGGTGCAATTAGGGTAGCTAAGATAGAACACGAAAGACACATAGCGGAGGAAAGCACAAATAAAATCCCAAGAAATTCTTTAAGTATGTAAACAGTAAAAAAGTGAGGACAGACCATATTGGCTCCATAAAGAATGAGGAAGGACATCTGGTTATAAAGGATGGGGAGATGGCGAAGGTATTGAATTTATTCTTCTCCTCAGTTTTCACGAGGGAATCAGGGGGCTTCAGTAACCAAAACTGCAGTGTTTATCCTCATGACACATCACAGGAAGCACCTCCATGGTTAACAAAGGACAAAATTAAAATTAGACTTGGGAAACTTAACATTAATAAATCACCTGGACCAAATGGCTTGAACCCAAGGATACTTAAGGAACTCAGTCAAGCAATTGCCAGACCATTGTTCCTAATTTTTCCTGACAGTCTACTGACTTGAATGGTACCAGCTGATTAGAGAAAAGCCAATGTAGCACCAATATTTAAAAAGGGCCCAAAATACATTCCTGGGAATTACAGACCAGTTAGCCTAACATCAATAGTATGCAAGCTCTTGGAGGGGATGATAAGGGACTATATACAAGATTTTAGTAATGAGAACGGTATCATTAGCAGTAATCAACATGGATTCATGAAAAATTGTTCTTGCCAAACCTAATTAACTAAATAAATAAATCTATTAACCTTCTATGAGGAGGTGAGTTGCCATCTAGATAAAGGAAGGCCCGTAGATGTGGTGTATCTGGATTTTGCAAAAGCATTTGACACAGTTCCCCATAAACATTTACTGTACAAAATAAGGTCCGTTGGCATGGACCATAGGGTGAGTACATGGATTGAAAACTGGCTACAAGGGCGAGTTCAGAGGCTGGTGATAAATGGGGAGTACTCAGAATGGTCAGGGGTGGGTAGTGGGGTCCCCCAGGGTTCTGTGCTGGGACCAATCCTATTTAATTAGTTCATAAATGACTTGGAGGATGGGGTAAACAGTTCAATCTCTGTATTTGCAGACAATATTAAGCTAAGCAGGGCAATAACTTCTCCGCAGGATGTGGAAACCTTGCAAAAAGATCTGAACAAATTAATGGGGTGGGCAACTACATGGCAAATGCGGTTTTATGTAGAAAAATGTAAAATAATGTATTTGGGTGGCAAAAATATAAATGCAATCTATACACTGGGGAGAGAAACTCTGGGGGAATCTAGGATGGAAAAGGACCTGGGGGTCCTAGTAGATGATAGGCTCAGCAATGGCATGCAATGCCAAGCTGCTACTAACAAAGCAAACAAAATATTGGCATGCATTAAAAAGGGGATCAACTCCAGAGATAAAATGATAATTCTCCCGCTCTACAAGACTCTGGTCCAGCCGCACCTAGAGTATGCTGTCCAGTTCTGGGCACCCGTCCTCAGGAAGGATGTATTGGAAATGGAGTGAGTACAAAGAAGGGCAACAAAGCTAATAAAGGGTCTGGAGGATTAGTTATGAGGAAAGGTTGCGAGCACTGAATTTATTCTCTCTGGAGAAGAGACGCTTGAGAGGAGATATGATTTCAGTTTACAAAAACTTTTTTGCAGAAGGGAGTTTAACCACTTGCCACCCGCCATATAGCAGAATGATGGTGGCAAAGTGGTTTCAATACCCTGACTGGGCGTCATATGACGTCCGCAGGATATTAAGCCGCTGCACACCCCCAGGGCGCGCATCACGGTGATCATTGTTGCGGGGTGTCAGTCTGACAACGGAGACTCTTTACCACGTGATCAGCTGTGTCCAATCACAGCTGATCATGATGTAAATAGGAAGAGCCAGTGATCGGCTTTTCCTCACTCACGTCTGACAGACGCGAGTAGGGGAGAGCCGATCAGCTGCTCTCCTGACAGGGGGGGTCTGTGCTAAGTGTTAATCAGCACAGCCCCCCTTCGGATCCCACCCAGGACCACCAGGGAAGCCGCCCAGGACCACCAGGGAAGCCATCCACACTGGACCACCAGGTATGCCCCCTAGACCCCCAGGGAAATACTAATCTGTGCCCAGGCAGCTCCCAATCAATGCCCAGGCAGCTGCCAATTAGTGCCCACTCACAATGCCTACCACTGCCACCAGGGATGCCTATCAGTGCCGTGTATCAGTGCCCAGCAGTGCCCAGCAGTGCCGCCTATCAGTGCCCCCATAGAAACCCATCTTTGCAGCCTTTCAGTGCCCATTAGTGTCACCTCTCAGTGCCCACCAGTGCCACCCAGTGCCACCCAGTGCCACCCATGAGTGCCCATCAGTGCTGCATATCAGTGCCACCTAGTGCTGCATATCAGTGCAACCCATCAGTGCCATCAGTGCCACATGTCAGTGCCCATCATCAGTGCCCATCATCAGTGCCCATCAGTGCCTGCTCATTGGTGCCACCTCATTGGTGCCGCCTTATCAGTGCCCATCAGTGAAAGAGAAAACTTACTTATTTACATTTTTTAACAGAAACAAAAGCAAAACTTTTATTTTTTTCAAAATTTTTGGTCTTTTTTTATTTGTTTAGCAAAAAATAAAAACCACAGAGGTGATCAAATACCACCAAAAGAAAGCTCTATTTGTGGGAACAAAATTATAAAAACTTCGTTTGGGTACAGCGTAGCATGACCGCGCAATTGTCATTCAAACTGCGACAGCGCTGAAAGCTGAAAATTGGTCTGGGCAGGAAGGTGTATAAGTGCCCGGTATTGAAGTGGTTAACAAGACCCGTGGCCACTCATTAAATCTAAAAGAAAATAGGTTTAACCTTAAACTAAGTAGAGGGTTCTTTACTGTAAGAGCGGCAAGGATGTGGAATTCCCTTCCATATGTATCAGCGAGGAGCATTGATAGTTTAAAAAAACTATTAGATAAGTACCTGAACGACCACAGTATACAGGGATATACAATATAATACTGACATATAATAACTCACATAGGTTGGACTTGAGGTCTATTTTCAACCTCACCTTCTATGTAACTATGTAACTTTTCAATTATGTGGTAGAGCTTGGGTGAGTTTTTGTCTACATCACATTTCTTTATATCGTATCTATATCGCATTACAATGCTGCACTGAATGTTGTAATGCAGAACTATCCCACTGCTGCCACCAATATGTGACAAATGCGGTATCAGACCCCTGCCCTTTCCCCACAGATAGGTATGTTCAGAGATTTTTCATACAGTAGCACTTTTCAAGAGACAGGGATTTCTTTTAGTTTAGCAAAAATGCCGACAATACGATTGCTTCTTCTAATAAATCTTTATTGGGCACTAACGGCAGTGCTACATCTGAAATGCTAACATGTTTCTGCCAGAGCCTTCCTCAACCCTCTTGGTTTTGCTGCTCCTCACATTGCTTTTTTTATCTGTGATCACATTTTACCTGTATGCTGGTTTGTATGAAAATAAACACCATGATTTTTTTGATCTGCACCATTGGAAGCCTTTTCTGTTTTGCATATCCTTTGCATTATGAGCCTGCCCAACTCTTCCATCCAGCCATCCATGGCCCAGTGGCCGGCTCCATCGTTGTGACTCCATTGAAAGAACACTGGACCCTCAAGGACATCGTTGATTGTTCCTGTCTGCTGGATACTTCAAGATCTTCCGAATTGTTCCTGCCATATCGAAGTTCTGGTTACCCATGCCTGTCTGACCTGGTGTCGCTGACATCCAGGTCCATTGGTTCCGGTAAGAGTACCCACTCTCATTTTTTATTGTCGCAGACTGTTACTGATACCAACCCTGGTGTTCCTGGCTCCTTAAATGAAGAAATCTTTGTGTGTGGTGCCCTTGGCTCCTTAAATTAACAATCTTTTTTCGTGGTGTACCCGCCATCTCTTGGGATTGACCCACTTGGGATTTACTATTTGTTTATTATTGTTTCACAATTGGGACTTATTCAAATTTTGATTGTATCACACATGTATATGTTTATTCACGTTCTTATTTAGTTTTTCAACACTGCTTTTTCACTAGCGCTACATTTTTACACACTTCCACTCATTAATTTTTGTCGCAATGGTATGTAGCTGCTTTCATTATAGGATAGCGCAATAATTTTTTGCACCTAATATTTATACTAGTACATGGCTTGGAAAATGTTTGGTCTAATCTATGTTTGTATAAAAGGTTTTTAAGGACCAACTCATGTCATATACAATATACCTTCATGCAGAGAAGGAGCTCATACCATTTACATGCACACACTGTGTATACAGTGGGGACAGAAAGTATTCAGACGCCCTTAAATTTTTCACTCTTTGTTATGTTGCAGCCATTTGCTATAATCATTTAAGTTCATTTTTTTTCCTCATTAATGTACACACAGCACCCCATATTGACAGAAAAACACAGAATTGTTGACATGAAAAACATTTAAGGGGGTCTGAATACTTTCCGTCCCCAAAGTATATACACTTATAATTCACCATATTCAGACTGTTACAATTTGGTCTTCAGCTTCCTTGAGTTTGTTTGCCTCCTAAATATAGCTAAAAGAGCAAAAGCTATTTTCAGGGCTTGAAACCTAGGTTGTGAACCACCTTTTGGGGGCTACCAGTTCTCTCTGGGTCCAATTGTTGTTAAACACCCTCCCTGTGATACATGGCAGGAAATGGATAAGCATACAGACAAAAAGAGTTACATGCTAGCTAGAGATTGATGGATGGATAGAGAGATAGATAAATAGCTAGATATACTAGCCATAAAGCGAAAAATTTAAAGATAGACAGATATAAAAATACACAGACAGGTGTGTGTGTGTGTGTGATTGTGTATGTGTAAATTTGTATTCAGCTGTATTATTCTACTAAATGTAAGATCTTTAAGGAAGACCTGCATATTAGCATGCAGTCGCCATCTTTTGTGGTTGATGGCCACTGGAAAAATTTTTTATAACATAATTATTTAACTTATGAGGGAGGTTAAATTCACTAAATGAATCAATTGATACTTCAAATGAGATGAGCTGCCTAATATCTGTAAGACAAAAACGGCTATAATTCACTTTAACTTTGTTGATTAAAGTTCACTTTTCTTCTCATCGACCTTACAGACCAAAGAAACAGAAGAAAAGAACATTTTTCTTCAGAGGGAAAAAAAATGATCAAAAACCTCTTGAATGCAATTTGCAGTCTAATATTGCACCCTTTAAAGGTAGGCCTCTGTGCCAAATATTATAATGACTGTGCTTTATAGCCACCCACTACATTTCAATTTGAATTTTATGAATATTGCAAATTATAACAGTCACATTATAACCTCTAAAGGGGCTAATTTATAAAAGCACTGTCCATCAATTACACATTTTCCATCACATTAATAAAATGGCAAGAAGTAATTACGCTGACTTCAGAGATGAAGATGCCTTGAACAAATCATTATGCTGAAATTATTTTCTTTAAAAAACTTAGCAGGTTCTAATTACGACCGAAATGAGATAAGTAAAATGATCGCAAAATAGACATTAACCTGATGAGTTCCACAGTCTCTGAGTACATGGTGTATGGAGATTTTGCTTCTAATGGATCCCGCTCCATAGCATTGCCACACTCGATGAAAGAGAGAGCAGCGTCAGCATAATTCACAGCTTTGCCAAACTTTTCTATCTGAAACATAGTAAAAAGACACAGTTATTGCAAAACATAGACATGAACAAAAGCCCTCAATGCACAACACATGCACAAGTCCTTGTTTCTGTGCAAGCAACACTTAAGGAGTCAGATCACAAATAAGTGATATTTCAGCATATACTGGAGAGTTATAAATAAACTCTAGCCAAAAAAAAAATAATATTGTGCCTAAAAATAAAATAAAAAATAAAATAAAACAGTTTTTGCTGTGATACTTGACTTCAGTAAGGAGCTGTCCCTGCAGTACTTCTTTTCCACCACTAGATGTCTTTTGTCTTCTGAGATAAAAAAACGCCTGTAAAGCACCTGAAAACTGCCTCTCATGCCTTCCCAGTGCGTTCACACTGGAGCAGTGCACTTGAGGGACAGGAAAAAAAATCCTGCAAGCAGCATCTTTGGGGCAGTGTAGGAGCCCCTGCCCACTGAAATTAATGAAAAACACTTCAGAAGCTCCACGACACGGGCCCTTTTAACAAACATAGAGGATATGCTGCTCACCAAGCCTTAGAACAACATCTGAGTGCCTCCACCCTCTGTGATTGATATCAGGTGCAGACTTTGCACAAGTCTAAAGAAACAAGAAAATCCTGGACTGCCGCGTTTCACATCTAGAGATGCTTACTCATCAGCTATAAGTAAGCATCTCTAGATGTGAAACGCGTTAGTGTTGCTACACTCTGTTCCTATGAAATGGCTATCATTGGATTTTAATCGATTATGCAATAAAGATGTCTGTCTTCAGTGTGTGGCAGTCCAGAAATTTCTTGTTTCTACGGGCCCTTTTAACCCTTTCTTCAGCCGCTAGTGGGGATTAAAAGTCCCCCAGAAGTTGCTGAAAAGCACTGCTAAAACAGAGTTAAAGTGCTTTTAAAACTAGCGGAACGTTACCACTAACGGACTCTCTGCCCCAGTGTGAAAGGGGTCTTAACAAGATTTAACTACTGCCTTGAAAGCTTATACCCAATATATAATGGGTTTATTGTGGGATGTCAGGAAGGGAATATAAATCTCCTTCTCTTTATGTTAATGTCAGCAGAGTGAGCTAGATTTCCATTGAGAAGGCACCATTCTAAAACCCTGCATGGCAATACAGGTTCATAATTTCTGTATGACCATACATAAATCATCAGATCAGATGCAAACAGTGGCAGCCCCTGTATTAAGGGCGCACAGGCACCACCCCCTCTCTCCTGCCACCCCCTCTATCACCAATAGATAGATTCATGCATTGCATGAATCTATACATGGCTGCCACTGTCACTCCCTATTCAGGCACTTGGCCCCTTTTTGGGAGCAGGGCGCCTGAATTACAGCTCCGGGGGGTGTTTTTAAAGCACCTGATTAGAGCCATAGGCTCTAATAGGTGTCAAAAAAGGTGACCTGTGAGCGCCATGCTGGGTACTCGCAGGTCACTCAGCTGTGTGTTAGAAAAGCAAATGAATATTCGCTTTCCTAACACTAAACTGCCTCTCCGCCAATCAGGTGCACTGGTCTGTTACCTGTCACCTGATTGGCAGAAACGACAGGTGCCGCTATTGGACGCCCAGCAGGAGGAGAGGACGGGAGATGAGGATGGCAGGAGATGCATGGAGGACCCAGCTCGTCGCCATCACCTTCTGCCCCACCAAGACAGGGTAAGTGCTGGGCAGAGGGCGAGCGGGCGGGGGTCACACTGGGGGCATTCAAGGGCAGACTGGCAGCATTTAATGGGCACACTGGCAGCATTGATTGGCACACTGGCAGCATATGATGGGCACACTGGCAGCATTTAATGGGCACACTGGCAGCATATGATGGGCACACTGGCAGCGTTTGATGGGCATTCTGGCAGCGTTTGATGGCACAGTGGCAGCGTTTAATGGGCACAGTGGCAGCGTTTGGCACAGTGGCTGCAATTGATGGCACAGTGGCAGCATTTGAGGGCACAGTTGCAGCATTTGATGGCACAGTGGCGGTGTTTGAGGACACAGTGGTAGCATTTGATGGCATAGTGGCAGTGTTTGACGGCAGAGTGGCAGCATTTGATGGGCACAGTGGCAATGTTTGATGGCACAGTGGCTGAATTTCAGGGCACAGTGGCAGCGTTTGATGGCACAGTAGCAGTGTTTGGTGGCACAGTGGAAGCATTTAAGGGCACAGTGGCAGCGTTTGATGGCACAGTAGCAGTGTTTGGTGGCACAGTGGCTGCATTTGATGGGCACAGTGGCAGCATTTGATGGCACAGTGGCTGCAATTGATGGCACAGTGGCTGCAATTGATGGCACAGTGGCAGCATTTAATGGCACAGTGGCAGCGTTTGATGGCACAGTGGCAGCGTTTGATGGGTGCAGTGGCAGCATTTGATGCACAGTGGCTGCAATTGATGATTTTTTTTGCGCCCCCCCAAAAAATTTGGAGCACCAGCTGCCACTGGATGCAAACATCCTAATGTGGTTCTTTTACATGTAACCGAGTAGCAATTTGGCAATGCATAATCAAGTGACAGATGCGGTAATATAGGTTTAATGAAAAAAAAAACTGTTCTATCCAGCAGTTCATCCAGAAGTAGACCAGAAGAAAACACTGGGGAGTTTGCTGCCAATTTATGCTTACAGAAGGGAGTAGCAGTAGAGACTCCAGTGGTAATACTTACCTTTGTTTGTTTATGTGCACCCTCCCCCTCACCCAAAGCTTCAAGAGATTATGTAATTGCCTGCTGGGCTCCACAATGATTTATTAATTCTACATTGCTGAGAATCCATCCAAATACCAAAATATGGGCAAAACTGGATAGTCTGGCAGAGGCAACTTGCCACTGGAGACTCTGACACATACAAAAAGCCAGCGTGTGATTCAACTAATAAGCAACCACCCTTAACTAAAATATCAATCTTTTGTGGAAATGGAACTTAAAGAAGAACTCTAGCTTTTCCTCCCCAAAAAAAACAGATGCATTGCACATGTAAATGAATCACAACCTTGCTGTCAGTTTATGTGTAACTTAACTCCTTTAGCTGTATATAACAGGTTTCTGTGTCTGTAATGTCACTGCTCGTCCTAGCTGTTTTTCACAGTTCTCTCACTTCCTGTTTCCTTCCCTTACCAGTGCCAATACTACATCTCCCATGATTCTTTGAGCCTCTGTAGTTTCAGAATGGGTTATGGGAGTTACTTTTATCAGTTCTGGGAGCTCATGTGGGTGGGTTCTTGTGTTGCATTTGATATAAATATATGTATGTTTTATGATTTTATACTCAGACTTTCGTGTACATGGAGCAATCTGTTTAGTAGTTTGCCACAGAAACAGAAATCAGGTTACCTTTAAATGTGTTTGAGTGGATACTTCTCAAACAAATGCTGCTGCAATGGGAACTTAGATACCATTGTTGTATTTCAGTTGACAGTTGGATCAGTCTATTGTTCTGTAACCGTGGTCAAGAATAGCTTGACAATCTGACATATATAACCTATGGCATGTATGATACCATAGTGTCATCTTGAGATCAAATTGGAGAATGTTTCTCTAATTGAAACTCCATTTTGGGAAAGGGGCCACACCCATGTGGGGATGGTAAACTTTCCAAATAAAAAGTTGTCAGGCATAAGCTGACAACAGGACTCCATAATGACTTAACACCAAGGAAGATCTCTGACAGAAGGAGAGGAGACTTCATCTAAGATGCTTTCGCCTGACCTCCCACAACAGCTAATAGAGTAAGCCTGGGTCCTCATTGCCTACGGAAATCTTGAACCCACTGTAACCTGAGTTAAGTAACTTTTAGCCCAGGTTCACACTGAGCTGTGGGATTTCACTCCCGCTAGTCAGTCCCGATTTCGGCCATGATTTCAGAGACATCTGTGCAGGTTTCTGTACAGATGTCAATGTAAATCCCAGCCAAAATCACAAAAAGTAGTACAGAAACTACTTTTTGAAATCGTGCAGTGCCACAAATGCGGCGTCGCACAGATGAGGACGGTGCCATTGGCAGCATTTGCTGCAGATTTGACATGTCAAATCTCATGTCAAATTGTGCCAATGTGAACCAGGGCTAACGCTTATTTTGTAGGAAGTAGGTAGCATTTTGCTTGTTATAGGTATATCTGTCAGTCTTATATTGTATTCCTATTATTGTAATAGTTGTATAAGTAAAGCATTTTTGTTTAGTAAAAGCAAATTAATACACTGCTGAGGTCTGAGCTTACTTGTTTATAATGAATCCCTGGGCAAAAAGAAGGGGAGAAAACTTACCAAAGCATCTGCTTTGTGCTTCAACCTTTTTGCTTCCTGCATGTAATAATCAGCATTGTGTAATCTGAATGACAGATTTAAAAGAAATGAAAATTAATATAAAGAAGATGTCTAACAAGACTGTATTTTAAGGAACAAGGTAAAAAATGTATCCATGTGCAATCATACAAAAAAATGCACAGTCCATTTACATTAAAGAGGTAATAAACCCAAAAGCAAACAATTATTATATTGCAGCTTAAAAATTCTTAGATGTGATGGCTCCATTTGTTTTCTTTTTTTGCTTTCATTCCTTTATTTTCACTAGCTGACCTGGCCAGTGAGGCTCGATTCACACCTATGCATGTTGCTTTTGAGCGTTTTTGGAGGTTTTTTTTTCATGCTTGCCACGTTTTTGAGCAGCGTTTTTGTAGCGTTTTTGCTGCGTTTTTGCCGCGTTTTGCGTTTTTTTTTTTTTTTACAGTTTT
Organism: Aquarana catesbeiana; assembly: GCF_042186555.1. Taxonomy (NCBI): domain Eukaryota; kingdom Metazoa; phylum Chordata; class Amphibia; order Anura; family Ranidae; genus Aquarana; species Aquarana catesbeiana. The sequence continues at coordinate 149,697,322 of NC_133332.1, read as the reverse complement.
TTTTTTTTACTGTATACATTCCAAAAAAAAAAAAAAAAAGACGGCAAAAACGCACCAAAAACGCTGCAAAAACGCTGCAAAAACACTGCAAAAACGGGTTTTTGATGCTTGTCCATTGAAATCCATGCCGTGATTTGCGTTTTGCGTTTTTTTTTTTTTTTTTTCATTTTTTTTTACAGTCTTAAAAAAAAATTACAAAAAAAAAAAAAAATAAAAAAAAAAAAACGGCAAAAACGCACCAAAAACGCACCAAAAACGCTGCAAAAATGCTGCAAAAACGGTGCACTTGCGTTTTTGATGCTTGTCCATTGAAATCCATTACATGCAAAACGCTGCTTTTTGCATGAAAAAAAGTCCCCGACCCTTTCCAAAAACGCAGAGATACAAAAAAGCATTGATGTGAACATGTTCCATAGGAACCCATGTTAAAAAATTCCCATGCATTTCTGCAAAATGCAAAATGCATCAAAAAACGCGCTAGTGTGAATGGAGCCTCAGGCTCCATTCACACCTATGCATGTTGCTTTTGGGCGTTTTTGGAGGTTTTTTTTTCATGCTTGCCATGTTTTTGAGCAGCGTTTTTGCTGCATTTTTGCCGCGATTTGCGTTTTTTTTTTTTTTTTTTTTTTTTACATTTTTTTTTTACAGTCTAAAAAAAAAAAAAAAAGGCAAAAACGCTGCAAAAACGCTGCAAAAATGGTGCACTTGCGTTTTTGATGCTTGTCCATTGAATTCTATTACATGCAAAACGCTGCATTTTGCATGAAAAAAAGTCCCTGACCCTTTCCAAAAATGCAGAGAAACAAAAAGGCATTGATGTGAACATGTTCCATAGGAACCCATGTTAAAAAATTCCCGTGCATTTCTGCAAAATGCATCAAAAAACGCGCTAGTGTGAATGGAGCCTCAGTCCTTTCTAGGTTGTTTTTCAACAGAACAAGTTCTGTTTTCAGCAGAACAAATCACTAGTCCTCAGGAAGGATATGCTGGAATTGGAGAGAGTCCAAAGAAGGGCAACAAAACTAATAAAGGGGCTGGAGGATCTCAGTTATGAGGAACAATTACAAACATAAAACATATTCTCCTTGGAATAGAGATACTTAAGAGGGGATATGATAGCAATCTCCAAATATCTTAATGGCGATTTGAACATTGGGAGGAAACTATTTAGTCTCAGGTCACTCAAGTAGACAAGTGGCCACTCAATGATTTTGGAAGAGAAGTAGTTCAACCTTAAATGGCATAAGGGGTATTTACTGTTAGAACAGTAAGGATGTGGAACTCTCTTCCACAATTGGTGGTTTCAGCGGGAAGTGTCACTAATTTCAAAATTTTAGACGGGCATCTTACAGAACACAAAATATAGGGATATGGGAAGTGGTAGAGACAAACACATACACATGCCCACACAGGGTGAACTAGATGGACTGGAGTCTCTATTCAAAATTACCAACTAAGTAGCTATGTAACAAGCTGTCCTGCAGATGTAGCAGTTAGAGGGTAGTAAAAACCCAGTTACCACTGACAGTGGTGCTCACAATGGTCATCTTTTATTTAAAAAACCTTTATTCCCAAAATAAAAAAAACAAAACTGTTGCTGTAACTGCTTAGAAACCGTTACCTGGCGTTCAGCTTCAATGTGTTAGTTTATCTAAATTTGCTAGTGCATCCAACACTCCCCTCTCCCTATTGTTTCTGTCAAAAGGTGTCTCTGTTGCTCCTTCACCCAGAGAACAGGCACCCTAATATAAGAAGTGTGTTACTGGGCAGATCACCTGGTGAAAATAGAGGGAAAAAATCTAAAACATTTTGGGTTTAATACCACTTTAATGAAATTAATACTATAGACATGGAAAATACAACAGAACACTGAAAAAGGAAGCTCTTTCTGGCACACAAAATGTGCATTTCTGAGACACCATTACAAATACATTAGGCAGCATATGCTAGAAAAGCACAACTTTTGCACATGTGTAATTCATTTTTTCTTTGTTTTTTAAATCAAACCAATAGCTTCCGTCTCGTACTTGCTTCAGAGCATGGGTCGTTTTTGGTTCATCGGAACTGCGTACAGATGAACGGTTTCCCCATTAGGAATTGGTTCCATCGGAAATATTTAGAACATGTTCCATTTCTAGATCCATCAGAATTTTTGGAAAAAAAAGTCAGATGAGGCCTACACATGATCGGAATAGACTCTTTTACTTTTACTTTTCTTTCTTTTACTAACTTTAGGAAATATACGGCATCTTAATTAATGTTGAGCAACTAAACTTCATTGACTTTTTTCTAGTGTTCTTTGTACTAATCAGACGTTGGAAAAGTGTTTGTGAGACTTTCACCTGCTAGTACATCCCTCTTCACCAGGAATCATAGGATAGATGAGAAGTGTGGAAGTGCCACATTTCAATACGAAGTTAGTTCGGTCCCTAGTGCTGCATAGCATAAAAAAAAATGCAGCTTTCAGGTTTGTCTGAACTTGAACCTAAAGTATTTCCCCCGAAACTCTACCCAGTTAAATAACACAGGCAGATAAAGTAAAATTGTATTGTCAAGTTTCAAATTAAAGGGCAACTATGGTTTTGATTCATTTTTTTAACCTAGTGTTTAAACATATGTTTTAAATATGTTATTATATGTATACAATCATTGTCGTTTATATAAACATTTACTACTTGACAAATTATTCTCAGAGCACTATGGGTTATCTAAAAAGGCAGCAAAGCAAGAGTTGTCTGTTTATTATGTCTAACTAAATCCTTCAATGGAGCCATCTGCTAAGGGTTCAGTTACTTCTTTCATTCACTTGTGTGTAAATTGAGCTTGATTTCTGTAAACACAGGAGGGGGTGGGGGTGATTAACTAAAGGCAAAAGGCAGTTCACTTTGGAAAGGAAGTTGCACTTGGCCAGGGAATGTGCCCCAAGGTTTAGTGAATGTGGTGAAGTTTCACTTTACAAAGAATACTCAATCATATGCAAGGGAAATAAAAAATAGCATTCTTGCTTGCACATGATTGGATGTGGAAAGTCAGCAGAGTTTCAGCTCATTCCGTATGCTCTAGGGCAAATTCCCTTGTAATGTGCAATGTCCCTTGCAAAGTGAACATTCTATTTGCCTGTAGTAAATCAGTGTCATGGCTTTTCCATCAGGTGGTACAATGATAGCGGAAAACATAAATAAAGTCACTAAGGGCACCATCTGCTGGCTAAAAATAAGAATGCGACTTATGTAAAATATCACATTTGTCCAACTAAAAAAAAAAATGTTTACTTAAGTCCTGACCATGATAAAAAAATGTATGCAAACAACTTTATATTCCCTCTAAATCCACTTTAAACACCAGATTGCAGGTACCACTGTTATCTATGGTAGGTTGTCAGACATATGGATCATAGTTAATTACTACAAAGAGGTGTTTCCAAGCAAATTGAACATTTTTTTTGACAGATAAGATTGTAAAGGATTATGCTGTAAAAAAAAAAAAAAAAAAAGAAAAAAAAAGAAAAGAAAAACATGACCCACATCTATTGAAAAACGTTCATTTGAATATGAATTAACGTACGCTTCATCAAACATTATCTTCGTTCTTTGAGAATCAGTATTGCCATTGTTTATTGCAGGTATTGATGACCATACATCAGGCTCTATATGATGCGGGAGACTTTCAATGTCACTGATTGGTGGTCTCCTGTGCTCATCTTCCTGTAAATACAAGATAAATGGCTCAGAGTATGGAGAATGCATGATCTGCCTAAAAAATAAAGTATTTAAACCTACAAAGGATACAAAACTAAGTAACTTCAGAAAGGGAAACTAAATATTTGAGTATATGTGTCACCTTGGCAGAGTAGAGTACCTTTCAGACAGCCATAGACAATGAGAGCAGATGACCCAATAATAATATTAGGCTTTGGGGCATTTTTCCACCTGCGCCCAGAGAATTTCAGTACCCTATTTAAATCTGTACCTTCTTTTAGACTGGCAATGATGGCAAATATACCAAGTTTTATAAACACCATAAAATAATTTCAGTCTAATAAAACGTCTAAACAAATAGATCCCCTTGCAACATCACATGTTGATGGGCAAAATGCCTGCTCCCTGCTTTAAGCAATAAGGACACACTGATATCTGAAAATAAAAACCAAATGCAAAGTTCAACAATATGAAGTAATCAATAGCAAGTATGCAAAGTCAGCCTTAAGCAGTTTAGTCACACTAAAAAGAACCATTTTGATTGTATGCTACCTTGTGCAGGTCAGTGCTTGGTTCACTAAGTGGTTGAATTAAGAGTCCAACCTAAACATATTTTAAGATTTGGAAATAATAGGGATGGTTTAGAGCATTTGGGAAACTGTTATTGCTATCTGTGACAACTATGTGCAGAAAATCCTTCCATACTTTCAAACAAGTATTATAATTCTAGGGATTGAAGGCCAATCTATAAATCAACAGTTCATGTAATCTGTCCTTTGTGAGGCTAGGCACAAGGTCCCAGATCCGATCTAACAGACACTTTTTTGTGAAATGTAATTTAAGCACATCTGCCAATCAATGGAAATTGTGTAGAGGCTGCTATAATTTGGCATTAAATGATCAGAATTATGAAAAAAAAATCATTATTCACCATTCCTAAATCTTTAAAACAAAACTCATACAACTTACTTTAGTGTTTGTTGTGCTCCCATTCTTTTTGTGTCTTGAGGAAGTGACAGGAACCTGCACAGTTGCAATACTGCTCTCCTCACTAAAAGAACTGTTGTCATTGGAATGTAATCTGCGAACTTGCTCATCCCCCAATGGTGACAACAAAGGAGGGACAATTTTTTCTTCTCTTTTTTTGGCTGATTTCTTCGTTCTAGACAGGAAAAGATAATAAAAATATACCCTAAACCAGCCCACCAACCAACAAACAAGATTAAAATAGTAGTGGAAATTCACCAAGTACTTGAGGTACAACTACTCAGAAAATAATCATCTGTTATAACACATGCTATGCACCAGGGGTTCTAAGTTTTTATACATTTAAAACTAGCCAAAGAAGAACAGATGTGTTATGAAGGTTAGAAGACATCTGCTCATGTTCATTTTAATCAGCAGTAAGTCAGGTAGCATAAAGATCTTTTCCCCCTGATGCATATGGTGTAAAGTATCACCACTTTTTTCCATTGACAATTAAAATGTAGTTCATGCCAAAATTAATAATAAAGCTGTAGGATGGGTCTGGTGGGCAGATCCATCCTCTTGTTTCTTATATTTTTTGACAACTCCATGGGCAAAATATTGCAGTCTTTGTCAGAATGTTCACTGAGTTGCACAGCTTGGTGCCACAATTAACTCCTGCATGCATTCATGGAAGTTACATCATTCTGGCTCAGCCAATCAAGATGGCTGTAGATCCCAAACCCAGAGGAAGATCAGGTGCAGATGTCATGAGGGAGTGAGGGGAGGTGAGTTAAAGTGATACTAAATGTTATTATTATTATTATTATTTATGCATGTTAAGCAGTATGGTAAACATCCACCACTACTTAACATGAATGGTACGTGTGCACAAATATTTACCTAGTCCCTATTCACTGCCGCCAGCTCCAGGTTTCTAAGTGAAGCATCTCCAACTTCCTTTTGGGTGAGAATACACATTTAACCACTTGACGACCGCCTCACGCCGATGTACGTCGGCAAAGTGGCACGGACAGGCAAAATCACGTACAGGGTACGTGATTTGCCTTCCGCGGGTGGGGGGTCCGATCGGACCCCCCCCGGTGCCCGAGGCGGTCGTCTTTTGTCCAGCGGCGATCGGTGATGAGGGGGAGACAATCCGTTCGTGGCCCCCCCCTCGCGATCGCCGCCGGCCAATGAAAACACTCCTTTGCTGCTGTATGCTAAACAGCAGCAAAGGAAGTGATGTCATCTCCCCTCGGGTCGGTATTAGTGATGGGAAGTCCGGATCTTTTAATTGAATCGGTTCATTTCGAACTACTCACTGAAATGAACCGATTCAATGAATCGATTCTTCGGTTCACTTGCTGAGTCTACTGACAAGCAAGTGAACCAAATCTCTGACTCGACCTTCTTAAATGATTAGAATCAAAAGAATGATTCTTCACAGAAGGTTGGCAGGTCCTGGGGAGGTTTACTTGGATTTAGTTTGTTGCTCAGAGCACAAGCACAATACTATTGTGTCAGACTGTCAGAGCACAATTTGTCAGAGCAGCCAGCGTCATCAATTTTGGTGTCGCACAAAAAGCTGTGTGGATGAAAAGCGGGTTTTTGTGCGTGTGAACCTCATTCTGATGGGCCAACTTCACAGTTCACATTGCTAGCCATCAGATTTTTCCGTAATCTTTACAGCGCATGCACAGAAAAAATGATCGGATTTTACTACCACGGGCGGGCGAAGTACCCACGGTAGTAAAATCCAATCGTTAGGCTCCTTTCACACTTGTGCCATTTGAAAGTCGTGCAATTTTTGCCACGATTTTTACCGTGACTTTGATGCGACTTGAAGAATTACCTATGTAATCTTGAGGTCTCTGCCTCAAGTCGCATCAAAATAGGACCAAAGTAATGCAGTGACTACTTTGAAGTCGCTGTGACTTGAAGACGCACAGATATGAACGGTACTCATTGGAAATCATGGGGTACCACTTGTCATGCGACTTTGTAGTCCCAAGTCGCAGGACAAGTCACACAAGTGTGAAAGGGGCCTCGTTATGCACTGTAAAGACCACGGACAAATCTGATGGCTAGCAATCTTAACTGTGAAGTTGGCCCATCAGAATGCAGTTCACATGCACAAAAACCCGCTTTTCGTTTACACAGCTGTTTGTGCATCACGTAAGTGGCAATATTGGCTACTCCTATAGATTGCTTGATCTGACAGAACACCTGCTACCCAGGTTACTGAGCACAGTCCTATACTCATGTGATCATATAACAGACCCAAGATGCAATAAAGAGAACCTGTCACTTCAACAAACTATCACATAGAGGCTTGTTATCTTGACTTTGTCCTCTCTGTCTTTAAGGCTGGGTTCACACTGCTGCGGTGCGGGAACGCAGCGAATTTACTGCGGGTTCCCTCATCGCACCAACTCGCACGGCAGTTCACACTGCCATATGCGAACTGCTGGGGAGTGTCAATACATTGTTAAGGACACCCCTAGTTCAGCCCGCATATCGCACTGCGAACTGACAATTCGGACATGTATCGGATCGCATAGGTGTGAACACCCATGCGATCCGATTCTGGTCCGAACAAAAAAAAAAAAGGGTCCTGTGCGAGTTTGGACCGAATGCGGTGCGATATCAGCCATACTATCTGTATGGCTGATATCGCACAGCACAGACATCGCATGTGATGTGAACAGCAGTGCGCTGCGAATCACATACGATGTCTGCCACCGCAGCAGTGTGAACCCAGCCTAAAGCAGTCTGTAGTGTAGTGCTGCTACTTGATCATTGATTTAGTGTATTGTTCTACTGGTGGCGACTCATGGTTCTTTCAGTGTACTATGTTCTAACAACTCCTATGATTCTTTAACTCGGTAACCTGTATGATTCTTTAACTCGGTAACCTGTGTACTCCTGACTCTTGTTTTAAGTTTGTATCCAGTTCCTGAGTGTCACTGTGCTTAGCATGCTGATTGGTTGCAGGGAGGGGCGGAGCTCTCTCACTCTAGGATCATATTACCAGGCCTGCTCTGCTCTGCTCTGCTCTGCTATGTATTGAGTGCATAGTGAACGGTTTCAAACGGATCAGTTCACTCAGATGAATCGATTCATCCAGTTCACTGAAAAGAATCGATTCAAAAGAACGATTCGTTCATGAACTGGACATCACTAGTCGGTATTTTCCGTTCCGGCCCGAGGAGAGAAGACATCTATGTGAGTGCACCAACACACACACACACAGTAGAACATGCCAGGCACACAAAACACCCCGATCCCCCCCCCGATCGCCCCCCGATCCCCCCCCAATCACCCCCCCCCCTGTCACAAACTGACACCAGCAGGTTTTTTTTTTTTTTTTTTTTTCTGATTACTGCATAGTGTCAGTTTGTGACAGTTACAGTGTTGGGACAGTGAGTATTACCCCCCTTTAGGTCTAGGGTACCCCCCTAACCCCCCCTAATAAAGTTTTAACCCCTTGATCACCCCCTGTCACCAGTGTCACTAAGCGATCATTTTTCTGATCGCTGTATTAGTGTCGCTGGTGATGCTAGTTAGGGACGTAAATATTTAGGTTCGCCGTCAGCGTTTTATAGCGTCAGGGACCCCCATATACTACCTAATAAATGTTTTAACCCCTTGATTGCCCCCTAGTTAACCCTTTCACCACTGATCACCGTATAACCGTTACGGATGACGCTGGTTAGTTCGTTTATTTTTTATAGTGTCAGGGCACCCGCCGTTTATTACCAAATAAAGGTTTAGCCCCCTGATCGCCCGGCGGTGATATGCGTCGCCCCAGGCAGCGTCAGATTAGCGCCAGTACCGCTAACACCCACGCATGCAGCATACGCCTCCCTTAGTGGTATAGTATCTGATCGGATCAATATCTGATCCGATCAGATCTATACTAGCGTCCCCAGCAGTTTAGGGTTCCCAAAAACGCAGTGTTAGCGGGATCAGCCCAGATACCTGCTAGCACCTGCGTTTTGTGCCTCCGCCCAGCCCACCCAAGTGCAGTATCGATCGATCACTGTCACTTACAAAACACTAAACGCATAACTGCAGCGTTCACAGAGTCAGGCCTGATCCCTGCGATCGCTAACAGTTTTTTTGGTAGCATTTTGGTGAACTGGCAAGCACCAGCCCCAGGCGTCAGGTTAGCGCCAGTACCGCTAACACCCACGCACGCAGCATACGCCTCCCTTAGTGGTATAGTATCTGAACGGATCAATATCTGATCCGATCAGATCTATACTAGCGTCCCCAGCAGTTTAGGGTTCCCAAAAACGCAGTGTTAGCGGAATCAGCCCAGATACCTGCTAGCACCTGCGTTTTGCCCCTCCGCCCGGCCCAGCCCAGCCCACCCAAGTGCAGTATCGATCGATCACTGACACTTACAAAACACTAAACGCATAACTGCAGCGTTCGCAGAGTCAGGCCTGATCCCTGCGATCGCTAACAGTTTTTTTTGTAGCGTTTTGGTGAACTGGCAAGCACCAGCCCCAGGCAGCGTCAGATTAGCGCCAGTACCGCTAACACCCACGCACGCACCGTACACCTCCTTTAGTGGTATAGTATCTGATCGCATCAATATCTGATCCGATCAGATCTATACTAGCGTCCCCAGCAGTTTAGGGTTCCCAAAAACGCAGTGTTAGGGGGATCAGCCCAGATACCTGCTAGCACCTGCGTTTTGCCCCTCCGCCCGGCCCGGCCCAGCCCACCCAAGTGCAGTATCGATCGATCACTGACACTTACAAAACACTAAACGCATAACTGCAGCGTTCGCAGAGTCAGGCCTGATCCCTGCGATCGCTAACGTTTTTTGGTAGCGTTTTGGTGAACTGGCAAGCGCCAGCGGCCTAGTACACCCCGGTCGTAGTCAAACCAGCACTGCAGTAACACGTGGTGACGTGGCGAGTCCCATAAGTGCAGTTGAAGCTGGTGAGGTGGCAAGCACAAGTAGTGTCCCGCTGCCACCAGAAAGACAAACACAGGCCCATCGTGCCCATAGTGCCCTTCCTGCTGCATTCGCCAATCCTAATTGGGAACCCACCGCTTCTGCAGCGCCCGTACTTCCCCCATTCACATCCCCAACCAAATGCAGTCGGCTGCATGAGAGGCATTTTCTTTATGTCCTCCCGAGTACCCCTACCCAACGAACCCCCCAAAAAAGATGTCGTGTCTGCAGCAAGCGCGGATATAGGCATGACACCCGCTATTATTGTCCCTCCTGTCCTGACAATCCTGGTCTTTGCATTGGTGAATGTTTTGAACGCTACCATTCATTAGTTGAGTATTAGCGTAGGGTACAGCATTGCACAGACTAGGCACACTTTCACAGGGTCTCCCAAGATGCCATCGCATTTTGAGAGACCCGAACCTGGAACCGGTTACCGTTATAAAAGTTAGTTACAAAAAAAGTGTAAAAAAAAAAAAAAATATGAAATAAAAAAAAATAGTTGTTGTTTTATTGTTCTCTCTCTCTCTATTGTTCTGCTCTTTTTTACTGTATTCTATTCTGCAATGTTTTATTGTTATTGTTATTATGTTTTATCATGTTTGTTTTTCAGGTGTGTAATTATTTACACTTTACTGTGCTTTATTGTTAACCATTGTTAACCATTTTTTTGTCTTCAGGTACGCCATTCACGACTTTGAGTGGTTATACCAGAATGATGCCTGCAGGTTTAGGTATCATCTTGGTATCATTCTTTTCAGCCAGCGGTCGGCTTTCATGTAAAAGCAATCCTAGCGGCTAATTAGCCTCTAGACTGCTTTTACAAGCCGTGGGAGGGAATGCCCCCCCCCCACCGTCTTCCGTGTTTTTCTCTGGCTCTCCTGTCTCAACAGGGAACCTGAGAATGCAGCCGGTGATTCAGCCAGCTGACCATAGAGCTGATCAGAGACCAGAGTGGCTCCAAACATCTCTATGGCCTAAGAAACCGGAAGCTACGAGTATTTCATGACTTAGATTTCGCCGGATGTAAATAGCGCCATTGGGAAATTGGGGAAGCATTTTATCACACCGATCTTGGTGTGGTCAGATGCTTTGAGGGCAGAGGAGAGATCTAGGGTCTAATAGACCACAATTTTTTCAAAAAAGAGTACCTGTCACTACCTATTGCTATCATAGGGGATATTTACATTCCCCGAGATAACAATAAAAATGATTAAAAAAAAAAATATGAAAGGAACAGTTTAAAAGTAAGATTAAAAAAGCAAAAAAATAATAAAGAAAAAAAAAAAAAAACAAAAAAACACCCCTGTCGCCCCCTGCTCTCGCGCTAAGGCGAACGCAAGCGGCGGTCTGTCGTCAAACATAAACAGCAATTGCACCATGCATGTGAGGTATCACCGCGAAGGCCAGATCGAGTGCAGTAATTTTTCCAGTAGACCTCCTCTGTAAATCTAAAGTGGTAACCTGTAAAGGCTTTTGAAGGCTTTTAAACATGTATTTATTTTGTTGCCACTGCACGTTTGTGCGCAATTTTAAAGCATGTCATGTTTGGTATCCATGTACTCGGCCTAAGATCATCTTTTTTATTTCATCAAACATTTGGGCAATATAGCATGTTTTAGTGCATTAAAATTAAAAAAAGTGTGTTTTTTCCCCAAAAAATGCGTTTGAAAAATCGCTGCGCAATTACTGTGTGAAAAAAAAAAATGAAACACCCACCATTTTAATCTGTAGGGCATTTGCTTTAAAAAAATATATAATGTTTGGGGGTTCAAAGTAATTTTTTTGCAAAAAAAAAAAACTTTTTCATGTAAACAATAAGTGTCAGAAAGGGCTTTGTCTTCAAGTGGTTAGAAGAGTGGGTGATGTGTGACATAAGCTTCTAAATGTTGTGCATAAAATGCCAGGACAGTTCAAAACCCCCCCAAATGACCCCATTTTGGAAAGTAGACACCCCAAGCTATTTGCTGAGAGGCATGTCGAGTCCATGGAATATTTTATATTGCGACACAAGTCGCGGGAAAGAGACAAATTTTTTTTTTTTTTTTTTTTTTTTTGCACAAAGTTGTCACTAAATGATATATTGCTCAAACATGCCATGGAAATATGTGAAATTACACCCCAAAATACATTCTGCTGCTTCTCCTGAGTACGGGGATACCACATGTGTGAGACTTTTTGGGAGCCTAGCCGCGTACGGGACCCCGAAAACCAAGCACCGCCTTCAGGCTTTCTAAGGGCGTGAATTTTTGATTTCACTCTTCACTGCCTATCACAGTTTCGGAGGCCATGGAATGCCCAGGTGGCACAAAACCCCCCCAAATGACCCCATTTTGGAAAGTAGACACCCCAAGCTATTTGCTGAGAGGTATAGTGAGTATTTTGCAGACCTCACTTTTTGTCACAAAGTTTTGAAAATTGAAAAAAGAAAAAAAAAAAATGTTTTTTCTTGTCTTTCTTCATTTTCAAAAACAAATGAGAGCTGCAAAATACTCACCATGCCTTTCAGCAAATAGCTTGGGGTGTCTACTTTCCAAAATGGGGTCATTTGGGGGGGTTTTGTGCCACCTGGGCATTCCATGGCCTCCGAAACTGTGATAGGCAGTAAAGAGTGAAATCAAAAATTTTCACCCTTAGAAATCCTGAAGGCAGTGATTGGTTTTCGGGGTCCAGTACGCGGCTAGGCTCCCAAAAAGTCCCACACATGTGGTATCCCCATACTCAGGAGAAGCAGCTAAATGTATTTTGGGGTGCAATTCCACATATGCCCATGGCCTGTGTGAGCAATATATCATTTAGTGACAACTTTATGAAAAAAAAAAAAAAAAAAGTGTCACTTTCCCGCAACTTGTGTCAAAATATAAAATATTCCATGGACTCAATATGCCTCTCAGCAAATAGCTTGGGGTGTCTACTTTCCAAAATGGGGTCATTTTGGGGGGTTTTGTGCCACCTGGGCATTCCATGGCCTCCGAAACTGTGATAGGCAGTGAAGAGTGAAAGCAAAAATTTACACCCTTAGAAATCCTGAAGGCGGTGATTGGTTTTCGGGGCCCCGTACGCGGCTAGGCTCCCAAAAAGTCCCACACATGTGGTATCCCCATACTCAGGAGAAGCAGCTAAATGTATTTTGGGGTGCAATTCCACATAGGCCCATGGCCTGTGTGAGCAATATATCATTTAGTGACGACTTTTTGTAAATATTTTTTTTTTTTTTTTTTTTTGTCATTTTTCAATCACTTGGGACAAAAAAAATAAATATTCAATGGGTTCAACATGCCTCTCAGCAATTTCCTTGGGGTGTCTACTTTCCAAAATGGGGTCATTTGGGGGGGTTTTGTACTGCCCTGCCATTTTAGCACCTCAAGAAATGACATAGGCAGTCATAAACTAAAAGCTGTGTAAATTCCAGAAAATGTACCCTAGTTTGTAGACGCTATAACTTTTGCGCAAACCAATAAATATACGCTTATTGACATTTTTTTTACCAAAGACATGTGGCCGAATACATTTTGGCCTAAATGTATGACTAAAATTTAGTTTATTGGATTTTTTTTATAACAAAAAGTAGAAAATATCATTTTTTTTCAAAATTTTCGGTCTTTTTCCGTTTATAGCGCAAAAAATAAAAACCGCAGAGGTGATCAAATACCATCAAAAGAAAGCTCTATTTGTGGGAAGAAAAGGACGCAAATTTCGTTTGGGTACAGCATTGCATGACCGCGCAATTGGCAGTTAAAGCGACGCAGTGCCAAATTGGAAAAAGACCTCTGGTCCTTAGGCAGCATAATGGTCCGGGGCTCAAGTGGTTAACCAGGTCAAAGGGAACACTAGCACTAGCTCCAGCCATCAATTAGCTTTCAGGGGTGGACAGTAGGAAAATGGCTTCCATGAGCTGTGTTGAATGGATGCACGTCCATTCAGCACTATTTCTGACTGTAGGTACACACGCAAAGATGTCTCTATGAAACCCTTCAAGGTAAAAGAGAAACCCTTGATCTAAATATCATGGCCAGTGCTAGTGCACTGGCCATGATATTTTTTCCTGCTGGCTGAAGCAGCAGGAAAAAAGAGCTTTGGAATAACAGGAGGCAGCATTTCAGCTAAATCTTTACATTAGCAAGTGATATTCATTTTAAAAATGTATACTTTAGTATCACTTTAGGTTCCACTTTAACGCTGACTTCCTAACCTGCGTTCTTGTTCCAGGTCAGTGTCTCAAAAAGTACTGAAGCCTGAAAACAATTTTTTTTACAAGAAGGTAACAATAGTTGGTATTTTCTGGTTTCTTTTAAAATGACCCCCACATTTGCCAGTGTTATAGCATAACTAGGATTGCTTTGACATTAACATAGAACAGAGAAATAAATATCTCTTTTGCATTTTTAAGTAAAAGTTGGGAGATCATTATGAAGTATGAAGGTTTTTCTTGCTATCCAGGAAATTAAATATGTAGTAGTGTATGTCAAAAACAATGGATATTGGTGAGTAATGTTGAAAATGTTTCAGAACTCAGCTGAACTGAAAACGCTGTCCTTATGAGTGGTGAACGCCTCAGTGCTATTAACATAATAATAGTAGATCATTTTTTTTCCTATAGTGGCCAAAAATGTGTATACTGTATAAGAGAAGCTGTCTGAAGATCTCTCAAACTATGTAGCACTGTAAGTGTCTTTGTCATTTACTATCTCCAACTAGATTTAAACACTCCCAGTGATTTATAAAAGTGACAAACCTTTCCTCTCCCTTTCATGAAAGGAAAAGCATCATTAGTCGACATTAATTGTAACATATCGTTGAGCTGATTGTTAGCTAGCTTTGGGCTGTAACTACTCTAAAAATTGAGTTTTAATTGCAATAATAACTAATTGTAAATTAATTTATTGGAATAATTAAACATGTTTAATGACTTAATTTGCCAATATGTTTTGCTAATTGAAATGCAACAACAAACAGTTAATAAAACTGAAGAAGCAGCCTTCCTTCAGTGGATTTATGTATGAAAGGCAAAGAGCTGCCAAATACCTGCATGTCATTTGTGTACAGTAAAATATATTTAATAAGTATAACAATTATCAGCCTGTGAATTCATACTAGTCAGAGACCTTTACTGGCAATGGAATTCATTAAATCATTCCCTGTACTAAATTATATTTAGCAGTTGGATTACAAATGCGTAACAAGTACCAACTGTAGACAACAGTAGCTGATTTTAATAACATCCTTCTCACTACATTGAGCTATGTAACTGTAAACTATATCAAAAGCCAAGCCTTTTGTTCCATTTTGGATAAAGTAGGGGTTGGTCAAAATTCTTGTAACTTTTTTTGGCTGTGTGTGCTCAGTTGGAGTGGTTTCCAGTCCTATCCTTCAGACCAAGCAGAACGTTAAAGGAAACCTCCCCAAAGTGAGGGTAAATCCCCACTTAGACAGTTGTCATCCCTTTTACAAGGTTCCCTCACCTCCAATTTCAGTGACAGCTGTACAGTTTTGAAATTCCCCCAGTGGGAACACAGACAGCAATAAAAACCTGACAAAGGTTCTACCCTTCCACACTCAAGTCTAGCCAAAACTTGCCAACTAGCCAAAAAATTATGGTGATAGGTACTCTCATTTTTTATAGCAGTTTACCAAGTCAATATGAGCACAGACACATTCACCTCAATAACACTTGTGGACCTTTGTCCAGGCCATTGGGGTTAAAGGGGCAGCACTAAGACTCAGAATTTACAAACTATGAAAATTTTGTTTCCCTCTTCCGGCTACCTTTGGCAAATTCAGCAAGACAACTGTAGGATTAGAGGTTTTAAGGGATGTTGCAAGAATCTTTATTACTCAGGTAGGGATGAGCTCGATGTTCGAGTCGAATGTAAGTTTGACTCGAACATTGGGTGTTCGCCCGTTCGCCGAACAACGAATATTATGAGGTGTTTACGGCATAATCGAGCCCTGTGAAATGTCCCATAATGCACTGCAACATCGCAGTGCACTGATGTCTGATGATTGGCCAAAGCATGCACCTAACCTGCATGCTTTGGCCAATCACAGCGCGCTCAGCCGCGAGAGCCACGATTGGCCAAAGGCAGGTTGCCTTTGGCCAATCATGGCTCTGGGGGACTAAGTCCATGGCCCACACTATATAAGGCTGCTTACATAGCGGCCGTGTATAGTGTGTGACTGTGGACGGAGATAGATTGAGCTAGCGCCACCCTCCTGAACCATACCAGGCCTCTTACCCTCAACATGGTGAGGGGGTGTTCGGCTCAACCCTACTCAAAACACATGAAACCATTTCTCCTTCTCTGGTTTGGCCATCTTTACAATTGTGTATAAAACCTAGACAGCATGTTGCCTCCAACAGAGCATTTTAGCTTTAGGTGTAATTAAAATAATGACAACACAAAGGGCAAAGATTGTTTAAATGGGCATCATCATTCAGGTGTGCCTATGGCAGCAAAATGTCTACATACTGTATATCCCTGAGCCTGTGCGTGTTCACCAATCAGTGTATAACATTTACCTTCTCGTCTTTTTTCTAAAGCAGGTTCAAAAATAGCTGATTGCCATTGAAAACCTCAGCTTTAATATTTTGCAATCTTTAACCAAAACCGCTTAAAAACTATTTTAAATCATGTGATGCATCAGATGTTAGGTATATTATTGTACTTTTATACCACATCTATTCACATAATGCTTTATCTATAATCAGGCTAATAAGTATATATACTTATAACATACTGCATATAAACAGTAAAAAAAAAAAAACACACACATATTATAACACTACAATAAACAAACTATAAACAATTCATAGAGCAAAAACTACCCAATAACATGCAAATAAACACTCTGTCAAAACATATATTTAGGAAGAAAAACATACTCACTCTTTAGTGCCAGTTGTCCTATTAGGAATTGGAGAGATGCATGGAGGGAGCAGACAGGGGGTGATAGTGTCATCCAAACGCTGTTTCTTGCTGTCACTCTGTGTGTCACTGCTTTCAGATTGCTTTAAATTAATAAAAAAGTTTGTAAACAAAAAAGAATTAATTAAACTGGTAATACAGTTTAATAAATGCAATGCCCCAACCCGAAGAGTTGTTTTGTTTCTGTTACGTGAATATATTGATGGAAACTGGAAGCATACTGGTACTCATTCATGGATTTTTTGGAAAGCCAACAAAAGCCTAGGCCTAGGGAGACAAAACTTAGGAAAATGTTCTTTTTAATCACATTGCCC
Source organism: Aquarana catesbeiana (assembly GCF_042186555.1). NCBI lineage: Eukaryota > Metazoa > Chordata > Amphibia > Anura > Ranidae > Aquarana > Aquarana catesbeiana. The sequence goes on along the minus strand of NC_133332.1, from coordinate 149,680,443 downwards.
TTTCTTGATTTTTTACATCTTTCTTCTAGGAATTGCAGTTGTTGGATGCAGTTATAGTATCTGAGTTGTATATGACTGTGAGGTCAATAAATTGTGTGGTGGCATAGGTAACCTAATAAAATTGGAATTTGACTGCAATCCAGGTAATGCAAACAAGTAGAATTTTTCACTGCCAGGTTCACAGAACAGGTTTGGAAACTAAAGTTAACATATATAAAGAGAGCTACCATCTGTTTGATTTGAATCACAGGCCTATTTAATTTTGATTTAACATTTATAATGATTCCCACAATTATACTATCATATATTAAGCTAGCATTTAAAGATAACAAGCCTCAAGGCAAACACAAGCTTTAGTTAGCTAAGTGGTTGCTTAATTTATTACACTGAAAAACATACAAGTGCAGACCGGCATTCTTTTATAGCTACTGTATATGCTTGGTGACAATTCAGCACATACTGTATGTAGTCTTACATTTTATTGTAGCTAACCAGCAATATTAAATAAGCCAATGCAAACCAAAACTAATATTTGTGTTTCCACTAGAACATAATGATGGTGCCAATCTATCACCATTGGATTTTCCATCTGTTTGTTTTACAATATGGGGAATGCATTTGGAGGAGTTTGATACCTGTTAAAAAACAATTAAGACCAGATCCACCCTTTAGAATATATTATTTTTGGGTAACAATACAGATTAGTAATACCCTATATCATACACTATGTCCCTTATGTCCCTTATCAAAGAAGATATATAATACAGCATTAAACAACAATGCAAAGGTGTTCAAAACTTATAGTTACAAGATTTATAATGCTTCCAGTGATGTTCTACCCACTGTGTTGGCAGTAATACCTACTCCACTTTTTGGAGAATGCAGCAAAAGTGTCATCCACAGTGAGGCACATTTGGCAATTGCTATTTAAGAGTTGTTGCAAATTACAATAAAGCTCAACAGCTACTTTATGGGCAGGGATGTGCTGACATACTCCAATGTGGTCAAGAAAACAGATTATTGTTTAGTGCCCCAGTTCACATGTGGTCAACCAATTGTGTTGAGAAACAAGCTAAAACGGGAACTTATATATACCAATACCCTACTGCTTTCCCTTGGTTGTTGGTGGATACCTGAACAAACCAGCCAGATTTGCAGTTGTATTTGTTTATATGTTTGGGTAGACAAATTCTATAAATATTGCAATTTTATCAATGACGCTTTAGCTTTAGTTCACTTTCTGAATATGGTGGCAGCCAGTAGTCGAGATTAGTCAGTTTTTATTTTTTGGAAATCACCGCTCCCGAAAAAACTGCCGTTTTTGAAACTTTTTTTTTGCATTGATACATGTCCCCTGGGGCAGGACCCGGGTCCCCAAACACTTTTTATGACAATAACTTGCATATAAGCCTTTAAAATGAGCACTTTTGGTTTTTCATGTTAGTGTCCCATGAAAATACCAGAAATACTATTTCTGGAATACCAGAAATACTATTTTTTTTTCCTTAAAGTTTATCTAACACCAACCATTTTTGTTTTGGCTAGTATAGGGAATGAATAAAATGGTTTTCCTTGTACTGTAGAAATGAAAGGAAGCAAGGGGATATGCATCAAAAGTTCCCCTCTTATGCCGCTTACACACAGACGGATTTTCTGATGGGAAATGTTCGATGGGAGCTTGTTCCGACCGTGTGTATGCTCCATCGGACATTTTCCGTCGGAATTTCCAACAAACAAAATTTGAGATCTGGATCTCAAATTTTCCGACAACAAAATCTGTTGTCGGAAACTCCGATCATGTGTACACAATTCCGATGCACAAAATTCCACGCATAGTCAAAATCAAGCAGAAGAGCCGCACTGGCTACTGAACTTCATTTTTCTTGGCTCGTCGTACGTGTTGTACGTCACCGCGTTCTTGACGTTTGGAATTTCCGACAAGATTTGTGTGACCGTGTGTATGCAAGACAAGTTTGAGCCAACATCCGTCGGAAAAAAAACATGGATTTTGTTGTCGGAATGTGCGATCGTGTGTACGCGGCATTAGAGGGCTGTCACTAAAACAAGCAATCACTAAAACAAGATGTTTAGATGTTTTCCTCTCTATTCCCGTTACAGTGATAGCTCAATTTTTTTTTTTAATTTTCCCTTTCTTCCAGTCCCAGTGACAATGATCAACAGGAGAAATAAAGAAGTTGAGACACCGCAGTGGGAACACGATAAAAACCAAACGGGGGTTCTAACCATTGTATACTCTATGCAAAAGCACAAAAAGTTTTGTCTTTAGAAACACTTATAATTGTGGTGCCTACAGGGATTGATTATTAATCCAGGATAAAGCCTAAGTGACTCTTCACCACACTACTAAGAAAATACAAATCCTTGTTGCTCTGCTGTCTGATGGTGAGCACTATAAAAACTGAAACATACGAGATCCATTTTTTTTGGGGGGGGGGGGTAGTAGAACTAGGAAGGATTGTTTATAAAGGCAATCCATGCCACCTGTCACATTTGCTTGTTGCTGCACAGTAATAACAAAAACATACATCACATTGTGGTTCTGGTCTAGGCAATACAATACATATATAACATGTATATTTAGGAAAAAAAAAAGTCAATTTTTTATTGTCCTGTGTTACCCCTAGGTAGATCTACTCTTTCTGTGTGTCCTGGTGGCCATTGCCAGAAAGACAGAAAGAAATCTATGGGAAATCTAAAATTGTATACCTCTCATCAGAACAAGAGGTGGGGGGAATTTGAACATCTATTCTGGTGACAACTGTCTAAGGCCCCTTTCACACAGACTGGATCCATTCTTTTTCAGTAGCGGATCTGTCCATTAATCCCTTCCTGAGCGGAGCGGCCGTAAGACAGGTCTGTGTCCACTCCGCTTATGTAGAGCGGGCATGGACACAGCCAAATGTAAATGGACCAGCTAAAACAAGCCAGTTTATATCCGACTGCCCATAAAGGAGAATAGAGGGTCCAATCGGGTCCGCCTGAAAAATGGAAGAGTGGATCCAATTGGACCGCTCTTGTGAAAGGGGTCTAAAGAAAGGCATTCCCCTAACTTTGTAGACATCTCCACTCACTTCTTTTTGCGTTTAAAGGAAAAGTAAGAAAGGAAAATCATGATAGAGACAGCAAGAAATAACAGGGCAGGGGTTTTAACCCTCCCCTACTCCAATCGCTATCCAAAGTGAAAAAAAAGTTTTGGCTTTTGGGTATACATAAGACATGGAACTTCAAAGTCTCACTCTTAATACCAAACTCAAAAGTTATGTCTGCTTTTTATTTAAAAGAATGGAGAAAATTAAATCAGTTATGTCATTTTTATAGACAATTACATCTTAGTAAGGTGCTATGTTGAGTTAAATCTAATAACCACTTGAACACTGCCAATATAAATGCAATATAAATGTAAAGGGTATATGGAACTAGGAACCAAAGTTAATAAGCAGTAGGTATGGGCAAACGCTTCAGCCCCAGCATAAGTTCGGGCTGAACTTTGGTTGTTCGGCCATTTGGTGAACACTGAACAATATGCAGTGTTCGGGGCAAATTCGAAAGCCGCGGAACAACTTTAAAGTCTATGGGACACTAACATGAAAAACCAAAAGTGCTCATTTTAAAAGCTTATATGCAAGTTATTGTCATAAAAAGTGTTTGGGGACCCAGGTCCTGCCCCAGGGGACATGTATAAATGCAAAAAAAGTTTTAAAAACTGCAGTTTTTTCGGGAGCAGTGATTTTAATAATGCTTAAAGTGAAACAATAAAAATGAAATATTCCTTTAAATATCGTGCCTGGGGGTGTCTATAGAATGCCTGTAAAGTGGTGCAGTTTTCCCATGTTTAGAACAGTACCACAGCAAAATGACATTTCTAAAGGAAAAAAATCATTTAAAACTAATCGCGGCTGTAATGAATTGTTGAGTCTCGGCAATATAGATAAAACTCATTGAAAAAAATGGAATGGGTTCCCCCCAATCCATTACCAGGCCCTTTGGGTGGCCCCGTCCTCAGCTATATAACAGCTGTCATTGAGAAGAAGTGTCACTCGGCAGGAGCCTCCCATGAAAGCGGAACTGTTGCAGCTTTTTTTTTTCGGTCCGTTGGGCGGCGTGGATTTACATCGCTGGACATTTTTATTTTTTTATTTTTTAATAAAGGACTTGTCCCAAGCTGTCTCTTGTCTTTTTTACCATTTTTGACACTTTTTTGTGAAATGGTAGGGGTACAGTGTACCCCGTTACCAATTCACATTGGGGGCGGGATCTGGGGGTCCCCTTGTTAAAGGGGGCTTCCAGTTTCCGATAAGCCCCCACCTGCAGGCCCCCACAACCACAGGGCAAGGGTTGTGGGGATGAGGCCCTTGTCCCCATCAACATGGGGACAACGTGCTTTGGGGTCAGACCCCAAGGCACCCTCCCCATGATGAGGGCATGTGGCCTGGTACGGTTCAGGAGGGGGGGTGCTCTCATCCCCCCTCTTTTCCTATGGCCTGCCAGGTTGTGTGCTCAGATAAGGGTCTGGTATGGATTTTGGGGGGATCCCTACACCATTTTTTTTATTTTTGCGCAGGGTTCCCCTTAAAATCCATACGCCATTTTTTTTTAAATTTGGTGCACGGTTCTGCTTAATTTCCATATCAGACCTGAGGGGCCTGGTATGAATTTTTATTGTTTCACTTTAAGCATTATTAAAATCACTGCTCCGGAAAAAACGTCCATTTTTAAAACTTTATTTTGCATTGGTACATGTCCTTTGGGGCAGGACCCGTGTCCCCAAACATTTTTTATGACAATAACTTGCATATAAGCCTTTAAAATGAGCACTTTTGATTTTTCATGCTCGTGTCCCATAGACTTTAACAGTGTTCCGCGGCTTTTGAATTTGCCCCGAACACTGCATATTGTTCAGTGTTCACCAAACAGCCGAACAACCAAAGTTCGGCCCGAACTTATGCTCGGGCCAAAGCGTTCGCCCATCCCTACTGCTTATTAACTTTGGTTCCTAGTTTAACGGTGTTTGTGTGTTCTTCTGAATTTTCTGCCTGTTCAGATATTCTGAAGCAAACCGAACCGGGGGTGTTCGGCTCATACTTAATAAGCAGCTGTGCAATACATGTAAATATATGTGCAGCGCTAAACAATAAAGTGCATTTGTGCGAATACAGACAAATATCAAAATATACGAATGCGCAGGAAATCAACAGTATAGAAACAATAATAACTGTGAATAAAGTTTGAAGACACATATGCTAAATTACATGTGATGAGAGAGGGTCACACAGAGCTTGGTTGGATCTCTGATCCACTGAGAAAGAAGTCCGGACGTTCCTCTCCTATGGCCATGGATGGTTTACATCGGGAGGTTCACAGCAACTCAGGATGCAAGATGCAGTGTAGGAAGCCTCGATATCAGAATGTTTGGGAATCAAAAAGACTCCACATAGTGTGATACTGTTTCAACATCTGGTTTATTAAGCAGTACTCTTACATAAAAGACCAAGCAATGATCATGTCACAAAAAATCCTTGTTAGTTTCAAGCAGCGATCACGCAAGTGCAGCAGCATGTGTACGTACAGTCAAGTCCATAAATATTGGGGCATCAACACAATTCTAATCTTTTTGGCTCTATACACCACCACAATGGATTTTAAATGAAACAAACAAGATGTGCTCTAACTGCAGACTTTCTGCTTTCATTTGAGGGTATTTAAATCCAAATCAGGTGAACGGTGTAGGAATTACAACAGTTTGTATATGTGCCTCCCACTTTTTAAGGGACCAAATGTAATGGGACAGATTAACAATCATCCAAACTTTCACTTTTTAATACTTGGTTGCAAATCCTTTGCAGTCAATTACAGCCTGCAATCTGGAATGCATAGACATCACCAGACACTGGGTTTCATCCCTGGTGATGCTCTGCCAGGCCTCTACTGCAACTGTCTTCAGTTCTTGCTTGCTCTTGGGGCATTTTCCCTTCAGTTTTATCTTCAGCAAGTGAAATGCATGCACAATCGGATTCAGGTCAGGTGATTGACTTGGCCATTGCATAACATTCCACTTCTTTCCCTCAAAAAATGATTTGGTTGCTTTCGCAGTATGCTTCGGGTCATTGTCCATCTGCACTGTGAAGTGCCATCCAATGAGTTCTGAAGCATTTTGCTGAATATGAGCAGATAATATTGCCCGGAACACTTCAGAATTCATCCTGCTGCTTTTGTCAGCAGTCACATCATCAATAAATACATGAGAACCAGTTCCATTGGCAGCCATACATGCCCACACCATGACACTACCACCACCATGCTTCACTGATGAGGTGGTATGCTTTGGATCATGAGCAGTTCCATTCCTTCTCCATACTCTTCTCTTCCCATCACTCTGGTACAAGTTGATCTTGGTCTCATCTGTTCATAGGATGTTGTTCCAGAACTGTGAAGGCTTTATCTGGCCTTCCTGTTTTTGAGGCTCACCAATGGTTTACATCTTGTGGTGAACCCTCTATATTCACTCTGGGGAAGTCTTCTCTTAATTGTTGACTTTGACACACATACACCTACCTCCTGGAGAGTGTTCTTGATCTGGCCAACTGTTTTCTTCACCAGGGAAAAAATTCTACGGTCATCCACCACAGTTGTTTTTCGTAGTCTTTCGGGTCTTTTGGTGTTGCTGAGCTCACCAGTGCATTCTTTCTTTTTTTTTTTTTTTTTTTAAATATCTTTATTTATCCAAAACATTTTACATTTTATGACATAACATTCCAAACACATTCACATCAAAAAGTAGTATATCTTCAGTGTGATTCAAGTCTGCATCCACTCCCTTTCTAACTAACTACTTTAAATTAAACACATAAAAACACCTATAGCGCCCCCATCCACCCATTCACTCTAACCTTCCAATCATACAGGGGAGAAAAAAAAAAAAAAGAAAAAAAAAAAAAAATTTCACCCGGAAACACAAAATCTCCTGTCACCAAAAATCCACATATTTCTATCCATCACATAGCAGTTGTGAGGAGGCACTATAATCTACCCACCTAGCCCATGTGGCTTGTGTCTGTTTTATCTGTTTATTTGAACCCTCCTCTAGCACTTTTCTCTCCTCTAGAGTCTGCATTTCCGCCATCTCACACTCCCATTCCATCATGGAGGGCGTATTTCCACTTTTCCATTTTCTCGCTATACAAGTACGTGCAGCAGTTAAGAAATATTTTAATGGGTCTCTTTTTATATTTTTTATTGAACCAGGTATCATAGATAATACTGTTGTTAGTATATCTGGGTATATTTCGTTCCCTGTCATAGCCCTGTAGATTTCAAATATCTTTTGCCAAAATGGTAGGATTCTGGGACAATAATACCACATATGGGACATGGTACCTGATGTTACTTGACATCTCCAACATTCTTCTTTATTTGTTGGGTTCATCCTATGTAGATCTTTCGGGCACTTATACCATCTAGCTAATATCTTATAATTTCTTTCCTGATGCTTAATAGATACGGAAACTTTATGGGTTACTGCAATAGCTTTTTCCCATTTTTTCCTAGGGATCTCTTTCCCAAGTTCCTCCTCCCATTTCTTAGTATATGATATCACCTGGCTTTGGCTTTCGTCATTCAAGATTTTATATACCTTAGATAGTACATGTAAAGGTCTCTCTTCTTGAGTAAAAATTTTTTCTAAGGCTGTTAAGGGCCTATCCATTGCTACTTCTTTTACCAGGGATGCCACATATCTTTGGAGTAGACCATGTTGCATCCATTCATTTTTATGATCCTCTCCCATCATCATCAACGGGAGCACATTGTTCCCCACCATGGTTTCTATTATCCTTGTATCTTCATGTCTTTTCCATTTAAGAAAAGTCTTTGCTCTTAGTGCAAGTGGAAATTCAGGGTTATCAAATAATGGGGTCATAGGCCCTCTAAAAGTAGAACCCATCCCCTTTTTGATCATATTATCCCAAGCTTTCATTGTTGAAACTACTAAAGAGGGTATAACGCCATCTGTCGATCTTTGTTCTCTTTGAATCCAAGGTAGAGATTTCAGTTTTAATCCTGTGATCTCCTCCTCCAGTTTCACCCACTGTTTATTGTTCCTATTTTGGAACCAGTCCACAATTCTGGTAATCATTATTGCCCTTAAATAAGTTGTTATGTCCAGGAGGGCAAGGCCGCCGTCTTTTTTAGACTTATTTAGTATCTTTCTATTTATTCTAGGTGTCTTGCCCGCCCAGACAAATTGTCCAATTGCTCTGGTCAGTTTCTTCACAATGCCCGTAGCAGGATATATAGGGATCGTTTGTAGGATATATAATACTTTGGGCAATATGTCCATTTTTACAATATTTATCCTACCTATCCAAGAGAAAGTGCCCTTTTCATATTGTTGGAGTGTTTTCGTTATTTTTTGCACCATCGGGACATAATTATATTCCTCCAATTTTTTCAGATCTGTGGGGATATATGTACCAAGATATTTGATAGAATTTTCTTGCCATCTAAAGGAAAAATCTTTTTTAAGCAATTCTATCATAGTTCTTGTTATATTGATGTTCAATGCCTCAGATTTTTTAAAGTTCACTTTGAAGTTACTTAAGGTGCCAAATCGATCAAATTCAGCTATCAGGTTTGGTAATGTTATTAGTGGGTTTGTAACATAGAGCAAAATATCATCTGCATATACGGACATTTTGTACTCTATATCTCCCCCTTTTACCCCTTGTATATCTTTATTTGCCCGAATCGCACTTAATAGATGCTCCATGACGAGTATGTATAATATTGGGGATAATGGACAGCCTTGTCTAGTTCCGTTTGCTATATGTATTTCTCCCGAGAATCCGCTGTTCGCCCGGATCTTTGCGGTAGGGTGATGGTATAAGGCCATTATTTTATCTATTAATACAGGTCCTACTCCCCATTGTATAAGTGTCTCTTTAAGGAAGCTCCATCCCACCCTGTCAAATGCCTTTTCAGCATCTATTGAAAGCAGACAGGATGGGATGGAGCCCTCCCGTGCATATTCCATTAATGTAAGAGTTTTCAGGGTATTATCTCTAGCTTCTCTACCTTTTACAAAACCCACCTGGTCCAGGTGTCTATGGTCAGGTATTATAGGGGTAAGTCTATTGGCAATAACTTTTGAGTATATTCTGAGATCGATGTTCGTTAAGGATATTGGTCTATAATTTCCACATAAGGTATGATCCTTATCTGGTTTAGGTACGAGCGTAATGTAAGACTGCATACTTTGTGATCCAAAAGGCGTTGTGGATACTGCATTAAAGGTTCGTTTCATTATAGGCATAAGCTCTGTTTTAAATGTTTTGTAAAAACGTGGGGTATATCCATCTGGGCCTGGACTTTTCCCAAGTATTAGTGAGTCGATCACTCTTTGTATTTCTACTATAGAGAAATCTTGCTCTAACTGCTTTGTCTCCATGGAGGTTAAGGCCGGTATTGCATTTTCCTTTATATATTGCCGTATATCTTGTTGAAATTTATCGGGATTTTTGTCAGCCCTATAGTTAGATATGTTATATAATTTCGTATAGAATACCTGGAACTCATTTAAGATCCCTTTTGGGTCATATTTCACCTCGCCTGACTCTGTTTTTATCTTTATGATAGGAGTTGTTTTACCTCTATTTTTTAGAGTTCTGGCTAACAATTTGCCTGGTTTATTCCCTTGTTGGTAATATAGGGAACGATTATTATCCCTGATATTAAGTGTTTTTTCGTTTAGCAGTGTTTGTAATTCTGCTTTTAATTTCGTTACTTCTATTAATGTTTCTCGTGTTAGATTTCGTTTATGTTGGGCTTCCCCAGAGGATATTTCTTTGAATAATTGAGTTATTCTACTATTTTTCATTTTTTTCAGCCTAGCCCCGTGTTTTATAAATAGGCCTCGAATCACACACTTTAATGCTTCCCATTGTATTGGCAGGGATGTATTGTCTCCAATATGATCATTTACAAAATCTGTTATTGCTTTTCTTATTTCTTTTACACATGTCTCATCATACAATAAATTATCGTTAAGTCTCCAATTTCCCCTATTATTCTCGCCCATATATGTATCTATTTTTACAAAAACTGGCGTATGATCAGACCATATTGTACTACCAATCTCCGCGGCCAATATAGCATTTACCGCTCTCTGATTTATTTAAAAAAAATCTAATCGATGATATGATCCATGGACTTTAGAATAGAAAGTAAAATTTTTCTCTGATGGATGCAAAAGACGCCAAATGTCCACCAGCTGGCACTTTAGCATCATTTCTTTAAATTTCTTCTTATCCTTACTAACCTGTACTGTCTTTGGTGCTGTAGTATCTATATTTTTATCCATAACAAAATTGAAGTCACCACCAATTATGATTATACCTTCCACTTTTTCCATAAGTTGACTAATCAGTTGTAATCCTGTTTTAATCTGATTTTGATTGGGTAAATATAGATTTATAAGCGTATACTTTTTACCATATATTTTGAGCTTAAGTAAAATTGCTCTGCCATCCCTATTACGCCATTCTTCCAGTATTTGATAAGGGATTGTTCTATGAATTGCAATAGATACCCCTCTCGCCTTCGAGTATCCATAGGAATCATGGAACCACGTAGTATAGTGTTTGTTCCGTAGGTTAGGTATGTGGTCTGTCTGGAAATGCGTCTCTTGGAAGAGGACTATCCCAACCTTCTGTTTATGGAGAGAATATAAAACCTGAGATCTTTTTGATGCCGAGTTGAGACCCCTAATATTATATGAGCATATATTCATTATATTTCCAAGGTGACAAAACAACAGAACAAAAAAAAAAAAAAAAAAAAGGGGGAAAAAAAGGGGGGGGGAGACAAGAAAAAAATCAATACAATCCGCTCACACACACACCCCAATTCGTACTCTATTGACTAAAAAACAGTCTATCTTACTTTTACGTAAGTTCCCTCAACTTAGGGTGATTGGAGCCTAACGTCCAATTACTGCCGCCCAGTCGGTGGCTACACGCTGACATTTATACATTACAATCTTATGTATTGCTTTATATTATACACCATCCCTCTGAGTATTGGGATCTAGGGGGAACTGCTCCAACTAAAGGGAGAGAGAGACATTATCTGTAAGATGCATTATGCCCATATAAAGGACAAGATCATGCAAGCTGCACGTCAAAATAATGGTATTCAGTAGGGATGAGCCGAACACCCCCCTGTTCGGTTCGCACCAGAACATGCGAACAGGAAAAAAGTTCGTTCGAACATGCGAACACCGTTAAAGTCTATGGGACACGAACATGAATAATCAAAAGTGCTAATTTTAAAGGCTTATATGCAAGTTATTGTCATAAAAAGTGTTTGGGGACCTGGGTCCTGCCCCAGGGGACATGGATCAATGCAAAAAAAAGTTTTAAAAACGGCCGTTTTTTCAGGAGCAGTGATTTTAATAATGCTTAAAGTCAAACAATAAAAGTGTAATATCCCTTTAAATTTCGTACCTGGGGGGTGTCTATAGTATGCCTGTAAAGGGGCGCATGTTTCCTGTGTTTAGAACAGTCTGACAGCAAAATGACATTTTGAAGGAAAAAACTCATTTAAAACTACCCGCGGCTATTGCATTGCCGACAATACACATAGAAGTTCATTGATAAAAACGGCATGGGAATTCCCCAAAGGGGAACCCCGAACCAAAATTAAAAAAAAAAATGACGTGGGAGTCCTCCTAAATTCCATACCAGGCCCTTCAGGTCTGGTATGGATATTAAGGGGAACCCCGGCCAAAATTAAAAAAAAAAAATGACGTGGGGTTCCCCCTAAATTCCATACCAGACCCTTCAGGTCTGGTATGGATTTTAAGGGGAACCCCGCGCCAAAAAAAAAAAAAAAAACGGCGTGGGGTCCCCCCAAAAATCCATACCAGACCCTTATCCGAGCACGCAACCTGGCAGGCCGCAGGAAAAGAGGGGGGGACGAGAGTGCGGCCCCCCCTCCCTCCTGAACCGTACCAGGCCACATGCCCTCAACATTGGGAGGGTGCTTTGGGGGGGGTAGCCCCCCAAAACACCTTGTCCCCATGTTGATGAGGACAAGGGCCTCATCCCCACAACCCTGGCCGGTGGTTGTGGGGGTCTGCGGGCGGGGGGCTTATCGGAATCTGGAAGCCCCCTTTAACAAGGTGACCCCCAGATCCCGGCCCCCCCCCTGTGTGAAATGGTAAGGGGGTACATAAGTACCCCTACCATTTCACGAAAAAAGTGTCAAAAATGTAAAAAATGACAAGAGACAGTTTTTGACAATTCCTTTATTTAAATGCTTCTTCTTTCTTCTATCTTCCTTCATCTTCTGGTTCTTCTGGCTCTTCTGGTTCTTCTGGTTCTTCCTCCGGCGTTCTCGTCCAGCATCTCCTCCGCGGCGTCTTCTGTCTTCTTCTCCTCGGGCCGCTCCGCACCCATGGCATGGGGGGGAGGCTCCCGCTCTTCTCTTCTTCTCTTCTTCTCTTCTTCTCTTCTTCTCTTCTTCATTTTCTTCTCCGGGCCGCTCCGCAATCCATGCTGGCATGGAGGGAGGCTCCCGCTGTGTGACGGCGCTCCTCGTCTGACAGTTCTTAAATAACGGGGGGGCGGGGCCACCCGGTGACCCCGCCCCCCTCTGACGCACGGTGACTTGACGGGACTTCCCTGTGGCATTCCCCGTGACGTCACAGGGAAGTCCCGTCAAGTCACCGTGCGTCAGAGGGGGGCGGGGTCACCGGGTGGCCCCGCCCCCCCGTTATTTAAGAACTGTCAGACGAGGAGCGCCGTCACACAGCGGGAGCCTCCCTCCATGCCAGCATGGATTGCGGAGCGGCCCGGAGAAGAAAATGAAGAAAAGAAGAAGAGAAGAAGAGAAGAGCGGGAGCCTCCCCCCCATGCCATGGGTGCGGAGCGGCCCGAGGAGAAGAAGATAGAAGACGCCGTGGAGGAGATGCTGGACGAGAACGCCGGAGGAAGAACCAGAAGAACCAGAAGATGAAGGAAGCTAGAAGAAGCATTTAAATAAAGGAATTGTCAAAAACTGTCTCTTGTCATTTTTAACATTTTTGACACTTTTTTCGTGAAATGGTAGGGGTACTTATGTACCCCCTTACCATTTCACACAGGGGGGGCCGGGATCTGGGGGTCACCTTGTTAAAGGGGGCTTCCAGATTCCGATAAGCCCCCCGCCCGCAGACCCCCACAACCACCGGCCAGGGTTGTGGGGATGAGGCCCTTGTCCTCATCAACATGGGGACAAGGTGTTTTGGGGGGCTACCCCAAAGCACCCTCCCAATGTTGAGGGCATGTGGCCTGGTACGGTTCAGGAGGGAGGGGGGGCCGCACTCTCGTCCCCCCCTCTTTTCCTGCGGCCTGCCAGGTTGCGTGCTCGGATAAGGGTCTGGTATGGATTTTTGGGGGGACCCCACGCCGTTTTTTTTTTTTTTTTTGGCACGGGGTTCCCCTTAAAATCCATACCAGACCTGAAGGGTCTGGTATGGAATTTAGGGGGAACCCCACGTCATTTTTTTTTTTAAATTTTGGCCGGGGTTCCCCTTAATATCCATACCAGACCTGAAGGGCCTGGTATGGAATTTAGGGGGACCCCCACGTCATTTTTTTTTTTTTAATTTTGGTTCGGGGTTCCCCTTTTGGGAATTCCCATGCCGTTTTTATCAATGAACTTCTATGTGTATTGTCGGCAATGCAATAGCCGCGGGTAGTTTTAAATGAGTTTTTTCCTTCAAAATGTCATTTTGCTGTCAGACTGTTCTAAACACAGGAAACATGCGCCCCTTTACAGGCACACTATAGACACCCCCCAGGTACGAAATTTAAAGGGATATTACACTTTTATTGATTGACTTTAAGCATTATTAAAATCACTGCTCCTGAAAAAACGGCCGTTTTTAAAACTTTTTTTTGCATTGATCCATGTCCCCTGGGGCAGGACCCAGGTCCCCAAACACTTTTAATGACAATAACTTGCATATTAGCCTTTAAAATTAGCACTTTTGATTTCTCCCATAGACTTTTAAAGGGTGTTCCGCGGCATTCGAATTTGCCGCGAACACCCCAAATTGTTCGCTGTTCGGTGAACTTGCGAACAGCCAATGTTCGAGTCGAACATGAGTTCGACTCGAACTCGAAGCTCATCCCTAGTATTCAGTATGAAGGGGCTCCATTACAATTGTTCCAAGACTTATCCAAATTTACACTGGACAGCAGAAGAGCGCTAAAACCCCTAGTGGAGCAGCTGAGGAAAAATAATCTACAGTATAGATGGAAATTTCCATTCCAATTATAGGCACAAAAAGAGGGACTCAATATAGTTTTCAGGGACCTGGAAGATTTACCGCAGTTTGTGTCAGCTCTTAATTTACCAGAAATAGAACTACCGAACTGGCCCGTTTCATTTATGAAGATGTTCAAATAATCCTACTGGGTTAGAGACCATAAATGGGAGTAGGGGATAGAGGGCTCTGGGTATGATGGGGAGGAGGGAGGGGGGGTATTGTTGACGAATTTTCCTTTTTTTTTTTTTGTAGCAATTTGTGTGCATTTAATAGATGATGAGATAAGAGGGGAATAGATGTTATTGGACATGTAGGCACACTTTTAATTAGGGGCAATGGGGTATATTTTATAGCACTTAGATTAAACACATAGAACTAGATAGGGGGCGGAGTTTTTTTTCTCCCCCCCCCCTTTTTTTTTTTTTTCTTCATACATACACATACACTGGATGTGAATAGGATGTCTGGTTCAGTATATTACACTTTTTCCTTTTATCACCATAGCGGGTTTTGAGCATAAATTCTACAACTATTGTACACATTTTCAATACACTAATTATTGCATATAAGATATTCTTCCCTCCCGGATCCCCTCCGGATCTAGGGTTTGGTGGGGGGTTGTTTTTTTTTTTTTCTTTTCCACAGATAATAGTACTCTACACATATAGTGGACACTAAAATGGAGTTTTCTATGGATTTTCTGTATAATTTTTTGTATTATGACAGTTTGTGAATATACAGAAATGTATTGATAGGCACTGCACTAAAAGCTATACGCACAACATAGTGATGTGGGTGAGGGGTGGGGGGGTAAGGGGGGAGAGTGGGGGGGAGGGAGGGAAACAAATGATATTTATAGTTATTGTTTGTATATTTATCAGTACTGCACTAAAGATCACACATACAGATTTAGAGACGGGGATAGTATTTTTTTCCTCTTACATTCACCCCCTCGGCGGTGGGAAGGAGGAGGAGGGGAGGTTTTTTTTTTTTTTTGAATATACAGCCTTATATAGACTATTAAGCAAGTATTATTATTATGATAGGATGCGTCACATACTTTACAGATACTGTAGGATGGTTATAATGTAGAGATGGGGGTGGGGTGGGTTTTTTTTTTTTTCTCTCTCCTCCTCCCTCCCATGCCTCAAGGTCTTCTTTCTCCCCCTCTCCTCCCCTCTCCCTCCTGCCTGCCTCTTCGCCTGGTATTAGGCGTCGGGTTTGAAGGGCGGGGGGGAGGGGGGCTATAGGGCGTTCTTTCTTTTTTAAGGATGTTCCAAATAGTTGATTTGGCCACACCTAATGTTTTTGCTATCTCTCTGATTTTTTTTTTTTTTTCAGCCTAATGATGGCTTGCTTCACTGATAGTGACAGCTCTTTGGATCTCATATTGACAGTTGACAGCAACATATTCTAAATGCAAATAGCACACTTGAAATGAACTCTGGACCTTTTATCTGTTCCTTGTAAATGGGATAATGAGGGAATAACACACACCTGGCCATGGAACAGCTGAGCAGCCAATTGTCCCATTACTTTTGTCCCTTAAAAAGTGGGAGGCACATATACAAACTGTTGTAATTCCTACACCATTCACCTGATTTGGTTGTAAATACCCTCAAATTAAAGCTGAAAGTCTGCAGTTAAAGCACATCTTGTTCATTTTATTTCAAATCCATTATGGTGGTGTATAGAGCCAAAAAGATTAGAATTGTGTCAATGTCCCAATATTTATGGACCTGACTGTAGCTATCCCGACAATCGTTTCATCATAAATGACATTATCAGGGGTATCCCTGATGATGTCATTTATGATGAAATGTATGTTGAGACAGTATCACACTATGTGGAGTCTTTTAGTTTCCTAAACATTCTGATATCAAGGCTTCCTACACTGCATCTTGCATCCTGAGTTGCTGTGAACCTCCCGGTGTCTACCATCCACGGCCATAGGAGAGAAACGTCTGGACTTCTTTCTCAGTGGATCAGAGATCCAACCAAGCGCTGTGTGACCTCTCTTAGTAAGAGGGGTCACTGTCTTTCCGGTAAGCCTCCATTTTTGTTATGGTGATGGGTGTCACTCCTTCAGGTGTATGATCATCATTTCCAAACACTCTCTTCTTCCATGAGACTTTCTTTGATGTAATCCAGCTTTATATAAACTTTTTGTTTGCACAATTGCACTTTATTCTCATGTGATGTAATTTAGCATATGTGTCTTCAGACTTTATTCACAGTTATTATTGTTTATATACTGTTGACTATCTGCACATTCGTATATGTTAATATTTGTCTGTATTCGCACAAATGCACTTTATTGTTTAGCGCTGTACTCTTTTCACAATTATATGTAATAAAAATAGCTTTCTTTGATCTTCTTTCAGTGTGTAACAGAGAACTGGCTGAAGAATGTATACCATTCAACTAATGGGATTTAATGAGTATGCAACAGATTTGACCTTCTCTTTGCATATGTAGGTCAGCTCTGCTCCTTATGAGTCATGTAATGAAACACATAACATCTATATAATCTACAGGAGATCAGGGACACGGTAATACTGTCTACACTAACATTTGAGTCAGTTAAGCACACATTGAACTTCCTTGGCTGTGTGCACAGATTATAGTATGCATTATCACTTTTCACAAACTCATTAACCACTTCAGCCCCAGAAGATTTTACCCTCTTCCTGACCAAGGCATTTTTTGAGATTTGGAACTGCATCACTTTGGCTGACAATTGCGCAGATGTGCAACACTGTACCCAAACAAAATTGACGTCCTTTTTTTCCCACAAATAGAGCTTTCTTTTGGTGGTATTTGATCACCTGCGGTTTTTATTTTTTGCGCTATAAACAAAAAAAGGCTGTCAATTTTTAAAAAAAAAGCAATATTTTTTACTTTTTGCTATAATAAATTTCCCCCCCAAAAATATAAAAAAACATTTCTTCTACAGTTTAGGCCATTCTTCTACATATTTTTGGTAAAAAATTGCAATAAGTGTATATTGATCGGTTTGTGCAAAAGTTATAGTGTCTACAAAATAGGGGATAGATTTATGGCATTTTTATTATAAATTTTTGTTTTCACTAGTAATGTATCTGTAAAGTAATCTGTGATTTTTATCAGGACTTCAACGTTAAGGCGGACACATCGGACAGTTTTGACACTATTTTGGGACCATTGTCATTTATACAGCAATCAGAGTCACAAATAGCCACTTATAACTGTATAAATGACACTGGCAGGGAAGGGGTTAAACACTAGGGGGTGCTCAAGGGGTTAAGTGTGTCCTAGGGAGGTGTTCTAACTGTAGGGGGGGGTGGGCTCACTACAACATGACAGAGATCACTGCTCCTGATGACAGAGAGCAGTGGATCTCTGTCATGTTGCTAGGAAGAACAGGGAAATGCCTTGTTCACATAGGCATCTACCCGTTCTGCCTCTCTTCACTGCAATTGCGGGCCGCCAGCAAACATAGAGTTTGCGGGACCCACGGGCACAATAGGCGGCAAAATCAAAGGGACGCACAGGTACGCCCATTTGCCTGCCTGTGCCATTCTGCCAACATACATCTGTGTGCGGCAGTCGGCAAGTGGTTAATCTCACTCACTATGATAACTAATCAAAAACATATTACACTATAATGTGCTTGTTTAATTCTTGCACATGTGGTACATGCATGGACCATATTGATGGCCATATAGTATAATATTTTTTATCTATTTATATATTTTATCTTATTCAGGTCAATGCCAGAAGACCCTATTTTATTTTTATGTATTAGTGAAAGTCTCTGTCAGAAGTGAATAGTATAACTCCAATCTCTAAACAAAAAATTACTAATCAAAACCTATGGTTTGCATGGTTCTCTGATGATTGACAAATTGTCACTTGTTTATTTAAGAGAATCACATTTTGTCTAAAAGGTATTGGGTTTGCCCAATCTTCTGTTATTTCAACCATCTCTCATTATAAGCAGTTGGGCAATCCCTTCTTTAGATTACATACATATTCAAGTGATATAGCATTTGTATTGCCAGATCCCTATAAGCAATCTGATGTATTTGGTTAGAGAATACTTTTGACAAGTGTAAATACAAGTTGGGCTTATTAACAATCAGTCATTTTAAAGATATATAATTTAAAGAACATAAAAAAAACATTTTTATGATATTAAAAATGATATTTATAGTGATATACTGTGTTGTAGGGGAGGTACCAAACAATTCCTTATTGCCCTAGATTATTGTAAGATTTTTTTATTACAAAATGCAATTAATCAAAAAAATGCCATTTTTGAAAAAATGTGGTACTCTCTAAAGTAGTTCTGAAGTACATTTTTTTCACATTGGACAGAAAAAAATGGTTAAAACCCTTGTCACTTTATATTATCTTTCACTGGGGAGATTTCCCTTCACTCCCTATCTGGTAGACACAAGTGAAGAACAAAAGAAAACTCCCCAAAACAGGTGACATATCAAACTTTAGAATTTTCTCTAACCTCAGTCCTAGTGTCAAAGATCACCAGGACAAATAGAGGGTTCTCCCTTACTAGGACACACACAGCAATAAAAACCTGTGAGATGTGAAAGTAGGAGGCACTGACTCCAAATGTACATAGATTTCACAGTCAAGGTATAAACCATATTTGTATGTACACAGGGCTCAGGTTAGCAGCTCATGGACTCCAAGAGGCTTCTGAGGGCCACCTTGGTAACATCCAAGGGGTAAGAAAAAAAACAGACCACATCCAGGCCAAATATTGAGAGGCAATAAAGACTTTTTTACATCATAAAAGGTCAAAATGACAAGCTAATGTGTTTTTTTTTGGGGGGGGGGGGGGGTTCTGCTGCTGATCATGGGTTCAATGCTTCACAGGTCTTTAACCGCTTTTTTTTATTTTTATGTATTTTGCAGATTTAAAATATTTTGTTTGGAGATATTATAGACTTTTTTTTTCTCATATACTGTTCATAAGTTTTCGTTGCTGTCCATGACTGTATTCCAACAGGAATTTTAAGCCCATTGTAAGGAGGCCCTTAAGAACTCCTGACACATGATGGCTTGTCCTTTTGACGTGCAATAATAAAAAAACTTCATGATGTTTAAGCAGCCCATAGCCCTGTAGCGCTGATCTAGAAAATTGGCCAGGGTGGTTGTACAGAACTGTACAAGCTGTATTAAAATCCTAAGGTTTGCTTTGCCATTATATAAGAGTTTTGGCTAGCCAAGAAACCTCTAGGTTTTTAAAGGATGCAACGCCATTTGCCCTATAAACAGCATTATGAAAGGAGTGTAGATGGAGAGCCTAATGCATCTAAAGCCATTTTTTACATTTTGGAAACAGTAGTGATGGGTTAGAACTGTCGTTGTGCTTTTATTGCTCAAAGTGGTATAGAAAAACACATCTACACTAGACTAAACCTGTTCATACATGGATTGAGTTTCAAAACTAAGCTCTCTATATGTGCTCCTTTCATAACACTGTTTATAAGGCACATGACGTTGCATCCTTTAAAAATCTGCAGGTTTCCTGGCTAGCCCAAACTCTTGTATAATGGCAGAGCAAACTTTGGGCTTTTAATACAACCCTTTGATAGTGGCTGATTACTAAGTAACTCAGTAATAATAGGCTACAGCTAAGGCCTATAATATATGCACCCCTTATATAACACTGTTTATAGGGGACATAGTGATACATCCCGTAAAAATCTGGAGGTTTTCTGGTTTGCCTAAAATCTTATATAATGAGAGGGAAAACCTTAGGCTTTTAATAATACCCTTTCATAGTGATTGATTACTGATTAATATACAGTAAAGCCACAGCTAGGGCTACTGTTTTGTCATGTGTCTATCTGTTTTCAAAATCAAGAAGGTTGACTGCACTATGGCCTAGTAATAAAATTACATAGGCTTAGCACTTAGACAGCCATGCCAGTGAGCACCTTCTGGACAAAGCTTAAGTGGTCTGTCTAAAAATCTGTGATTTACTCTCTACCTTAGGCTCCATTCATGCATAAGCAGGTGTGGCAGTGCACATACGTTTTTGTATGTTTAAGTGCATTGCGTTTAGGGTAGTCCATTCCTTTCAACAGGCTGCCCTACACACAGCAATCAAACAAAAAAAGTATTCTTCTTACCCTAATTACACTACGGTGCATGCCAATAAATGACCATGTGTGGCACGAATTAGGATACATGCATTGGCTGGTTTGTTTGGGGTGCCATTAAGAATGAATGGCACTGCACTACACCTACTGAAACATAAGGCTGCAGGAAGTTATGTGATATTGCACATGTTCCCACTTTATATAAATGTGAACAAGATCTTGGAACACAATATCGTTATTTTAACCCAAAAATAATTCTGCTTTTCTGGATTGCTCTTTTTTTTATCAAACTCCAGTGAATAAATTGCACAGCAGATACATAATCAATTTAAAGCACAAGTAAATATAATCTACTCACATGCAAAATATGAAGATAAATAAACAAAAAAACAAGTATGCATGTACTACAAAGTTGATATTTTTAATAAAAGTCTGTATGTACTGGTATATCTATCATACACATGTAAAAATGTAGTATCATACTGTATATTGCAATGTTTCCTTTTAAAGTATAACTAAAGACAATTTTGATTTTGGATATAGTGGAGAGAGGTTAGTCCAGTTTTTTGCCGTCTGTTTCCCCTGTTAAATAGATTCACCCTCTCTATTAGTCCTGTTTACCATTATCATTGAAAGTGAAAGTAAAGAAAATCACAAATTTTGGTTTGTCCCCAAAAAAGGAAAAAAGGAAAAATCTTCACCATGGTACACTAGATCTGGTGACCAGGGGGTCCCCAAGGAATTCCTTTAATTTGCAGGGATTTTCTCGAAATTCCTGTTTGGCTATGGGGCAATAAGTGAAGGGAAATCTCTCTAGTGGGACACAGATGGCACAAAAAAAATCTGGCAGGGATTATAATCCTCCCTTACTCTATCCAAAATGGAAAAAAAAGGTTTGCCTTTAGTTCTACTTTAACACAATCTTACTTATACTGGACCTAAACCGACTAGAAAAAAATTCCCCTCCCTGCACCCCATTATTTCTACATAGCAAAAGCTATTTGGAGTAGCATGCAAATACTAATCTTTTACAAAGATTGGACTGCCTTTGAGTACTGCCATATAAGGATTCTGTAAAATGTTTTTGATACTTACAGGCTCAAGCAGCAGCCAGGTTCAGGGTCTTTGTAAGGTTCAGGTACTGATTTTCTACCTTTTACCTCACAAATACCCAATCAATATCTTTATCTCACACAGATCCTGTCCCTTGTCTTGAGGTATCAGGTATGATTTATTCCCCTTTAGCTAAAGTTGTGTTGGCAGCTACCAATAAAGTTTGGCAGTAAATTACATCTTAACTGGAATTAAGATGGTTGCCTCCATTAATGTATAAATAATACTATTGCTTCATGAATGCATACTTTTTACATGGGCATTATATTTGGATTATATTTTGAATCTGATTTTTCAAAATAATGTTAACAATGTAGGAAATAATATCATAAGTAAAAATTAAATCCACTTCTAAAACAAAGCTGTCGGCACATTGGCTTCACTTTCTCAAATACACTTACCTTGTGCTTCCTTCTTGGTTTTGTAGCATTTTTCTCGGGTGCTGTAGCTGGTGTTTGAGGCTTATGTTTAAAACCTGTGTCTCTTACTTCATTCTTTAAAGCTTCACTCTCAAATGTCTCATGGCCTGGTATTCTGGATAAAAGACTAAGATCTATTTTCACCCATAATGACTTAAGCTCTTCAATCTCTCTTAAAGGTGAAAGCAGTTCACTCTGAACATTAGGCAGTGGTGTAAATGGTTCTTCCAGATCATTATGTGTCTGGTCTAGTGATATGCTGCTGCTATTGCTTGTTAAGCTGCTCACACTTAGGATGTTGTTGCTGCAGTCCTTTGGCTTGACTTGATTAATGGGCCCAGTCGTTGAGACCTTAACTTGCACAACTTCATCATGGTCAGTGTTGGAATCAGATGCAGAATCTGTTTCAATAAATTCTCTTGATTTAGGAACAATTTTATTTGCCCCTCTAGCTTTCTTTTTTTCTGATATACTTCCAGTACTAGTCCTTTGTTCCTTTCGTGGTGCTGTTTTAGCAACAGTGGTTTTTGTCCTTGCTTTTGGTGGCTCTTGGTTTTCTCGTAGGTCCTTCTCTTTGGGAGTGCTGCTGGTGGGGTTTGGTTTGTTCCATGTGTAGTCTTCACCGCTGGAAGTTCTTTCAACCCTTTTTGGTTGTTTCTTGGCAACAGCCCTTTGTGTAGTAGGTTCATTGTGGGCTGGTGATTTCTGCTTTAAGCTTTTTGCCTCCTGTGGTTTTTGGGTTACTCTAGTTTTGTTTTTTTCTCTTACAGGACTCAACAACTCCCTCTCTTTGGGCAAAGATTCAGGCTGAGGGATAATATTGTTAAGTTCTCGCTTACTGTCTCCCTCAGTCTGTTGGTTGTTCTGAGCCTCAGAATTGTTTTCTGAATGCACATCATTGTGGTTGTTAATTATTGTTTTATTGTGTGGATTGACTTTATTTAACCACTTATCCAGCTGCCATTTGTTTGTGGAAGGTGGTTCGGGCTGGGGATAAAACCAAAATGATATTTTAGTGTTGCAAGGGAATGTGTACCATAAAATACTTTATTTCAGATTAAACTGGTACTTTTCACAGAAACGAGAGTCTATTTATAGTAATAGCTAATTAGTGAGCATGCTGAATGCATTCATTTTAATTTACATCTTTGCCCTAGAGAAATCTAACAAAACAAAAATGCTAAATAATCCCAATAAATGATACATTTTTTATAATGTGTGTTTTATATAATTTCTCTCCTGAATACAAGGCAAATCGTGTTCATTGCTTTTATAGTATATTTGATAAATAAATATATTTCAAGAGAATGTAACAACAAGGTTAAAATAAATATTCTGATAATTAGATCTGTTTTTGGAAAGTAGAATTTATGTACCGTATATAGCATAATTAGCACTGTTTTTGAACAGTTGCAGCACACAAAAATGCCAAGATTATGGTATTACAAGTATAAAAGTCAAAACTGTCAGGCTTTTTAATTGGAGCTTAAAAAAAACATTGTAGGAAATACGGAATTTAAACTAAAGAATAAATCTGGCTTTATCATTTATTATCTCACAAGGGATACTAACCATTTAAGCAATTAACACCTTAGAGTGCTTTGTGGTGGTAGTTAGGGTGGGATGTGTTACATTCTCTTACACATATAGTACATTCTCTTATACATACATTTACAGCCACACTACCAACATTTTTTTTTTATTAAGCTCTTTATGGCACTATGTGTATTCAGTGGGAATGACAACACATTTTGGCAGGCTGTAGCCGAGCAAGTGGTAAGAGATGGAGAACCTCACAGCAACATCATGATAGTAGATGATCATATTGAAGCTGCTGAGCACAAGTGTAACTACATACTCATCCCGCTGCCTTTTTCTTTATACAGAAGAAAATTAGGAGATTTTGATGCAGGGAGTATTTAATCAACTCTTCACATAGTAAAAAAAAATGTAAAAAAAAAAAGAGGTACAATATCCAAGTCACAAGCAGCTGGACAGGTCAGTATTCTACCTATTCTTTTACAGGTTTGTGTGATTTTTTTAGGCTGGGTTCAGACTGGAGCATGGAGTGGCTCACAGCAGGGGTCCAGTTTGTCTCCATTCA
Organism: Aquarana catesbeiana; assembly: GCF_042186555.1. NCBI lineage: Eukaryota > Metazoa > Chordata > Amphibia > Anura > Ranidae > Aquarana > Aquarana catesbeiana. The sequence goes on along the minus strand of NC_133332.1, from coordinate 149,656,365 downwards.
CCATTTCAGCTCTGATTTTAGCACAAAATTGTGGCTGAATTTGGACCTGAAACGGACCAGATGCACAGGACTCCCATGTAATTCGCTCTGGAGCCATATCGGAGAGCCATAAAGAGCCAGTCACAATCTCCTGCTATGCAAATTGGATGCGGGGAAACCGGCATCCAATTTGCAATAGTGTGAACCCAGCCTCAGAGTCACAGAAGTTAAAAAAATTGTAGTGGGAGGGGGAAAGAAGCAGGGGAGGAGGTGGACTCTTAGGACCCTTCTAAAGTGATTCTAAAGTGAAATAATTTTTTACCTTAATTAAGGAAAAAAATGTCTCACTACTCCCCCCCCTCGACCCCGCACTGTGCCCATCTGCAGAAGTCCTCCTGTGAGGAGGGAGTGGGGGGAAAGGCCAAGAGGTGCTATGTGTGTATATGAACTTACACAGCCCGGCTCAGGAGCATGCCTACATGGTTACCCCCATAGCATACGGCTTGCTATGGGGGCACTCAGAAAAAAAAAGGAGCGGACAGCACCGGGACCATGAAAGAGAAGGTAAGGGACCACTCTATGCAATATCATTGCACAAAACAGGTACAGTTGCAATAAAAAGTATGTGAACCCTTTTGGAATGATATGGATTTCTGCACAAATTGGTCATAAAATGTGATCTGATCTTCATCTAAGTCACAACAATAGACAATCACAGTCTTCTTAAACTAATAACACACAAAGAATTAAATGTTACCATGTTTTTATTTAACACACCATGTAAACATTCACAGTGCAGGTGGAAAAAAGTATGTGAACCCCTAGACTAATGCGATTTCCAAGAGCTAATTGGAGTGAGGTCTCAGCCAACCGGAGTCCAATCAATGAGATGAGATTGGAGGTGCTGGTTACAGCTGCCCTGCCCTATAAAAAACACACACCAGTTCTGGGTTTGCTTTTCACAAGAAGCATTGCCGGATGTGAATGATGCCTTGCACAAAAGAGCTCTCAGACCTATGATTAAGAATTGTTGACTTGCATAAAGCTGGAAAGGGTTATAAAAGTATCTCCAAAAGCCGTGCTGTTCATCAGTCCACGGTAAGACAAATTGTTTATAAATGGAGAAAGTTCAGCACTGCTGCTACTCTCCCTAGGAGTGGGCATCCTGTAAAGATGACTGCAAGAGCACAGCGCAGACTGCTCAATGAGGTGAAGAAGAATCCTAGAGTGTCAGCTAAAGACTTACAAAAGTCTCTGGCATATGCTAACATCCCTGTTATACGTAATACGTAAAACACTAAACAAGAATGGATTTCATGTGAGGATACCACAGAGGAAGCCACTGCTGTCCAAAAAAAAAAGCTGCATGTTTACAGTTTGCACAAGAGCACCTGGATGTTCCACAGCAGTACTGACAAAATATTCTGTGGACAGATGAAACCAAAGTTGAGTTGTTTGGAAGAAACACACAACACTATGTGTGGAGAAAAAGAGGCACAGCACACCAACATCAAAACCTCATCATAACTGTGAAGTATGGGGTGGGGGCATCATGCTTTGGGGCTGCTTTGCTGCGTCAGGGTCTGGACGGATTGCTATCATGGAAGGAAAAATGAATTCCCAAGTTTATCAAGACATTTTGCAAGAGAACTTAAGGCCATCTGTCCACCAGCTGAAGCTCAACAGAAGATGGGTGTTGCAACAGGACAACGACCCAAAGCATAGAAGTAAATCAACAACAGGATGGCTTAAACAGAAGAAAATACTCCTTCTGGAGTGGCCCAGTCAGAGTCCTGACCTCAACCCGATTGAGATGCTTTAGCATGACCTCAAGAAAGCAATTCACACCAGACATCCCAAGAATATTGCTGAACTGAAACAGTTCTGTAAAGAGGAATGGTCAAGAATTACTCCTAACCATTGTAAACATCTGATCTGCAACTACAGGAAACGTTTGGTTGACGTTATTGCTGTCAAAGGAGGTTCAACCAGTTATTAAATCCAAGGGTTCACATACTTTTTCAACCTGATCCGTGAATGTTTATATGGTGATTTCAATAAAAACATGGTAACATTTAATTCTTTGTGTGTTATTAGTTTAAGCAGACTGTGATTGTCTATTGTTGTGACTTTAGAACCACTTTAAGGGTCAATTCAAACCATAATGTGGTGCACTGAGATGCAGTCTTTTTCGTGCTGTGTTAGGGAGCCCATTCATTTTGGATGGGCTGTCACTGTACCTCAATGCAGGAAAAATACATCATGCCCCATATTTCAAATGCAGTGTACCACAACACACATACATTTGCATTTGCATGTTGTAGTGCTATAAATCACAGATGCATTGCAGTGCACTGTAGATGTGCCTCAGTGTGCATTCAAAAATGAATGGCAATGCACCTCAACTATATACAGTGTGTTTTTGTGCATTACAATAACACATGTTGTGGTGTTAACAAGCCTTTAATGAGAAAGCAAAGACATGTCCTATTAATTCTAGCTGCAGTAAGTGCATCAGCATTTTATGATTACACAGACAGACTAGTCTGAGCTATATATGTTTGATGCACAGATTAAACCTATGAGAAATTGGACTTCAGTAAATACAAACATTCTTCACTTAAAGTAAACTTCACTTCACTTATAGTAAACCTGGCATGGACACATAAAGAGTATTAGAAGTCCTGGATTTCTTACCTTGAGACAATCACTGCTCTAGGATCCCTCCTTTGCAAGACAGATATTGTCCTTGGTCATATGATCTCTGCAAAAGGTTAACATCAACCATTCTCGACTGTGATCCTCCCCTTTAACAGATACCATGTGACAGACTGCCTAGGGTTACCAGATGTGATCAGCAATGCAAAATGTTTAGGTATGTAGTTGAGCCCTTCTATGACTCTTTATTCATCTAGGCAAGCCTACAGACATATCTTTATGTTAACATTTGAGTATAGGTCCACATCACCACTAGGGATGAGCTTCGAGTTCGAGTCGAACTCATGTTCGACTCAAACATTGGCTGTTCGCCCGTTTGCCGAACAGCGAACAATTTGGGGTGTTCGCGGCAAATTTGAAAGCCGCGAAACACCCTTTAAAAGTCTATGGAAGAAATGAAAAGTGCTAATTTTAAAGGCTTATATGTAAGTTATTGTCATAAAAAGGATGGGAACCTGGGTCCTGCCCCAGGGGACAAGGATCAATGCAAAAAAAGTTTTAAAAACTACAGTTTTTACAGCGTTCTCGGATAAGGGTCTGGTATGGATTTTTGGGGGGACCCCACGCCATTTTTAAAAAAATTTTGGTGCGAGGTTCCCCTTAATATCCATACCAGACCTTAAGGGCCTGGTATGGAATTTAGGGGGACCCCCACATCATTTTTTTTTTAATTTTGGTTCGGGGTTCCCCTGTGGGGAATTCCCATGCTGTTTTTATCAATTAACTTATGTGTATTGTCGGACCGGCAATTCATTAATAGCCGCGAGTAGTTTTAAATGACTTTTTTCCTTTGCTGTCGTACTGTTCTAAACATGGGAAACATGTGCCCCTTTACAGGCATACTATAGACACCCCCCAGGTACGAAATTTAAAGGAATATTACACTTTTATTGTTTCACTTTAAGCATTATTAAAATCACTGCTCCCGAAAAAACAGATGTTTTTAAAACTTTTTTTTGCATTGATCCATGTCCCCTGGGGCAGGACCCAGGTCCCCAAACACTTTTTATGACAATAACTTGCATATAAGCCTTTAAAACTAGCACTTTGGATTATTCATGTTCGTGTCCCATAGACTTTAACGGTGTTTGCGTGTTTGAACAAATTTTTTGCCTGTTCGCAAGTTCTGGTGCAAACTGAACAGGGGGGTGTTCGGCTCATCCCTAATCACCACAACCTCTGCAGGAATAAAAATTTAACCAAACAGTATATCTGCAAGATATTGAAGACCTGTAGGCAGGAAAATGTCTTAAATAAGTATATAAAGACTGTTAGTTGGTTACAAGAAATGTTTGGATGTTGTGACTTCTGCAAAGGTCTGTGTGTGGTGGGGTTACAAAAGAGTACAAATGAATTAACTTTTGCACATGCTACATTTTTTTGTTATTATTTTTAGTTTGTTAATTTTAGAAAACAAAAAGCAATCATGTATTAAGATTAGTAGAAATGTGTTATGTGAAGTTTATTTCCTGGAAAGGCAGCATTACCTTCTTTTTACTTAGAAATCCAACACAACATGTAATTTGACAAAACTTTTGTAGTTTGCCAAAACTTTGCAAATGACCGTATTGTTAATATGTTATCCACTCATTATATTTCCTTTATAGCACTATAATAATAACTGCAGAGTATCTCTCTATAAAATCCACATCAGTGACTGTACTGTGAAGTATTATAATCACTATTTGTATGATGCAAACTTACAGCAAATAGGAAGTAACACAATAGACATGGATCATTAATTCTAAGGTCGTGTCAGCTGTAATGTATTTGTAAATCCTAGAAAGATGACAGTCAGTACTGAAAGCTATGATAAAGATATTCATCATAAAATATGTATAGTATAAGATTACTTTTTTCAAAGTATAGATGAGACATACACAAGATTCACATAACCATAAACTGTTCCACTGTTGTTTTTACCTCTGGGGTTACATTATGATTTTCTTCATTACATTCACTGTCACTAGAACTGCTCTCGCTGTCAGAATCTGATTCAGAGCTTGTCTCCGACTCACTGGAACTTCCAGAGGCTCCACTGGAGTTCACCAAGTTTGAATTATGAACTGCTGGCAGGGGAAGACCACTGGGGGAGCAAACAAACTTTATATTAATGGCTGAATAACTAACAGGTCTTTGTGGTTAATGCAAAATCAAAAAGTATATGTGTATATGGAACAAAATTACAAAGTAAAGCAATGCAGAATCACTTTCACTTTTACTTAAAGTTGTTGTAAAGGCAGAAGGTTTTTTATCTTAATGCATTCTATGCAGCAGCCCCCCTCAACCCCCCTAATACCTACCTGAGCCCCCTCTCAATCCAGTGATGTCCATGAGTGCCTCGGCTGTCCGGGACTCTTCCTTCTCATTGGCTGAGACACAATTAGCCAATAAGGAGAGAGAGGTGCCGAGCCATGGCTCCGTGTCTGAATGGATACATGGAGCTGCAGCTCAGGTGCCCCCAAAGTAAGTTGTTTTCTGTGGGGGCACTTAGCAGGAGGGAGGGTCCAGGAGCACCAAAGAGGGACCCGAGAGAAGGAGGATTTGGGCTGCTCTGTGCAAAACCACTGCACAGAGCAGGTAAGTATGACATGTTTTTTATTTTTATAGAAAAAAAATGAGATTTTACAATCACTTTAATGCTTCTTTTGCTTTGTGATTAGCAGAACATCTTATATTTAAAGAAAAAGGTAGGTGTCAGCTGGAGAAGAATATCTCCAGTTGTCTAGGAATGCAGACTATAGTGGCACAGTACAGGAGACAGCAAAAAGCTAAGATAAAATATAATCTTTATTGTACAATAAAAAAAAAATTATATAAATATTTTTATTACTATACAATAAAGATTATATTTTATTTAAACTTTTGCTGTTTCTTGTGCTGTGCTGCTATAGTCCACATTCCTAGGCAGCTGAAGACATTCTTCTTCAGCTGACACCTACCCTTTTCTATATATACTTGGATGAAGCCTAAAAAGTCTCTTCTTTTTTTTGTTTTAGACCTTATATTTAAAATTCCAACACAAGATAGACATGTATGGGCATAGAAATGGTTTTGGTAGAGTCATTTTTAAAATCCCACTGTAGAATAATTCCAGACATTAACAGGCTTGGAATACCTGAAAAGCAACTGAAGTTAGCATTAATGTCAATCTGTAATGGAAAAGGTCCTACCTTCCTCAAGCTAGTGCTTGTGCCTGAGCATCCAAACAGAAAGCCCAAGTGCAGTTATGTGGTGGTGGTGGTGTGACTAAGCCAACACAAAAGCTGGCCTTCTTTGCAATGGATATTAATAAGATTTGTCAGAGTGTGTTAGGATACTTTTGTTTACTTGGTCAATAGATTATCCCCCCATAAAAGCCCTTCTAGTATCGGTTAATGGCTCCACATAGCCATCCGACTTTTGTACAAAGCTGTTTTATTAGCACATATATTTATCTTATGTTTAGTTGTTTTAAAAAATGTTAAGCTGTCTTCGTAAAAACTTACCACATCTATTTAGTCTATATACCACATTTTAAATCAGTAAAGAAAGAAGAACCTTCTTAAATCAACTAAACAAAACTCTGCAGGCCATATAAAATATTCAGGTTTATTGGAATGTAGAACTGAATTTAAATCAAGTGACAGAAATAGGAAATAAACACCAAAAGTGTATGATACTCATGCCATGTACTTTGTGACTGATATATAAAGAGCCTCTTAATGTTTGATGTACAAAAAGCCTCACCAACACTTTACATTAAATATTTTATGGCTGCACTGCTTACATGTAAATCTCCCATATTTCAATATTTGAATGAAAGAAACAGCTGCTAACACTTTCTTAAATTTTAATCGCTACAACTTGCTATAAATTGTCTGGAACATTGTCAGAAGTGTCATTTTAGCAGCATTAAAAGATTATAGGAAGAGACAGCCTTCTCTGATAAATACACTGGAGCAAACCATATAAAGCATGCATATGATGTATTTCACTGAAAATCATATTTGTCAAGATCATGTTTTACAAGACATAATAATAATCTGTTGCATCCGGTTATTAAATGGCATTACTCCAAGTTGCCACAGTCATGAATATGCCATTTGGAATGCAAACTTGCGAATACACTGGAAGAGGTTATAGTTAAAAATAAACCATAACTTTAGGCTTGCAAAACAAAAAAGATATTGTATAAGTGAAAATGCAATGTTATGTATCCAGAAAGTCATAGGGGAGCCAATAAAAAAAAAAGAAAATCAAAGTGCTTCAGGCTGGAAGGTCAGTGTTCATGACTCCATAATCAGGAATACACTGGATAAATATGGGCTTCTTTGGAGAGTAGCAGAAGTCAGTGCTAACCAACAAAAACATTAATATTCCTAAAATTAATATTTGTCTGGAAGCTCTTGAATAACATCCAATACTTTTTAGAGAATGTTTTATGAAAAGGTAAAAGTAGAACTTCCTTGAAAACACGGATCCTATATTTATATTATATATGTAAAACAGTCAAATTTGGTGGTTTATGGATACTTTAAGTACCCATTAATTTTTCTTTATGTTTACTTAAGGTCTAATAGAACACAGCAGCAAAAGGAAATGCAGTCCAGGCAGGAAGAAAATAAGGAAAACAATTTGTAATAAAATGAATACCTCTGGTAGAATTTATAAAAAATGATACACATGCAACTGTGATATTAACTTAAATTTGCCACCTGGTAGAGTAAATTGCAAATGTATCTGTATTAAAGCAGTAGTAAACTCTTTGGGGGGGGGGGGGTATTTTCTTCCTGCAAGGTAATATCATAATGTGCTAGTATGCATCGCATACTAACATATTATAAAAAAGTTACCTAAAAACAAAGCTCACCAGTGGCGTGCCATGTCCATCATCTTTTCTAAATATTTCTCCAAAGTTTTAAAAATTCTCCATCTTCTCCAAATACTTTTGTATTTTTCTGGTTGCTCTTTTTCTCTACTAAAGTATTCCATCTTATTGTAATATTCTATTCGCTCGAACCATTCCCTTACATCAGGTTTATCTATGCTTAACCACTTCTTTGGAATTAGTCCTTTTGCAGTGTTCAACAGTATTGAAGTTAATGTTTTTCTGTGTTTTTATTTAAAGCTTTTGAATCATAGAATAAACATTTCTGCAAGCTGATTATCTTTTCTCCAGTTATCTCTTCTATATAGTCTAGGATTTCTTGCCAATATTCCTTAATTTTTGGGCAGTCCCACCAGATGTGGGTCATTGTTGCCTTCTGTTTGCATTCCCTCTTACCCTATGGAGATTTGTCCTGTTGGTATTTGTGAAATTTGTCAGGTGTCAAATACCATCTTACCAAGAACTTATGCCCTGTACACACGGTCGGACATTGATCAGACATTCCGACAACAAAAGCCATGGATTTTTTCCACCGGATGTTGGCTCAAACTTGTCTTGCATACACACGGTCGCACAAAGTTGTCGGAAAATCCGATCGTACTGAACGCGGTGATGTAAAACACGTTCGCCAGGACTATAAACGGGGCAGTAGCCAATAGCTTTTGTCTCTTAATTTATTCTGAGCATGCGTGACACTTTGCGCGTCGGATTTGTGTACACACGATCGGAATTTCCGACAACGGATTTTGTTGACGGAAAATTTTATAGCAAGCTCTCAAACTTTGTGTGTCGGAAATTCCTATGGAAAATGTGTGATGGAACCTACACATGGTCGGAATTTCCGACAACAAGGTCCTATCACACATTTTCCATCGGAAAATCCTATCGTGTGTACAGGGCATTATAGTTAATTTCTATTGTGTTTATATCTGTTGCATAGTTATATACTGCTCCTATCATTCTCCTAACTTGTTGATCTTCTAGTTTCGTACCTATTTATTTTTCCCATTTCCCTATATATCTCTTGTCCTTCTAAATCTGTCAGTATTCCATATACTTTAGATATACCATTTTACAATAGAGTTTGTATACCACAGAGTTTTTCCAGAGGATTTAAGTTCTTTCCATCTCTAATTGGTTGAGGTAGTGTATTTACCAAGTGCTTTAGTTGAAAGTATTCCCACTCGCTTATTTTCCACCCGTATATTTCCTTTAGTTCCGATAGTGGTATTATCTTCCCATGTTTAGTAATATCCTTTATTTATGCATTCCCCATTCTTACACCAAAAGGAGTCTCCTTTCCTGGGCCAAAGAAATTCTTTCCAGTGAGTGCAATTAATGGTGAATTGTATATACAATTTTTTTGTCAGTACAGTGCATCCCATGTTTTAAATGTATTTATAGTCAAATCATGTGCCTCCAAATCTAATGTTCTGTGCTTATGTGGTACCCAAATGTTTTTGTGCAGTGTTGTTCTACTTATCTTGTTTTCAATCTCAATCCACTTTTTTTTCCGCTTTTTTTATTCACCCATTCTACCGTTCGTAGAATAAATACTGATTTGTAGTATCTATTTATGTCTGGTGCTGATAAACCTCCATGTTTTTTTTCTAGTGATTAATGCAAACTCTCGTTTTTTTATTTTGCCAAATATATTTTATCATCATTGTTTTTTTTTTTTCATTGTTTTTATTATTCTAAAAAAAACCTCTCTGGTATAGCTATTGGTAGCATTTGGAATTTATACATTATTTTTGGGAGTATCACCATTTTAAAGTTATTTATCCTTCCCATCCATGATAGCGGTTGCCATGAAAGCTTCTTTAATTCCACTTTGATCTCATTCAATAAAGGGATGTAGTTTGCCAGATTTAATTTCTCGGTGGTGGATGTCAATTTAATTCCTAGATATGGCAATTCTCTTCTCACCCACTTAAATTGGAATTCCCTTTGTAGCGCAAGTGCTTCATTTTTTTCCACTTCAATATTTAGTATTTCTGTTTTTATGGGATTTATTTTAACGTTCGAGAGTTCATCATATTTTTTAATTTCTTTAATTATGTTTGGCATTGTCTCCCTTGGGTTAGTTACGTACATCAGGGTATCATCCGCGTATGCTGCAATTTTATCTTCGTCTTCCCTCACTCTCGCCCCTCCTATATCTCGATTGTTCCATAAGGTCACAAGAAAAGGTTTCATCGACAGTACATATAGGAGTGGCGAGAGCGGGCACCCCTGTCTCGTTCCGTTATACGTTTCGAAGGGTGGTGACAGCGTCTCATTAACTTTAACCATTGCTGTAGGCCGATTATATAGATTTTTAATTCATCGCATAATTTTAGGTCCCAGTCCTTGGTGTTGTAACGTACAGTACCTGACCACGAGAATGTGTTTCCAGCGCAATCCCATCACGCTGGTTCTTGGCGACAGGGTGCTGTACATCTCATGCTGGCTCGCTCATCGGGAAAGGAAAACTGCGTTTTTTCCTTTCCTGATGAGCGACAAGCATTGCTGACAGGTGTCTGGTAAGAATCATGAGGGGGAATGCTGCACCAAATTTTAAATAAAAAACCGGCATGGGTTCCCCTCCAGGGGCATACCAGGCCCTTAAGTCTGGTATGGATTTTAACGGGAACCCCCTACACTGAAAAAATGGCATGGGGGTCCCCCCAAAATCCATACCAGAACCTTATCCGAGCACACAGCCTGGCCGGTCAGGAAAGGAGGTGGGGACGAGCAAGCGGCTGGCTCCTGCGACGGGGCTCGCAGGGGTCAAATCTCCAAACGATCAAAGAGACTCCGACGACCATCTGGTCTGCTGGAAATCTCTATGGTTAACATCTGGGGCCGGCGGATCCTGTCTTCAACTCACCGATGGAAGCGGTGATTCAGTAGAAGCACCGGAGGGCAGTGGGAGGGGTGGGACGTCCCCTCTGGCTACCCATAAGAACGATCAAGCGTTGGAACAGCTGTTATGATCATTTTTATGGTGTAGGGAATAGCTGGCTGAAAAAGCCAATATCTGAATGATGCCTGTAGCTGCAGGCATCATTCACATATACCCGCACAAAGTCAAAGTGGGAAGTAGTTAAACAGGAATTGACTTTTGTGATAACTTTAGCGATGGATCAAGGATGCGATTCACTGGGACCCAATTAAGGATGTGTCCCAAGATTGCACAAGAAGCCCAAGTGTGAAAGATTCAGTCAGAATGAGTGTATGTTAAACTGGCCATAGATCGAAATTTTTCCAGTTCAACAGGGACTGGTTGAATTTTGATTCCTGTTTGCCCGTCCCTGTTCAACAGAAATCAATCATTAGATCTACTTCTGTCAAATAGAAATGTTGGAAAACTTTTGTGGATCAGCAGCTGCAGCCACTGATCAGGGTATTCTAACAACGGAATGTCCTGCTGTCAGAATACAATGTCCAAGGGGGTAAAATTTCTCCATGCCCCTTAAATGTGCGGATGGAGGAATCCATTCATTTTTTTCATTCAGCCTGCTGGCCGAGTGAAGAAAAAAGTAATCATCTATGGCTAGTTCTAGCTTAGAAAGGATATCTTTTTTCCTCTTCATCTTCCTCAATCTTTCTGTCGCCCTATCCCACTTTCATTTCTGTAAATAGAAATATATGTACTGTATGTCCCTATTTGAAAATAAATCCAACCCTTATTTTAAGATCCAGTTTTCCAGTTAATCCAGTAAAATGGAGGTGCCCCAAACAGAGAACATTCTACATGTTCTACATGGTTAATTGCTATTAGATTGTTAAAGTATATGTAAACCCTAATAATGAACTTCTCCCATTTTCACCCTTTTGGTCTATTGAATATACCATTGAAAGCATTTGGTGCAGATCTATATGCACTAGATAAGAGCAAAATAAACCCGTTGATCATGTAAGAAACTCAGCAGGGGCGTAATTATAAAGGTCGCAACAAACAAAATAAGGGACTGGAGGTCACAAGCCTCAGGATTTTTTAGGTGTTCAGTAGGAAATGAATAATTTATATAATATTAATGAAAAATATATATTTTATTTATAAATCCTTAAAAAAAGACATGAGAAAATTTCATATAAACAAATACAATAATTCCAAAAGGGATGTGATACAGGGGTTAATACCACTTTCTCGACATGTTTCACTTGCTGGAGCTTCCTCAGGAGATAAAATGTGGCATCTGATCAACTATAAATAAACTGCAACTGCGACCCGGACCCATACTTCAGGGGGCTCCTGCAGTTACACAGTCAGATATGTCTTCCCATGGATAGGAGGGGCGGCATGGCTTATAGAAGAACAGAGCCCCTCCATCATCCCCCTGGCTTTTGCAGCCACTGAATGCCTGCGGGAGGGAGAGGAGGAGAAGCGGGCTTTCAGAGGCTGCAGGAGTCAGGGGGATACTGGAGGTGTTTAGTTCTTCTATAAGCCGCGCTGCCCCTCCTATCCAGCCTGGTGCCCAAGTCATTGGTCTGCCTCTCAGCTCCGCCCCCTGGACTCCGACTTCTGCAACTCTAGGCTGCTTCTGGGTAAGTCTTGCTTCCTGATCGAGTGTACAAATGCATTCTCTGCCCCCTCCTCTCACAGTGCCCCCTCCTGTCATACTGCCCCCCCGCTGTCACACTTCCCCCCTGTTGTCACACTTCCCCCCTGCTGTCACACTTCCCCCCTGCTGTCATACTGCCCCCCTGCTGTTACACTGCCCCTGTCATACTTCCCCCCCTCCTGTCACAAGGCCCCCCTCCTGTCACATAGCCCCCCTCCTATAGGGAGGTTCATGGTTTCTTGCAACGGGGCCCTAAGGGTTCTAGTTATGCCTCTGAAACTCAGGGTTGCCCTGTGTCCTTTTCAAACTTCTTTTATTACCCTAAATTGTCTATTTAACCCTCGTAATTCTTGTCCTGAACTACAGAATTATTAGCCTTTATGTTGTAGAGATCTTAGAGTGGGTGAAGTTGGGTAGTTTAGCAAAAGACACTGGACAGGTTTTAACGCCACTCGGTTCACAAAAAAATGAATGCATTTTAGACAAATATGGACAAGTATTTTCTGTACTTGCAGTCTTTAAAAGGATAAAATATGGGGTAAGGTGCATGTATTGAAGGGATGTATTGCATATGTTTTTTTGTAATTTAGCCTTTTTTTGCCCAGTACATAGTTACACCCCTGATAAGCACATATATACCAGGCGAAGCAATGAATATTACATGCATGCACATGGGTGTTCTCTTTGCAATCTACATAAGCTTTCAAACTCTTTACACTTGTAATGACACCATGCGCTATGCACATTTACAAACACTTATAATGAGTGTTTGCTAATATAAGCTGGCATTTGAAGTAATTGGGACTAACCACTTATCAGAGCTACAACAATCATATTGATTTTTGTGCATTTAATTCTACCCTAAAGATGTTTGAGGATTAATGTATTTGGCGTTTAATCCCCCTTGAACTAGTTACCTTGCATTTCAACATTTACTATTCATTTTTTTTCTCTGTCAGTTGGAATGCTGCAATTATAACTTCAGTTATCTTACAGGTTCTAATTATATGTGTCATTCTAAATACCAGGTGAGACTCTTAGATGATTTTATATTGCAGATACCTGAAAGACTGCGCTGCATACAAATAATAAAGAACAGAGTAGATAAAATAGGTACATAGTATCTAACATACAAGGGTTCTTCAAAATGTTTCCACACTTTTTAAAACTCTATTATTTATAAAAAAGTTCAGAAACGTTTCAAAGACTCCTTGTACATATTTTTTACATAGGTAATTCCATTCAATTTACATCTCAATCCCATAGCTATAGGCATACTGTATTTCTAAAATCTGCTAATAAATTTATTGAGGATGCATAAAGAAATATTTTAAATAGAAACGTGATTTCAACACTTGAGAATTTTGTAAGCTGTAAGAGATAAGTCCTAGAAAAAAAACTTCAAAAAAATCTCTAGGACACATCTCAAAATTTGTGCTATACCTCCACCCCCCCCCCCCTCCCCAGGCCACTGCCCCCCTTCACTCTTACATGCAATTACTGCTGTCAAAATGACAATCAGGAATTACTTTGTATTACACACCAGGAGTGGCTGTTAAAATGCAGATGCTCTCATATAAAGTGACACCTGCAGATATTCAGTGTCATTGAATAAATTTACTGTAACAATGTGTTGTTTCATTATTTTTACTATTTTATTCATAGATTAGAGGTGTGACCTTTGATCTGCATATGACATCAGTTAAAGAAACTTTGCAAGTAAAAATATGTTAAGTATTCCTATTTACGTCCGTAATAACCATTAAGCACCTTTCTCAAATTAGCAATTTTTTTCTGTTGATTTGCTTTATTTTTATGCTTATACCATTACAGCGTTTGAAAACCATTAAAAAAACAAAAAAAAAACAAAAAAAACAACCAAGCTATACTTATCTGCTCTGTGCAATGGTTTTGCACAAAGCGGCCCTGGTCCTCCTCTTTTCGGGTCCCCTGCTGGTGCTCCTGGATCCTCCTCTTCTTGGTGTACCACCATAGGAAGTGGCTTCCTATTGTGGCACACATGTGAGCTCAATCATGAACCATTTTTTATGCATCTATAGACACAGAGAGTCTTTTAAAAGTTTTTGGAAAATGCAGAAAAAAAATGAAAATTTATTTTTTTTACACAAAGTTGTAAATTAATAAGATATTTCTAACACGCAGCTTGGGCATATTTAGAATTACACCCCAAAACACATTGTGCTACTCCTCTCCTCATGAGTATGTCGATACCACATGTGTGAGATATTTTCACAACCTATCCATATAGAGGCGCCCAAAATCCAAGGAAACACATTCAGGCATTCTAGGGACATCAATTATGCATCTAATTTCCTAACTGCCTATCACATTTTTGGAGGCGCTAAAGCACTAGGACAGTAGAAACACCCACAAAATGACCACATTTTTGGAAAGGAAACACCCAATAGTATTTTTTAAGAAGCATGGTGAGAATTTTGAAGGATTATTCCCCCTAAGTTTTTGAAAACTGCGTAAAGAAAATACATTTTTTTAGACAAAACTGTCAATTTAATAAGATATTTCTGACACACAGCATAGGCATACTTAGAATTACACTCCAAAAGACATTCTGCTACTCCTCTCGAGCATGGCGATACCACATGTGTGAGAGTTTTTCACTGATTATATACCGGACTTTGTATCTTGTGGATACATTGCATCCTGTATATCACAGAACTCAGCCAATTGTGTCACCATAATGCTCTATACGAGTTATCAAGGAATATAGATTAGTGTAGCATCACCTATAGCAATCCCATTTCTTATAAGTCAAGCAAGCCTAGCCTACTGGTACATGACTGCCCCCAGGAATGCCATGTCCACTTGCCTGGTGTCTTGCAGGAATGTAATCAGCGGGATGTACAACTGAGTCATTTCAGGTTAGAGGCATGGTCAGCAAACAGGCCAAGGATTGGTCCAGGCAGCAGGCAGACATGTGGTCAATAAACAGGCCAGAATTTGTATAAGTGGCAGGCAGAGGCAACACTGCACTGGTTTGGCAGTGATCAGGGACACTGTAACTGTTGTGGCAGTGATCTGTGACACTATAACTGGTGTGGTGATGATTATGGACAATATGATTGGTGTGGTGATGATCATGGACACTGGGAGTGGTGTGGCGGTGATTAGACACAATATGACTAGTGTGGTAGTGATCAGGGACAATATGACTGGTGTGGCAGCGATCAGGGTCACAGTAACTATTTTGGTGGTGATTAGGGACTGGTGTGGCAGTGTCCAGGGACAATATGACTGGTGCAAAGATGATCAGGGACAATATGACTGGTGTGGCGCTGATCAGGGATACTGACAGCACTGGTTTGGTGACACTGTACTAGTACAGTACTGTGATGCTGTAATTGGTCACATCTATCACATGGTACAGGGCCTCTGTGACTGGCCCTGGTACCATGTGATCACTGTGACCAAACACAGAGATAACACAGTTGTAAGCAATGCATTGTGAATGACAGCCTTGCCTACTACTGTAACTGGGATCGCTGTGATTGGTCACAGCGATCACATGGTACCAGGGCACTATGATCGGTAATCAGCTGATTGCGCAAGGCACAGTTCTGGGAGGACACATGGGTACGTCCACCCAAAACTAGAGAGCATCTACCCAGCCGCTTTTATAAATTGACTGGGCAGAAAGTGGTTGCAGTGGAATTCCAGGGTAGAACTAACTAAGCTTAAAACTGCTCCCAACCTTTTAACTAGGGATGAGCCCGATGTTGAACGCAAGTTTGACTCGAACACCGGGTGTTTGCCTGTTCGCTGAACAGCGAACAATATGCGGTGTTCGCAGCAAATTCAAAAGCCGCTTTAACACCGTTAAAGTCTATGGGACACTAGCATGAAAAATCTAAAGTGCTCATTTTAAAAGGTTATATGCAAATTATTGTCATAAAAAGTGTTTGTGGACCTGGGTCCTGCCCCATGGGACATGTATCAATGCAAACATTATTTTTTTTAAACTGCTGTTTTTTCGGGAGCAGTGATTTTTTTTAATGCTTAAATTGAAACAATAAAAAAAGAAATATTCCTTTAAATATCATGCCTGGGGGTGTCTATAGTATGCCTGTAAAGTGGCGCATTTTTCCCGTGTTTAGAACTGTCCGAGAGCAAAATGACATTTCTAAAGGAAAAATTGTCATTTAAAACTGATCGCGGCTGTAATGATGAATTGTCGGAGCATGGGGCATGGGTTCCCCCGAGTCAATTACCAGGCCCTTTGGGTCTGGTATGAATATTAAGAGGAACCCTGAACCAAGATGTAAAAAAAAGTTGCGTGGGGGTCACCCTAAAATCTATACCAGACCCTTGAGAGAGTGCTCCCCCTCCTAAACTGTACCAGGCCACATGCCTTCAACATGGGGAGGGTGCTTTGGGGTCAGACCCCAAAGCACCTTGTCCCCATATTGATGGGGACAAGGGCCTCATCCCCACAACCCTTGCCTGGTGATTGTGGGGGTATGTAGGTGGGGGGCTTATCGGAATTTGGAAGCCCCCTTTAACAAGGGGACCCTCAGATCCCGGCCTCCCCCCTATGTGAAATGGTAATGGGGTGCATTGTACCTCTACCATTTCACAAAAAAAGTGTCAAAAATGGTAAAAAAGACAGGAGACAGCTTGGGACAAGTCATTTATTAAAAAATAAAAAAAATAAAAATGTCCCGTAATGTATATTCACGCTGCCCAATGGACCGAAAAAGAAAAAAAAAAAAGCTGCGACCGTTCTGCCTCCATGGGAGGCTCCCGCCGACTGACGCTTCTTCTCTGTGACAGTTCTTATATAGCTAAGGGCGGGGCCACCCGCTAAAGTAAACAGGTGATCCTGCCCCCCTCTGATGCCACGGGGCTGTCCCGTGGCTTCCCCGTGAAATCAGAGGGAGCAGGGTCACCCGTTTTCATAAACACTTTTTATGACAATAACTTGCATATAAGCCTTTAAAATGAGCACTTTTGATTTTTCATGTTTGTGTCCCATAGACTTTAACGGTGTTCATGTGTTCTGCCAAATTTTTTGCCTGTTCGCAAGTTTTGGTGCAAACCAAACCGGGGGTGTTCAGCTCATCCCTACTTCTAACACTTATAAAAACTACACAATAGAAGGAAGATGCTTATGCTTACCTATTCTAAGGGCGCTCCAGTTCAATGCTGTGATCTTCCCAGTGGTGGCTTCAGGGGAGAGTGCTGACAATTGATAGAATGCCTGGGCGGTGACATCGCCCATAGGCTTAGTAAGAGGCGTCCGTTGTTGGCTGCCCCTCTTTTCCCCTGAAGACGGCCGCTGGGAGCTGATTGTCTGACAAGACCGGAGCAACCTGAGAATAGGTAAGTATGTTGATCTTCCTTTTACAGGGTATTTAATATAAGTATTAGAAGGTGGGTGGGAGCAGTTTTAAGATTAAATAGTTTTAGACTGGAATTCCATTTTAACACTACAGCCTACTCTTTCCTTAAATAGCTTTCTCAGGAGGTTAAACACACATCATCATGTAAGTGTTGTCTGTCACTTAAAATGGTTGTTAAGCCACTGTCTTCATTTCACACCATCCTCTCTGTTTAATAATGTAAGCTGCCCCAGTGTCTGTGCTTTAAAAAAAAAACAATGCAGCTATATACCTGATCTCAGTGTGCCGCTCTGTGCTCACGTGACCAACTGCCCCTCTCCTCTCTTAAACCTGACAGCTGCAGTGGGCAGGGCTGAGGATCACCTGCAGACGTCAGTCAGGAGGGGAGAGGAGAGGAGAAGAAAGGTCATGTGAGCTCCGAGTGGTGCTCTGAAATCAGGAATATAGCTGCATTTTTTTAATAGGGCACAGACACTGGGGCAGCTTACATTATTAAACAGAGAGAATAGTGTGAAATTAACTGCAATTTCAGCAGCGGGGGGGCAGTCAAGGACACAGAGCAGACAGGTAGGGAGGGGGGAGAGGGGGGAGAGGAGGACAGAGAAGGACAGAGCGGGGCTGCGGATGACAGAGGCATGTAAACTGACCACGGTGTCAGGGTTTAGCAGCCATGATAAACCATGGTCAGTTTACAGGGGGGAGGGCAGAACCAGGCAGGATCAACCAGGTACTTCAGGTGATAAAGGGAGCCAAATTACACAGAAAAAGCACTGTGCTATTATTCATGCTTTAAAGGAACAGGATCCATTTTTTTTTGTTTTTTTAGGGTAACAAACACTTTAAAACAAGCAGGCTTCTGAACAACCTAAAACTTGTTGGATGTTGTCTAAAGGCTGCTAGCAGCTTGTTTAAAGACACATTCAGTACTCCCATTATAAACATGTTTAACATTCCCAAAATGGAGCTAAAGGGTGCTTTACAAGCTTCAGCACAGCTTCTGGATTCTTGCTAAAACCTGAGCAAATATATACTGAACACACTGCTCTTATACATGCTACAGCCTGAATATGCAATGACTATCAATTAGGTAACTACTGGAAGGGCAGTGGGCTTAATATACATTTTTTACTATAGGTCAACATTTATATTACTGTTATATATATGTGCCACCATTTATTTCAAGTAAAACTGGAAGTACTACAGAAAAATGTACAGAAACCCAGACAACCTTTGTACCTACAGTGCCTTGAAAAGGTATTTACACCCCTTGAAATGTTCCACATTTTGTCATGTTACGACCAAAAACTTAAATGTATGTTATTGGGATTTTATGTGATTAAACCAACACAAAATGGCACCTAATTGTGAAGTGGAAGGAAAATGATAAACGGTGTTCAATTTTTTTTTAAAACTAAATATCTGCAAAGTGTGAGGGCATTTGTATTCAGCCCTCTTTACTCTGATACCCCTAACTAAAATCAAATGGAACCAATTGCCTTCAAAAGTCACCTAATTAGTTAATAGCGTCCACCTGTGTGTAATTTAATCTCACTATAAATATAGCTGCTCTGTGAAGCCCTCAGAGGTTTGATAGAGAACCTCCAAGAACAAACAGCATCATGAAGGCCAAGGAACACACCAGACAGGTCAGGGATAAAGTTGTGGATTTTAAAGCAGGGTTAGGTTATAAAAAAATATCCCAAGCTTTGAATATCTCACGGAGCGCTGTTCAATCCATCATCTGAAAATGAAATGGCACTGCAAACTTACCAAGACATGGCTGTCCACCTAAACTGACAGGCAAGGACAGCATTAATCAGAAAAGCTGCCAAGAGGTCCATGGTAATTCTGGAGGGGCTGCAGAGATCCACAGCTCAGGTGGGAGAATCTGTCCAAAGGACAACTATTAGTCGCGCACTCCACAAAGTTGGCCTTTATGGAAGAGTGGTTAGAAGAAGCCATTGTTGAAAGAAAGCCATAAGAAGTCCCGTTTGCAGTTTGCATGAAGCCATGCGAGGGACACAGCAAACATGTGGAAGAAGGTGCTCTGATCAGATGAGACCAAAATTTTACTTTTTGGTCTAAAATCAAAATGCTCTGTGTGGTGGAAAACTAACACTGAACATAACCCTGAACACACCATCCCCACTGTGAAACATGGTGGTGGCAGCATCATGCTATGGAGATGCTTTTATTCAGCAGAGACAGAGAACTTGTTCAGGATTGATAAGAAGATGAATGGAGCCAACTACAGGGCAGTCTTAGAAGAAAACTTGTTAGAGTCTGCAAAAGTCTTGAGATTAGGGATGAGCCTGACGTTCGTCTCGAACATCCGGTGCTCGCCCGTTCACCGAATACTGAACATTATGGGGCATTCGCGGGAATCCGAGCACCCAGGGAATGCGCCATCATGAACGGCGAGACCGTCAATGCACTGCAAGTTTGCTGACTGACCAAAGCAGGCACCTGATCTGCATGCATTGGCCAATCACAGTGCGCTGTGCTGTGAGAGACATGATTGGCCAAAGGCAGAGTGCCTTTGGCCATCTCATGAATGAGAGCAGCAAAATTACATTTATAAAGGAAAAAATGTCATTTAAAACTGCTCTCGGCTGTAAAGTATTACCGGATCCTGGCAAAATAGATAAAAATCATTAAAAAAATGGCATAGGTTCCCCCCAGTCCATTACCAGGCCCTTCTGTTCTGGTATGGATATTAAGGGGAGCCCTGCACCAATTTAAAAAAAAAAGGCATATGGATCCCCCAAAACCCATACCAGGCCCTTCAGGATTTTAAGGGGAACCTCATGCCTAAATTAAAAAAAAAATGGCATGGGTCCCTTCCAAAATCAATACCAGACCCTTACCTGAGCGCGTAACCTGGCAGGCCGCAGGAGAAGGTGGGATGAGAGAGCGCTCCCCCTCCTGAACCGTTCCAGGCCACATGTCCTCAACATGGGGAGGGTGCTTTGCCTGTTCGCATGTTCTGGTGTGAACTGAATCAGGGGGGTGTTCGGCTCATCCCTACTTCAGCCAGAGTTACAATGGAATGGTTTGGATCAAAATATATTCATGTGTTAGAATGGCCCAGTCAAAGTCCTGACCTAAATCTAATTGAGAATACGTGGTAAGACTTAAAAATTGCTGTTGACAGACTCTCTCCAACCAATTTGACAGAGCTTGAGATATTTGGCAAAGAAGAATGGGCAAAAATGTCACTCTCTAAATGTACAAAGCTGGTAGAGACATCCCCAAAAGACTTGCAGCTGTAATTGCAGCAAAAGGTGGTTCTACAAAGTATTGACTCAGGGGGTCTGAATATGAGGAAAGGTTGCGAGCACTGAACTTATTCTCTCTGGAGAAGAGACGCTTGAGAGAGGATATGATTTCAATATACAAATACTGTACTGGTGACCCCACAATAGGAATAAAACGTTTTTCGCAGAAGAGAGTTTAACAAAACTCATGGCCACTCATTAAAATTAGAAGAAAAGAGGTTCAACCTTAAACTTTGTAGAGGGTCCTTTACTGTAAGAGTGGCAAGGATGTGGAATTCCCTTTCACAGGCGGTGGTCTCAGCGGAGAGCATCGATAGCTTCAAGAAACTATTAGATAAGCACCTGAATGACCGCAACATACAGGGATATACAATGTAATACTGACACATAATCACACATAGGTTGGACTTGAGCCTTTTTTCAACCTCACCTACTATGTAACTATAATACAAATGCACACCAAACCTTTAACATGTTTATTTGTAAAACATTTTGAAAACCATTTATCATTTTCCTTCCACTTCACAATTATGTGCCACTTTGTGTTGGTCTATCACATAAAATCCCAATAAAATACATTTACGTTTTTGGTTGAAACATGACAAAATGTGGAAAATTTCAAGGGGTATGAATACTTTTTGAAGGCACTGTATCTATCATGTACAGAGAAATTTAAATAAATAGGAATTTTCTTCCCCAGTACACAAAGTTTCACGTTACTTTATTTTACCATCGACTGCAAGATTTGATGAACTGAACTGGTAAAAAGAGACAAAACCAGCCCAAAATTTGATACGCTATACGTATAGGTTAGAAAATGATCAAGGTGAGTTTTAGCAGTTATTTACAACAAAAGCCAGGCATCTCCATGCAATATTAAGGAAAAACTCAGGATTAAACAGCAGTTTTTTCACAACATCCATAGGGAAAGCTTTGGATATCGCTAAATATAGTCTACTAACACTTTCACCTTCGTTTTCAAAGCTAATAGGTCTGCTTGCAAATTATCCAGTTCCTTTTCTTTAAAGCCCTGTACACACGGTCAGATTTTCTGACGGGAAATGTTGGATGTCAGGCTGTTGGCGGAAAATCCGACCATGTGTATGCTCCATCAGACAATTGCTGTCGGACTTTCCTCCAACAAATGTTGGCTAGCATGTCTTCAAATTTTCCGTCAACAAATGTGTGTTGTCGGATTTTCCGATCATGTTTACACAAGTTTGTCGGACAAAGTACAAACAAGCATGCTCGGAAACAGAAGCGGTTGGTCTTGTAAACTAGCGTTCGTAATGGAGAATTAACATTTGTGATGTGGCAAATTATGAAATCTCCAAATGCAGCGCACAATTCACTTCTTCTTTAATGGGATAATAATGAAGCTGCTTTGCTGGTGATACTGATGGAGTTATTGTAAACAAATTTTCAAAGGCTTTTTTTTTTCTAGTGATATCAAGAATAATATTATTATGTTTTTTTTTTATTTGTGCAAGTTACCACAACAACATTATCCCCTAGTTTATAAGTTCAAAGATACAACTATGTTGGTGTCCCTTGTCAATTTTGCATTGTATTTTTTAAAATGTAACTGCCTACTCCCAAACCGTCATTTGAAGTAAAACACATAGGCAAGTATTATACTCCAGAAAAGGAAGGGGATGGTTAATGCGCTACCCTAAAAAGAAAAGAAAAATTAAGCTGCTACAAACCATGTGGCAAGAATGTGTACCAAAATTAATTAAATTGTAGCGCTAAAAACACCTATATAAATGAACTCTGTGCACATAAACATAATGTCCCAATAGTGATGTGTTATTGAAGCAGCAAACAGTCCACAATCGATGTATATGATCCGTGTGGCAGTTTATTCAGCTTCTCAACGGTCAGCTCAGATATCTTCAAGATAAATGGACAGATGGAATACGCTTACCGGATAAGTTGGATTCTACTGCCATGAGCATAGAATCAGTAAGGCTTTGTGCCACCACGGGCAAAGATGTGGAGTAATGGAGGCAAGGGTAGAGCCTCTGTCACTCTTGGTCCACTGGATGTCCCTCTCGGTCCACTAGAACTGGATCACACTGGTTCCCAAAGGTAAGTGGTTTCTCAATTCACCGGAACATATGGAAAAAAGAGGGATGCTTCCACATAGTGTAACTCTGTAAATTTTTATTGCTAAAAAACCGCAATACATGGAGCATAAAACATAAAACGTGATCACGAATAAAAAGTAAGTAAAAATGGCCTACGCGTTTCGATCCAAAGATCTTCAACAGGGGCATCTTGAAGATATCTGAGCTGACCGTTGAGAAGCTGAATAAACTGCCACACGGATCATATACATCGATTGTGGACTGTTTGCTGCTTCAATAACACGTCACTATTGGGACATTATGTTTATGTGCACAGAGTTCATTTATATAGGTGTTTTTAGCGCTACAATTTAATTAATTTAAGTATTATTCTCCACAATTTTTGTTATTGTGCATTAAAAAACAAAAAAATTAGACATGCTATCTCCCAATAGAACTTAACCAAAAAGTACATTCTATGCATCCAAAAATATAGAAAATATAACAAATCAAATCATTATTATTCAACCAAAAAAAAAAAATGTCACAGCAATAACTCCAAGGCCAATAATAAATAACACGTTATCTCCTCCGATTCCGCAACATGTCTGGTTGACGAACGGCCATTCAGAAATGAACTGAAAAGGACAAAATGAAAAACGCGAAAAGAAAAGTGCGAATCAACACTCACCAAACTTCTACTAACACAAAATTAGCAGAAGGAGCCCAAAGGGTGGCGCTAAAGAGCTGAAAAACCACGTAGTACATTTAGTACACCTAATACGTCACTACATTCGCAATTGTTGGACAACATTTGTGTGACCGTATGTATGTAAGACACTTCGGAAAAAATTCCACGGTATTGTTGGCGGAAAATCCAATCATGTGTACGAGGCATTACTGATCTTTAACAAATATATTGACATCCCTATCTGGCATGCAAACAGTCACAAAGTCACTCTTTTTACTTCACAGCTATAACTGCATTCCCCTTGATCTCCTAATTCACATCTCACATTGAATGGACCACTACAGATCCAAAAAAAGTAATCTTATCATTCCAATATCATAGCCATTCCCAATTCTGCACCAACAAACTCAGCACCACAGTGCTAACTTGAACCTAGGAGCAAGCAATCAAAGATTTTTTATTAACTATAATAAGCACATTCTGAGAAATGCCTAATCTAACTAATTCCATTAACATCATGATTGCACAATCACTATCTACCCTAAAGCAAGAGCTGCAGAGCCATTAAAACAAAATCATAGTGGCAAAGCAGAGAATTCCAATTTATGATAATAAACTTGAAGGAATTAAAATGTATCTAAAGCGCAAACATTTTTTTAAGTTTTGGATAGAGATGTGAAGGGGATATAACTCCTGTCAGTTTTTTATTGCTGTTACCCTATTTGTTCTGGAAAACAAATTCAACATTTTGAGCTGCTGCCAGACCAGAAATAGAAGGGAAATCTTCCAACTGAGAGACTTATTCTGGTGACTTAAGAGACTTATTCTGGTGACAACTTATGCCACGTACACACAACCGGACTTTTCGGCATCAAAGGTCCGACGGAGCGAATCCGTTGGACAATTCAATCATGTGTGGGCTTCATTGGACCTTTTCTGTCGAAAAATCTGACGGACTTTAGAAATAGAACAAGTTTCAAATCTTAACGACGGACTCAATTCCTATCGAACAAATTGTTCGTCTGTATGCTAGTCCGACGGACCAAAAACAACGCAAGGGCAGCTATTGGCTACTGGCTATTGAACTTCCTTTTCTAGTCCGGTCGTGTGTCATCACATTCGAAATGATCGGACTTTGGTGTGATCGTGTGTAGGCAACTCCGTTAAAAAGACCTTCGGAGTTCAGTCCGAGGAGAAGTCCGCTCGTGTGTATGCGGCATAAGAGGGGATTTTCCTCACTTTGGAAAGATTTTCTCTTACGTTTTCGTGTGTGTACAGGACAGGTAGTAAAGGGAAATCTCTCCAATGGGACACAAATAACTAAAAAGAGACAGTGGTTCTAACTTTTAGCTTCATCCAAAATGGGAAAAAAACATTTTGGTTTTGCATACACTTTCATTTAGAAATTAGAGAACTACACAATTCGATCAATCCTTTGCAAAGAAATGTGGAAAATCAAGAAAATAAATGAAAAAAATGGAACATCAAAATCTTATGGCTCCCTAAATCTTACAGACTTGGCTTGGCATGGCAACACTGGTGTGATGTGGTTTGGCTGCAGCGTGGGTATATTCATGGTTTTCATGTGTTTTATCTACAGTTTTAGCCACAACTGCATAGACTTTCTATTAGGTTGCTCATTTCTGCTGCCTTTTCAGATAACGTGCCAAGTCCTGCATGCTGCATCTTTGATGTGCTTTCAGAAAATGTGGCAAAAACGTATGATCTAATATAAAGTCTATGAGACTGCGGTTAAAGGCACGGATAGAACACGCACAAACCGCAAATATACCCCCATTGCGGCTAAACTGTAGCACAGCAGTGTTAAACCAGCCTCAGTACTATTCACATATACTCCTCCAGGACACTGGAATAATTGTGACTGCAGAGATAATAAAGAACCTTGGCTTGGTCCCATAGCAAATACCTGAAGAGATCTGGCTCCTATACTGACAGCCTTAGGGGGAAAGTATATTGTATTTTCTGTGTATACATATTTAGTGTTATAATTATTATAAACCAATGAAGCATTCTGTTGAGGAAATGTAATCTTAAATAGTACACACATTCATTGTCTCTTTCTCTTTTATATTTTCCTTGTGAGAAAATGTTTTTCATCTTTCTGTGGTTTAAAGTGTTTGCTAAGCCAATTTTTTTTTTGGATTGTGTGGGGAAGGGTTAAACTCCCTATCAGGTTAAAGTGGTTGTAAACCCCTTTTTAGAACTTGTACCTATAGGTAAGCCTAGAATAAGGTTTACCTATAGGTACTGTAAATATCTCCTAAATGTGCGCCATTTAGGAGATATTTACCTTGAGGTGCGCATGCGCTGTGAAGAAATGGCCCTCCGAGCCGTTTCTCCCCGAACGAGTGCTGTGACTGGTGGCTCTGGCGCGCATGCATGGGAGCGACGTCACCTGGCTCCAGCCAGTCACACAGCCGGAGTCTGTGGCCCCGGAAGGAAGAGGGGCAAAGATGGATGCTGCCTGCAGCTGTGACAGCGTGGGCTTTGATTGCAGGTAAGTGGCACATAATGGACTAGTATGCGATGCATACTAGCCCATTATGCTTTTACTTTGTAGGGTTTTTAGGGAACAAAAGAGGAAGTAAAACCCATAAGGGTTTACTTCCTCTTTAATTTTGCTGTCCCTGCCCCTCTGAGGAAAGTTTCCTTCACTTCCTGTGCTGTAAACATAAAAGGAAATGAGAGGAAATCTCTCTAAAGTGAGGGACCTCATCTCAGACAGTTGTCAGAACATTTGTCCCATTTGGAAAATGTCCACTCTGGTGACAACTCCCAATCTTGGACTTCCCTTCACTTTCTGTTTAGGTGACAGCAGGAACACAGACAAATAAAAAACTGTGCAGAAGGTCAAACCTATTCTTCTCGTCTATAAAAATGTGTTTACATACGCTTTAAAAACAAACTGCAAATTAAAATCTATTGTGAGTAAAGAGTAGTAGGTAGAAGAAAAATTGAGGGGTTGCGGAAAGTCTTATAATCTAGATTTATGGCTTATGTATGTGCATGTTTTGTGAGTGAGGCATAGTAACCTGTAAAATTAAATTTCTTGGACAGCCAATTAGTCAGCTAAGTCTCTCTGTATAGCCAGTTCAAAGCTCTCCCCTGTTATACCCCAAAGAATGAATTCCAAATCCTGCCAAATTCTGTACAATGATCTCAAAATCAAAAACAATGTTAAGAACAAAAACTGAAAATGATGCCACCAAATTACTGTTAAGTAAAACAATATAATAAGACTCAAACAAATGTACTCACTGAATGTTTACATGATAGTCAGCAAGCCAATATTTTAATATTAACTTTATTTCAATGTGTGTTAAGTTGAAGTGTAAACCCAGAGTCTGTTATTTACAGTAACAAATGAGCTCTTTACTACAGACATCCATATCTATAGTAAATAAATCAACTTAACAGATATTCAGTTACTGAAATTATTAAGAAAAAACACTTGCCAAGAGTTTTGACTGCAATTTGGCTCCCCGGCTGTTAGCAGTTGGCTGTTCTGCAATTTCTAGTGTAGCTGTTCCTTTTGAAAAAATGCCAAACTCTTGGTTTTTTTTGCCTCCCTATCCAATTACAAAAGATATAATGTGGTCTATTATTGGGGGATCTTGACACCCTTCGTTCTGTTGTTCTGAGCAGATCTGTAATTGAGGTAAGCACAGGTGCTGCTCATTATGGGCCATTGTGCATCTGATTTCTGGGAATTGTGGGGATTTAGATGGTTTTCAAACTATGCTTGTATGAATAACAAACTGGCAGGATTCTGGGGCTGTTTGTGCATGCTTGTACACAGCTCATCTGGGACGTTTATAGCACTGCCTAGCCCTGCAATACCAGCGCTGCATTTCCACAGGACCATTCTATGTCAGGATTTTGGAAGACTACCTTAACAAATGCAGGATGTGAAATTATAAATGTAATTCTTAATCTACTATAAATATTTACAGCATGGTTGCATGCAATATAATTCAAAATATTACTAATATAATATTTGTAATATCTGCTAGCAACAATTATTTTGAATATTCTCCATAAAAGTCTCTATTTTCCTGAAAATATCAAAGAATCTGTAATAGCTGTCTGGTACTAACCAATATATATTATGAAATACTAAAATTTGCTGATGTTTAAAAATTGGTAGGTAAACTGACCTTGTTAAAGAAAATAATATAATATTAAAGTGGTTGTAAACCTAGTTACACCACTTTTACCTACAGGTAAGCCTATAATAAGGCTTACCTGTAGGTACTGGAAAAATCTCCTAAACCTACATGGTTTAGGAGATATTTACCATATGCGCTTGGGCCGACATTATCGGCGCATGCACACTGAAGAAAGGGCATGATTGTGCAGTTTCAAAGGGGCTCGTGTCCTGACCGGCGGCTCCATCGCTCATGCGCAGGAGTGACGTCACACCACTCCGGCCAGTCACAGAGTCCATGAGTCCATGGCCCCGGAAGGAAGAGGGGTAAAGAGGGAAGCCCATTATGCTTTTATTATGCAGGGGAAAAAAGAGGAAATAAAACCCATCAGGGATTACTTCCTCTTTAACCACCTCAATACAGGGCACTTACACCCTCTTCCTGCCCAGACCAATTTTCAGCTTTCAGCGCTCTCACACTTTGAATGAGAATTACTCAGTCATGCAACACTGTAGCGATATGAAATTTGCATCTTTTTTTCACACAGATAGAGCTTTCTTTTGGTGGTATTTAATCACTAGTGGATTTTTTACTTTTTGTGCTATAAATAAAAAAGACTGTACGTTTTGTTAAAAAAATGCCTTTTTTTTTGTTTCTGTCATAAAATTTTGCAAATTAGTAATTTTTCTTCATAAATGTTGGCCAAAATTTATACTGCTACATAGCTTTGGTAAAAATAACCCAAATTAGTGTATATTATTTGGTCTTTGTAAAAGTTTTAGAGTCTACAAACTATGGTGCCAATCACTGAAAATTGATCACATCTGATCAGGCCTTCAGTACATCAGGTGTATCTCATTTCTTGAGACACTAACAAGTCAGGAAAGTACAAATACCCCCCAAATGACCTCTTTTTAGAAAGTAGACATTCCAAGGTATTAAAATACGTAAGTAGCATGGTGAGTTTTTTTAAGTTGTAATTTTTTCCCACAATTCTTTGCAAAATATAGATTTTTTTTTTACAAAGTTGTCATATTATCAGGTTATTTCTCACACACTGCATATGCATACAACAAATTACACCCCAAGATACATTCTCTACTCTTCCCGAGTATGGCGATACCACATGTGTGAGACTTTTACACAGCCTGGCCACATACAAAGGCCCAACATTGAAGTAGTACCTTCAGGCATTCTAGGAGCATAAATTACACACCTCATTTCATTGCTACCTATCACACTTTTGAAGGCCCTGGAGCACCAGGACAGTGGAATTACCCACAAAATGACCCCATTTTGGAAAGCAAACACCCCAATATATATTCTATGAGGCATGGGCTGCAGATAGGTACTCGGGTACTCTGATGGGCTGGAGACAGGTACTCAGGTAACTTGATGAGCTGCAGACAGGTACTTGGGTACTCTGATGGGCTGGTGACAGGTACTCAGTTACTCTGATGGGCTGGTGACAGGTACTTGGGTACTCTGATTGCTGATGACAGGTACTCGGGTACTCTGATGGGCTGGTGACAGGTACTTGGGTACTCTGATGGGCTACAGATAGGTAATCGGGTACTCTGATGGGCTGGTGACTGGTATTCGGGTACTCTGAAGGGTGGTGACAGGTACTCAGGTACTCGGTATTCAGATGGACTGTAACAGGTACTCAGGTACTCAGATAAACTGTGACAGGTACTCAGGTACTCATATAAACTGTGACAGGTACTCAGATGGACTGTGACAGGTACTCGGGTACTCAGATGAACTGTGACATGTACTCAGATGAACTGTGACAGGTACTCAGGTACTCAGATGAACTGTGACAGGTACTCAGGTACTCAGATGGACTGTGACAGGTACTCGGGTACTCAGATGAACTGTGACATGTACTCAGATGAACTGTGACAGGTACTCAGATGAACTGTGACAGGTACTCGGGTACTCAGATGGACTGTGACAGGTACTCACAGATGACAGGAGTGCAAAACAATTTGCACTCCTGTGACCCATAGGAGAAGCCCAGCAGAATGAGCTTAAGCTGAATAAGTAAAAAGTTAAATTATGTGCAGCGCTCAAAACATGCAAATACATATGTATACAAACTAATGTACACTGTGCAATGACCACAAAAACTAATAATAATGAAAATGAGATGTGAAATCCACACCCAAACTAAAGTCCATGTGCCATCATACAAAAGTTGTTTTAAATATAAACATAGCAGCCTTTAAATAAATGGTGAAAACAAATTGTGTAACTAGAAGTGGGATTCCACGTGATATCAATGTTGAGGTGAGGACACAGACAATAGAACCACCACCGGTTAGTAAGGAGGGCTTACCGAAGTGAGAGGACTCAAATGGGCATATGCTCAGTTAATCAACAAGGCTTATGGTGCAAACACCAAAATATGGGACCTCCACATCTGGGTTCCAGATCAAGTTGTAAAGCAATCCAATTGTTTAAGAGATGTCACCAAGAAGCAGTCTTCAGAAGCAGCCAACTTGCCAGACCAAATCCTCTCAAGTGTTCAAAATAGCATGACCAAAAAAAGAAAATACTACACATAGTGTGAATCTGTATAAACGTAAAATTTATTAAAAGAAAATTGGAAACACTCACATTTAGAAAGTGGATCAAGCGCTTAAAATTGAAGTTTGTGGGTAACGCAATGACATCAGCAGGGCTCGTTCCGACGTGTTTCGTCTAAAGAGGCATCATCTGGGGTATGAGCCTGCTGTAGTCATTGTGTTTATATATCTTATGAGGCCCAATAGTAAAATTACCAACCTGTGATCATAATTGATGCTTCCTGTACGTGGACACTGTACTTCCTGGTTTAAACAAAATGGCGCCATGGCTTGCATTCCAAGCCTCACTCTAGATAGAGTTGTAAAATCCATTGACATGTGAGGAGGCGGGGTTTTGC
This sequence comes from Aquarana catesbeiana, assembly GCF_042186555.1. Taxonomy (NCBI): domain Eukaryota; kingdom Metazoa; phylum Chordata; class Amphibia; order Anura; family Ranidae; genus Aquarana; species Aquarana catesbeiana. Next base: position 149,625,734 of record NC_133332.1, on the reverse strand, counting down.
GAGTCATGCCTCACTGTGATCCACATAGGATATAACCGGATCAGCTGACACACAGAGCGTCCTATGAGGACATGGACATGAACAAAGCCTCATATACTCATGGACAGCATGTGGTTTAAGCCTCACTTTGAGAAAATGGAATCAACAGACACATCCATCACATCGTCAACAGGAAATGCAATGATCATCGGCATTTGGCTCACCACCTATAGGCATAATGCAGTACAGACCTCAATCTGAATAAACACAGAGGTCAAAATATCAACTGCAATCTAAACAAGAAGTGTGAACAGCCATGACACCATCATGTATTTGAAAAAAAAGGAAGCAACTAATCGTATATTAGACAAAAATTCAATCAAAATTCAAATTTAATTTTAGCAATGTGATCACAGGACTGGTCTATACATAATTAAATTAAATAGTAAATTAATGTGAATACATTACATAAAATTATTTAAAATTTCTTATAGTATAAAAATTTGGATATCCAGAAAAATTCATATAAATTACGCCTTAGGCTCTATTAATGAATGCATTGATGTCCCATTCAATATTAAGGCCGAAGGGGAAGTGGCATTGGAGCTCATAAATCCAATAAGTTTTGATGCGTGACACGGCCCTGGTCGTGGCCCAGCCCCTCCAATGGGGGAATATACCTGTCGATAATTTTAAAATCCGTGCCTGTAGGATCTCTGTTATGAAAATGTCAATAATGTCTTGGGACATTATGTTTAGTATCACCTTTTTTAATGAGAGCTATGTGTTCACTAACTCTCACTGAAAAGGCCCAAATGGTTCTGCCCACATACTGCTTGGGCAGGTGAGTAAATAAACAAAATTTTTTGTGGTACATGTACAGAAGTGTTTAATATTATATAGATGGTTGGTAATGACTGATGTAGATTGTAGAGTCTTACATCGCCCTTGTGTGTTGTGAATACATACATTGCACTTTTACATGGAAAGTAGCCAACCAAATTGTAGAAAAAAGACGTTCTAACGGGGGGGTTTATGATGTTAGGTGCAATTTTACTCTGTAAAGATGGCAACCCCCTATATATCACCTTAGGCTGGTCCGGCAGTAGGGGACCCAGAATTTTGTTTTTTTTTTCAGAACGTCCCAGTGTTTACGAATAATTGATCTGCATATGCTGAGTAGAAAATGAAGTGATCAACGACCACTTAAAGGTTTCATCAAACTTTTCATTAAACTCAGAACAAGGTTTCTCTCTTAGCAGAGAGCTTCTCTACATCTTTAATGCTCTCTGTAGTTCATCCTCAACTTCACTTTAATTATATCCCTTATCAAGGAACCTATGTTTTAGGACATTTGCCTGATTTTTGAAAATTTCAGTATCAGAACAGCTCCGACGCAACCAATTGGCTGCATGGAACTGAGCGGAGCCATGATCTATGGTGGCAACTGTCCACAGGGATGAAACCGTTGCAGGCAGTTAGTTTAAAGTGGGTTTTAAATATGAATCGACCACCAATGATCTCAATGTCCAAATCCAAGAAGGATATCTACTCATGACTAGACTCATAAGTCAAAGCTTAGGCTGGACTTCCCATTTAAAGCCCCCATCAATTTATTTTTTATTTCTGTGTTCTGTTAGATGATTTTCCTTGATTTCTTGTTCCAGAAACCTAACAGGGAGTAAAAAGGAAATCCTTACTACTTTCAACAAAACAGGAATCCCTTTTTGAAGATTTAACCTCATCTCCTGTTCTTGTGATAACTGTAAATTTTGGATTTCCTATCACTTTCTGTCCCAGTGAAGGTAGCCACTAGAAATAATAGAGAGAGTTATTCTTGTCAAAGGATACACAAAAGGCAACACAAATATTGCAGAAACTGTGCCTGGGAGGTCAGGTGAATGTATACAGCTTTCTGCTGATGTTTCGGAGTGATCTTAGAGCCAGCTATTAACTGTGGTTAGGGACAGATGATCACCCTTGGATGTAAGCTCTGTCCTGGGGCAATAATTTCTTCCTAACCGCAGGTAGTCACTGGCTGCATGATTACATATGAACATCAGTGGACAGCTCTCCAAACAGCCTAACACAATAGACAACTGCGACTGCTGTCAGCCGGCCACTGCTTTATCCCAACTCAGCAGCCTTGTCTGCACACATCTAGGCACAGTTTTGTTGCTACATGCTTACCATACCACAGCCAGTTTGGCTGTGTAAATGAAGCCTTACTCTAATCTAAAGCTGACAAAGAAAGTTTTAGGTAAACATATCATTTAACCACTTCAGCTCCGGAAGGTTTTACCCACTTCCTGACCAGGCCATTTTTTGCGATACGGCACTGCGTCAATTTAACTGAGAATTGCGCAGTCATGCGATGCTGTACCCAAATAAAATTGATGTCCTTTTTTTCCCACAAATAGAGCTTTCTTTTGGTGATATTTGATCGCCTCTGCGCTTTTTATTTTTTGCACTATAAACAAAAAAAGCCTGACAATTTTAAATAAAAAACAATATTTTTTACTTTTTGTATAAAACATTTGCAATAAAAAAAAAATCTCAATAAAATCATATTTCTTCAAAAAATCCCAATAATTATTATAAGTATTTTAATTGGTTTGCTCAAAAGCAAACCAATTCAGTGCAAAAAATTGGTTATCGCGTCTACAAAATACGGGACAGATTTAGGGACTTTTTTTTTTATTATTGTTATTGTTTTAAGGGGTTAACACCAGGGGCAATCAAAAGGTTTAAAGTTCCCTAGGGAGGTGCTTTTTAACTGTGTGGGGCAGTGTCACACTGAAGGAAAAGAGAGATCCGTGATTCAGCTTAGCTGAATCACAGATCTCTCTTTACCGTCCTGACAGACTTGCTGTTTTGCCTTGTTTACACAGGCAGACGGCTGATCCGTCTCTCCTGTGAGCGATCGGCGAGTCACGGAAACCATCGAGGCCACCGGACCCACTGATTGGCTACTGCTATGTCCAATCACAGCTGGAGAGGTGCTACAGTAGCACGCACATGCCCCCTAAACTGCATGCACGAAATCACATACAGGTACATGTTTTTGCTCACCCTGGCCTTCCTGTAGCAGCCAATGTATGTGGGGAGCTCCTGAATAATAGAATATTTATAATGGTGATTCTGCCATGAATATCCTTGTTTAGCTACTCTCTATGATGTGGTGACAACTGTCTCTCAAGCGTGCATCTACCTTGTCACCCTTTTACACATTCTCTCAATGGGAAGATAGGCATTCTGACACACAATGAATAGGCATGGTCTACTGTTATCAATATCAGGAATCCAAGCCTGAGAAATGATGTGCAACCAGTTCTGAAATTAGTGTGTATAGTGTGTATGAATGATGTATTTTAACAGCTTTCCGACCAACCGCCTCAGTTATACTGTGGCAGGTTGGCTCCCCTGCGCGAGCCGTCATAGCTATACGTTGGCTCGTGGGGTCGGGATAGCGAGCACAGCGTGGGTGCCGGTGTTTGTGGCCGACGATTGTGATGACCGCCAGCCACAGGCGATTGTGGGCAGGAGAGACGGAACAGGGACGAGTGTGTGTAAACACATACTTCCCTGTTCTGTTCTGACAGGAGTGACAGATTGTGTGTTCCTATTAGCTAGGAACCACGATCCATCACTTCCTCCAGTCAGTCCCCTACCCCTTCAGTTAGAATCACCTCCCAGGGAACACAGTTAACCCCTCGAGCCCCCCTAGTGTTAACTCCTTCACGGCCAGTGACATTTTCACAGTAATCAATGCAATTTTATAGCATTGATCGCTGTATGGTCCCAAAAATGTGTCAAAATTGTCCGATGTGTCTGTCATAATGTCACAGTCACGATACAAATCGCAGATCGCCATCCATTACTAGGAAAAAAAAAATATGTAGAAGAATACATATTGGCCTAAACTGAGGAAAAAAATAGGTTTTTTATATATTTTTGGGGGATATTTAATATAGCAAAAAGTAAAAATAATGCGTTTTTTTTCAAAATTGATGATCTGTTTTTGTTTATAATCAAAAAATAAAAACCGCAGAGGCGATCAAATACCCCCAAAAGAAAGCTCTATTTGTGGGAAAAAAGGACATCAATTTTGTTTGGGTACAATGTTGCACAACTGCACAATTGTCAGTTAAAGCGACGCAGTGCCGAATCGCAAAAAGTGCTCTGATCAGGAAGGGGGTAAATCCTTCCGGGGCTGAAGTGCTTAATAAAGCAAAAAAAAAAAAAAAGATTGCTTAAGATAAGCAGTGTTTTGGCAAACAAAGGTTCATCCAGTTAGAATATGAAGCCACTTTAACCCCGACAACTCTAACATTCACTTGTATAAACTTCCTCTGCTTTCTTTTCTGAAAACCAAGAATACAGCCTGTACTGTTTCTGTTCATGCTCTTCTAAAAACTATGGTAGGAGCAAATTCTTAGGTTTGCATCGCTAATGATTATGATGATTATTAATAATAGTAAAATTGATAGTAATAATAGAACACTAACGCAGCCAATTAAGAGAACATTTAAAGGTGCAACAGATTGCAGATAAGCAATCTATAAAGACTTGCAGCTTAACTCTGACAGGTCAGTGTGGGACCAGTTGTCCTCTGGCTATGATATAATGCTGCACTTGAGATATTCACCCATAGGTCGGTGCTGATATTTATTGTGCATTTAATGCAGTTTGTTTATTCTGAAGTACTTTATATGTCTATAGGAGCATATGGCAGAGGATATATTAGTTCCCATTAGTACTGAGTAATCACACACGACTACTGAATTTTTCAGCTGCACAGCTATTCAGAGATATCAGTGATCCCAATTAGTCAGATTGCCTAGTGTTTTCTTATTCAGGGACATTGAACAAGAAGCAATTAGCACAGGCACCATAAAAGCAACACCTGACATGTGTATAATGCATACATGAGAAATGGATGTCGGAATATTAATGGAACACTTTAGACTTCAATTGGAATTGCCATATATTCAAGATGCTGTAAGATTTAAAATGTACCTTAAATCAAGTTTATTTACTCATTTTACTTATGGGATTGGGTGTTCTGCTTACTCTTTCTATATAAGTCTAATTAAACACATGAGGATATTTTTCTTTAGAAAACATAGATGCACGCTCAGGATATAAAGCCAACTTCTTAGTAACAGCCACTTCTAGGAGCATGTACATCATGGAAGACACCAATGTCTAAAGGACCACTGGGCTAGGTGGCAGGGGGGATTGTTTGCCCACAGGTGCTAATACAAATATTATATGTTGGGCTAGGGCATTTCAGTTGAGGTATCTCTCTATTCAGACCTCCACCAGAACAGACAGTGGCAACCTTGACTTCTTTTGCAGCTAAATGTGACTAAATGCATAGAACTGCAAAGGAAGTCCAAGTCTGAAGAATACAAAACTGTGATATGTGCCGTGCTCCTTTGTTAAAGAAAGCTAAAGCTGATAAGGGATATTTGTGATGGTGAGGTGGTATTTTATTTAGTATTTTATGTTGGTGAGTCTATTTCATTTCCTTAGAGCAGTGGTGATCTAATTCAGCTCATAGTGGGGTTGATTTACTAAAGGCAAATAGACTGTGCACTTTTCAAAGTGCAGTTGTACTCTGAAAGAGCAGTTGCTCCAGAGCTTAGTAAATAAGCAAATGCTCTGCTGACTTCTATCATCCAATCATGTGCAAGCAAAAATGCATTGTCATTTATTTTTCTTGCATGTGATTGGATACTCTTTGCAAAGTGAAGCTTTTCCTCATTTACTAAGCTCTGGAGCAACTGCACTTGCAGAGTGCAACCGCACTTTGCAAAGTACACAGTCTATTTTCCTTTATTAAATTCACCCCAAAGTATTTCATTGATTCCAACTCATCCTTTACAATACCACTTTCTTGCATACATATTTGAAAAGCAGAGTGACAAAAAATTGTTCTTTAAGACTACACCTTTCACTGTGGACATCAATCGCTTCAGTGCCTCAGTTCACTTTTAGCCACAGGATACTGATGTTACCATGGCTGAGTTTACTTCCCAGGCCAAACATTCCCAGTGTCCTCTGCCAAGAATGGCACAGATTCTGGTCTACAATTGTTCACATCCTTCTTAGAGAATTGTTCTCAGACAGTGAAACTAGGAGCATTCACCTCGGAAACCCACACAATCTCCTGTGGAGTCCCTCAAGGTTCACCCTTGTCACCAGTGCTCTTCAACATCTACATCCGCCCACTCCTCAAAATCATCAGAAAATCAGACCTCTGCTTCCACTCATACGCTGATGACACTCTACTCTACTTCCACATCACCGGACAAAAAGACCATCATCAGCAACTAGACAAATGCCTCACTTTGATAGACGACTGGATGACTAGCTCCCTCAAACTCTCAAACTCCCTCAAACGGTTCAAAAACAGAAATTCTTCTCCTACACGCTAACCAAAATTCCAAAACAAAGATCCCATGGACACCTCCCACCATCTTTGGACAGACCATCTCTCCAAGCACCAAAGCCAAGAGTCTCGGAGTTATCTTTGACTCAGAAATGTCAATGGATGCACAAATCAGTAGTTAGTGGATCTCACCATCTCCTCCGCCTGCTACGTAGACTCATCCCCTTCATCCCAGAAGAGGACAAAGCAGCAGTAGTTGGAACAATCCTCAATTCCAGACTCGACTACGCAAATTCCCTCTACATAGGAATACCCCAATATCAGCTTGCGCGCTTACAACTCATCCAAAACACGGCGGCAAGAATGCTAACAGGAAAAAACCCTGGGAATCCAACTCCCCATCCCTGAGGAGCCTGCATTGGCTAACCGTAAAGAATCGGATCACATTCAAGACCCTCTGCCTCACCCACAAATGCATACAAGGAAACGCTCCTCAATACCTTCAAGAGAAAATAAAACACTACACACCCAATCACAGTCTTCGATCATCTAACCAAAACCTCCTCCTCATTCCCAAATACTGCTACAAATCAAAGGGAGAACGAAGATTCGCAGTCCAAGGACCACGGCTATGGAACGCTCTTCCGACTTACATCCGCGTGGAAGAAAACCATCAGGTCTTCAGGAAAAAACTCAAGATCTATCTCTTCTAAAAAGCTGACAACACAGAACGGATCCAGCGCCTTGAGGCAATTCAGTTTGCATTTGCAGCGCTTTACAAATTATTCATTCATTCATTCATTCTTACTTTGAATACAACTAAGAAATTTGTATACAAATTTGAAATGGGGACACACTTTACCCACTTGCCTTCCAGAAGATTTACCCCCGTTCATGACCAGGCCATTTTTTGCAAGATGACACTGTGTTACTTTAACTGACCATTGCACGGTCATGCAACACTGTACCTAAATACATTTTATGGGGTTTTTTCCCCACCAATAGAGCTTTCTTTTGGTGGTATTCACCACTGCGGTTTTTATATTTTGTGCTAAAGAGAAACAAAGGCCGACAATTTTGAAAAAAAAAAACAATATTTTTTACTTTCTGCTATAATACATATCTAATAAAAAAAATAAAAAAATCACATTTCTTCATAAATTTAGGCCAATATGCATTCTGCAACATATGTTTGGTAAAAAAAAAAAAATCCCAATAAGTGTATATTGACTGGTTTGCACAAAAGTTATAGTGTCTAAAAACTATGGGATAAATACTGGAATTTTTATTTATTTGATTTTTTTACATACTAGTAATGGGACAATCGGACACTAACTTACACTTTTGACACTTTGTGGGAACCAGTGACACTAATACAGTGATCAGTGCTAAAAATATGCACTGTCACTGTACTAATGACACTGGCTGGGAAGGGGTTCAACAACTATGGCCATCAAAGGGTTAAATGTGTGCCTAACCAGTGTTTGTGTGTACTATGTGTGCTGTTTTTACTTAGGGATGTGATAGATTGTATTCCCTGCTTTGCATGAAATGAAAATCCATCACTTCCCCCCTGTCAGGACGAAGCTCTGTTTACATATGCAGAGCTCCATCCAGCCTCTCTCCTCGACGATCAGTGAGTGCTGGCGGAAAACTATTGGCCATCACCCACTGATTGGCTTCTGCTGTGACAAATCACAGCAGAAGCGGTGCGCCCTCTACCTGGGTGTTCAGAATCACGTATTTATTCATGATTATGCACAGTTCGGCCACCCTGCAGCAGTAAATCTGTTATGGAGTGGTTGGCAAGTGGTTAAAAGAGCCCTTTCCCTTTTCAAACATGTGGCTTGATACAAGTTATGATATTTTCCAATATACATTACTGGCAGGAAATGGTAATAGTCATGGCAAAATGATTGGGTATTCAAAGTAAACACTCTCCCATCTTATTGTGTGAAGATTCTCTGCTCTTTTAATAAATCAGCTTCATGCTGTCCCTTTTAAGACAGTGAACCTACATAACTTATTTTCTACATTTGTCTTCCTTTGTATGCCTCTACTTTTCTCCTAGCAAATACATTTCAACGTCCCATACACAACAGATTTTTCTGATTAATTGAAGATGCAATGACAGATTAACATAAAAATCTCAGCTAAAATCACTAAGCAAATGCCAGTTCATTATATTTTTTCTATTGTCTTATGTCACTGGTATGGTTTTAGGCCAAATAGTCATTGTTTCCAATCATTCGAGCAGCACAGTGGCTAAGTTGTGAGCATCTCAGCCTAGCAGCACTAGGGTTGTCTGTTCAAATCCCAACTGTGGCACTACCTGTCTGGAGTTTACATGTTCCCCCTGTGCCTGTGTGGGTTTCCTCCAGGTATGCCGGTTTCCTTCCACACTCCAAAAACATGCTGGTAGGTTAATTGGCTCCTGCCTAAATTAGCCCTAGTATGTGTATGAATAAATGTGAGATAAGGACCTTAAATTGTAAGCTTCTTGAGGGCAGAGACTGATGTGAATGTACAATATACTGTAAATGTAAAGCTCTGTGTAAATTGATGGTGCTATCTACTGTAAGTACCTTAAATTTGCACTTTGAGCAGTAACAGATATATGTAAGATTGTAATTTCCCTGTACTCCAAATGATTGTTTGTACTGATTACGTTTTATGAAAATAATAATCTGTTCTTCTGCAAGAAACTCATTTCAACATGTTGACTGATATCTTCTATTACCATCAGTTGTCAGTTACTGTTTTTGTACCTAGAGAGTTTTGATCATTGGTTGTTTCGTCAAGTGTTCATTGAACCTTCAGAACAACCATATACCTTCAAACCTTGTGCAAACCATAAAGTAGTTGTCACCAGCAGTTTGAAGCCCAAGTTTGTTCAGCTTGATAACAAATGCAGAGTACAGATAATTGTTGGTACTCACCATTGTCAAATTCAGGAAGTAACTGTTTCATGCATTATTTACAGCTTTTGCAATTCTTTAATGTGCAACAAACAGAATGTTATCCTTTAACAAATGCTACAGCTAATATTATATATTATGAAGTGGAATCCTTTAAATAAACCGTGCTTTTTTCCAGTATTAACTGTGTTGCTGGCTAACCCCAAGGCTTGCTGCAGAGTGCTTTCATGTATACAAACTACAACTATGCAAGATTTATGTTACATAATAAACAATTACTACAATTCCCCTGTCTGTACACACAAAGAACTGTTTTGCAGTGAGCAATCAAAAGCTAATAGCTGTTAACACTTCCATTTATTTTGAAAATCTTATCACCCTTCATACATGACAAGTGCTAATAAATTCAATAAAAGTAGTGATCAGACAAGAAGAACTCAACATGTCAGCTTAGTAATGTGATTAACAATGTCTAACATTCTTCCATGAAAAGAGACAGGGAGTTCCCTCTTGCTGCAATCATAGAAGATAGAAGAATATGCTCTGCAGGAATATAAATAATTTGGAAAGTCTCGCAGACAATATTCCACTCTGAGCCTCATTTGCACTTTAGAAAGGCTGCCCTACAGACCTTATGTACTTTTAAGATTCATCAGAAAGATACATGAAGCAGTCTCACAGCTGAAAAAATGTACATATTTAATGTGATCAGATCTCTAGGTTAGAAAATATCTAACAAAATAGGGGAATATTAGAGAGCATGCTTTAGTGCTTTGATAAATATCTTCTGGCATGTCATTTACTAAAAAGGTAGGACTTACCAAAGAGATGACACGTAAATGGCTCTTATGTGCATAAATAAAGAGCCTATTGCTTTTTGCTATTTTTCTTTCTCAACTATCAGAATTTCTGGATCTCTCATATACGCACATAATTCACGACTTCTGTTTCCATGAAACCTAACATTTAAAAAGCTGTTTGTTTGAATTCACATGCATGTTTGATAGAAGCTGGGGTATCATTTGCTAGTCAGAAAAAATGCAGATAGACTGCTGTTTGCTTGTTTAATTGCTGTTTTAGGCATTTCCAGTTTCCTGTATTTTATTATTTGTTTCTGATTATGTTCTGCGCAATATTGTAATCATTTTTGTTAATGACAAAAGTAAGCATGTGACAATATTAAAACAGTATCTATAACAAAAAAGGAATAACATTCCCTGGACACAGTCACTGTAAAATGTAGACCTTTTGAATATTAAAACAGTGGCTGCACAAATTTCAGCTTGTCAGATGCCTTGTGGTCTTGAGTCTCCTCTGTTTCTATGTGTGCTACAGTACGAAAATCGAAAATAAGTGTTGCCATGTGTAACAAAGTTACAGAAACAGGAAGATGACCATAACCATATAACCATAATCCATAACCATATTTCAAGCAAATCAGTTTTGAGCTATGTGGTTTTACCTGAAGGACACCATCCAACCATTAGTTTTAGTTTAGGACTAACTGAAACTTTTACCACTAACACGGTGAAATCAAAGTAGACCTAAAGGCAAAACGTTTTATTTTTTATTTTAATTTAGTATTAAGTAATGGAGGATTATCAGTTATGTCAAAGCCAAAATAATATAAGTGGGAGAAAAATTCTTCAAAGTGAGGGAAGCCCTGGTTGTCACAAGAGTGACTAGATCTAGTGTCCCTATTAAAAGATTTCCCTGCTCTTCTTGTTTTGGTGACAACCAAAAAGTTATGATTTTTATTCACTTTCACTGATACCAGTAAACATAACAAAAGTGGGTGCATTTCACCAACGGGGGCACAGAGAGCGATAAAAAACAATCTATCCAAAACTTAAAAAAAATGTTTTGCCTTTAGTTATGCTTTAACCACTACAATACTGGACACTTTCACTCCCTTCCTGCCCAGGCCAATTTACAGCTTTTAACGCTGTCACTCTTTGAATGCTAATTACTCAGTCATGCAACACTGTAACCAAATTACATTTTTATAATTTTCTTGAGACAGATAGAGGTTTCTTTTGGTGGTATTTATTCACCACTGGCCCTAAAATGCCATGACAGTAAAAATACCCATCAAATGACCCCTTTTTGTAAGGTAGACACTCCAAGGTATTTTAGTAAGGGACATGGTGAGTTTTTTGAAGTTGTATTTTTTTGCTTTTTTTGTTTTAATTTTCTTTTTATATACTGTCACCAGATCAGTACAGAGATAGAGCAGTGTGAGATCAGAGATAATGACTTGTGACAGTATGTAAAAAAAGAACTAAAAAAACCCTTTTTTCCAATTTTTTAAACATGTTTTTCATTTTTTTTACAATTTGTTTTTTTTTTATCATTTTGTGTTACATATCATGACCAGAGAAGTTCTGTGCTACCATAGTGGCACTGTACTACTCTGGGGTAGTGATCAAGATTTTTTTAACACTATGATAGCTTATAACAATGATGATCACTGTTATAAGCAATTATTTTTATGAATGGCATCCATTCATAGACATTATGTATTATTGGAATAGCTGTGATTGGCTACAGCTATCACAAGGTGTAGTGTGCTGTGATTGGCCTTGTCTGTACCATGTGATCACTGTAACCAATCACAGAGCTCACAATACTACACAATAAATGACTATGAATGAAAGCCATTCATTGTGTACAACTGTCATCTGATCGCTGTGATTGGTCACAGTGATCACATGATACAGGGAGTACACTGATCTGTTATACACTGTGTCTAGTGGATACAACAAGTGACAGATCGAACAGCAGCATGGCTGCAAAGCACACAGGAGGTGCGCAACTGGGAGGAAGTAAAATGACATCTTTCTGCCACCAGGGAGCTCCCGCCTAGACGCCTTACTACTATAGTCTGTATTTCAATTATTTTTATTAAAATATTTTTCACATAAAAACATTCCATATCATTTCATTTAACAAACTTATATATAAACATGCTTAACATACATATATATAAAACAAAACACATAATCACCACAATCGACTACTATAGTCTAGACGGGAAGCGGTTAAAGTGTAATCAAAGACAACATTTGTTCTTGGTTTTGGATAGAGGGAGAAGACTTGGACCTCTGTCAAAAGTTTGAGTTGTCTCTGGGACAGTAATAAATGGAAAAGTTCCCCTGTAGTCACCTAATCTGTTGACAACAGAAGGGATTTCCCTTATATTGGACAGATTTCTTCTTATTTAATGTTGTGACTAGGGGACAGTAAGTGAAGGCAATTGTCCCCAATGAGGCACAAATGACAAAAGACACCTGATGGGTTTCCATCCAAAATAAAAAAAAAGTTCAGTCTTGTTAAATTTGTGTACACTTTTTTGCATTTTTGTCCTGTTTTTTTTTTCTTTTATGGCCTCGATTTACAGTTCTGCTCTATAACATCCAATGTTAATATATATATATATATATATATATATATATATATATATATATATATATATATATATATATATATATATACTGTATTTATTGGCGTATAACACTCACTTTTTCACCACGAAAATCCGGTAAAAATCGCATGTGCGTGTTATACGCCAATACTTTAATTTTAGCTGGCTGGGAGGAAACAGGGAGGGGGGAGGGAACAGGGAGGGGGGCGGGGCGAGCGCCGTCAGATTACATACAGTGAGAATCTCCTGTTTACTTGGCGGCCTCTGTAATAGGAAGTCCCATCTCCTGGGCTGCCATTGGACCACTGTTCTGTCTATCATAGGAGATTCTCACTGTATGTAATCTGTTGGCGCTCATCCCGCCCCCCCTCCCTGTCCCCTCTAGGCTGCAGATGGGCATCGATCAGGCTGCACTGATGGCAATGGTGAGGCTGCTGCATTAAAGGCAATGGTGAGGCTGCATTGATGTGGACTGATGAGGCTGCATTGATGGCACTTGTGAGACTGCTGATGGGCATTGATCAGGCTGCATTGATGGCAATGGTGAGGCTACAGATGGGCACTGACCCTTATTTTGCTTCAAAAGTTCCTTATTTAAAATTTAAGTTTTTTTTCCTGAAATTTCCCTCTTAAAATGAATGTGCGTGTTATACGCCTGTGCGTGTTATACGCCGATAAATACGGTATATATATATATATATATATATGTCTATATTAACACCCATGTTAATATATACAGTGGGCAATAAAAGAATCATCCCCCATAATCAAATAAAATCTAAAATAATCAAATGTTGTTACTTTGCAGCGTGAAATGAAGCTGTATTTAAATGCAACTTATTCCATCAAAGTAAAAGACCATTTTGTGGTATTTACAGAAAAACGCTGAAAACGCTTGGTAAACACTGAATGAAAAAGCGTTCAAATCCATTCACAGAAATAAATAATTAAATACATGCAGAAATTAAGTAGTGGTCCAGGCATGCGGTATTTGTCGAATGTGTACTAGTTGTTGGGAAGCAGGTGGCCGCTGTGTCCTTAACAACCGATGAGTCATCAGCTGACAGCTGAAAGTAAAAAAAAACAACTGCCGGTAATTTAAAAAATGTAAAAAAAGTTTATAAAAAATGGCGTAGGGGCCCCCCCAGAATCCATACCAGACCCTTATCCGAGCATGCACCCCAAAATGGGGGGGGTGCTTTGGGGCCAGGGGTGTTACCCCATGTTACTACTTGGTAACCTAACAACCGGTGTTGTCATAGTCAAGAAGCAGCAGAGTTGTAGGGAGCACAGATCCACAAAATAAATAAAACAGAAATGAGGAAATCCTTAAACTGCAGATTATCATCAGGTACAGATTCCTCTCCAGCAAAAAGCAGACTAGTGACATCACAAAATCGTACTCCAAATCTTGTAAGACTAGCAGGTACAAGCAACGGCACTTCTCACATTGCATATATACAGTCAAAAGGCTGCACAGTAAGTGCACTGCTTTTTAGGTGGAATTTAAGACAAAAGGGCAATCCTAAAACATAATTAACATTTCTAGATGTTCCCAATAAGATAACAAATCTTCACTTTTAGAGTTCAGGTTCACTTTAAGTTTAGGGTAGATTTGGCAAATATGTTGATTTATCCAAAACCAAACACTGCTTTTACTGTGCATCAACTGTACCCACTTAGCTATTAGAGCTGAAAAAATATGCACATGATCTGATATAGTCTAGCCCTACTGAGAGGTTTTAGGAATAATATAGACCACCGAAATAAAAAGTCTTTAAAGAGCTTGGCTTAGAGTGAAATGATGTGAAATAAAGAAAAAAGCCCAAAAGAAAGCTGCTGTCATGAGAGTTTATTCTGCAAGTCTAACATACTTTACATTCTGTCTCGGCTCTAGAATCAACATTTCAAGTAGAATTGCTACTTCATTCAGCATGTCATTTCAGGAATGAAAACTAAGATTCAGCAAGTACTGAAATTCTGAATGTTCTTTTCCTCTAGTGAGCAGATAAAGCAGATACATCTATATGTCTCATTATTTTAGCTAAAGATATGATATGTGACAGCCACAACCAATCTATACTAGCATATCATAACATATATGAGTGTATGTACATATATATATATTATCACAACAACAAAGCATATTGACTTGAGGAAATAAGACGTTAAGACATTGGCCAGTCAGGTATACTTTCTAAGCAGAAGTTGGAAAATAATGGCTAAAATGTGGTTACAATGACAAGACATGCAATGAGAAAGTGAAAAGCAATTCAATTGTTTGCTTTTCTGTACTTAGAGGAGGCTTCTGGAGGAAAGCATAATGTTCCATAAAGTCATAGGCTTCTAGAAGAAAATGAAAAAACTGTCTTTTACAATATCGTCCTTATGTGGTTTACTGACATCTAGCCACTGCATCCAAAGCCATTCGAACAATGATCCCCAATATCCACAACTGGCACTGACAAGAATCTCTGTGGGTAGGAACGGATTTCCAATTTTCAGAGTACATATTATTGTAAAAAAAAGGCAGTGTACGCATGAAAATTAAGATGGCAAAGCACAGTCATGATTATAAAGCAGTTAATTTGACATTCACCAAACATGTATTGCAGTTAAATCAATATAATTTAAAACACATGTACCAGGAAGATACACCTACATTGAATATTTGGATGACCTGTTCTACATAGTGTGTCCTGTATATTCTTACAGCATTTTACTAGGTGAGTGAACACTGCCTACCACTTGATTTACCTACTAAAGTGGGGATTGGGGTTCCCCTATATATGTGGTAAGAGGCCCCACCCCTTCTGCATCCATATGTGGTTTTTATTCATAGACTCAGTGTCGTTCCTCAAAATATTTACTGGATACAAGGTCCAACTTTGTACTACACTACAACTGACTTCTTATTTTGATTCTGAATCGTTCAAATTCACCTAATTGATGTTCAGCTCTGCTCCATCTGCCTTATCTCCATTCTATGAAATCACCATTATGTGGGGCCACTCTTGGTATGTGCAATTTGCATAGACCAGCGTTTTCCTTCCCTCTTTTATAATTGGTTACTCGATACTGATTTGATTATTTGTGTCATACATATTTAGACATTTTGTAGCTTGGTATCTCACTCAGGACACCCAGCAGACTTTGCTTTTGAGGCTTCTGTGGTGGATGGTGTCTATCTCCATTCGGTCTCTGGAGTAAGTGTTAACACAGCTACTTATTCCAAGAATCATATGTAACTTTGTATATAACTATATACTGTATAATATTTGTTACTGGGATTACATTATATGTGTTTTTTTTATCCAGGTAAGTGAATGGAGATCCCACTGCTCACAGATGAGTCGGCATCAGCTGTGATCCAAAAGTGAATACCATAGGTATCAATTTTGATTACAAGTTGTCAAAAAGATGTACTGGAACCAGGAAATGGCAAAAAAGTAATACCAGGCACAGGTTGATGTTTGGAATACAATTCCAGCAGAGGTTGTGAGCCAGCCAAGAGTAAATGGCTTCAAACATGCTTGGGACGAACCTAGATCTATATCAGAGAAAAAAAAATATGAAAAATTAAAATAAATGCAAAATATGTCTAAAAAAAAAGAGGAAGACCACTCTTTCTGCCATTGCTTTTCTGTGTTTACATGTGATTTAATTTACAAAGAAAGACTGTGACCACAAATATCACAAACTTTTAATTTAAAGAAAACATTAAAAAGCTCCATCAGTGGAAAGGTTTCTGTAAGAGCTGGTAAAATTTGGAATATTCTTCTGTGGGAACTGGTGGCAGCAGTTTCAGTAGATTGTTTCATAAAAGGGTTGGATGTGTTCCTAAGAAGAACAAAATTTAAAGCAATACTCACATTTGAAAACATACATAGTAGAATGTTGAACCAAGTATTTATCTTCCTTTTCTCTTGTTCAAACATTTTATTAAATCTTACAATTAGTAAAGAGCAAGTGGGAATTATCCCCACATTAGAGGAGACAAAACAGGCTGTACGAGAATGCAATGCAATGACAGGAACACAGCCCATACAAGTGTGGGGTAAGTGAAAAGATACACACAAGAAAACTGTCAAACAGCATAGTCATGCAGTTGAAAAAACAACACAGGTATGCAAAAGTCTAACACAATTACATACAGGTAAGGTATCTGAATCACTGTGTAATACCCTACAGCATGAGACTCAAGGGAGAACGGCCTAGTGCAGAGCAAAAAATGAGGCACAGGGGACCCTGAAGGTAAAAGGGGGAAAAGAAGAGTGACTACCATGTGCAGATAGAACCTTGGGTCTTGTGGACAGATGTGGTTAATATCCTGTCGAGTTGGTGCGAACTGATAACCCCATAATGATAGGTTAGACGTAGAAAATAGAAACTAACTGAGGAAAGGGGGTTTGTAAATTCCTCTTTCTTTTTCGGCATCATTTGACTTAATTCGCCAAAAGCATCACAATCACCATAGCAGCCAGGACAGTACCATGCTGCAGAGACTGGCATTAATGTGTCAGTCTTACTTCCCCACTGCGTTCTGCACCATTGATGACCACCAAGCCATAAGAAGAGGCAGCAGATCCTCTCTGTCATGTGACCAGCTTGAAGATAAAAACATAAAAAGATATATAGTATAAAAAAACGACTGTATAAAAAAAGAAAAGCATGTTAGAAGCATCTGGGGAAGGGGGTGCCAGAATTGGGCATTACCACATTATTTTCACTGACTCCTTTTGATGGACCTAACACAAAATTTGGATGTGCTAGGTGAGAAGACCACTACGTCCAAAATGGATGCTGGTTTGGCAAATTTTTAGTGTTGACTCAGCTTTTAACAACATTTTGTATCAGGCTCCCTCCATACTGCTAGTTTATAGTGGCACTTTCTTTACTAGTTGCCCTACTTCTTTTTTTCAAAAAAAGACTTAAACGTATATAATACAACTGAAAAACACATAGTAAAGAGTGGCAATTGGCAGCATCTGGCAAATAAATGCCTTCGTTATGATCAAGATATATCCACATAAAGCAGCTATTTAGTATCAGCAATAGAGGAGATATACAATATGTTTGAAGAAGCATTTTGCTGTAACAGTTGTAAGAGGAACTGCACATTTTATATGCTTGTAAAATTGAAAGCCAAAGCTAAGAGCGCAAATTGCTGGACATTTTTCTCTTCTCCTCTGCTTCTCTTTGTCTTCTTCTACCATGATATCTTACTTATACAAAACTTCTTATACTGTAATGACTCTCTTTGCAGCTTAATGGGCATCTCTTAGTGTCAGTAGCCATTTAAATAGCTTTTGGAAGAAAATTCTATTTTATAACTTTTGTCCTCGATTTCTCAGCAATACATTACTCTTTTACTGTACCTTTAATCTTTGCTTCAAAATTAAGATATATGTTTATAATTAAAGCCCAATTGAATCTTCATTTTTAATTGCATTTCAGGTAAAATACATTTCAGATGATTTACCCAATGAGTAAAGAATTTTCACTTTTTTGAAGTGAATGCCCTTGGTCAGTATGAAACTGAATTTATTTCAATCATCTAGTAAAGTCCATGCAAATTCCACATTTTTCCTTTTATAGTGCACATTATTGAATATTTAAAGTAAACTAATTTCACTATATTCACTAAGCAAACTTAAAGAAGAATTCCAGGTACATATATTTTTATAGAGTTGCTTTGGTCCAGCTTTGACCAAGGTAACTACGCGTTTACCATACCTGTTGGATCCAATTGAAGCTGAAAATCACTGTATTAGGTACCAATACTATGGTGAGTGCCACTAGTTTCTGGATTCTGCACCAAGGAATTTGCCTGGTGCTTATTAAACACAGGAGGTTGCTCGGTATGGACTCCATTCAGAGAATGCTTTGCATTTACTCAATTAATTCAAAGCGTTATGTGATTGTACGAGGTGGACATTATGACATCATGTCTCCCCACCTTATCCAATAAAAGAACACTTTGGGGTTGATTTACTAAAGGCAAAAAGACTGTGCACTTTGAAAAGTGCAGTTGCACACTGCAAGAGCAGCTTCTCCAGAGTTTAGTAAATGAGCAGAGGCTCAACTGACTTTCATCAACCAATCATGTGCAAGCAAAAATGCTGTTTTTTTAATTTTCCTTGCATGGGTATTCTTTGCAAAGTGAAGCTTTACCTCATTTACTAAGCTCTGGAGCAACTGCACTTGCAGAGTGCAATTGCACTTTCCAAGGTGCACAGTCTATTGGCCTTTAGTAAATCAACCCCTTTATATTTATTGAGAAAATGCAAAGTGTTAGCCGAATCATGCCTGTGCTGAGTGGGCGTCTTCCTGTGTTCACAATGCAACAGGGCAGCCACTTAGCAGGGACATGGAATCTGGTGGAGATAACTGTTGTAATGGTGCCTACTACAGTGATTTCCAGCTTTCTGGTAGATCCCACAGGTATAGTCTATGCATAATTACATTGGTCCAAGCTGGACCAATGAAACTATGTAAAAATATTCATACCTGGAATCCATCTTTAAACTTGCTAAATGAAAATTCTCAACTCGTTTAGTAAATCAACCCCAATGAATGATAGGTCACACTTTCACACTTAACAATTTCACAACCTATTCTATCTTCTATTCTTACAACAGTAATATGGTATAGAGACATAAAAGGTTTTATCTGTGTTTTTTTTTTTTTTTTTCAAAATATGCCATATCTCCCACATACACTATATTACCAAAAGTATTGGGACGCCTGCCTTTAAACACACATGAACTTTAATAGCATCCCAGTCTTAGTCCGTAGGGTTCAATATTGGGTTGGCCCACCCTTTGCAACTAAAACAGCTTCAACTCTTCTGGGAAGGCTGTCCACAAGGTTTAGGAGTGTGTCTATGGGATCTATCCATGTCTTAATGAACCTTGCTTTGTGCACTGGTCCAAATCATTTGGTGAAGAGGGGATTATAGTGTAGGGTTGGGCTTGGCCCCTTATATTTCCAGTGAAGGGAACTCTTAAGGTGTCAGCATACAAAGACATTCATGGGAACAGTTTGGGCATGGCCCCTTACTGTTCCAACATGACTGCACATCAGTACACAAAGCAAGGTCCATAAAGACATGGATGAGCGAGTTTGGGTTGGAGGAACTTGACTGGCCTGCATAGAGTCCTGACCTCAACCCAATAGAACACCTTTGGGATGAATTATAGTGGAGACTGTGAGCCAGGCTTTTTCGTCCAACATCAGCGCCTGACCTCACAAATGTGCTTCTGGAAGAATAGTCAAACATTCCCATAGACATACTCCTAAACCTTGTGGACAGCCTTCCCAGAAGAGTTGAAGCTGTTATAGCTACAAAGGGTGGGTCAATTCAATATTAAACCCTACAGTCTAAGACTGGGTCGCCATTAACCACTTCAGCCCCGGACCATTTGGCTGGCCAAAGACCAGAGCACTTTTTGCGATTTGGCACTGCGTCGCTTTAACTGACAATTGCTCGGTCATGCGACATTGTTCCCAAACAAAATTGACGTTCATTTTTTTCCCACAAATAGAGCTTTCTTTTGGTGGTATTTGATCACCTCTGCGGTTTTTATTTTTTGTGCTATAAACAAAAAAAGAGCGACAATTTTGAAAAAAAGCAATATTTTTTACTTTTTGCAATAATAAATATCCCCAAAAAATATATAAAAAAACACTTTTTTTCCTCAGTTTAGGCTGATACGTATTATTCTAACTATTTTTGGTAAAAAAATCGCAATAAGCGTATATTGATTGGCTTGTGCAAAAGTTGTAGCGTCTACAAAATAGGGGATAGTTTTATGGCATTTTTATTAATTTTTTTTTTTTACTAGTAATGGCGATGATCAGCGTTTTTTTTTTCATGACTGCGACATTATGGCGGACACTTCGGACAATTTTGACACATTTTTGGAACCATTGGTATTAATACAGCTATCAGTGCAATTAAAAATGCATTGATTACTGTAAAAATGGCACTGGCAGTGAAGGGGTTAACACTAGGGGGCAGTGAAGGAGTTACTCTGTGTCCTAGTTTGTGTTCTAACTGAAGGGGGATGGGGACTGTGCAGGGAAACTAACAGATCGCTGTTCATACTCTGTATGAACAGACAATCTGTCAGTTCTCCCCTCAGAGAATCAGAAACTGTGTGTTTACACACCGTGTGCCCCAAGCGATCGCGGGAGCCCGGCGGTGATCGAGACCGCCGGGCACTCGCATTGGCTTGGGGAGCCGATGTCGTTTCGCCCAGACGTGCCATTCTTCCGCGGTACAACTGCGGCAGCTGGTCGGCAGGTGGTTAAAGTTCATGTGCTTGTAAAGGCAGGTGTCCTAATACTTTTGGTAATATAGTGTATCTCCCACTAATCTCTAGTTTACTGCTTATGTATAGGTCTGCTTTATGAATAAAATGACATGCCATGAGTTTGTCACAGACAGGCTACTTTTTACCAATGTTTTTAATCTTTTTAATCACCAAGACATTGAGTTTGGATGTAAAGAGTGATTATTTGCATAAATTTCAAAAGGGTCTTGAAAAATGCTAACATTTGGCATAAAAAAAGGTAGATAAGATCTGAAATCTAGAAATGGATAAAACAAGAGATAAGATGAAAATCCACTTATTCTGCAAGCATGCAAATACCCTTCGTTTTGGTAAAAATATTTCAATTTTATAATCTATTGATAGGATGAGTTGATATTAAGGTGTGAAACATCAATTTCCAGGAACATATCACATCATCATGGTACTCAACAACTGTTTGGAGAACTAAAAATTGATTTGATTTTTTAAAGGGGTTCTCCAGGCACATCTATAGATGTTATAAATTTTCATGAGCGCTACCTGCAGGTGAAAACTGTTGCATTGGCCTGTTCATGTAGATATAATTAAGTTTTATGGAACACTATTATATCTGAAGTGATGCACATTAAGCAATGAAATCACTAGAGGAACAAGGGTTTTAGTTTGCTTAAAAATGACTAATAGAGATTAAAACCTTTTTCTGTTTGAACATAAAAGGTGCCAAGTCTGAGGAAAGAGTGTTGTGCAAGCTGGAACAACCATTAAATTTGTAGTTCTGTTTTAACATTAAGGTTTGGTTTTGCTCATTATTGCTTTCAGTAAAATATTCTGAAAATATTATACATGTGGATCCATACTGCAAAAAATATAAAAGAGGAGCAGATATGCCAAAAGTCAAATGGTGCTCCAATTGTAAAAAAAAAGTGCCATAAAACAGTCAATGTTTGTAGTTGCAGTAATAAAAATTCTAATTTTTTGCTTGGATGATCACAAAGGAATCCAAAGGCACTTGTGTTATAATACAGAAGGAAAATATAATTAAAAAAAAAAAACTTGATGAAAAATAAATAGAGCAAAAAAAGAAATTTTTCTATGTACAGTATTTCTGCCATCAACAAAACAAATTCAGCATTCATATATTTATACTAAATCTGCCAAACTAACTGATATTTAAAATATTACTAAATATATAGCAGAATATGTAAAAAGGAAATCAAGGCCGCAAAACGAGTGACATATTGCAAAAGATAGATACAGTACCTTGAAAAAGTATTCATACCACTTGACATATTCCACATTTTGTCATGTTACAACCAAAAATGTAAATGTATTTTATTGGAATTTTATGTGATAGACCAACACAAAATGGCAAATAATTGTGAAGTAGAAGGAAAATGATAAATGTTTTTCAACATTTTTTACAAATACATATCTGAAAAGTGTGGCATGCATTTGTATTCAGCCCCCTTTACTCTGATAACCCTAAAAATCCAAACCAATTGCCTTCAGAAGTCACCTAATTAGTAATTAGAGACCACCTGTGTGTAATTTAATCTCAGTATAAATACAACTGTTTTGTAAAACCGTCAAAGGTTTTTTAGAGAACCTTAGTGAACAAACAGCATCAGGTGGGAGAATCTGTCCACAGGACAACTATTAGTTGTGCACTCCACAAATCTGGCCTTTATGGAAGAGTGGCAAGAAGAAAGCCATTGTTGAAAGAAAGCCATCAGAAGTCTTGTTTGCAGTTTGCCAGAAGCCATGTGGGGGACACAGCAAACATGTGGAAGAAGGTGCTCTGGTCAGATGAGACCAAAATTGAACTTTTTGACCTAAAAGCAAAACGCTATGTGTGGTGAAAAACTAATGCCGCGTACACACGTCTGGACTTTCCGGCAAACTAGGTCCAACAGTCTTCTCGACGGACTTTCGGCAGAGGTCCGATGGACTTTCAGAATGAACGGACTTGGCCACACACAAACGGACTAAGTCCGGTCGAAAATCCATTCGTTTTGTACGTGATTACGTAAACGGGACAAAAAAAGGAAGTTCAATAGCCAGTAGCAAATAGATTCCCTTGTGTCGTATTTGGTCCATCAGACCAGCACACAGATGAATGGTTTTCCCGATTTTTAGTCCGTCGGACACATTTGAAACATGCTCTATTTATAGGTCCATCGGATTTTTTCCTCAAAAAATGATTGGACTAGCCCACACATGATCGGATTGTCCGACGGACTAATCCCGTCGGACCTAGTTTGCTGGAAAGTCCCGTCGTGTGTACACGGCATAACACTGCGCATCACCCTGAAAACATCATCACCACCGTGAAACATGGTGGTGGCAGCATCATGTTGTTAGCATGCTTTTCTTCTTCAGGGACAGGAAAGCTGGTCAGAGTTGATGGCAAGATGGATGGAACCAAATACAGGGCAATCTTAAGAGAAAACCACTTAGACTCTGCAAAAGACTTGAGACTGGTGCGAAGGTTCACTTTCCATTAGGACAATGACCCTAAACATAGAGCCAGAGTTACAATGGAATGGTTTAGATCAAAGCATATTCATGTGTTAGAATGGCCCAGTCAAAATCTTAACCTAAATCCAATTGAGAATCTATGGCAAGACTTGAAAATTGCTGTTCACAGACTCACTCCATCCAATCTGACAGAGCTTGAGCTATTTTGCAAAGAAGAATGGGCAAAAATTACACTCTCTAGATGTGCAAAGCTGGTGGAGGCATCCCCAAAAAGACTTGCAGCTGTAATTGCAGTGAAACGTGGTTCTACAAAGTATTGACTCAGGGGGGCTGAATACAAATGCACACCACACTTTTCACATATTTACTTACTACTTACTTTACTTACTTACTAAAAAATTAAAACCATTTATCATTTTTCTTCCACTTCACAATTATGTGCCACTTTGTATGGTCTATCACATAAAATAACATAAAATCTCAATAAAATACATTTACGTTTTTGGTTGTAACATGACAAAATGAGGAAAATTTCAAGGGGTATGAATATTTTTTCAAGGCACTGTATTAATAGTAAAAAAGTCAGGTCTGAGCATGCAGGCCCTTTACAAAATAATCTGGAGTGGGTGACTGGGGACAAAGAGAAGACAAATTTGTTAAATACCTTCTTCAGCTCCGTGTATACAAAGGAGCATGGGGAGCTCATGTCCATAATGGGGGTGGTAGTGACACAGACCCAAATGATCCACTATGGCTCAAAATTGATATGGTCCAGAAATATTTAGACAGCACAAGGGTGAATCAAGCACTTGCCAGATGGCATACACCCAGGGATCCTAAAAGAATTGAGCTCTGTCATTTCAAAGCTATTGTTTCTATTTTTTAGGGACTCTTTAATGACTGGAAAATTACCACTGGATTGGCATAAGGCCAATGTGGTGCCCATATTTAAAAGGGATCAAAGTCTTTCCCAAGTAACGATAGACATGTTAGTTTAATGTCTATAGTTGGGAAGATACGGGAGAGTTTAATAAAAGACCACATAGATGAGTTATTGTTGAAAAAATATATTTTAAGCAACAGACAGCATGGATTTATGAAAGACAGAAGTTGTCAGACAAACCTGATTATTTTTTTATGAGGAGGTAAGTAAAACCTTGGACAAAGTGTTTGTGGGTGTGGTATACTTGGATTTTTCAAAAGCATTTGACACAGTTCCTCACACAAGGATAATGTGTAAGATTAAGTCTACAGGCTTGGAAAAATCAATTTATAAATGGATAGAAAACTAGCTAAAAGACCGTATTTAGTGAGTAGTGGTTAATTATTCTTATGCCCCGTACACAGGGTCGGATTTTCCGATAGAAAATGTCCGATCGGAGCTTGTTGTTGGAAATTCCGACCATGTGTGGGCTCCATCGGATTTTCCGAGCAGGAGATAAAATTTTCCGACAACAAAATCCGATCGCGTCAATTCCGACCGTGTGTGGCCTGCTCCGACGCACAAAGTGCCACGCATGCTCAGAAGAAATTTCGACACGGAACAGCTCGGTCAGGTAAAATTAGCGTTCGCAATGGATACAGCACTTTCGTCACGCTGCAATGTTAAAAATGGTTTAATACAGCGCACTCTCTTCTTCTTTATAATGTGACAAGAATTAAGTAGTTTTGCTGCTCATATTCACACACACTTCTCACAAACTTATTTTTTTGTTTTTTTCTTGGGATTCCCTGAATATATTGTTATTTGTCACATCTGACATAATTTTTTTTTTTTTTTTTTTTTTGGTTTTATTTTTTTTTTTTATTTAAAGCCATTTTGCGTTTAGATTTTATGTTTGTATTTTTTCCAAGGCTGATCTTTGTTTAATGTTATTTTTAGTTTTACTCCAGACTATTTTTGTGTGTGTTTTGTGTGTCAAGTTACCACAACACCATTGATATCTTTTATTATTTAATCTCAAGGAGATTGTTTGTTGTTGGTGTCCCTTGTTAATTTCACATTGTATTTTTGAAATGTACCTGAATCCTCACAAACCAACTGTCCTTTTTGAAGTAAAATACACATAGGCAAGTATAATTCAAAACAAAAATCCTTTATTAAGGGCTCAGAACCAAACAAAGAGGGAGGCAACGCTGGATCAACAGGAGAAATTAGCGAAGCCTGGGACCCCCAGGGCAGACATCAATTCTTGAACATCAAAATTGGTGGCCTGAGGAGTCCATATGTAAGGGAGGCCAGTCTGGTCCAGAAGTCGCAGAGATCCGGAAAGCAGCAGATGACATCTGTGTCCCTAGGCTGTGGTACCACAAGAGGCTGCATCTTTTGGCCGACCAGACTGGATCCAGGGTCCTCACTTTCTGGTCTTCCTTCCACGCTTCATTCCGGGCTGTGGCTGTGCTGTTGAAGATGTGGCAGGAGGAGGAGTAGGACCTGGAGCAGGAGGAGGACTGGGAGGACCTGGAGGAGAAGGAGGAGGAGGACCTGCAGGAGGAGGAGGAGGACCGTGTGTGAGTTCGCAATGGTGTGTCTCAGATGTAATTTGGGCCCTCATACCTTTATTAAGAGCCTCCAATATGAGCGACTCACACATGAGTTGTTGTCCCTCCTCCATCCTCTGCATTTTAGAGGCAATGATGGCAGCGAAGTCATCCTCCATGGTGTGTGGTGCTCCCAGGGCCTCTGTAGCCCTCCAAAAGAGGCCTATGACAGCCTCCTCTAGGGCACTCCTCCTCCTGCCACTTTCTCTTTCCAGGTGTAGGGGAGGGACCTGCAGATCAGGCAGGCAGCTCGGCCCGGCCACCTCCTGGCTGAGACTTCCCTGTGTATGAAAAAGGGACATGGTTTTAGTTTTTGCTTCATCAATCACAATCAGAAATTAGTACTCCAAACTAACATCTAGTTAACATCATTGATTGGACAAGCAGAAATATTTAGAGGAATGCTATACCTGGCTCAAGCTGGGCTCCTCCACATGTTGCTGCCTGGAAGGCCCAGGTTGGGCGTCAGAAGCCTCAGCTGGGGAGGAAGGAAGCGTGGAAGGAAGACTGGAGAGTGATGACCTGGGTTCAGTCTGACCTGCCAGAAAATGCAGCCTGTCATAGTACCACATCCTGGGGACATAGATGTCATCTGCTGCTCCGGATCTCTGCGAATCCTGGACTTTCTTGCACTCTCTTACATATGTGCTCCTCAGGCCACCAATTA
This sequence comes from Aquarana catesbeiana, assembly GCF_042186555.1. Classification (NCBI taxonomy): domain Eukaryota; kingdom Metazoa; phylum Chordata; class Amphibia; order Anura; family Ranidae; genus Aquarana; species Aquarana catesbeiana. Next base: position 149,599,012 of record NC_133332.1, on the reverse strand, counting down.
AGATCTTCAAATATGTGATGTCTGCCGTGGGGATCACCTGCTTCACAATTTCCAACAATTGATCCATCGCTGCCTTCCTCTTTGTTTGGTTCCTGTAATGTGGGTGGTTGATCTCCCACAGACAGGGCAGCTCCCTGAACATGTCAATGAATATTGACATGAAGTCATTATCTTGTAATAAGATATCCATGTTCACTGCAAGACACAACACAAGACAAAGCCTAATGTCAGACCAAACTCTTCTAATCTTGTTACAATATAGGCCTCAATCTAGAAGCAGTATAGGCACAAGTATGTCTCTTACCTTCGTTCTTACGATCGGCGCGTCCAATGCTCCTTCCTCCGCTCACAGATCGTACGTAATACGCACGTGTGTTACGCTTTATACACACTGCGCATGCGTGTAACTCCGCCCGCCCCTGACGTTCTTTCTAGTCTATTCCCCGCCCCTTTTTGTTCGGCGCAGTGGGTGAAGAGCACATGGCGGAGTCACAGCAGGTGCGTGCTAATTACAGGAACGAGGAGGAGGAAAGCCCGGATCCGGACACGTCCCAATCCAGAAGGAGAAGATTTAAGGCCACAAATATGTCCTTTGGTGAGATGTTGGAGATGGTCGACATCCTGAAGAAGGCCGACTATGATGGAAAGTATGGGCCTTACCCCAACCCCAATATCAGAAAGGCCAAGATAATTGTGAAAGTGGTCAAAAGTCTGCACAGGAATTTCGGGGTACGACGATCGAAAGATCAGCTCAGGAAGCGGTGGTCGGACCTGAAATTAAGAGAGCCCGAGCAGTACCGAAAGATCCGGAGAGTGCTGCAAAAAAGTAAGTAGTTGTGCTGTGTTCCTATTCTTTTTGTCTTTATTACGTTCGTGCTGCTCCATATGCTTTTCTTAATTGTTGTACAGTTTAAAATGACAATTTTAATGTTCATGGGCCCATTATTCGTTTGTATCAAACATTTTTTTTTCGGCCTCTAAAACACCATTGTTTATGCCATATGTATTTTCCTACATCTTTTAGGGCCTACCTGGATGCAAAATATTTGGTTGTGTAGATGGCTTTGTTACTAGAATAAAATGCAAACTAGATTCTGTGTAAGGAGAGGACACTGAGCAGCTGTTTTCACATCTGGACACTGGAGCACTAGTGTGGGACACAAGAACACCCTTTTTATTAGGGGGCCACACAGGTGCTCCAGTGTATACTATAGGGGGGTCTCCATCTGTGAAGCTTGTACAAGACAGGTAAAGTATTGCAGGTTGGCAAAGGACACTAAAAAAGCTACATCTTGGAACCCTGCTAAAATTGACAATTGTACCCCACTTCCAAGCAATGTTTCCTATTTATAGTTTTGCCATCAAATATCTGTGTGCTAATTATACGATTTTTGTTTTACATAGGGGAGAAAAGACTTGGAGGACAACCCTCATCCGAGAAGACCAGAGACCCCCCACCTCTGGAAGAAGGTGAAATACCCCCAACACAAGTGGAGCAGGAGGAGGAAGAAGATGTGGTGGAAATAGGCACCACAACAGATGAGTGTCTGCGACCACAGGCTCAGGTAAGAGATGGATGCTGGCAGATTTTTGATACCTGTTTTTGTTTGGTTTCTCTCTTTTTAGGTGATTGTGAGGTTATGGATCGAGATCCTTTCACATCAGAAAGTGCCCAGATCCTGATCGGGGAGATAATGGGGTGTAATTTAGAATTGGAAAACCTCAGGAAAAAAATCAATGTGATTCAAAAAAAATAATAACATCATTGATGTTTTGGGGCGAATTTAAAACCACGCAAAATCTCTTTTTTTTGTGTGGTACAATCTTTTAAATTTTTTAGCGATGTTTCAAAATGCCAAATTTGGAGGATGCACACAGTGTGCCAACATGTGCTATCTGCCATCACGGGAGATCAATGGACGCGTTTTGGGGGTGCAACCCCTTTCTCAATAATAAAGTAGCGGTGAGGAAGGGGTTGCTCCCACAAAACATGTCCCTTGATTCCCTGTGATGGCAGCTAGCACATGTTGACATTCGTATTGGTGTGCATCTTCCAAATTTGGCTTTTCAAGGGGTGACTTCACCCCATCTGAACGCAATATCAAACACAGTTCCTAAATACTCATGTCTGATATTGCCTTCAAGTTTTACCATATGTGAACTTTGTAAGTTCAAGATTGTTGTGTTTCTTGTTGGTTTTACACAGGCCTGTTTTATCGTAAATGGACATTTCTATTTTTGATAATGCCACCCCAAAAATTGTTATACAACAAACATGTTGGTTTGTTTTAAAAACCATTTCTAAATACACATGTGATTGTACAGGTATTAAAAAGTTTGTTAATCAAGAATGTGTGGATTATTGTCTCAACGCTACAACACTTTTGTGGTGATGTAATTGCTGTTTTCTGAGAAAATGGTGGTTATTTCCTAAGGGCAAATCCTCTTTGCACTACAAGAGCATTTTCAGTGTAGTTTCAAGAGCACTTGTAGTATAAAAAGTGTATACGCCTTTAGTAAATAACAGCCAACAGTGCTTTGCATAAGGTTACACAATCACGCCATTTTCAGGACTCCACACATTGCTGTCAGGGTCAGCTAAATCAAACCCAAGCAGTAATTGTCACCAAAGATTAAATTTGTTTTTTTATTTGATAAATGCTTCACAAATTGTCTGGCATATTGATGGCCCCCCTACCCGCAAGGAACTCAAGGTATCTTAACCGGACATCACGGGAACTCAGGGAGGGAAAGCCAGGGCGGCCACTTTCAAGCGCCGTCAGGGTTGTATCATGTAGATTTCCGGCCTCAGGCCCAACTGAGCCAGCATAGTTGGCAGAATGTTGGCGTAAAAAGTTATGGAGAACACAGCACGCCAGGATTAGATGATTAAGTTTATATTCCGCCATATGGATGGGTGTCAGAAATAGGCGGAACCGGCTGGCCATGATTCCAAATGTGTTCTCCACCACTCTTCTGGCTCTGGCCAGCTGGTAATTAAAAACCCTCTGTTCTGGGGTGAGGGTCCTCATCGGGAATGGCCGCATAAGATGGTCCCACAGCGCAAATGCTTCATCCGCAACGAAGACGAATGGGAGTCCTTCCACATTGTCCTCTGGAGGTGGCAAGTCCAAGCTGCCATTCTGGAGACGCCTGTAGAACTCCGTCTGGGCGATGACTGCACCATCGGACATCCGGCCATTCTTCCCCACGTCCACATACAAGAAGTCGTAATTAGCCGACACCACCGCCAACATCACAATACTATTGAACCCCTTATAGTTGAAATAGTACGACCCCGAGTTGGGTGGTGGGATGATGTGGACGTGTTTCCCATCAATTGCCCCTCCGCAGTTAGGAAAGTCCCACCGCTCAGCAAAGTGGGAGGCCACAGTCTGCCATTCCTGTGGCGTGGAAGGAAACTGTTGAGGAAAACAAAAATAATTTACTATTTTTGCACATAAACATGGCAAGCAGGTTAGGCACAAACATTCTTGGCCAACCTCCAGATAGCATTTATTAAGGGGAAATTAACACCAAAGTATAAGGTACACCTATCATATTCCCCCTCCCCCCCTCTCATGGGCCATTTCTAACATTATAGGGGGGGAGCTCTTGGACAGGTAACCCTCTTCACTTCATTGAGAGATGAATGCTTAAATACAGGGTATTACTTGTAACAGCCCCTCCTTAGTTACACTATTGGCAGCCCACTGGACAGGTAAGAAGTGTCATAATACAAAGATATAAATACACACTGTACACATTTGAGGACATTTGGACATTCTGATATTACCTATCAAGATAATAATAGAATACAAAAACTTTAAACAGTACCATTGGAAAGTATACAGGCAGGCCCTTGCACTACATGCTTTGGGGAATTCATCCATAAATCTGACCAGTAAAGAGATGGGTATAGTGTGTATGGGTTTGGCAAAGTCAGCAGATAGATGATTGAGGATAGATAGAGAATTGGGATCAGCTGACTTAGCAGTTGGGGGGAGGGAGGGTTTTGAAAAATGATTTGGGGACACCACAAAAAAAGCCTCTGGCACAAGCAAATTTCTAAACATTTTAGGGGGTGTTTGGGGTAAAGCACTACTATGGAGCTGATAAAATACATTGTTAAGTGACTACATGAGGTGAATATAGGGGCAGGAGAACATGTTGGGGAGGTTATTGAAGAAAAAAAACCCAGCATGCATGAGGACAAAGGGGACATTCACAGCATATTACAATCATGGTAATTAGGGAATGAGGAAAGAAATACAATATCTTAGCAAACATTAAATACAATAAAATGTGATATTAAAGGATACAAATCGTACCTTCATATACTCCTTCTGCAGGACCTGTATGATGGCAGAACAGGTCTCTGGGATAATGATTCCCAGAGCCTGGGGGGAGATGCCTGTCGAGAACTTGAGGTCCTGCAGGCTTCTCCCTGTCGCCAAGTACCGCAGGGTAGCGACCAGCCTCTGCTCCGGAGTGATGGCTTGCCTCATGCAGGTATCCTGCCTGCTGATATAGGGGGTCAGCGAAGCCAGCAGACGGTGAAATACGGGGTCCGTCATCCTGAGAAAGTTCCTGAAATCATCAGGTTTATTCTCACAGATCTCATGGAGCAAAGGCATATGAGAGAACTGGTCACGCTGAAGCAACCAATTCTTGGTCCATGAACTCCTCCCCACCCTGTTCATGGACTGGACTTGTGTCAAGGTCAGGACCCCAACACCAAGCCCCCGCACAGCACGAACTCTACGAGGAGTACGTATACGAAACATGGCTAGAAAACGGTCGGCTGCTCAGAACGAAGTAACAGAACGCACTGAAGAACAGCAAGGCCTGTAAAGAGCGACCTGAAAAGCAGTAACGAACGAACAAGAATACAATGACTACTTAAAGTCACGCGGAACTTGCTTGCACGCACTGAAGAGCAGATACAAACCCACAAGCACAAACTGAACGGCAGAAAACGATCTGAAAGCCACGAGTCTGAAAAAGCGCGAATCGTCTCTCACCAAACTTTTACTAACACGAGATTAGCAAAAGGAGCCCAAAGGGTGCCGCGCTTGGTTCTGAACTGGCCTTTTCTAGTCTCGTCATACGTGCTTGACGTCACCGCATTCTTGGCGATCGGAAATTCCGACAACTTTGTGCGACCGTGTGTACGCAAAACAAGTTTGAGCCAACATCCGTCGGAAAAAATCCTAGGATTTTGTTGTCGGAATGTCCGAACAAAGTCCGACCGTGTGTATGGGGCATTACTCTGAAAAGTCTAGGGTTGTTAGTGCTGTACCCCAAGGTTCAGTGTTGGGACCCTTACTGTTTGATATATTTATAAATGACATAGTGTCTGAGATTAAAAGTACCATTTCAATCTTTGCAGATGAAACCAAGCTATTTAGACAGCATAAAGGTGAATAAAGCACTTGCCAGATGGCATACACCCAGGGATCCTAAAAGAATTGAGCTCTGTCATTTCAAAGCCATTGTTTCTAATTTTTAGGGACTCTTTAATGACTGGAATAGTACCACTGAATTGGCGTAAGGCCAATGTGGTGCCCATATTTAAAAGGGATCAAAGTCTTTACCAAGTAACTATAGACCTGTTAGTTTAATGTCTATGGTTGGGAAAATACTGGAGAGTTTAATAAAAGACCACATAGATGAGTTCTTGCTGAAAAAATATATTTTAAGCAACAGAAAACATGGATTCGTGAAAGACAGAAGTTGTCAGACAAACCTGATTTCTTTTTATGAGGAGGTAAGTAAAATCTTGGACAAAGGAGTGGTTGTGGGTGTGGTATACTTGGATTTTGAAAAAGCATTTGACACAGTTCCCCACACAAGGCTAATGTGTAAGGTAAAGTCTACAGGCTTGGAAAAATCAATTTATAAATGGATAGAAAACTAGCTAAAAAACCATATTCAGTGGTTAATGATTCTTACTCTGAAAGGTCTAGGGTTGTTAGTGCTGTACCCCAAGGTTCAGTGTTGGGACCCTTACTGTTTGATACATTTATAAATGGTATAGGGTCTGAGATTAAAAGTACCATTTCAGTCTTTGCAGATGACACCAAGCTATGCAGTGGAAAAACATTCTTCCAGGACATCTCCAAATTACAAGCTGACCTCAATGCACTGTTTAAATGGGCAACTGTGTGGCAAATGAAATTTAATGTTGATAAATGTAAATTTATGCACCTGAGGTCTAAGAATATGCATGCATCATACATACTAGGGGGAGTACAACTGGAGGAATCATTGGTGGAGAAGGTTCTGGGTGTTCTGGTAGATCATAAGCTTAATAATGACATGCAATGCCAAGCAGCAGTTTCTAAAGCAAGAAAAGTCATTTCTTGTATTAAGAGAGGTATGGACTGCACTGAGAGAGAGAGAAATAATTTTACCCCCCTACAAATCATTAGTAAGACCTTGTCTGGAATTTGTAGTTCAGTTTTAGGCACCACTTCACAAAAAGGATATTGGGGAACTGGAGAGAGTGCAGGGAAGGACAACAAAACTGAAAAGAGGAATGGAGGAGCTCAGCTGTAAAAAAGGATTAGAAGAACTGAATGTAATCTCTCTTCAAAAGAGGAGACTAAGGGGTATGTGATTAGCATGTGTAAATACATAAGTGGTCCATATAGTGAACTTGGTTTTGAGTTACCGTATTTACCGCTGTAGAACATGTGTCGGTATATAGCACGCACCCTAATTTTAAGAAGGAAGTTTCAGGAAAAAAACATATTTTTAAAATTAACAACTTTGAAGCAAATTAAGGGTCAGTGCCCATCAATGTCCATCTGCAGCCTGATTAATGTCCTCAATGCAGCCTAAAGAAAAGTCCTCAATGCAGCCTGATCAATGCATCAATGCAGCTTGATTATTGTCCTCAATGCAGCCTGAACAATGCATCAATGCAGCCTGATTATTGTCCTTAATGCAGCCTAAATAGAATCCTCAATGCAGCCTGATTAATGCCTTTTTTAAACTACAGTCATTTGCAGCCTCACCATCTCCCTCACCAGCAGCCTGAATCAGGGAATCACCAAGCCGCCATCTCCTCTCCACTCGTCTCTCACGTCACACAAACACAGTCCCGCCTCCATCATTGGTATTGGACCAGCTCCTCTGATAGGCAGAACACTGGTCCAATGCTGGTGGCGGAGGCAGGACTGTGTGTGTGCGACGTGAGAGCCGAGTGAAAGCCGAGGAGCTGAGTGGAGAGGATGACGGCTCAGTGAGGTACGCTGTCAGCGTTTAACATGCACCCTTGATTTGCCCCCAGTTTTCAGGGGAAAAAAGTGCATGTTGTACGCCGATAAATACGCACAGGACAAGTAGGCCCTCTTTACGTCTGGAGAAAAGAGATTTAATCTCCAAATACGGAAAGGTTTCTTCACAGTAAGCGCTGTGAAAATGTGGAATAGACTTTCCTTTAAGAGCTGGTTCTGTCCAGCTCAGTAGATTGCTTTAAAAAAGGCCTGGTGTTTTTCCTAAATATACATAATATAACTGGATACTAACATTTATATGTAAAGTTGATCCAGGGAATATCCGATTGTCTCTTGGGGGGGAAGGATTTTTTTACCCTACTGCAGCAAATTTGATTATGCTTTGCTGTTTTTTGGGGTTTTTTTTGCCTTCCTCTGAATTAACTGTGGGTATAGGGATTGTGTATATAGGATTGTATATTGTTTTTCATTGGCTGAACTAGATGGACTTGTGTCTTTTTTCAACCAGGCTATGTGTAAGATTTACAAACACATATTCATTTAATATATTACTTTTTAAAACAATTAGGCAGACATGCACCAGGCTAATAATTTGTGCTGGATTTACAAGGGGGCAAAAGGGCTTTTTTCCACAGCCCCCCTGACAGCAGAAGCTCCCTCTTTACAAAAATACTATAATAAAAAATGTGTTTTTTATGTTGAAAATTGATTTGGGAAGCTTATTCTGCCTGCAATTATCTGTAAAAGTTTTTAACCTGGTAAATTTTGGCAGTCTTAAATGAATAGTGTGGTGACTGAGTGTGCCCACAACTTCATTGTGTCATGCATTTTTTAAATTTTTGATTGTCTTTGAAAAAGTAAACCAGCTTGATAGTTATTGATTAGTTAGTGAGTTCAGCCAATTACCAAGGAAATTTTGTGAAGCGGTAGATTTAACCAGCATCACCAGGCTACATTAATCTATTTTGTTTTATGAATGTATGTAGACAGTGGATAAAGATTCAAAGATTTGTAGGTATTGCCCTTATTATGTTTGTTATGTCATCTATTAAATGCTGCTATTCTGAACATTTTTCTTTTTTTATTATTTAATAATCTTCTCACTGTACTTAGCTTACATAAACCTAAAAACTTTTGCATTGATAGGTTCTGATTTTAATATTGTTGTGTAAATTGTTAAGTGAGCCATGTTATCTATGGAAACTAAAGAGTACATCATTATGTTCTTTGTAATTTATCTTACTAAAAATCTACCTGGAGTTTTCCTGGCATGTATAGACTTGTATATATGTATTTACAGTATCTCACAAAAGTGAGTACATCCCTCACATTTTTGTAAATATTTTATTATAGCTTTTTATTATAGCTTTTCAAGTGACAACACTGAAGAAATGACACTTCTCCACAATGTAAAGTAGTGCGTGTACAGCTTGTATACCAGTGTAAATTTGCTGTCCCCTCAAAATAACTCAACTCAATGTCTAAAATGCTGGCAACAAAAGGGAGTACACCCCTAAGTGAAAATGTTTAAATTGGGCCCAAAGTGTCAAGATTTTGTTTGGCCACCATTATTTTCCAGCACTGCCTTAACCCTCTTGGGCATGGAGTTCACCAGAGCTTCACAGGTTGCCACTGGAGTCCTCTTCCACTCCTCCATGATGACATCACAGAGCTGGTGGATGTTAGAGACCTTGTGCTCCTCCACCTTCCATTTTAGGATACCCCACAGATGCTCAATAGGGTTTAGGTCTGGAGACATGCTTGGTCAGTCCATCATCTTTACCTTCAGCTTCTTTAGCAAGGCAGTGGTCATCTTGGAGGTGTGTTTGGGGTTGTTATCATGTTGGAATACTGCCCTGCAGGCCCAGTCTCCAAAGGGAAGGGATCATGCTCTGCTTCAGTATGTCACAGTACATGTTGGCATTCATGGTTCCCTCAATAAACTGTAGCTCCCCGGCTCCAGCAGCACTCATGCAGGCCCAGATCATGTCACTCCCACCACCATGCTTGACTGTAGGCAAGACACACTTGTCTTTGTACTGCTCACCTGGTTGCCACCCCATACGCTTGACAACAGCTGAACCAAATACATTTATCTTGGTCTCATTAGATCACAGGACATAGTTCCAGTAATCCATGTCCTTAGTCTGCTTGTCTTCAGCAAACTGTTTGCGAGCTTTCTTGTGCATCATCTTTAGTCAACAGCCATGCAGACCAATTTGATGCAGTATGCAGAGTATGGTCTGAGCACTGACAGGCTGATCCCCCACCCCTTCAACCTCTGCAGCAATGCTGGCAGCACTCATATGTCTATTTCCCAAAGACAACCTCTGGATATGATGCTGAGCATGTGCACTCAACTTCTTTGGTCGACCATGGTGAGGCCTGTTCTGAGTGGAACCTGTCCTGTTAAACCGCTGTATGGTCTTGGCCACCGTGCTGCAGCTCAGTTTCAGGGTCTTGCCAATCTTTTTGTAGCCTAGGCCATCGTTATGTAGAGCAATAGTTCTTTTTTTTGCAAATCCTGAGAGAGTTCTTTGTTATGAGGTGCCATGTTGAACTTCCAGTGACCAGTATGAGAGAGTGAGAGTGATAACACCAAATTTAACACACCTGCTCCCCATTCACACCTGAGACCTTGTAACACATACAAGTCACATGACACTGGGGAGGGAAAATTGCTAATTGGGCCCAATTTGGACATTTTCACTTAGGGGTGTACTCACTTTTGTTGCCAGCGGTTTAGACATTAATGGCTGTGTGTTGAGTTATTTTGAGGGGCAGCAAATTTACACTGTTATACAAGCTGTACACTCACTACTTTACATTGTAGAAAAGTGGCATTTCTTCAGTGTTGTCACATGAAAAGATATAATAAAATATTTACAAAACTGTGAGGGGTGTACTCACTTTTATGAGATACTGTATGTCAGATATTTAACCTTTCTTGCATAAATTGTCATTTAATATAACATGCAATAAATGGACTTTGATGTGTAAACTTAGTGATTTGCCATGTATTTGAATTGCTGTGTATGAGGGCCCTACCAAACCTGAACCCCTGGTTACCAACCTGTAAATCCAGCCCTGCTAATAATTCATATAATACAAAAGAAAAAGGTTATCCTCTATGTCAATCTGCAACTAATCTCTACTTAGCCCTGAAGATTCTAAAGAAAATCTCCCACCTAATACTTTCAAAGAATTGTAGGATGAGAAAAGGGGACATACATGTTTTCCACTACTTGGAAGTAGAAAGATAATGGGCATTTTGCAGGCATCTCTGGAAAAAAAAAACAATTAGAAAGGTAAGTGCTATTCATACTCTATCTGTTTTTCTAGAGGGTGTACAGCAGGAAACAGAATAAAAAGTAAAAACAAAGAATTTCTTGAATTGCCATAGACTTAGATTAAATAGAGTCATTCAATTTATTAAACTGACATCAGGAACTGAAAGAAGTCATCAGGGGTGCTCTTTTATGCTAATTTTGACTTCAGTAGAGAAAGTCAAGTTGCCACCCACCTCCTACTGTCTCCTGCACTTCTACATTGATAAGTGAACCTGTCCATCACTGTTTTGGGGGTGGCGTTCAGGAAATAGTAAAGGTCGGGTCCGAACCCAACTGTAACAGATTGCTACTGAGGTGCTTGAGCAGATAACATCATCTCCATGCTCCACACCTTTAGATACTACCTTTCAGCTGCATGATGCCACTTAAATAACTTCACCCACTCATCAGGTTTACTCTAAGCTTTGTCTTTCAAGAAAAGTGCAATTTTTAGGAAGTATATTTTTTTGCAGTGTTTAAATGAATATTTAGGTTGGCCAAGCATGTATTTGTGTGATATAGAGTTGGGAGCAAAAGTATCCAGCCCTTACTCATGTGAAGGGAAACAACAGCAATTGGAAAGTGACCTTAAAGTTGTTAATTCAATCCCTTGAAAGTGATTGGCTGTTAGAATAGACAATAAATTGTCAACATTTACCTCATGTACAGCAAGCTTTAAACTGTTTTTGTGGCATGAACCATTCTAAGATCCTCTGCCTCTCTTCTTCGAGCTGCAAGTGCTGGCAACTTCTGGGCTCACTTTAGATCCCTTTCACACTGGGGCGGTGCAGGCGTTAGCGGTAAAGCACCGCTAGTTATAGAATCGATTTTTGGCCGCTAGCGGGGCGCTTTTAACCCCCGCTAGCGGCCGAAGAAAGGGTTAATAGCCTCAATTTCAATGGGCAAAGGCAGAGGCCCCAAAGATGCTGCTTGTAGGACTTTTTTTCCTGTTCTGCAAGCGCACTGCCCCAGTGTGAAAGCACTCAGGCTTTCACACTGGGGTTGCTTGAGAGACATTTTTCAGGTGCTTTACATGCACTATTTTTAGCGCAAAAATGCCTGAAAAGCACCCCAGTGTGAAAGAGGTATAACTGTTTGTATATGAAAAGTAGTGAAGCCATACACCACTGATCCTTTACTTCCAAAAAACTTTATTCCTCCTAATAGTGACATAAAAATGCTACCTACGACCTTTCCTGACATGTTTCGTCCCCGATTAGGACCAAATCATAAAGTAGCGCTATGATTAGGCCCCAGTAAGTAATGTAATGCATCAGGGGGAGGTTGTGGGTGGAGCAACTTTGTTGCCGCAGGACAGTTAAAGCTTTTTGTATGTAAAGAAATAAGCGGTGTGTGGCTTCACTGCCTTTCAAATACTTCATACTTCTCCTAGGTCCACCTGATTGATAGGGTTAACAGAGTTTTTTCTTCAATCAGTTCAAAAAATCAATCCAATTTCCATGTGCACATATACACATCTAAGTAGTAAAACAACAAAGGATTTTAAAGGCAGACTGTAACACTGCAAAATAGGGCTGAACAGATGCATGCTAGTTCAAAAACAATCACATCCTTTTGATATGACCCTCTTATCACATCTACACTGCTTAGTTTTATCCAGCCCTTACATTGCTGCTGGACACAATGAATGATATTTAAATGCAAAACGATGCATTCCTGGCTTGATTGCAATCAGAGATTTCTTTTTTGTATAATTATGCCTAATCTGACACAGATTTGTTTTAAACACAGTAGATTGCATTGTACAGGATTGTAGTTAGTGTATTACCCACACTGAAATACCGCACAAGGTTTACCTGGAAAGTTGAGTATATCAGATTGGAAGATTGGTATTTGACTTTGAAGTTAAAGTATAACTAACCACACATTTTTTTTTTTTTTTTTAGGTTTGGATGAAGTTGCGGGGGGTTAGGACCACTGTCAGGTTTTTACTGCTGTCTGTGTCTTTGTTAGTGAAATTCCGTTTCTATAACTGTCCTGATCACCAAGGTAATCTAAAATGAAGTGAGGGTAAATCCACAATTATGAGGTGACCCCAGAACAGCAATAGAGGAAAATCTTCCAATAGGGACACCCCTTCCTGTGACAACTGTCTAAGAGGGGATTTTTCTCACATTGGAAAGATATCCTTTAGCTTCCTATTGAGGCTAAATGACAGGAAGTGAAGTGAAATCTCAATAATGAGACACAAAAAGAAAACAGATAGTGGTTTTAACCTTATCCTACTCTACACACAATTAAATAAAAAGTACAATCCATTTGGAAAATTTCAAATAAAATCATCTTGTTGGTATAGACAAATGTTATGTTACCAAGATTATAAACTCTGTTTGCTAATGACTTTGTCTCTTTCCCTGTTTCATTACTTCCATCCTTGTTATGATTTGAGTTTTAATGGCAATTTCATCCACATCAAGAAGGATATATACCTATACATCGCAAAATAGCCTTCCTCTACCATCCAGTGCTTAGTGCCCCTTTCAGTAGCATGCCTGAAACTTTCAAAGACAAAAAATATTACGATGGAGGAGGTGAAACTGTGTTTATTCTCCTAGTGGTAGGTGGATAACATAAGCCCAGAAAGCCATAGATTATAGCAATTAAGAGACATCCCACACATGTTTACAGCTGCTAACCACCATGATTTGGCTAGATAATGGTCTGTGAACTCTTAAACACTTGATGCCCGCCCACCGTCATATGACGACAAGACGTGCAGCTGTTATGCTGGGCCGCCGTCATATGACGTGATGGCCTACCAGGCCCTCCAGGGGGCGCGCGTGCGCGCCGCGTCACTCGGGTCCCGGTGTGCGCGCCCGGCACCCGCGATTGCCCGGTAACTGAGCAGGACCGTGGATCTGTGTGTGTAAACACACAGATCCACGTCCTGTCAGAGGAGAGGAGACCGATGGTGTGTTCCTTGTACAGAGGAACACCGATCGGTCTCCTCCCCTTGTAAGTCCCCTCCCCGCACAGTTAGAATCACTCCTTAGGAACATAATTAACCCCTACAGCGCCCCCTCCTGGTTAACCCCTTCATTGCCAGTCACGATTATACAGTAATCAATGCATTTTTATAGCACGGATCGTTGTATAAATGTGAATGGTCCCAAAAATGTGTCAAAAGTGTTCAATGTGTCCGCCGCAATATTGCAGTCACGATAAAAATCACAGATCACTGCCATTACTAGTAAAAAATAAATAAAAATGCTATAAATCTTTCCCCTTTTTTGTAGATTCTATAACTTTTGTGCAAACAAATAAATAAATGCTTATTGCGATATTTTTTACCACAAATATGTAGAAGAATGCGTATCGGCCTAAACTGAGGAAAAAATTTGTTTTTTTTTTTTTTAAAAAATAGGATATTTATTATAGCAAAAAGTAAAAAAATATTGTGTTTTTTTCAAACTTGTCACTCTTATTTTGTTTATAGCGCAAGAAATAAAAAACGCAGGGGTGATCAAATACCACCAAAAGAAAGCTCTATTAGTGGGGAAAAAAAGATAAAAATCTAATTTGGGTACAGTGTTGCATGACCGCACAATTGTTATTCAAAGTGAGACAGCGCTGAAAGCTGAAAATTGGCTTGGGCAGGAAGGGGGTGAAAATGCCCTGTATTGAAATGGTTAAAGATCAGTCATTTTTCAACTGAAGTGATCTTTATAGCATGCAGATATTTTATACTGCCAGAAAGACTGGGACGTCTAAAAGACTGGAAATGATCACTGACTGGGTCTCAAGAACTGCTTTTTAATCAGACGGCATCTGCAATTTGTACATTACTGTCCACAGGCACACGTACCCTTGCCGAGGGATCATTAATCTACATTCCTCATTTGACAGTTGGGAGTATACACAGGTGAGTGTTCCTAGCTGTAAAATCGTACTGTCTCTGACAGCTAGGTCTCACCTAATGATCAAGAACCAATTAGTGTGGTTCCTGATCATGTGATCATTATGATAGTTAATACACAGAGATCGCATGAGGTCTGTAAAAACTAAAAACAAACCTCTCCTGGTTCCATCTGTCACAATATTTCTTTCTCAGTGCACTAACTGCACTCAGTCTCAATAACGTCCTAGTGCATAATACAAGATACTTACAGAGATATTGGTTGCAAATATAAGATCAGGAAATAAATCAATGCTATGGTTATAAGCTAAGGGCAAAGAAGACATAACAGCTTTGCATATATTGCTTATTATATAACAGTATTAAAAGAGAAGTATGGGCTTTAAAAAACAAACATATATACCGTGTTATCCTGAAAATAAGCCCGGGTCTTATATTATTAAAGACACAGTAGGGCTTATTTTCAGTGTAGGTCTTACCATGTAATGTGCCATCTTCTCTCCCCCTCTCCCTTCCTGCCTGTCAGGAATCCCCAGTGTGAACTGAGTTAACCACATTACAACCAGCGCACGCCGTTGTACGTCGGCAGAATGGCATGGACAGGCAAATGGGTGTACCTGTACATCCCTTTGAATTTACTGCCGTGCCATCGCGTGCGCATCGCCGGCAGTGCGCACGTGTGCCCATCGCGAGCTCCGTGAGTCCGAGCGTGGGTCTCGTGGACTCGATGTCCATGAGGATACCCGCGATCATCTCACGGAGAGGAAGAACGGGGAGATGCTAACGTAAACAAGCATCTCCCCGTTCTGCCTAGTGACACTGGAGCTATGATCAGTGATGTGTCACACACAGCCCCTCCCCCTCACAGTTAGAATCACTCCCCAGGACACACTTAACCCTTCCCTAGCCCCCTAGTGGTTAACCCCTTCACTGCCAGTGTCATTTTTACAGTAATCAGTGTAATTTTATCGCACTGATTGCTGTAAAAATGACAATGGTCCCAAAAATGTGTCAAAATTGTCCGATCTGTCCGCCATAATGTTGCAGTCATGATAAAAATCGCAGATCGCCACCATTACTAGTAAAAAAAAAAAATATTAATAAAAATGCCATAAAACTATCCACTAGTTTGTAGACGCTAAAACTTTTGCGCAAACCAATCAATAAACGCTTATTTTTTTACCAAAAATATGTAGAAGAATATGTATCGGCCTAAACTGAAGAAAAAAATGTTTTTTTATATATTTTGTTGGGGATATTTATTATAGCAAAAAGTAAAAAATATTGCTTTTTTTCAAAATTGTCTCTGTTTTTTTGTTTATAGCACAAAAAATAAAAACCGCAGAGGTGATCAAATACCACCAAAAGAAAGCTCTATTTGTGGGAAAAAAAGGACGTCAATTTTGTTTGGGAGCCGTGTCGCACGACCGCGCACTTGTCAGTTAAAAGGACGCAGTGCCGAATCACAAAAAGTGCTCTGGTCTTTTACTATGTAATGGGACATCTGCGCTACTAAAAGTAATCCAAAGTGTGTAGAAACATAAAAGTGGTGCTGCAAAATCAAATAGTGCTCACTGAATCACCATCAAAATAAACTTTATAAAATAGGATTTCGCACAAACACATAAAGTGAAAATAAATAATGACTGATAAATCACATGAATGATGTGCAACTAATAAATAATACAAAGTGTCCAATAGTGGTGAAAAGTGCAGGCTTCTAATTTCCAGTTGGACAATTTAGTGAAAGATCAACTGGTTGATAAACTTCCATATATAATCAGTGGTGAGATAGCTTCCTTCCCTTACAAAAGGTCTCCCATTGCCCTTACCTTAAGGGGCTTAAGATAAAGCCTTAATGTAGGTATAGGTGATGACCTGGGAGTAGTAGAAGGGTGTCCCCTGGTGGTGGTTCCTGGTGGTGGTTCCTGGTGAGTGGATATTCTAGTCACTTCTGGTCTGGAGCGATTCAGGATCATGGGCTCCAATCCAACCAAGTAAGGGAAAAAAAGAGAAGGAACACGAGGGCTTCCAATGGTGTAGTTCGTTAAAAAGGTGGTTTTATTGCATCAAAAAAATATATAAATAACTTTCCAAACGGTGGGTAAAAAACATACACACTGTGGGTACAGTGTGCGGTGCTAACAGACAAAGATGGCGGCGGAACGCCGTCACCCGGTGCAAAACTTCCGGTTCACACTGATAGCGCTTCTGGGTTAGAGCAGTGTGTAGTATCGTATGCGATGGCTAACGGGATCCTACGCGTTGCGTCACGTGACCTCGTGACTTCATCAGGGATTCTGATTGGTCGAGACCTCCGTGAATTTATAATCAGTAGCCGGAAATTGTTTCAACGCCATGTTTGTGTAGTCTAGATGATCTAATAGCGTCAGAAAGTACTATCCTATCGAAAAGGTTGAAATATTAACATACTGTGCAGATTTTAAAGTTGATAAATAATAAGGCAGTGATTCATAATCAAATGGTGATTAAAAAGTGCAAGTATATTATAAATATATGAACTTAAATATGTGCAATGTACTGGTACGTGGACATACTGCCATCTTGTGGTGGATCAAAAGCGATACTATGTATTTGTACATATACTTACAGGCAGTAATAAAGTGTCAACTCGTGATGGGCAACTCGTGATGGGCAAGTAACTGTTTCTTGATACCTCTTTGAAATGGGTTTTCGTAATCAATCGATTATTATCAATGATGATATCCAAATCCAAAAATTGGATCTGCTTGTCATAGAAAAAATAATAAAGAAACATTGGCATATCTTAAAAGAAGATAAACATCTGAAAAATATATTACCAGATAAGCCACGCATTATTTACAAGAGAGCTAGCACACTACGAGATATAATAGTTAAAAACGTAGTGGACCCCCCATCCACCAATCCGTTTTCTTTTTTTAATGGAAAAGGTTTTTTTCCATGTAAATACTGCTTTGCATGCCAAAGGTCGAGAAAATTTCAAAGCAAAAAAACTGAGTTTGTAGCAACCAACACAGGACACACATACCCGATCAAGGATTTTATTAGCTGCCACACAGAAGGGGTCATATATGTCTTGCAATGTTCTTGTAACTTGCAATATGTGGGAAGGACAAAAAGAGCCTTAAAAGTCAGAATAAAAGAACATGTGCAAAACATAATAAATAAGTTCCCGAAACATAATGTTTCGAGACATTTTGCCGAGGTCCACAATAGTAACCCAGCCGAAATGACGTTCTGGGGCATAGAGCGTTACCACAAGGCATGGAGAGGTAGTCATAAAATTCGTAATCTTAGCCAAAAGGAATCTCAGTGGATATACAAAATGAATACTTTAGCACCTAATGGGTTAAATATAGACTTTGACCTAAACTGCTTCATCAGTGATTATTAATGTATTGTTTTATTATCTGATTTTATCACTGTAAACCTTATGCCAATTTTCCGGGACACTCCATCATTTTTTAAATCAACATTTTTATCATAAGCTGTTTTAACAATATTTTTAACATTTTTAATAATAGAGTACCAATCCCCTCAATGGAATTTGAATTTGTATTTTTCCTAAATATTAGATTTTCAGAATACATAACTGAGATTTTTCTCCCATCTAATCTTAAAAGGAATGATTGAGGATTGCAATTTAATGCTTAACCACATGATGGCAGCACTTAAAACGAATCTGATTCACATTATTTAATTAATTTAACTTATTATGATTTTTTATATTAATTTTCTATCATCCACTTTTTTATCATCCATGTAGGAAATGATATACGATCACTTACCTCTTTTGCACTGCGAGACACTTTATTACTGCCTGTAAGTATATGTACAAATACATAGTATCGCTCTGGTCTTTTGCCGTGCAATTGTCAGTTAAAGCGATGCAGTGCCGAATCACTAAAAGTGCTCTGGTCTTTTGCTAGCCAAATGGTCCGGGCTTAAGTGTTAAAATGCTTGTAAAATCCTATAATACACTCTATTATTGTGTGCCTCTGTAATGTTAGTTATGCCATTTGTGTCTGGGGCAATTTACCTTCACTTCCTATCCCATAGCTAAATCAAGGAGTGAATGAAAATCCCTGAAAATAAAAGGAATCCATTGGGGCCCCCCAGGTGATAATTCCCCCCTCTCCCATGATAATGATAAACAAGACAAACTGAGAGGGTGAATCTCCGGAATGGGGGCAGAGGTATGCTAATCCCTCGCCACTCTATCCGAAACTAAAAAGAAAAGCTTTGCCTTTAATTAATATTTTTAAAGGGGTATTTCAAATATATTTATTGTGTTTTAGTGTCCTCCCTATCAATATTAGTGATCATTTTAAAAGCCAACTGCTGTGTCGCAAGCTGCTATCAGTGGTATGTGCCAGTTAGAATGATTACTGGTGTTAGAAATGCAAGGATGGGGGAAACTAAGAGACCGAAAGGTACTTTTTTTAAGTAAACCTTTCATGAGAAAAATAAAGCGGTGAAATTGTTATCGTCCATCTGAAAATGCTGGTTACATGGCTGCCATGCTAACTTCTATTTTTCCCTAACCTGCAACAAGTATCAGAAAAGTGCATGCAGTACTTCCGGAAGTGCACAATTGTTCTCAGTCAATGAATCAAAATATTGAATTAAAAAGAGTCAGAATTACAGCCAGCTAACTAGCAGCATCAATATTTCTCTCCTGATTGGTTGTCTTTAAATATACCCCCTTTAAACGTACCCCTTCTTCAATTGGAGGGGGAGTGTTCAAATCTGGTGGGGGATGCTGCAATAATATTGGTCACACACACAGAATGTTTCCTCAGTATGGGCGGCTTAGTTGGAACATGTGTTAATAGGCTTTGATACAAATACAAAGTACATTTGGCATTAGTTTAGGATGCTTCAGAAATCAGTGCTTTTGCATTCTCATAGACTTGTGTGGGGAGAAAAGCATTCCCGAAGTGGACAAATGGCCATTAACATTGCCATATTTACAAATAGTGATAGCCTAAAAACTATATCCTCTATAAAATGGTACGTTTATCTTGTAATTATTAACAGGTCCAACAGATGACTAGATAAATCTTTTTATTAATGACAGCATTTTAGTTCTATATGAATCAGAATTGCAATATAAAAAACATAGACTGTTTCGCTGTACTGGTGCATATTCATGGACTGATCAATTGCTTTAGGGGTACATCCTCAATGTTTTATAGATGAACAGAGTTTTAATGGCTCTTGCATAGTAAAAAGACCAGACAGAGATCTGATAGTAAATGTGTTTTCATTATGATGATGCTGTTAGAAGTGTTGGCATGGCTTATTGAAAATTGTGATAAAAAGAGATTAGAGTTGGAGCTGAGGATCTCATTTCTTTGAATGACAAGAAAGCTCAATATATCTAATCACTTCACTGACACCTATTGGGAGCCAAACGACAGGCTGTTCTCAAAACTCAATACTGCTTGTTAAACACCAGTATTACTTAGCAAGGTGCCAGGTAAATTGCCTTTAAAAATGAGCAACACGATGATGCAAACAAATTTCATTTTTCTAGTCCCTTTTGCAAAATGAAATGGAATGAAGAAACATTTGAGACAGATGAATAATGGTTCTTCACTTGAATTATCACAAGTGTGTTTATTTCAAGCTCAGTAGGAAACATCTTTATCATTTGCAGCAAACTCCAGATGGAAAAATAGATGATGGTGACAACTGTATGGCATGATCAAGGAAAAAATATTCATTACTCTGGCCTTACTGAATTAAGATGACATTAATTTTTTCTGCTCCCTGTGTATGTATGAAATGACAGTGCTGCCTCGCTGAACATTGTTTGCAAGACAGCCACATCTCTAGGACTGAAATAAAGAATAAGGATACCTAAACCTCTTATGTACTTTATGTGTCATGTGAACACACTGGTGAGCTATATTTTGTGACATCTTCCTATATTGTGTGCTATCTCTATAGGGCAAATGCATCTAAAGACTCCCCGCTCTGCTTTATTTAATGACAATCTTGACTTCAGCATTTGTATCATTGTATTTTTTCCTGAATACTGTATGTATTCTTTTGAAAGGTACCTAAAAAAAGAACTTTGGAGGTGGTCCAATCCATGATATTCCTCCAACAATTGATAGCTCGAGTTTGGGTGGACTTCCCACAGTCTGAGAATGGACACTGGGTGTCAATTGTGATAACCAAGATAGGCATACAGTATGTGTTGAAATGTAGTTGGGCAGGAATCAGGAGCCAAGTTCACACCAGGTAAGGTTAGCTCACAGGTAAGGTTAGTTGGACCAGGTGAATGCGCATTATGATCTGCAGTTTCTTGAAGCTAAATTAAACATAACCTTTGGTAGCTAATTGTAAGTTTTCCAAGTTAAGGATTCTTATAGTAAACAGAACTTAAATAATCTGTTGTAAAAGAAACATGACTTTCAAGCAAATATATTTTAGCAAAATGTCCTACTGCCTTTTCAGTATACAAGAAGCATATGTGATGGATCCCAAAATGCATGAGTAAAAACATCAATTTAAATGTAGCACAGTGGTGGAACAACATCATAAAGTACTCCTCAAACTCACACAAGATGATTATTGCTTGGTGCAGATGAGGATTTTTTGTCTATGGTTAGAGGAAGACAATGCCTGCTTATTTGTTCTTTGTGGAATAAACGATCTGCAATTTTTTGTGCTCTTATTTTCCCCAAGATAAGGACAATTATTTATCAATATTAACATCCACACTTGCACTATCCATGTTTTAAAATAATTATCAATAATAATCATGGTTAACCACAATCTCTGGAATTTTTGTTGAGTGTCATCAACAATCATCAACTCATCAACAATTTGTTCTCTATTCATGCAACAAATAGCATAATTGTGTCAGATTAATGCAATGGTCGGTAAGGTGTACAAAGATCGGTTGCAAAATTGTTTGACATAATTTTGTTGTTTTCAACACAATACTTACATATACGACACTATTTACGCTACCATGGATAAGGTCCTATTCAGATCCACTTTTCTAATCCTTGATATTGCGGTATTCCTTAATTCATGTTTCACAGCCATAGAACCAGAATGTAAAAGTGTAACAAATTAGCTAATGGTACTACTGCTCTTGCAGCAGGGTTCTGATGTATGGTAATTTGGAAAGGACACCACAAAGGTAAGTGTAATTGAAGTGCCACAAAACTATATCCTTATTCTCTAAAAATAATGCATACACATCCACTACTTAACAGCTGTGATATATATTTTTTTTATTAAAAAAAATCTTACTGTGTTTTCCAATGTCCTCCGTGAGCTCCCAAACCTTTCCTTTTCCCACTTGCTTCAATTTTGGAATAAGCAGCACACTTCAGTTGCAGTCATGTGCACTCTTTTATGCACACTACAAATGCCATAGCCCAAAGTCCATCTCGAAGCAAGCAAGAGCAGGTGGCTACATTCCTACATACAGTGGGACCATGGAGAACAAACATAGCCATCCTCTAAGTCAGATTGCAGCAGCAGCAAAAAAAAAAAACAATGTTGAAATTTGGAGGAGGTGGAGACCAATAGTAGGTATTCTTGAGTTAAAAATACATATTTGAAAAGATTTTTTAAACCAGAGTATAGTGTCACTTCAACTTGTTATAATTACCTTCCACAGTTCTTTATGAAAAGTATTCCTGAAGTTCTCTGGAATCTCTCTCTGCCTCTTGTGACAGTGCTGGGAGCCTGAGCAGGCAATCACCAAGCTCCAGTGCTGGAAGGAAAAGTAGTGAGCCACGTGCTCCCCATACCTTGAAGAACCTGGACTGAAGGTAGGCAAGCATGTGATACTTATGGGGCTCTCATCAAAGCGAAGCTGTTGCTTTGCTCAACATAGGAAATGACGCATTTTCTTTAAAAGCATAAATTTGATATTATAACTCAAAGTGACCAAATTGATAACTGATCTTGGGACACTAGTGTAGTAAAAATGAAAATAAAAAGTTAAGTTCTGAGCAGATACTTTGGTTTAATTTTCTCAATTTTTACTGAGTTAAACTAAAATTGTAAAATACACTGATAAATATGAGTGGTTTACATTCATCCTCAGCAATAGGGATGAGCCGAACACCCCCCGGTTCGGTTCGCACCAGAACCCGCGAACGGACCGAAAGTTCGCACGAACGTTAGAACCCCATTGACGTCTATGGGACTCGAACGTTCGAAATCAAAAGTGCTCATTTTAAAGGCTAATTTGCATGGTATTGTCCTAAAAAGGGTTTGGGGACCCGGGTCCTACCCCAGGGGACATGTATCAATGCAAAAAAAACTTTTAAAAACGGCCGTTTTTTCGGGAGCAGTGATTTTAATGATGCTTAAAGTAAAAAAAAAAAAAGTGAAATATTCCTTTAAATATCGTACCTGGGGGGTGTCTATAGTATGCCTGTAAAGTGACGCATGTTTCCCATGTTTAGAACAGTCCCTGCACCAAATGTCATTTTTAAAGGAAAAAATCTCATTTAAAACTGCTTGCGGGTTTAATGTCATGTCGGGTCATGGCAATATGGATGAAAATCAGTGAGACAAACGGCATGGGTACCCCCCAGTCCATTACCAGGCCCTTTGGGTCTTGTATGGATATTAAGGGGAACCCCGCACCCAAATTAAAATAAGGAAAGGTGTGGGGCCACCAGGCCCTATATACTCTGAACAGCAGTATACAGGCGGTGCAAACAAGACAGGGACTGTAGGTTTGTTGTTAAGTAGAATCTGTTTGTAATTTTGAACATTTTTAACGTGTTTAGCTCCAGCCAAAAAATCTTTTCTAAGCTTTTTGGAAAACATAGGGAAGGGTTATCACCCCTGTGACATTTGTTTTGCTGTCTTTCCTCCTCTTCAGAAGATTTCACCTCACTTTTTTGTCCCAATGAAAAATGTTTTTTGAAAATTTGGGTTTTTTTGTGGAACAAGGATTGGAAAGCATCAGTGGAAAGGAGAAATTGTTTTCCCATATTAACTCTTACAGGAGAGAATTTCCCTTCCTAGGGGTAGATTTCATCTCACTTCCTGTTGTCTCCTTCCGTTTGCAAGTAGGAGTCGTTTGTAAGTTAGATGTTTGAAAGTAGGGTCCTGCCCTATATACTCAGCAGAAATTTGGGCCTTAGGTGTTGCTGTGGCCACAACACTGTAAGCCCTCACAGGGCCCTGCTGTGAAATATTAGATCAAGAATTGTAATTACATGCCCCTGTTGAACAGGAGCTGAAAAATTAGGCCTTAGGCACTGGTGCTGGTGCCACAACACTGCAACCCCTCACAGACACTCTAGTTGGAACGCAGGAACGAGCCCTGCTGCAAATTATTGCTTCAAAAATTGTAATTACACGCCCCTGTTAGACAGGGGCAGAAAAATTGGGCCTTAGGCACTGGTGCTGGTGCCACAACACTGCAACCCCTCACAGACACTCTAGTTGGAACGCAGGAACGAGCCCTGCTGCAAAGTATTGCATCAAAAATTGTAATTACACGCCCCTGTTAGACAGGGGCAGAAAAATTGGGCCCTAGGCACTGGTGCTGGTGCCACAACACTGCAACCCCTCACAGACACTCTAGTTGGAATGCAGGAACGAGCCCTGCTGCAAAGTATTACATCAAAAATTGTAATTACACGCCCCTGTTAAACAGGGGCTGAAAAATTGTGCCTTAGGCACTGGTGGTGGCGCCCAGAACCAAAAATGTTCTTACAAGCTATCAGCGTGATGATTGAGGAGGAAGAGGATAATTACTCAGGGATAGTCACTCAGCATCAGCATAGGCAGTCTTTGAAGGGATCTGAGATTTCAAAAAAAATTATTCGGTTACATCAGCATCAGGTGCTTGGTAGCTGGTGGTGATCCAAGACTCATTCATTTTTATGAAGGTCAGCCGATCGACCGAGTCGGTGGACAGACGCACCCTGTGATCGGTTACCACGCCTCCAGCAGCACTGAATGTGCGTTCCGAAAGAACGCTGGATGCAGGACAGGCCAGTAGCTCAATTGCATACTGTGCAAGCTCTGGCCAGTGATCCATCCTCAAGACCCAGTAACCCAGAGGATTTTCGGTGGGAAAGGTGTCCAAGTCTGATCTTGCCCCTAGGTATTCCTGCACCATGTAAAACAGACGCTGGCGATGGTTGCTGGAACCGATCATACCTTGGGGCTGCGGACCAAAAAATTGTCTGAACGCATCGGTCAGACGGCCACCTTCTCCACCGCTCCTTCTTTGACTGACCGAAGCCTCAGCAACACGTTGTCCAGAAACAGGAGTTTGTAACCTCCCAGTCTCTGGGAACGCGTTGCACAGACCTTTCTGCAAGGCCTCCCGAAGATGTTTCATCCTCTGCTCCCTCTGCGATGGCAAGATAAGGTCCGCAACCTTACCCTTGTAACGTGGATCAAGGAGGGTTGCCAGCCAGTATTGGTCCTTCTCCTTGATACCACGAATACGAGGATCCTTACGCAGGCTTTGCAGGATCAGGGAGGCCATGCAGCGTAGGTTTGCTGAGGCATTCGGTCCGGAGTCCTCTGGGTCACTAAGAACGACATGGTCCGCAGCCACCTCCTCCCAGCCACGTACAAGTCCATGTGTTTCTTGGGACTGATCCCTTAAAGACTGCTGCTGATGCTGAGTGCCAGGCTCCACCTCCATACTGACACAATCTTCCTCCTCCTCCTCTTCCTCCTCGTCCTCTTCCTGTGTGATCGGCGGGCACGCAGGAACACTGTCTGGATAAAGGGGGCCTTGAGAGCTAAGGAAGTCCTCCTCTTCCTGCCTCTGTTCTGCCTCAAGTGCCCTGTCCATTATTCCACGCAGCGTGTGCTCCAACAGGTGGACAAGGGGGACAGTGTCACTGATGCATGCACTGTCACTGCTCACCATCCTCGTGGCCTCCTCGAATGGTGACAGGACAGTGCATGCATCCCTGATCATGGCCCACTGGCGTGGGGAAAAAAAACCAAGCTCCCCTGACCCTGTCCTGGTGCCATAGTCGCACAGGTACTCATTGATGGCCCTCTGCTGCGTGTGCAGCCGCTGCAGCATGGCCAACGTTGAGTTCCACCTGGTGGGCATGTCACAGATTAGGCGGTTCTTGGGCAGGTTAAACTCCTTTTGGAGGTCCGTCAGCCGAGCACTGGCATTATATGACCGGCGGAAATGCACACAGACTTTCCTGGCCTGCCTCAGGACATCCTGTAAGCCCGGGTACCTGCCCAAGAACCGCTGCACCACCAAGTTAAGGACGTGAGCCAAACAGGGCACATGGGTCATTTGTCCCTGTCGGAGGGCAGAGAGGAGGTTGGTGCCATTGTCGCAAACCACCATTCCTGCCTTAAGTTGGCGTGGCGTCAACCACCTCTGAACCTGCCCCTGCAGAGCTGACAGAACCTCTGCCCCAGTGTGGCTCCTGTCCCCCAAGCACACCAGCTCAAGCACCGCATGGCATCTTTTGGCCTGCGTACTTGCGTAGCCCCTTGAACGCCTACGGAGCACCGCTGGTTCCGAGGAAGAGGCCATGGAGGAAGAAGAAGAGGAGGGGGTGGAGGAGAGAGGTGTGTCACAATCAGCATTTTGGAGGCGTGGTGGCGGAACAACCTCCAACACTACTGCACCTTGTCCTGCATCCTTCCCAGCTGCCAGCAGAGTCACCCAATGCGCCGTGAAACTTAGGTAACGTCCCTGTCCATGCCTGCTGGACCATGAGTCAGCGGTAATATGCACCTTACCGCTGACCGCCCTGTCCAGCGAGGCATGGACATTGCCTTCCACATGCCGGTAGAGAGCCGGAATCGCCTTCCGTGAGAAAAAGTGGCGTTTGGGTACCTGCCACTGAGGAACCGCACATTCCACAAACTCACGGAAGGGGGCAGAGTCTACCAACTGAAAAGGCAGCAGTTGAAGTGCTAGCAATTTTGCCAAGCTAGCATTCAACCGCTGGGCATGTGGATGGCTGGGAGCAAACTTCTTTCGGCGGTGCAGCAGCTGGGGCAGGGAAATTTGCCTGGTACAATCTGACGTCGGTGTACCAAAAGCAGATTGCCCACAAGTACTTGGCTGTGACACACCTAATTCTACACCTTCATTCCTCTCACTGCAGGTCTCAGAGAGGACTGAAGGTCTAGTGGGGTTGGAAATCTCAGCTGATGAGGAGCAAGGAGAGATCCTCTTTGTTCTTTGGTGTGGGTCTTTTAGATACGCTTGCCAACGAACTGCATGGCAGGTCAACATATGTCTGGTCAAGCATGTGGTACCCAAGCGGGAGATGTTTTGGCCACGCGAGATACGCTTGAGACATATGTTGCAAATAGCAGCGGTGCGATCTGATGCACTCGTCTCAAAAAAGGCCCACACCAAAGAACTTTTTGAATAACGCGCAGAGACTGCAGCGCCCTGCACATGTGGAGCTTTGGGGTGTGATGCAGTCAATGTGCTGCCCTTAGGCTGGCCCCTGGAGGGCATCCTGCCTCGTTGGTGATGTGCTGCCGCCTCCTCCTCCTCCTCCTCCTCCTCCTCCTCTCTCCTATCAGGCACCCACGTTGAGTCAGTGACCTCATCATCCCCTCCCTCCTCATCACTGGAGCAAACCTGGCAGTATGCTGCAGCAGGGGGAGCATGACTGCCAGATTGCTGTCCTTCTTGGGCACCCCCTCTGTCCGCGCTCATGTTACTGCCTTCATCGAGCTCAGTATCGTCATCAGAGCCTTCCAAACGCTGGGCATCCTCCTGGAGCATGTACCCAACACTGTGGTCAAACAGTTCGAGGGAATCCTCATGAGCACATGGTGGAGCTAGGGAAGGAGTCACTGATGACATTGAGCTGAGGGAAGAGGCCGCTGCTTTGCCAGACAAAGCACCCTGGGCATGGGTGAGAGAGGATGAGGAGGATGAGGACGGCTTGGTCATCCACTCGACCAAGTCTTCCGCATTTTGCGGCTCAACACGGCCAGCTGCCGAAAAAAAGGCCAAGCGTGTCCCATGGCCACTTGCTGATGAGGATGCACCGTCTCCACGACCAGCACTAGACACAGAGCCTGCTTGCCCTCTCTTATTGGCTTGTGACTGTCTGCCTCTCCTTCTTGGCCTTCCAGACATACTAATGGCCTGTAGCTGCACTAAGCTGGGATAGAACACCTGTAATTTTCTTCAAGTAGCTTTATATACTGTAACCAGACAAGCCTGCCTGTCAGTAGGAAGATAACAGGAACGGATCTAGCTGAACACTGTGAGCAGGACGCACTGTACTAAATGTAAATAGTCTAGCTGCCTGACCGTGGTACTAATAGGATCAAATAGAACACCTGTAATTTTCTTCAGGTAGCTTTATATACTGTAACCAGACAAGCCTGCCTGTCAGTAGGAAGATAACAGGAACGGATCTAGCTGTACACTGTGAGCAGGACGCACTGTACTAAATGTAAATAGTCTAGCTGCCTGACCGTGGTACTAATAGGATCAAATAGAACACCTGTAATTTTCTTCAGGTAGCTTTATATACTGTAACCAGACAAGCCTGCCTGTCAGTAGGAAGATAACAGGAACGGATCTAGCTGAACACTGTGAGCAGGACGCACTGTACTAAATGTAAATAGTCTAGCTGCCTGACCGTGGTACTAATAGGATCAAATAGAACACCTGTAATTTTCTTCAGGTAGCTTTATATACTGTAACCAGACAAGCCTGCCTGTCAGTAGGAAGATAACAGGAACGGATCTAGCTGAACACTGTGAGCAGGACGCACTGTACTAAATGTAAATAGTCTAGCTGCCTGACCGTGGTACTAATAGGATCAAATAGAACACCTGTAATTTTCTTCAGGTAGCTTTATATACTGTAACCAGACAAGCCTGCCTGTCAGTAGGAAGATAACAGGAACGGATCTAGCTGTACACTGTGAGCAGGACGCACTGTACTAAATGTAAATAGTCTAGCTGCCTGACCGTGGTACTAATAGGATCAAATAGAACACCTGTAATTTTCTTCAGGTAGCTTTATATACTGTAACCAGACAAGCCTGCCTGTCAGTAGGAAGATAACAGGAACGGATCTAGCTGAACACTGTGAGCAGGACGCACTGTACTAAATGTAAATAGTCTAGCTGCCTGACCGTGGTACTAATAGGATCAAATAGAACACCTGTAATTTTCTTCAGGTAGCTTTATATACTGTAACCAGACAAGCCTGCCTGTCAGTAGGAATTTAACAGGAACGGATCTAGCTGAACACTGTGAGCAGGACGCACTGCACTAAATGTAAATAGTCTAGAAGATAACAGGAACGGATCTAGCTGAACACTGTGAGCAGGACGCACTGCACTAAATGTAAATAGTCTAGAAGATAACAGGAACGGATCTAGCTGAACACTGTGAGCAGGACGCACTGCACTAAATGTAAATAGTCTAGAAGATAACAGGAACGGATCTAGCTGAACACTGTGAGCAGGACGCACTGCACTAAATGTAAATAGTCTAGAAGATAACAGGAACGGATCTAGCTGAACACTGTGAGCAGGACGCACTGCACTAAATGTAAATAGCAGGAACGGATCTAGCTGAACACTGTGAGCAGGACGCACTGCACTAAATGTAAATAGCAGGAACGGATCTAGCTGAACACTGTGAGCAGGACGCACTGCACTAAATGTAAATAGCAGGAACGGATCTAGCTGAACACTGTGAGCAGGACGCACTGCACTAAATGTAAATTGCAGGAACGGATCTAGCTGAACACTGTGAGCAGGACGCACTGCACTAAATGTAAATAGTCTAGAAGATAACAGGAACGGATCTAGCTGAACACTGTGAGCAGGACGCACTGCACTAAATGTAAATAGCAGGAACGGATCTAGCTGAACACTGTGAGCAGGACGCACTGCATTAAATGTAAATAGTCTAGATAGAAGATAACAGGAACGGATCTAGCTAAACTGAATACAGTGTATATATATATATATGCAACACCTGGGATGCATATATATACACAATACACTGTAAGTGCAGCTAACTGACTGACTGTTCTGCCTAATCTATCTAACTCAAATCAAATGACACTGTCTCTCTCTCTCTCTATCTCTCAGCACACCGGAACACACACTACACAGGGCCGCCGTGCAGGCGGCCTTATATAGTGTGGGGTGTGTACTAAATCCCCTGAGCCATAATTGGCCAAAGCCACCCTGGCTTTGGCCAATTACAGCTCTCTCTACTGACGGCGCTGTGATTGGCCAAGCATGCGGGTCATAGTGCATGCTTGGCCAATCATCAGCCAGCAATGCACTGCGATGCCGCAGTGAATTATGGGCCGTGACGCGCCACACGAATTTAGCGCGAACGGCCCATAACGTTCGCAATTCGGCGAACGATCGAACAGCCGATGTTCAAGTCGAACATGGGTTCGACTCGAACACGAAGCTCATCCCTACTCAGCAATTAATTTTATCAAGAAGTCATTTTTCCTGGTTCTCCTAACTAGAATCCTGTTTAAGGAAGCTTGACAAAAGCAATAACACCACTGATTGTTTCATTAAAAAAAAACAAAAAAAAAAAACACATACTTTAATGAATTTATATTACAGTGAGTTACTATTATAATGTAATATCACCCACTTATGAGATTTCTGACCCTTAAAAATGTGTTTGATAAGACAAGAAAAAGGTTTTGTCTTTTAAATGACATTACTAGTCACATGTCAAACTGATGTTGTATCTTAGTAATATACAGGAATAATTATTGTTTCACTTTAATTGCCTATGATGAGATCATTAGCTTATACACAAGGCCCATTAACTCTTTTAAATGATCTCTTAACTTACTGGTCCTTTAAGTAATACATTTTAGATGTGTAATGTGAAAACGTATACCTGTGACTTAAGAGCTAATTAATTAGTGGCAAGAGCATTAATGATTACTTATTGCATATTGTTTGTAAAATTTAAGGACCTCCTAATTTGTGGGACTAATGAAAACAGCCACCCTTATAAATCTACTTTTACCTGTACACAATTTATGATTTACACAAATGATTTGTCAGCAGGCTGAAAAAAAAAAATCCCCCCCCATCGGGACATTGTAAAATTGCATTCTGATAGCGGCACTAGCTGCTGTAAGAATTCACTGATCAGTGGCTGCAGCTGCCAGGCACTGTTCAAAAAAAGTATTCCAGTATGCTACTTTGACAGAAGTTGACCAAACGATTGAATTCTATCAACCAAGGATGGCCACACATGGATCAAAATGGATCAAAATTCAGACAGTCCCTGCTGAACTGGCTACAGTTTGATCTGCCTATGGCTAGCCTAACTCCAGCCAAAACAATTATTTTTATTATCTATTCTTTGGGTATTTTTGCTCACTTTCTATCCTTTCTATACAGATGTCAAACACAGCAGCAAGTATGTTTCCAAAAGGGGACATAGACATCCATACATTCTAGTAGATAGGTAAAGAGTTAGAATTTAGTTTAGGGCTTGGTTACTGTTTCTGTCCTCACTACAGAGATGTTTGTTTTTTTTGGATATTGGGTGTCAGACAGAATAGAAAGTGAGGGCAAATATCTTTAATCAGGCAACAGAAAGCATTTAAAGTGGTTCTAAAGTCAGAAGGTTTGTTTACCTTGCATTGTATACTCACCTGAGCCCTATCTCGATTCAGCGATGTGCATGAGAGCAGCAGCTCTCCCAGATCTCTCTCTCTCCTCATTGGCTCACACAGCAGTGGGAGCTATTGGCTGTTGCTGCTGTTAATTACAGCCAGTGAGCCAATGAGGAGATAGCAGGAGCAGGGCCAAGCCTTGCTCTGTGTGTGAATGGACAATGTCCATTCACAGAAGCATGGCTCGGGCACAAACCTGCTTGAGTGCCCCATAGCAAGAGGCTTGCTATTGGGGGCAATCAGCAGGGGGGAGGGGACCGGACCACCAGGGGGACCCAAAAATAAGAGGATAGGGGCTGCTCTGTGCAAAACTATTGCTCACAGCAAGTAAGTATAACACTTTTGTTTTGTTTTTGTTTTTTTAAATACAATCACTTTAAAGCCCAACAGATGATCTGACCTTTTCACACTATATTCAAATATAAGAAAAAAGTTTTTACTGGAGTTGAGCTTTAAGAAATGGCAAGGTGGCAGATTTAATTGCAGGCTCTGAAGCCTGGGGAGTTTATTATACAAATACTGACCCAGTTACTGAAGCCTTGTTCTTCTGTGTCTATTCCACTACTTACACCTTACTACTGGTGAGTAAGTTCACTATCATAATAGAGAGGAATAGATTTTCCCCTAGGGCACATAAGCACTGGCCTAGGGCACTACAGAGCCATGGGGGTGTTTGTAATGGTTCTGGATCCATTAAGGCTGTCTCAAAGAACTCTTTTTAAAGTGGTAGTGGGCCCCCTTCAGAAAATTGCTGACTGCCTGTCTTCCAGCTCCTAAATAACCATAACATTGTCAAACACAGAAACACATAACACTATTGCTGTTTATATTCTTCTCAACTACAGGATGTTGCTCTGTTTTATTATTTAGCACACTCAGGAGATAGGGTATGCTATCTGCATGAAGTCAAGTAACTGGCAGAGCAGCAAACAGCATACTTCCGGTGACTTGTCACTTCTTATTTACAGTTTCTACATTTATTGTCAGACAGAGTAAGTCCTAGTAAATAAAAATATATTTTATAGATAATCCTGCACATTTATGGTAATTTTAGACAAAGTATTAAAATACTTGCATAAACAATCATAATTGGTTCTCTTTAATACCATATATCTGAAACAGAGTACTTGTTATGTGTCTGTGACACGTACCCATGTACCTACAGAATTTGTTTGCAATGTAAAAACATTCTGCCCACAACTAAAGCCAATTCCAGCCATACTTCAAATGATGTTCTGGCATGACAAAAAAAAAGAATCACATATTACAAAACTTGTATACAAGTAGAATTTTGCTTTGGAAAAATGGCAATGTAGGAAAGCTTTAGACAACTTGTCAGTGTTTTAAATGAAGAAAAATAATCTACAAATAATACAAATGAGCAAATATGCTTATCCTGAGCTTGCCATTTTCTTGTCTTTTTCCAACCTCTCTAAGTAAAATCTACAGCTGTCTGCCATTCCTAATAACATCTTCAATACTAATGCCAGAAGGTGCAATTTGATTACTGACCTGTTATCCAACTAGTTCTAGAAAACAATTCAAACTAAATTTCCTTAATATGCCTATTTTTCTATCCTGCCAGAAGGGTTGCTAATGAATTTTCTGCTTGAATGCACAGACAGATTGAGAACTTCGACTGTATTGGCCAGGGTAAACGTGGCACTGGCAAACACAGCTTATTTGTACCCATGGACTTGTTCTCTTGAGTATGTTCCTCATCCAGAGGTAATTTTACAATAAAATCAACCACGAAGATTCCTTCAGGAATACAACTAGTAATTTAATACCAGGAAACATCGTACTCTGCAAAATTAACCTTGTAAAAGTGCTATTTTCTTCAGCCAATTTTCTGTTCTCTTCTGCCTGTTGGTCTTTAATGACTGAACTTGAAAATATGTCTGGGTTACATCTTCATTTACTTTAAAGAAGAGAAGCAGGCATAAATTATACAGTTATATTTGATTTGTTAAGGAGGCACTTTAACACATTTAGCACTCTTTTACAGAAAGGCACTTAAGTGTAGGTCCCTAAGGAACTGGAAAACCAGGGGTAATAATTAGTTCTGAGTGCAGTTATAGAGTAGAGACAGACTAGAGCCCAATGACCCTTCCTTGTAACAGCGGAGGAACTAAAGACATAGAACAACTTTGCAACCATAAGGCTTTGGTGCCATCTTAAATCTAACATAAAAGAGGTGGCACAACATATTTGTGCA
Organism: Aquarana catesbeiana; assembly: GCF_042186555.1. Lineage (NCBI taxonomy): Eukaryota > Metazoa > Chordata > Amphibia > Anura > Ranidae > Aquarana > Aquarana catesbeiana. The sequence continues at coordinate 149,565,687 of NC_133332.1, read as the reverse complement.
CACCTTCATGGGATTGCCTCCGCCCTTCCACCCCTTTTCTGGGCGCAAATATATTATTGAATAGGTGCTGCAAGGCCCTTTCTGGTGTGCTGGCCCTTTAAATATTTTGCTCACCTTTTTTGGTAAAAATTGTCCAATAGGAATTGTTGGAACCTTCTGGAAGCAGTGGGGCTCAGTATAAGAATTCATAGGAATTCTTCTGTTGGCCAGGTTTAAGAAAAGGAGCTACCCACCCTCCCTCCCGTCGCAAGCACTTTATGTTGTATGCCACCTTTTTATCAAAGGGGGACTTTTGTTATAAGTTGATGTAATTAAATTTGCTTGGAAAGTGATCATTTGATTTGATGTATTTGTAATATAGTTTGTTGAAAGTCTTCATTTTGTGTTAAACCAATAAATATGACACAGCCAATTTATGCCATGTTTATTGTGTGGTATCTTATTATTTAGTAATGGTTGTGTTTGGAGATATGGGGGAATAGTGAGGAGTGCAGGCCCATATGTGACTGCTTTTTGAAGCTGGGGTCTACATGATCCATTTCATTCCCAACTGACATATTGCTGCTGGGGTGTAACACTAATGCCCTGTACACACGGTCGGACATTGATCAGACATTCCGACAACAAAATCCTAGGATTTTTTCCGACAGATGTTGGCTCAAACTTGTCTTGCATACACACGGTCACACAAAGTTGTCAGAAAATCCGATCGTTCTGAACGCGGTGATATAAAACACGTACGTCGGGACTATAAATGGGGCAGTAGCCAATAGCTTTCGTCTCTTAATTTATTCTGAGCATGCGTGGCTCTTTGTGCGTCGGATTTGTGCACACACGATCGGAATTTCAGACAACGGATTTTGTTGTCGGAAAATTTTATAGCCTGCTCTCAAACTTTGTGTGTCGGAAATTCCTATGGAAAATGTGTGATGGAGCCCACACACGGTTGGAATTTCCGACAACAAGGTCCTATCACACATTTTGCATCGGAAAATCCTACCGTGTGTACAGGGCATAATACTGGAAGCATCCACTAGGTACAATTCCTCACCTCTGCTTACTGTCACAGGATAACTTGTAGTCTTTCTGGATAGCTGGTATTAATCAAATCTTAAGCCTTCTTGATGAACCCTTGTCTTTTCTTAGGCCTTACAATATAACAAAATTCTGAATGAGAAATATTTTTTTTTTTTGGCTAATGCACACATCAAGACCCTGGGTAATAGTGATTGCTACCTCTGTTACTCTATTGAGGTGACATTTTACAAACTAATAACCTCTAACAGATATAAGCCTTACACAAAATCAAAGTATATTGCTAAAGCAAAAACTCAGCACCCTGGAATGGCACAACTAAGATGTCAGGAAGATCTGGCACTGGGATTTGGAAGGCATGGTTATAAAAATGTATAGCTTTTCCAGAGTCTTTATTTAAGACTTGATTCTCTCTTAAAACAGTATTAAACACAAAAGCAAACATTTATTATATTGCAGCTTACCAATTCTTAGATGTGATGGCTGGATTCGTTTTCTTTTTTTAGGCATTCTATTTACTATTTTCACCCGATGATCCAGCCAGTAAGTCTGTTTTTCTAAAAAAACAAGCTATCTTGCAGATGTCTCAATTACAGGGATAAGACAAACCATTTAACACTGGTATTTGACTTAAATTTCTGGCCAGATCACCAGGTGAAAAAAGAGGAAAAAAGCCTAAAAAAGAAAACGAATGCAGCTACCATATATAATGATTGCTTAGCTGCAATATATTACATTTTTTGTTTTGGATTTAATACCACTTTAAATGTGCATGCTTGTAGAACAGACCCAGTTGTTCTATTTTGCACATATTGTACTAAACACATTAAGTAACCTTCAGGGACACTGTGGAGTCACAAAGAGGCATGTAGTCTTTAAAGTTTACTCGACCGCCCCATAGCAGATTTACTGCTACAGGGCAGCCGCTCTGTTCAGAATCATGTATATATATGTGATTCTGCACTTCTGGGATTTGGGCACAAGTGCGCACCACCAAGCAGCTTGCTACCTCTGTGATTTTACACAGCGGGAGCTGATCCGGTGTCTCAGGGACCCACCAATCGCTCGTTACACTGACAGAATGCCAGTCTACCTATGTAAACAAGGCAGACTGTCATTCTGCGAATATATAAGACATGGATCCTGTGCTTCTGTGAAGCAGAAACACCGATCCACATCTTCTGCAATAAAAGCACCTTCCCCACTACACTGAAACTTTAGCTAGGCACACATTTAACCCTTTGATCGCCCCTGGTCTTAATCTCTTCCCTGCCAGTGTATTTAGTACAGTAACAGTGCACATTTTTAGCACTGATCACTGTATTTGTTTTACTGGTCCCAAAAAAGTGTCAAAAGTGTCAGTTAGGTGTCCTATTTGTCCTCCACATTTCGTAGTCCCACTATAAGTCGCTGATCGCCGCCATTACTAGTGAAAAATAAATAAATAAAAATATCCCATAGTTATATCCTATAACTTTTGCGCAAACCAATCAATATAAGCTTATTGGGATTTGTTTACCAAAAATATGTAGCAGAATACATATTGGCCTTTTTATTGGATGTGTTTTGGAGCAGAAAGTGAAAAATATTGTTTGTTTTTTTTTTCAAAATTGTCGGTCGTTCTTTGTTTTTAGCTCAAAAAATAAAAAATGCAGAGGTGATCAAATACCACCAAAAGAAAGCTCTATTTGTGGGAAAAAAGGACATAAATGTAATTTGGGTACAGTGTCGCACGACCGCGAAATTGTCACTTAAAGTAATGCAGTGCCGTATCGCAAAAAATGGCCTGGTCAGGAAGGGGGGTAAACCATCTGGAGGTCAAGTGGTTAACATCAAAATCAATTATATCCAATCTGATTTGTTCTGCTTGTTAGAATGTGCTAAGCCAGAGTAGTTCACCCTAGTGTAGGGGAGGGAAGTTTGAGGTCCGATCACAGCGGTCATGTGACTGGAAAGCTTCTCTGCCTCCTGGATTAAAGCCTACTTGAAGGGCTGCCAACAGCCATAGGAAAGGTGTTAAAATATAACATATTTTCAACTAATACGCACATTTAAGTTTAGGATACGATTAATATTCTTTCTAAAATGTAATATACAGTATAGCCTTTTTTTCACAATGGGCTTTAGTCATCCAGATTAAATGTTGGGCGATATCCAAAAACAAACTTGTGAAAGGTTCAAATGATTCCTTTACCAGTTACCCAAATGCTATAAAACTACAGTGTTTAATCAAACCCAAGGTTTGGATCAGTTTGCACCACCCACTAGAACTCCAACAGAATAAAAATCTGATTTTTTTATCATCAATAATGACATAATACCACAAATCCTTATGTCCTTTTTTTAAATAACCACTTTACGACCGCCCACCACACATATACATTGGCAGGGTGGCAGCTCTATGCCAGATCACGTATCCAGTACATGATCCAACACTTCCTGGTCTGGGGCACGCATGCGTGCCAAAGGCAACCCGCTTCCACTGTAAAAAGACACAGCTGGAGCTGATCTGCGGGTACCGCAGACTTGGTGTCCGCCGACACTGGCTCATCTTTAGGCCGGGAGCCGAAACGGCGATCTGTCTATGTAAACAAGGCTGTTCTCTCAGTAGGGAAGGCATTGATCCTGTGTTCCTGCTGAGCAGGAACATAGATCAATGCCTTCCCCTAGTAAAAGCACCTCTCACATCATGTGAAAACACTGGTTAGGCACACGGTCAACCCTTTGATTGCCCCTGATGTTAACCCCTTCCCAGCCAGTGTCATTAGTACAGTGACAGTGCATATTTTTAGCCCTGATCACTGTATTAGTGTCACTGGTGCCTAAAAAGTGTCACAAGTGTCAGTTAGTTGTAATATTAGTTGCAATATTGCAGGCCTGCTATAAGTCTCTGATCACTGCCATTACTAGTAAAAATGAAAAATAAAAAACATATCCAATAGTTTATAGACGCTATAACTTTTGTGCAAACCAATTAATATACGCTTATTGGGAATTTGTTTTAAACAAAAATTTGTAGCAGAATACATATTGTCCTAAATTGATTTATTTGATTTATTGGATATGTTTTATAGCAGAAAGTAAAAAAAAAAATATTTTTTAAGTTGGTTTTTTTAAAGTTATAGTGCAAAAAAAAAACAAAAACAAAAACAAAAGAGAACAGTAAAACTTCCAGAGGGCAAATGGTTAAATAACCCATTACCAGCCCACCAGAACCAATATTTCAGGTATGGATAGAAAATACCATTCTGAATCCTTCACTTGCTTTTTATGTCTCTCAAGTCAAACTATGTGGAGATGTATAAGTGCATTATTAGAAATCGATAAATGATAAAATAAGCCGTGGGATGCGACCAGTGTTATATACTTCTGTTAAATATTAATATTTGCCTTTGAAGGTTACCCAGCGTCCAATTACTGTACATGATTAAATTCCATATAACAAAGCAACATAGAGGCAGATGCTATGTATAAAAATGGTAATGACATCTTTGGACCTCTCCTCAACTGAAACAGCTGTCAGCCACACTTAAAATCAACTCAACATATTAGCAGGTGGCCCTCTGCCAAAGATATTTCCATTCAAAGATTTACACCACATGTGTTAATATAGGAAGTTACTTAAAGAATACTGTGTGATTATCTAAATAAGCTTTAGTGTATACATTTTATTTCCATTAATATAAAATACAAAACTGCAATAAGAATTAAATTATTGTATGTATAAATATACCAGCTGCTCTTCTGACCACTGGATAAATGCTCTAACAGCTGTGGCAATGTTAATATTGATTTAACATAGCTAACTATGTGTAAGCTGGTAATGATGTGGTGACTACACAGCTGCTTAAACATACTTGTTACATATGTACACATAACTGTGCACTTTGTGAGTGGTTACTGGACTGTGATGTGTGCACTGTAATACCTAGGAATATCTGCCTCCTAACTGCACAACCTTCTATTAGGGGGTAACTTGATTTAGGAGAGACATGAAGTACCAATGCAAATATATCTGGAAAATATGAAAATATCTCCACAGTTGTGCAAGTAAATGCCTAGCAGAGAGGTGCAGCCAAGTGTTCCAGTGTTATAAATCTGAACTAGTCTTAAAACAGTAATGTGAAAACATGACCACATGAGATGCCATGTTACAGTACATGTAGCAAGACTGAATATATAAATCTGACAAATCTGTACAACAGCTATGTAGTAAAAGCAAATCCACATTGTCAGCTTCTTTCTAAACTGAAAATAAAAGAGTCAATACAAGATCAACAGGCTGCAGCAATAGACATCTAAATGCCAACTGTGAAGGAAATAAAAATATCTCAATCACTCCATTGAAAAGAAAGAGAACTAAATAGTGAATAAGAAATGATACACAAAATGCTCTAATATTGACTTCAGTATTATAATTATTAAACTTTACTCCCACATCACTCCCTCCCCTTGCCCCTCTCCTGCACTTCCATCTTGAAAAATCCAGCATGTGCACAGATGTAGCACAGGCCTCTGCTGAGAATTTGGGACCTGCACTGCATGTGTGCAGGGATGGAGATTTCTGCATATGCGTACAGATGTCACTACTTTCTAGTACTATATATGGGCATTGTGGAAGATTGTAGAATCAGTGCGCATATGTGCAGAAATCCCCCAGATGTGCACAGACATACAAATACAGTGATATGTCTGTGTGGGTGCTGAATTACAGTGTGCATACATTCCCTGTAACACAACACCCCCTGGGATAGGTGTAATGTGGCAATCCAAGGAGGCAGTGGGGAAATGCTGCCTTTCAGAGCAAAAGGGTACTAAACTATCGAAATAATTGTAAAACCTTTCCCTATTTTTGTAAAGAGGGAATGAAAGTGAAAGTGAAAACATTGTCCCAATGGGTTCAGTTATGATTTAAAAGCATTTTTGGCCATACTTCTCTTCTGGGGTAACAGGAGTGCACTTTCTTTAGCCCGCTGTTGGCTTAAGCCACAAAACTGCTCTAATAATGTTGTGATCCACCCCAATGCCTGTCAGCAAAAGACCGATGGAGCATACACACGGTCGCATTTTCCGATGAAAAACTCTCATCAGTCTTTTACGGGGCGAAATTCCGACCGTGTGTACACAGCATTAGAGTTGTTGGGGTACAGCTGCAGAATCAAACTGATGCTCCAGCCATTCAGGTAAGTATGTGTATTTGTTTTTTTATGTAGCCCACATTGCTCCTTTAAAGGCTAATTCACTTTTTGGAACATGTTACATGTAACATTTGTATTCAGGGTGGAACATGTAACATGTTTCAGCTCCTGCTGCCAGTTCCTTCAATCCCCCTCCCTGTGACAGTGGATCTTCTCCCCACTCCTGTTGTCACAATTTAAAAATAGTGCAGCTCTGTGGGGCTCTTCCCACATGGCTGCATCATTTATTCACAGTTTCCTGTGAATGGATGAACTACACCTACTGTCATCCACTGTGGCTGGCAGCTTGTAGTTCTGATTGGACTGCGAGGGTGCTGCTGGGCACTCTCATAGTTCATTCACAAGCCCTGCAGCTTTCAAACAGACATCTCATATAAAGGTATGGGCAGAAATCTGCAGGGTTTGTCTGCAGGAGCTCACATTGCACCCCTTCATCTACTGATCACGGATGCAATGCTTTCCAGGCTCCTGACAATTTATTGCATTTATTATTTTTTCTTAAAAAGTGAACCCATCCTTTAACCACTCCATGAAAAAGATAAGAACAAACTTGGGCCAAAGCCTAATTTTGCAACTTTGACATGTGTTAGTGAAACTGCATATATTATTGCATCTACTTAGTGTATCCTGGTGAATTATACCTTGTTTTTTTCAGGGCTGACTGGGCTTTCATTTGAAGGAAAATGTAAATGAATATCTCTTAATTTTTTTAAATTCTGAAATGAAAACTGGCCCAAAGTAGTAAAAAAAAAAAAAAAAAATATATATATATATATATATATATATATATATATATATATTAAGCTTTAGCCTTATCATTTTATGCCATTACCATGACCCACCACCAAAAAACCTACAAAATAAGTTCTGCTTCTGATGACCACAATCATTTCAAATATGTGCGCATGAGTAATTTATTTTTTTGTTCTACCTAAACACATTGATACTAACACTCACAATGACACTAAGTCCCCTTTCACACTGGGGTGGGAGGCGCGTCAGCGGTAAAGCGCCAATATTATTAGCGTCATTTTAGCGGCGGTATTCGGGCGCTAGTGGGGCGGTTTTACCCCCCGCTAGCGGCCGAGAAAGGGTTATTAACCACCGCAAAGCGCCTCTGCAGAGGCGCTTTGCCGGCGGTATTGCCGTGCTGCCCCATTGATTTCAATGGGCAGGAGCAGTGTATACACCACTCCTACACCGCTCTGTAGATGCTGCTAGAAGGACTTTTTTTCCTGTCCTGCTAGCTCACCGCTCCAGTGTGAAAGCCCCCGGGCTGGGGCTTTCACACTGGAGACACAGCAGCGGCTGTTTCGGGTCGGTTTGCAGGCACTATTTTTAGCACCTGCAAACTGCCCCAGTGTGAAAGGGATCTAAATATATAACCTATTTTTCTTACCTGAAAAACTTACTCTAACACTGCCAATAACTGCTACTAACACTGACACTGACAGTAACTGACACTGCCAATAACTGACATTACACTGCCACTAACCGTCACTAACTGACATTTACACTGCCACTAACTGACACCAAAACTAATGCCGCGTACACATGATCGGACATTCCAACAACAAAATCCTGGATTTATTTCCGATGGATGTCGGCTCAAACTTGTCTTGCATACACACGGTCGCACAAATGTTGTCAGAAATTCCAAACGTCAAGAACGCGGTGACGTACAACACGTACGACAAGCCGAGAAAAATGAAGTTCAATAGCCTTCAATACCCTTCCTGCCCAAGCCATTTTCAGCTTTCAGCGCTGTGGCACTTTGAATGACAAATGCGCAGACGTGCTACACTGTACCCAAACTAATTTTTTATCATTTTCTTCACACAAATAGAGCTTTCTTTTGGTGGTATTTAATCACTACTGGGTTTTTTATTTTTTACAAAAAAAAGACCAAAAGTTTTGATAAAAAAATGTTTTTTACTTTTTTCTGTCAGTAAATTTTGTAACTAAGTAATTGTTCACCTTCACTGATGTACGCTGATGAAGCAGCACTGATGGGCACTGATAGGCTGAACTGGTGGGCATAGATGAGGTGGCACTTATGGGCACTGATGAGGTGGCACTGATGAGGAGGCACTAATATGCCGCACTTATGGGCACTGATAGGTGGCACTGATATGTGGCACTGATGAGCACTGATAGGCAGCACTGATGGGCACAGATAGGTGGCACTGGTGGGCACTGATAGGGGGCATGGATAGGCGGTACAGATGGGCATTGATGGGTGACACTGATGGGTGACACTGATGGGCATTGATCAACAGCAGTGATGGGCATTGATGGGCAGCACTGATAGGCGGCACTAATTGCTAGCACAGCACTGACTGGCATCGCTAATGGGCACTGATTGGTGGCACTTGTGGGTACTGATTGCTGCCACTGGTGGACACTGATTGCTGGCATTGGTGGGCAATGGTGGGCACTGATTGGTGACACTGTATTGCTATATTGTAATCGGGGCACTGATGATCAGTGCCCTGATTACATTCCTAGATGTCCCCCTGCATGGAGATGCCGCTGATTGGCTCTCCTCGCCACACACTCTGTCAGTGTGAGGCGAGGAGAGCCGATTACTGGCATCTCCGTGTTTACATGTGACCAGCTGTGATTGGACACAGCCGACCACATGGTTAAAGAGCCGCGGATGCGGCTCTTTACAGAGATCGGGGTCGCGCCGTGTCCTAGTAACAATTGCCGCGCTGCACCCCCCATGGACATGCAAGGGCGGCTGTTCTGGGATGCCGTCATATGATGGCATCCCAGAACGGGAGCCATGCCGCCTACTGTCATTTGATGGTGGGTGGGCGGCAAGCAGTTAAACAGGCAATAACTCACATAGAACTATATGGTGTTAAACTGGCAGTAACGCACACAGAACTATATGGCGTTAAACTGGCAGTAACGCACACAAAACTATATGGCGTTAAGCTGGCAGTAACGCACACAGAAGTAAATGGCGTTAAACTGGCAGTAACGCACACAGAACTATATGGAGTTAAACTGGTAGTAACAGACACAAAAACAATATGGCGTTAAACTGTCAGTAATGCACAAAAATCTATATGGCATTAAACTGGCAGTAAGGCACACAAAACTATATGGCATTTAAACTGGCAGTAACGCACACAGAACTATATGGTGTTAAACTGGCAGTAGCGCACACAAAACTATATGACGTTAAACTGGCAGTAATGCACACAGAACTATACAGCGTTAAACTGTCAGTAACGCACACAGAAATACAGTGGGGCAAAAAAGTATTTAGTCAGCCACCAATTGTGCAAGTTCTTCCACTTAAAAAGATGAGAGAGGCCTGTAATTGCGATCATAGGTATACCTCAACTATGAGAGACAAAATGTGGAAACAAATCCAGACAATCACATTGTCTGATTTTTGAAAGAATTTATTTGCAAATTATGGTGGAAAATAAGTATTTGGTCAATATCAAAAGTTCATCTCAATACTATGTTATATATCCTTTGTTGGCAATGACAGAGGTCAAACGTTTTCTGTAAGTCTTCACAAGGTTGTCACACACTGTTGCTGGTATGTTGGCCCATTCCTCCATGCAGATCTCCTCTAAAGCAGTGATGTTTTGGGGCTGTCGCATGGCAACACGGACTTTCAACTCCCTCCAAAGGTTTTCTATGGGGTTGAGATCTGGAGACTGGCTAGGCCAATCCAGGACCTTGAAATGCTTCTTACGAAGCCACTCCTTTGTTGCCCGGGCAGTGTGTTTGGGATCATTGTCATGCTGAAAGACCCAGCCACGTTTAATCTTCTTTTGAGGTTTGCACTCAAAATCTCACAACACATGGCCCCATTCATTCTTTCATGTACACGGATCAGTCGTCCTGTTCCCTTTGCAGAGAAACAGCCCCAAATCATGATGTTGCCACCCCCATGCTTCTCAGTAGGTATGGTGTTCTTTGGTTGCAACTCAGCACTCTCTCTACTCCAAAAATGTCGAGTTGTGTTTTTACCAAACAGTTCTACTTTGGTTTCATCTGACCATATGACATTCTCCCAATTCTCTTCTGGATCATCCAAATGCTCTCTAGCAAACCTCAGACATGTACTGGCTTAAGCAGGGGGACACGTCTGGCACTGCAGGATCTGAGTCCCAGGCGGCGTAGTGTGTTACTGATGGTAGCCTTTGTTACGTTGGTCCCAGCTCTCTGCAGGTCATTCACTAGGTCCCCCGTGTGGTTCTGGGACTTGTGCTCACTGTTCTTGTGATCATTTTGACCCCACGGGGTGAGATCTCACGTGGAGCCCCAGATTGAGGGAGATTATCAGTGGTCTTGTATGTCTTCCATTTTCTAATTATTGCTCCCACAGTTGATTTCTTCACACCAAGCTGCTTGTCTATTGCAGATTCAGTCTTCCCAGCCTGGTGCAGGTCTACAATTTTGTTTCTGGTGTCCTTCGACAGCTCTTTGGTCTTCATCATAGTGGAGTTTGGAGTGTGACTGTTTGAGGTTGTGGACAGGTGTCTTTAATACTGATAACAAGTTCAAACAGGTGCCATTAATACAGGTAATGAGTGGAGGACAGAGGAGCCTCTTAAAGAAGAAGATACAGGTTTGTGAGAGCCAGAAATCTTGCTTGTTTGTAGGTGACCAAATACTTATTTTCCACCATAATTTGCAAATAAATTCTTTCAAAAATCAGACAATGTGATTGTCTGGATTTGTTTCCACATTTTGTCTCTCATGGTTGAGGTATACTTATGATGACAATTACAGGCCTCTCTCATGTTTTTAAGTGGGAGAACTTGCACAATTGACTAAATACTTTTTGCCCCACTGTATATGGCGTTAAACTGGCAGTAACGCACACAAAACTATATGGCGTTAAACTGGGAGTAACGCACACAGAAGTAAATTGAATTAAACTTGCAGTAACACACAAAACTTATGGCATTAAACTGATAGTAACACACACAAAACTATATAGCATTAAACTTGCAGTAACGCACACAGAACTAAATGGCGTTAAACTGCCAGTAACGCACACAGAACTATATGGCGTTAAACTGGCAGTAACGCATACAAAACTATATGGTGTTAAACTGGGAGTAACGCACACAGAAGTAAATTGCGTTAAACTTGCAGTAATGCACAAAATGATATGGCGTTAAACTGGCAGTAATGCACACAGAACTATATGGCGTTAAACTGACAGTAACAGACACAAAACTATATGGCGTTAAACTGGCAGTAACGCACACAGAACTATATGGCGTTAAGCTGGCAGTAACACACACAGAACTATAAGGTATTATACTGGCAGTAACGCACACAAAACTATATGGCGTTAAGCTGGAAGTAACGCACACAGAAGTAAATGACGTTAAACTGGCAGTAATGCAATCAAATAGACGGTGTTCAACTGTCACTATGCTGACACTATCTGAACTGTCCCTACTCTAGCTATACACTAATGTCAAGATTACTGACACGGTCTAACTACACTACACTGAAACTATCTGAGCTGTCCCTACTCTACACTAATGTATGTATGAATGACACGGTCTCACTACACTACAGTGAAACTATTTAAGCTGTCTCTACTCTAGCTGCACACTATGGAAAGCTGAATGATGGTCCTCCTCACTACACTCACACTATCCCTAGACTGACACTAAACTAATATTCATCACTGACAATTGAAGCAAAATAGAACAGTATAGCACACTAACTAACTAATAGCACTGAACAGAGCCCTGTTCTATCTCTCTCCACATCAAAATCACACTGAAAATGGCTGCCATTGAAAGAATACTTTTATACTGTGGGGCGGGAATGAGCTATGATTGGATAAAGTCATAATGACAGTGTCCAATTATGAGCTTTTTGCCCTGATTGGCTGAAGCTTTCACTGCTTCGGCCAATCAGGGCTTGCAATGCACTATTCAGCGCCGCAATGCATTGTGGTCGGTTTGGAGGGCCAAACAAATGGTCGAATGACCCGTTTCTTCGGCTGTTCGCTGAACGTCTGAACAGCGAAAGTTCGGTCTGAACATATGCTCAGGCCGAACCATTCGCCCATCCCTACTAATGACATGATCAATTTAAACAGTCAGCAATTACAAAATACAAATGTCCTTGAGTTTGTGAGATTCAACTGAATAGCTATGTTTAACAATATATTCTAACAGCATGCAGTACAAGATATCATTCAATATACAGAGAGAATGCAGGCGTTGACTGTACATTTCTTCAAGGTGACTTCTGAAGAACAATAGCTTTCATCAAGATTAAAAAAGGAGGTTACACCTTTTAAAATACCCCAAGGATGACCCATCTCAATAAAAAATAAAATAATATAAAAACTATAAAAAGAACCAAATATCTTCAAAAATGTGTGGTTATATAGGGTGGTCATCAAAGAGAATAAAAAGTGCTATGTGAGTGGATGCGCTGCTCCCATCTGTGCTCTCTATATTACCTGTGTATGTGCTATCTTAATAGCCTAATTTGGTTCACCATCCACCTAACAGGTTATATCTCATTTATACAATAATCATATGTTTGTATAATTCATCACATGTGAACAACAACTTAATCCAAATACTTTAAATCATATAAAAAGTCCAGTGACATATGTCACATAATGATAGACTCTTCTTCATATGTGTTGCAAATCATCCGTTATAATTGCCGTGGGCGGCGTGCTCTTATGTGTGGTATCAGATTAAAGTGACTTAGTGCTTCACCACCACCTGTGAGATTTGCCACTCACCAGATTAATCTTTAAAACTGCACCTTTGGTTCATTAACAGGGATAACCACTCCACTCAAAGGAAACTTTCTCCAATATCTATACCAGGTCCTCAATGTTCCTCATGCAAACGGATAAAAAACCATCATCGCGCAATAACGTTTAAAACCTTTATTCCATACATAAAAACCACTTTGCACTCACATTTCCAAGTGCCATTAGGCCGGCACCGAGCTTTTCCCGCAGTTAAGGACGGGTGGGCACTGCAGCCCGGTTCGTCTGGTGTGTGCTAGATGGTCTCCGTTGCCGCTTACGTTCCCCCCTGTTTGCGTTCGCGTCCTCTCCAAACCCCGTTCGTTCCCGGTCACGTGGGTACGGTAATCTCCCAGCAGCCTGGGAGATTGCTGGGAGATTACCGTACCCACGTGACCGGGAACGAACGGGGTTTGGAGAGGACGCGAACGCAAACAGGGGGGAACGTAAGCGGCAACGGAGACCATCTAGCACACACCAGACGAACCGGGCTGCAGTGCCCACCCGTCCTTAACTGCGGGAAAAGCTCGGTGCCGGCCTAATGGCACTTGGAAATGTGAGTGCAAAGTGGTTTTTATGTATGGAATAAAGGTTTTAAACGTTATTGCGCGATGATGGTTTTTTATCCGTTTGCATGAGGAACATTGAGGACCTGGTATAGATATTGGAGAAAGTTTCCTTTGAGTGGAGTGGTTATCCCTGTTAATGAACCAAAGGTGCAGTTTTAAAGATTAATCTGGTGAGTGGCAAATCTCACAGGTGGTGGTGAAGCACTAAGTCACTTTAATCTGATACCACACATAAGAGCACGCCGCCCACGGCAATTATAACGGATGATTTGCAACACATATGAAGAAGAGTCTATCATTATGTGACATATGTCACTGGACTTTTTATATGATTTAAAGTATTTGGATTAAGTTGTTGTTCACATGTGATGAATTATACAAACATATGATTATTGTATAAATGAGATATAACCTGTTAGGTGGATGGTGAACCAAATTAGGCTATTAAGATAGCACATACACAGGTAATATAGAGAGCACAGATGGGAGCAGCGCATCCACTCACATAGCACTTTTAATTTAATTTTTCTCTGAAAAACATTTTTTGGATGCAGCAGCTATAAATACCACTTACACTATTTTTGATAGGATAGGTTTTGCGCCAGTGACACATATATTTTCATCAAAGAGAATAAAGCTATATTTAAAAACATAAAAACTATATTAAAAAAACAGTATTTGTTGATTGACATTGATACATTTTTAAAGCAAACTTGTGATTTTGTCTTTGCAGTGTAAAGCAACAGTTTTCCTTTAAGTCAACCCTTCCCCAGCAGCACATACATATGATGGCTCCTTCATAGTTCTGTTCAGCTGCCAGAAAAACTTTGTATACCCAGGTATGGAGGAGCATGTGAACCAATCCATCCAATGACCAGTACTGTCAAATTGGCAGAGTTCATAGCACTGTGTGAGCTACAGTATACTTTGAGTGACCCACAACAAACACAAAGAGGCTTTTCTTGCTGCCGACAATTGAACAGAGGTAGCAGAGAAGAAAAGGAGGACCTGTTTCATGTGGGCTTTGGCTTATATAAGAGCAGTGTGAACGACAAGCTGTGACAAAGCAGTTTCAGAGCTTTCAGCATATTGTTCTGTTTCAAAAAACGTTTTCAATAAAATTCTTGTCAAAAAAAAAGCTAATAAGAGTCAACATTTATAATCTTGTTAATGTACAAGTACCGGAACTACCATACAGGTTTGTATCTAGCTATCACAGCAGCTGTAGAATTTCCCATAAAGGTGTTAGATGAGATGGCCAATCAGATTGCTTACATCTGTGCAAAGAGGCAACATAGCTAAAAGCAGCAATATCTTGAATATACGCATAAACGAATACAACGCAGATACAAAATAACCACTTACTTCACTAGAACGCTTCTCTGCTGTTTTGTCTTTTCACTGGCCTATGAACAAAAAAAATATAGGATTAATGTATTTTCTTACAATATATTTGCACTAAGATATCACACAAGTAGAAAGAGACATTATTATGTTTAAAACTGTGTTTTAACAATTTGTATTACGAAAAGCACAAACTCATGACAAAGAAATTAGCACTCAAGTTTCTTATTGTAAATTCCAAATTTGATGGTTGTCTCTGGCTGGGGGAGAACAGTACTGGAACAGAAGGTAATGAATCTCAGTATTGTAACCTCTAAGGCAGTTTTTTATTGGGTCAAATTTAATAAGTAAATATGTTTTCTCACTTTCCCTAGGTTTAATATGTTTACCTCTTGAAATAAATATTTTAGGATTAAATGGCTTGTTTTATTATAACTTAAAGTTCACAAATTTAGTACAGTTGTATGTTTAATATTTTTTTTAGCAAGTACTACAGGGGTACCAAAATCCAGGGTGTTATTTTATGCAAATTCTAAATGGAACTTTTATAGTTATGATTTGGTCTGCCACTCTCCACCTGCACCACTCTACTGACCTCCAAATGTAAAGGGGAGCCTCACTGGTTAAAAGGAAGGCATAAGGCTTTGAGTTTTTTTAAAGTGCAGTGAACATGGGAAACCATGGACTGCTGTTATCCAACAAGAACTATATACAAAAAAGTGCAGCACTAAAAACAAAGTGAATAACAAAGAAGTGTAAATTTATAGAACTAAAAAAATAGTGATAACAGGTGATATATGAAAACTGTAGTGTAGTGTTCACAGACATTGGACGATTGGCAGTGTCGGATCAGGTGCAGCGCTGGACACGTGTGCTCAGTCTGAGGGTGTACCGAGGAAACAGTGTGCTGCTGGAAGAGGGAGCACAGCCCAAGCTGCCCCCCGATCATGTGACTGTATATGGCCCCAGAGATGGCGTGCACTGACTGATAATCTCAATCAGTGATACAAAAATATCAGTGTTATTGGAGACAATCGTAATAGGCACAGACTGTGGGGATGGAACGGTTGGAGGGAGACCTTAATTCCCTATGTGCTGTTTGACCATCTGTAGAGGTGAATACCTTCTGGTAAGAAGCTGCAACATACTTTTTGGTCGGGGAACACTGCACATTATCTTTTCAACTAGCCATTGTGGACTTTTTGACAGGTGTTTAACATCACAGAGCATGACAGAAATACTTTTTTGTGTTTATGGTGGACTTATTGAAAAATATAAATTTTTGGATTACAGTTTTCCTTTTTCATATATCACCTGTTATCACTAATGATTTTTAGTTCTATAAATTCACATTTCCTTGTTATTCACTGTGTTTTTAATGCTGCAATTTTTTGTATATATTTGTATTGGAGTTGTTGTATCTGTACTCATAGTGCTAACAGCTCTTTGACATCACTCATTCTGAGCGCAGTGTTTTTTCCTGTTTTATGTTTATCCAACTATAACTTTTTAACTTAAAGATTTAAGTTAAAAAGGTTGAAACAATAAAAGTCTGTTGGTCTGGGAGGCCCTCTAATGGGTAAGAGGTAAGTAAGCAAGTATTGAAGCTATATGTTTCCCTTTAACTTAACTCTTACCCATTAGAGGGCCTCCCAGACCAACAGACTTTTATTGTTTCAACCTTTTTCAGTATAGATCCATGCATCTGACTCCTGACGATTGGTTTAAAACCATGAAACGCGTTGAGTTAACATATAATGGATGCCCCAACTTCTAAATAATAAAAAATTGCTTGTTAGTCTCCTATGTACATTGTTCTGTATGAATTGTATCAATCATGTTTACCATTTTGATTTATTTCGTATGAATTGTACCATTATGTCCAGTGACCAATTATATTAAACTTTTTTATGAATATTATGTAAATCAGGTGATTACGCTATTCTGTATATTATTGAGTATTGTTATAGGTTGACAATATGGACTATTACTTTGGTGCTATAACATGAAATTTAAATTAAACTTAATCTATATTTTTTGGTAAAGAACGAGCCAATCACCCTTTGACATGCCTCACTCAAAGTCCCACTTCTCTCTATTCTCTTTTTTCTCCTGCATTTAACTTAAAGGCATAAAGTCTAATAAACATATTTTAATTTGAGAGATCTATTGTATCCAGATTCTAGAGAGCTCCTCATATGAGGGTTAAGTAGGTATGCTTTCTTACATTGTTGGCATACAACTTTCCTCTCTATGTCTTCTCTATTATTAATTGGATTAAAAACATTCAATGCAATTTTAGGGCTTGTGTGTGCTAGAGGGTGATGGGCAGTTGGGAACAACCCCTCAACTGTTAATCACTTTAGCTGCAGAGGCCGCGGTCAGGGGTGTACACATGCCATGGCTGTGATGCTTTGATTCATGGCTATGGCAGGATATATACTCCCTATCACTTTCAGCTGGCAGAGAGCCCACTGAATGCAAAACATTTAAGTGAATAAAGCCAATCTGCACTTGGTGGTGGCATGCTAGAGCAGCGATCGAAGGGTTAAAACGTGGTGAAAATGCAATACCACACCTCCTCACTGCCTGTCAAATATGCTTTGAAGAGCTATCCGAAAGTGAATCACTCAGAAAGCAAAGCTTATGTGAATTAGCCCTTAATGTGAGGGGTGGCTGTGAAGGTTCTGACAAGTAATGCCCCGTACACACAGTCGGACTTTGTTCGGACATTCCGACAACGAAATCCTAGGATTTTTTCCGACTGATGTTGGCTCAAACTTATCTTGCATACACACGGTCACACAAAGTTGTTGGAAAATCCGATCGTTCTAAACGCGGTGACGTAAAACGCGTACGTCGGGACTATAAACGGGGCAGTGGCCAATAGCTTTCATCTCTTTATTTATTCTGAGCATGCGTGGCACTTTGTCCGTCGAATTTCTGTACACACGATCGGAATTTCCGACAACGGATTTTATTGTCGGAAAATTTTATATCCTGCTCCCAAACTTTGTGTGTCGGAAAATCCAATGGAAAATGTGTGATGGAGCCTACACACGGTCAGAATTTCCGACAACAATGTCCTATCACACATTTTCCATCAGAAAATCCGACCGTGTGTACAGGGCATAAAGCTTTCTGTATGTGAGAAACAGGAGGTGCCTTCAGCAGGTGCGTTTGGAAAATCTGTTTGTAAATTACAAACATGGAGTTCCAGTTGTGTAGATAACTCACAAAGTCTATGCACAGTTTGATTGTTGCATACCTGTACTTAGTCACACTAGTAAGCACAACCATATCGACAAGTAAGTGCATAGATTACGTATATTAACCTTAAAATTTTCCCTTAAAGCTCAACTTCAGGGAAAGTAAAAAAAAATCTGCCCCTGCACTGCAAGGTTTAAATGCTAATTTAGGTCCAGGGGACAAGAAAAGCAGCTTTACTTACTTGATTCTTCACTCCTAAAGCAGTCGGTGCTCGCTTACACGCCAACTATGGACTGTCCCTCTGCGTCCTCACATCCAGTGCAGGGTTATGAACCCTACATTAGACTTGATAACGTCAGAGGACCTGCAACTCCCACAGAATAGAAGAGAAAAAGCTGTGGGGACCAGTCTTGCAGCGTGGATTTTTTAGGTAAAATTGCTTTTCTTGTTCACCTGGACCTAAATCAGCATTTAAACCTTGCAGTACAGGGACAGCTACACTGCAGGGTAGATTTTTTTACTTTCCCAGGCATTCCTTCCTAAGGTTCACTCACTGTTTATCGCTGGGTGAGGAATGCTACAAAAAGTAGTCAAAATGCTTGCAACTCTGAATAATAAATTTGTATGTATTTAAAAACATGAATGAAGGATAACTTTTTTATTTTTCCAAATAAATGAATGGATTCTTCAAGCTACAAAATGTATTACAAAATTATTTCTCTTCTATTTTGCAAGTTACATGATAACATCTTTCCCAAACATGCTTATTATTTAAATTTATATTTATGGTTCAGGCTGCAATTATTTTTTTTATTGCATTTCAAAACTGTGAATAGGAAAAAAGCTACATCGGTATGAATGCCCTTAGTTTTATAGTTTATTGGCACTTGAATGCAAAGCAATTTTCTTCTAAAGTACTTAAAAGCAGAGACTGACAATGTTAAAGCACTAAACTGTATAAACGACTTTGTGGAAATGACTGGTGGTCTGTACAGCTCTTGTTGAAATGTGTCAAAAATTACCACTATAATTAGCATGGTGATTCCTTCTTTATGACAAGGGATCATGTCACTGTAAATGAACAGCGGAGGTAAAATGTTAAAAAAAAAAAAATTCTATTCCTTTCAAAATGGAATTGGGAAATGTGACAACAGCAACCTACAGTGCTATTATCTGTGCACAGCCAACCATGTAGAAGAATATGACTAGTATCAAGACACTGCAGAGCTTCAAATGTGACATTCTCTGGGTCTAAAATATTTTTGGCTAGTCTTATATTCTATCATGTGCCAATTTTTTGTGCTGTTTTTTTTTTTTTATATGCTGCAAAGAAGTTTTAGCATGAGAAGGTATTACAGCCAGATAGCATAACTTCACAGCTCTGATGTTTAACCCAGGAAAATGTGGTAAATGTTGACTGTACAATAAAGCTTTTTAAATGTTTACATTAGCTGTTTTAGTTTTTTTTTTTTGTTGTTGTTTATTTGTCTTTAAAACTACGCCCCCACTAATACCTTAGAACAAAAAGCAGCTTTCTGTCATGCCTATACCAGCCTTCATGCTCTTCAGCATTTGTGGCATTTTTAGAGGGGACTCATACAAAGGGGTTTCTTCTCATAGTGCATCAGTGCTTCTGCTAATGTACGATGGCTCAATAGCATTCCAAGAATCCAGGAAAGTCTGATATCACGGGGCAATTAGTTGTCTATAGGGAGAGCAGAAGGGTGCTAGCCCTCTGTGGTGAACAAGTTATAAAATCCTGTTCACTAGTGAATACAAGCAAGGTATTAAAAAACCTAAACATATTTAAAACCTTAAAAGTATTGGCAAGGCTTTTTTGGCCACACTTCTCTTCTGTGTCACAGTAGTGCACTTATATCTGCATTTCTGTGACCCAGATTTAGCCGACAGTCAGCTGATGTCACAAAGCTGGTCCAGGCTTTGTAGGCATTCTGTCCTTAAGGTCAGGATCTACCCAGATGCCCGACCAGCAGTTGGCTCGGCCTCTAAAGCACACTGCTGAGAGCCCGAGCAAGCTGCTCCCGCCCGCTCCACGGTCTGGTGCTCCAGTAAGTGCAGGAGTGGCAGAGCAGAGAGCTGATGACTGACAGTCCCTGCTCTCTGTTCAGTAAAGACCGAGAACTGAGGAGTCAGTGGTCATGTTATCACTCAGTTCTTAATTTTAGAGGCAGCAGGGGACAGCTGCAGCATGGGATCGCTGCTGCCATATACAGTAGGTAAGAATGCATGTTTGGTATTTATTGCTATCCCAGACTTCTCCTTTAACTCCAAATTAGATATTTCACCGAAAATGAATATGAATGTTGCCATCATCCCTAACATAAATTTGCTCATTGGGCTCAATGAGCAGACTTCTCCTTTAAAGACATGCATAAAATGAAGGTACCTATACTCACATTCATGTAGCTAATAAGCCCCAGTATCTTTTGACACGTACTTATAGTGTTGACCTCTCCCATCCTGCACCTTCCATCTGGCTAGTAAGGGCATCCATCATAGTGACAGACCAGTTGGAAATCAGGAGGTGCTGGTCTAGCCTTTAACACTATCAGGTAGTGTCAAACCTTGAGAGAATTGCATATTTGAGTGTCCCAGGTACACATTAATGCCCCGTACACACGGTCGGACTTTGTTCGGACATTCCGACAACAAAATCCTAGGATTTTTTCCGACGGATGTTGGCTTAAACTTGTCTTGCATACACACGGTCACACAAAGTTGTCGGAAAATCCGATCGTTCTAAACGCGGTGACGTAAAACACGTACATCGGGACTATAAACAGGGCAGTGGCCAATAGCTTTCATCTTTTTATTTATTCTGAGCATGCGTGGCACTTTGTCGGATTTGTGTACACACGATCGGAATTTCCGACAACGGATTTTGTTGTCGGAAAATTTTATATCCTGCTCTCAAACTTTGTGTGTCGGAAAATCCGATGGAAAATGTGTGATGGAGCCCACACACAGTCGGAATTTCCGACAACAAGGTCCTATCACACATTTTCCATCGGAAAATCCGACCGTGTGTACGGGGCATTAGACTGCCAAAACCTTCCAGTCTTTATTAATGTTGCCAGTTCAACATACAAAGTTTACTATTTCAATCTCCTTTCTATAGCATCAAATTTGTATGACGATGTTTTGTAATATGAAAAGTCAGTTACAGAGGCAAGAATTCACTTTGTAAGTACAGATGAAAAACGTATGACTGTGTAATTAAAGTGTATTTGGGTTTTATACAACTGAATTTGGTAAAAACTTACAAAATAGAGTTGGAAGACTCTGGTTTGCAGGTGACAGTTACAGAAAGTAGTTTGAGACTTTGTTTTATCTATCTTCTGTGAGAAGGTGTACATGCTAATGATCAGTAAAGCTGCCACTAGTAGAGGCTCAATGGTTTATGAGTCTCAAAATTGCATTAGGAGCCCCTAGCCACATTAGATATACACAAGAGGGAAATCCAGTACACATGTACGTAAATATGTTAGCAATATTTCAAGGCCTCATTTCAATTATAAAAGTAGTGGATCAAAGATTCAGATACTTTTGGGAATTATGGGAATGGCAGTAAACTGTGTTGTTCTGTTCAACTGATTTTGAGTTAAAAAGCTAGTTGAAAATACTAGAGAATGTAATTTTTTTTTTAAATAAATGTTTTTTCTATGGTGGTTTTCTCACCCCTCAATGTACTTAAGGGGTGACGCAGACATCTTGGGCACACTCAGTTGTGCCATTTAGCCTATCAACATGCTGGTCAGATTTGAACCAGGGACAAAAGTACTAACCACAAAGCCACTGTGCTGCTTCTGTGTATTGCCAGCATAGCAGTGCATATACAGTTTGTGATACATTCACAAAAAGTCTGTAAACAAATAGTTTCATAATGAATGTCCATTATCTATGTTTACCTTACATATGGCCCTAAAGGTCTTATAGATCCCTAACCACTCTGTTGCTTTGTAAATCCCTGGTATGGAGCAGCATGTTACCTCGTCTTCGAGCGTGCAGACCTCTGACTTAGTCAGCCAGGCCAAAACACTGTTGCATGCACATGAGGGGAGCAAAATAGACTCCCACACAAACCAACAAGTTGCTTCCACTGGGTTAGGACAGGAGCAACAGTGTGTGAAAGGTGAAAGGTGAAGTGTGTGAAAGGTGAATTAGTAAAGTGAATCACTTTGCCCCTTTACAGGAATTTAACTTCAAACTCCATTCTGTGTATGCAACAATGTGTTTTTACATTTCCAAAGTTGTCGTATTGAATATTTAACATAAAGATGTAAAAACTATTGTAACTATGCAGAGAATGTAAATTCAGCCTGTTAAAGACCCATTAACAATAAATTAAAGTGGATGTAAATCCACTCTCATCCTTTCTAAACTACTGCCATAGTGGTTATCTATAAGGATATGCATGCCTCCTGATGTATCCTTACCTGTCAAATGTCTCCCTCTGTCTGTTATGAGACCCGAAAAACTGCAGATTCTGTGGTGGGTCTGTTGTCTGGAGCTCGGTGGGTGGAGTTGTGATGTCAGTAGACTCCCCGCCCACCTCTACACACCCCTTGCCAACATGCATTTTCTCCTGTGTATTTCTTACACTGAACTTCTGCTATAATCACTAACATCCAGTCAAAACCCAGAAAAGTCACCACATGACTTCAGCATGTCCAATCATGCTGAGGCTGAGGAGCAGTCAATCCTGGGAGAGCTGGAGAAGAAAGGAGGAGGGGATCTGAAGCACACAGAATGCCTCTCTCAGGCTCCTTCATGAGATATGTAAATCACCTGTCACTCACAGCAAGGGGAAAGAACTGACTCCTATTTCTCTGTGTGTCAGTTTTTATCTCACTGAAAAAAGATAAGAGGACTGTTCAGAGCTCGTCTTGGCAAGACTGGGCACACATGACATGAAATCCTATACTGTACAAGGTGCAAGCCTTAATTTAAAAAAAAATGAGTTTACATCCACTTGAACAGATTTTACCCTCTTCCTGACCAGAGCACTTTTTGAGATTTGGCACTGCATCACTTTAACTAACAATTGCGCGGCCATGCGACGTTACACCAAAACAAAATTGACGTCCTTTTGTTCCCACAAATAGAGCTTTCTTTTAGTGGTATTTGATCACCTCTGCGGTTTTTATTTTTTGCGCTATAAACAAAAAAAGAGCGACAATTTTAAAAAAAAAACTACATTTTTTACTTTTTACTATAATAAATATCCCCAAAAAATATATTAGAAAAATATTTTTTTCCTCAGTTTAGGCCGATATGTATTCTTCTACATATTTTTGGTAAAAAAAAAAATCGCAATAACGTATATTGTTTGGTTTGCGCAAAAGTTATAGCATCTACAAAATAGGGGATAGATTTATGGCATTTTTATTATATTTTTTTTTTATTAGTAATGGCAGCGAATGGCAGACTATTTTTATCATGACTGCGACATTATGGCGGACACTTTTGACACTATTTTGGGACCATTGTCATTTATACAGCGATCAGTACTATAAAAATGCATTGATTACTGTGTAAATGGCACTGGCAGGGAAGGGGTTAAACACTAGGGGGCGATCACGGGGTTAAGTGTGTCCTAGGGACTGATTCTAACTGTGGGGGGATGGGCTACCACTGACATGACCCGATGACAGGGAGCAGTAGATCCCTGTCATGTCACTAAGCAGAACAGGGAAATGCCTTGTTTACATCTCCCCGTTCTGTGGCTCTGTGACACGATCGCGGAACACCAGCTGACATCGAGTCTGCAGGACATGCGGGCATGTTCAGGCTGTACGCGGCGGGCGCAGGTATGCCCATTTGCCCACCACTGCCATTGTGCCGACGTATATTGGCGTGCAGCAGTCGGCAAGTGGTTAAAGTATTGTTTTAAATTTTGGAATGCCCTTTCAATCTTAAAATAAATACTTGGTGATCCTGCCAGTCCATGATAGTTCCTCCAGAAGAGGTGACAATGCTAATTTGCCTGCAGTGAATTCACTGCAGTGTTGTTACACTGCACAGCTGGGCTCTTACACTTACCAAAAAGAGTTATCAGCATTCTCACTGCTGATAACCTTCACTCTCCCTGCTATACTTCACATGATACATAATCCAAGGGGGTGCCCTGCTTCTCAAAAAGGGGTAATGCAGAGCATCCTCTTTGATGTTGCCTCTTGGCTCAGGCAGAGCAAATACTTTGGTAACACCTGTGATGATGTCCTATGCCATAGTTAATTTACATATGCAACCTCTCAACTTATAGGTAGCCTTGTACAGACACAAAGCTGTGTTTATTATGGATTTCCAAAAATCCAAAGAATGTAAAACATGAGAAGGCTTGGAAAGGTTCTGACACATCTTGTTGTAGCTAGAGTCTCTACCAGTATACTGTAAGTGTCAGACAGTGACAGTGTGTTTTAGGTAGGATAAAAAAGAGCAATATGCACACTATTCTTTCTGGGCTGTACATACAACTACCATACACATACACATACACTATATTACCAAAAGTATTGAGATGCCTGCCTTTACACGCACATAAACTTTAATGGCATCCCAGTCCGTAGGGTTCAATATTGAGTTGGCCCACCGTTTGCAGCTATAACAGCTATAACTCTTCTGGCAGGGCTGTCCACAAGGTTTAGTAGTGTGTCTATGGTAATGTGCACTGGTGTGCAGTCATGTTGGAACAGGAAGGGGCCATCCCCAAACTGTTCCCACAAAGTTGGGAGCATGAAATTGTCCAAAATGTCTTGGTATGATGACGCCTTAAGAGTTCCCTTCACTGGACCTAAGAGGCCAATCTCAACTCCTGAAACACAACCCCACACCATAATCCCCCCTCCACCAAATGATTCGGACCAGTGCAAGTAAGGTCCATAAAGACATGGATGAGCGAATTTGGGGTGGAGGAAAAGAGTCCTGACCTCAACCCAATAGAACACCTTTGGGATGCATTAGAGCAGAAACTGCAAGCAAGGCCTTCTCGTCCAACATCACTGCTTGACCTCACAAATGCTCTTCTAGAAGAATGGTCAAACATTCCCATAGACACGCTCCTAAACCTTGTGGACAGTCTTCCCACAAGAGTTGAAGCTGTTATAGCTGCAAAGGGTGGGCCAACTTAATACTGAACCTTACAGACTAAGACCGGGAATGCTATTAAAGTTCATGTGCGTGTAAGGCAGTGGCGGCTGGTGCTCAAAATTTTTTTGGGGCGCAAACAAACTGAAAAATATTGAAAAAAAACATCAATTGCAGCTACTGTGCCATCAAACGCAGCCACTGTGCCATCAAACGCAGCCACTCTGCCCATCAAATGCGGCCACTGTGCCCATCAATTGCAGCCACTGTGAACATCATTTGCAGTCACTGTGCCCTTTAAAGGCTGCCACTGTGCCATCAAACGCTGCCACTCTGCCCATCAAACGCTGCCACTGGGCCCAACAAATGCTGCCACTGTGCCATGAAAAGCTGCCACTGTGCCTTCAAGCACTGCCACTGTGCCATCAAACGCTGCCACTGTGCCCATCAAATGCTGCCACTGTGCCCATCAAACGCTACCACTGTGCCATCAAATGCTACCACTCTGCCCATCAAATGCTGCCACTCTGCCCATCGAATGCTGCCACTGTGCCACCCAATGCCCCCACTGTGACCCCCCCGCCCGCTCGCCATCTGCCCGGCACTTACCCTGTCTCGGTGGGACAGCGGGTGACAGTGGTGAGCAGTGTCCTCCGAGCGGTATCTTCATGTGTCTCTTTCCATCCTCTCCTCCCATCAGGCATCCAATCACAGTGCCTGTCATTTCAGCCAATCAGGTGACGGGTAACAGACCTGAGCACCTGATTGGCAGAGAGGCGGTTCAGTGCTAGGACAGCGAATATTCATTCGCTGTTCTAACACACCTGGGTGAACTGCGAGCGCCATGTGTCACCTTTTTTGACGCCTATTAGAGCCTATGGCTCTAATCAGGTGCTTCAAAACACCCCCCACCACTGTAATTCAGGCACCCGGCGCCTGAAAAGCATGAATAAATCTATCCTTTGGTCATAGAGGGGGTGGCGCCCATGCGCCTTTATGGACGCACCGCCACTGGTGTAAAGGCAGGTGTCCCAATACTTTTGGTAATATAGTGTAGGTGGCATTGCTGCAGGAGGCTATTTTGGGCTAGTTTTTCTTTGATAAAAAAAAAAATCAGGAGATATCCGTTACCATTTACCAAAGTTGCAAAATTGTGTTCAGGCATTAACATTTGTTTTATCTTCAGTCACTATGGGGTTATCATACAAACAATATGAATGGTGGAGAGGACAGAGGGGGATGGGCAGGCAGCACAGCTTTTCTGCTGTTAACTAGGGATGGGCCAACGGTTCGGCCCGAGCATAAGTTGGGGCTGAACTTTGGTTGTTCAGACATTTGGCGAACACCGAACAATATGCTTTGAAAAATCAAAAGTGCTAATTTTAAAGGCTTATATGCAAGTTATTGTCATAAAAAGTGTTTGGGGACCAGGCCCTGCCCCAGGGGACATGTATCAATGTAAAAAAAAGTTTTTTTATTGTGTTTGGGGGGTGTCTATAGTATGCCTGTAAAGCAGCACAGTTTTCCCGTGTTTAGAACAGTACCACAGCAAAATGACATTTCTTAAGGAAAAAAGTAATTTAAAACTGATCGCGGGTGTAATGAATTGTCGGGTCTCAGCAATATAGATAAAACTCATTGAAAAAATGGCATGGGTTCCCCCCAGAGTCCATTACCAGGCCCTTTGGATCTGGTATGAATATTAAGGGGAACCCTGAACCAATTTTTTTTTTTTTAGATTGCGTGGAGGTCCCCCCAAAATCTATCCCAGACCCTTCAGGGAACCCTGTACCAAAATTTTAAAAAATTGTGTTAAGGTCCCCCCAAAATCCATACTAGACCCTTATCCGAGCACGCAAGCTGGTAGGCGAGAGAGCACCCCCCCTCCTGGACTGTACCAGACCACATGCCCTCAACATGGGGAGGGTGTTTTGGGGTCTGACCCCAAAGCACCTTGTCCCTGTGTTGATGGGGACAAGGGCCTCATCTCCCCAACCCTTGCCCGGTGGTTGTGGGGGTCTGCAGGCGGGGGGCTTATCGGAATCTGGAAGCCCCTTTTAACAGGGGGACCCCCAGATCCCGCCCCCCATGTGAATTGGTAAGGGGTACATTGTACCTCTACCATTTCACAAAAGAAAGTGTAGAAAATATTAAAAAGACAGCAGACACTTAGTTATAAGTCCTTTATTAAAAGACTTAAAAATAAAAATGTCCTGCGATGTCCATTCCTCTTCTATCACGCCGCCTGACGAACCGAAAGAAAAAAAAAATGCAACACCTCCGCCTCCATGGGAGGCTCTCGCCAAGTAATGCTTTTTCTTGGTGACAGCTGTTATATAGCTGAGGGCGGGGCTACCCGGTGACGTAAATGGGTGACCCCACTCCCCCTCTAACGCCTCGTGACATCAGAGGAAGGTGGGGTGCCTGTTTACATCACTGAGTGGCCCCGCCCTCAGCTATATAAGAGCTGTCACCAAGAAGAAGCATCACTCGGCGGAGATGTTGCATTTTTTTTTCTTTTTCGGTTCGCCAGGTGGCGTGATAGAAGATGAATGGACATCGTGGGACATTTTTATTTTTTATCTTTTAGTAAATGACTTGTCCCTAAGTGTCTACTGTCTTTTTTACTATTTTTGACACTTTCTTTTGTGAAATTGTAGGGGTACAATGTACCCTTTACCACATAGAGGGGGCAGGATCTGGGGGTCCCCTTGTTAAAGGTGGCTTCCAGATTCTGATAAGCCCCCCGCCTGCAGACCCCCACAACCACTGGACAAGGGTTGTGGGGATGAGGCCCTTGTATCCATGCTTTGAGTGGGCTACTCCAAAGCACCCTCCCCATGTTGAGGGTATATGGCCTGGAATGGTTCAGGGGGGCGCTCTCTTGTCCCCCCTCTTTTCCTGCGGCCTGCCAGGTTGCGTGCTCAGATAAGGGTCTGGTAAGGATTTTGGGGGGACCCCATGCCATTTTTTAAAATTTGGCGCAGGGACCAGACCTGAAGAGCCTGGTATGGATTTTGGGGGACCCCCATGCAATTTTTTT
Organism: Aquarana catesbeiana; assembly: GCF_042186555.1. NCBI lineage: Eukaryota > Metazoa > Chordata > Amphibia > Anura > Ranidae > Aquarana > Aquarana catesbeiana. Next base: position 149,537,406 of record NC_133332.1, on the reverse strand, counting down.
TTTATTTTTGGTTCAGGGTTCCCCTTAATATTCATACCAGACCCAAAGGGCCTAGTAATGGACTGGGGGGGAACCCATGCTGTTTTTTTCAGTTTTATCTATATTGCCGAGACCCAACAATTCATTACAACCGCGATCAGTTTTAAATGACTTTTTTCCTTTAGAAATGTAATTTTGCTGTGGTACTGTTCTAAACACGGGAAAACTGTGCCATTTTACAGTCATACTATAGACACCCCCCAGGTACGAAATTAAAAGGGATATTACACTTTTATTGTTTCACTTTAAGCATTATTAAAATCACTGCTCTGGAAAAAACAGCCGTTTTTAAAACTTTTTTTGCATTCATACATGTCCCCTGGGACAGGACCCAGATACCCAAACAGTTTTTATGACAATAACTTGCATATAAGACTTTAAAATGAGCACTTTTGATTTTTCCTGTTCGTGTCCCATAGACTTTAACAGTGTTCGTTTGTTCGTCCAAATTTTTTGCCTGTTCGGTTGTTCTGGTGCCGAACTGAGGGGTGTTCAGCTCATCCTTACTGTTAACCTTAAAGCCCAATCCTGGCCAAAAAATAAGTATCCCTTGCATTGGGACTATGCCAGCCCCTCAGGGGGTGGATTGCTTATTTTGTCTATGGAAGAGGTGAAACTGTTTTACTTACCTGATCCTCTGCATCCCTGGCAGATGGCACTTCCACATGATCTGGTGGTGGACTGTCGTTCAGAGCCCCAATGTCATGTGCAGGGCTATGGACCCTGCTCTGGTTATGATAACATCCGGACACTACACCGGTGGAGAGTAGGGGTGCTAGACATAAATAAACAATTAACCCTTCCATTGCTGGCACAGCCCCACTGCAATGGATCATTCTTTATTTGCCTGGAATTGGGCTTTAACAGTACTATAATACTGCTGCTCAGGGATGAATTTTAGCAGAAGCAGCCACCTGCAAGGGATGGGATACACAACATTACTCACACCTAATATGTTTGATGCTGTAACTAAAAAATGTATTAAACTTCAGCTTTGAATACCATGACACCTATAATATCTAATAGATAATCACCAAATTTTACGTGAGCTTAATTCTAACTCATTTCAGACAATCATTTGTACAAGTGAGGGAAAGGCATTGCAGAATTTTTAGTTACCATATTTATCGGCGTATAACACACTTTTTCCCCCTGAAAATCAGGGGGAAATCATGTGTGCATGTTATACGCCGATCCCTGCTACTCGGAGGGGACGAGTGCCGCTGGATGACACAGAGCCGCGATCTCCTGTGTATCCGGCACTGTCACACACAGTCCTGCCCCCCTGGCCCGGCATTGGACCACTGCTGTCCATCATATGAGCCGGGCAGGACTGTGAGTGACTGAGCGCTGGATACACAGGAGGTCGAGAGTCTGTGTCATCCATCACTGGTGCGGCTGCAATCATCTGCAAAGGCAAGTCTGCAGATGTATACCATGGAGGCTGCAATCATGGGCATGTTAGAGGCTGCAATCATGGGCATGTTAGAGGCTGCAATCATGGGCATGTTAGAGGCTGCAATCATGGGCATGTTAGAGGCTGCAATCATGGGCACTAAACAGGTTGCATTAATGGCCAAATTACAGGCTGCAGATGGGCATAGATCAGGCTGCATTGATGGGCACTGATGAGGCTGCAGAGCACTGACCTTTATTTTAAAATATAAGGTTTTTTTTTAAATGTTCCTCTTAAAGTTAAGGTGCTTGTTATACGCTGATAAATACGGTATATGAAAGACAGCACTCCTGTCATTATTATAGATGTGTACAGTATATTTGAATGGCAGGAATGTATCGTAACTGGCAGGGCATTTTTTCCCAGTACAGCTATCAGAGCACAGCAGGAGAAAGAGAAACATAAAAAAAAGATATATTTGCAAACCTGCTTTATTTATAAGTGCATATATTAAAGGAGATAAGGTATTTTAAACTTGCATTTTTTTGTTCTGTTGGGTGTCATTGGGTCACTAACCTCATTATGATCCTTGGCTGGTCTTGTAAGGGCCCTGTCATTTGGCACATGACAAAAACCAGATTTGTGGGTTTTAATTTACATCAGTAGAAAGAAACAATTACTTATAGTACCTGTGAACTGTAGTTCAGCAATATCAAAAGAATCTACACTTCGAAGCCTATTCTAGTGCCTGACTCTAGACACAAAAGCTAAAGATGTACAGAAAGCACTCTAGAAGAGTATTAATATTTGCTAAGGCAAGGAAAGGCCAAGTTATGGCCAAATGTTCAGATCAATTTCCCCCTTGTGAAACTGTTGAGAAAACAAACACCAAATCATCCAAATGAGTAAATTTCTGGGCCCCAGTGCTCGCCTTAGACATAGAGGCCAGATCCAGTTTATGTTGAACCCATTGATCTGTGTACAGTCCATTTATCATTCATGAAAAGAGCCAGTGATCTTCACAGTATATTAGAAGAAACAACTGAGATCATCTGTCAACGGCCCTCTTATTTCTGTTTCCCTCTCCACAGGGACTGCATCTCCTTCGATTCTTCTTGAATTAAAATGTTGCTAAGCAACACAGCTGGGGGCACTGATGGCAGAATAGCTTCAATCTATCAAACTGTTTAAGCAGCTGGAGTTTTCAGTAGTGATTTTTTTCTCCCCTTGAACAATAACGCATAATTATGGAACACAAGCCATGCTCAAATACCCCCGAATATCACATATGTTTAATGTAAAGAGGGACAAAACCCTTTTCTCATGCAAATCTGAGGTGAAATCCACTATAAGCTAGCTGGACTCTCCCCAATGGCTTATCTGGTGCTGTCATTTTCCCAAAATGATAACATGCCACAAAGCATTATGGGATTCACTTGTACTGAGCCATTTGGATACATATTCTAGTTTGTTATTTTGTTTATTTCTTTTATCTTTGCGTTTTCAATGTCATTCTCTTTGTTACTAAAAAGTTTAGCAGAAATTAGATTTAGAAAAAAGATGTGCTTCAGAGATCAATTTCAGAGAATATATTCATATAATATATGTAGGCAAACCCTAATTTTTGTGATTAAACAGATGAAAACAGTTTATAAGTTATAGATTAGATTATGCTTCCATTGCTTCAATTGTATTGTTAAAACCTTTACAAACCATCTAATTTATAACTAAACTGAAAAGCTGACAATGCAATGATTTTATTGAGATAGCTTTCACTGTTATTAATCTGCATAGAAAAATCAGCAGAGTTAATTTATAATAGAAAGCACACTTGTACTTAAGCAAAACCCACACAAATGCACTTCCCTGCCATACACTCCAGTTTGTTGATCTAATCACTGCAAAGATCTGTGCAAAAATCATTTAACCATAAAAGCTAAAGCTGGCCATAGATGGATCATTGTTTTTTGATAAGCCAACCAAACGGATTCTCCATCCACACAATCCAGGTGGATGGGGGAATCCTCCCCGCTGAACTATTGTATTCTGACAATGGGACTCCACCGCTGTCAGTATACACCATCAGCGCTGCAGCTGAATTGTCTGCAGCTCTGATGGAACAAGAATTTTTCAACATTCCCGTTCGAGAGAAGCCAATCGTTAGATTAACTTCTCTCTAGCAGGAACAGCCATAGATGGATTGAAATTTGGCCAGTCCCTGTTGAGCTTACCATGCTATGCATTCCCCCTGCCCTCCCAAGCATTATGATTGGCTGCGCATGTACAAAACAATGCATCATGGTAGGCCCGGGGCCTGTGTCCCATACTCAAAAGTACCAGGTTTTTCAGCAGGGCAAAATGATGGCAAAAAAATCAGCGGATATCAGTGATCAGCACAAGCAACTCAGGATGCCTACTATGTAGTAGGGATGGGTTTAGGTGCATTGTTTTAATATAAGTGTGCTTCAAATTTGAATTCCAGCTTAGACCATGCTATCTTCAAAGAACAGAAAAGTGCCAAAGCTACCATACTGTAATACATATTTTCTATTAATTAAAGTGATTCTAAAGGCAAAAGTTTTTTTTTATCTTAATGCATTCTATGCATTAAGACAAAAAAACCTTCTGTGTGCAGCAGGCCCCTCAGCCCTCTAATACTTACCTGAGCCCCATCTCACTCCAGCGATGTGCACGAGTGCCTCAGCTGTCCGGGACTCTCCCTCCTGATTGGCTAAAACACAGTAACAGTGCCATTGGCTCCCGCTGCTGTCAATCCAAGTCAGTTAGCCAATGAGGAGAGAGAAGGAGTGGGGCTAAACCACGGCTCCGTGTCTGAATGGACACACAGAGCTGCTACTTGGCTTGGGTGCCCCCATTGCAAGCTGTTTGCTGTGATGGCACTCAGCAGGAGGGAGAGGCCAGGAGCTCTGGCGAGGGACCTGAGAGGAGGAGGTTTGGCCTGCTCTGTACAAAACCACTTCACAGAGCAGGTAAACATGTTTGTTATTTTTAAAGTAAAAAAAAAAAAACGGACTTTTATTTCACTTTAAATTAAGCTATACAGGCATATCCCACTTTTAAGTACACAATGGGACCAGAGCATGAATGTAAAATGAAAATGAAGCAATACCTTTTTTCACTTCTGGGGTGTCAGGGGCTGTAGTGAGGGTGTCAGGGCTGTAGAGGGGGGTCAGGGACTCTAGTGGGGAGGTCAGGGAGTATGTTTCCAAGTAGCAGGGAATCTGAACTATCCGTGCACGGATTACTCAGCTGCAGCTTTAGCTTAAGAGCCACTTTACGTACACTCATGGGTATGTCCGTACGTAAAGTGAAAAAACCTTCATTTAAATATATACCTCAATAGCCCCAAATGATATACTGTAAATCCAGGGTTTGTAAAGCCTTACAAACCCTGATATTACCTGGTAGTAGCAGAGACATAATCACTGTGCTGTACATAGCGTGTGCAGAGAGCAGAGCTGTAGGAGGGGCCCAAAAGCTACACTCACTACAGGCTCCCTGCAGAAAATTACAGGGGGATGGAGACAAGACCAGCTATGCTGTACTAGGAAAGAGAAAAGCAGTGTGCGGCCTTTTTTTACAGGAAGTTTCTAAACAGAGACAGATTTTCACACTGGATTACTGCACAGACCTGGAAGAAATATGCAAGCACACCAGAATTAAGGTAAGAACATACTGTAAATACCAGTGTCTGCTGAAGAAAATGCCTTTGAATGCCACATTCTCTCCATTATTCACTGTGGAAAGTGCTCATCATATCACAATTGCCATGGGCCCTCCTGGGGCACAACCTTCAGATTCAAAGTGCTTCACTTTAAAGACCATAATTTGATCCTTTGTGAAACTCGCTTACAGGGAGATTTAGTCTATGGCAACACAAAACTCTTTATCTTCCCTAACTACTCTGTGGAAACCCAAAAACTGCAGAAATTATTTTATGCTATCTCTGCCAAACTGAAGGAGAAAAGGATCCAATACAACATGCTCTTCCCTGCACTACTCATTCAGTGAGACGGTTTGTTTCTTCACCTCACCTGGGGATGCTGTGGCCTGGATAGACACTTCACACAAATAATGTTGTTCTAGTTGTCCTTTACCTGAGCTATTGCCTCATGGTGTAGATGCTTGACTCTTTGGAGGCCTGCATGACTTTTGTATATCGCTGGCTATCTAGCATTACTGTTGAATATTAACGTGCTACATCTGTGCCTCCATACCTTCAGGCATTGCTGGGTGATTGCTCTAAACTTTTATCTGGTTGTTCTGGGTCCTTCATTGCCTTAAGTGTCATTGGACTCCTACATGCTTTGTACATTTGACCCCTATTGGTTTTGTACTATGTTACAAGTTGGGTTTCAGGATTCCAGGTTTTTGTGGGGAATGGTGGGGTGGGGGGTGGTCTCCATCTTTGGGTGTTACGAGTTCTATTATGGCCCCTGTTGTGCATATCTTGTTCCTTACTGGATATTCCATCTTAACTTGGTGACTCAGGGCACTGAGCTTGTGTGGTTACCTATTCCCTCCCATCCCGGTCCAACCCCTCTGTTACATACAGTATATCAATTGTCCATTTCAGCTATGTCCTCTTGCAGTATAATCTCATGGAACATGAGAGGCCTGAACTCCCCCATCAAGTGCTCCTTGGTGTTTCAATTCCTTAAAGAATACTGTCCTTAGATTTGTATCCTACAGGAAACCCACCTGGTGGACAGTAAGGTCCTCATTATCACTCTAACTATAGAGAAGTGAGTCTCCTAGTACATAAATCTCTCTCTTTTTGGTTGCTGAACCTGGTGCTTGGCATGGAAATAGAGGTAGATATGTTATTATTTATAGGTTATTTTGGGTCTTTAGTTACACCTTAAGCCCCAATTAAGTTGGTATATCATATTGGGGCACACCTGACAGTCTGCACCACCGATCAAATATTGATTTTGAGTGACTTTAACAGTGTTCCTGACTATGGCATGAGAAGAATGGGGCTGAATGGTATATCCCACTCTGATCTTATGGCTTGGGCTGAGGCGTCCCACCTCACTAATCTTTTGAGATGGTGAAACCCTTCTAAGCAGGTATTTACCTGCCACTCAGCCACCCATAAAACATTCTCCCACATTGACTTGGTGTTTGCAGGTGATGCTGTCCTGCCCATGGTCTAGGAAATCACCATTTTGCAATTGGAATATCGGAATATCGGACCATGCCCCTAACATTTTGTCATTGGTTACGTCCAGGACGCCATCTGCGGAGTTATAGAGATTGTTCAGAATTTGGTTGGCTGAGACGAGGGTTGACATGCCATACAGATAAGATATGTCTGAATACTGTGTCCTTAATGACCATACAGATGCTCTTGCTGCCACCTTTGGATGCTTTTAAAACTCTTACAATGGGACGCTTCCAATCCAGTGTGAGAGGGTTCAGAAAAGACATAACAGCCAAACTTAGCAGAGCAGTGTAGGGTGATGTCTTTAGAACTTGCCTATACACAGACTCAGGACCCCTCTACCTCTTCATCCCTACAGATAACCCTTAATGAGGTAATGCTCATTCATACATCTACAAAAAAAACATTACTGCTTAATCAGTCCCAAATGATTTTTGAACAGGGGGGAATGAATGGGAGGTTGCTAGGCATGGCTGGCTAAGGAACACTCTGCCTCTGTTATGATTCCTAGGAATTTGTCCACTGACAGTGAAGTTGTCACAAATCCCCATTTGATTAATGAGAGTTTAATGATTAATGAGAGTCCCAAAAGATTTTTGATTGGGGGAAAGAATGGGAGGTTGCTGGCATGGCTGGCTAAGGAACAGTTTGCCTCTGTTACAATTCCTAGGAATTTGTCCACAGACAGTGAAGTCATCACAAATCCCCATTTAATTAATGAGAGTTTTCCCACTCTTTATTGCCTCTACTTGGCCCTACAGCCAAGCTACAGACTCACAACTCACTATTCTCTCCCTTTCCTCTGTCCAGGAAAGGGCAAAAGGAATTGGACCATGGTGGCCCCCTTTCATCAACCTGTTTTCTCTCACCCTGGAGCCTCTGGCCATGCAACTTAATGCTTCAGACTCGGTGACTGAGTTTGAGGTGGGTGGGACTGAAGAAAAATTGTATGCCGACGATACCCTCCTATATTTTGGAGACACATCTAGCTCACTTAGGAGAGCTTTGCAGATAATTAACAAGTTTCGCACAGTCTCTGGAATTTGAGTTAATTTGAAGAAATCTCTGATCTTCCCATTCAGTCTTTGGAATCCCAAATCAGCTACAAATATCCTGCTGTGCTGGGTGGATGGATTTAAACATCTTGGAATACAAGTGGGTAGCTCCCTAATGACTTACATGAAGTTAAACCGTCCCTTACTTAAGCTCTTTTTCCAGAGATGTACTTTCTGGAAAACACTTCCCCTTGCCCCAGTCAGCAGGGTTAACCTTATCAAGGTGGTTTATTTACAATATTTTCTTTATTACTTCAGGAACACCCAAGTTCCCAGACCAATTTTTAACAAATTGGATAGTATAGATCTCCCCTTTGTATGGGCTGGGAAAGTACCACATCTTACTAAATTAACACTACAGCTTTCTTTTTGTCACAAGGGGGATTATCCCTCCCAATGACGATTACTCTTGTGGTGTGGCATAATGCTAGGGCAAAATATCTTTCTCCTCTGACCATCTCACCACATACACCACGTGTGGTAAAGATTATATTATTAATATTATGTCATCTATGCAGTATCCCAGATCTGAGGCTGGGGGCGGCCCGCAGAGTATTTGGTCTGAAGCACATTTTGTCACATGGGAGACTGATTGGATTTGCAGACCTTAAGGCCATATATAACCTTCCTAGTGGTAGATTCTTTAGGTATTTGCAGTTGAGACATGTGGTCCAGGTGCAATTTCCTGCTCCCATTACTTTGAAGTCTATTAAGCGGCTGTTCACCTCAAGTGTGTTGGGGAAACCCTTATCTCCTCTATAGCTTAGGCTCTCCCTAGCTTATACCACTAACTCAATTTGCACCAAAATAGAATGCTGACTTGCCAGATCTGGATGAAGAAGAATGGGAAATCTGTACCAGCCATTGTGTTACACATATGATCTCTGCTAGAGATCATTTTGTATAATTAAAGTTTCTCCACTTACCCTGCGACAACTGGCTGCTATTTCCCACCACCTCAATGGTATAAATACATGCTTACCAGCTGTATATGACTAAATGTTCACAAATGGCCCATTCAGATTGTATTTGGGTCACCAAAACTCCCTTAGCTTAATTCTCGAAATGGGCAGGATCCTTACAAGGATGGTCCACACATCACCATTCCATCATCGTTCATAAAAGGACATACAGTAGAAGTAGTCACTCCACATAGCATAAAACCGTATTATCCCAATACGTACCTAAAACAGAAATGCACTTACATCACAAATACTTTAAAATTGCGCATAACAATCTCTTTTAGCCGGCAAAATTAGTCCAAAGCACCCGCACTTCCAGGAATGTAGGAACGTGATAACGTCAGCATGCGGCTCCACCTTATGCGCTTCATCACCAATGACGTCTTCCGGGGCATAGGCGCATGCTGCGTCATCACCTTATATATTGTAATGCCTGAAAACCAGGCATCCATCTGAGCTAAATGGCCAAATCCAAGCCTCCGTCTGGGCTGAAAGTAGGTCTCAATTTGAATCATAATCCACTGAGCAACCAAGCCTCAGTCTAGATTTTTATCCCAAATGTCAATGATATTGATAGACCTTGGGTAGTATTTAAACAATTATAGCTGCAAAGAAGGATTGTGTACCATCTAGTGGAAAATAATCATATTATACACAAAATATACATACAGTAGATCTCATAACAAATTCCACAGCTCAAATAAAAGGAGAGGAATGGCCATTACATACACATTTATATAAGACAGCCATTATTACATAAACCATCAAAAATGCAAATAAAATAATACATAAAAAGGTAATTAATAATGGGTTAAAAATAAACCCCCCAATCCATTCATTAGATCCATCTAGACATTGGAACAATTTATCCATATATAGGCTTAAATAATAAGATTCAACTTAAAAATAGTATCTAAAAGTATTTTAATGTAATCTAAAGAAAGTAATTCTAGGTATTCTCAATAAAGGCGGTCACGTTCCAATTGAGGTTCAGGCCAAATAGAGTATACCATTTGATACTGTGAATCCATTTGGTCTCTAGTTTGGATATTTCTCTAATAGTAGCACTCCCCCTCCAATGTGCGGTAAACTTATATATACCCAAAAAGATAGTACCTGAGGGATCATTATTATGTACAGCTGTCTAATGTCTGGGTGTAGAAACCCTTTCTGATGTTACCAATATGTTCCCCCAACCTAACACTCAAAGCCAGTGTGGACCTTCCTTCCTTGGAGACCATATGGACATTGTAACATTTATATACTACATTATTAGTTGCACAGGGAATAAATGGTTTAATACAGTATGCCTGTGATGTTGCCGTGGAAACAAAGGAGTTAATCCTTCTGTCCCTACAACTATTGATAGCACAAACCAGACATCTTCTACAGGGATAAAAACCCATCAGATTATGAAAAAAAAAACAAGATAAACAAGATTTATTTAGGGGAACAATTATATTGGCAGCAATCCAATCTCATAAAGATGGGACCCCTCTATACAACACTTGGGGTCTTACAGGTAACAATGGTCCTAAGACCTTGTCATTCTGTAAAATGTGTCAATACTTATGTATCAATTTTTTTATCAAATAGTAGAATATGTAGTGATAAATGGCAAACCAAAATGATTGGTATCACCATTTTTCACTTTGGGTTTCTCCACAAGCAATTGGTTTCTATCCATTCCTTGAATGAACTCTAAATTCATGCAGATTTGTACAATTGCATCTTAGATGCATAAATGGACTCTGAAGTACTGATTTAAGCCATGATTTATGGTGGCAACTATCCAAAGGGATGAAAGAATATCGATCTGTAGATTTGAAATAAGTAGAGGTAATACATTTTGACTGATCCTTCCTGTACACGTTGCCACTCTTCTGTAGGCTCCTTCAGGTATATGGTAAGAATATGCCCCTCCATCAGACCTTTCTGGATGGTGGTGGTGGCTGACCCTTTTGGGCTCACATGCCTCTTGTATTTAGACAATATTAAGTTCAGCTTTAAGTTACTGTACTCAGATAACAAAAAAGATGAAACCTTTTTGTTTTCATGGGTTATCCCACTTTGTAAATAGTACATGTACCTGTGCTATCCTTATTAAAATAAGGCTATGTGTATTGGCTACCTAGCAAATGATGCTCTCAAGAAGAAAGGAGAAGCAGGTCTCTCAAATAATAAAAATGCTCTTGCATCAAACAAACTAAAAAAAAAAAAACACAATAATAAATATAAAATGGTTATTAAAAGTAGTGTCAGAAGCCTGGTCAAATAAAACAGCATATAATAAAAAGTATATAAGCAGAGCTCACCTTCTGTAAAAAGACATGAAACAAGATATAGGCAGTGAAAATATATGCAAGCACGGCTTTGTCTATATCTCTGAATCTATTGACCACGTTTGCATGCTGTTTTATAGAAGGTTACATCTATTTTTGCATTGTTGCATCATATACTCAGTTTATATTTTATAAAGAAGCTATAGTTTTTTTTTGGTGTATTTTTATTTTATTTTGAATGTTTACATGATTATAAACTATCACCATTTTTCAAATAAACAATGTATACAGTTTGCTTCTTTTGTACTTTGTTAGCAGAGTATACTTGGCTTTCTAAAAAGAAAGCCCAGTACTACCTGCTCACTTTTGACGGCTTCTAACTAAAAATTCCTATACGTTTTATTAGCTAGGAGAGGGACATGGTGTGCATCCTCTGACCCCTTCAGCTGTTTATGTGGTTTGAATAGACCTGAGCAGAAGAAGGTTACGTTACAAACTATTTAGGCTATTCTCAGCATCATAATAAATGCCTCTACAGAAGTGGTAGAGAACTGCTACAAGTATACCACTTGCTGCGTGAAATATTAAATATTAATGTGCAATATTTCTTATTTCCCAGACTGAAAAGAAATCCTATCTTTTTCTTTCTTTTTTTGCTATTTTTGCTCTGGCGGGATTAACAGGTATTTTTTCTGTGCTTGTGGCATTTTCAAAACATGAGGAAATGTGCATGGAGAGATGTACTGAATATGTTTGTTTTTTTGCCCATGCATACATTTTAAAATACAGATGCATATTCAGATAATTATTGAAAGGGGACAATACAGATGTAGGGCATTACAAAGAAATGCTAAAAAAAAAGTGCAATGTTTTTGCAGGTCAACAAAATAGAACAAGCATATGACAAACTCTTAGGATATGTGGTTCGCTGGAGCATAAATTATTGCTGTGCTTAATAATATTGTCATAAAAGTTTTAAATCTGTACAGCATAAAGCCTAACAATGAAAGAATTCCCATCTGGAATGTTAAACAGATGGTTACTTGTTATAATGAACCTGCCCTATAAATATCCTTTGCCATGGTCAGCATGATTTTGAGAGAGTAAAGGAAAAAAAATCATTGAAACATTGCAAGCTGCTGATAACTCGGGACTTAAAAGATAGTTATTAAATAAAAAATGTCAATACTCGTGTCTTGGCAAAAACATTTGAAACTGATTATGCTGCTTCTATTGAAATAAAAACATGAAGTCTATATCTTTAGATCTTTTATTGAGCAGTGAGCCCAGCATCAATAGCTGCTGCTCAACTGTAAATGAAAATTGATTCCAGATCTAACCCCTCACTTGCAGTGCTCCTTCTAATCTAAACTAACCCCATTAAGCAGCAAAGGAAAGCAGATTTAATGGAATGCCTGGAATAGCTATTAATATTTCCAGTGTAACACAGACACAAGCAATAATTCATATATGGACCTTCAATGTTTAAAATAAGTAAAACCCGACCAGACAATGGCAAAGGAAAATGTTAAATGTTTCTGGGCAGTAAAGTACATTGTATGGGAAACAAAAGTACTTGTGACCTTACCAAACATACCAAATAAATAAAGTTTGTTTTGTGTGGGAATGGATTATACAATATTTAGGTCTTGCTTGGCATCTATTAAGCTGGGTTGCCAACCATCCAGAAATATAGGAGTCTATAAGAATATTAGCTAATCAAGGTTGTCTATCAGGTCTAGCATGCATCCTTTTATCCTTCAATCAAAATTATGCAAAGTAGTGATGTAGTGTCTCACATATATGATTTTTTCCTATAAGGATATGCCAGTATCCCACTGAAACAGTTATGCTATTAGATATACAAACTAATAATATCTCATCATCTTTTTACTCCAAATTAAAAAACAGGATATTAGCTGGATTTAGGAAGAGGAAAATACTCTAGATAGATGGTGAGAAACCACACCTCATACTGTATGGGTATAGGGCATGATGGCTATTTGCAACATCCTTTTACTGTCTACAGACTTCGACTATTTCTAAATTAAGTCAGTGGCTACTGAGGGGCTTAGCTGATCTTCATGAAGCCTGAAATGCCACTGCTCACAATTCCAGACTGTTCACATTCCTAAACTGGCTCCAAACCTTTCCTTCTCCACCATCCACTTAAACCTGTATCGGTTTCCATTCCTGGGGATTTACCAGGACCTATGAATGCAAACTGATACGAGATTTTGTGGATGATGCAGGAGGAAAGGTTTGGAGCCAGTTTAAGGATGTGAACAGGCTGGAATTTGAAGCAGTTGGTTAACTTCAGGGAAGTCAGCTAAGCCCCTCAGTAGCCACTGACTTCATTCAGAAATAGTCCAAGCTTGTAGACAGTTAAAGGATGTCACAAAACAGACATCATTCCCTATACCCTTAGTATATCAGGCGAGGTTGCGCACCATCTATAGAGGTTATTTTCCTCTTCCTACATCCAACTAATGTCCTGTTTATAAAAATGAATTGGAGTAATCCATATGATTATCAAAAGTGGCAAGTTAGTTGGACAGCACAGTGGCTAAGTTGTAAGCACTTCCCCTTAGCAGCACTAGGATCATCGGTTCAAATCCCAACCACGGCCCTACCTGTCTGGAGTTTGCATGTTCTCCCTGTGCTTGCATGGGTTTACTCTAGGTATTCTGGTTTCCTTCCACACTCCTAATACATGCTGGTAGTTTAATTGGATCCTGTCTAAATTGGCCCTAGTATGTGTATGTATGAATGTGAGTTAGGGACCTTGGATTGTAAGCTCCTTGAGGGCAGGGACTGATGTTAATGTACAATACATATGTAAAGCGCTGCGTAAATTGACAGTGCTATATAATTACCAATAATAAAAAAAAATAATCCAGTGAAGAAATAGAGCAAGAGACTCCTGCGCTGCTAGCGGACTCCTAAGCTACCAGGGGGACACTGCTGCAACACCTAAGAGACTGCTCCACACAGACAAAAATGCATAAAGACTAGAGGGGGGTTGGTAGTTGCGCTGTGATGGGAAAGGGGATGGGAACAAAAAAAGGGGGGGAACTACACTAAAGTGGATCTGGCAACCATGCCAAGTGACCTGAAAGCAAGATAAATATATAAAACGGACACAGCACACTGGTGAGTGTGTATAATAAATGACTGGAAAAGTGACTAGTGCATATGGTGAACAAATAGATAGGCTGCACTAAATAGTGTGAGTATAAAGACAAAGTAGTAATGAATCACATAAAAGTGAGCAATGCACATGATAAGAAAGGCAATCACACTGGTGACATATAATGCATATCTCACTAGATACACAAAAAAGCTAGTGACTAAGAAATAGCGAATGGTCTTAAACATGAATCAGAAACGCTTGACCAATAAAATACAGAGTGCAACCTAAGAGTATATCAAATCAATGAGTAATGATTGAATAATAATAGCAAAAGAGGATATAATTCCAGAACATCAAAAAACCGTGGATCTCAAAATATATAAAAAAAAGAAAATTGTGTTAGTGGTGTTGAATATAAACGACAGTCCCACCACCAGGTGTAATAATGCTGGATCACAGTCCAAACAAATTGACAGGTGAAGAAGGGGGGTGGTCTTTGATGGGGGCACCTCAGTGAACACAGGCCCCTTACCTTACAGCTGTAAGGTATACAGCATAAATGTTAGACACTCAGTGGAATATGGGATCCAGAATGGTTGCAGCTGACGGTATGGCTCGTAAATTCAGTGGTGTCACATGCGGAAAGAACATATAGACAGCATGTAGTGTGATACCGTATGGCACTGGGGGGATGGACGAGCTGAAGGAGGAGGGGGGGTTGCACTCACTTTGTGGCAGATGAGCGCAAGCCTCAATCCACGAGTGCCGAACTCGTATAGTCCACACTACTGGCCGTAGAACCCTCTACCGTCTCTCATCTCCTGTGGCTCTCCACCCATCATCCGTCATAGAAATAATATAGTAGCAAGACAAGAAGACCGCATATAGCGTAACCCCTTACAATAAATACATCCTCTGAAGAAGTCACGTGACGTGACGACACGCGTTAGGAGCACGGGACGCTGCCACACAACAGCTGATGCTACGAGCATGGCGCTCGCGGAGTTTTACCCCCCAGTTGTTTGCTTTTGTAAGTGTACCACTGTTTTTAACATAAATAAAGTGTATTTATTGTACGGGATTACGCTATATGCGGTCTTCTTGTCTTGCTACTATATTATTTCTATGACGGATGATGGGTGGAGAGCCACAGGAGATGAGAGACGGTAGAGGGTTCTACGGCCAGTAGTGTGGACTATACGAGTTCGGCACTCGTGGATTGAGGCTTGCGCTCATCTGCCACAAAGTGAGTGCAACCCCCCCTCCTCCTTCAGCTCGTCCATCCCCCCAGTGCCATACGGTATCACACTACATGCTGTCTATATGTTCTTTCCGCATGTGACACCACTGAATTTACGAGCCATACCGTCAGCTGCAACCATTCTGGATCCCATATTCCACTGAGTGTCTAACATTTATGCTGTATACCTTACAGCTGTAAGGTAAGGGGCCTGTGTTCACTGAGGTGCCCCCATCAAAGACCACCCCCCTTCTTCACCTGTCAATTTGTTTGGACTGTGATCCAGCATTATTACACCTGGTGGTGGGACTGTCGTTTATATTCAACACCACTAACACAATTTTCTTTTTTTTTTATATATTTTGAGATCCACGGTTTTTTGATGTTCTGGAATTATATCCTCTTTTGCTATTATTATTCAATCATTACTCATTGATTTGATATACTCTTAGGTTGCACTCTGTATTTTATTGGTCAAGCGTTTCTGATTCATGTTTAAGACCATTCGCTATTTCTTAGTCACTAGCTTTTTTGTGTATCTAGTGAGATATGCATTATATGTCACCAGTGTGATTGCCTTTCTTATCATGTGCATTGCTCACTTTTATGTGATTCATTACTACTTTGTCTTTATACTCACACTATTTAGTGCAGCCTATCTATTTGTTCACTATATGCACTAGTCACTTTTCCAGTCATTTATTATACACACTCACCAGTGTGCTGTGTCCGTTTTATATATTTATCTTGCTTTCAGGTCACTTGGCATGGTTGCCAGATCCACTTTAGTGTAGTTTCCCCCCCTTTTTTTGTTCCCATCCCCTTTCCCATCACAGCGCAACTACCAACCCCCCAATAATCAAGTGAAGAGATATTTCTATTTGTATATCCAATAACATAATTGTTACAGTGGGATCCTGGCATATCCTTATTGGAAAAAAAAAATGTATGTGAGACACTACACTGCTACTGCAGAATTTTGATTGAAGATATGTGCATACTCTGAAAGTTGCAGACATACATAAAACAATACAAGCCAGACCTGATATGCATTAGTATGTGGTAATAGCCCTGGGTACAGAGTATATCATGAAGAGAAAATCTTCACCAATTGTAATCAAGGTTGTCCACATAATCCCTGAAAAAATGTCAGTTGAAGTATTGCTTTTGACTATCTGCTAATTACAGTTTTTGTAACATTTTATTCTAATGCAGAATGTGCTGTTTATTTGGTGATACCTTGCAAACAGCAATGTCAACTTTAGCATAGGATATTGTTGAACTGCCACAAATTAGCATCTGATAGGAGGGCAGATGGTATAGTTATCCCCACACAGCTGATGTCACTGGGATTTTTTCCATAGAATTTAATGTTTATTAAACTAGTTTTAGGTGATCATATTGCTCAACATAAATCTAAGCAAGAAACATTACAGCTTTTGAAGGTAAAGGGTTATCTCCAGATAAGGATGGACCCTGTAGAATTCCTATCAGTTGTAAGAAGCAAGCAGGTAACGCAGCCAGCTGGCATATGATTACAATTATGGTTTAGGTGGGCTTATTCTTTATATTATGCGTGCCATAACACAGTTATGTGACTCAGTTGCATAAATTATCACATGTGGTAAACAAAATCCAATTCACAAAAAAAAATAGATTATGTGGGGTTTTTTTTACATTCAGCTGTCAGCAGGAAGCCTGCTGACAGATGATGAGTCATCCGTTGTTAAGGACGCGGCGGCTGACTTCCAGGCCCACTCCTTAGCAACCAGCTCAAATCAAAATACTACCACATTAAATAATGCGGTAATTACTGCAAAATTCAACAATTACCGCGTTCGGTATTTAACGCTAAACTCTTACTGTATTGCACTTTCAAAACGGATTTACCGCAAGCGTTATTTTACCGCATTTTTTGGGCCATTAATTAACTCTTAGTGAATTAACCCCTTTATATCTTCAGATATTTAGAAGAAATAATACCTGTTCACTGTCTTCTTCATCACTGCTCAGCTTTAAGTCATCTTCAAGCATGCTGTAAAAAAAAGTAGAAAAAGTTGCAAATATTTTTACAGTTTCAAATACGGCCCTACTCTGCAATTCATGACATTTCACAGTAAGATAATGAACTAAGAGTGATACTGGTTGATTGATCTAAATAATCATAAGTGTAAACATACATGAATGTTAAACTGAATTTGTCACAAAAGCAGAATACTATGTGAAGTTATAGATGGAAGCTGCCATTTTTTTACTTTTGGGCTACAGATTAGTACTAACACAGCTGTAGCAATACCAATAGCTTTTGCTTCACTGCTCTGGTTAACATAAAAGTATAGAAGCATCAGCTGAGGATAAATGTTTTTCATAAAACTTAGTTATTCTCTCCTGCTCATTGGAAAAGGTTGGTGACTGTTGAACACATACCATAATTGTGGTATAATACTAACACAGAGCCACGACCTTGGCCAAATTTTCTAATCACAACGTATTTACAGTACTGTATGTCTAGGGACAGCAAAGGCTAAGGCAGTCTTGCCCATGCATGGTATTATTTTTTTTTTATTAGTAGTGGGAAACAAGTGACAAATCAAAAACTGTATATCAAAAATATTAATCATGCCTTCACATTGATGTGTGGACTTATACTGTGAGCCCTGCCAGCAATTTTAACTATGGCAATAGTTTATCACTAGGAATGAGCTTCTGGTTTGGGTCCAATGTAGACTGCTGAACTGCGGAGCATGCCGTTCAAATCTCCGGCTTTTATATAGCGATTTGGTCAGTGATGCCACCCAGAATTCACAGGGCTGTTGTTTACATTACAGCAGCACTGGGGATTCTGTCCTTGTCCATTGGCGGTTAATTGTGGCAGTGGGGAAAAAATCGGAGGGCTGCAGGGAATCATCCTTGTGTAGTGGGTTGTCATGACTGATGATGGATCAATAGCACTAAGCGACATAAATGGCAATTGATTTGCATCAGGGAATGCTGTTTACATTTTTATTTTTTGCAAAAAAGGACTTCTTCATCTGTATTTGCTTTTAACTCTTTGTGTTATAGAGTGCCCTTGCATTTTTTCTGTTTAATGTTTACTGTCCTTTAGAACAGAAACAAATAAAATAGCATGTGGTCCTCTTAAAAATCCAACCACAATCTTATGCAAGTGTGGTCAACGATGACACCTCAACCGAGATACTGGTTGTTTAGTTACATATAGCCAGGGATCTGTTATTTAACAGTAGGGATGAGCCGAACACCCCCCAGGTCGGTTCACAGCAGAACTTGCCAACAGGCAAAAAATTAGTTCGAACACGCGAACACCGTTAAAGTCTATGGGACACAAACATGAATAATCAAAAGTGCTCATTTTAAAGGCTTATATGCAAGTTATTGTCATAAAAAGTGTTTTGGGGACCTGGATCCTGCCCCAGGGGACATGTATCAATGCAAAAAGAATTTTTTAAAACGGCCATTTTTTCAGGAGCAGTGATTTTAATAATGCTTAAAGTGAAACAATAAAAGTGTAATGGTCCTTTAAATTTCGTACCTGGGGGGTGTCTATAGTATGCCTGTAAAGGGGCGCATGTTTCCTGTGTTTAGAACAGTCTGACAGCAAAATGACTTTTCAAAGGAAAAAATGTCATTTAAAACTACTTGCGGCTATTAATGAATTGTCAGTCCGACAATACACATAAGAGTTCATTGATAAAAACTGCATGAGATTTCCCCACAGGGGAACCCTGAACCAAAATTTAAAAAAATGGCGTTGGGGTCCCCCTAAATTCCATACCAGGCCCTTCAGGTCTGGTATAAATATTAAGGGGAACCCCGCGTCAAAATTAAAAAAAAATGGTGTGGGGGTCCCCCTCAAAATCCATACTAGACCCCTCAGGTCTGGTATGGATTTTAAGGGGAACCCTGCGCCAAAATTTAAAACAAAATTGGCATGGGGTCCCCTCAAAAATCCATACCAGACCATTATCCAAGCACGCAACCTGGCAGGCCACAGGAAAAGAGGGGGGACGAGAAGAGCGCCCCCCCTGAACCGTACCAGGCCACATGCCCTCAACATTAGGAGGGTGCTTTGAGGTAGCCCCCAAAGCACCTTGTCCCCATGTTGATGGGGAGAAGGGCCTCATCCCCACAACCCTTGGCCGGTGGTTGTGAGGGTCTGTGAGGGCTTATTGGAATCTGGAAGCCCCCTTTAACAAGGGGACCCCCAGATCCCGGCCCCCCCTGTGTGAATTGATAATGGGGTAACCCATTAACCATGAATTCCCTGTGCGTCAGAGGAGGGTGGGGTCACCGGGTGGCCCTGCCCTCTGTTATATAAGAAATGTCAAAAGAAGCGAAGCGTCACACGGCTGAAGACTCCCACTTAGGCGGATCGTGCGGACGGAGCGGAGAAGAAGCCTGGAGAAAGATGCGGGATGAGAAGAGCAGAGGAAGAAGAAGATGGAGAAGAAGAAGATGAAGAAGAAGATGGAGGAAGAAGAAGAACACCGAAAGAATACCAGAAGAAAGAAGATGGGAGAAGAAGCCAAAAGAGGAAGAAATTAATAAAGGACTTGTCAAAAACCGTCTCTTGTGTTTTTTAAACTTTTTGACACTTTTTTTGTGAAATGGTAGGGGTACATTTGTACCCCATTACCAATTCACACAGGGGGGCCGGGATCTGGGGGTCCCCTTGTTAAAGGGGGCTTCCAGATACCGATAAGCCCCCCCCCCGCAGACCCCCACAACCACCAGCCAAGGGTTGTGGGGATGAGGCCCTTCTCCCCATAAACATGGGGACAAGGTGCTTTGGGGGGGCTACCTCAAAGCACCCTCCCAATGTTGAGGGCATGTGGCCTGGTACAGTTCAGGAGGCGGAGCGCTCTCTTGTCCTCTTTTCCTGCGGCTTGCCAGGTTGTGTGCTCGGATAAGGGTCTGGTATGGATTTTTGGGGGGACCCCAACGCCATTTTTTTAAAAATTTTGGTTCGGGGTTCCCCTGTGGGGAAATCCTATGCCGTTTTTATCAATGAACTTTTATGTGTATTGTCGGACCGACAATTCATTATAGCCACGAGTAGTTTTAAATGACTTTTTTTCCTTTGAAATGTCATTTTGCTGTCAGACTGTTCTAAACATGGGAAACATGCGCCCCTTTGCAGGCATACTATAGACACCCCCCAGGTACAAAATTTAAAGGAATATTACACTTTTATTGTTTCACTTTAGGAATTATTAAAATCACTGCTCCTGAAAAAACGGCCGTTTTTAAAACTTCTTTTTGCATTGATACATGTCCCCTGGGGCAGGACCCAGGTCCCCAAACACTTTTCATGACAATACCATGCATATAAGCCTTTAAAATTAGGACTTTTGATTTCTCCCATATACTTTTAAAGGGTGTTCCGCGGCTTTCGAATTTGCCGCAAACACTCCAAATTGTTCGCTGTTCAGCGAACTGGCGAACAACCGATGTTCGAGTCGAACATGAGTTTGACTCAAACTCGAAGCTCATCCCTATTTAACAGCTCTAGTGCGGAAGGGCATCATAACAGTCAGGAAACATTGTCAGGTGGCAGATTGTCACGATTGATGATGGATCTACATTTCTGGATGATATGACTGCAAATGTATTTACATTTTTTTCATTGTTATTAGCAACTCTTCTTAGAGTGTTTTTTAATTATGAATCTGAATATAGCTGCATTAATTATAATTGAGCCATTCACACAGTTGCATAAACATGAGCTGTTTTCAGATCCATAACACAGAATCCAAAAATCTTCATCTAAGAACATGCACTTTACACGCTTATGTGTATAAACGCATGTATACGCATTTCTAAGCCTGTAAATTAAGTCTAACCAAAGAAAAATAAATGATCATAAAAACAAATTATTTACTCATACACGTCTTTATGCATTTAAACTAATCTATATGCAAGTAATTTACTGATGTATGTGTAATAACCTCAGTAACAACTTTACAGCTGTGTGAATGACGCCTTAAGGGTAAATGATTGAGCTGCTTTAGACAGTATTTACACAGAAAGCTCAATTCTTTGCAGCCAATTATTCCAGGGGTTCAACAGTATTCCAGCCATTCTGTGATGCCTAAAGAACTAACAGCAATAAAGCCCATGTATACTGCATTAGAAATGATAGTCCCACACGCAACTCTACACGGATAATATCCCTATTATTTGTCTTTTAAATAACAAATTCATCACTACTTTGAAGATGTACATTGTTGCATGCAAGACAGTTGTAGGAATGTTGGATACATTGTATACAGTATATCATCTTAATCAAAAAGAATAAACACAATCTGCAAATTGTAGAAAAAAGATCATTATTTTTCTGGATACTTTCTGGATTATGCAGAAAATATCAAATAGGCAGATTATACAAAAGATGAGCTCATTTGTACTTTTATTTTGCCAAAAGAATAGTTGATGCTTGAAATAGAATTTAGGCATACAGTAGAAAAAATTATTCAGTAAACAGTAATGCCGCGTACACACGGTCGGACTTTTCGACCGGACTGGTCCGACAGACTTTCCAGCGTATTTTCGACGGACTTTTGACGGACTTCCGACAGACTTTCTAAGGAACGGACTTGCCTACACACTATCACACCAAAGTCCGACGGATTTGTACATAATGACGTACACCGGACTAAAATAAGGAAGTTGATAGCCAGTAGCCAATAGCTGCCCTAGCGTCGGTTTTTGTCCGTCGGACTAGCATACAGACGAGTGGATTTCTGGGTCCGGCAGAGTTACGACGTAAAGATTTGAAGCAAGTTCCAAATCTAAAGTCCTTCAGATTTGTGACTGGAAAAGTCCACTGAAGGTCCGGTGAAGCCCACACACGATCGGATTGTCCGGCAGCTTTGGTCCGTCAGCGTCTGTCGGACCAATCCGGTCAAAAAAAGAGAAAATGGGGAGGACTCAATGGACCGATTGATTTTTTTTCTGCCATCCCTCTTCTATGTTTCTATTATTTATTTTAACTTGCTTGTCATTACTAACTGTGAAAAGGGAAATGTGTTTATATAAAAGGTCTATCCAGAACTGATTGTTTAGATTGTCTGTTTAGATTGTCAGTGCATACTGGTGTATCCAAACATCCACTGAATTCTAGGGATTGCTTGACTAAAGGCATATAGGTTATTCACATTGAAAAGGAATTTTCATTTTGCAAGTGCTTTTCCTTTTAATTTAGCAAATTCAGATTTCAATCATTCAATCATGTGCTAGCATATACTGTATATATACAGTGGGGCAAAAAAGTATTTAGTCAGCCACCAATTGTGCAAGTTCTCCCACTTAAAAAGATGAGAGAAGCCTGTAACTGTCATTATAGGTATACCTCAACTATAAGAGACAAAATGTGGAAACAAATCCAGACAATCACATTGTCTGATTTTTGAAAGAATTTATTTGCAAATTATGGTGGAAAATAAGTATTTTGTCAATATCAAAAGTTCATCTCAATACTTTGTTATATATCCTTTGTTGGCAATGGCAGAGGTCAAACGTTTTCTGTAAGTCTTCACAAGGTTGTCACACACTGTTGCTGGTATGTTGGCCCATTCCTCCATGCAGATCTCTTCTAGAGCAGTGATGTTTTGGGGCTGTCACTGGGCAACACAGACTTTTAACTCCCTCCAAAGGTTTTCTATGGGGTTGAGGTCTGGAGACTGGCTAGGCCACTCCAGGACCTTGAAATGCTTCTTATGAAACCACTCCTTCATTGCCCGGGTGGTGTGTTTGGGATCATTGTCATTCTGAAAGACCCAGCCACGTTTCATCTTCAATGCCCTTGCTGATGGGAGGAGGTTTGCACTCAAAATCTCACAATACATGGCCCCATTCATTCTTTCATGCACACGGATCAGTCGTCCTGTTCCCTTTGCAGAGAAACAGCCCCAAAGCATGATTTTGCCACCCCCATGCTTCACAGTAGGTATGGTGTTCTTTGATTGCAACTCAGCATTCTCTCTCCTCCAAACACGAGTTGTGTTTCTACCAAACAGTTCTACTTTAGTTTCATCTGACCATATGACATTCTCCCAATCCTTTTCTGGATCATCCAAATGCTCTCTAGCAAACCTCAGATGGGCCCGGACATGTACTGGCTTAAGCAGGGGGACACGTCTGGCACTGCAGGATCTCAGTCCCTGGAGGTGTAGTGTGTTACTGATGGTAGCCTTTGTTATGTTGGTCCCAGCTCTCTGCAGGTCATTTACTAGGTCCCCCCGTGTGGTTCTGGGATTTTTGCTTACCGTTCTTGTGATCATTTTGACCCCACGGGGTAAGATCTTGCATGGAGCCCCATATCAAGAGAGATTATCAGTGATCTTGTATGTCTTCCATTTTCTAATTATTGCTCCCACAGTTGATTTCTTCACACCAAGCTGCTTGCCTATTGCAGATTCAGTCTTCTCAGCAGCCAGGTCTACAATTTTGTTTGTTTGTTTGTTTTGTTTTTCTTTTGGCTAAGATCAAGTGTAGTTTCTGCCTTGTTCTGGTCATTAGGTAACGACCGGTGCCAGTCCCTCTCGGCCTTGGGGTGTTTCCTTTGGGTGCATCCCATGCTGCTATTGGGGGGGGTGCCATCGTGAGTGTACGAGAGTGATCGCCTTTCCCTACCATCCATGAGTTGGCTGTGGGATTGGTGGGCGTAGGTACGGTGGGGCCGCCAAGCACACCAAACACTTTGAGGCTGGTCGTGGCCGAGCCTAGACGGAGCGAGATCGGATTGCACTTCATTCAGAAGCAGTTGATTGAAGACTTTTTTGGGATGCCGAAAGAAGCCATTTTTTGCTACCACTGGAATGTATGACGTTACTTTCTGGAAAAAGGAAGATCTGCAGACATGTATGCTACGGAAGGGCGAGAAAGAGAGCAACGAGATGCTGGAAGGGATCACATTCCTGTCGAGTGAGAGGAAAGTGAGGGTCCCCATCACTGTGCATATGTACAATCCTTTTGTACAAGATGGGGCCTTTTTATTCAGGTACTGCGAGTCAGTTTCAGCAGGCGTGAAGCTGACGAATGTGCTAGGTACCTTCAACGGGCAGCGAAAATTTTGGGTGACTTTTAGGGCGGATCAGGAGGGTATTTTTGGCATCAGGCACCCCCCTCAGTCCTTCTCCATTGGGAGGAATCATGGCTACTTGTGGCACCCTGGCCAGCCCCTCTTCTGCAGGCAGTGTTTTGCTTTTAGACACACCAAAGACCAGTGTGAGGCCGGGTTAACATGCCGCAATTGCTTTAAGCAGGGTCACGGAGCCGGTCAGTGTCCGGAGAAGAAGAGCTGCCACATCTGTGGTAGTGGGATGCACCTTGCAAGACAATGCCCGAAGACAAACAGAGCGTTGGAGCCCACTCCAGTAGCTGTGGTGGGAAAAGCTGTGGAGGCTGAGGTGGTTGTGGGCAAGCAGGTGTTATCCTACGCGAATGTGGCCAGACTGGGTTCCATTCCAACTACCTTGGTGAACTCCGTAGAGCAGGCCGTAGTGCTACCCGAGGAAGTGGTGGTGCGGGCTGATGTCTGCTCACCTATGGAGGGTGAGCCAGGTCCCTCCCCTGTTGACACCGTGAGGGAGGAAGGGGCCTCTTCTGTACCAGAGGAGAGTGTCCCTGGGCACCTCCTGGCCGAGGGGGAGTCGGAGGGGAGCGGTGAGGAATCAGAGGACTCAGAGGAGGAGGAGGAGATGGAGGTGGGGCAGCTCTACCTAAAAAGAAAGATGGCTGAGTCCTCCCAGGTCATAAGCTCCTTCCCGGACTCTCCGGACCCTGGGGCATCAGAAGTGGTGATTGACTCAGACTCCTCGCAGGCGCCATCTTATGTCAGCACTGGTCAGGTGTCTGAGCTGCAGGAGGTGATAGGGTACTGCAGGGTACCAAAGGGGAAGGCAAAGAAAAAAACAGGGGGGTGAGCCCTGGGTCAGGGGTGGGACCAAGGACTAGGGCCAGAGATAAAGTAGGAAAAAAGAAAAAAAAATCATGACAGGAATGATTTTAACGTTAATTGATTTTTATCTATTTTACCTAAGGGTTCTATTAAAAGACTAATATCTGCTATACAACATCGGGTATAAAGATCCATATTTTAGGTTAGTTGCATTATATATAGACCGACCGGTTATCGATCGGTGCTAGCATTAACTCGGATCATCCACTAGTTTTAAACACTCTTTTAAATAAATCATTTTTTTATTTTTCTTGTTCGTATATAACTTTATTAACTAGTATCCAAACGGCATTGCCCACTCAAAGATGGCCGCGGTTTAAATACCTACTTGGTCTACAATAAAATGGAGTCATCTCCACTTCCTGTCCCAATGATATAAAACCAACATGGCATTAGCCAATCCGGTGCCCTGAAGAAGTCACGTGATATGACACAACGCGTAGGCACGTAACCGGAAATACGAGAACGCGGACCGGAAGTGACGTAGCGAGTATCGCAAACAAGCTGTCCCCACTGTTGTTTGGCACTTTTTTCGTTTACTTTGATGTAAGCAGCCATTTTATTATATTTTATTAAACTCCTTGGCTTAAACCTACTATACTATTGGAGCCTTTTTGTTTCCTATCACCACCATTATGGAGCTTATCCATTAGAGGAAGTGACACCACCCCGGAGAAGGTCCAGGATGCCACTACCACCACCGGACTAGAGCAACTACATATCTATTGAAAGCTACAGGCACTCATATTGTGCCAGGAAGGTGAGAGTTCTGGGAGCCCCGAGTGGGTGTCCTTTTCCACGAACAGTCACCAGATCACCTAGCAACGCATGTTCACCCACCAGTCACAAGTGTTATACATTATGATTTTATGATTTGTGTGATTTTATTAACACCTCAGTCACCTTGATGCACGTTTTTTATGGACTTTCACTCTGCATTTATTTGTTTAAACTGTGTTATCTTAGTCAGGACTGTATTTTGAAATAAGCAGTTTTTTCACTTGATTATTAATTTGTTGTTTGCGCAGAAACACGTTCACAATCTGACACGATTGCACACATTTTAGTCTATTAGTAGTGAAGAGTGTTCACTACATCTGTTTTTGCAGCACCAATACGTATCACCTTCATAGCTCATTCTATTTAGCCCTATTTAGTAGCGCAGAAGTTCTTTCTTTAGATTCTATTTTTCATGACAGGAATATGATCCCTTCCTAATTTTCTATGCTCTTACGGGTATCTTCCCTCAATTACAGAAGCATTGGGACGGCATCTAGATGGGCAGCAATTTTTAACATCTTGTCTCGGTATGCTAATGATATTTTTTGCTTGCAGGACTGCAACATGAGGGAGGAACCACATACTGCAAGATGGACCCTGGGGGATGCGGTATGGTCGTTGGGTCAGAGCAGGAATAGTGGCATGGGGATTCTTATTAAAAATAATAAAATTAAGATTTTAAGGAGGTTGAAGGTGTAGGTGGGACGATGTTTGTTACTTTGGAGTATGGGGGTGTTTGTTTTAAGTTATTTTGTGTGTATGCACCAGTTGATAAAAAGGGGAGGTTGGATCTGTTTGAGAAGATGACGTTTTTTCTGGGGGGGATCCTATTATTGTGTTGGGGGATTTTAATTGTATTTTACGTAGTAGGGATAGGTGTGGGGGTGGAGGTGGTGGTGGGGATGTTGATAAGTCTGGGAAGGAGTTGGGTGAGATTTTGCGGTTGTTTGGGTTAAGGGATGTGGGTGAAGGTGGTGGTTTTTCTTATTTTATTGATAAGGGTACTGTAAAATCTAGAATTTATTTTTGTTTCACTTCAAAAAATTTACAGCCGGAATCCTTTGTCATTCAGCAGGAGCCTTTCTTGGACCATGGTCGGACCGAGTGCGTTGTGAGCATGGAATCGGAGGTAATGTATGGTAAAGGTGTGTGGAAGTTGAATGTGGAATTATTGGAGGATGAGGGTGTGAAAAGAGAGTATGTTGAGTTTTTTGGGAAACTGAAAAGGAGGAGGAATGATTTTTTAAGTGTCATTGAGTGGTGGGAGTGGGTGAAAGGTCAGACTAAGGTTTTTTGTAAGGAAAGGTTGTGAGATTGCGAAAAAGGAATGTGAGGCGTATGAATGGTGGTTGAAGAGATTGGAATATTTGGAAGAACTAAGAGAATGGGGAGAGAATGTGGGGTGTGAATTAGTGGAAGCAAGAGAAAAATTGAGAGTCTTTATGGAGCGGAGAGGGAGAGAGATTATTTCGCAAGCTAGGATGGTAGTGAAGGAAAAGGATGAGAAATGTACGTGTTTTTTCTTTAAAAAGGTGTATGGTGGGAAGGTGGATTTGTCATGTGTGTTGGAAGAGAATGGACAGGTAGTAAGTGGGAAAGAGAGGTTGGGAGAGGAAATCTGGAAGTTTTATTCCGATTTATATATGGAAAAGAAGAGGGATGAGAGGGTTGAGAAGGAAGTGTTGGAGCAGGTGGAGATGTGTCTGGATATGAAGGATAAGAGTATCTTAGGGTAGAAAGTGAGTAAAGGTGAAGTTGATGAATATCTGGGGAGTATGAAGAAAGGTAGACGCCTGGGAGTGATGGTTTGCCAGTTGAGTTTTATTGTACGTTTTGGGAGGTGATTGGTGACTGCGTGTATGAAATGGTGATGAAAGTTTTGGAAGAGGGGAGGATGCCTGAATCTATGTTAAAAAGCATGATTGTTTTGTTGTATAAAAAAGGTGACAAGCGAGAGTTGAAAAATTGGAGGCCTATATCATTTTGAATGTAGATTATAAGGTGGTGGCGAAGGTGTTGGCAAATAGGTTACGTGCGGTGGTGGAGAAATTGATGGGGGAGGAGCAAGTGTGTGCGGTGCCTGGGAGGTCTATTGCAGAAAGTTTGGTGAGCTCGAGGGATGTGTTATGGTTTTGTAAGGACAGGAAGCAGGAAGTGGTAGTGTTGGCTGTGGATTTTAAAAAAGCGTATGACAGAGTGTCGCATGATTTTATGTTTAAAGTGTTGAGGAGAATGGGGTTGCCTGAGGTGTTGATTGGGTGGATTAAGTGTTTGTATAGAGGTATGGTAAGTAAGGTGTTGGTGAATGGGTGGATGACGAATGATATAAGCATTAGTTTGGGTGTGAGACAGGGTTGCCCGTTATCACCTGTGTTGTTTATTTGTGTGATTGAACCTTTGTTGAAGATGTTGATGAAAGATAAGTGTGTGTGAGAGGGGTGGAGGTTCCAGGGAGTGGTGGCAGGTTTTTGAAAGTAATAGGATATATGGATGATGTTACAGTAATTTGTAGAGATATGGCACGGCTAAAAAGAGTGAAGTTGTTGATTGAGATTTTTTGTATGGCGAGTGGTTTTGGTGTGAATATGGGGAAAAGTGAGTGTAAATTGTTTGGTGTATGGAGGGGGATTGAACAATGTGGTTGGAAGTTCTGTGAGGGAGGAGTGAGGATTTTAGGTGTCAAGTTTGATTCTGATTTGTATGGGAGAGAGAGTTGGCAGGATGCGTTAGTGAAAGTGAAAAAGAAAGTTGATTTTTGGTCTTCAAGGACTTTGTCGTTGGAAGGGAAGGTGTTGATTGTGAAGGCTGTTGTGATGCCGGATTTTGTTATTTTTATATTGTGTGTTTCCAGCTCCAGATAGAGTGATGAAACAAATTGTGAGAGTGTGTTTTTCTTTTTTTTTGGTCATCTAAGATGGAGAAGTTGAAAAGGGAGAAATTAATGAAAGGAGTAATGAATGGCGGGAAAGGTATGGTGAATGTTGAGGAATTTCTGGTGGTGAAGTATGTAAGTATGTGTGTGAGATTAAGTGAGAAAGAGAATGTTGCAGGGTGTATGGTAAAATATGCGTGTGGGAGTGTGTTACGGAAATATAAGTTGTGTGAAGTCAATTTGAGGAAACCTGTATGTTTTGTTGCGCCTTGGTTTTATGTGAGGATTGAAAGGTGTATGAGGAGGTATGGGTTGTGACACGAGATACATGGTGAGAGTAAGAAGGTAATGCAGATACTGAAAGAAAGGGAGGAGGTGGAAGGAATAGGTGGTTTAAGAGTAGCTGAATGTAAGAAAGTCTGGAAGAATGTGTGCTGTAAAGGAGTGGATAATAGACAGAAGGATATTGCGTGGATGGGGGTGTATGGGTGTTTGCCTACAAGGGAGTTTCAGAGGAGGAGAAGGTTTGTGGACAGTGAGGTCGGTCCAAGACTGGGGTGTGGGGGGGTTGAGAGGGTGGTACATGTGTTTTGGGAGTGTCGCTATGCGAAGAAAGTATGGAAAAGGATGGAGAAGATGGTTGAGGGTTTGACTGGTGTGAATAGTGTAACGTATGAGATGGTGTTATATGGTTTGTGTGATTTAGGGAGGAATGAGGAGAGGTTGTTATGGATTGTTGTGAATTGTATTAAAGAGTGTTTGTGGGATGTTTGGAATATTCTGAGTTTTAGACAGGAAGTGGTTAAAGTGAAAAAATGCGTGGCCATGGTCCGAGGAAAGATTTACAATTATGCATATTATGATTATAATAAGTTAGGAGAGAAGAATGCAAGGAAGTTATGGAAATTGGAGGAGTGGAAACAATGGTGTATATAATGTAAATATTCGGATTATGTTACTGATGTTTATTCCTGAACGATTAACCTTTTTATTTTTGTTTTTCAGGGTGAGTACAGATGGTGATAAAGGGACAGTGTGGAGAAAGTGTATAGGAGTGTTTTTTGTTTGTGTAGGGATAGGGTGGAGGGATAGTATATAATAGGGATAGTTTGTCTTTTTTCACTAATAAGGGGTGGGAATGGGTTGTTTTGTTAATGTTATTAATATCTTTATTGTTGTTTTGAAATATTCTTGATATATTTATTGTTGTGAAATGTCCTTATTATCCTTGTTGTTGTTATGTATTTTTGGGGTTTTTGTGGGTGGGTGTTGGGAGGGAAGTGGGTGGGTTTTTGGGAGGGAGGTGGGAGAGTTATGTAAATATTGTAAATACTTGTTTAAATATGTACTTCTTAAAATATATTTTGTACAAATGTTATGTTATTCTATTGTCTAAACATATTCTTTTGGATTCATGTTATCTATGTATTTTACTTGTGAAATTTTAAATAAAAGAATAAAAAAAAAAATCTCACAAGTGTGGGTACACCCCTCACATTTTTGTAAATATTTTATTATATCTTTTCATGTGACAACACTGAAGAAATGACACTTTGCTACAATGTAAAGTAGTGAGAGTACAGCTTGTATAACAGTGTAAATGTGCTGTCCCCTCAAAATAACTAAACACACAGTCATTAATGTCTAAACTGCTGGCAACAAAAGTGAGTACACCTCTAAGTGAAAATGTCCAAATTGGGCCCAAAGTGTCAAAATTTTGTGTGTCTACTATTATTTTCCAGCACTGCTTAACCCCCTTGGGCATGGAGTTCACTAGAGCTTCACACGCTTGACACCATCTGAACCAAATAAGTTTATCTTGGTCTTATCAGACCACAGGACATAGTTCCAGTAATCCATGTCCTTAGTCTGCTTGTCTTCAGCAAACTGTGTGCGGGCTTTTATGTGCATCGTCTTTAGAAGTGTCAGAGCTGAGCCCAGCCCTTCCTTCTCTGAGCTGGCCGCTCAGC
Source organism: Aquarana catesbeiana (assembly GCF_042186555.1). Taxonomy (NCBI): domain Eukaryota; kingdom Metazoa; phylum Chordata; class Amphibia; order Anura; family Ranidae; genus Aquarana; species Aquarana catesbeiana. The sequence goes on along the minus strand of NC_133332.1, from coordinate 149,506,510 downwards.
TGTTGGCTAATTGTCAGCTCCCATCTGTCTCCACTGTTACTCAGCTGTTGATGATCCTGTTCGTCAGTCCTGCCTACTTAAGCCATCCAGTCCAGAGGAGCTCTGCCTTCGCCTTGGTCACATTACAAGAAACTATCTCCTGTGTTCCCGTTTAAAGACTGGCTTTGCTGACATCCCTTCTGGCTCCAGATACTGTTTGCTGTTCCATTACTTTGATCCCTGACTTCTGACTTGGCTGACTTACCATTCTGGTTACTGAACTTTGGCTATGTTTTGACTATGTTTGTTCTTTTTAGTTTTAATATTAAACAAGTGTGATTTAACTGTACTTCTGTCTCGGTCTGATTTCATGGTTTCTGACAAGAAGAGGCTTCCTTCTGGGACGACAGCCATGCAGACCAATTTGATGCAGTGTGCGGCATATGGTCTGAGCACTGACAGGCTGAGCCCCCACCCCTTCAACCTCTGCAGAAATGCTGGCAGCACTCATATGTCTATTTCCCAAAAACAACCACTGGATAGGACACTGAGCATGTGCACTCAACTTCTTTGGTCGACCATGGCGAGGCCTGTTCTGAGTAGAACCTGTCATGTTGAACTGCTGTATGGTCTTGGCCACCGTGCTGCATCTCAGTTTTAGGGTCTTAGCAATCTTCTTATAGCCTAGCCCATCTGTAGAGCAACAATTCTTTTTTTCAGATCCTCAGAGAGTTCTTTGTCATGAGGTGCCATGTTAAACTTCCAGTGACCAGTATGAGAAAGCGAGAGCGATATCACCAAATTTAATACACCTGCTCCCCATTCACACCTAAGACCTTGTAACACTAAAGAGTCACATGACACCAGGAAGGGAAAATGGCTAATTTGGCCCAATTTGGCCATTTTCACTTAGGGGTGTAATCACTTTTGTTGCCAGCAGGTTTAGACATTAATGGCTGTGTGTTGAGACAGCAAATTTACACTGTTATGCAAGCTGTACACTCACTACTTTATATTGTAGCAAAGTGTCAAGTGTTGTCAAATGAAAAGATATAATAAAATATTTACAAAAATGTGAGGGGTGTACTCAGTTTTGTGAGATACTGTATATATATATATATATATATATATATATATATATATATATATATATATATTTATGATATGTGATTCAGTATTATTTTTTTTAACACATCCACTAAGCTAAGGGACAAATGAGCAGCATATTTGCCTTTATTAAATCCCTTAGTTTCACTTCTGTGGTGAAATCTCTCCACTGTCTTTTTAGTTTTGCATATCACCATGGATTCTCAGTCCGTTTGCCGCTTTTTAACTGGGAGCGTAGGACATTGTTAATATATATGCAGCAAGCAGGCACAGCTCTGCATTTCAGAAATATTCAACAAACAAGTATCACCCCAAAGAGATAATTATTTTTCTTAAATATTTTTTTTTAACAGTGAAATTTGAAAGCGAAAGAAGCTCGAAGACATGACATTGTGCGAGTTTCTATTCGTACCAATTATGCAAAGGCATTTTGGGTTTCATATCCCATTCTTATTTAAATCAAACTTATTTAAGAGTCATTCTGAAGGTGTGGTATTTCTAATATAGTAGATGTTTGGTGATAACAAAATGTTAATCTGTGCTTGGCAATGTAGGTCTGACAAGATCACTTCCTAGACTGTTGTTTTGCCATAAGAACTTTCAATGTGCTGAGCTTTAAACAGAATAAATGTGTAAGAACAAAGGCTACAGATAACATTTGCTTCGTCCTAATGAGAATCCAAGTACTTCACATGCAAGACAAGTACAAGCCATACACATACAGTATATTTACCAACATTTTAGTAGTATTAGAGTCTTGTACCATGTTAGCCTTCAATTGTTGGTGAAAGTCTTGAGTTAAAATGATACTCTTCAATAGGGATGAGCCCACGGTTTGAGTTGAATGTAAGTTCGACTCAAACATCGGGTGTTCACTTGATCTAAAACAAACTGAACATATGGGGCATTCGCGTAAAATTTGAGCACCGTGGAATGCCCCATAATGCACTCCGAGATCAGAGTGCATTGCTGTATGATGATTGGTCAAAGCATGCACCTGACCTGCATGCTTTGGCCAATCACAGTGCGCCCTGCTGAGACAGCCATAATTGGCCAAAGGCAAGGTGTCTTTGGCCAATCATGGTTCAGGGGAACTAAATCCATGACCCACACTATATAAGGCTGCTTACAGAGCGGCCATGTGTAGTGTTGTTGGCATGGACAGAGAGATAGCTTGAGTTAGATTAAGCAGGCAGATTATTCAGTTAGTGACAGTGTATTTGATATATATATATATATTATATATATATATATATTTAGTCACCCACCAATTGTGCAAGTTCTCCCACTTAAAAAGATGAGAAAGGCCTGTAATTGCCATCTTAGGTATACCTCAAGTATGAGAGACAAAGTGTGGAAACAAATCCAGACAATCAGATTGTCTGATTTTTGAAAGAATTTATTTGCAAATTATGGTGGAAAATAAGTATTTGGTCAATATCAAAAGTTAATCTCAATACTTTGTTATATATCCTTTGTTGGCAATGACAGAGGTCAAACGTTTTCTGTAAGTCTTCACACGGTTGTCACACACTGTTGCTGGTATGTTGGCCCATTCCTCCATGCAGATCTCTTCTAGAGCAGTGATGTTTTGGGGCTGTCGCTGGGCAACACGGACTTTCAACTCCCTCCAAAGGTTTTCTTTGGGGTTGAGATCTGGAGACTGGCTAGGCCACTCCAGGACCTTGAAATGCTTCTTATGAAACCACTCCTTCATTGCCCGGGTGGTGTGTTTGGGATCATTGTCATTCTGAAAGACCCAGCCACGTTTCATCTTCAATGCCCTTGCTGATGGGAGGAGGTTTGCACTCAAAATCTCACAATACATGGCCCCATTCATTTTTTCATGTACACGGATCAGTTGTCCTGTTCCCTTTGCAGAGAAACAGCCCCAATGCATGATGTTGCCACCCCCATGCTTCACAGTAGGTATGGTGTTCTTTGGTTGCAACTCAGCATTCTCTCTCCTCCAAACATGACAAGTTGTGTTTCTACCAAACAGTTCTACTTTGGTTTCATTTGACCATATGACATTCTCCCAATCCTCTTCTGGATCATCCAAATGCTCTCTAGCAAACCTTAGATGGGCCCGGACATGTACTTGCTTAAGCAGGGGGACATGTCTGACACTGCAGGATCTGAGTCCCTGGCGGCGTAGTGTGTTACTGATGGTAGCCTTTGTTACGTTGGTCCCAGCTCTCTGCTGGTCATTCACTAGGTCCCCCTGTGTGGTACTGGGATTTTTGCTCACCATTCTTGTGATCATTTTGACCCCATGGGGTGAGATCTTGTGTGGCGCCCCAGATCGAGGGAGATTATCAGTGGTCTTGTATGTCTTCCATTTTCTAATTATTGCTCCCACAGTTGATTTCTTCATACCAAGCTCCTTGCCTATTGCAGATTCAGTCTTCCCAGCCTGGTGCAGGTCTACAATTTTGTTTCTGGTCCCCTTCAACAGCTCTTTGGTCTTCACCATAGTGGAGTTTGGAGTGTGACTGTTTGAGGTTGTGGACAGGTGTCTTTTATACTGATAACAAGTTCATACAGGTGCCATTAATACAGGTAATGAGTGGAGGACAGAGCACCCTTTAAAGAAGAAGATACAGGTCTGTGAGAGCCATAAATCTTGCTTGTTTGTAGGTGACCAAATACTTATTTTTCACCATAATTTGCATGTGATTGTCTGGATTTGTTTCCACATTTTGTCTCTCATAGTTGAGGTATACTATGATAACAATTACAGGCCTCTCTCATATTTTTAAGTGGGAGAACTTGCACAATTGGTGGCTGACTAAATACTTTTTTGCCCCACTCTATATGTGTATATATATATATATATACAGTTTTATATATATATATATATATATATATATATATATATATACACATATACTCTGCATCCAGTGTCGCCTATATCTACAGTGAATTCTGTGGTGTAGTGTTTCTAATACACTTCAGGTGGTGTATTAATATATATACAGTCTCGTATGTATATATATATATATATATATATATATATATATATATATATATATATATATATATTCTGCTAATACAGTGTAGGAGGTGTACACAGTATCTAACACAGTGTATACAGTTTCTACTACACTTCTGGTGGTGTACACTGTATATAATAAATAGGGATGAGCTTCGTGTTCGAGTCGAACCCATGTTCGAATCGAACATCGTCAGTTTGCCCATTCGCCGAATTGCGAATGATATGGGCCGTTCGCGACAAATTCGTGTGGTGCGTCACGGCCCCTAATTCACTGTGGCATCGCAGTGCATTGCTGGCTGATGATTGGTCAAGCATGCACTATGACCCGCATGCTTGGCCAATCACAGCGCCGTCTGTAGAGAGAGCTGTAATTGGCCAAAGCCAGGGTGGCTTTGACCAATTATGGCTCAGGGGGTTTAGTACATGCTCCACACTATATAAGGCCGCCTGTGTAGTGTGTGTTCCGGCGTTGAGAGACAGACAGAGAGACAGTGTCATTTCATTTAAGTTAGATAGAATACCAGGTGTTGTGTATATATACTGTATATATATATATATATATATATATATATACACACTGTATTCAGTTTAGCTAGATCCGTTCCTGTTATTATCTTCCTACTGACAGGCAGGCTTGTGTTGTTACAGTATTTACAGCTACCTGAAGAAAATTGCTGGTGCTCTTCTGATCCTATTAGTACCACAGTCAGGCAGCTAGACTATTTACAGTTAGTGTAGTGCGTCCTCCTCACAGTGTTCAACTAAAGCTACAAGTTAGTGTAGTGTGACCTCTGCACAGTGTTCAGCTAAAGCTACAAGTTAGTGTAGTGCGTCTTTCTCACAGTGTTCAGCTAAAGCTACAAGTTAGTGTAGTGCGTCCTCCTCACAGTGTTCAGCTAAAGCTACAAGTTAGTGTAGTGTGACCTCTGCACAGTGTTCAGCTAAAGTTACAAGTTAGTGTAGTGCGTCCTCTGAACAGTGTTCAGCTAAAGCTACAAGTTAGTGTAGTGCGTCCTCCTCACAGTGTTCAGCTAACGCTACAAGTTAGTGTAGTGCGTCCTCCTCACAGCGTTCAGCTAAAGCTACAAGGTAGTGTAGTGCGTCCTCCTCACAGTGTTCAGCTAAAGCTACAAGTCAGTGTAGTGCGTCCTCTGAACAGTGTTCAGCTAAAGCTACAAGTTAGTGTAGTGCGACCTCTGCACAGTGTTCAGCTAAAGCTACAAGTTAGTGTAGTGCGTCCTCTGAACAGTGTTCAGCTAAAGCTACAAGTTAGTGTAGTGCATCCTCTGAACAGTGTTCATCTAAAGCTACAAGTTAGTGTAGTGCACAGTGTTCAGCTAAAGCTACAAGTTAGTATAGTGCATCCTCCTCACAGTGTTCAGCTAAAGCTACAAGTTAGTGTAGTGCGTCCTCCTCACAGTGTTCAGCTAAAGCTAAAGTTAGTGTAGTGCAACCTCTGCACAGTGTTCAGCTAAAGCTACAAGTTAGTGTAGTGTGTCCTCCTCATAGTGTTCAGCTAAAGCTACAAGTTAGTGTAGTGCGTCCTCCTCACAGTGTTCAGCTAAAGCTACAAGTTAGTGTAGTGCGACCTCTGCACAGTGTTCAGCTAAAGCTACAAGTTAGTGTAGTGCGTCCTCCTCACAGTGTTCAGCTAACGCTACAAGTTAGTGTAGTGCGTCCTCCTCACAGTGTTCAGCTAACGCTACAAGTTAGTGTAGTGCGTCCTCCTCACAGCGTTCAGCTAAAGCTACAAGGTAGTGTAGTGCGTCCTCCTCACAGTGTTCAGCTAAAGCTACAAGTTAGTGTAGTGCGTCCTCTGAACAGTGTTCAGCTAAAGCTACAAGTTAGTGTAGTGCGCCCTCTGAACAGTGTTCATCTAAATCTTCAAGTTAGTGTAGTGCTCAGTGTTCAGCTAAAGCTACAAGTTAGTATAGTGCGTCCTCCTCACAGTGTTCAGCTAAAGCCACAAGTTAGTGTAGTGCGTCCTCCTCACAGTGTTCAGCTAAAGCTACAAGTTAGTGTAGTGCGACCTCAGAACAGTGTTCAGCTAAAGCTACAAGTTACTGTAGTGCGTCCTCTGAACAGTGTTCATCTAAAGCTACAAGTTAGTGTAGTGCACAGTGTTCAGCTAAAGCTACAAGTTAGTGTAGTGCGTCCTCCTCACAGTGTTCAGCTAAAGCTACAAGTTAGTGTAGTGCATCCTCTGAACAGTGTTCAGCTAAAGCTACAAGTTAGTGTAGTGCGTCCTCTGAACAGTGTTCATCTAAAGCTACAAGTTAGTGTAGTGCACAGTGTTCAGCTAAAGCTACAAGTTAGTGTAGTGTGTCCTCCTCACAGTGTTCAGCTAAAGCTACAAGTTAGTGTAGTGTGACCTCTGCACAGTGTTCAGCTAAAGCTACAAGTTAGTGTAGTGTGTCCTCCTCACAGTGTTCAGCTAAAGCTACAAGTTAGTGTAGTGCAACCTCTGCACAGTGTTCAGCTAAAGCTATCTGTAGAAGGTTGGTGGTGTTTTCCTGATCCTATCACTACCACAGGCAGCTACATTATTTACACGTTAGTGTAGTGTGACCTCTGCATAGTGTTCAGCTAAAGCTACCTGCAGAAGGTTGGTGGCGTTTACCTGATCCTATCACTACTGCAGGCAGCTACATTATTTTAACGTTAGTGTAGTGCGTCTTCTTCACAGTGTTCAGCTAAAGCTGTCTGTAGAAGGTTGGTGGAGTTTTCCTGATCCTATCACTACCGTAGGCAGCTACATTATTTTAACGTTAGTGTAGTGCATCCTCCTCTCAGTGTTCAGCTAAAGCTATCTGTAGTAGGTTGGTGGTGTTTTCCCGATCCTATCACTACCGCAGGCAGCTACGTTATTTTAAAGCTACAAGTTAGTGTAGTGCGTCCTCCTCACAGTGTTCAGCTAAAGCTAAAAGTTAGTGTAGTGCGACCTCTGCACAGTGTTCAGCTAAAGCTACAAGTTAGTGTAGTGCGTCCTCTGCACAGTGTTCAGCTAAAGCTACAAGTTAGTGTAGTCCGTCCTCCTCACAGTGTTCAGCTAAAGCTACAAGTTAGTGTAGTGCATCCTCCTCACAGTGTTCAGCTAAAGCTACAAGTTAGTGTAGTGCGTCCTCTGCACAGTGTCAGCTAAAGCTACAAGCTAGTGTAGTGCGACCTCTGCACAGTGTTCATCTAAAGCTACCTGTAGAAGATTGGTGGTGTTCTCATACTACAGGCAGGCAGTTGATTTTGCTAGCTGCAGTATCAATATATATATATATATATATATATATATATATATATATATATATATATATATATATATATCCCAGCTTAGTGCAGCTACATCTTACTGCAGGCCATTAGTATGTCTGGAAGGCCAACAAGGAGTGGCAGACAGTCACAAGCCAATAAAAGAGAGCAAGCAGGCTCTGTGTCTAGAGGCAACAGTGCTGGTCGTGGAGACGGTGCATCCTCATCAGCACGTGGCCGTGGGACATGCTTGGCCTTTTTTTCAGCAGCTGGCCGTGTTGAGCCGCAACATGCACAAGACTTGGTCGAGTGGATGACCAAGCCGTCCTCATCCTCCTCATCCTCTCTCACCCATGCTCAGGGTACTTTGTCTGGCAAAGCAGCTGCCAACGCGGCCTCTTCCCTTGGCTCAATGGCATCAGTGACTCCTTCCCTAGCCCCACCATGTCCTCCTGAGGAGTCCCTTGAACTGTATGACCACAGTGTTGGGTACATGCTCCAGGAGGATGCCCAGCATTTAGAAGGCTCTGATGATGATACTGAGCTAGATGAAGGCAGTAACGTGAGCACGGACAGAGGGGGTGCCCAAGAAGGACAGCAATGTGGCAGTCATGCTCCCCCTGCTGCAGCATACTGCCAGGTTTGCTCCAGTGATGAGGAGGGAGGGGATGATGAGGTCACTGACTCAAACGTGGGTGCCTGATAGGAGAGAGGAGGAGGAGGAGGCACATCACCAACGAGGCAGGATGCCCTCCAGGGGTCAGCCTAAGGGCAGCACACTGACTGCATCACACCGCAAAGCTCCGCATGTGCAGGGCGCTGCTGTCTCTGCGCGTTATTCCAAAAGTTCTTTGGTGTGGGCCTTTTTTGAGACGAGTGCATCAGATCACACTGCTGCTATTTGCAACATATGTCTCAAGCGTATCTCGCGTGGCCAAAACATTTCCCGCTTGGGAACCACATGCTTGACCAGACATATGTTGACCTGCCATGCAATTCGTTGGCAAGCATATCTAAAAGACCCACACCAAAGAACAAAAAGGACCTTTCCTTGCTCCTCATCAGCTGAGATCTCCAACCCCATTATACCTCCAGTCCTCTCTGAGACCTGCACTGAATGGAATGAAGGTGTAGAATTAGGTGTGTCACAGCCAAGTACTTGTGGGCAATCTGCTTTCGGTACACCGACGTCAGATTGTACCAGGCAAATTTCCCTGCCCCAGCTGCTGCACCGGCGAAAGAAGTTCACTCCCAGCCATCCACATGCCCAGCGGTTGAATGCTAGCTTGGCAAAATTGCTAGCACTTCAACTGCTACCTTTTCAGTTGGTAGACTCTGTACCCAAACGCCACTTTTTCTCACGGAAGGCGATTTCGGCTCTCTACCGGCATGTGGAAGGCAATGTCCATGTCTCGCTGGACAGGGCGGTCAGCGGGAAGGTGCATATTACCGCTGACTCATGGTCCAGCAAACATGGACAGGGATGTTACCTAAGTTTCACGGCTCATTGGGTGACTCTGCTGGCAGCTGGGAAGGATGCAGGACAAGGTGCAGTAATGTTGGAGGTTGTTCCGCCACCACGCCTCCAAAATGCCACTACTAATGATTGTGACACACCTCTCTCCTCCACCCCCTCCTTTTCTTCTTGCTCGATGGCATCTTCCTGTGCTTTGTCCTTGGAACCAGTGGTGCTCCGTAGGCCTTCAGGAGCTACGCAAGTATGCAGGCCAAAAGATGCCATGCGGTGCTTGAGCTGGTGTGCTTGGGGGACAGGAGCCACACTGGTGCAGAGGTTCTATCAGCTCTGCAGGGGCAGGTTCAGAAGTGGTTGACGCCACGCCAACTTAAGGCAGGAATGGTGGTTTGTGACAATGGCACCAACCTCCTCTCTGCCCTCCGACAGGGACAACTGACCCATGTGCCCTGTTTGGCTTACGTCTTTAACTTGGTGGTGCAGCGGTTCTTGGCCAGGTACCCGGGCTTACAGGATGTCCTGAGGCAGGCCAGGAAAGTCTGTGTGCATTTCCGCCGGTCATATAATGCCAGTGCTTGGCTGGCAGACCTCCAAAAGGAATTTAACCTGCTCAAGAACCGCCTAATCTGTGACATGCCCACCAGGTGGAACTCAACGTTGGCCATGCTGCAGCGGCTGCACATGCAGCAGAGGGCCATCAATGAGTACCTGTGCGACTATGGCACCAGGACAGGGTCAGGGGAGCTTGTTTTTTTTTCCCCATGCCAGTGGGCCATGATCAGGGATGCATGCACTGTCCTGTCACCATTTGAGGAGGCCTCAAGGATGGTGAGCAGTGACAGTGCATGCATCAGTGACACTGTCCCCCTTGTCCACCTGTTGGAGTACACGCTGCATGGAATAATGGACAGGGCACTTGAGGCAGAACAGAGGCAGGAAAAGGAGGACTTCCTTAGCTCTCAAGGCCTCCTTTATCCAGACAGTGTTCCTGCGTGCCCGCCAATCACACAGGAAGAGGAAGAGGAGGATCATCATCAGCAGCAGTCTTTAAGGGATCATTTACATTCCCAAGAAACACATGGAATTGTACGTGGCTGGGAGGAGGTGGCTGCGGATCATGTCGTCCTTAGTGACCCAGAGGACTCCGGACCGAATGCCTCAGCAAACCTACGCTGCATGGCCTCCCTGATCCTGCAAAGCCTGTGGAAGGATCCTCATATTCGTGGTATCAAGGAGAAGGAACAATACTGGCTGGCAACCCTCCTTGATCCACGTTACAAGGGTAAGGTTGCGGACCTTATCTTGCCATCGCAGAGGGAGCAGAAGATGAAACATCTTCGGGAGGCCTTGCAGAAAGGTCTGTGCAATGCGTTCCCAGAGACTGGGATGTTAAAAACTCCTGTTTCTGGACAACGTTTTGCTGAGGCTTCAGTCAGTCAAAGAAGGAGCGGTGGAAAAGGTGGCCATCTGACCGATGCGTTCAGGCAATTTTTTAGTCCGCAGCCCCAAGGTATGATCGGTTCCAGCAACCATCGCCAGCGTCTGTTTTACATGGTGCAGGAATACCTAGGGGCAAGATCTGATTTGGACACCTTTCCCACCGAAAATCCTCTGGGTTACTGGGTATTGAGGATGGATCACTGGCCAGAGCTTGCACAGTATGCAATTGAGCTACTGGCCTGTCCTGCATTCGGAACGCACATTTAGTGCTGCTGGAGGCTTTGTAACCGATCAGAGAGTGCGTCTATCCACCGACTCAGTCGATCGACTGACCTTCATAAAAATGAATCAGTCTTGGATCACCACCAGCTACCCAGCACCTGATGCTGATGTAACCGAATACATTTTTTTTAAATGTCAGATCCCTTCAAAAACTGCCTATGCTGATGCTGAATGACTATCCTGTTATACTGAGTAATTATCCTCTTCCTCCTCAATGATCATGATGATAGCTTGTAAGAACATTTTTGGTTCTGGGCACCGCCAGTTCCGCTACCAGTGCCTAAGGCCCAATTTTTCAGCCCGTTTAACAGGGGCATGTAATTACAATTTTTGATGCAATTCTTTGCAGCAGGGCTAGTTCCTGCGCTCCAACTAGAGTATCTGTGAGGGGTTGCATTGTTCTGGCACCAGTGCCTAAGGCCCAATTTTTCATCCCCTGTTTAACAGGGGCGTGTAATTACAATTTTTGATGCAATTCTTTGCAGCAGGGCTAGTTCCTGCGCTCCATCTAGAGCATCTGTGAGGGGTTCCAGTGTTGTGGCACCACCACCACCAAAGGCCCAATTTTTCTGCCCCTGTTCAACTGGGGCATGTAATTACAATTCTTGATCTAATATTTCACAGCAGGGCCACTTTCTGTGCCCACCAAGAGTATCTGTGAGGACTTACAGTGTTGTGGCACCAGCACCACCACCACCACCACCACCAAAGGCCTAATTTTTCTGCCCCTGTTCAACAGGGGCATGTAATTACAATTCTTGATCTAATATTTCACAGCAGGGTCCTGTGAGGGCTTACAGTGTTGTGGCCACAACAACACCTAAGGTCCAAATTTCTGCTGAGTATATAGGGCAGGCCCCTACTTTCAAACATCCAACTTACAAACGACTCCTACTTGCAAACAGAAGGAGACAACAGGAAGTGAGATGAAATCTACCCCTAGGAAGGGAAATTCTCTCCTGTAAGAGTTAATATGGGAAAAACTTTTCTCCTTTCCACTGATGCTTTATCACCAATCCTTGTTTCACAAAAAAAATCAAAATTTTCAAAAAACATTTGTCATTGGGACAAAAAGTGAGGTGAAATCTTCTGAAGAGGAGCACAGACAGCAAAACAAATGTCACAGGGGTGATAACCCTTCCCTAGGTTTTCCAAAAAGCCTAAAATAGATCTTTTGGCTGGAGCTAAACACGTAAAAAATGTACCAGTTCAAAGTTACAAACAGATTCTACTTAACAACAAACCTACAGTCCCTGTCTTGTTTGCACCGCCTGTATACTGCTGTTCAGAGTATATAGGGCCTGGGGGCCCCACACCTTTTCTTTTTTAATTTGGGTGCAGGGTTCCCCTTAATATCCATACAAGAGCCTAAGGGCCTGGTAATGGACTGGGGGTACCCATGCCGTTTGTCTCACTGATTTTCATCCATATTGCCAGGACCCGACATTACATTAACCACTTACCAACCGGCCCATAGCCGAATGACGGCTGCAGGGCGGTTGGATAACTCTGGGAGGACGTACTATGACGTCCTCCCAGAATTCCCCTCTCACACGCCCCCTGGGGCGCGCACCCGAACACATCCGTGACCGCCGGGTCCAGAGGACCCGGCGCATCATGGATCCCGGTAAATGGCCGCTGATCACGGCCGTTTACCATGTGATCGCGCCATCAAATGACGGCGCGATCACATGTAAACAGACCGGCGTCATCTGATGACGCCGGTTCCTCTCCTCCCCTCCTGTGTACCGATCGGTACACAGTGAGCGGGGAGGGGGATGGATGGATGTCTGCAGCGCTGTGGGCTGGATGTGTAGTGCCCACAGCGCTGCACAGAGACATCCAGCCATCCATCCATCCATGCTCAGCCATCCCTACTACTATGCAATGCTGTGCAATACTCTGCAATACCCCCACAATACTCTGCAATCGTGTGCAATACTCTGCAATGCCCCCACAATACTCTGCAATGCTGTGCAATACTCTGCAATGCCCCCACAATACTCTGCAATGCTGTGCAATACTCTGCAATGCCCCCACAATACTCTGCAATGCTGTGCAATACTCTGCAATGCCCCCACAATACTCTGCAATGCTGTGCAATACTCTGCAATACCCCCACAATACTCTGCAATGCTGTGCAATACTCTGCAATGCTGTGCAATACTCTGCAATGCTGTGCAATACTCTGCAATGCCCCCACAATACTCTGCAATGCTGTGCAATACTCTGCAATGCCCCCACAATACTCTGCAATGCCCCCACAATACTCTGCAATGCCCCCACAATACTCTGCAATGCCCCCACAATACTCTGCAATGCCCCCACAATACTCTGCAATGTCCCCGCCATACTCTGCCATGCCCCCGCCATACTCTGCCATGCCCCCGCCATACTCTGCAATACTCCGCCATACTCCGCCATACTCCGCCATACCCCGCCATACTCCGCCATACCCCGCCATACTCCGCCATACTCCACCATACTCCGCCATACCCCGCCATACTCTGCAATACCCCGCCATACCCCGCAATACCCCGCCATACCCTGCCATGCTGAGCCATGCTCAGCTGTACTCGGCCTCTGTATGTGGCCACGCTGTAGAAGTCTCACACATGTGGTATCGCCGTACTCAGGAGGAGCAGGAGAATCTATTTTGGGGTGTCATTTTTGGTATGTACATGTTATGTGGTAGAAATATTGTATAAATGGACAACTTTCTGTTAAAAAAAAAAAAGCGTTTTAACCACTTCCCGCCCGCCGGCCGTCATACAACGTCCTTGACTTTGTGCGGGGATATCTGAATGATGGTTGCAGCTACAGGCATCATTCAGATATCAGCTTTTTCAGCCGGCGATTCCCTACACCATGAGAATGATCATAGCAGCTGTTCCACTGCTTGATCGTTCTTATGGGAGGCGAGAGGGGATGTCCCCCCTCCCGCGCTTCTACCGACTCACCGCTACATTCGAAGCCAGGATCGTTTTTTTTTTTTTTTTTTTTTATTTCAGGCTTCCCAGCCTAGAGGTGAGATGTGGGGTCTTATTGACCCCATATCTCACTGTAAAGAGGACCTGTCATGCCATATGCCTATTACAAGGATGTTTATATTCCTTGTAATAGGAATAAAAGTGGTCCAAAATTTTTTTTTTTTGGAAAAAAGCATCAAACTAAAATAAATAAAGTAAAATGAACAATAAAAAAAATTTTTTAAAGCACCCCTGTCCCTGTGTGCTCGCATGCAGAAGCGAACGCATACGTAAGTCCCGCCCACATATGAAAACGGTGTTCAAACCACACATGTGAGGTATCGCTGCGATCGGTAGAGCAAGAGCAATAATTTTGGCCCTAGACCTCCTCTGTAACTCAAAACATGTAACCAGTAAAAAATTTTAAAGCGTCGCCTATGGGGATTTTTGAGTAGCAAAGTTTGGCGCCATTCCACAAGCGCGTGCAATTTTGAAAGGTGACATGTTGGGTATCTATTTACTCGGCATAACTTCATCTTTCACATTATGCAAAAACATTAGGCTAACTTTACTGTTTTGGTTTTTGTAAAGCACAAAACAGTTTTTTTTCCAAAAAAACGCGTTAAAAAAATTGCTGCGCAAATACCGTGCGAGATAAAAAGTTGCAACGACCGCCATTGTATTCTCTAGGGTCTTTGCTAAAAAAACATATATAATGTTTTGGGGTTCTATGTAATTTTCTAGCTAATAAATGATGATTTTTACATGTAGGAGAGAAATGTCAGAATTGGCCTGGGTGCTCCAGAACGCCTGAAGGTGCTCCCCTGCATGTTGGGCCTCTGTATGTGGCCACGCTGTGTAAAAGTCTCACACATGTGGTATCGCCATACTCGGGAGTAATAGCAGAATGTGTTTTGGGGTGTAATTTGTGGTATGCATATGCTGTGTGTGAGAAATAACCTGCTAATATGACAATTTTGTGGGAAAAAAAAAAAGTAAAAAAAAACCTTGATTTTGCAAAGAATTGTGGGAAAAAATAACAACTTCAAAAAACTCACCATGCATCTTTCTAAATACCTTGGAATGTCTTCTTTCCAAAAAGGGGTCATTTGGGGGGTATTTGTACTTTTCTGGAATGTTAGGGTCTCAAGAAATTAGATAGGCCGTCAGTACTTCAGGTGTGATCAATTTTCAGATATTCGCACCATAGCTTTTGGACTCTATAACTTTCACAAAGACCAAATAATATCCACCGATTTGGGTTAATTTTACCAAAGATATGTAGCAGTATAAATTTTGGCCAAAATATATGAAGAAAAATTACTAATTTGCAAAATATTATAACAGAAATGAAGAAAAATGTATTTTTTTTACAGATTTTTCGGTCTTTTTTCTTTTACGGCGCAAAAAATAAAGAACCCAGTGGTGATTAAATACCACCAAAAGAAAGCTCCATTTGTGTGAAAAAAAGGACAAAAATTTCATATAGATACAGTGTTGCATGACTGAGTAATTGTCATTCAAAATGTGAGAGCACCAAAAGCTGAAAATTGGTCTGGTTAGGAAGAGGGTTTAAGTGCCCAGTTGTCAAGTGGTTAAAGCCGCAAGCAGTTTTAAATGACTTTTTTTCCTGTAAAAATGACATTTTGTGCAGGGACTGTTCTAAGCACGGGAAACACCCGCCACTTTACAGGCATACTATAGAAACCCCCCAGGTATGATATTTAAAGGAATATTTCACTTTTTTGTTTTACTTTAGGCATCATTAAAATCACTGCTCCCGAAAAAACGGGCGTTTTTAAAAGTTTTTTTTGCATTGATACATGTCCCCTGGGGCAGGACTCGGGTCCCTTTTTAGGACGATACCATTCAAGTTAGCCTTTAAAATGAGCACTTTTGATTTCGAACGTTCGAGTCCCATAGACGTCAATGGGGTTCTAACGTTCGTGCGAATTTTCGGTCCGTTCACAGCTTCTGGTGCGAACCGAACCGGGGGGTGTTCGTCTCATTCCTAATAATAAAGTGCAGCCCTTGTACAGTTGCTAATACAGTGCAGGTGGTGTACACAGTATCTAATACAGTGTGTACAGTTTCTAATACAGTGCAGGCAGTGTACACAGTATATAAAGTGCAGCCGTTGTACAGTTGCCAATACAGTGCAGGCAGTGTACACAGTATCTAATACAGTTTGTACAGTTTCCAATAGACATGAGGCAGTGTATTAATATATATACTATTCAAACGTCCGTCCAGCTCCTCTCCTCCAACAATGAAACCTGGCTCCGCTATGCTCCGTGGGACCCACGTTGGCAAGTAGGAATGGGGGCTTTATTTCTAACAGAGAAGACTTGTTTCCTTCCCAGGCTTCAGACATCTGATGAGGATGTTGGAGGAGAGGAGCCGGACGGACATTTGAATCTACCGCCCTCGCCAAAGTGTTTCCTCTTGTCTGTGCCCACTAGACCTCCGTAACAGAGGGCCTACAGTTCTGGTAAGCGGCCATCCGGCATTCCTTATCTGTTGGCTATAGTGTGGGACTACATACTGGAAAGGACTTATTGGGGGTTTTTCCACTTATCTTCTTTTTACTGATCCTTATATTGGACTATAGAACACTCCATGGACCTATTTCCTTCTTTTTACTAGTATATTTTTTATTTCACTTTTTTATCTCAACACATATCCTAACATAGGTTTAATTCAGATAATTCTTTTTAGTTTGCTGGTATATGTTCTTAGTTGATTGTTTTGTTCTGACAGGACATACACTGCACCTTTTTGTGTTTCTATTTTGCACATAATTAACTCATTTTTTTGTTTGGGTTGCGCATCTATTTTCTCACATTGCCCATCTGTAATGGCTTACAATACTGTGGCCCCACCACCACCACAGGCCCAATTTTTCTGCCCCTGTTTAACAGGGGCATGT
Source organism: Aquarana catesbeiana (assembly GCF_042186555.1). NCBI lineage: Eukaryota > Metazoa > Chordata > Amphibia > Anura > Ranidae > Aquarana > Aquarana catesbeiana. The sequence continues at coordinate 149,490,089 of NC_133332.1, read as the reverse complement.
AATTACAATTCTTGATATAATATTTCACAGCATGGCCTGTCCCTGCGCCCAACAAGAGTAAGTGTGAAGGCTTACAGTGTTCTGGTACCACCAACACCTAAGGCCCAATTTTCTGCAGCGTATATAGGGCAGGCCGCATAGTATATATTCTGCTGTTCAGAGTATATAGTGCCTGGGGGCTTGGGGGAACCCCACGTCATTTTTTAAAACATTTGGGTGCGGGGTTCCCCTTAATATTCATACCAGACCTGAAGGGCCTGGTATGGATTGGGGGGACATCCATGCCATTTTTTTTGAATTTTTGGTATTTTTATCTGTATTGCCAGGATCCGACAATACATTAACAGCTGCAAACAGTTTTAAATGACATTGTTTCCTTTAGAAATGTCATTTTCCTGTGGCACTGTTATAAACATGGGATAGATGTGCTACTTTACAGGCATACTAAGGACACTCCCCAGGCACGATATTTAAAGGAATTATTTTTATTGTTTCACTTCAAGCATTATTAAAATCACTGCTCCTGAAAAAAATGTAGTTTTTAAAACTTGTTTTTTGCATTGATACATGTCCCCTGGGGCAGGATCCGGGTCCCCAAACACTTTTTATGGCGATAACTTGCATATAAGCCTTTAAAATGAGCACTTTTGATTTTTCACATTCGTGTCCCATAGACTTTAACAGTGTTTGCGTGTTCCAACAAATTTTTTGCCTGTACGCATGTTCTGCTGCAAACCGAACTGGGGGGTGTTTGGCTCATCCCTACTCTTCAACGGCTAACAAGTAATTGAAGATGCAAGCCTTTGTAACACATTAGGTTTCTTCCTGAGGTATTGCACAATGCCAATGCACTCTACAACCTTAAATGATAAGTTCACCTTTGTACAACAAATAATAAATGCACATCTTTTTGAAGGTAAAAATTGTGCATTTATTATTTTTTGTATTAGGAGCCTGTAAAGCATTGCACCAGTGATCAAGAGATCGCTGATGCCATGCAGGTCTTCTCCATACTGTCAGTGTATCTACTTACCAGTACATCTTGTACAGGTAAGCCAATACTCACTGACAGGAAGACTCAATGAACTACCACAGTTCTCCACAGCTCCGTGGTAGTTCATTGAGAACTACAAGCTGACAGCCGCTAAGGATGTCGGGACTTGTAGTTCATTCATAAACAGAACTCTGTGTATGTATGATGCAGCCGTGTCGGCAGAGACCTGAATTGCCACGCTGCTTTCAAAAACTGGCAGTTAGTACGGGGAACTTCACCCCATACTGCTGTCACAAATAGGGAGGGGGGGAAGCGGGCGAGGCTGCAGCACTGGGTACATGTTACATGTTCCACCCTAAAATTGTAATATGTTCTCAAAGGTGAACGTATCCTTTAATCTTAAGTTACCCAATAAAAAGGCCGTTCCCACCACCTGCTAATAATGTTACTTTTGCTTTCTCCATCAGCTCATCCCCCCACATGTATCACCTTTTGTATCATTTGCCTGTCCCCTTTATATTGTAAGCTCTCACAAGGGCCCTCCTGACCATCTTGTATTGAATTGTATTGAAACTGTATCATCTCCCTTTATTTTGTAAAGCACTGTGCTAAAAAAAAACCCATAATAATGACAATAATAATATACAATAGCAATACATTATATTTCATAACAATTACTGCTATTTCAACATTTGTGATAATCATTTTCCATAACAAGTGCCTAGAGAACTAACAGATGACTGTTCGAAAGCTCTGAACCTCTGTTTACAAACATACACTGTTCTGGTACTCTAAGATCTATCACCAACTAAAGCTGTCTTGATGTGAACTGACAACAAGCTGGATGTAAGCTGGATGTCAATACACTTGCAGTGTACAGATGTATCACCCTTTTAAATGCGAATGCTTTAAAAGCTGACTGAGTTAACTACAGTTTCTCTTGTTTGACGGAATCCTTGGCAGAACATTGAATCCTGTAGTATTATAGTCACACAAAGTTACTGACTCAACATTGCATCCGTACAGATACAACTGTATGTCAATGGTAGACAGAAATACAGGGAACAATAGCAAGTCAGGTTTCTACAGCACTTCATTACACAATGAAGAGCAATTAACCTTTTTGACTTGTATTAATCTGGAAAATAGGCTCATCGAGTAGGAAGGTCTGTAACGCTTTCACGCTACAATTTTTCCTAAGTGACGACAAAGCAAATCCGTTCATAATTAACATTTGTAGCAACTCCTACATTTGTTTTGCTAACAGAGTTATTAAAGCAGATTGTCGACTCTAATAACTAACCTTGGTGATTATTTCCTGATTAGTGATATGTCTATGGAAGCCACAAATATTAAACTATGCAATGAATTGGAATGGTATACTAAAACAACTACAGAAAAAGAAAAGCAAAATGGATACAAAAAAAAATAGAAAACAAAATACATATCATTTTTTATGGATTATATAATTTTATTACAGAGTTTTTAGTAGACATTTTTATAACTTAGCACTTTGTAAATAGATCAAGACTTTAATAACTGGACATGTTTAAATGTTATAGGAGCTAATATTGTCATGGATAGTATTTATTGCTGTTATGGTAAAGTCAGGTCCATAAATATTGGGACATTGACACAATTCTAATCTATTTGGCTCTATAAACCACCACAATGAATTTGAAATGAAACAAACAAGATGTGCTTTAACTGCAGACTTTCAGCTTTAATTTGAGGGTATTTACATCCAAATCAGGTGAACGGTGTAGGAATTATAACAGTTTGTATATGTGCCTCCCACTTTTTAAGTAATGGAACAATTGGCTGCTCAGCTGTTCCATGGCCAGGTGTGTGTTATTCCCTCATTATCCCATTTACAAGGAGCAGATAAAAGGTCCAGAGTTCATTTCAAGTGTGCTATTTGCATTTGGAATCTGTTGCTGTTAACTCTCAATATGTGATCCAAAGAGCTGTCACTATCAGTGAAGCAAGCCATCATTAGGCTGAAAAAACAAAACAAACCCATCAAAGAGATAGCAAAAACATTAGGTGTGGCTAAATCAACTGTGTGGAACATCCTTAAAAAGAAAGAACACACTGGTTAGCTCAGCAACACCAAAAGTCCCGAAAGACCACGGAAAACAACTGTGGTGGATGACCGAAGAATTCTTTCCCTGGTGAAGAAAACACCCTTCACAACAGTTGGCCAGAGAACACTCTCCAGGAAGTAGGTGTATGTGTGTTAAAGTCAACAATCAAGAGAAGACTTCACCAGAGTGAATGAAGAGGGTTCACCACAAAATGTAAACCATTGGTGAGCCTCAAAAACAGGAAGGCCAGATTAGAGTTTGCCAAACAACATCTAAAAAAGCCTTCACAGTTCTGGAACAACATCCTATGGACAGATGAGACCAAGATCAACTTGTACCAGAGTGATGGGAAGAGAAGAGTATGGAGAAGGAAAGGAACTACTCATGATTCAAAGCATACCACCTCATCAGTAAAGCATGGTGGTGGTAGTGTCATGGGCATGTACGGATGCCAATGGAACTGGTTCTCTTTATTTATTGATAATATGACTGCTGACAAAAGCAGCAGGATGAATTCTGAAGTGATTCGGGCATAGTATCTGCTCATATTTAGCAAAATGCTTCAGAACTCATTGGACGGCGCTTCACAGTGCAGATGGACAATGACCCGAAGCATACTGCGAAAGCAACCAAAGAGTTTTTTAAGGGAAAGAAGTGGAATGTTATGCAATGGCCAAGTCAATCACCTGACCTGAATCAGATTGAGTATGCATTGCTATGATTAATTTTAGAGTTCATCTTGAGGTTAAAGATTAGATTAAGGGTTAGGTTAACAAGGTGTAATGAAGATCATTATGCCAAAAATTGTAGAACCACAATACCTGCACCAAAAACATCAAGTCATTGAACATCAAGAATAACCATTTAAAGAAAGCAACAGGATTTACTCGCAACAGTACTGCAGTACTCTGTTTTAACCAGTGTCTATGTACAATTTTTGCAAAGGATTTTGCAGAGCTAAGAATTCATGCATTTAATTTTCTTATAGATCCTCAGATAGGCCCCCCAAGACATCTTTGCTCATCGACCAGTGCCTTGGTGTTCAACAGTTTGTGCATTCAATGATGACAGAAAATATGGGTAATCCAGAAAAGAGGCAATTTCTCAAAGCATGTATTGAGGTGATTGTAGCTGTATTAGTGCACTTGCAACAAAAACAATTGAGTACCGTCATGGCTGTCATACTTTTTTTATTTGCACTAGCATCCAAATTATCAGGACAAGCTTTCAGGGTGCACTCCCTTCTTCATGGTCCAAGCAGTACAAATACACAAACATTTAGCAGAATGTTGAGATAAGGATAAGGAAAGGAGTGGGCTTTGGACTGGGAGGGGAGAATATCAAATATCATGCATTGGGGGAAAAAAAATGACAGTTAATACAAGCACCAATGCAGCCCTTAAACAATTTCAGTACATCTTCAAAGGTTTGATATCTAAAATTATATATGCCAGCCTGTAATCAAAGCAATATTAAAGAGGTTGTAAAGCCTTAAGGTTTTTCACCCTAATGCATGCATGCATTAAGGTGAACAACTTTCTGTGCTGCAGATCACTCCCAGACCCCCGTTTTTCTTACCTGAGCCCAATCTGATCCAGTGATGTGCATGAGCACAGCAGCTTCAGCTGCTGTCACTCTCCTCATTTGACATATTGATAGCAGCAGCAGCCAGTGGCTCCCGCTGCTGTCAATCAAAAGCTGTGACAGGGGAGTGGGGGGCGAGGCTGAGCCCCAATGTCTGTATCAATAGACGCAGCAACGGCACTAGGGATAAAACACACACGGGTGCTCCAAAGGAAATCGGCTTTCTGTGGGGGCACCCAATGAAGAGGAGGGGCCTGAAGCCCCAGCGGGGGACCCCAGAAGAAAAACAAGGGGATCAGGGCTGCTATGGGCAAAACCATTGAACAGAGCAGGTAAGTATAGGCATGTTTGTTACTTTCTTAAAAAAAAACATTGAACATATACAACCACTTTAAATGGGTGTAATAAAGTGTGCTGCATAGTATTGTTATAAATAAAATACCAATGCTACATTACCTTTGCCTGATCCAATCCAGCAATGTTCAGGAGCACAGCGGCTCCAGCCGCTGTCTCTCTCCTCATTGGACTGCTGTCAATCAAATCCAGTGAAACGGGAGTGGGGGGGTGGGGTCGAGTCCCACTGTCTGTGTCAGTGGACGCAGCAGCGGGACTCAGGAGCAAGTCCACACTGGTGCCCCCAGGAAAAGTGGCTTTCTGTGGGGGCAGCCAATGAAGAGTAGGTGCCTGGCGCATCGGTGGGGCACCCCAGAAGCAGAGGATCGGAGCTGCTCTGTGCAAAACGATTGCACAGAGCAGGTAAGTATAGAAATGTTTGTTATTTTTATTTTTTTAAAACAAGGGTGATAACAGCTGTGAAACAAGCAGATCTTCTCATATGTCTGGCTACATTTTAGGGGTACAAATAAAATTGTGTGAGCAAATTAGCATGGCAATGACAAATTTTATTTTATTTTATTGAGTTATTTTATTTGGTGTTAAACCTCATCACCCAATGTCTATAGAGTCTGTTAGATAAATACATCAGGCCCCAAATACAACTTGCAACTTACACCTTGCAACTTGAACCCAATAATTCTTTTGCAAAGATAACCCTTCTTAAATTTGAGTATATGCATGTCTCCATATTACCCCACAATATAAGGGGGGCACTTGTATTGCTTTGCGAGATGAACTGCTTGGGTTCAACGCCCACATAAGATATCACATATGTGAGGGGCGTGTCCAAGATGGCCACCGGAGCAGACGTGTTCTGAGAGAGCTTTGAGACCCTGTCCGATTTTTTCTTTGTGCCCCTGCAACCTCTCACCTGCTATCTGCCTGAAATGGAGGACAGATTGACCGGGAGCGGTATGAGAAAGGGGAAGGGTAATATATCCTCCCGCAAGCCTCACAACACTCCTGCGGCATCTCCTAAGCCACCACTACAGGCAACATGGCGACACTGACAGAGGACACAGGTTCTGAGCTGGGGAGCGGAATGATAACAGAAATAACAACTTCGCTGCACTTATGCAGGCTATCACAACCTGCCAAACCACCCTCATGGGTAAGATTGAGAATGTGCAGCTCGATGTCATCCTAATCAGGAGAGACATGGACAACCTTAAAGCCAGAGTGAAGAAGGTTGAGAACTGGGTGGGGGTGGCGGAGGACATGCTACAGGAACATGGAGTCTCGCTCCGCACGCTGAAAACCAAGGTAAAGGCTCTGGAGGCACGTGTGGAGGATGCTGAGAACCGGAACCGCAGGAATAATCATTGTCGCACTGCCGGAGGGAGCGGAGGGTACTGACCCTACGGCATTCACAGAACATCTGCTGCGCGCCCTCCGCTCAGTTTTCCAATTTCTTCATTGTGGAGAGGGCACACAGAATGCCTGCTGCCCGGGGACCCCCGAGAGCTACTCCACACCATTTTATCCTTAAGCTCCTCAACTTCAGGGACCAGAACCTGGTCCTGCGAGAAGCATGGAAGATTGATGCCCTACGACATGAAGGAGCGCGGCTCATGATCTTCCCTGACTATTCGATCGACACCCAGAAACAGAGAAGATCTTTCGATCAGATGAAGCTTTCTCTGCGGAATCTGAAAATCAAGTACAGAATGCTGTTTCCTGCTCGGCTGCGGGTACAGGACGGAGAGTCGGTACGCTTTTTCACCTCTCCTGAAAAGGCATCCCGCTGGTTGGAAACACTACAGAGAGGCTGATCTGGACGGTATGATACCCCTTCTAGGTACGATCCTCTCTTGCCTTATTCTCACACCCCTAGGTTTTCTAGGCCCTCCCTTGGTCCCCATGTCCACCAGCAAGTGATTGCTTTTAGGTCTATCCCTGCTGAGGGGGACTAACTGTGAATTTGCCATGCGATTGTTCATGCCTCTACACTGGAATGGGTGGGGAGGGTTTCCCCTGTACATGACTGTGCTCAGGACTGAGTGAGCGGTAGTCTACATGTTATAAGTTTCTAATTGGTAACATGTTTAAGTTTTGTACCCCCGGGGGATACTCCGGGTGACCACTATTCTGCAGGGACCGTTTATCCTGTGCCTTTATATACGGATGGACTCTATGGACACAAACTGAGATGCTCTGGTGCACCACTGTTCACGTGCCTCATGGGTAGTTGCCAGTTTTTTTTCAGGGAGACAGGTGTCCCGAGGTTTGGGGGTGGCGCCGGGTAGGGGGGGGGTTGGGGTTATTTCAGGAGTGACAGTTTACACTCCATGTTCTTTTTTTATTTTTTATGGTCCTTCTTCTATGTATCAGTTTACAGGCTATGCAGTACGGGTCTCCTCCAACCAGAGGGAGGGGGTAAAGTATATTACTATATTGGTGAGACAATACATTTTGAAATGTTTGCTGAGATGACTATGTTGGTGTACAGGTTGTTGGCGTCACTGTGGCTCTGCTGGGTATCCCCTCAATCAAGCTGATGGCCCCCTTAAAGTTTTATCTTGGAATGTCCGAGGTCTGAACTCCAAGCACAAATGATCCTTGGTATTCACCTATCTCAAGAAATATAGCCCCCACATTTTTGATTTTGTGATTTTGCAGGAAACACACTTGACAGGGAGCAGGATACTGGCCCTAAAAAAGCCCTGGGTGGGCTCATACTACCACTCCACATTCTCCTCGTACTCTAGAGGAGTCAGTTCCCTTTACCCTACTAGACTTACATTTAGATCCAGAAGGAAGGTATGTTGTCGTCCATGCTATGTGCGATAGCTTGGAATTAGTTGTCGTGGGAGTATACATTCCTCCTCCGGCCAATCTTACTATCCTTCACAAAATAGCCCCAATCTTACTAATTACCCAGTGGCTGCTATTTTACTGGCGGGGGACTTTAACATGCCTCTGAACCCTAGCTTGGATAAGTTTAGCCCTGACTCAGTCACAGGCTCCCCACAGGCTAGGTGGGCAGAAATGTATGGACTTACTGATGTGTGGAGGTGGCAATACCCTGGAGACAGGTAATACACATGTCATTCCGCATCGTATGCCTCCTTCTCCAGGATAGATTTGCTCTTTGCCAGTGGCCCCATCCTCTCCCGCACCCGGGAGGTCGAGATCCTGCCCCGTGGTATTTCTGACCACGCCCCCTATTGTTGAGCTTGGCTACGGATTCGCCTCCAGGTTCCGGACTGTGGAGACTCTCGGGCTTCTGGGTGACAGATGAGAGGGTGGCCCCTGAGGTTAAGGATGAGATGGGCGTCTACTGGGAGCATAACAAGGGGACAAGGGGATGGCTACTCCGCCAATGCTGTGGGATGCCTATAAGGCCTACATCCGTGGGCAGTATCGCACGGTTATTAATAAGGTCAGAAAGAACACAGGGATAGCTCTAGAGGAAGCTGATATGTACTTAGCAGGGATGTAGGGATGTAGGGACTTATGCAGCAATGCAATCACTGAACAAGGAAATCTCGATACTGAGGGGTTCCTCGACACAGAAGCTCTTATTGTCGCAGTCACAGAGGATATTTGAGCAGGGGGAGAGGTAGGGCAGGCTGCTGGCATGGCTGGCTGGGGAACGCTCTACTACTGCCCACATTGCTAACATCAGAAACGACCGGGGGGATCTGTGCTTGGATCCCCTGCTGATCAACAATAGGTTTGCACAATACTATGAATGCCTCTACACATCCAAAGCTGACTTCACACCAGACTCCCTACAGGAATTTTTGGCTCAGGTAGAGTTCCCTGCCCTAACGTCGCCTGAGCGCAATAGACTGGACGAGCCAATCACAGTCAGAGAAATGCAGGCGGCAGTGGCTTCACTTCAACCCGCAAAGACCCCCAGCCCGGATGGCCTCCAAGCAGAATTCTTTAAAGCTCACAGTGGGCTTCATGCCGGGTAATGGCACGGACATTAACCTTCGCGCTTGTATACCAATATTTCCCATGCCAATAATACTGATACCCAGGGGGTGGTGGCCTCTTTAGATGCTGAGAAGGCTTTCAACTCGGTCGAATGGGAGTTCTTATGGCAGGTCCTAGAGAAACGTAACTTTGGCCCTAATTTTATATCCTGGATTAAACAGATGTACAAGAGTCCTTTGGTTAGGGTCAGAACAAATGGTAATCTCTCTCACCCCCCCCCCCCATACAGGGGCACCAGGCAGGGCTGCCCCCTGTCCCTGGGCCTATTTGCCTTAGCCATTGAGCCGCTCGCTATCCTGCTCAGGTCCTCTGGGACAGTGGGGGGGTGGCGGTGGGCCAGATAACGGAGAAGCTCTCTTTCTATGCGGATGATGCCCTCCTCTATCTACCAGGCACCTCAAATTCCCTTGAAGAGGCCCTATGGGTAATTAACCGGTTTGGGTCTTTCTCGGGGGTCCGCATTAACTGGACTAAGTCCCTGCTCTTCCCGCTGTCCCGCTCACTTCCCCCTCCACCGCCTCACATACCTCTGAAGGTGGTTGCCAAATTTAAATATTTAGGTATTGAAATCCAGAACGATCTTCCCGCTTACCTAGAGGATAACGTATACCCAATCCTACAACAACTCACTCATACTTAAATGTCTGGCCTGGAAATCTCTCCCCCTGACACCGGTGGGAAGAATTAATCTCCTCAAAATGACGTTCCTTCCCAAGTTCCTGTACATATTTAGAAATACTCCAGTTCCCATTCCAAACTCTTTTTTTCAAATGATGGATTGGGTGGTGGGTGCCTTCATCTGGGCTGGCCGGGCCCCCAGGGTGGCCAAAGCTACCTTGCAGCTGCCTCTCTCTAATGGTGGCCCAGCGCTCCCATGTTTTAAATTGTGTTACTGGGCGGCGGTGCAGTGTCAGTGTGATGGTGGTTCATCCAGTCACATGACAACCCATCGGTAAACTTGGAGGCGGCCATCCTGGGGTCTTACTCAGCACTGAGTAATTTATTATTCAGGGACCCTAAAGCTTACCCGGCGATGACAATTCCAATGCGCATGGTTGCACGGGTTTGGGATCAGATGTCTGCCAAATTCAACAATCCTAATACGTTATCCCCCTTTACCCCACTCTGGGGCAATCCCAGGCTGCCCCATCTACAGTCGATCCCAGACCCTGTGATATGGGCCCGATACAAATTAAAACACTGCAATATGTCATGCCTCAGGGTGAACTTCTCTCTTATGATGATCTGAAGCATGCTTTCCAACTCCCATCAAAAATGTTCTTCAGGTACCTACAGCTGAGACATGCAGTTCGGGTGCAGTTTCCAACGATCATACAACTGCAGTCGCATGCGGTGGATCATTTTCTGATCTCTGCTGACGCTGACCGCCTCCTGTCTCTTTATCTCCGTCTGCCTTGTGCAGAAGAAGGCAGAGGGAGTAGACTCTTCCAGAAATGGAAGCAAGATATACCCAACCTAGCGGATGATGACTGGGAGGAGGGGATCCAGCAATATATCCCCCTGATGATCTCAGCTAGGGATAGATATATCCAGCTGAAATTCCTCCATAGGGCATACTACACCCCTCAGAGGCTGTCGAGAATTTACGCAGCTCAATCTGATAGATGCCCAAAATGCACCCTGGAACTGGGTACATTCTGGCATGTGGTGTGGTCTTGTCCCTATCTGCAGCAGTTCTGGGGGGATGTTGTTCGAACTATTAACTCTGTGGGTGGCTTGAACATAGGGGTTGACCCTCTCATCCTCCTCCTGGGTGTCTGCGACAATGCCACCTCTAACACACACAAAAGGCTGTTCATCCTCTATGCCTCCTTTTATGCCAGGAAAGCTATACTGACTAAGTGGAAGCAAACAGAACCCCCTACGGTGGCACAGTGGAGGGCACTGATAGACTCCGTCCTTCCTCTATACAAACTTACATACATGAGCCGCAAGTGCCCCAAGGAGTTTGAAAAAATTTGGGGAACCTGGATGGAAAACTGATAGCTGCTTTACTTGTATGTTACCCCCCCTTTCTCCTCCTTCTCCCTCTCTCCCCCCACCACCCCCCCTCACACTGGGGAATACAATAGCATTATTTCACTGACTACACTGGACCGCATAGGTCCAGAGGAACAACTGTATACCTAAAATGTCTCATTGACTCATCTTTTACTGCATTATGATATAGACTATATTACTTAATGTTGTCACAGAAATGTGTTTGTTAACCTGTTGGGCTCTAACACCCTGTAAACTGATGTGACCCAAGTTATCGCGTTGCTTGACTTGTACTGTATATGTACTTCTTCTTTTGTTTTTGTTTATATGTAAAAATCTATCTCCTGTTGGAGATAAATAAAAACTTTTCTGTTAAAAAAAAAAAAAAAGATATCACATATGTTAAAATCAGCAAATGTATTTAATCTACACTGTAGATTAAAGGAAAGGAGCAAACAGCAGATGGGTTGCTGTAAAAGCCCTAAAAGTAAGCTTTTCTAGCTTCTTTGTCACCATATTTTCCTGGATTTTAAATTGGGTTACATACATAACTTACGGTATAACACTTTCATTTTTGAGAGCCATCATAAAATTACAATCATACATAGACCCACTGAGTGATGACTGCTTCTTCCTCCTGATTGCAGAAAGGTAACATAATTTTTCTAAATATTCATCTCAAACTAGGCAAAGTTATTTGATTGGAGCACAAGGACAGCATTTTAATAATAATTTTACTGTTGCTGTAAATTGTGTCATTTAAGGAATTCTTTTTTTACAAACTTGTAACATGTAGATCTGTAGATCTGCTAAGATCTCTGAAGTCCTATCATCAAGGTTTCCATAAGACAATGCATAAATTTAAAACAAAGTGATATTGAACCCAAAATCAAAAACTTAATATATTGCAGCTTAATAATTCTAAATGGGGTGATTTTTTAGGCGTTTTCCCCTAATTTTCATATACATCCCGTCTTAGTGCGCCTCCAGTCTGGATGATAGCGCAACAGAGACACCATTGGACAGCAGCATTATCAGGAGAGAGGGTAGTGTTAGATGCTATATGGACTTGACTAACAAATTAAAGCTGCTCCTGCTGACACTTTTCAAGCAGTTACAACTGCATTTTTTTTCCATTTTGGGATATAGGTTTTACAAAAATGAATAAAAGTTGACCATTTTATGCACCCCTATTGGTGTTAAATGGTTTGTCTAATCCCTCTAACTTTCACTTTTGCTTGACAGCTTGAAGGAAGTTTGTTGAAGGAAGTTGAAAAATACGTTATTGGAAGGCTAAACAGGTAAAAAAAGGAAAACATCTAAAAAAGGAAAACTAATGCAGCCACCAAATCTAAGAATGTTTGTGTTTGGATTTCATAAATGGCTTCACATGAATGTTTTAATAAAACATTAAATCAGTGTTTTGACTGCATCAAAAAATGAATAATGAAATATTTGTATACTAATTATACTCACAACATATAACATACATTACTTTTATTACACATTTGTGAAAATACATTTGCTTCGATTATGAATCCATAATAAAAAAAACACATCATACTCTGAAAACCAATTGTAATTTCAAGAAGGAACATTTAAATTATCTAGCATAATACCAAAATTGCATCAATTTGTAAGGAAAGCAGTTATCTCTGGAGTGGAGAGTAAGTCATTTACTCTGGGAGGACAAGGAAAATGAAGTGCTGTCAATATAACCTGAGATCCCCTGTCACAAGCTAATAAAGGCTTGCACCTGCCACAGTATGTATATTCTATGGTGAGAATGATTTGTGAATACTGGAAAAAGCAGATACTGGAATTTGAAAAGGTCTTTCTAAAGGTGGCTTTAAATTTACTTGGTGGTTGGGCTTTAACAAATGAATGGACTGCTGGAGAAATGCACACTTAAAGTGGTTGCAACATTTCCAAACTACGTCCCTTTCTAACCAATGAAACTACAAAGCTCCTGATTCACTCCATGGTTATCTCTCGCCTCGACTACTGCAACTCCCTCCTCATTGACTTACCTTTAAATAGGCTATCAACCCATCAGTCCATCATGAATGCTGCTGCCAGACTCATCCACCCTACAAATCGCTCAGTGTCTGCTACCCCTCTCTGTGAATCCCTCCATTGGCTGCCACTCACCCAACAAACTAAATTCAAAATACTAACAATAAATTACAAAGCCATCCACAAATCTACCCCCAGTTACAATACAAGCCTAGTCTCACAATGCCAACCTAATCATCCTCTTCTTCTTCCCAAGACCTCCTGCTCTCTAGCTCCCTCATCACCTCTCCTATACTCGCCTCCAGGACTTATCCCGAGCCTCTCCCATCCTCTGGAATTCCCTACACCAATCTGTCATACTATTTCCAAATCTATCCACTTTTAGGTGATCCCTGAAAACTTTTCTGTTCAGAGAATCCTATCATTCCTCCACATAAAAACTGTACTTTCATTTTCTTCATTAGATCATCCCCCACAATTATTACCGTTTTGTATCACTTGACCCTCCCTCCTAGATTGTAAGCTATAACAAGCAGGGCCATCTGATTCCTCCTGTATTGAATTGTATTGTAATTGTACTGTCTGTCCTAACATTGTAAAGCACTGCGCAAACTGTTGGCGCTATATAAACCCTGTATAATAATAATAATAATAAAAAAGGGAGAAGGTTTTTTTAACTTAATGTATTCTATGCATTAAGACATACAACCTTATGTGTGCAGCAGCCCCCCTCAGCCCCCCTAATACTTATATGATCCCCATCTCTATCCATCGACGTGCACGAGTGCCTCGGCCATCCAGGACTCTCCCTCCTGATTGGGTGAGACACAGCAGCGGCACCACTGGCTCCCACTGCTGTCAATCAAAGTCAGTTAGCCAATCAGGAGAGGGGGCGGGGCTGACCCACGGCTCCACGTCTAAATGGACACACAGAGCTGCAGCTCGGCTCCAGTGCCCCCATAGCATGCTGCTTGCTGTGGGGGCACACGGCAGGAGGGAGGGGCCAGGAGAGCTAAAGAGAGACTGAGAAGAGGAGGATCCAGGCTGCTCTGTGCAAAACCATTACACTGGGCAGGTAAGTATAACATATTTGTTATTTTTAAAGAAAAAAAATGAGACTTTAGTATCACTTTAAAGTAGAACTAATGCCTGATATAGAAAAAATTGCTGAGACAGAGTTTTTAGGCAAAAGAGGCATGAAAATGCATATAAAGGCATTGCAAAGCCAAAAGAGTTGGATGCCAGAGAAGTTCTGTATGCATACACAGATGTTGCATCATCAGGGCTGTCCAGTGGTCAAAAAAGAGCATCAGGAGACCTGGAAGATGCATTGGGCAAAGAGGAGACTGGACTTGTCACGACTGGAGAGGGGCACCATGAAATGGAATTGTGCCATAACTTGCAAGTATACTGTGCATACATTATGACAAATACTCCCCTCCTTACTTTACTTATAAGCTCCTACCCCCATATGCCCCCTCCTTTCCTTATTTACACAGACCGGAGTTTCAAGGCTTCTGAATGCTCTGGCCTGCACAAGACCATCCTTCATTCTCCCAGAATCCAGTTTCTCTGTACAACTTCTACTGCACATGCAATAATATGCCACTACAAGGTCAGAGAAGTCAGAATCGATTCTGAATCCACTAACGTTTCATCTGAGATCTGTGCTTTTATATAATGTTTTAAAAAGAAGCTTATATAGAAGTGGTAAGTTAAAACAGAAGTCAAGGCACCAGAAGAAAGACATAAAAATGTAAATAAATAGAATTTATGAAAGTGCCATATAATTGTTCAACTGCCCCTCTTCCTAAATTAAAAAGGCAGCCTAAGAGGAGACAATGCTCTGGAGGCTCAACCTGATAACATATGACATTCACATGACACTACAAGTAAATCTTCTCTGTGAAGAAAGAATTTCACACCGCATGTTAGAGCCTGAATATTTTCCAAAATTGCTGAAATGACATCATCTAAGCTCTATTTTTCTGTAGCACTTGCTACTTAAACAAAAATCCAGTGTCATTAAGCCTTGCTAAAAACAATGTGGTATTCAAAATTACTACAGTTGAGTATCACTTGAGCTTTCTGTACAGTAACTGTATTTGCAATGCATTTCTACACAGTGTGTTTAGGATGTGCTCTTGCACTGCATTATGGAAGACACTAGTGGTGTCACAATTTGTATGACAGTAGTCCTCTGAAGGCTAACCAAAAAATGCAGCCTTCCAAAAGGAGAATACCTGTGCCCCAGTCAGTAATGCATATAATCAATGAGCAGTGTCAGATTTAATCTATGTATGAATGTATTTCACCTTAGGAACCTTAGGGGTCATATACAAGCATGTGTCAAACATATATTTGTACATGAGCTCTAAGGCGATGATGAAGGAACTATTATGCCCTGTACACACGGTTGGATTTTCCAACGGAAAATGTGTGATATGACCTTGTTGTCGGACATTCAGACTGTGTGTGGGCTCCATCACACATTTTCCATCGGAATTTCCGACACACAAAGTTTGAGAGCTTGCTATAAAATTTTCCGACAACAAAATCCGTTGTCAGAAATTCCGATCGTGTGTAAACAAATCCGACCCACAAAGTGCCATGCATGCTCAGAATAAATTAAGAGACGAAAGCTATTGGCTACTGCCCCGTTTATAGTCCCGACGTACGTGTTTTACGTCACCGCGTTTAGAACGATCGGATTTTCCGACAACTTTGTGTGACCGTGTGCATGCAAGACAAGTTTGAGCCAACATCCGTCGGAAAAAATCCATGGATTTTGTTGTCGGAATGTCCAATCAATGTCTGACTGTGTGTACAGGGCATTAGTCTGCCACCCTTTAAAATGTTACCACACCACAAAAGTATCTAGTGTATACTGTCCAGGCATGGAAATCAGGTCACTTTGGGGTCGATTTATTAAAAATGGAGAGTCCAAAATCTGGTGCAGCCCTGCATAGAAACCAATCAGCTTCCAGTTTTTTTAGTCAAATCTTAATTGAACATGCTTAAGTTCGAAGCTGATTGGCTACCATGCACAGCTGCACCAGATTTTGCACTTTCCAGTTTTAGTAAATCAACCCCACTATGTGTACTGTTTGACAAAGTCATTGACATCGTGCTGCAATGACATCATCACTATACTAGGACTCAAAAAAAAAAGGGAGACCGTATCGACTGCAAACATTTCCATCTTTCAATGAACAGTACTTCCTTTTTTTTTTAACTACATGCAAAGAGGAAATAAAGTTTTAATGACTATGCTGAATATGGTTCTCTGTATGGGTTAACCAGCTTCACTTAGAAGTAATTTTACTTTTTACCTACATTGATAACCATTACTGTTACTAAGTTTGATATTTTTTCTGAGCCTTACAACTATCCTTATAAAAATCTGGGAAATATATTCAATCTTTTATAGAAAACATGATGCCTAGAGGGAGTACTGATTTTATATGACATTGAATAGATATTTTACCATAAATGACACATAAAGTAGATGCAGAGCATGCAAACATTTTTTGGTCAATTTAAAGATAAAAAAAAATTGACCAATGGAAATGTATCATAAATTGCATTGGAAATCATAACCATGCAATCAGGTTGATGGCTTTCTTTATTGACTTTAAAAACTAGAATTTGATTCACATTCCAGCTATTCATTTGTGTTTCATAGCAGGGAACCCTCACGCTAAAAGCCAAAGTTCTGAAAGATAAATTGTGTAGAATAGTTTCAGACTCAAGGGATATTTGACATGTTTTCCCTACATAAAAGTTCCTGTTATATCTATTTCTTAACAGAAATAAATGCACTGTTATCAGAGGAAAGAAAAGTTAATACATAGAGTCATACACTAAGGGCCTGTTATACTAAAGTGTGGCATGGGGTGAAGTGAGGTAAAGAGAAAACAAGTGAGCCTAGGTCTGATTTGTTTAGTCTAAAGCTGCTTTTACATTGAAGCGCTAGAAAAATATTTCCCTGTAAATCCTATGGGACTCACACCACTGCACTGCAGGTGCCATGCTTTTTGAAAAGTCCTGCATGCTGCAACTTTTCAAAACCGCACTAACAATACAGTTCCCCATTGAAATGAATAACAAACTCACCAAAAATGCCTCAAAAACACATAAAAAATGCACCGTGGTGGCATTTTTTGGTGTTTTTTGAGTCACATGCCCTTGTTTGCTGGGAGTCAGTCACCCAGAAAATGTACTGGAAATGCATCAAAAACGCATTAGTCATTTTCATACATTTTTTCAACGGAGCAGTGTAAAATCACCCTAAAGCAAACTGAAGTGAATTGAAGCCAAGAGCACCTGTGTGCACTTCAAACATCTAATCAGTTGCAGAGTTATTAAAGACAGAGAGCTAAATATTTACATGATTGGCTGTTTGAAGTGAACAAACGTTTCAGTATTTAATATATCAGATTCAAAAGAGAGAACTGGACTAGGGGGCAGGAGCATGACTAAATTAAAGGGAGGGAGGTTTGTAAGCGCATTTGAAAGAAGAAAGTCACCCAGTGCACAACAATACTGGGTCTGCACAGTTAGTTCAAAAAATATATACATATCTCTGTATATATGGGTGGTATTAGTCCTTAGCATGGTGTATATATATTTTTTTACTTGATACCCATTTATTAGCTTATTTTTGCATTAATTATTGTGTCTTGAATCAGTCTAAAACAAGGTTTACATATGCTCCTGGTCCGCTGGTCCTTCTAGTTCCTTCCCCTCTTTGGGGAGCAATCCAAACATTTGGGCCTTCGTACAGCAGGTAACCCAGGAAGTGGAGGAGATGAAGTGTCAGAATTTTTTTAATGACAATTTATCTCCACGACTCAGACAAGCGTTAACATCATTGCAAAAAAATAGTGAACTGATAATTAAGCCTGCCGACAAGGGAGGCAACCTTGTGGTAATGGATCGTACCAAATACGAGTTAATGTGCTTGCGTATCCTTAAAAATCGGGAATGGTACAGACCCATCTCTCAAACAGTTAAAGAATCTTACTATAGAGAGTTCAGGAACATTATTACTTGTGCGTTGTCTAATGGTTTAATTGACAAACAGACTTGGTCATATTTGAACATCCAGGAACCAATAGTCCCAACTTTTTATGCCTTACTGAAGGTCCACAAATCCTTAACCAACCCCCCCAGTCGGCCCATTCTCTCGGGGTGTGGCTGCCTGACGGAAAACGCTAGCTGCCTAATAGATACCTATCTGAACCCTCATGTTAGGTCTCTATTTTCATTTGTTCAGGACACAATTGACCTTATCAAATTGATTGAAGGCATTGTGGTCCCTTAAGATGCTTGGCTTGTAACCATAGATGTAGAGTGTCTATATAATGCAATTCCACACGAACATGGACTCATGGTTGTGGCTGAACACCTGCGGGAGTGCGGCCACACTGCTGATAAATACAATGCTTCCATACTTGATCTCCTAAAATTCATGCTCACTAGAAATGTGTTTGTCTTTGGCTCCTCCCACTACCTCCAGGTGCAGGGGGTTGCGATGGGGACTCGTTGTGGGTACTCTCAAGAAAGCGTTCAACAGGATGAAAATCCAAGATAGGAATTCCTTGATTCATAAGAAAAAGACTGTGGATAATTCTCGAACTGTTAGAATTATCACTTCATATACTAAGCAACACGAACAAGTGAGACGGATCTTTGACAAATATTGGCCACTCATACTG
Source organism: Aquarana catesbeiana (assembly GCF_042186555.1). Lineage (NCBI taxonomy): Eukaryota > Metazoa > Chordata > Amphibia > Anura > Ranidae > Aquarana > Aquarana catesbeiana. Next base: position 149,471,346 of record NC_133332.1, on the reverse strand, counting down.
GCAGATCCGATTGCCAATAAGTGTATTGAAAAACAACTCCAAATAACATATAGACGTGCCAAATCCCTCAAGGACCGTCTCACTCATAGTCACTATTGTCACTCTTTGCCATTGAACCGTTCCCCAGGCACGTTTTCCTGCGGCAAATGCAATAAATGTCGGTTTCTTCCCAACAACAACACTGTGAAACTGCCTGATGGACGAGTTCATTCAATCAAATATAGAGTAACATGCCAGACTGTAGGTGTTATCTATCTCATGCAATGTACATGCAACTGTTTTTACATTGGGAAAACAAAACGTCCATTCCATAAGAGAATTAACGTAGGATGGAAACACCAATAGGCCGCCATGTTGGGCTATTTCATGGATTTAGTCTAGACACAATTAAGTTTGTGGCCCTTGAACATATCCCCCCCAATGGTAGTGGGGGGAGCAATGATCAAAAACTCTTACAACTAGAGTCATGCTGGATATTTGTTGAAAGCTACAACCTATCCAGGGTTGAATGAAATGCTCAGCTACAAACCCCTTTTGTAGTATTCTCAGTATCTGCCTTTTGCTTCTCGCTCCTACTGTTCCTTCTTTCCTTTTCCCCTCCTTCCCCCCCCCCTTCTTCCCTCTTTCTTCCCCTTCCCCCTCCCCCCATCTCCCAGTCTTCATCATTCCTATGGTCATCATTAATCCTCCCCCTGCCATCCATCCCCTCCTGTCATTTTTTGGCTTAAAATAAACAAATTGGTCATTTTTAATTGTGTTAAAAATATCTTTGTGAGCAATTGTTTTGGTAAAGCCATCACGTTGAATAATGATTATAGCTAAGTTGAAATACATGCAGTTTTAGTTTTTACATTTGCTGCTATATCTAATATTTTGTGACTTTGTCTGTTTTATTCTATTCATTTTTTGAGCTATTGTATCCTTACTTTATGGTAATATATATTAAAAAACTTCTTTTTCTCTATGAAAATGCATGTGCATCCTCCTGTCTTATGCGTTGCTTTCCGGGGCCCAGTTACATCCTATTATCAGTTCGCCATGGCATCCTTTTTCATGGGGGGATGTTTTCGCCCATCGGGGCTCTCCTGCGCATCATTGGGTGACCGTATGGACACCCAGGGTGTCTCTGTTCCCTCAGCAGGGCACCCGTCTCACTGTGCTGACATGTGTCTGCTATCCTGGCTTCTTTATCTCATTGTGTCCTTTAAGACCTGAGATTTCTCCCGTTCACCACCAGAGGGAGCTCCCCGTCTTGTCCTGCTTCCCGGGCCTTTGGACCCGGCGGCAGACAGGGGAGTAAGCAGCCATGACGATGCTTACGATGCTTACACCTGTGCAGCCCAGTCCATGGTCCGCTTCCGGTATTAGTACCGGATGGATGGTATTTAAAGCCGCTGTTAGCAGCGGTTAGGGACTCATGCACATCAAACTCTTCACTCAGGTACTTACCTAATTAGCTTATTTGTATTAAATCTATCATGCTTGTGACTGCTCTGTGCTGCTCTGATGCCTTTACTGAAGGACTTGGTCCTCTTTACTGTTGACTTTCAGCAGCAGGTACTACATAGTATATTTTGTGTTTCATTAGGTATTCCTTTAAAGTGATTTGCATCCTGGGAGGTGTGTGGTCCCTGGCATTAAGCCAGCTGCCGTATCTGCCTCTGTGAGTGTTAACCCCTACTATTTATTGTGTGCCATGATGATGTGAAGGCTATTTCCAGTTTACCCTCACACATTATAAGACTATCATTTTTTTCTATACTTTAGCTGGCCCTTTTGTACCATCTATGCTCACCTTCAGCGTGGGGCTCCCTCGGTACGGCGGCAGCATTTATCCTGGCAGACCTACCCCGTTCTCCCCCCCCATCCTCTAGGAGATACAGGTAGGCAATTGCACTGTGATAGCCAAGATGCACATGCATGTAATTTCAATAGATGAATCCATATTTTCTGTACTCATGTTCTGATCTAACATACAACTATTGTTATATGTTTTTCGCTAGAAGGCAGTGTATTCTACATGTGACCAGCATCCCCTGAGGAAGCCCGACAGATGGCCGAAATATGTTGGGAAGTACATCGTCTTTGCTGTGTTACTGCATCTGCAACTAAATACATGTGGCACTTCTATATATAAATCTCCTTTTTACATTTTTATGTGTGAGAAAAAAAATATTTCTATTATATTTTCTCAATAAAGTAAAAATCTTTTTATACAAAAATATTTGATATCTATTCATTTGATGTGCACCCTAAAAATCCCCAGTCTCCTTGGTCCTAAATATTCTAGTTCCTTGGCCATGGTCAGATTACATATAAGCTGTTACTGCACATTATGTGTCAGACCAGTAAAAGGAGCTGTTTGCTCCGAGTGCGTAGCCTTGCTTCCTGTCCTTTCTGTCATCCCTACACCGAGGTCGGCCCTCCGGTTGACGTAATTTCCCTCCGTGCGGTCCACACTAGGCTGCCTGGATCCTCTCCATTTCCTGGTTTGGAATCAGCACCATACACAGTTCTTGACATCATCTGGATGCCTGGGAATCCATCCGGATTGTCGGCACCACTCGAGGAGGACGTCTTTTATACAGATATGCCCTTGATTTCCGCTTTTATGTAAGTGCATTACTTTGCGCATTAAATATGCTATTCTAATAGTTACATAGTTAATCAGGTTGAAAAAAGACACAAGGCCATCTAGTTCAACCATAAAAATAAATAAAAAAAAATATCATACAATACCATATACACAATCTTATACCCACAGTTGATCCAGAGGAAAGCGAAAAACCCCAGCAAAGCATGATCCAATTTGCTACAGCGGGGGAAACAATTCCTTCCTGATCCCAGAGAGGCAATCAGATTTTCCCTGGATCAACTTTACCTATAAATGTTAAGTTATGTACATTTAGGAAAGAATCCAGGCCTTTCTTAGAGCAATCTACTGAGCTGGACAGAACCACCTCCGGAGGGAGCCTATTCCACATTTTCACAGCTCTTACTGTGAAAAAACCTTTCCGTTTTTGGAGATGAAATCTCATTTCCTATAGGCATAAAGAGTGCCCCCTTGTCCTCTGTGTTGACCGTAAAGAGAATAACTCAACACCAAGTTCACTATGGACCCCTTATATATTTGTACATGTTGATCATATCCCCCCTTAATCTCCTCTTCTCAAGAGAGAATAATTTCAGTTCCTCTAATCTTTCCTCATAGCTGAGTTCCTCCATGCCTCTTATTAGTTTGGTTGCCCTTCTCTGCACTTTCTCCAGTTCACCGATATCCTTTTTGAGAACTGGTGCCCAAAACTGAACTTCATATTCCAGATGAGTTCTTACTAATGATTTGTACAGGGGCAAAATGATATCTCTCTGGAGTCCATACCACTCTTAATACTCTACTTAGGTGAACCTCCCTCCTTTCCTCTTTTTTTTTTTTTTTCAGGTTTGTAAGCGCTCAGGAGGAGGGAACAGCAGTGTGTGACAGGGGCACATAAATAACTAATAACACTCTGGGGTGTTAGAGTCCAATAAATTAAATCGCATGAATGCAATGATCCAAAAGATTGAACAATAATCCTGGCGTACTTGAGAACCAAAAAGGGAAGTCACTTGAGACATAGGCAGCCTGTAGCAGAGTTGGAAGCAGCTCTGTGAAAGTAGATCAAAAAGGAGAAAACAGCACCAATCTAAGTGCAGAATTAAAGGTTACACTATGTTTATTATAGGTAATGCACTCACAGAAGATATTAGATAACAAGCATGTACAAGCAGATCACGCTTCAGTCGAGTCCATCCAGGTGGAGAGCTATGGTCCAAGGCGTCCCATCTTCCCGGGCTCTCCGGTGGTATCCGGAGCTTCGAGAAGGGGAGGCCGGTACAGCTCAGATGTCACTAGGAGGAAATGGGAGGCCTGGCGATGCGTGCTCCTTCCTCAGTTTATCTTCTAGCTTCTGTGAGTGTATTACCTATAATAAACATGATGTAACCCTTAATGCTGCACTTAGATTAATGCTGTTTTTTCCTGCATTCCTTAAAATTTACCTTGTTATTTTACTAGGCTTCCCAGCTTCCAATACGGAAGCAAAATGAATGATAGATTGTTTTCAGAAAGAGAAAAAAACTCTGTCTCTAGAAACCTTGGTTATTTTGGAAAACCACACAATATTTTGTTTGAATGACATCGCAGAGTATATACGGTACACTGAATTTAAAAGTGTGGGTTTGGATATTTCTTTAATATCACCATTTCAAGTACTGATATACTTTTTTTAAAAACGAAAAACACCAATATGACTGGGACTTCGATTTTCAGCATTTAAGATCATACACAAGTTATAAGCATATAGTACAAATTATACACATATCGTGTACTATGAAAACTATGATAGGATATTCACAAGATTATTAGTAAAACATATGGGAAACTGTCCAATATGATCTTACGATATAATGCCCCTTAAGATCATCATTAATGTAAATTGACTTAGATAGAATTTATATACTTGGCAATCCTTCAAATGCAATAAAATAATTTAAGTTGTGCACTGGATAAATGTTGATATGATCATGGTCAGTGTCTGCTTTTTCAGAACCAAGTATCTCCATACAGTTACAATCAGTTGTCTTTATGATAATCTACAGTATGTATTCAATAAACACATACCAGCATTTAATATCAAAATACACACATAGCGTAGCAGAGTAAATACTATCTTCCCTAATTTATTCAGCCCCTTATTTATTAAAACAATGATTTAGTATAAAACACTTTATACTGAATAGAATATACATTATAAAAACAAGAACAATTACTATCATTTAATATATATTATATGATTGCACATTAAACATGTATTCATTACAAACTATTACAATCTCCTCCTAGACAGTTGCATATTAATTAATAACTCGCTATATTTATTCCATTAATAGTTAATGGATCAACTCTTACCCAGCATTTAACAATGTAACACAACTGTCTTTATGTAAATAAGTGGACATTGAAAATGTTTTATGGTATTCTTTTTTTTTTTTTTTTTTTTTCTTTTTTTTTTCTTTTTTTTTTTTTTTTGCCACCTCAGTGATTATAGTTGGAGACCTGATCCACTTAGTCAGTGTCATCTGTGTCTCTCCTTTTTATCACATCATTTGTAGCTTACTAATCACGTGTGTATATCTTATATTCAATTCAGCAAAAACAAAAGGAAGAGAATCCCCAACCCCTCCCCTCCCTCCTACATCCCCCCTCCCCCCCCCCCACCACCCCGCCTCCCTCCCCCCCCCCCCCCGCACCTCTTGTGTACATTAGATGTTATCTCTATTTTTAATCAATTCTTGACCTCAAGCCTTCAGTAATACTCCATGATTTTTTAAACTCCTTCCAGTTTTGCCAGTTGTTCCTCCCTTCTGCTAATTCCACTTCTCTTACAGGTCCTCCTTCCTCCATGTACCGAATCCCTTCTACTACATCGACCCACTCCCATATTGATGGGCCCTCTAACTTCTTCCAGTTCTTTGCAATAACCTTTTTCGCCGCATTCAACAGGTGTGGTACTAGGGTGTTTTTATAGATTTTTACCTCCCCATTTATCCCGTGATGTAACACTATCCAGGGGTCTAGTTTGACCTCGATCTTAGTTATCTGCTTGATATATCCCAAAATTTTTAGCCAGTACCGTTTAATTACGGGGCAAACCCACCAGACGTGAGCCATATTTCCTACACCTTTACATCCCCTCCAACACTCCGCAGTTTTATCTTTTTGATATTTACTTGCCCTTTCCGGGGTAATGTACCAGCCTGTTAGAATTTTGTAATTCATTTCGGCAACACTAATATCAGTTGACGAGCTGTGGGTGAGCTCCAGAGTTTTCTTTAATCTATTACTATCTAACTGTACTCCTAGTTCATTTTCCCATTTAATAATAAATGGTGGTTTCTCCCTGCTGCTCTTTGCCAACCCCAGTTTATAGAGTTTTGATATTATACCTTTAGTATTATTTGATGTACATATCTTTTCCAAGTCTGATAGCTCCTCTCCTGATCTTATTGGATGTGGTAGGCGGCTGATAAAATGGCTTAACTGCAGGTATCTCCAGCGATCTAATACCCAAATATCTGTTTTGTGCTTTAATTCCTGAAACGTGACTATCTTCCCCTTTTTAATAATATCTCTCAACTGTAGTGTACCCTTTTTTATCCAACTCCCCCCAATGTCCTTTTTACCAGGTGCAAAATAATCATTCTCTGAAAGTGAAATTAACGGAGAATTATACGTGTTATTTACTTGTTTATAAACTATATCCCAAACTCTAAAAACCACCTTTGTCAGTGGATGTGTATTTACATCTAATACCCTATAATGTGGAGGGTTCCAAATCAAATGTCCTAAGTGCGCCTTACTCAAACTATTCTCAATATTTACCCATCTTTTCTGTGTGTTTTCTCTAAACCACTCTATCGCTCTTGTGACCAGTATTGCCCTATAGTAACCCTGAATATCAGGAATCGCCAAGCCCCCTTTTCTTTTTTCCTGTTTTAAGATATCAAAAGATACTCTAGCCCTTCTATTTTTCCAAACAGCTCTCATAATGATAGATTTCAATTTTTTAAAATAGTACTGAGGGATATTCAGTGGAAGCATCTGTAGTTTATAGGTGATCTTAGGTAGTAAAATCATTTTTATGGCGTTAATACGTCTAATCCATGAAAGTGGTTTAGTTGTAATCCTTTTACTCTCAGATCTTATTTCATCCAGAAGTGGGATAAAATTTACTTTATAGATCTTTCCTAATGAATTGGCCAATTTTATGCCCAAGTAATTTATTTCTTTTTTCCATATAAATTTAAATTCCTTTTTCAACATTTTTTCCTCCCTCTTTCCCAAGTTGATATTCAGGATTTCCGATTTTGCCAAGTTGATTTTAAAGTTTGATACTTCACCATATTGCCTCATAACTTCGAGGAAATTAGGCATCGAAATTCTGGGGTTGGTCATGAACAGCAGAACATCGTCGGCAAAGGCCGCGATCTTGTGCTCCTCATCCCCAACCCCTATACCCCAAATGTCCGGATCCGCCCTAATCGTCGACAACAGTGGCTCCAAGGAGAGAATGAAAAGCAGGGGGGACAACGGGCACCCCTGCCTCGTTCCATTTTCCATTTCGAAAGCCTCTGTAAGGGAGCCGTTAATTTTTATCGAAGCAGTAGGGTGCTTGTACAGAGCACGTATCCTATTCATCATTTTTGGACCTATACCCATTGATTCCAGTGTTTGGAACATGAACCCCCAGTCTACTCTATCAAACGCTTTCTCCGCGTCTATAGATAAGAGTAGACCTGGGGGTCCCCTGTCCTTGATATGCTGCAGCAAGAGGAGTGCCCTTACGCCGTTGTCTCGTCCTTCTCTTTTTGGAATGAAACCCACTTGGTCCGGGTGTACCAGACTATTGAGGCTCTCTTTTAGTCGATTAGCTAAAACTCTGGCATATAGTTTAACATCGGTGTTGATCAACGATATTGGCCTATACCCAGAGCATAGCGTCGGGTTTTTCCCCTCTTTTGGGATAACCGTGATCTCTGCTCTAAGAGCTTCTCTACTCAAATCATAGTCTCTACCCAACCCGTTCAAGTACTCACATAGTCTGGGAGTCAATATTTCTTTAAATTTAGTATAATACCTACAGGTAAATCCGTCGGGCCCCGGGCTTTTACCTGAAGCTGATTCTGACAAGGCTCTATCAATTTCTTCTATCGTTATGGGGTTTTCTAGGGTTTCTCTGTCTATCTCATTGATCTTCGGGAGGTTGGCTTTATTCAAAAATTCTACTGTTTTCCTATCCTTTGCACCTCTTGGCCTTGTATTTTTGGCTACTGAGTATAACTTACTGTAATATTCCTTAAAGGATTCCCCTATCTCTTTTGTTGTATGGAGCATTTCTCCTTTACTATTTTGGATTTTATCAATATAATTTCTAGTTTTTTTCTTTCTTACTATTTTGGCTAGCTGTCTACTGCTCTTATTCCGACTCTGGTAATTTTCTTTCGCCACCTTATAGAATGCTTTTTTTATTTCTAAATCTGTATGCTCCTTTAGCTCTTCCCTTTTTTTAACCAATTTTTGATAGACCTTCTTTCCTTGGCCCTGGCCCCCCTTATGTTCTTGCTCCAGATCATATATTTCTTCTGTTAGTTTTTTAATTTTTTCCCTTATTTCCCTTTTCCTCCTTGCCCCTAACTTCATTATTACTCCCCTTATGTAGGCCTTATGGGCCTCCCACAAAGATGATCCTGAGATCCCTACTGTATCATTCGTTGCAAAATATTGTTTTAGTTCCTGTTCTATTTTCTCCACATTAGATACTTCTTGTAAAAGATCTTCATCTAGTCTCCAAGTTATTGGGGTTCTCTGATTTCTCGGTATCGACAATCTCATGCTAACTGGGGCGTGGTCTGATAAGGTAATAACTTCTATCTTAGCCTCCCGGACTCTTTCCAACAATGAGTGTTCCGTCAATATATAATCTATCCTAGAGTACGTCCCGTGCGCAGAGGAATAGAACGAAAAATCCCTCTTATTTGGGTTCATAATCCTCCATACATCCACCATTTGACACGAATGCAACTTCTGTTTTAGTTTCTTCAACTTCCCGTTCATTATCCCCTGCGCACGAGACGAACTATCTACTCCTGGAACCATACAGACATTGAAGTCACCCATCATAATCAGGTTTCCTTCTTTAAATTCTATTAGTTTCTCTAATATTGTGACTAGGAAACCACTCGGCTCTTTGTTTGGGGCGTAAATGTTTGCAAGTGTAACCTTCCATCCCTCCAAGGAGCCTCTCAGGAACATATATCTTCCTCCCTGGTCTATTAACCTCTCTTCCACCCTAAAATTTATCCCTTTTGCTATCCCTATTGCTACTCCTCTCGCTCTTGATGTTGTTGAGTCTCCATAAAACCAAGTTGGATACATATTAGACTTTATCTTAATCTTTGAGTAATATGTTAAGTGGGTTTCTTGAAGGAACACAACCTCAGCCCCATATCTCTCTAATTCCCTCAAGATCTTATATCTCTTAGTGGGCTCGTTGAGACCCTTTACATTATAAGTCATAAACTTCAATTTTCCCATCTCCTCACCTTTTTTTTTTTTATTTTTTCCCTTTGATTTGGTTGGATTCGTATTACTGAGCTATTTTGATTTCTATCTTTATTATCTTGTTTCTTTTCTCCTTCCCTCTTACTTCCTTGTACACCGGGTTCCCCTTTCCCCTCCCTTCTCCCTAGCCCTCCCTCCCTACCCTTCAGCCACCCCCTGGCTCCCCATTCGCCCAGCGCCATGGATACCATGGAACCTAACGAATCACTTATTTGAGGTGGGAGCCCGAGTTGTGCCCTTTACCCCCCCCTGCCTGGTGTTGTAAAGCAGAGAGGGGCAATCCGGATACACACAGAACCACTCCTCCTCCCTCCCGCCGCCCTTCCACTCCACTAATCTAATTTAACCCCCAAACCCGTCCACCCCACCCCCACCCCCGTTTTATGGTATTCTGAATGCGGAATAAGACATAATGTTATCGGGATACAATGCCAGGAGCTCTATGACAACAGACAATCCCATTGTGAGCATTTTAAAGTTCTAAACAGTTTCTGGGAATTTACATGTGAAGGTTAATTAGTCTCAGAAAAAGAATTTCACTGCACTCAGCAAAAGAAAAATGCAGATTACATGGAAATTTGCATAGGTAGAAAACATTTCATTCCAGGTTAGAAATGATGCCTTTTAAAAGAGTTGATAGTATATTCAGCATAGGAATTAATCAGCGTGATTTATGACTAGGTGTCAGGTAAAAGAAATTCTGCTTATTTTTTGTGACATCATGAAAGTCTAGATGGGAGAATAAGAAGTAATTTTAAGAATTCATAAAAAGCTTGTGTCTAATGTTAACTAGTGATTATAAATAACTGTCATTTCTAAAACAGACATTGGTGCTCATTTATAAAACTAGTACAGAAGTAGTACTTTGCCGGTAAAAGCCAAATGAAGTCCCTCTGTAACTTTTCCAGCAAACATTTGAAAATTAAAATAAAGATCCAAATATTATTTGTGGGCATCACCATTATTTTTTGTCGATTTTTTTTTACTTATTTAAGAGAGCAGAGGCTCTCATTCTGGGATGCCGTCATATGATGGTGTCCCAGAACGTCCGCTCTTGCGTGCCCATGGGGGCGTGGTCATCGCGGTCGCACCATGTTGCTAGGACACGGCGTGATACCGATCTCTGCAAAGAGCTGCATCCGCGGCTCTTTAACCATGTGATCGGCTGTGTCCAATCACAGCCAGACACATGTAAACAAGGAAGTGCCAGTAATCGGCGCTCCTCACCTTACACTGACAAAAAAAAACCTCAGTTTTTTTTCATTCATCCAGCGAGTTGAACGAAAAAAGAAACTGACCCAATTCCTCCTGGTTGAGTCATTGTATTCTGACAGTGGAAAACGTTCCCACCATCAGATTACACTGATCAGAGTTGCAGGCTACAGCCTGCAGTGCTGATTGAGGGGGGAAAATCCGGCAGGGTGTTGTACAGAAGTCAATCAGTAGATTGACTTCTGTACAACCACAGTGACCATACCTAGATTGAAACTTGGTCAGTCGATGCTGAATCAGTTGAATTTCGATCCATGGATGGCTGGCATAAATGAAAATTTCCTTTAGAATGAAACAAATCACTTCCTTTAGAATTTTAAACAAATCATTTTGCAAACAATAAGTTATCAGTTAGTTTCTTAATGAGGTGAAATTGTACTGACATCACATTTAATCATGTGCAAACAAAAATCATGTTTGCTTTTTTTTTCCTACCACATAACTGGATATTCCTTGCAAAGTAATTTTTCACTTTAACATACAGGTATCACTGCACACTGTATCAACTACTGTGTGAAGTAAATAAAAGTTAGGCCTCAGCTCGAAACCCCGCCCTTCGGTCACACCTCTCTGACATTTTCCAACCACATGGGACTTAGTTGTAGATACTATATACTATATTGTATCTTGGATTGAGATGTGCTTTGTCTCTGCCAGCATCTGAATACAGAGTGTAAACCTGGGAGACTGATACTGCAGGCTTGTGGATGGCAACGATCTGTTATGGTATTTGTGAATGTTCACTTTGTTTCACTTCATTCGCTAAGATAAGTAAAAAGTAACTTTGCCAAGTGAAAATTCACTTTGAAAGTCAATATTCTCTGCTCATTCATTAAATTAACCCAATGGGTCTTTCTCAGAACTATAAAGGTATTAAAGCCACTTACAAAAAGCAATACTGCAATATTGCTGGTGTGTGAAAGATAAGATCAAGACGTATAAGAGGATTGTGCTACCAAACTAGCAGGAAGGAATACAGGAGGTATACTGATCAACATGCTTCTCCCATACTAAGACAGGCCATAGATTATGTGATTTTCTTTCCCGTAACCAGGGGTCAATTGCTTTATTCCCCTATCAACACAGTCAGTGCTGATGGGGGCATCACTCCTGCTGAGCTATTGTGTTCTCCTGGCGGAGAGGGGGTAGGCTCAGGGAGCTGCCCCTGCCAGGAGGACACAATGATTATTGCTAGCAGTTATAGCCACTGGCAATAATCGCATGCTAGAAATCCGAAATGCTGGTTACACCCAAGTCGATCGACTTGGATACAATCTGCCTGCCCATAGATGGATCGAATCTCGGCCAATCCCTGCTATTAGTGATAGCTACAAAATGTGTATAATGTAGGGAGTGACACCTTTATCTTTAATGTGTCAACATTTTTAAACAAAACTGGATGTATCTGCAAGCAACTCTTTATTGTGATTCAATTCTAATAGATTTTGTGATTATTGATATGGTAATCATTCTCTATCAAAATCAATTCTATAACCAATTAAAATAACTTTACATTAATCTTAAAATTTCATAATGAGTTTCAATATTACATTTGAAAATGTAAAAAAGAATTAAGATATCTGTAATATGATTTTTATTTTTAGCATTTTACTTTATAGGGCTTTGTCATTAGCAAATGTTTCTATTTCAGACAGAAAATATGCAAGCACAATACCTTCAGCATCTGATTTTACAAAAATAGATTATCAGCAATGTTGCAAAAATAATAAGCCAAGTGCATGCAAAAAAGGCAAACTAAGAAACCAAAAAAAAAAAAAAATCAGCTCACCTATAATAACTGCTTGTACATCATATTTCCTTTAAAATCCTACTTTGACCTTTGCTTAAATACATAGTCATTATTTTTCAGAAGCATAGTGCAAAGAAAAATAGCAGTTTAAATGTTCTCCATTTTAACCTACATGTAAAGATGTAGTAAGCAGGGAAGTCTTTATTGTGCTGTTGCCAGTAGACATACCAAATAATGTTTCAGCACTCCAATTATAACTGTGTTCTATTGTCATGTCAACATAATGTTAATCATTGTAATTAAAGCTCAATAGACAGAACAATAACCACCATGGTTATCTATTAGATTAAATCCATTAAAGGTCAGGCTAAACAATGTAGCAAAAGAATATAAATAACAAAAGTGTTGGGGGGGGGGGTCACTCTGGTATATCATACATACTTTGTGTCTATACAAAAAACATAACGAGGACTACAAATAATATTGCTAAGGTTCATGATGATGCATTATCTAAAGTTAATATAGTCTTTTCAATTTTTTTTTAATGTACTGTAAATATTAGAGCATGTATACCCAGGCTGTTAGATTCAAAACAGTTTTTCTTTCCATGCAAATTCATGGGAATAGCAGACAAATTTTTGAATATAGTATCTTACCATTTCCCCAAATACTTTACATACTATTGCTGTTAGGCTGATTAGCCTGTAGTTTCCTGCTAGACATCTGGACCCTTTTTTGAACATTAGTGCCACATTTGCTCTATGCCAAGCATTTAGTACCATTTCTTTACCTCAATCATTTGGCGCCATTTCAGTCAGTATGGTGTCTCACTTCCTGCTCAATGTGCCAATACTAGCCCATGCAAACAAAGGTAACAATTATGCAGGAGTACAGTTTGAGTCTGAAATGGCCAGCAATAATAAAGAGGATCCAGGACACAGGCCAAGGGTCACAGTGAACACATGATCTCAGGACAATATATATATTGTTATTACAAGGATCGCAACAGTCGCACTTGCGACAGGGCCCTGGCATTCCGTCACTGTAGGGGGGCCCCAGCGGGGTTGCCATTCGCACAGCTCTGAGTGGAGAGCGTGTCTCTCATGGAACAACAGTACAGAGCCAGCATTGACAGTTTTATCTCCCCCTCAGTCCGTCCTCTCTCACATGGGATGACAGAGGACACAGCTCACAGCTGATTTGCTCCCCCTTCTCCCCCTCCCCTCTCCTGTGTGCTCCGATGGAAATGTGAGCTTGTTAGCTTCGCACTTGACTGCCTGCAGAGCACACACAGGAGAGGGGAGGGGGGAGAACGGAGAGCAGATTAGCTGTGTCCTCTGTCATCCCGCGCAAGAGAGGACGGATGGAGGGGGAGATAGAACTGTCAATGATGGCTCTGTGCTACTGTTCCATTAGAGAAACACTCTCCGCTCAGAGCCGTGCTGTCCTGAGAAGGCAGACGGAACTGATGGACACTGATAGAAGGCACTGATGAGCACTGATAGAAGACACTGATGAGCATTGATAGACAGCACTGATGGACACTGATAGAAGGCACTGATGGACACTGATAGAAGACACTGATAGAAGGTACTGATGAGCAATAATAGAAGGTACTGATGAGCACTAATAGAAGGTACTGATGAGCAATGATAGAAGGTACTGATGAGCAATGATAGAAGGCACTGATGGACACTGATAGAAGGCACTGATGAGCACTGATAGAATGCACTAATGGACACTGATAGAAGGAACTGATGAGCACTGATAGAAGGCACTGATGGACACTGATAAAAGGCACTGATGAGCACTGATAGAAGGCACTGATGAGCACTGATAGAAGGCACTGATGAGCACTGATAGAAGGCACTGATGAACACTGATGAACATTGATAGAAGGTACTGATGAGCACTCATAGAAGGCACTGATGGACACTGACAGAAGGCACTGATGGACACTAATAGAAGGCACTGATGAACACTGATAGAAGACACTGATGGACACTGATAGGAGGCATTGATGGGCAATGATAGGAGGCATTTATGGGCACTAATAGAAGGCGCTGATGGTCACTGATAGCAGGCACTGATGGACACTGAAAGAAGGCGCTGATGGACACTGATAGAAGGCACTGATGGACACTGATAGGAGGCACTGGTGGACACTGATAGGAGGCACTGATGAGCAATGATAGGAGGCATTTATGGGCACTGATAGGAGGTACTGATGAGCACTGATAGGAGGCACTGATGAGCAGTGATAGGAGGCACTGATGGGCACTGATAAGAGGCACTGATGGGCACTGATAAGAGGCACAGATGAGCACTGATAGGAGGCATTGATGGGCACTGATAAGAGGCATTGATGAGCACTGATAGGAGGCATTGATGGGCACTGATAGGAGGCACTAATGGACACAGATAGGCCGCATTGATAAGCACTGATTGGTAGCACTGATAGGAGGCACTAATGTGCACTGATAGGTGGCACTGATGGGCATTGGTGAGCACTAATAGGCAGAACTCAAAGGCTGCACTGAAGGGCACTGAGGAACGCCAATAGGTAGAACTCAGGCAGTATTGATGAGCACTGATAGATGGCACTGATTGGCAGCATTGAAAAGTACTGATAGGTGGCACTGATTGACGCTGTTAGGCAGCATTAATGAGCACTGATAGGTGGTGCTGACAGGCAGAATTGATGGGCACTAACAGGTGGCATTAATGAGCACTGATAGGTAACACTTGTAGGCAGCATTGATGGGCACTGATAGGCGGCATTGATGAGCACTGATAGGCAGAATTGATGGGCACTAAAAGGTGACATTGATGAGAACTGATAGATGGCACTGGTGATTGGGGCACTGATTATCAGTGTCAACAATTTACTGACATTCTTGACAGTTAACGGCAGTCCTTTCCTCACACAGACACAGCGTGGGAGGAAAGGGCTGTGAATAACCGGCAAGTCTGTTTACATGGTAAAGGGCCGCTGTGATTGCGCTGGATGCACATCCCAGGGGCATGCGGGAAGCAGGGTTCTGGGAGGATGTCCATGGACACCCTCCCAAAATTGGAAGCCCGGGGCTCGGATGGAAGGGGGGCAGGGGGACCCATCATGGTTTCTTGCACCAGGGCCCTGAAGGTTCTAGTTACTCCTCTGTTTTCACTCTCACCACATTACCAGATTATAACCCAGTACTGCAGGAATGATGTGTACCTAGTGACATGTTGTCTCTGTGCATGATATGTTTACTGAACATCTCAGGGAAAATGCCTGAAATGTTCCAAATCAGTAAAAAATAAGCGTTACTTTATAAAGATCTAACATATTCCTTCATCTGCATCAAATAATGGGGTGTTTACAAAGGTTCTCAAGCTAGGATTTACTTTTAATTAGAGTTTCAGTAAAGTCATTATTCAAGCTTATGTGATATTTTAAAATATTAGCATACATTAAAATAAAATGAAGATATCTTGAATTTATTTTTTAACAAGTAACATGCAATTTACATAAAGTAAAATCTAGTTAAACAAATTATTATATTTTTGTTTTGAGGGACATCTAATCAACGTAACCACACCTTTAAGGCTGAGTCTCTTTTTTCATAAAGTGGCCCATGCAGACAAGGGTTCCAGTAGTTTAGAATGTACTATGCCATTTGTAAAAATATTTTTTAATGCAAATGCCATACCTGCAGGACTTCCTGGTACCCAATGAAGCCTGGTCAAAATACTCCCAGTCTTTATATTCCTACATCCTGGCTTACAGTATTTTCAGGACACGGCTTGCCCCAGCAACGTAAGCATGCTTTCTGATTCAAAATTGTGCATGTGCAGTATACTCTCGCTTCTTCTATCCCAGCAATACTGAGCTTGACAGCTACTGGGATAGGGAGGGAGACAGCATGCACTTTTGTACTGGGAGTGCTTGCCCCTGCCATGCTAGTGGCAAGCGCTTACTGTCTGTCTGCCATCTCATGAAAATAAGCCAGGATGTAGGAATGTAAACATTGGAAATATTTTGGCCAGGCTTTATGGGCGATAGAAAAGACATACAGGTAAGGTATGTGCATTAAACAATATTTTTACAAACAGCACAGTGCATTTCAAACTACTGGGACCCCTTGGACCAGTTTATGTAAAAGGTAAACCTAGCCTTTAAAAGGGTGCTCCCATAAAACAGTATTATCAAGCATGTACAACATCTGTTACTGGCTGGTAGAAAAGCCTTGCTGCAGTTTTTTATTGAGCAGGGATAGTATATGATTGTTTACATCATACTCCAGTCATTTGCCATCATCAACACAACCACAACAAAACTTGAAGCACCACTCAACACGCCACTGCAAAACCCCCCAGTGTCTGGGTGCTTGCTTCAAAAGAGCTCATCCCAGCTCTGTCTGTAATACACAAAACAAACAAATAAGACCGACACTTCAGGAAAATTAGCCATAGTACACAAGATGATATGTGGCTTCTGCCCATCTCCTCCCTGATGTGTTTTGCCCTACCCATGGGGCTTGGTCATAGAGGTGGGAGAGCAATCCACATCCTGGTCTTTATGCATCATAAGCCACCCTGAAAGAAAATAAGCAGATTACAAGTAACAGACAGCTAGGCTGGGGGTGGGGACAAATGACAGACTATGCTATCATTGTCAAACCTATTGGCCTCTTTCATACCGCTTCAGACAAAGCACACTGTAATGTGAAATAACAAATAAATATAAACAAAAATAATGAATGAATCAATTACAAAATCTCTACCGATTCCCAATCACGTGGAGAATCATGTGGAGAACTGCAATAATCCCCAAAATGTAATAAAAAAAAAGTTAGACGTGAAAGAAAAAAATATGGAGACAACATGTCAAACAATATTAATCAAAAGATCATATGCAGAAAAAAGCCCTGAACCCAGACTAAAATGGGCTATTTTTTACATGTAATTAAAAACATCATGAAAAATAATAAAACAAAAAAATGTTTTGGATAAAGCACAAGTGTCAAAAGCAAATCAGTTCACATATATATACAGAGGTAGAAATGGAACTGTTATATTATCTTGTTTCATAATTATATATAAATGAAGCAAAAATTACATGACCAAGAAAAAGGAGATGTATATATATCCAAACGGTAGTTATATGTATATTCAAAGAATCAAAAAAAAAGTGTCACAGATAAAATTAGGGGACTGAAAGGAGGGGAAGAGAAGGGAGGGGGAAGGGAGAAAAGGGGACTGGGGGATTGGGGGGTAGGGTAAGAGGGGAGAGGGAAGGAAAGAAAGGAGGGGAGAAGGGGGGGGAAGGGGGAGGGGTGGGGAAAGGAGTGGGTGGGGGAAAGGAAAGGAAGAGGCGGGGGGAAGAGAAAAAAGGAAGGGGAGAGGTAAAATTAAAATGAAAGGATGGTGACCAACATAATTCCTAATTATGAGTAATATTCCATTCATGGTTGAGACCCTTAGGGATCCAGGTGTCTAACTTAAAAATCCAAAATATTTTTCTCATACAAAAAAGAGAGAAGCAGTCACCACCGTTAATGGTTTGATTGACTCTTTCAATAACCTGGACTTTAAAGAACTGTAAGTTAGAATTGTGTAATAGTGTGACATTTTTAGCTAGATTTGTGATAAAGGTGTCTGGTGGTTCTACCCACATATTGGACATTGCACAAGGTGCATGTCACAACATATTTAACATATTTAGTTTGACAATTGACCAACTGTTTGATATTAAAGGAGTTGCCATTTAAACATGATGTACAATAAATATAATTTTCCTCCCATCACCACCATGTATAGATTTGTGTGAGCGTGGGCAAATCTTGCTCCTATAGAAGCTCCTCGTTTTTGCACTTACCAACCCCCATCAAACAGAAAATAGCTCTGGTGTAAAAAGAAAGACGCACATTCCAGAATGAACCATTTAACCACTTGCCGACCACCTCACGATGATATACGTCGGCAGAATGGCACGGGCAGGCAGAATCACATACCTGTACGTGATCTGCCTCCCGCGGGCGGGGGGTCCGATTGGACCCCCCCGGTGCCCAAGGCGGTCGGCATTTGTCCCCCAGCGATCGAAGGTGAGGGGGAGGCCATCCATTCGTGGCCCCCCTCCCGATCGCTCCTAGCCAATGAGATCATTCCTCTGCTGCTGTATGGTAAACAGCAGCAGAGGAAATTATGTCTTCTCTCCTTGGCGCGATATTTTCCGCTCCGGCGCCGAGGAGAGAAGACATCGATGTGAGTGCACAAACACACACACACAGTAGAACATGCCAGGCACACAATACACCCCCCATCACCCCCCGATCACCCCCTAATCAAACCCCCCCGTCACACTGACACCAAGCAGTTTTTTTTTTTCTGATTACTGCATTGGTGTCAGTTAGTGTGGTAGGGCAGTTAGTGATAGCCCCTTTAGGTCTAGGGTACCCCCCTAACCCCCCAATAAAGTTTTAACGCCTTGATCACCTCCCGTTACCAGTTTCACTAAGCGAACGTTTTTCTGATCGTTGTATTAGTGTCACTGGTGATGCTAGTTAGGGAGGTAAATATTTAGGTTCGCCGTCAGCGTTTTATAGCGTCAGGAACCCCCATATACTACCTAATAAAGGTTTTAACCCCTTGATTGCCCCCTAATTAACCTTTTCACCAGTGATCACCGTATAACTGTTACGGGTGATGCTGGTTAGTTCGTTTATTTTTTATAGTGTCAGGGCACCTGCCGTTTATTACCGAATAAAGGTTTAGCCCCTTGATCGCCCGGTGGTGATATGCGTCACCCCAGGCAGTGTCAGGTTAGCGCCGGTACCGCTAACACCCACGCACGCAGCATACGCCTCCCTTAGTGGTATAGTATCTGAACGGATCAATATCTGATCCGATCAGATCTATACTAGCGTCCCCAGCAGTTTAGGGTTCCCAAAAACGCAGTGTTAGTGGGATCAGCCCAGATACCTGCTAGCACCTGCGTTTTGCCCCTCCGCCCGGCCCAGCCCACCCAAGTGCAGTATCGATCGATCACTGTCACTTACAAAATACTAAATGCATAACTGCAGCTTTCACAGAGTCAGACCTGATCCCTGCGATCGCTAACAGTTTTTTTGGTAACGTTTTGGTGAACTGGCAAGCACCAGCCCCAGGCAGCGTCAGGTTAGCGCCAGTACCGCTAACACCCACGCACGCACCGTACACCTCCCTTAGTGGTATAGTATCTGAACGGATCAATATCTGATCCGATCAGATCTATACTAGCGCCCCCAGCAGTTTAGGGTTCCCAAAAACGCAATGTTAGCGGGATCAGCGCAGATACCTGCTAGCACCTGCGTTTTGCCCCTCCGCCCAGCCCAGCCCACCCAAGTGCAGTATCGATCGATCACTGTCACTTACAAAACACTAAACGCATAACTGCAGCGTTCGCAGAGTCAGGCCTGATCCCTGTGATCGCTAACAGTTTTTTTGGTAGCTTTTTGGTGAACTGGCAAGCACCAGCGGCCTAGTACACCCCGGTCGTAGTCAAACCAGCACTGCAGTTACACTTGGTGACGTGGCGAGTCCCATAAGTGCAGTTCAAGCTGGTGAGGTGGCAAGCACAAGTAGTGTCCCGCTGCCACCAAGAAGAAGACAAATAGGCTCGTCGTGCCCATAGTACCCTTCCTGCTGCATTCGCCAATCCTAATTGGGAACCCACCACTTCTGCAGCACCCGTACTTCCCCCATTCACATCCCCAACCAAATGCAGTCGGCTGCATGAGAGGCATTTTCTTTATGTCCTCCCGAGTACCCCTACCCAACGAATGCCCCCCAAAAAGATGTTGTGTCTGCAGCAAGCGCAGATATAGGCGTGACACCTGCTATTATTTTCTCTCCTGTCCTGACAATCCTGGTCTTTGCATTGGTGAATGTTTTGAACGCTACCATACACTAGTTGAGTATTAGCGTAGGGTACAGCATTGCACAGACTAGACACACTTTCACAGGGTCTCCCAAGATGCTATCGCATTTTGAGAGACCCCAACCTGGAACCGGTTACAGTTATAAATGTTAGTTACAAAAAAAGTGGAAAAAAAAAAAAAACACAAAAAAATATATAAAATAAAAAAAAATAGTTGTCGTTTTATTGTTCTCTCTCTCTCTATTCTCTCTCTATTGTTCTGCTCTTTTTTACTGTATTCTATTCTGCAATGTTTTATTGTTATTATGTTTTATCATGTTTGCTTTTCAGGTATGCAATTTTTTATACTTTACCGTTTACTGTGTTTTATTGTTAACCATTTTTTTGTCTTCAGGTACGCCATTCACGACTTTGAGTGGTTATACCAGAATGATGCCTGCAGGTTTAGGTATCATCTTGGTATCATTCTTTTCAGCCAGCGGTCGACTTTCATGTAAAAGCAATCCTAGCGGCTAATTAGCCTCTAGACTGCTTTTACAAGCAGTGGGAGGGAATGCCCCCCCACCGTCTTCCGTGTTTTTCTCTGGCTCTCCTGTCTCAACAGGGAACCTGAGAATGCAGCCGGTGATTCAGCCAGCTGACCATAGAGCTGATCAGAGACCAGAGTGGCTCCAAACATCTCTATGGCCTAAGCAACCAGAAGCTATGAGCATTTTATTACTTAGATTTCGCCGGATGTAAACAGCGCCATTGGGAAATTGGGAAAGCATTTTATCACACCGATCTTGGTGTGGTCAGATGCTTTGAGGGCAGAGGAGAGATCTAGGGTCTAATAGACTCCAATTTTTTCAAAAAAGAGTACCTGTCACTACCTATTGCTATGATAGGGGATATTTACATTCCCTGAGATAACAATAAAAATGATTAAAAAAAATATGAAAGGAACAGTTTAAAAATAAGATAAAAAAGCAAAAAAAAATGAAGAAAAAAAAAAGCACACCTGTCCCCCCCTGCTCTCGCGCTAAGGCGAACGCAAGCGTCGGTCTGGCGTCAAATGTAAACAGCAATTGCACCATGCATGTGAGGTATCACCACGAAGGTCAGATTGAGGGCAGTAATTTTAGCAGTAGACCTCCTCTGTAAACCTAAAGTTGTAACCTGTAAAGGCTTTTAAAGGCTTTTAAAAATGTATTTATTTTGTTGCCACTGCACGTTTGTGCGCAATTTTAAAGCATGTCATGTTTGGTATCCATGTACTCGGCCTAAGATCATATTTTTTATTTCATCAAACATTTGGGCAATATAGTGCGTTTTAGTGCATTAAAATTTTAAAAAGTGTGTTTTTTCCCCAAAAAATGCGTTTGAAAATTGCTGCGTAAATACTGTGTGAAAAAAAAAATGAAACACCCACCATTTTAATCTGTAGGGCATATGCTTTAAAAAATATATATGTTTGGGGGTTCAAAGTAATTTTCTTGCAAAAAAAATAATTTTTTCATGTAAACAAAAAGTGTCAGAAAGGGCTTTGTCTTCAAGTGGTTAGAAGAGTGGGTGACATAAGCTTCTAAATGTTGTGCATAAAATGCCAGGATAGTTCAACCCCCCCCAAATGACCCCATTTTGGAAAGTAGACACCCCAAGCTATTTGCTGAGAGGCATGTCGAGTCCATGGAATATTTTATGTTGTGACACAAGTTGCAGGAAAGAGACACATTTTTTTTTTGCACATATGCCCATGGCCTGTGTGAGCAATATATCATTTAGTGACAACTTTGTGCAAAAAAAAAAAAAATTTGTCACTTTCCTGCAACTTGTGTCAAAATATAAAATATTCCATGGACTCAACATGCCTCTTAGCAAATAGCTTGGGGTGTCTACTTTCCAAAATGGGGTCATTTGGGGGGGTTTGTGCCATCTGGGCATTTTATGGCCTTCAAAACTGTGATAGGTAGTGAGGAGTAAAATCAAAAATTTACGCCCTTAGAAATCCTGAAGGCGGTGATTGGTTTTCGGGGCCCCGTACGCGGGTAGGCTCCCAAAAAGTCCCACACATGTGGTATCCCCGTACTCAGGAGAAGCAGCTGAATGTATATTGGGGTGCAATTCCACATATGCCCATGGCCTGTGTGAGCAATATATCATTTAGTGACAACTTTTTATAATTTTTTTTTTTTTGTCATTATTCAATCAATTGGGACAAGAAAAATTAATATTCAATGGGCTCAACATGCATCTCAGCAATTTCCTTGGGGTGTCTACTTTCCAAAATGGGGTCATTTGGGGGGGGGGTTTGTACTGCCCTGCCATTTTAGCACCTCAAGAAATTACATAGGCAGTCATAAGCTAAAAGCTGTGTAAATTCCAGAAAATGTACCCTAGTTTGTAGACGCTATAACTTTTACGCAAACCAATAAATATACGCTTATTGACATTTTTTTTACCAAAGACATGTGGCCGAATACATTTTGGCCTAAATGTATGACTAAAATTGAGTTTATTGGATTTTTTTTATAACAAAATTTAGAAAACATAATTTTTTTTCAAAATTTTCGGTCTTTTTCCATTTATAGCGCAAAAAATAAAAACCGCAGAGGTGACAAATACCATCAAAAGAAAGCTCTATTTGTGGTAAGAAAAGGACGCAAATTTCGTTTGGGTATAGCATTGCATGATCACGCAATTAGCAGTTAAAGCGACGCAGTGCCAAATTGTAAAAAGTGCTCTGGTCAGGAAGGGGGTAAATCCTTCCGGGGCTGAAGTTGTTAAGTTCTGATAAAAAATCTGTATAAAGGTCCAAGTGATATTTCAGTGCTTTTAGACTTAGAACATGCAGTATGCACAAATACATAGACCTGACATTACATGTGAACCATTTGTGGTTCTCACTCCATGGGATCCCTTCCAACTTTTGTATGGTTGTTTGGTAAAGAACTGGTGGGGCATCTACACAGTGGGTTGATTTCCTAAAACTGGAGAGTGCAAAATCTGGCGCAGCTGAACATAGAAATCAACTTCCAGGATTTATTGTCAAAGCTTAATTGAATAAGCTGAAGTTAAAAGCTGATTTGTTTCTATACAGAGCTGCACTAGAGTTTGCACTCTCCAGTTTTAGTAAATCAACCCCAGTGTCACTAAATTTGTTTAAGTTAGCCATGACTTCTTTATAAATGGGGTTTACTGACAGTACCCCAGAATATGATTATATATGAAAGCTGCCAGTTTGCATCTGTGTAATAAAACCTACACTTGAAATCAGTGATGCCCCGCACTAAAATACAGAACTGCACCACAGTTGAAAGAAGTGGTAAATTAAAGGGGGTGGGGAATTCAGCAGGAAGCCACTTAAGGACTTCGGGGGCATACAGTCTGAAATCCATTCCAATTAAAGCTCCAAAGATAGCTTCATTTTTTTTCTCCATGATCTAATCTCTAATCTAATCTCACTATCTGCAGTAACATCACAGAGAACTAGAAGATGCAATGACATCACTTGGCTGCATTGGGAGGGATTTACTAAAACTGGAGCACTCAGAATCTGGTGCAGCTGTGTATAGTAGCCATTCAGCTTCTAACGTCAGCTTATTCAATTAAACTTTGGCAATAAAATCTGGAGGCTGATTGATTTCTATGCAAAGCTGCACAAGATTTTGCACTCTCTAGTTTTAGTACATAAACCCCCATGATGTCTGGTGCACTTTGCAATAAATATCACTAACTGTGGTTACTGTTTAACATTTTTTGTAATTTCAATTTGAATGTGAATGTATAAGAATGACAATGATACATACACCTTTTACTTCAGAAGCTTTATATTCATTCTAAGTAACAATTTGCTTAGCAGATTTGTCAAGTAAAATCTTTAATCCACTGGAAACATCAAGAGTGCACAAATGGCAATTAATATGCAGAAAATACCCTAAAGTAATAAAATCTAAGTTTAGCATGACATGGACAGAGATATGTATTATTTGGTAACCTGCTGAGAAGGGAATCAGAGTAAGGCTCGGTTCACACTGGGGCGACTTGTCAGGCGACCTAGTCGCCTGACAAGTCGCCTCCCGTTCTGTGCTATGGAACCGTTCTAATCGGAGCGACGCAAGTCGCTCCGACTTAGAAAAAGGTTCCTGTATTACTTTGGGGGCGACTTG
Organism: Aquarana catesbeiana; assembly: GCF_042186555.1. Classification (NCBI taxonomy): domain Eukaryota; kingdom Metazoa; phylum Chordata; class Amphibia; order Anura; family Ranidae; genus Aquarana; species Aquarana catesbeiana. The sequence continues at coordinate 149,447,113 of NC_133332.1, read as the reverse complement.
GGGCGACTTGCATAGACTTCTATGCAGAAGTCGTCTCGCAAGTCGCCCCGGCAGTCGTTTGCAGGTCGCCTCGCTGAGGCGACCTGCAAGTCGTGCCGCCCATGTGTGAACCGAGCCTAAAAGATGAATTCTTTTATACATTTCCAAATGGTTTTGTTAATCCACTAAGGCAGCTTGCCAGGATTTCAATGACGTTATGTCCTGGAAAGTTCACTGAAATTGCAGGAACACTGCTTCTATTAACAATCTCTGTTGTGTCCAATGAGAAAACACTTAAACACATACCTAGTTTTATAATACATGGCACAATGTGTTGCTGTTGTCCTAGGAACTCCATAGAGCTTCCTTGTGCAATTTTTCCTTGTGGAGTTTTGGCCCCTCCATGCTGCACATACCCTGCAGCTACAAGATGATTCAGGTTAATCCTGCACAGTGAAGTCTCTTATCTCCACAAAAAATACTACATATCCAAGGAGAAAAGCTTTGTTCTGTTTAAAAATTTGAGTACTTATTTAAACCTAAAGGCGGAATCAAAATTTAAAGAACTCCAGTAGGGACAAGAATTGTAACTCTATTCTCCTCCATGTATTATTAATTTTATGATGTGTCCAAATGTACTTATGTACCCTTGCTTGCTGCATCCCTTCTAGAGTCCCTAACATTTAAAGTGAATGTATATTAATTTTAATAATATTTTAGATAAAAACATAATTCTTTCAATGTATATTTTGTAATTATATATGCATATGGGGGCAGACACCCGTGCTCCCTGCATGCAGCATTGCACAGCAGTTTTGCCTTACTGCTACTTCTCACGATGCAATTCTATTGGAATAATTTACTAAAGGCAAATTGGGTATTTGCTTTGCAAGGGGATTTCCCTTAGCCTAGTGAAGGAGATGAAGCTTTGCTGAATTCCAACATTCAATCATTTGTTTTTCCTTGCATGCAATTGGGTGTTCTTTGCAAAGTGAATTTTTACCCCATTTACTAAACTAAGGGAAAATTCCGTGTTTGCTAACTCATTGACAACAGTGCCCGCTCTGTATGCCTGATATGCTATCTCAACAATTGTTGGGAAAGGAGATGGACCAACTGCAGAATGAGTGTTTTCTCACTGTTGAGTTTAATCTATAAATCATTATTTACATAGTAACAAAGTAATGGAAGAGGCAACATCTAAAAATGTGAAAGTCATATCAAGAATGACTTAAAAGTAAACACAGCAATAAATAAACTCAAAATCAGTAAGTACACATTGGGGTTGATTTACTTAAAACGGAGAGTGCAAAATCTGGTGTAGCTAGCTGTACATGGTAGCCAATCAGCTTCTAAATTCAGCTTGTTCAATTAAGCTTTCATAATAAATCATGGAAGCTGATTGGTTTCTATGCAGAGCTGCACCATGTTTTGCACTCTCCAGTTTTGGTAAATCAACCCCGTTTTCTCTTTATAGCAGAACTACACTCTCATATCCTTTACAGCCAGGGAAGCTGCCATCTTAGTTTGATCTACAGTTTCCATGGTGCTGCACATGTGAACAGTTACAACACCAGCCATTTGGTGGCTTGACAGTTCAGAGGGGATCATAAAGCCACTGTGACAGTTATCATTCGTGGAATGCTTTGAATGTAACCGTTTAGAGAAAAAAAATTTAATTGATGGGTTTAGCTATGCTTTAAGTCAGGTAAAAAACAGAATACCAAAATACAAAACACATAAGATGCATTTACATGCATTTATGTCTGCTTTCAATGTATTCACAAAAGAAGACATTCTACAAACATTCTCCCCGATTATTGTTAAAAGCTTTACCCAAATCTATTCATAGGGCATTAGTGGTATAAATTTTTAAATAAAAAAAAAGTGACAGATTGAACCTTTTAAAGTGATTTTAAATGTTGTACAAAACCATAGAATGCATTAAGGTAAAAAACCTTGAGGGTTTACAACCCCTTTAAAGTCTGTCTATCATAATTCAGTCATAATTAATTTTGTATTTTAGTGGAGAGGGATTCAAACACCTGTCAGGTTTTCATTATAGTCCGTGATCCTATTAGGGAGACTCGCTCCCTCCCTCTTTGTCCTGGTGACCAGTATCACCAAATGTGATAGTGAAAGAAAATCCCAAATTTTGAGAGGTCACCAGAACAGGAATATAGGGGAAATCTTGCAATAGAAACACTAGTTCAGGTGACCTATGTGACAACAAGGGATTTCCACCACTTTGGAGGTATTTTCTCTCACTTCCTGGTTTGTCTATTGGACAGGAAGAGAAGGGAAATATCCCCAAGGGGACACAGATATAAAGATAAAAAAAAATGGCAGGGGATATATCTCTTCTTCTGTCCAATATGAAAAAAGCTTTGCCTTCTATTCTACTTTAATATTGAACTATGGCTATTATATTCTTAGCATTCAATTCAGTCATATATTTAAATATTGTGCATGTAAGTTCATACAAAAAATAACTACCTGTCTAGGTAACATTTCATATTTCACATTATATTATTCTTTTAAGTTCATGTTGTACAGCAGTTAGCGAACTCAATAATCACCACTGACAGCAGCAGGGATTCAGGAAATAAATATCTTCTGCAAGTTTTTCTTACATTGAGGTACACATTTTTGCGTGACATTTCTAATCTATTGTTACTGGCAACAAAGACTGCAGAGAATATATCAACTATAGGTGGGCACATTTTCAATTGCTGAAGGGTTGGATATTTCTTTTAGCTTTATCGAACTCAATAGATAGCCATCTTCTCGAACAGTGTCCTAGACCCCAGCTTTTCTAAATCTGTCTTTATAAGCATCGTAATATAGTCTGCTTTAGGTACAGAAAGCCTAGCAGCTGATAACACTGAGGCAATTGTGTGCATTCTTGTGTGCCAGATCTACAGTGTCTGTGATGCGGTTCAATTAAACCTCTTTATGTGTGTAATTTTACAGTGTAGATCTACAAAATGCAATGACTAAAATTCCATGTAATCTTTATAATACTTATGTAATGTCAAAAGCAATTTTTAATTGCAGCATTTATTAAAATAATACCTGCCCGTTTTACCATGAAGATCCCTGTTATATACTTCCTGTTATGGGGTGACAACAATCCCTATCTCTGGATTGCTCTCCTGCTTTATCATATATGGTTCCAAAGGGGACTACAAGTAGATGTTGCACAGCTTTTTGAATAGGCATGTATTACTGTCCACCAGAAAGTTTGCCCAGAGCATTGATATGCAGCTGCTGCTGCAGTGAGTGAATGTGGACATGAAGTGGCTATAAAAATGCTGGAAGAGATCAGGAGTATTTCAATGAAAAACTGTAATGCGAATTAAAAACAGGTCAAGTGTTTATGATACACAGAGTTTTAGCAAAATGAATATGACCCAGGTATAGTTTACCAAAGCTTGCAGACCGTATAACTTACATATATGTTGGCAAGGTGGCTCTGCTGCACAAGATCATGTACCTAGTACATCATCCTGCAGTTTCAGGTGTGGGGCGCATGTGCACGCTGCTGGTGACCTGCTCCCACTGTAATTATACACAGTGGGAGCTGATCTGCTGGTACCGCAGACTCGATGTCCATTGGCACCCGCCGATCATTAGGCAGAGAGCCAGAACGGTGATGTAAACAAGGCAGATTGCCGTTCTGTCAGTAGAGAAGGCATTGATCCTGTGTTCCTGCAAAGCAGGAATATGGATCAATGCATTACCCTAGTAAAAGGACTTTCCTCACAGTACACAAGCACTGGCTAGGCACACAGTTAATCCTTTGATCGGCCCAATGTTAACTCCTTCCCAGCCAGTGTTAGCACTGATCACTGCATTAGTGTCACTGGTCCCCAAAAAGCGTCAAAAAGTGTAAGTTAGTGTCCGATTTGTCCACCACAATATCACAGTCCCACTATAAGTTGCTGTTTGCCGCCATTACTAGTAAAAAAAATAAATAAAATATTCCATAAATATATCCCATAGTATGTAGACACTATAACTTTTGCGTAAAGCAATCAATATACACTTATTGGGATTTTTTTTTACCAAAAATATTTAGCAGAATACACATTGGCCTGATGAAGAAATTTGATTTTTTCATTTTTTTATTGGATATGTTTTATAGCAAAATATATATTTTTTTTCAAAATTATCGGTCTTTTTTGGTTTATAGCACAAAAAATAATAAACGCAGAGGAGGTCAAAAACCAACAAAAGAAAGCTCTATTTGTGGGAAAAAACTTCATACATTTTATTTGGGTACAGCATCGCACAACTGCGCTATTGTCAGTTAAAGAAACGCAGGGCTGCATCATAAAAAATGGCCTGGTCATGAAGAGGGATAAATCTTCCTAGAGGTCAAGTGGTTAAAAGTGTTCTTTTAGGTGATGACGTCAGAGTGCGACCACCAGCCAATGTTCCTTATATAGGAGGCTTTTGGAGACTGGTTGCAACACATGGTGGATGGCTGCTGAAGTAGAGGAATAAGATAAAATAATACAGCTTCTTCCACTACCACTCAACTTAATGAGCATATTACATATTTTATTGAATGTAATAATAGATGTTACTCTGTTGCCTAAAAGGAATAAAGCCATTCATTATATCTATCAATGAGCTATTATATGGGGTGGAAGATACGATCCACATTTTGGATATTTCTGGCTAAATAGATACATTTTCTGATAGCTTGAAATGGAAATGGGATGGGATGTCTAAATAATTTAACATGCAAGTTAAAGCAGTTGTAAACTGCTGGACATTTTTTTTGTACCTGCAAGGTAATATCATAATGTGCTAGTATGAATCGCATATTAGCACATTATGATAAAATTACCTTTAAACAAATCTCTTCCAGCTCCGAGATGTCAGCACTACAGGTGCTCTTCACCCGTCTTGCTTCCAGGTTCGCGGACTCTGGCTCTGTGACTGGCCTGAGCCGTGATGGCATCGCTCCTGCGCATGCGCACAGGAGCCGCCATTCCCAGCACAGGGCTGTGAAGAAACGGCACAGGTGGCCATTCCTTCAGAGTGCATGTGTCAGTTTTGTCACTGGCTTCATGTACAGTAAATATCTCCTAAACAGTGCACATTTAGGAGATATTTACACTACCTATAGGTAAGCCTTATTATAGGTACTTCCACTTTTAAAAAATTATCACAAATTTTAATTTGATGGAGATATGGGATCTCAGAAGTATCTTTGGATAATGCCAGGTAATGTGTCCAATTCCCAATTCAGAGATGACATTCTGATGATAAGTTTTGCTTCAAAGCAAACCTGCCCCAAACCTGTTAGTGATCTGGGGAGCTGGTAACTTGCATAACTATTAACTCCACTGGAGGAAAGACTCCTTTAGTAATCACAGATTACCATGCTTTTCCAGTTCACAGGTTTTCTTTAAACAGTTCTCACATGTATTACATGCTCTATGTAACCAGAATATCCCGGGATATTTTAGATGCCAGTTACAAAGACCTAGGGAGTAGATTTTTTTGTATATTTCACAATTATTTAATTATATTGGGACCCAATATCTGGGGCATAAGCTTTTTTTTTTAAATTGCTACCTACTAATAAATAGTCTAAACCGAGTTGATGAGACCTTTTAAGATCAATGTTGAGCAGACCTCAGTTGCTAGCAAGAAACATCAAAGAAAAATTAATATCAAAGCAATTGTAAAGTTTTTTTTTCCATAAAATAAAAAAAAACATGTTATACATACCGGCTCTGTGCAATGGTATTGCACAGAACAACCCTGAACCTTGTCTTCTGTGCTACCCCACTGCTTCCTATGGAGGCACACTTCCTACTGACAGTGTCAGAAGCCAATGGCTCCCGCTGTTCACAGCCAGGCCTGAGAGAGAGGAGAGAGGACATGCAGATGATCACAGTGCTGGGTCGAAACAGGACTCAGGTAAGTATTTATGGGGGTAAAGGGGGAGAAACAGGCACTGAACTTTTTTTTTACCTTAATATATAGAAGTAATTTGTGTTTGGAAAAAAAAAGAAGTTATCTGAGAGGTATAAACAAGTGGAAATACACTTTAAAGAGTTTTCCATTCATGTGTAAAAGAGCTAAAAAGCAGGATAATCGAGAATACATCTATTCTTATTTATTTACATTTATACTGTATATGTAATTTCTATTTATTTCAGGTATAAAGCTAGCATTTAATAGACTCCAAACATGTGTCTATAAAACAATTGGCAATATATATAAATATCATGAAGCCCTGTAAAAATAGGCATGACAGCAATAGTTTTATTATAAACGTGGCAGTTATTATATATAGCCTTAGAGACTTGCTTATAAATCTGCTGTGTGTCTTCACTAGAAAACTTGATTTATCTGGAGCATTAAAGCGTAGATTTAGAAAATTTGCTAGGAATTAAGAAGTAAAGTCAGTTAGCCTGAACTCTGTCAATAATCACTCAATAACGTGTATAAAACTCTTAAGACTCTGCCGGAGGGGAACATGTGACTGCAACCTTTTAAAATTAAATAGGCCCTATTTAGCTAAGACTCTCTCAAGAGAAATGTTTAGCTCTTTAAAAAAGGATATTTTACTAATGATCTCTTTACAAATCAGCTCAAGATTAGCCTTTTAACTTTCACTTTTAGATCCCTTATACTGAACCTCTGCTTATAGGTTAAAGATATTAAACTGCTAACAAGACTGAAATACATAAACTTTTATAGCTTACAAAGAGCCCAACAGCACAGAACATCCATGTGCTCAATTCTGTATTAGTGTCTACAGCTGCAATGTTGTGTTCTGGCCCACCCTTCCTGTTTCCTACCAACCGTGAGAAGTATATTGTAAAGCCTGGTACACACTGGCTGAATATCAGCCGGTATCTGTCGGTTCAATAGAAGCCGGGTGACATTCGGCCCGTGTTTATATTAGCCTGTTCAACAGAAGCTGGCTGAACGTCTGACTTCTGTTGAACGGGCATGCTGAAAAAACAGCTGCCGATCGGCATCCAATTAGCGCTCGTGGTGTGTTCTAGCAGGGTTGGGACAGTACCCTGTAAGAACACAATAGCTCAGCAGGGAGATCTATTGCATAGTTAGTACAGTGAGCTCCCCCCAAGCGCCTTAGTTTTTTTCCTTCAACCTGCTGGGTTGAACAAAATTAAAGCTGCCTGTGTGTAGGCTTTAGAAGGAAGATCCAACCATCAAGTTAACATTAACATTTGCATAATTGAGTTCAATGGTTTTGGGGCTCTGTGGAAGTTATTAAAGCCCAACTGCAGCAAAAAATTTAATATTGTTTCAGATAAGAGTGGAGAAGGTTAGAACCTCAGATTTTTTTCTTTGCTTGTGTTCCTGTTGTCCTCTCACCCAATGTCAGGATATATTTAAATGTCTAACTACAAAAGAACAGACAGGAAAGCGCAAGCAGTGAGTGCATTACCAAAAATTTTTGAGAGAAAAAAACTGGTATAAAGAGATACTCAAGAAATTACACACTTTAGGAGTGTGTAAACCAAAAGATGCCATACAGTGCAGGATACGCATACACCAACAACACCCCACTATGTTTGCAAGCTGGCATGTTATGGGGTGGACCCCCTTCCTCAGAGCTAAGTTGACCAAAATGGGAAGGGTGGAGCCAGAATTACAAACCAGGTGTAAAGAGGGTCAAATAACGGATCTCAAAGTGCAACTCCAAAAATGGTGCAAAAAAACAAAAGAAAACAACAAAAACATATATGTACCTGAACACTTGTGTACAGCACCATCAAAATAAAAATAAAAATAGACCAAGTCCTAAATGTGTATAATGGGAGACATGTGAGGTCTTACTCCTTACAGCATGAAAGTGTCATCCATGTGTCATGAAAAAGCCGAGATCCTTGGCTGCTGCAACAGAGATGGCTGCTGGAACACAACCAGTGTTCTGTGGAGCACAAACTGCATCAACCCATGGCCCAGAAGTGCAATTGTTGATTCCTTCCATTCTGGGGGAAAGCTCCTAGCTATGGCCACATAGTTTATAAAAGAATGTAACATAGAGCGGAGGCCAGTACGACATAAGATGATGCACGTGGGCATCCACCTAAATGCAGGCTGGTGCTGGAACTCATTCAACAATTGTGTAGATTCGCTTGAAAAAGTGAATGAGGTCAGGGCCGACTCGGTGGTTGTTAATGAGTCAGGTTTGGCCCCTTCTGTTAAGGACATGGAAAGAAAGTTTTTCCCCCTTTATGGAACTTTAATGGCTCTGCCGACTGAGGGTAATCAAACACTATGTGTTAATAACACAGAATAGTGTGAAAGAGTATAGAGAGTATTATTATAAAATTATAAAAAATATATTTTATTTATGCAAATATAAAAAACATAGATATATATACATGTAAACAAAAAGTGCTGGCTGATATACAGGAATGTCATCATGGCAGAGCAAAGGACATTAAAAATCATAAGACCCGGACTTCCATGTCCATTCCAATGGGATGTGGGCCAACCCCCAGTTCGACATTTTCAACTTTTTCTGTCTGTTAAGGACATGCAACCTGAAGACTCCATGATTTCCAAGTTTTATACATTGAAAGATCTGCTTGAAGACGAGATGTCTCTTGATGTGAAGAAGGCACCCAGTGATTTCAGATTGACCAAAAGGTGTAGCTTTTTGGATAAAAATTTAAGAGATCAGTTGTAGGATTTCCCTAGGAAGTTCAGCAGAAAATGGATGGTTATCATTATACTATAGTGTGAGAGGAATGTTACTCACATCCGTTCGCAGATTGAGGCTGTCCAGGAGGAGTTCTCCCATTGGGATAATCATATCAATTATCAGATCATTGATTTTGATGCTGATCTCATTACTAGAAAATTGGGCAAGTTTGAAAAGGGATAGGGAGGACTATGAGAAAGGTTGTGAACACTGGTGGAAAAAGGCTGGAGCAGTTCCCAATTCATTTGTATAGGGAGTCCCTCAAGTCTTTTCTTGATGAAGCACTTGGGGATGGGGTTCCTACCAAGTCAGAGTGGCAATTTTTATTTAGACCGTAACCACTTACACTGTACTTTTACCACTTTTTCAAGATTCATAGATTCATAGGTTTATGTAACCAACCTTCTGGGTAGACCTAATATTTCTTGTATTGACAGCCTCGCTAGTCCCATGGGGCGTTACATAGATTTCTCTCTTGGAATTAGCAGTGCAGCTTCCATCTTACGTTCGGGATTCTGGCCATATGCTAGAGATTCTCACCCAGTACCAATGGCAGACTGGCTACCGTTGGATATTGTTACATTAACCAACCTCTTTTTACACCTCTATGATACACCATTTCTGATTGCAGGCAGTGCAATAATTCATGAGATTTCATGCGCAAACCAAGCAGGTCTCCTTTATCATCTGCAGAATACACCCTGACACATAACTATTTTGTGTTCCAGAAGAGTATTACAGACAATAAGAGGCACTGCTATGGGGCCAGGTTTGCCCCAAGTTATGCCAACCTGTTCATGGGCTGTTAGGAACACTTTTACATCTGGTTTAATAATCCCTTTGGGGTGAACCTAGTCCTGTGCGCTCATTATATTGACGACATTCTAATAATTTGGTATTTTAGTGACAGTCAGCTAGCATCTTTTCTGGCTTACTGCCAGCATAACCCCCTATGGGATCCAATTCACCCATGTGGTAGAAGTAGTACTACCTGCATGCTCACAGTCATCACTATTCAAGGTGGATCAAAAACATGCCCTTTGGACAGTTCTGCTGGCTCAAAAAGACATGCACTTGTCTACAGGATTACGACGAGCAAAGTGGTCTATTAAGGAAACGATTTTTAGAGAAGGGCTATGACCAGGCTCTCATTGATGAGGCATACACCAAGTTTCTGCAGTCCTATGCTGATGTAGTGGGTGATGTGCCTCACAACAATGAGGGCATGTGTCCTAGGAGCTTGGTAGTTTTGGTCCAAGAATATAAGTCAGCAATTCAATATAATTTTCAGTACTCTGTACAATAGCAAAGCCTTTGACATCAAGCAAATTATTGAGACATACTGGAGTATTCTCCACTGTGGTCCCTGGCTCACAAGTGCCATTTCAGAGCACCCTAATATCATTTTTCGTAGACCCAAAAATGTGAGCGGGTTTATAGCACCCAGCAGGGACCGACTTCAGAAGACCATGGTCAGTCCCAGCTGGTGTTGCTTGTTTCACCAAAAGGGCAGCTACATGTGTGGTATCCCCAACTGTGGAGCATGCCAATGTATATGTAATATGTAGCAAAGGAAGAAGACAGTCACAGGTAACAATGACCAGACCTACACCATTTGGCAGTTTATTAATCGTGGATCACAATTTGTGGTCTACTGCCCGTTATATCCCAGTTGCTTTCTCAATGTGGGTCGGACAACACACAATTAATGGGTATGGTCTGGGGAACACAAAAGGAATATTCTCAAAGGCTTCAACAAACATTCAGTTCTGCTTAATTTTATGGAGCAGCACAATAACGATCCCTCCAGTCTTAAGGTGTTTGGGTTGGAAACCATCATGGGGGATGTGGATTTGGGAAGACAGTTCCATAGGCTTTGCAGAAGGGAAACCTTCTGGATACATCAACTAGGAACCAAGAGGTTTGAATGTAGGTTTGGATGTCCAAAATCTGATGTGACTGGTAGGATTGTTGCCCAATGGGCTCTTTTGCCACCTTAACATATGTTATACATACCATGACTAAGCTTCCATACTTGTGGTCTTTTCCACCTTCTCTTTTTTGTTTAAGAAGAGTTTTTCACACTCATGTCTGGTAATAATTAATGCATGTTTGTGCCCATAGAGGTACATGCATTGATGAACCCATCAATTAACTAATTTTTTTAGACACATATGTTTTTCTGTAATCTGCAAGTCTAATATCTCCACTTCTCTTTTTGTACTGCAGGTCATTTTGATATACATATGTTTGTATGTGAAAATTGTCACTATATACACATTTTTTACATCTAATCATTTAATGGTATGTTTTCTTTTATCATCAGCCTTGTTTTCAGTGTGATACTTTTGGGTATCATCTTAAACATTTTGGTTGATACAAATATTTATTTTTATGTATTGATTGATTTTTTAATTCTAATTTATTTATTTAGTTTGTTTTTTATTCATGTATATATTTGTATTATTAGTTTTATTATTACTTATTTTGTTGTGCTTAATTTTATTTTAGCACATATGGTAGTCATTATCATGACTGTGATTATTGTACATGGCAATGATCATTTTATTAAGCGAGCATCGATATACAAGTGCAATTTACAGTTCACGCCGGCAATGCTTTGAGTCAATCCAGCACTACATGTGGGTTATTATTTAACGGATTGTGTGAAGTGATGTGTTTTTTTGCAACTATGGCAGTTGGTCTGGTTTGACATACATGTATTAGTTTATATTCCACATTTTGTGTTTTTTTTGGTGACACTACCCAATGGGAACACTTCCGTAGATATCATGTGTTACCTGCAACAGGAAGTGATAAGATCAGTCACTTCCACTCTGTGATTGTCTGCATTTGCAGGATTCCTGTCATGGCCACATTCTTCCAGCACCAACCTTCATTTAGGTGGATGACCACGTACATCATCTTATGTTGTACTGGTCTCCACTCTGTGTTAAACATAGCCATAGCTGGGATCCTTCACCTAGAACTGGAAGGAATCAACAGTTGCATTTCCAGTCATGGGTTGATACTGTTTGCGCTCCAGGGAACGCTGGTTGCGTTCCAGTGGCCATCGCTACCATTGGAGTACTGTTGCAGCAGGCAATGATCTCAGCTTTTCATGACAGATGGATTACACTTTCGTGCTATAAGGGGTAAGACCTTACATGTCTCCAGTTTCATTATTAGAACTTGGTTTATTTTTTACTTATTTTTACTCTGATGATGCAGTACACACATTTTTTTTTTTTGCATCATTTTTGGAGTTGCACTTTGAGATCTGTTATTTAACCCTCTTTAAACCCGGTTTGTAAATCTGGCTCTGCCCTCCCCATTTTGGGGTGGGGCTATGTATGGGTGTCTGTATTTCTTCTTAATGTAACTTCAGTAGCTTTACAAGCTCACATGAATAAATGTGACATGTCACAATGTATAGCAACAGTGTGATTCTTCAAATCTTAGTTGGCCTACATTGCGATGACATTATCAGTCTGCTGCAGGACAGAGGAAGCATTTCATTTGTCTCCTCTTGCCCACTGACCATTCAGACTGTACATTGTAACTTCATAGAAAGTCACAATGTAGGAGACTGCAGCAGAGTGTGACTGAGGCATTTGTCAGTGAGGGAAGTAGATGCTGTGGCTTGGAAAAATTAATCTAATGTGCAAGTTAAAGAAATCCCAAAAACAAAAGGAGGATTAAATACTGAACACTGGCTTGGATAGCACTGCTACAATGTTCCTAACATTAGTCTATCCATGATACAGTATCTCACAAAAGTCAGTACACCCCTCACATTTTTGTAAATATTTTATTATATCTTTTTATTTGACAACACTGAAGAAATTATACTTTGCTACAATGTAAAGTAGTGAGTGTACTTTCTTGTTAAACAAAAAGTAGTGAGTGTACAGTTTGTATAACAGTGTAAATTTGCTTTCCCCTCAAAATAACTCAACACACAGCCATTAATGTCTAAACTGCTGGCAACAAAAGTGAGTTCACCCCTAAGTGAAAATGTCCAAATTGGGCCCAATTAGCTATTTTCCCTCCCCAGTGTCATGTGACTTGTTAGTGTTACAAGGTCTCAGGTGTGAATGGGGAGCAGGTGTGTTAAATTTGGTGTTATTGCTCTCACTCTCTCATACTGGTCACTGGAAGTTCAACATGGCACCTCATGGAAAAGAACTCTCTGAGAATCTGAAAAAAAGAATTGTTGGTCTACATAAAGATGGCCTAGGCTATAAGAAGATTGCCAAGACCCTGAAACTGAGCTGCAGCAAGGTGGCTAAGACCATACAGCGGTTTAACAGGACAGGTTCCACTCAGAACAAGCCTTGCCATGGTCGACCAAAGAAGCTGAGTGCACGTGCTCAGCATCATATCCAGAGGTTGTCTTTGGGAAATAGATGTATGAGTGCTGTCAGCATTGCTGCAGAGGTTGAAGGTGTGGGGGGTCAGCCTGTCAGTGCTCAGTCCATATGTCGCACACTGCATCAGATTGGTCTGCATGGCTGTCGCCTCAGAAGGAAGCCTCTTCTAAAGATGATGCACAACAAAGCCCGCAAACAGTTTGCTGAAGACAAGCAGACTAAGGACATGGATTACTGGAATCATGTCCTGTGGTCTGATGAGACCAAGATAAACTTATTTGGTTCAGATGGTGTCAAGTGTTTGTGGCAGCAACCAGGTGAGGAGTATAAAGACAAGTGTGTCTTGTCTACAGTCAAGCATGGTGGTGGGAGTGTCATGGTCTGGGGCTGCATGAGTGCTGCCAGCACTGGGTAGCTACAGTTCATTGAGGGAACCATGAATGCCAACATGTACTGTGACATACTGAAGCAGAGCATGATCCCCTCCCTTCAGAGACTGGGCCGCAGGGCAGTATTCCAACATGATAACGACCCCAAACACACCTCCAAGAGGACCACTGCCTTGCTAAAGAAGCTGAGGGTAAAGGTGATAAGCTGGCCAAGCATGTCTCCAGACCTAAACCCTATGGAGCATCTGTGGGGCATCCTTAAGTGGAAGGTAGAGGAGTGCAAGGTCTCTAACACCCACCAGCTCCGTGATGTTGTCATGGAGGAGAGGAAGAGGACTCTAGTGGCAACCTGTGAAGCTCTGGTGAACTCCATGCCAAGGGGGTTAAGGCAGTGCTGGAAAATAATAGTGGCCACACAAAATATTGACACTTTGGGCCCAATTTGGACATTTTCACTTAGGGGTGTACTCAATTTTGTTGCCAGCGGTTTAGACATTATTAGGTGTGTGTTGAGTTATTTTGAGGGGACAGCAAATTTATACTGTTATACAAGCTGTACACTCACTACTTTACATTGTAGCAGCATGTAATTTCTTTAGTGTCACATGAAAAGATATAATAAAATATTTACAAAAATGTGAGGGGTGTACTCACTTTTGTGAGATAATCTATAATCATATATGCATAATCCAACACAGACATCTTTATAAATTGTTACAATCTACTAATTTCACTGGCGGTTGTCCTACATTGCTTTGCATTTCCCATTGCTGTAATCCAATCATTCTCTTTTTTCATCAAATTACTATATTCTGCCAATATACAATGAAAACTATTTTCAGTCAGTGGCCATGTTAAGTCATTACAATGAAAACAATGAAGTGTAAGTATACCAATATATAAATATAAAATCTGTGCTGAGTCATAAAAGTTAAGCAGCTTGCTATAAAATTGTGATACCAATTCAAATTATATATATAACCAAATAAAGCAGCTCTACAAATTCTGTGTGTACAAATTTCCAACAATGCCAGCTGTAAAGTGCAAAAATGCAATATGAAACATCAAATAATATAGAGTGCAAAGGTGAAATATAAAACATCAAATGATGTAGAATACAAACAACTAATTCATAAAATGTGTAAAGTAGAGATAAAGTGCATATTTAAGTTCATGTGTCAATTTTTTTTTTATATTTCCACATATCAATCAACTAAATAAATAAATAAATATACATAGTCCATCAGTGAGTCAAACGTCCCATCACAGAACATCCACAGTGCGTGGTCCTCCAAATATTAACATTGGTGCAAGTAAAGGAAAATTAACTCAACCACGGACTAGTAGTAGTTACCAAGCGCCTCTTACCAGAACAGTTGGGCCACAGATTATAATGGTGGGAAATGCATGAGGTATAACTCACAGGCTTGACAGGAGACGGTCGCCACTCAACAGTCAATGGTGGTATAATAGTGGGGAACATAAAACACACATCTCCATTGTGAAGTCTGTTTAAAAGTAGTATCTTTTATTGTAAAAAAGTCAGTGCTCCAACTAACAAGCTTTCCCACACAGCAGAATTAGAGCAGCAGGCTGATAGTTAGCATAGAACAAACGCCGACAATGATTGGCAAGTGGTGCATGTGGACACCGTAGTTGGCAATGCCCTGAAGTGCAAGGATCTACCCAAACAAGCCATTTAAATTATATGTAGTCAGCTTGGCCTTCACACTTCATTCAATTTTTTTGTAATTACTATATATCGCTCGGGATGGACACACTCACTGCCATCCAACAGTTAGATGCCAGAGCCTCAGTGGACAATAGAGAATCTGGCATTTGACAGGTAAATGGTACTGGCAGGGCTTAGCACCAGGAAGGAGTGAAGCCCTGAATACAGCCTAGACCTTGAAAAAAGGACGCACCCCAGGCACAGAGGGAGTGACTTAAAGACTAATTCAGATACTGTCATGAGCCCAGGTTCACACACGATCTCAGACATCGCATGTGATTCGCACCCGCACTGCAGGTGCCAATCATATGCAATGTCTGTGCAGTGTGAGTTCAGCCATACAGTTGAATGGCTGAACTCGCATTGGATTTGCAGAAAAAAAAGGTGCAGGGACTTTTTCTTCCCCGCACTGGAATTGGAACACATGGGTGTTCTCACCCATGTGATCCGATTCCTGTCCGAATCCACAGTTTGCACTGTGATCTGTGAACAGATCTGGAGGTGTCATTAACATTGTATTGACACCCGCAGCAGTTCGCACAAGGCAGTGTGATCTGGCTGCGGGAGACATGCGATGCGGGAACCGGGCTGTAATCGCACTGGTTCCCGCATCGCATATGTATGAGACTAGGCTGAGGTACCTCATATTAACTTAAGCATTTTTAGGGCCAGGTTATGTCCACATTAAATATTGAGATTAGCCTTAGGATTAAGCATTTCATGTTTGTGTTGTTCCTACAACTTTAATTTATTAAAGAAGCTCTTATATCTGGAAATCCATGTGCACGTCATCTTATTTTGTAAAATTTATAAAAAGTAACATGGATTCCAGGTGGAGTCTCCCTAGCAGTAGCACAAGTTTTGCACTACTGCAAGCACAAATGTTTGTTCCTGTATTTGTTTTTTACTTGGCATTCACACTTTACGCACAAACATTGCTGTTACCAGTACCAGTTTTGTACTTTTTTAAAATACAGTATTTGAGAAGGATATTAACAATGTAAATGCTTGATTGGTATAATTTACTCACTATGCTCAAATTACAAATTTAAACATAACCACTGTTTTAATTTTAAATGAGAAAATGTAATCAATTAGGTTTCTAGAGCATGTGATGCATTTTTATATGGAATTAAAGAAAGAAAAAACATGTGAGCCCTTCGGGAACAGAAGATTATGGGTAGATTTGAATGATTGCTACTTGAAATGCATTTTTCTAATTAGGAGCAAGCTTTAACGGAGCATGATTTCAAAAAGACGGAGACTTAGTCATCTAGTTCTCTGAAAAGGTCATGGATCTGGAAATTACTATAATTAATGGTGCCAGGAAAATGCAGTCAACAGCAGAGAACAAACAGAGACTTAAGAAAACACGACAATATTTGGGAACCTATTCTGTATTAAGAGAAAAGCTAGTGTAGCTGTTTAGCTTTTTAATTAATGCTAGAACTTTAGTAATATGCAGCTAAACAGGAATCTGAGTAGCTTTAACATTTAAACTGGATGCTGCCCTGATTAAAAAAGGACCTATCATTGATTCATACAGAAGATGTAATTACAATACAGGGTAAAATAGTGATGTGCCTGCCTCGGTTACCATCTTATGTGCATCCCCCAGAGACTTTCTCACTTTGTTGGTCATCTCTTGCTTTCTTTGCAGATGCCCAGGTGTCTAGGCCCAGGGAGCAATGTCTGTAGGGAGGACAGGGACAGTGTTCAACATGTAATTCATGAGTTGGTAGTGTGGGGACTGCAGAGTGGAAAGAGGAAGTCCAAAGATGGCACTGCGCCTCTTTAACACTCTATTTTTCAGATACAATTACATTAGAAAAAAACATCTAAAAATAAAAGATACAATGTATTTTTACAATATGTCATTCTACTATATAAAAATCATAGAAGTATTTTTTTCAAATAAAACAGGGTACCAAACAAAAAGCCTTTTTATGTCCTTAAAAATTATTTAGGTGGGCAAATAAGTCAGTTAACCAACACATACTAGCGCTGCAAAATTTGGCCTGGGCATCTAGACTTTAATAAGTTTTGGGCACAAAAAGGTTAATATAATCCCTGCAAGTATAATACAAGACAAACTACTGTATGTGTGCAATAATGCCTAACCCAATATCATAAAAAATGAAAGCTAGTCAACACTGGACTGTATTTCACACCAAAGTTCAAAAGGCAAAACTAAATAACATTGCAGCATTAATAACTCTAACAGAATAAATACCTTTACTTTAAACCTACCAAAACATAAAGATACATAAAAACTGCATCATATAATAATCCCAAAACACAAAAGTCCATGTCATTCAAAAAATGTCTTCAAATACTATCTTCAATAAAGCAGCCCATACAATATACATTCTTTTAGTTCAACCAGTGGGTAAATTGCACAGGAACACATAGTGTGTTCCTGTGTAATTCCTGGTGTGAACTGGCCCTAAATAAAAAAAGTCCCCTGTCCCCCTTAGCAGAAGTCTGACATGCCCCCTGCTGAGTCAAAACCAGTGCTCTCTAATCTACTGTTGTTGATCGCATCTCTGACTCTGCATGGGTCAGTTAGGACTCTGCAGAGAGACCACTGCTTCTACATATAGGGCAAGTGTCCTTCTCTAAAAAATGTTGGCAGGGGACAGGCTTTACAAGGCAGGCCATGACAGCTTTCTAAAGAAAAAGACTTTGCACACCTTTTGTTTATATGCACCTGGAATGTATTTAGTTGATTCAAACTGAAAGCTCAGTTAGGCTTTATATTTAGGGCCATTTAATTAATCACTTCAATACCAGGCACTTTCGCCTCTTCCTGCCAGGACAATTTTCACCTTTCAGTGCTGTCGCATTTTGAATGACAATTGCGCGGTCATACAACACTGTACCCAAACTAAATTTGTATAATTTCCTTCCCACAAATACAGCTTTCTTTTGGTGGTATTTGATCACCACTTGGGTTTTTATTTTTTACTAAACCAACTAAAAAAGACCAAAATTTTGGAAAAAAAAAAAGTTTTTCTTCGTTTCGGTTATAAAATTTTGTTTTCTCCTTCACTGATGGGCACAGATTATTATTATTATTATTATACAGGATTTATATAGCACCGACAATTTACGCAGCGCTTTACAACATTAGGGCAGACAGTACAAGTACAATACATTTCAATACAGGAGGAATCAGAGGGCCCTGCTCATTAGAGCTTACAATCTAGGAGGGAGGGTCAAGTTATATAAAAGGGTAATAGCTGTGGGGGATGAGCTAATGGAGAAAATAGTGCAGTTGTTAGATGGAGGCAGGATAGGCTTCTCTGAAGAGGAAAGTTTTCAGGGATCGCCTAAAAGTGGATAAATTTGGAGACAGTCTGACAGATTGGGGTAGGGAATTCCAGAGGATAGGTGAGGCTCGGGAGAAGTCCTGGAGGCGGATATGGGAGGAGGTGATGAGGGAGCTAGAGAGCAGGAGGTCTTGGGAGGAACGGAGATGGCGATTAGGTTGGTATTTTGAGACTAGATTAGTGATGTAGCTGGGGGCAGAGTTGTGGATGGCTTTGTAACTTATTGTTAGTATTTTGAATTTAATTCGTTGGGCGAGTGGTAGCCAATGGAGGGATTGGCAGAGAGGGGTAGCAGACACTGAGCGGTTTGTAAGGTGGATGAGTCTGGCAGCAGCATTCATGATGGACTGAAGGGGGGATAGTCTATTTAAAGGTAAGCCAATGAGGAGAGAGTTGCAGTAGTCGAGGCGAGAGATATCCAGGGAGTGAATTAGGAGCTTTGTGGTTTCATTGGTTAGAAAGGGACGTAGTTTAGAGATGTTGCGGAGGTTGAGGCGGCAAGCTTTGGAAAGTGATTGGATGTGGGGCCGAAAGGAGAGTTCAGAATCCAGGATAACACCTAGCACCCTGACATGTGGGGACGGGTGGATGGTTTTGCCATTGCTCTTGACAGAGAAGTCAGGGGAAGAGGCACGTGGGGGAGGAAATATTATAAGCTCGGTTTTGGACAAGTTGAGTTTGAGGAAGTGGTGTGACATCCATACAGATATGTCGGTTAGTAAGTTAGTGATGCGTGAGGAGACTGATGGAGTGAGTTGAGGGGTGGAGAGATAGATTTGTGTGTCATCAGCATAGAAATGATATTGAAAGCCGTGAGAGGCTATCAACTGACCCAGGGAAGAGGTGTAGATTGAGAATAAAAGAGGTCCAAGAACAGAACCTTGGGGGACCCCGACAGAGAAGGGAAGAGGAGTGGAGGAAGTAGAATTGTAAGTGACACTGAAGGTGCATTGGGATAGGTAGGATGAGAGCCACTGAAGAGTACAGTCACAGAGACCGAGGGAGTAAAGTTTTTTGAGGAGGAGGGGGTGGTCAACCGTGTCAAAGGTAGCTGAAAGATCCAGAAGTAGGAGTACAGAATAGTGTCCGTCGGTTTTTGCAGTTAGTAGGTCATTAGTGAGTTTTAAAAGAGCAGTTTCTGTGGAGTGTTGAGGGCGAAATCCAGATTGAAGGGGATCAAGAAAGTTGTTTTTAATGAGGTGGTCACTCAGTTGGTTGTAAACTAAGCGTTCAAGGAGTTTAGAGGAAAAGGGGAGCAAGGAGATAGGGCGTAGGTTGTTAAGATTGGTAGGGTCCAAGGACGGCTTTTTGAGTATGGGGGTGACCAGTGCATGTTTTAGAGCATCGGGGAAGATGCCAGAGGTGAGGGAGAGATTGAAGATGTGGGTTAGAGAGTGTAGGATGGGGTCAGAGGGTGACCGTAGCATTTGAGAGGGAATAGGGTCCAGGGGACAGGTGGTTAGGTGGGCGATAGAAAGGAGTTTAGCAACTTCGTCTGTAGTAGCATATTTGAATGGGGGGAGTGTCAGTTGTACCTGTTGACATGGGGTCTTAGCTGGGGGAGATACTTGTAGAATGGAGATTTCATCACCGATTGTATCAATCTTGTTTTTGAAGTGATTAGTGATTTCCTGGGCAGTGAGTAAGTCAGTGGGTGGAGGCGGTGGAGGACAAAGTAGAGAGTTGAAGGTAGAGAAGAGTTTACGGGGATTGGATGAGAAGGTGTTAATAACAGTTGTAAAATAGGTTTGCTTGGCAGTGTGGAGGAAAGAATAGTATTTTTGGAGGGCAGATTTGTATTGGTTGAAGTCTTTGAAAGACTTAGTCTTGTGCCACAGACGCTCAAGAGCGCGACTATGTTTTTTGAGAATTTTAGTGTCAGCTGTTTGCCAGGGTTCTAGGGGTCGAGGCCTGATTCTGCGTGTAGTGAGGGAAGCGAGCTTGTCCAGGGTGGAGGACAGAGATTTATTGTAGATGGACGTGGCTTGGTTGGGGCCGGACAGGGGAGAGATTTTGTCATAGAGGTGGTCAGTAGCAGAATAGAGGAAAGAGGAGTTGAAGTTGCAAAAGTTTCTATCGGTGATGGTTAGGCGATTGGAGAGAAAGGTGGTGGAAGACAGGGGGAGAGAGAAACTAATAAGGTGGTGGTCGGAGAAAGGAAAAGGATTGTTATGCGGATGATGATGCGGCACTGATGGGCACTGATGAGGCAGCACTGATAGGCACTGATGAGTTGGCACTGATAAGGTGGCACTGATGGGCACTGATGAGGAGGCACTGATATGCAGCACTGATGGGCACCAATAGGCGGCACTGATATGCAGCACTGATGGGCACTGATAGGTGGCACTGTCAGGCGGTACAGATGGGCATTGACAAGCGGCTGTGATGGGCACTGACAGGCAGCACTGATTGGCACTGATAGGCAGCACTGATTGGCACTGATAGGTGGTACTGATTGGCACTGACAGGTGGCACTGGCAGGTGGTACTGATGGGCAGTACTGATGATGAGGTACTGATGAGGTTTTGACAGGTGTTATTGTAGGGCACTGATTGGCAATGTGATGGGCACTGAATGGCACTGTGGTGGGCACTATATGGCACTGTTTGGCACTTTATTGGGCACTTTATTGGGCACTGATAGGCGATCCTGAGGGGGCACTGACTGGGTACCTTTTTGGCACTTCTTTTGGGGCTGTGCTGATAATCAATGTGCTGATTATCAGCACAGACCCCCCCTCTGACAGGGAGAGCCACCGATCGGCTCCAACCGGATCTCTCTGTCAGCACGAACCGAGGTATGCCGTTTACCGGCACTTCCTGGTTCACGCAATGATCAGCTGTGATTGGTCACAGCTGATCACATGGTAAGAAGCACGCGCTGGCATGTTATTCTGCTGGACATCATATGACACCCAGTCAGGATAACAGAACCACTTCCCGGACATCAATCTGTTATTGGCCGGGCGGGAAGTGGTTAAAATAAGGATAAAGTCAAATATGAGGACAGCCAAGTATACATGACAAATGCAGGCATGAAAATCAGAGTAATTCAGCAAGTAACCCTAATATGCCCAGAATTAATTTACATTCACAGTGTTTGAATAGAGTGTGCCGGTAGGACCCTCTTACAGAGTACTGTGCCACCTGCCTTCCATAAATTGCAGCTACTGCATGCTACATAATCTAATAAAAGACTTAAGTTGTCCACACAACACTTTGTATGAAAACTCTTGTTAGTACATTTGATAACACCAGCAGAGATTTGAGGAATGTTAATTAAAAGTGCTTTCAAATTTTGCATTTTTTGCATTTGCTTTTCACACTCCATTTTGGTATCAATGGATTTTCCCAAGCAAAAACCACATACACTGTTAGAAAGTCAATCATTCTGTTCCTTTGAACTTTTTTGTCACTATGGTTAAAAACAAATGTCGATTTTAACCCACTAACTAATAAATAATTGTATGAATGTTCTGAAAATGAAGATATTCAAACAACTTCTATTAGCGTATAGCCAGCTTAAGTTTGATAAAAACTTAAATTCAGCTTAAAGTAGCTGAAGGCACATGACAGGCATTTCAGAAATGTGGATGTTGCAGAAATGCTAATCTTCAGCAAGCAATGCACAGTACACTAGGGGATGAAAAGTATACCCAAAGGTTCTGCTTTGCAAAATCATCAATTAAATAATGCAAAGTATTGTAATTATTATACATGTTTTTTATTTGCTTGGAACAATGATTATAACCATAGTGGTCTATCTTCTGGGAGTATTATTGTGATATTATAGATGTGGTCTGGAGAAAATTTAGCAGAAGTGGTCTCTCAGTATTTTAATGTGAAACTCCATCTCAGAGACTAGAAGGAATTTAAAATCTAGCTAATATCCAACTCAACGAATTAAAGAATTAAATATTTTAAACACAGGACTCAAATGTGCAGCTAACAAATCAATTAACAAATTCAGTGTGTATATTGTTTTTCAGAAATATATAAGAAAATTAAATATGAAAAGGTATTTTTTGGGTTTGAATTTAGGCCCAACGAGTAAAATCGACTACACAACCATAGGTGTGGATAGTGGTTTAAAAAATAAATCATTGTTCAACCCACCACAACCTTCTAATAAACACGTGGACGTCTTCAAACAAATGGTTTTAAAGGACGTAGACAAATTAGTACCTAAGAAAAATGTGAATCCAAAATATACTGAAGATGGTTTAAAATCTTTGGAAGCAAAGAAAGATGTGGTCATCAGACAAGCAGATAGGGGGGGGGGTTGTGATTTTGGATAGTGTTTTTTACCATTCTCAATTAAACAATATGTTATCTGATGATAATACATATATACAACTAACTAGTGACCCCACTGACGATTATAGAAAGGATTTGATGAACCTGGTGGAACACGGTTATAATATGAGAGTATTGAATAAAAAAGAATAAAGACCTTGTCCCAAGTTTCAGTGTGTCCCAACGGTATATGCATTAGCTAAGATACATAAAGACCCTCAGAATCCCCCTGCCAGACCCATAGAAAATAGTATCAATTCTGTATCAGCTAGAATAGGCCAGTATTTAGATAATTTTCTGCAAAGCGTAATAGAAACGAAAGCCTATTTGAAGGATACAAGGCAGTTTCTACAGCTTTTTGAATAATGTTGGCATCCCGGATGCCCAAGATTTATTTTTGGTCACCGCACATATGGCTTCATTGTACACAGTAATACAGCATGATGATGCTTTGTTACCTTTAAATTGGGCACTAAGCAAAAGGGAAGATCTACCATTTGTGCAAAATATTTTTTTAGGAATGGCCCTAGGTTACTGTTTAAGCCATAATTATTTTGGTACGAGGGTACATTTCTTCACCCAAATTAAAGGCGTAGCAATGGGTGTGAAATTTTCGCCATCTCTAGCAAACCTCTTTACGAATGCATGGGAGGATAAATTCAGATATGGACAACAAAGGAATGAACTCTTGTTTTACAAGTGGTTCATTGTTGATCTATTTTTTATATGGGTGGGTACTGAATCCTCTCTAGTAACATTTGTCAATGAGCTGAATAAAAATGTAAATAGCATTAAATTAGCATGCAAATGGAGCCGTGAAACAATAAATTACTTAGACGTTACAGTAATGCTCATTAACTGTCAACTGGTGACTAAATGTTTCTTCAAACCGACAGATTGGAATAGCTACTTATCAATCCATAGTGGACATGGTTGAAAAATATACCTAAGGGTCAATTTACAAAGAGTTAGGAGGATTTGCACACAAGATGATGATTACTCAGAACAAGCACAAATTTTAAGGAATCATTTGGGGAGAAAGGGTATAACACATTTGTCCTTGATAAGGCTATTAATGAAATACATAAAGTCCCCCAGAACAGTTGTCTGATTGATAGAATCAAACAAAAGGATACTAAGCATGAATGGGGCTTCATCAGTGCCTATTATGCACAACATAAAGAGGTGGAAGCCATTTTCAAGAAATATTGACGCTATTAAGTACTGATAAAATTTTAACAAAAGCTATTCCGGATAATCCAATATTTATTTATAGAAAGGGACAATCTTTCAGTTATAGGGTTGTTAAGACTTGATTTGTTGTAGCCGTATTAGTGCAATTGTGACAGAGAAAATTGAGTACTGTCCGTGATACTTTTTTTATTTGCACTAACATACAATTTTGATGCTTGTGGGATCCAATGGTGTTGAGGTTTCAAACACCAACTGCTTTTGTTTCTGGATTGTTTCCCTTTTACCATAGAGTTTATGAATGAGGTTGTTCCTTAACCTTTCGCTGGTACGTCTGCAGAGTCCTTCTGCATAAGGAGAGTTCAGTGTATTTGCACAAGGATTTTTAATCCGGAGACCCTGTGGTATGAGATTCCTCTTTTTGCATCTTGAGAGAAAGAAGATGTCGCTGTTGACCTGTGTTTCCTTTGTGATCAGGTTGGTTAACTGCTTCTTTATTCGGCTATATGCAGTATCTTCCATCATACTTGATTTGTTGTAGCCGTATTAGTGCAATTGTGACAGAGAAAATTGAGTACTGTCCGTGATACTTTTTTTATTTGCACTAACATACAATTTTTCAGGACAAGCTTTCGGGGTATGTCCCCTTCTTCAAGGTCCAAGCAGTACTGATTCACAAATTTTTAAGCAGAATGTTAAAGAAAAAGAAGAGAAAAAAAAAAAAAAAAAAAGAAGAGAAAACCAAACACATACAAATCAATGGTAATAAAGATAGCAGCAGAGTTAGTGAGATAAGACAGAGGGAGAGCTAGGGGGGAATGCAAGGGGGGGGGGGTGATGCTAATCACAGAGCGGTCGTAAAACTTTAGCATAATGTGTAAGGAAACCAATATCTAAATTCAGGCCATTATTCTTTGTGTCAAAAAGAAGTATCATTCTTAGTTCAAATGTTTTCCTTTCCTGGATAGTTCTGAAATTCCCTTTAAGAACTAAGACATTGAGGTCTTCTATGGTGTGGTCCGATTGTGAGAAATGATGTCCCACAGGTGTGCATAAACTGTCTTCTTTATGTTCTTTGATGGTATGTCTGTGCAAATTCCGCCTCGCTTGCAACTTCTGTCCTGTTTCACCAACATAAGATCCTTTGCTGCACCTTTTGCATTGGATGAGGTACACAACATTACTTGAGGTACAGCTGTAAGATCCCATGATATTGAAGGTCCCATTTGTGTGTGTAACACTTTTGGATAGATTTATCTGGTTGCATAGTTTGCAGCGTTTTTTATTGCAGGGTTTGCTACCATTATTTGTGACTTCATAATCAGAGTGAAGTTTCCTGCTGATTAGTTTGTGTCTGGGGTTGGGTGGTTGTCTGAAAGCCAATAATGGGGGTTGTTGGAATATTCCTTTCAGAGTTTCATCCTCTGTTATAATGGGTTGTAAATCTTTAATTATCTTTTTGATCCCTTCAAGTGCTGGGTTGTATGTGGTGACTAGAGGTACTCGGTTATTTGTTTTTTTCTCTGTGTATTGGAGGAGATTTTCTCTTCGGGTTTTCAAGGCTGTGTTTATGCTGTTGCTTATGGTTTTGTCTTTGTAACCTTTCTTATGGAAGGAGTCTGCCAGTGTTCTGAGATGTTTATCTCTGTCTTCTGGGTCTGAACAAATTCAGTGGTATCTGATAGCCTGGCTGTGTATGATGGCCCGTTTGGTGTGTTGGGGGTGAAAACTGGAACTATGCAGATAGCTGCATCGGTCAGTCGGTTTTCTGTATATTGACGTGTGTAGCTTGTCATCCCTGATGTATACTGTAGTGTCCAGGAAGTTGACATGTGTGTTCGAATAGTCCATTTTTAGTTTGATAGATGTGTGAAAAGTGTTGATCAATGAAAAGAATTGGTTTAGATTTTCTTCACCTTCAGTCCATATCATGAATATATCATCAATATAGCGATAATATCTGTATGGCTTTTGTTGTATGCTGTTCAGAAATTTGTCCTCCAGGTCAGCCATAAATAAATTTGCATATTGGGGTGCCATTTTGCTTCCCATAGCAGTACCCATACACTGGAGATAGATGTCATTATTGAAAGTGAAGTAGTTGTGTGTAAGAATGAATTCAATGAGCCGTGTCACATCCTCAGCAGTGTATTTGTGGTCTGGTGAGGATGATAAGAATCTGTGACATGCCGCCAACCCATCCTTGTGAGGGATGTTACTGTACAGAGATTCTACATCCATAGTGACTAGAAGTGTATTAGGTGGTAATTGTTGTATATTGTTAAGCTTGTTCAGAAAATCAGTGGTGTCTTGCAGGAAACTTGCAGTGTTCATGACTAAAGGTTTTAACATGTTTTCTACAAGGCCTGAGATATGTTCACTAAGTGTATTCATACCTGTTATAATGGGTCTGCCTGGATTTCCTGGCTTGTGGATCTTGGGCAGCATGTAGAAGTCTCCAATTTCTGGATTATCCGGAATTGCATTGATGAGTTCTGAATGTAGGTGGTTTGGCATTGTCGCAATGAGACCTTTTAATTGCTTAGTAAAATCCTGGGTCGGATCATAATCCAGTTTTTTGTAGTAAGTAGTATTTGCCAGCTGCCTCTGGCCCTCTTGTATATATTTGTCTGTATCCATCACAACGACTGCTCCCCCTTTATCTGTTGGTTTGATGGTTATGGCCTGATTATTGCGCAGATCATGTACAGCTCTTCGCTCCAGTGGTGAAAGGTTGTATAATGTTTTCTTTTGCTGGGTGGATATCAGGGATGTAACTCGCAGCCTGAAGCTGTCAATATAGGTATCCAGTTTGGGGTTGCGTCCTTCTGGAGGTGTGAAGTTGCTGTTCTTTTTCCTTTTGTAACCATCTATTGTCCTAGGATTCCTTTCCTTACTGTCAAAATATTCTTTGAGCCTTAGTCTCCTAAAGAATTCCTCCATATCTGACCATACCTGTAATTTATCCAATTTGGTGGTTGGGCAGAATGTGAGGCCTTTGGAGAGGACTGTTGTTTCTGGTGTAGTAAGTTGATGATTTGACAAATTTATTATTCCGAGTTCCTCTGTTATATCCACATTTTCTGTAAAGTCAGCATTTACACAAAGGATACCTTGGGATTCTGGATTGGCTTCCAAGTTGCTGATAGCAGGAGTTATAGAAGTTGTGTTTGTTTTGTGTTGTTTAGGTTGTATCCAAAAGGTCTGCTCTTGGTGTAGCTTTTGGAGTTTTTTTTGCTTCCTGTTCATGGCAAGTTTTTGCAGTTGTCTTTGTAAGGTTTCAATTTCATTCTTAATTTGGTTGATGCTTGTGGGATCCAATGGTGTTGAGGTTTCAAACACCAACTGCTTTTGTTTCCAGATTGTTTCCCTTTTACCATAGAGTTTATGAATGAGGTTGTTCCTTAACCTTTCGCTGGTACGTCTGCAGAGTCCTTCTGCATAAGGTGAGTTCAGTGTATTTGCACAAGGATTTTTAATCCGGAGACCCTGTGGTATGAGATTCCTCTTTTTGCATCTTGAGAGAAAGAAGATGTCGCTGTTGACCTGTGTTTCCTTTGTGATCAGGTTGGTTAACTGCTTCTTTATTCGGCTATATGCAGTATCTTCCATCATACTTGATTTGTTGTAGCCGTATTAGTGCAATTGTGACAGAGAAAATTGAGTACTGTCCGTGATACTTTTTTTATTTGCACTAACATACAATTTTTCAGGACAAGCTTTCGGGGTATGTCCCCTTCTTCAAGGTCCAAGCAGTACTGATTCACAAATTTTTAAGCAGAATGTTAAAGAAAAAGAAGAGAAAAAAAAAAAAAAAAAGAAGAGAAAACCAAACACATACAAATCAATGGTAATAAAGATAGCAGCAGAGTTAGTGAGATAAGACAGAGGGAGAGCTAGGGGGGAATGCAAGGGGGGGGTGATGCTAATCACAGAGCGGTCGTAAAACTTTAGCATAATGTGTAAGGAAACCAATATCTAAATTCAGGCCATTATTCTTCGTGTCAAAAAGAAGTATCATTCTTAGTTCAAACGTTTTCCTTTCCTGGATAGTTCTGAAATTCCCTTTAAGAACTAAGACATTGAGGTCTTCTATGGCGTGGTCCGATTGTGAGAAATGATGTCCCACAGGTGTGCATAAACTGTCTTCTTTATATTCTTTGATGGTATGTCTGTGCAAATTCATCCTCGCTAGGGTTGTTAAGAAAATTTTAAACCCATCGATTAGACTCATTATGTTCTGGGACAGTCCAGGTTTCTTCGCATGTCGCAGATGCATATCCTGCTGCCAAGTACACACTAAACTAAGAGGTATAACTGAGTTTCGATCGACAGCCAATTCTAGGGTATTCAAAATAAAAGATTTTATCTCATGCAAGTCCACTTATGTCTATGCACTTCAGTGCCCATGCAATTTGATGTATATTGGTCACACCAAATGCAATTTAGGCAAACATGTATCTGAGCATATTAATAATATTAGGATTGGCTACAAAGAGCATAGCGTCTCTATGCACTTTAAAACTAAACACAATAGTGATCCCTCAGGATTAAAATTCTGGGGGATAGAGAAAATGTACCCAGATTGGAGAGGAAGCAACAGGGTAAGAGTATTGTCTAAGTGTGAGCCAAAGTGGATATACTTAACCAATGCTTTTTTTTTTTTTTTTTTTTTCATTTTTAACAGTTTATTGACAAGACATCTGAGCAGATTTCTTTACATTGGTTTGGGAGGTGCTCTTGGAGGTGCGCCCGCAGGCCTGAACCTTGGTGGTGGTGTGCGATCCTTACGTGCCTCACGAGAGCGGTTTCTGACCAGCTGCAGCCTCAACGATGTTTCGGATCACAAACTTTTTGATAGCTTTGTCCTTTGGGACACAGCGGGCGCAGTTGGTGCACCGAATAGGCTGGACATGCCCACGTCCCTTCTTGGCACGTCTGTTATTCCTTCTTTTCTTGGTCATCTTGGACTCGAAGGCTGCAAAGAGCTACTTAACCAATACTTTGAGTCCAAGAGGAATGAACATTGAGTTGGATTTAAATAGCTTTATTAGTGATTATTAATTCTATTGATTATATAATGTTTTTGAGTCTTTTTATGAATTTTTAATGGTATATAATATTACACACATATATTTGTTTAGGTGAATGAATATATTTCAAAATTGTACATTTACCAGCTATAGATATGTGGTTTGGAGATAGATAGATGTGCACTATCCTGGGTTAGTTTTTTTGCTGACAATGATGCTAGGGTAGGTACATAGGAGTATTATGTACTAATATCGCTTTAAACATAATATGCATATGCATTAATTTTATATGTATATTTTATGCATTGAAATCGTCTAGTCAATTAATATTGCATTTATGCTATTTTTAATATGCATGGTATTAATATAAGATATATGTGGGATGCGATTTTATGTATATGCAATTTTTATGTATTTTTATTTGTTTTATGCAAGCAACATCTACTAGGTGATGTTTGCACTGCAAATGAGTATGGCACCACCATGGGATAGATGACAACACGCTTTGTAAGGTGTAGCTATATTGTGGTTTGAAATATAATCTCAGTTGCATCATTATTAGGTGCTTGGAGTGTGTTTTGGTGCCATACACGGATCGATCAGGTCGGATTGTGATTTCTTTTATTGATCCGACTCGAGTATTCATTGTGTTAATAGTATTCCATATTCACCCACTATAGATATGCAATGGCTAATTATGGTGCCTTTTAATTATAAGTTATGGTATATTTTGGATACCGCAGAAATACTGATACTCATGTATATCAGGGCTCGTATGATAGATGGTAGGTGCCCTTGTTTGGCCTAATACACGAATGCGCAAGCGAGCTAATCCCCTGGCGCATGTACGTGTATTTGAAGTTGGAAGCTGCACTGTGTGGCCACGCCCTGACAAAGTGATGACGAAATGTGCCAGGGCGTGACCACGCAGCAACCCACGTTGTCGGCTTTCCTGCTTACCTTACCCGGGAACACCGCTGGAGCGGTGAGAGGTAGACAGGAGATAGCAACCTTTGATTTATAGCCGTTACATGCTATTTTTAACTCGTTACATTGTAAGTGCACAACCTTAAGGAATATTTAAATAAATACCTTTTAATTACTGGATTATGCTATGTGCATTCTTGTCCTCTGCTTGTGATGAGCAAATATTTAGATGGAAATGTGCAGTGTGTGCTGACATCAACCATTGAAAGACAAAACGCATTACCCAGTATTATCTGGTAAGTGGATTACCTTGGGGGAGTGTTACACACGGGGTGTGGTGAAGGTGATAGGCTTGAACTAAAATCTGCAATGATTTTTTTCTATGCCAGACAATTTCATATTCACAACTGCTGATTTTCACTGTTAAGTTAAAAAGTGGACTTTTTAGCAATCACAAAAAACACTTGATTGTTTTAGCGCTACTAATGTTTTTGTATTTCTTTGCTCTAACATATTTCTGGTCCTGTTCTACAATACCAATTAAGATAGTGTCCTCTTCTTCAGCCATTACTGCATACATATTGTAAAAAAAATATAACATATTAAAACTATAGGGATCAACTTACTAAAACCGGAGAGTGCAAAATCTGGTGCAGCTCTGCATAGAAACCAATCAGCTTCCTGGTGTTTTTTGTCAAAGCTTAATTGAATAAGATGAAGTTAGAAGCTGATTGGCTACCATGCACAGCTGCACCAGATTTTGTACTTCAGTTTTAGTAAATCAACCCCATAGTGGTAAACTACAAACAAATTTGTGAGCTGTGTTTGGGTAGGGTGTCAGTAGCAGTTTCTATCTTGGGCTTCTTGCATAAGTATTTTTTATTTTGTTTCAAACTATCTGTCATTTGTTCTGCATAGATTCTGAGAAAGAAACAGTCATTGATAATCAAAGTCATATGGCTGGACTCTTCTCCAATCACTAAGCGCACTTTACAGTGTTAAACAGGGGGCAGAGGTATTCCTAGGGAGGCAGCAGCCTGCACTTGGTACCACTATTTAGAGCATGCCCAGTGTGGCCACAAGCGTCATGCAGGGTGGCAGTGGTGTGCCGGGTGCTGGAATGCTCTCTGTGTTCCAACACCTGACACTAAAAGGAGCCAGAACCATCAGCCCCAGAGACCTCTGCCTGACAGTAGGGCTATATTAACAGCTCAAATTGGAAAAAGAGCTCCGCACAAGAGCATTTGTTTTAAATAAGTAAACAATGCTGGGAGAGCTATTATTATCATTCCAGCCAGTTACTTACCACCTGGTAACCTACTTTTGCCCTGGGGGACGATGTTCTTTTAGTTAACCACTAGGGATGAGCCGAACACCCCCCTGTTCGGTTCGCACCAGAACATGCGAACAGGAAAAAAGTTCGTTCGAACATGCGAACACCGTTAAAGTCTATGGGACACGAACATGAATAATCAAAAGTGCTAGCATGGAGGGAGGCTCCCGCTGTGTGACAGCGCTCCTCGTCTGACAGTTCTTAAATAACGGGGGGGCGGGGCCACCCGGTGACCCCGCCCCCCTCTGACGCACGGTGACTTGACGGGACTTCCCTGTGACATCACGGGGAATGCCACAGGGAAGTCCCGTCAAGTCACCGTGCGTCAGAGGGGGGCGGGGTCACCGGGTGGCCCCGCCCCCCCGTTATTTAAGAACTGTCAGACGAGGAGCGCCGTCACACAGCGGGAGCCTCCCTCCATGCCAGCATGGATTGCGGAGCGGCCCGGAGAAGAAAATGAAGAAGAAGAGAAGAAGAGAAGAAAAGAAGAAAAGAAGAAAAGAAGAAGAGAAGAAGAGAAGAGCGGGAGCCTCCCCCCCATGCCATGGGTGCGGAGCGGCCCGAGGAGAAGAAGACAGAAGACGCCGCGGAGGAGATGCTGGACGAGAACGCCGGAGGAAGAACCAGAAGAACCAGAAGAGCCAGAAGAACCAGAAGATGAAGGAAGATAGAAGAAAGAAGAAGCATTTAAATAAAGGAATTGTCAAAAACTGTCTCTTGTCATTTTTAACATTTTTGACACTTTTTTCGTGAAATGGTAGGGGTACTTATGTACCCCCTTACCATTTCACACAGGGGGGGGCCGGGATCTGGGGGTCACCTTGTTAAAGGGGGCTTCCAGATTCCGATAAGCCCCCCGCCCGCAGACCCCCACAACCACCGGCCAGGGTTGTGGGGATGAGGCCCTTGTCCTCATCAACATGGGGACAAGGTGTTTTGGGGGGCTACCCCAAAGCACCCTCCCAATGTTGAGGGCATGTGGCCTGGTACGGTTCAGGAGGGAGGGGGGGCCGCACTCTTGTCCCCCCCTCTTTTCCTGCGGCCTGCCAGGTTGCGTGCTCGGATAAGGGTCTGGTATGGATTTTTGGGGGGACCCCACGCCGTTTTTTTTTTTTTTTTTGGCGCAGGGTTCCCCTTAAAATCCATACCAGACCTGAAGGGTCTGGTATGGAATTTAGGGGGAACCCCACGTCATTTTTTTTTTAAATTTTGGCCGGGGTTCCCCTTAATATCCATACCAGACCTGAAGGGCCTGGTATGGAATTTAGGGGGACCCCCACGTCATTTTTTTTTTTTAATTTTGGTTCGGGGTTCCCCTTTGGGGAATTCCCATGCCGTTTTTATCAATGAACTTCTATGTGTATTGTCGGCAATGCAATAGCCGCGGGTAGTTTTAAATGAGTTTTTTCCTTCAAAATGTCATTTTGCTGTCAGACTGTTCTAAACACAGGAAACATGCGCCCCTTTACAGGCACACTATAGACACCCCCCAGGTACGAAATTTAAAGGGATATTACACTTTTATTGATTGACTTTAAGTATTATTAAAATCACTGCTCCTGAAAAAACGGCCGTTTTTAAAACTTTTTTTTGCATTGATCCATGTCCCCTGGGGCAGGACCCAGGTCCCCAAACACTTTTTATGACAATAACTTGCATATTAGCCTTTAAAATTAGCACTTTTGATTTCTCCCATAGACTTTTAAAGGGTGTTCCGCGGCATTCGAATTTGCCGCGAACACCCCAAATTGTTCGCTGTTCGGTGAACTTGCGAACAGCCAATGTTCGAGTCGAACATGAGTTCGACTCGAACTCGAAGCTCATCCCTATTAACCACTGATGATAAATGCAGAGGGGGGGTATTGTTCCCCCCACAAACCACCAAATGCTGGGGGGGTTACAGCAAACCAATGAACACCAATGCTGGGGGGTAGGGTTATTTATACAGTTAGCCACTACCCACTAATGCTTTGGGTGCAGATATGTCTACAGTATGCCACTGACCACCAGTGCTAAGAGGTCGGGCTATGCTAAGTTCAGTATCCCTGTATATAATTGCAACCATACTTACAGCAGCTCCCCACTGGCTAATTATGTTCCCATCTCCAGTATGATATTAAGTTTAATGTATGTTACTGAATATTATTTTTATGTATACAGAGTTAACAAATAATCCACCTGGGTGCCCAATATGCTAAGTTATGCCCCCGGTAGAGAGTACTCTGTGGGACACCACTGGCTCCACCTCATGCCTGAAATGCATGAAACATTAATGCAGGCACAGTAGGACTGTGGTGTCCAGATGATAGCGATATCCACTTACCACTATAAATAGGCCCAAAGGTGTTCTGTGTAATTAGGCAAGTGGAAGGATTCTAAGTGTTCTCTCTGCCCATGGTTAAACATTTTGATGTACAGTATGCAAATTTAGTAACTGTCAGCCTCCAACTGGTACTGATATTGTCTAGTCATCTGCAGTTCAGCTAAAGGCGGTATGCACAAATGTTTAGGTATGTTAACTTTATTTATAAACTGTGTTCAAAGCTGTTGAGGTAAAAGGACTCTTTAACACAAATATGGAAATAGTTGTGTAAATAAGCACAAAAATTACTAAAAAATAGTTTTGTAGTTAGCCAAACTACTTTGAATAATTCGATTTTCAGATACAAATTTTCAAACTGTGCACGAAAACATTGCAAGTGAGGTGACAATTTCTATCATTTAAAAACTTGAAAAGCAATCCTTTTAAAATAGCAAACTAAAAGTGAACTTTTCTTATCCAAAAGCAGAACTGTGTTCTTTGAAATGCCCAACAGATATCAGTTATACAAAAACCAAGGAGCTGTCTCTCCTACTTGCCAGCTTAAATCTAATTGGTGGCTGTGGAAGCATATAGGCCATTTTTATGTCAGACATTGATAAATGGGGTTTAATCTTTATCGTGTATACTAAATTAGGCATTTTATGAAGTGTAACACTGTACTTTTAACAGTGATAATGGGAAGCACTGTATTTTATATAACTCTTTGTAATAACAGGAAGGAGTCACATTTCCTGAGGTTTCCTTAGAGCAAATAAGGTCAATGACTTCAAAGAAAAACATAAAATATTGTGCATTTTAAAAATCTGTTTGGCAAATGAGACAGTCATATGTCATTACCCTCAAGCAATGGAGACATAAAGGAAGCAAAACATAAATTAAGTTACAATATTTTCACTTTAATTAACCACAACAAATATTCATGTTTAGAAAAGACATAATTGGGTCCTTAAGCCATAAATGTTTGCGATTTCTAAACAAAACGTGTGTTTCTAATACTCCTCTTTCAAGCCACAAAAGCAATCCCTAACACAATGTGATATTTACAATTATAGTGCAAATAAACCATCATCAATATTAATGTGCTCATGTTGGCTGGGGCTAAGCCAATACATAAATAATACAATGTTATTGTGATTAGAACACTATCCCCAAAAATGACAAGAGCTTCATTAGCTATGTGATCTTTAAGGTTGACCAGGGACAGAGTTAGGAGTTAGTAAAAGGGCTATTATTTTGAACAGTGCTGTTAGTCAACAGTTTGAACATACTTACAAAAGGAGAAAAGAGTGATAATCTTAGCAATCCAATACTTCTCCTTGTCTGCCCTATCGCACACTGGTTTACTTGCACAAAGATTTAAAACAAAACAGAAACTGGGTTGCTGCAACTAAATGGCGTGTACAAGCCATAAATACAATAACTTATAGAGAAAGCTGTGCTACCCTATTTAAATGCACCGTGAATCAATACATACAATTTAAAGTGCTTATAAGTGCATAGAATAATCAAATTGCAATAAGTGCAAAATGAAATATACACATGAATAAAATGCTGGTAGGTACGTATACAGTGCTGTTCATAAAATAAGTGACTTCATAAAATAATGTGAAAAATCATCAGAAAAAAATTATAAAAAATCCATGAACTTGGAATCAAGTATGAGGGGAGTGAAGGTAATTCATCAAAGGAATTCCAAACAAAAGTGCTCCGTGTGCATGCAATATGTCACAGCAAATCACAGTGCGTGCTCCCACCAGGGTACGCACTCACCCGCAAGTGTGGACCCTCCTAGGCTTATACCAAGGCAGGTCTACAAAGCTTCTGTAAAATGCTGTGTCACCTGGAAGTATGGAGGCCACATCACTGGATCCAACTCAGAGGGAAAACAAAACCATATCAAACAACATAGCGTAATACCATTTAGTTAAAAGATTTACATATAAATAAAAAGGATGTCTGCTCACAAAATAGGTGCTGTGTCCCAGCACCAGGAATAATCTCCTGATTTTTCAATTTAAACCACTGCTGCTCCGCAATCCCCTGGAGCCAGCGTGCGCTCCACTAGGCGGAAGTGATGTAGTACCTGACCAATGTGCCCACTCCTACCTACGCGTTTCATCATCCGGATGCCATCGGGAGGCAAAATTCCTTTGATGAATTACCTTCAATGGCCTCTCTGGGAGCATACTTGATTCCAAGTTCATGGGCTTTTTATCAATTTTTTCTGATGATTTTTCATACTATTTTATAAAGTCACTTATATGAACCACACTGTATACATACCTACCAGCACTTTATTCATGTGTATATTTCATTTTGCACTTATTGAAATTTGATTATTCTACGCACTCATAACACTTTAAATTGAATGTATTGATTCAAGCTGTATTTAACAGCAGAAAAGGAAAGAAAGGTCACCAACCCTGCTAAGCTATCTGGAAGAGGTTCTAGAATACAATACCACATGAACACAGTTAAAAATTATTTTGACATTAAAAAACTGTTTATTTTATTTTTTGGATGTAGTAATATTTTTACATCAGATTGAGCAGTGGATAACTCATTCTAATTATGCATTAACATAAAAATTGCAACACTCATTAACAAAGTCTTGGCTTTCTTTTTTGTACAAAAACATAAAAAATATAAAATATGAAGATAATACATCCCATCCCATCATTCCCAGGAGACATAGTGCTCATTGACATTTACAGAAACAATCTATGAAGAAGTTTAACTTAACATGTATTTTTTCAATTAGAAACTCTTCACTGAACAACCACAACTTAGAGTTCACTGAAGTGAAGCAGTGTTCGGTTTCACAGGACTTCAATGAGACCTTAATCTTCCCAATCCCAATTACTGTACCATGATATCTGGCCAATTTACTCTAGGATAGGATAAAGCTGTCTATTTCACTCACATTTCATTAAAAGATAATACTTAAAGAGCAAAAGATTTTATTAAGCACAAAATCATTTTCTGCAACAAATAGCAATGAATTAATTATCAAAATAACATTCAAAAGATCTGCAACACAGCAGATCATGCAAAGAAAAAAAAAACACCTTTGAGCCCCGGTGCTGGGCCTTATGAGCTAAACTTTCAGTAAAAAGGGTGTTTGTTGCTGAATGATTTGTAAGACAATTTATGCATGTTAGTATCTCTGCTCTGTTCCTTCATAGCTAGCTACAAAATCCTATCTTAGTGGATATAACTTCCTCAATAAACCTGATATGTCAGGCAAAGTGCCCAATGACTTTTTGCCAAATGTTTTGGCATGCACAGAAAGCATTCATATCATACATTTGATCAACTGTAACTTGTAGGGTTATCTGAGGTTTTTGTCACTTTCTTGGCATATTGTACTTTTGCATAAAAATGTTTGTTGTTTATATATTACAACATATGTTTTTTGCAGAAATACATTCCCTGCATGAAAACAAAATAAATGTTAGAATTATGGCTCTTTTAAAGAAGATCTATCATTACAATTTTTAGTTACAGTTTTGTGCTCTGTGGAACAAACATGTAGTAGTACCTTGTCCCATGTTGCTAAGTGCTTTCTAACAATAGTTATGTGGTCCAACCTGCCCCTCTTTCCTCCTGCAGTGGCTGATCCAACAACAGCTTTGAAGGAGATTGATGATTCAGTAGCTTGGCTTGGCTGTGAACACTTTCGATAGAGGAGCACTGGCAAGTGAGATGCAAGGGAGAAGGCATGTGTAAGGCTCTGCATTTTTCTTGCCACTGCTTGTCTGTGGAAAGTGTGCACAGTGAATGCAAGCTGCATTAATGAATCAGTCTTCTCCTTTCTAGATATCGTTGGATCAGCTGTGGCAGGAGAGGAGGGGGGCAGGTCAGAACTCATAACTAGGGTTAGTATGCACTTAGCAACATGGGACAACTACATGCACTCTGTTCCATAGGAGACAGAACTGTAACAAAAAAATGATAGATTTTCTCAAACCAATTCAACCCCTTAGGGTGTACCTGTACGTCCTTGAGATGACGTGGTTATACTAGGACAGTGATGGCGAACCTTGGCAACCCAGATGTTTTGGAACTACATTTCCCGTGATGCTCAACTACTCTGCACAGTGCTTGAGCATCATCGGAAATGTTGTTTTCGAACATCTGGGGTGCCAAGGTTCACCATCACTGTACTAGGATAATGCCTGCCCCTGCAGGCATCCTTCATGTATCAAAATTTTCAGCCGTTGATGGGCTTTCTTGTAGAAGTGATCTAAGCAGCTATACAGCCTCCCTCCCACTGCTGCCAAAACTGACCTCCTTAAGATATCCTAAGTAGACTGCACCAACATCATATAAATTAGAATAGGTTCACAAGTGTATATTTGAAATCAATCAAGTCTGACAAACAGCCCTAGCAGTATGATAGAGCAATAGATGATTTATTTAATCTTTTCCAAGCAGTAAGAATGGTACTCACATTATTTAAACAAACATACAAAGAAATTTGATTCACTATGTGGGCTAAGTCATGTTTATGTGTTGTATTTCTGTAGAAACAATATAAATGTCATATAGAACTGTATAAATTAACTTTATGGAATCAAAGTAAATACTGTAATTTCAAGATTGTTAAAGATAAACTCATTACATACATTTAGAACCTTAGGTACACTACAGAAAACTACAATGCTAGAAAATGATGCATGTTACAAATTATTATATTTAAAACAGCTGTAATGTTATCAAAGAATATCAATTAATGCTTCCAAGGTATAGAAAAATTCTAGAAACTGGGGAGAAGAGAACAAGGGTCAGTTATTATATTATTTATTTATTTATTTTTTGGACAAACCAGGATGCAAAGATGGTAAACCACAAGTATCCAGCTGTCTGCAGATTTTACCCCAAGATGATCAGTTAACACATATTTGCAACATACAATGTAAAGTCTCAAAGCAGCAAAATAAATGTGTTTCTTTGGGGAAAAAAAAACAACTATAAATCAAATGGCCCATCATATCTAAGAATGTTTTAAATGAGCTTTGTTATTACTATTCAGGATATATATATAGCGCCAACACACAATGCTTTACAATATAAATGGAAACAATACAGCAGCAATATTATTCAATACAAGAGGGTTAGGAGGGCCCTGCTCCTGGGATCTTACAATCTAATAAGGAGGGGCTGGTGGAACAAAGGGTAATAACTGTGAGAGATGAACTGATGGGAAAAATAAAAGATTTGGTTAGGCAGGATAGGCTTCCCTGGAGAGATGAGCTTTCAGGGATTGCCTAAAAGTGGACAGAATAGGAGATAGCCAGACAGCATGAGAGAGTCTCTGGAGAAGTCCTGGAGATGAGCATGGGAGAATGAGACAAAGGGGTTAGAGAGCAGTAGATCTTGGGAGGAGTGGAGAGGGTGGTTTGGGTGATATTTAGAAACAAGATTGGTAATGTAGCTCAGGGCAGAGTTGGAAATAGCTTTTTATGTTATTGTTAATATTTAAAATTGTATTTGTTGGGCAATGGGAAGCCAGTGGAGGGATTGGCAGAGAGGGGTTGTAGAGGCTTAATGGTTGGTAAGATGGTTGAGTCTGGCAGCAGCATTCATGATAGACTGAAGAGGGGATAGCCTGAGAAGAGTTAGGCCTGAGAGGGGAGAGTTACAATAGTCAAGGTGAGAGATAACAAGGGCGTGAATAAGTTGCTTAGTGGTTTCAATGGATAAAAAGGGGCATATTTTGGAGATGTTACAGAGATTAACTCTACAAGATTTGCACGGATTGGATTTGGATTTGTGATTGGATTTGGGGCTGAAAGGAAAGGCCAGAGTCCAGGATTACACCTAGTACCCTGGCATGAGAGGAGAGAATGATTGGTTTGCGCAAAAGTAATAGACTCTACAAACTATAGGAAAGATTTATGGCATTTTATGGCATTTTTATTATTTTTTTTTTTTTTTACTAGTAATGGCAGTGATCTGCGATTTTTGGTGGTACTGTAACATTGTGGTGGACAGATCAGACACTTTTGACACATTTTTGGGACCATTGACATTTATACAGCGATTAGTGCTATAAAAATGTACTGATTACTGTGTAAATACAAAATGAGTTAGCCCATGAGACTTTAAATGAGTTGGTCATAGAGGTCATGACAAGTAAGCATAAGGATTTAAATGAGCATAAAAACATCACGAGGCATGGTTTGACGATTGAAATTTTAATTACAGCAATAAAATACATGGTATACATATACAACTTGGTACTCAACGTGTTTCGCAAGCTCTGCTCGCTTCCTCAGGAGTTGGTGTATATGCAGGATATCTAGAAAATAGTAAGTATCGGTAGAATATAACATTCAATGGTAATTATGGTTAGAGAAGAAGCATGTGGCCTCTAAGAGGCACCCCATACTTACATTATGGTCAATTGGTCCATAGGACTGATCTGCAAGGGTAGCAGTGGAAAGCACTCAGCACTCTTTTATGATTTCTTTTCCCTCTTCACAATCTTGCACTCTTTACACTCTCCTTTTCACCTTTTTTCTTTCTTGTTTGCATCCACGCCTACAATGTCATGGATTTTACTATACAACAGTGATACTACATTATTTATACTTACAGGCTACTATTAAGTCTATTGACTCCTATACATATATAATTTTATTACAGCTATCATGACATATGTGGCTAATGGGGCACTCCAGGACACACCACATTCTCTTCCTCCTTTTTCGCCATGTCCGCCCTCTGCCAGGCCCCTGTTTGGTTGCTGCGGGTTACGTCTCTTCAGCTCCCGGTTGGAGTGCTTTCCGCTGCTACCCTTGCAGATCAGTCCTATGGACCAATTGACCATAATGTAAGTATGGGGTGCCTCTTAGAGGTCACATGCTTCTTCTCTAACCATAATTACCATTGAATGTTATATCTTACTGATACTTACTATTTTCTAGATATCCTGCATATACACCAACTCCTGAGGAAGCGAACAGAGCTCACGAAATGCGTTGAGTACCAAGTTGTATATGTATACCATGTATTTTATTACTGTAATTAACATTTCAATGGTCAAAGCATGCCTCATGATGTTTTTATGCTCATTTATGATGATGTTCTTGGAACTTTAATAAATCCTAATACTTACTTGTCATAACCTCTATGACCAACTCATTTAAAGTCCCATGGGCTAACTCATTTTGTATTATATGTATTACAGGGATGGAGTTGTGTTATATTAAGAGGCAGTACCCAGACCGCTCTCTTTTTCTCTGATTACTGTGTAAATGTCACTGGTAGGGAAGGGGTTAACACTAGGGGCGATCAAGGGGTTAAATGTGTTCCCTAGTTATTGTTTCTTACTGTGGGGGGATGGGACTGACTGGGGGAGGAGACATATCGCTGTTCCTACTTACTATGAACAAACAATCTGTCTCCTCTCCCCTGACAGAACAGGGATTTGTGTATTTACACACACAAATCCCCGTTCTGGCTCTCGTGTCCGCGATTGCAATCGGGTCCCCCACTGTGCAGTAGGCACACATGCACCTCAGGCAGCTCTTAAAGGGGAAGATGTACCCATACATCATTTTGCGGGAACATGACACTTTGACGATGTATATCGGCGTGAGGCGGTCGGCAAGTGGTTAAAGTGATTGTCAATCTCGTGAGCAGTGAGTGAGTTACTGTGTAGAGGTGGTGGTGGAGAAAGTACAGAGTTAAAATTAGAGAAGAGATGACGAGGACTGGGTGACAGAGTATTAATGAGAGTGACAAAGTAGGCTTGTTTGGCAGCATGGAGGGAGGAATTGTATTTTAAGAAGGCAGATTTTTTATAGGGTGAATGCTTACTGAGATTTGGTTTTACACCACCATCACTCCAGTGCATGGCTATGTCTCAAGTTTTCTGGTGTCCTCAGTCTGCCAAGGTTGTAATAGTTGGGCCTGATATTTTGTGTAGTGAGAGGAGCAAGTGAGTCCAGTATGGATGAGAGTTAACTGTTGTAGACAGAAGTTGCCAGGTCAGGGCAGGACAGGGGTGTGACTTTGTCATAGAGGTGGTCAGTTGCAGAGTAGAAAAGAGAAGTATTAACCCCTTAGAGCCGGCTCCTGCCAGCCCTTTTAGGGACTTAGAATGCCGGGAGGCGGGGCAGAACTTATGATCATGTGACCGCCGTGATTGGCTGTCATGGCGGTCACATGATTGCAAAAGCACCTGATCGCAAGCGGCGCATGGGAAGCTTTCCTTTAGCCACTGATAACTGTGCCAGGAGTGCGCAGGGCACGCACTCTCTGTATAGCTCTATAGGCACTATTGCATGCAAAAATGTGACCGCTCGGTGCCAAGGCCTGAGAGACTGCATATTTGCGTGTGCTGGGCGTGAAGAGGCTAAAGTGGCAAAGGTTTCTATGAGTAACTGTCTGCTGCTTGGAGAGATAGGTGGTTGTAGAATAGGATACTGTAAAAGTGATGAGGTTGTGATCAAAGAGAAGAAAGGGAGTGTTGGTGAGGTTGCCATGAGTGCAAAGATAGGAGAAAACAATATCCAGGGTGTTACCATCAGAGTAAGTGGAGGACTGTCCATTTTGTTGGGTGAAAAGATAAGGTTAAGTTAAAGAGTTGAGATGCAGCCAGGCTTTTAACATTAATGGGGATGTTAAAATCACCAAGAATGATAGTGGGTATTTCAGAGGAGCAAACGAAAGGTAACTAGGCAGAGAGGTCATCAAGGAAGCGTAAAAATTGTCCAGGAGGCCAATAGATCACCGCAATCCTTAGAGAAATCGGAAAAAACAGATGACTACAGTGAGTCTCAAAAGAAGAGAAGGATAGAGAGGAAGGGGTAGGAAGGAATTAAAAGGTGCTCAGTGGGGATAGAAGCAAACAAACTCCA
Source organism: Aquarana catesbeiana (assembly GCF_042186555.1). NCBI lineage: Eukaryota > Metazoa > Chordata > Amphibia > Anura > Ranidae > Aquarana > Aquarana catesbeiana. The sequence continues at coordinate 149,404,623 of NC_133332.1, read as the reverse complement.
CCTCCTTTCTGATTACTGGGTCTTGGTGAGTGAGTCCAATGGAGGCCTTCATGGGGGAGGGCAGCAGGAGAGGCAGAGTCAGATGCTTGAAGCCACATTTCTGTAATTGCAAGTGGGTTAAGGGAATGGGAGACAAAAAATGTCATGGACAGAGGTGAGCTTTTTTACAGTCCAGGCATTCCAGATGACACCTGCTAAGAAGGGGGAGGTTTGGAAGCAGGGGGATCCAGATTAAACTGAGGTAGGAGAGTGTCTGGTGTGGCAGTGAGATACTGGAGGACCAGGATTAGGGGAGATATCCCCAGAGATTAGTAGAAGAAGGAGGGTGAGGAAATTAAGATTGAAGTGGGATGTATATGAGTGCATGTAACTCCCTGTCCTGCTGTTTGGATCAGCATGTCGGTTAAGTATTCGCAAGAAGCAGAAGTATAGCTACAGGGGTGCAGTGGTCGCGACTGCGACCCGGCCCCATGCTGCAGAGGGCCTGTGTGGCCCCCCTGTATGCAGAGCAAGCACTAGCGTGAGGTAAAAGTACCAGTGCCTGGGCAGCTGGAGGATGGGGTTGAGTAGCGGAGCTCCCTGCCCTTCCACACTGTTTGTTATGCGATCTAACAGTCCCAACATGTTTACTCAGGGCCACAACAAGCGGGGGGGCACTTGAGCTGACTGCATCTTTCCCGCACCTTTCCCGTCTCCCCTCTGTATCCTCCAGCTCTCCCCTCGTGCAGAGTCTGAGATCGGTTGCTGTGCTTAAGGTTAAGATAGAGATTGAGTGGGGAAAGTGTCAGCAGTGAGAACGGACTAAGCAGCGGGAACAGCAGCGGCATTAGCCCCATGCCTCTATCGATTCTCAGCCACATCTGAGATGTGCTGGATTTCCTCTTTCTCCTGTGTTTGGGCCCCCCCTTTATCACCCCCCTGCAGTACTTCGAATCTTAAAGTCTTTGTTTATAAAGGGGGGTTTCCTGTATAGGAGTCTCCTTTTATTGATTTCTGGATAGATGGGAGTGGCCCCTTCTAATCACCCCAATGCACTGCTACTGTTCATGAGTCTCCTTCTTCTGGTGGGGGGCTGTATTCCAATATGGAATCACACCAATGCACTTCTCTTGTTAAGGGTTCTCCTTCTGGGAGGGGCAGTATTCCTGGAAGAATGGGAGGGGTCCTTTCTAATCTCCCCCATGCACTCCTCATCCTCTTGTTAAAGGGGTCTCCTTCTCCTAGAGGGGGGTCAGTATTCCTGGATAGATAGAAGGGGGTACTTCAAATTACCCCATGCACTCCTCCTGTTAAGGGGTCTCCTTCTCCTAGAAGGGGGTCAGAATTCCTATATGAACGGGAGTGGGTTCCTTCTAATCACCCACCTGCACTCCTCATGGTGATATCTAAATATTTCCCCTGTACACCTAGCGGTGTGTGTGTAGGATGGAGATGACTGTGTGTGTGTAGGATGGGGATGACTGTGTGTGGGATGGAGATAACTGTGTGTATGTGTAGGATGGAGATGACTTTGTGTGTGTAGAATGGACCATAGATAAGTGCTTGGAGGGTGGCCGATCGCAGTGCTCTATGCTTCCTAGTATTACCCACACTCCATCAACCTTGGTCATGGTGATTGAGATAATGCCATCTCCCCCATACACCATCCCATACCCCACTCTATTTTCTCTGGGGACAGGATCCCCATCACCCCTGGGGACAGGGACCCCATTTCTCCTGAGGAAAGGGACCCCATCTTCCCTGGGGACAGGGACCTCATCTTCCTTGGGACGAGGACCCCATCTTCCCTAGAGAAAGGGACATCATCTCCCATGGGGACGGGGAACCCCATCTGCCCTGGGGATTGGGATCCTTTCTCACCTAGGGACAGGGACCCCATCTCCCCTAGGGACAGGAACCCGATTTCCAGAGCATGCTGGCTGAGGGCAGTGTCCTCAGTCTCCTTTCTCTGTCTCAAAGGTGGTGTAAATAATAATTTTAAAACATTGTAAAAAAATTAATAAATAAAATAACAAAAAGAAAAAACTACTGATACCAGTGGCGGAACTACAGGGGTCGTGGACCCTGGCCGGGGGTCAGGGGGGCAATTCATTGTTTCTTGTACTGGGGCCCTGATGGTTCTAGTTATACCACTGGCAAGAAGTGATCAGTACAGTAGCAGGGAGAGGGTAAAAGTGAGGGTGATATGTACAAAATTTGGAGTAAAGCAGAGGGGTAAAGAAATGGGAATTTGAGAACAGAGGATACGAATATGAGAAGGAAGAGTAGAGGTGACATATTAAATGGTAGAGGGAGTAGGAATCAGACTTGTAAGAGATGCTTTACAAAATGTTGTTTTGCTTGCAGTCAGTCTGGAGTGGGGCAGAATATCTTTTTGGTGCTTTTAGTTATTCAGCTGTGTTCAACTGCTGAACACTCCTGCAGAAAAAAAACACTTAGGCAGGAAAAAAATTCAGTGACTATGACTGGCCCCCTGTCTGTAACTTCCTCTATAAGCTGATCTGGATTCATAGGGAGATGGGGCAGGGAAGGATTCATAAATTGATAAAATAGGAACTGATAAGGAACACATGAATTGAGGGGAAATTGTCAAAACCAGACCAGCCACAGACACAGGCCAAAGTCATAAAAGATAACTGGTTCTTTGATCACAAAAGGTAAAAGGAGGTGAGAATAATTGACCCCAAATATAGACAAAACTATTTAATAGACATGTGCACACTGAAATATTTTGTTTCGGAATTTCGTTTTCGTCCAAAAAATACATTTATTTAGTTACTCCCGAAATTCGTTTTTATTTATTTCGGTTTTCGTTAAAAATTGCATTCGTCCAAAAATCCTAATTAAGGTCGAATCTGTCATTGAATGCTTATGGTGTCTGTCGAATGTTCAAAGAAGATTCGACGGAGCAGCTAAACTGTGCGACGCCATATAGTTTACCTGCTCCGTCGAATCTTCTTAGAACTTTCAACAGACACCATAAGCCAAAGTACTGTGTACTTAGTTCTAGCTATTTTACTGCTCCTCCTCTTTGGTTACAATCAGCCAATAACATTCATCATCATCATTATTTTTATTTATCTTTCCTCCCCTACATCGAATCTTTCCTCCCCTACGTCGAATCTTTCCTCCCCTACGTCGAATCTTTCCTCCCCTACGTCGAATCTTTTCTCTCTACGTCGAATCTTTCCTCCCCTACGTCGAATCTTTCCTCTCTACGTCAAATCTTTTCTCTCTATGTAGAATAATCTTGGACTAATAGAGCTAAGGTTAGGCACATTCGACCACAGGTTTGATGGACAGATTGTTATTGTCATCATCATGTCGAATCTCCTATCTATATCGAACTGTTGTAGCAACGAAAACAAAAATAAAGCATTTGTTTATGTCGGATCTTTCGTTTTTCGGACTCTGCACTTTCGTTATCGTTTGTTAAAACGATAACGAAAATACCTGAAATTCGGACGAAAATGCATTCGGACGAAAACGAATGCACATGTCTACTATTTAACCGGTTCCCAACCATGTCACACAGATATACTGCGGCACAATGGCTTTCCTGGGTGAAATCCCGTATGGGTACGTCCTACCCTTTTTTTGGCCACCACAGGGTGTGTGGCCAGTGGTGATCGTGCCCACCAGCGGCGATCGCGTGCACTAGTGCCAGAATGGGGATTTGTGTGTGTAAAGAGGAGAGAAGTCATATTGTTTGTTCCTACTAAGTAGGAAAAACAATATGTCTCCTCTCCTAGTCACTCACATCCCCATACAGAGAGAACACACCTAGGGAACACACAATTAACTCCTTGATCATCCCCTAACGTTAACCCCTTCCCTGCCAGTGACATTTACACAGACAGTAATCAGTGCATTTTTATAGCACTAATCGCTGTATAAATGCCAATGGTCCCAAAAAAGTGTCAAAAGTCTCCGATCTGTCCATCGCAATACCGCTAAAAATTGCAGATCACCACCATTACTAGTAAAAAAAAAAAAGAATGCCATAAAAATTCCATAAGTCTTTACCAAAGTTTGCAGATGCTATAACTTTTGCGCAAACCAATCAATATAAGCTTATTGCAATGTTTTTTACCAATAATATGTAAAAGAATATATATTGGCCTAAACTGATGAAGAATTTTTTTTTTTTTAATTTGCGGATATTTATTATAGCAAAAAGTTAAAAATATTGTTGTTTTGTTTCAAAATTGTCGCTTTTTTTTTGTTTATAGCGCAAAAAATAAAAACCACAGAAGTGATCAAATACCACCAAAGAAAGCTCCATTTGTGGGAAGAAAAGGACGCAAACTTTGTTTGGGTACAGCATTGAATGACCGCACCACTGTCAGTTAAAGCGTGCCAAATTGTAAAAAGTGCTCTGGTCAGGAAGGGGGTAAAATTATCCGGGGCTGAAGTGGTTAACATAAAGATTGCAGAGAGTCAGTATATAGCAATGGGACAGTTAACAAAGATTCTGAGACAGCAGCATTTACCATAAATATTGCAGAGTGTCAGTACATAGCAATAAGACCGTTAACATGGATTCTGAGACAGCAGTATTTACACGGGAAACAAAAAATTCCTGACTATGACTGGCCCCGTTATTGCACAGTGTTAGAAAATGTAAAGGTTAAACATGCCCAAAGTGAAGAACTCCATTTTATATTTGTATGCAGGTTAAAGCGGAGTTCCACCCAAAAGCGGAAGCTCCACTTATCTGCTTCCTCCCACCTCAGGTGCCACATTTGGCACCTTTCAGGGGGAGCGGATAAATGTCAAAAACAGGTACTCGCTCCCACTTCCGTGTAAAGGTGCCACAGCGACCTGCGTAATTTACGGCCCCTACTCCTTCCCCTCGCTGCCTTCTGGGAGACACACACAGGTCCCAGAAGACAGTGGGACCATTCAGAAAGCGCAACGCAAGGCTTCACTTCCTGTTTCCCTTAGTAAGGATGCTGGCGCCTGCACCCAAAGCCGATAAACGGGTTGGTTTCGGGTGCCGACATCATGGGCTCCCTGGACATGTAAGTGTCCTTAGTCAGCACCTACAGTATTTGTAGCTGATGACTTTACATTTTTTTTTTTAATACAGGCTGGAACTCTACTTTAAATTACTCGGTGGCTTCTTAAGAGCTCTTGTAGACTTTGACAACAAAATCTTTATATAGTTACTACAAATTTCCAGATTTATTAATCACATTATGTAAAAGTTTAAAACAAACAGATATCATTCACAATATACTTTGTTGACACACTACAATGACCACATATATATTTGCATTATACTTAGTGGCCCATTTCACAGCTAGCAGATTGCAGACAAAGCGTTTTGTATATAGCTTCAATTCATCAGGGCTGGCAGTGAAAGGGTTACAGGACATCCATGCAATTCCATTAATCTCAGTAAAGTGGTCATAATTAATTTATTGCATCATATGGTTACAACAGTCTAAGACTACACTTATTTCCACAATGAGTGTTAGAGGACAGTTCTTCATTTTCCAGTCCACAGAGCAAAAATGAGCCCAAGGAGCATAACAATACTGCCCAAACAAATGGAGGAGGTGTCACTCTCCTTGTTTACTTTACCCCCACCTGCCAAGACCCTGTGTCTGAAATGGAATGCTTTTCGTAGTGTACCAGGTGAATAAAACAGCAAGTCCCCTAGGAACACAGGCAATCCTCAAGATTTTATATATTTTCTGTGAATGTGACCAGCTCAGGGTGTGGACCCTGAAAGACCAGATGACCTCCTATTTTCATAACTTATAACAGATTAATAAACTGTATCTCTAGGAAAAACATTTTTTGTGTTGCATAGAGTGAGGAATAATTAGACCTTCTGCCAAGTTTACATTTCTGTCTGTGTCCCCATTGGGGAGATTCACTCTTTCTATTTGTTCTGGTTACCATTGTCCCCAGAAAGTAAAGGGGAAATCCAAAGTTTTAGAGTTGCCCCCAGAACATGAAGGGGAAATTTTTCAATGGGGACAACTATCTCCCACTTTGGGAGATTTCATCTAACTTCTTGATGCGTTTCTGGGACAGGAAGTGAAAGGGAATTTCCCCAATAAACTGACAGCGTATCTAACCAATGGAATGTGGTCTTTTAATGAAGCACTGTTATCACTTGTACAGTTTGATTTCATCACTACCTTGGAAAATGCAAGTATTGTAATCATAGCACCTCCAGTGAATCCAGCTCTCACTATCTTCCCAAGTATGAGGAGTCACTAGACTCCTCATAATGCAACATTTTTTGTGTGTTATTCTCTTCCCAGTTTGGCTCCCCTCCTCAACTGGGTTTTCATTACTGTTTCCCTGTCCCAGCTTTGCAAAGAAACACTAGTGAAGTAGCAGCTAGAGGGTGTACTCAGAGTGGGAAGTGGGAATACAAAAGCATCCAGTACACGTAGAAGTGTCAGATTGTTAAGATTTTAGCAGCACCTATAATTTGCCAAGATACTGAATGTTAGATTCACTGGAATAATTAATGGTGAGTATTTTACTAGCATTTTCCAAAGCAATATAGACAAAGCACTTTAAAGTGATAATAGTTTTTTAATGTAAAGAACTGATCCAAAGAGATCTCAACACCATAAATACATGTAGTTAAAAAAAATAATCAAAACAGCATTCAGCAAACTTCATTATCTTGCCTAAATTTTCCAAGTCCATTTGTCCAGCCTTACCATATGGACCAAACTTCAACCATTTTGCAAAGCAGCAGTCATTCACAGGTCCAAAAATCACTATTGTACTACTAAAATGGGGAAGCTGGAACATCTGCATGTACAAAGCAGGCTTAAATTGGTGCACACTGTTTTTGGACATATTAAGGTACATTTCCTGTAGAAATAGACATGTGTTTCCTAAAAAAGCACAAGCTGGTTGGGAAGTAAACTTAAACATATAAATAGTGTTGCTATTCATTTCCTTATAATGAAAACAGCTACAAGGAGAAATAAGCAAGTGGCAGTTATGTGCTATAAAAAGAGAATTAAAATCATTGTAGTTGTCACTGTCTTGACACCATCCCAGTAAGATTCCCATAAGACTTTAAGAAGACCTCAGTCTTGCTGAATGAAATACTGTTTTTAAAAGTTCTAATAAAACAGGAGCTCTCACTTAGCATAATTTTCATGTGAATGCGTGAACCTTTTCTATTCTGGACCTTGCTAAAAGTACCAGAGTGGTGTCTTGGGAACATCCTAAGGTGAAGAAACAGTCACTAGTTAGCATAATGATCAGTGCATGCTTCATGGAGTATGTGAAAATTAACATTTAAAAGAAATCCAGCAGCAGAAATTGAACAATGAGTTCTGAGCAATAATGGTTTAAGGTACAGGGATTGCTGCATTAGCCAGACACAGGAAGAAAAATATGTCATATGGCTAAAAATGATCTGTCTGTAGGTTAACAAGCATTCTCAAAAGACTTTTTAACTGACATGCTCTTTAAGTAAGCATTTAAAACAAATGGATTTATTGCAAAGGAAGGTCTGGAAACCCATTCTAAGAACTATATGTTTTTTGGGGGCAGGGGCACCATAGACACAATAGTGACAGTAAAACCAACCAAATATAATATCTTATATTATATCAAATAGCCCTATAGCAAACTTACATTTAATAGGTTGCTATGAAGGCAATTGGGTTCCTGTATTCAAATTTGCTGACAAGAAACATGCTGAGAGGAGGAGAGCAGAAAGAGAAAACAGTTTGCTGCTGTTCCATCACCATTTTGGGACCTCTCACTTCACTTCCTTATTTCTAGCCTAGGCCAGAATGATGTCTAATGTGCCTGCAGCCTCTTGGGATACCCGTGTGATGGGTCCCTGGAGGCTGCAGAGTACACTATGGCGCATGCACTGTGAGATGTCTTTGAGAGTGCGGGCTATCTTTTCATGTTTTCTTCAGCTACTTCCCCTGATAAGGCATGTGCACTATCATGGAGTAACTGTACAACCTGGAAGAGAAAGCTGCTCCCCCGGTATGCTTCTGCAAAGAGGTGGATCCATAGGGAACACCAATGGATCGCCAAGCTTGTGAGTATGCTTTGGGTAACATCCCGGCTATACAGGAAAGAGGGGGCATGAGGGAGGAGGGGGGCTGTTAAGTTCCTTCTCAAGGTTTAAAGTACACAGGTGCTTATTCTCCTATCCCTTTTTATTGCTTAGCATTTAGCAATTACCATGAATGCTCAGTGTTTTCATAAAAGAAACTGAACACAGCTAAGCAACAAGTAAAATGCATCAAACAGAGTTTGAATGTGTTGCAGGCATGTCTTAAATATCCATGTATGCCTCAATCTGAAGAATAAGAAATTCTCTGACCTCACTCAGGACAATACATATGAGGATGGCTGCAAAATGAAATTTGGGTGGCACAATCCTGCTGTGTCTCCTGCTCCTTTGAGCAACAAGTACATGTATAAGAATTTACACAGTTTAAAGGTTGCTCCACATTGGAGATTTCAGGCATTTGCCTTGAGTTTTAAATTGGAGAAATTGTATTGCCAAGATTATTTCACAGACAGTATTTCCTATTCAGATTTATGTGTTATTCTTTCTGTGATATTGCCATGCTGTGCATTCTACTTGATTTACACATGCAAGGAGCCTAAATCCATATATATTTTCTTTTCTGTGAAGCTACGATACAAAAGATCATCACTTCCCGGCTAATAAAAGTCACTTTATTGTTGCTGAGATCTTTCATGTGTGAAATCCATCATGGCCCATTATGAGAAGCCTGGGCATAAGAGCAGAAATGTGATAGTGCTGTAATATACGATCATGCTTCAGCTGAGTGCACCATTAGATGATACAGAACACATATGTGTTTCATGTTGCAGTTCTTTACACAATTAAAAAAACATACTTCCATGATTATCCTCTGTACTGTAAGCATGGCTCATTTAGTAAACTGCAGACAAACAATGTTCCAAACATATAAGAATTAAACAAAGAAATCTTTTATTGTTTATGTTTTATAGTATATAGCCAATGAAGTATGATATATTTTATTACTGCATGTACATATATTATATTTATACTTCCTGTAGGCACACTCTTCACACTAACCTGACACTGTTGTCTATGATTAGTACAGCTTAGAGCCTCAGCCCACTCAAAACTATATCAAATAGATTAGCAAAAGTTCAGAGGATATTGAGGAGAAGATTACCAGAACAAGAGGGCAGAGAGGTGACAACAGAAAAACACTTGCAACATACTGTATTTTTGCTGATCATCATTGACAGGAATTATGTTTTTGCAGTGATAAATCAAAACATGAAAGTATGAGCAATGCATCTGATACTAATATGTTTAACATGTAGAATCAGCAATAGAAAGTGGAAAGTATGTGAATTAATGACATGGAAAAAGCTAAAGATTCCTCTGAAAAAATACCCTTCTATTCATTCCCTGTAGGTATACAGTGGGGACGGAAAGTATTCAGACCCCCTTAAATTTTTCACTCGTTGTTATATTGCAGCTATATTTGCTAAAATCATTTAAGTTCTTTTTTTCCTCATTAATGTACACACAGCACCCCATATTGACAGAAAAACACAGAATTGTTGACATTTTTGCAGATTTATTAAAAAAGAAAACCTGAAATATCACATGGTCCTAAGTATTTAGACCCTTTGCTGTGACACTCATATATTTAACTCAGATGCTGTCCATTTCTTCTGATCATCCTTGAGATGGTTCTACACCTTCATTTGAGTCCAGCTGTGTTTGATTATACTGATTGGACTTGATTAGGAAAGCCACACACCTGTCTATATAAAACCTTACACCTCACAGTGCATGTCAGAGCAAATGAGAATCATGAGGTCAAAGGATCTGCCAGAAGAGCTCACAGACAGAATTGTGGTAAGGCACAGATCTGGCCAAGGTTACAAAAAATTTCTGCTGCACTTAAGGTTCCTAAGAGCACAGTGGCCTTCATAATTCTTAAATGGAAGACGTTTGGGACGACCAGAACCCTTCCTAGAGCTAGCCCTCCGGCTAAACTGAGCTATTGGGGGAGAAGAGCCTTGGTGAGAGAGGTAAAGAATAACCCAAAGATCACTGTGGCTGAGCTCCAGAGATGCAGTCGGGAGATGGGAGAAAGTTGTAGAAAGTCAACCATCACTGCAGCCCTCCACCAGTCGGGGCTTTATGGCAGAGTGGCCCGACAGAAGCCTCTCCTCAGTGCAAGACACATGAAAGTCCGCATGGAGTTTGCTAAAAAACACCTGAAGTACTCCAAGATGGCGAGAAATAAGATTCTTTGGTCTGCTGAGACCAAGATAGATTTTTTTGGCCTTAATTTTAAGCGGTATGTGTGGAGAAAGCCAGGCACTGCTCATCACCTGTCCAATACAGTCCCAACAGTGAAGCATGGTGGTGGCAGCATTATGCTGTGGGGGTATTTTTCAGCTGCAGGGACAGGACGACTGGTTGCAATCGAGGGAAAGATGAATGCGGCCAAGTACAGGGATATCCTGGACGAAAACCTTCTCCAGAGTGCTCAGGACCTCAGACTGGGCCGAAGGTTTACCTTCCAACAAGACAATGACCCTAAGCACACAGCTAAAATAACGAAGGAGTGGCTTCACAACAACTCCGTGACTGTTCTTGAATGGCCCAGCCAGAGCCCTGACTTAAACCCAATTGAGCATCTCTGGAGAGACCTAAAAATGGCTGTCCACCAACGTTTACCATTCAACCTGACAGAACTAGAGAGGATCTGCAAGGAGGAATAGCAGAGGATCCCCAAATCCAGGTGTGAAAAACTTGTTGCATCTTTCCCAAAAAGAATCATGGCTGTATTAGATCAAAAGGGTGCTTCTACTAAATACTGTGCAAAGGGTCTGAATACTTAGGACCATGTGATATTTCAGTTTTTCTTTTTTAATAAATCTGCAAAAATGTCAACAATTCTGTGTTTTTCTGTCAATATGGGGTGCTGTGTGTACATTAATGAGGAAAAAAATGAACTTAAATGATTTTAGCAAATGGCTGCAATATAACAAAGAGTGAAAAATTTAAGGGGGTCTGAATACTTTCTGTCCCCACTGTATAACCAAGCCTCCCCTTCTGCAGCCCCCTCCTAACCTACAGCAGTACTCTTGTTGTTTTTTGCAGGGCTAAGTAGTCCAAATCTAGCCTCTCAGTGATGCCAGATCTCACCAGCAGGTGCTTTTTGCAATGCTCAGTTATGACTAAGTCTGGAAACTTCAGTGGTTTGTGTGTATTAGGTTGGGGGGACTGTGGTATTAAACCTGGAGATCACAGTTATATAGATTATAATTTTCCTGGATATATCCTTTAATTGCAGTATACATTTAGAATTGCTATGTTATCTAAAAACTTACATATTCAAATGTGTTGAGGACACTAGAATCACTATGGCAGTTCTGGACAGTAGCAACTGAGAATTGCAAGGGCATTGTGTGTGTGAATTGCTATATTGCAATTCATGCATATCTACATGTGAAGAAACCTTGCCATGGGATTGCCAAGAATTTTAGGTCCTTGTGCATGTCACCATTCCCACCCCCCCACCACCACCACCACCCCCACCACTGGAAGCAGCTCAGGAAACCCAGGAAATAGCCTCCCCAGAGTAAGCAGGAGGAACTTGGGGATCATCTATTCCACTTTCCCACCTGTCTCTAGAAGCAACACATATTATGTCACTAACAGGGTATTAGCTTTCATTCCTCAGGTGGTGTAGCCAAGGAGGCAGCTATTCCAGCATAACACCCCCATACACACCCCATATAAAAAGTGCAGCATAGGGCAAGCATGTGTATGTGAACAATAATCCCACCAAACATGTCAGGTATTGTTATGAACGTTGGAGTGAGAGCAATAATTCTATGGTCACAGCTCATGGTTAATTCTAACCTGATGACCTGTAAAGGCGTTTAAAGCATTACCTCTGGAAAATTTTGGGTGCCATAGAGTTTTGCGATTTCACAGGCATGCACAATTTTAACACTTGATATGTTTGGTATCTATTTACTCAACACAACCCAATTTCTTAGATATTACCAAAATTGGGTATAAAATTGTGTTTGTTTGCACTAAATTTCATGTTAGTGTACTTTTTCTTAAATTAACTGCTCAAATATAATGGCACACAAAAAATTCCAACTGCTTCCATTTTATTTTCCAGGGTCTCTGCTTTCAGAGATTATATAATTTTTGGGAGTTTACAGTAATTTCTAGCAAAAAATGCAGATTTTGCCATGTGTACAAAAAAAAAACAACTATTACCCTGGCAGACAAGTAATCATGGGGCAGAAAATATAGGCCTATAAAGATGCTTTATATACCGGGCTACTTAGGTCAATAATTATTTACTGTACCTTATCAATTATTATGAAATTTTATCAAAAGTCAGACAGTTGGACATAGTGGTAAGTTTACCCGAGCTTTCAACAAATATTTTGATTAAAACATTAGTTTCAGGCTGGGTTCACACTATTGCGATATCAGACATTGCATGTGATTCACACCGCATTGCTGTGCAGATCACCTGCAATGTCTGTGCAATGTGAATTCAGCCAGACAAAAATGGTATGGCTGAATTTGCATCGCATTCAGACCAAAATGGTGCAGGACCCTTTTTTTGGTCCGCACTGGAATTGGATCGCATTGGGGGGTGTTCACACCCATGCGATCCGATTCCTGCACCGTTTCACAGTTCGCACTGCAATCTGCGAACCGATCTGTTTTATGTCTATATCAAACTTTGAAATGTAAATCTGTCTAAATTGACCAGCAATCAGTTCTATGATTAGTCTTACATAATGCTGCATGTATGGTCTGAATAAGATGTTAGTAACTTAAACCGGCATCATCACCATTTACTTTTCATCTCCATTATTTTGTAACCATATTGCTATTGCCCACATTTTAAAGTGTTTTGCCCTTCTATCTGCATAAGGACATGGCAGTTGCCACCAGTGCCCCTTAAGTTTGTAAAGGGTTCACTTTATGGCAGTACAGCAACTTATATTTATCAGTATCATGGAAGTGGCTGCGAGTTGTCAGCATGTAGCGCCTGCCCCAACACCCTTAATGCGAATGCACGTCTTCATGGAACGCTAGTACTGACTGTCTCCAGTGGAGAGAAGCGGTACTGCGGGACGTCCCCATTGTAAAAATGGAGCTGGTTGACCACGTCTGAAGGACCTTGTTGGCACAAACATGCATGTTGTTACTTTCCTCTGGAGGCTTTTATGTTGGTAAGTGTATTTTAGCTCTGTTGCTCAGCTGTGGTGGAGAGGATTCCCATTAGCTTGTGGAAGACACTTTCTTTGTCGTGATATTTATCACAAATTTTGGACTCTTTTGCATTGGACTTTATTTACACTAATTTATTTTTTATTATAGTTTTTGAATATTGTCGATGCTTTTTGCACATTATGAATGCTGTGTTAGCACATGCTTTAAGCTTTTAATATTCTATATTTGGAGGCGCTGCATTATTTACTTATATTTACCTTTTGCAAGCTGCCCATTTCTTTTCTTTTCTTTAGCGCTGACCCCCTTTTCTGTTTTCATATTTATTGATAGACCCTCTAATGCTTTAAATCCCTTATAAAATCTTAACCAAACTTAAACATGCTGATATAATTCCAAAATTATATAAAAGCTTTTTATAATCTTTTTAAATCTGTATTAAAAGAAAATCTGGGTATTTTTCCATAAATGTCCTTGTTTGGCTACTTCCTGTTACATAGTCACCAGTCCATCCAGTTCAACCTGAGTGAGTGTGCGTATCTACAATTGTCCCTATCCCTGTACATTGTGTCTCATTAAGATGCTCATCTATTATTATTATTTATTTAAGGTACCCATATAGTGCTGTCGATTTACGCAGCGCTCTACACATACATCGCACACTCACATCAATCCCTACCCTCAAGGAACCCACAATCCATGGTCCCCAAATCACACCCATATACTAGGGCCAATTTTGGACAGAAGCCAATAAACCACTTATGGACCACCCGCCACAGTTTTACGTTGGCTGTTTGAAGGAGGATATCCTTGTTATGGCAGAAGCTAGCTGTCATAACCTCGGTATCCCCTTCTTCAGTGGGTGGCCCGCTACAAGATAAAAGTGGTCTCTGCAGGGGATTCGCTGCAAGATCACTTTTATCGGTGGCGGGAGAGGGGCACCCCTCCTGCCGCGATCCGGTGCCCTCCTCTGCTTACAGGAGCCGTTGGCAGCGACGGAGGCGATCACGTCCTGTCGTTAGCTGTGCATGGAGACGAGTGAGGGGAATTGCTGGGCGGAAACTACATCAAAACGTCACTTCTGCCCCCACAGCTTTTAAAGGGCCATTTTTTTTAAATAATTTTTTTAACTGACATTTTTTTTTTATTATTGCATTTTAGTCTAAATATGAGAACTGAGGTCTTTTTAACCTCAGATCTCATATTTAAGAGGTCCTGTCATGCTTTTTTCTATTACATTCCTTATAATAGGTATAAAAGTAACATTAAAAAAAAAAAACAGTGTAAAAATAAAAAATAAAATGTAAAATAAATAATAATTTTTTTTTTTTTTTTAAAACGCGCCCCGTCCCAATGAGCTCGTGTGCAGAACGCATACGTGAGTAGCGCCCACATATGAAAACGGTGTTCAAACCACACGTGATGTATCGCCGCGATTGGTAGAGCGAGAGCAATTCTAACCCTAGACCTCCTCTGTAACTTAAAACATGCAACCTGTAGAATTTTTTAAACATTTTTAAGGGTAAAAGTTTGTCACCATTCCACAAGCAGGCGCAATTTTGAAGCGTGACATGTTGGGTATCAATTTACTCGGTGTAACATTATATTTCACAATATAAAAAAAATTGGGCTAACTTTACTGTTGTCTTATTTTTTTAATACAAAAAAGTGTATTTTTTCCAAAGTGCGCTTGTAAGACCGCTGCACAAATACGGTGTGACAGAAAGTATTGCAACGACCGCCATTTTATTCTCTAGGGTGTTATAAAAAAAATGTATAATGTTTGGGGGTTCTAAGTAATTTTCTAGCAAAAAAAACAGTTTTTAACAGGAGGCTGGGTCCTTAAGTGATTAACCTACCAGCATGTCTTTGGAGTGTGAGAGGAAACTGGAGTTTTTGGAAGAAACTCATGCAGGTACAGGGAAAACATGGAAAACCCAGGTGGGTAGTGTTGTGGTTGGGATTCAAACCATCAACCCTTTTTACTGCTAGGCAAGAGTGCTACCTACTACACCACTGTGCCGCCCGAGTTGGGCTGACAACTGTTTCCCAAATGTGCTCTTGTGTTTTCATTCTCTCACATATTCCCCTTATGAGGTAATAGTGTATGTAATACAAGCAGCAAGGAAGCTGGTCCTGAGCAAAAAATGTGTAGCAGACAATGGAGTGAGTTCATAGCAATTTTTGTTAATGATAAATAGTGCTTTAGCAAGCTAAATGTAATCCAGTTAGAGTTTAGATGTTAAATAATGATGTTAAATAATAAATGAGATGTTTCACAATTACTAATATTCCATAGTGGAAAATACCACGTGTGATCCAAGTTTAATGGATCAAATTGACTTTATTATTACTATCCAAAGTTTAAATGATATAAATACCAATCCTATCAATGCACACAAACAGTACATAGTAACTTTATACAGGACTTAAAAAAAGAATAAATCCAATCCAATGCCACAAAATAGGAAGGTTGCTTTATCTTTACATTTGAAGTGTTATTTTTTTTTTAAATGAACTAAGATGAAAACTAAACAGGCACTCCCTGTAAGTAGTATATACTAATATGGGAAACAACACCACATTCACATGCATGTTTTTGATGCATTTTTATGTGTTTTTCATGAATTTGCATTGTGTTTTAACTTCCCCCCCTTTTACATCACAAAGATCTTCCCACAGTTGTGTTGCATTTTTGATGAGTTTTTGATGCAACTGAAGGGCAACTGACCAGTTTGAAGAGCTACATAGAATTTAGAGGGATGCATTTTTATTCTTCTTTTCTTACGTTTTTTTTTTAACTGAAGAACTGAACAAAAGCGGATCAGTGTGAAAGCAACCTTACCGTAAAATCAAATTCTTGGAGTTTATTGAGGGTCCCAGGAATTCAGAGACTGTTGGGTTATACTGCCACCTACAGGAGGAGCTGTTTTGTGGAAAAGCAATACTGACAACATAGACATAGAGGTGTGGGGCCTGTGCTCCTCAATAAACTCCAAGAAATAGATTTTATGGTGAGTATAAAAATCTAATTTTTTATTCATTGAGGAACATAGGAATTTGGACTGTTGGGGCTTCCAGAAGCAAGCCGATTGAGGGGTAGGCAACAGTAACAAAACACTAAGAAGCCTAAAAAAAAAAAAAAAAAAAAAAAAAAAAAAAAAAAGGGGATCGCCTGCAGCTCAAAGAGCAGCTTGAAGGACCTTATGGCCAAAGCTGCCATCAGATGAGGCCTGGGTAAAACCTAGAAAATGTGTGAACAGTGACAACCTAGCAATTCTATGAAAAAGTAGTCTGATGCTGAAAAGATCAAGAAGTACACAAATACCTAGTAGAGTGCACGTTGGTAGAACCTGATCCTCAAGACTAGGTTTGGATGATGATCTGTCTGAGCCACCTAGAAATGGTGGAACAAGAAGCACGTTACCCTTCACAGGGACTAAACCCATGTGTCATTTGCAGTCAAGACAACAGGGGTATGGGGGTGGTTCTGGCAGAAACTGTAGTTCAGCTGATGCCAGAGAACTTGAGTCTGTGTTATTGTAATGGGTGTGGATCAGGGGTCCATAACTCAGGGCAGGCCTCTTCAGGATCGCAGAAGCACGCTCCAAAACATTTAGAAAAGGGATAAAGAAATAGGCGCCTTCTAAGTATGAACTGTAGAAACTTTTTGGTACAATAAATAAAAACACTCACATTGAGGTTAAAAACGGTCATCATGAGGAAAATCCTGCAGCGGTGCGTCTTCTTGCTCGCTGGTTAAATAGGCTGTGTCACTCAGGAACCCATAGAAAGCTATCCGCCGGCTCTGTACACTCTGTGGCTAAGATGGTAATAAAGAGGAGAGGTCTGAGGTGCTCGTGGACTGCAGCGGCGTCTGACATCATCGAAAGCAAACACTTACGGTGACGTCAGAAGAGTGTTTTTATGTATTGTACCATAAAGTTTCTACAGTTCATACTTAGAAGGTGCCTCTTTCTTTACCCTTTTTCAAGACAACAGGGGAAGGTCCTCCCTAATGCTGAATAGCAAGAATAAGAGTGTGGAAAAATATTGTCCTGATTGAAGAAATAATATCTAGCAAAAAAATCTGACTTTTATCAGCAGAGCAGGAGAAAAGGTGTCCATCCTTCTAATACATTAGCTGAGGCATACTGGGAGTGGATTTATACCAGGTTGGCCAAAAGTTTTCTGTTTGCCAGTAGGCACGTGTTTAAACCAACAATCTCCAAATTCCTGTGTCCCTCAATAACAAGAATAAAAAGGAATAGTGCAGGAGAGTCAAGAACAGGTCCCCATTTTGAAACAATTAGATTGATTTACTAAGACCCCTTTCAAACTGAGGCGCTTTCACTCTAAAAAAAGTGCCTGCAAAGCTCACAAAAACCTATTTCCATTAAAATCAATGTATGCTTTCACACTGGGGCAGTGCGCTGGCAGGGTGGTGAAAAAAATGTCCCTCTCCATTGAAATGAATGGAAAGCTCTTCAAAAGCGCCTGAAAAACCCTCCAAAAGTGCCTAAAAAGCTCTTCAAAAGTGCTCATTGTTTTACTGGCAATTTAGAAGTGCCTCAGTGTGAAAGGGGCCTAACGGAGTAGTGGCTGCTCAATTAGCAAAGTGAATTTTCACTTTGAAAAATGTATTGCAAATTAAATTATTGGCTGATTGAAGTAACCACTGCTTCATCCTATGTACTAATCCTAACAAACAGAATGGACAAAGTCACCACATCCCAAGATTATAGAAAAAACACACAAAACCCCCTTGGCAGGTGGGACATTAAAAGTGACCGGAAACAATGATTGTATAATATAAAAATGTTTATTACAAAAGTAGTCTAGTCAATAAAAAGACTTCGTCATAAAGGACAAAAGTGTACAATAGCATGAGATTATATAGATTACGATACATATACAGACACATGTAAGCTCTCTGATGAACCCAATGTTTCCGGCTTCATGCCCTTCTTCAGGGATTTTTTAACATACAGAGCCAGGTGTCAAAGAATATCAGTAACCCATACAATGTAGGAACTAAGAAGGTCCCATATACCAAAGAGACTGGATGGATAACAACTGCTCCCATGTGACCCCGATAATTACATGGATATCTTAGCGAAGGTCCAAAAAAGGAAGGCCCCCAGCAAGAAATCAGATCAAATGATCTAGGTGGAAAGCATATAAAGGAATATCGCCCGAGACAAGAAACACATTCTGTATTTGCAAATCCCAAACTTGGCTGGAAAATTCCTATGACTATCCAGCCCAGGAAGTACACCTTTGGTTGCACACTGAGTATGCCGGTAATCAGAGCCGTTGCAGCTCAAACTGAAGAAGGGCATCAAGCCGGAAACATCGGGTTCATCAGAGAGCTTACATGTGTCTGTATATGTATCGTAATCTATATAATCTCAAGCTATTTGTCCTTTATGAAAAAGTCTTTTTATTGACTAGACTTTTTAAATAAACATTTATACAATCATTGTTTCCAGTCACTTTTAAAGTCCCACCTGCCAAAGCGGGTTTTGTGTGTTTATTCACTACACTAAGGCTGCTTTCACAATGAGGCGCTTTACAGGCACTATAGAGCTTTAAATAGCGCCTGCATAGTGCCTGTCAAGAGCCTCTCCTGTCACTCCAGTGTAAAGGCCCAAAGGGCTTTCACACTAGAGCAGTACACTGGTAGGACACAATAAAAAGTCCTGCAAGCTGCATCTTTGAGGCGCTGTAGGAGCTAAATCAATGGGCAGCGCCGCCAAAGTGCCGCCAAAGTGCCGGCAAAGCGCCGCTGCAGTGGCGCTTTTCTGGGCACATTTAACCCTTTTTCGGCCGTTAGCAGGGGTTAAAAGCTCCCCGCTAGCGGTCAAAAAGGGCCGCAAAGACGACGATAAAGCGCTGCTAAAAATAGCGGCGCTTTACCGCTGACACCCCCAACTCCCTAGTCTGAAAGTAGCCTTAGTCTTGTCTTGCTTCCTTCTGGTAAATTCACATCAATATATGCATTTTAAATGTAACTGGGTTCCACATTTAAGTATGTTTTTTTCATTTATTTATCACAATCCAGCCAGTTAAACATGGTCTTAGTAGTGTTTGTTAACATGTAGTTACAGGTTAGTGCAGATCCTAACAAGTAAAACTTCTGAGTGTGCAGAAGTTTATCAATAACAGCTGTGCTGTTTCTCCATTTAATCACATTCCCAGCTTCATCTTCCCATCATCATCTCTGTACAGTTATAATATCATGTACTAATATGTACTGCACTGTACTCTAAGTGCTGTCAAAGTAAACAACATAGAACTAAGTAAGTATAAAAACCCTGGGGAAGATAGAACAAAAGCAAAAAGTAGCAAAAAGAAGTAATGGTCAGGAATTATGCTAGCGGTCTTTAAGTCTGTTTTTAAAACATTTCTGGACTGACCATTAAAGTGTATGTGTATGTGTGTATGTTTTTTGAGTATGGTAGGAAATGGTTAAGATACAATTCTTTTTTTTTTTTATCCTGCTTCCCATTTGAAGATTCCTACCCTATTTCTGTTTCTGTGACAATTCAAAAATTTGAATTTCCTAACACTTTATGTACCAGAGGCAATGACCACTAGAACCAAAAGTAAGTTAAAATCTTCCAATGGTTCTAACTCTTCCACATTGTATTTAACTTTACCTACACTTTAGAGTTAAAGTTTAGTTGCATCATTTTTTCTACGCAACACGAGGTACATAACTTATAACTAATGAAGTATGTCCCATGTCTGGCTCCTGCTGCATAGAGTAGACATCTTCTCTCCACTGCCATCAGGTCCTTCCAACAGCACAGATGTTCTGGTGCTTCTGGGGTATATATCAGCAGTTGCCAGTGTGAAACAGTTGCATCACTCGCCTGCCTCTTTGATTCAGAGAACTCATAGTATTATTTCCCATAATGGAGGCGGTGAATGCGGTCAATTGCCAGTTCATTATTTTAAGGTCCAGGTAGTTGCGCTTTGATCATACCCTGCATGTAAGCAGATAGTTTGGTACATTGTATCGTTTCAGAGATCCCTCTGATTTCAATGTTGTTGCAGCGGGATCGATCCTCAAGATCTGCTAGCTTGTGTCTGTCCCACAGGTTTTCCTCTATGTTGTCATCATGTGCATCAGTGAGATCATTTACTGTGGTGGCAAAGTCTCCCAGCTTTGATTCTATGTGAGTGACCCATCTCCAATGACAGAAATGTTGGTGTTGAATTGTTTCATTAAGGAGAACATATCTGATTGTAAGGAGCTTCTAAGGGACATTAACATGTCCTTAAGAGTTGATACCAGTACAGG
Organism: Aquarana catesbeiana; assembly: GCF_042186555.1. Lineage (NCBI taxonomy): Eukaryota > Metazoa > Chordata > Amphibia > Anura > Ranidae > Aquarana > Aquarana catesbeiana. Next base: position 149,384,062 of record NC_133332.1, on the reverse strand, counting down.
CTGATTTGATGTGGACAAGGCAGCAAAGGGAATCTGGCTGCCCTCCATTAATATCAGTGATGAAGTACACAGGACTCATCTCATGCAAGCTGGCTGGGTTGAAATCCATCCTCATTCAAGCTTTTGTTAGACTGCTGGGTAGTGGAGTGCCCGGGGGGAGGTGTGTGCAAAAGCAGCTGGAGCAGAATATTCTATTGTTCCCTCCTAGGCCCGTGAAAGGAAGCTCTGCCTGTGTGCTGAGTGTCTTGTCAGGAAGCTGAGGCCATGGCGCCATCTTGGCTGGGTCCCCCATAAAACAGAAAGGGGGTGATTTTTTTTCAGCCACTGATCCCCCTTGTGCTTCGGCGGCATGCAGCTTGGGGTTCATGTGGTGTTAGCAACTGGTGGGGATAATAGAGGCACCTCAGTGTGTTAATTAGAACCACCAAACCCTGTCCGATCCTCGGAGCAGTGCAGTGAAGCGTCCATGCTTTTAGGCTGGCCGTTCACACCCCTCTTTATATAAGAATAAAAAGTGTTCTGTAAATGGAAAACAGGAATCTATTTCCGCTAATTACAGAACACTTTGCATCCTGGGAAAACATATTACAAATTGTATGAATAGAGGATGGCAGGCAAAATGAAAGGGCAAAAGGTGCAGCTCTAAAGTTATCTCCCACAGAGCCAAAATATTAACATTGTGGCTAGGACCTAGTGGCAGTGGGAAGAAGATTTTTACACAGCAGGCAACTGGACACAGAATACATGTCACACACATTTAGAGCTAAGTTATGTCCCTGGTGCTACATAGCAAAAACATGAACAAAATAACTAATCTTCAGCTTAGTTATTTGACAAACAAGCATCTAAATTTTAAAACAGGCAAAGGATGGATTCTGATATCATACTGAATATCAAATAATTGAATGTTACAAGTAGAGGAGTTGCAGTAAAGTAAGGGCCCTTTCACACTGCTGTGCTACACTTATACATGCGCATTAATGTACATTGCATTAAGGTAGCCCATTCACTTGAACAGGCTGCTTAACACAATAAAAGCAAAAAAGGTGCATATAGTATTTTTGGCATTAGTCTGTCCACACGTCCATTGGCAAGGTGCTTTAGGGAACCATTCAGAATAAACTGATAAAAGAGGACCGACTCTACAAACTCTAGGTTCTTTCTTCACAAAATTATATTTTCCTATACACTAGAGAGCTTTATATCAAACCTGCCTCCAAAAGCTGAAAAGGTCCTGTCTAAGACTAGGCTACCTGCTCCAGACCAGAAAAAAACTTTATACGCCACTCTAAGCCTAGTTTAATTTTGCCACTAAGGGCTTGATTTCCCTAGCTTGGTGGCTAGACTCCCATCTTAAGCTTAGCTCCACCTCTCATAGCTTCCTTATGCAATGAGGATGTCATAGTGATCGATAAGTGGGTTCTCATTAGATAAAGATACATCAATGGGATTGTGGGCTTAACCCCCAGGTAAGGTTCAAGCCCTTCATAATAAAATGAACAGGGGAGACTCATGGTTTTGATTTGCCTAATTCTTTGTGTATCAGTGTACCTGTTGTTTTGTTTTTAAATGTTTGCTAAGCATACACATTTATATTTGTTGAAAAACACTGTGTATTGTTGTAGTTAAGTGAGACATATGAACTTTTAATTTAATTCTAAAACTGATAAAAAAATGGAAATGTAGCTACACAAAAAAAAATATTAATAATAACTTACGATTTCTGTGGAATGGATTTCACTGGAGGTTTGTTTGTAACATCACAACGTTCTAAAAAAGAAAATATGCATATTAAAACATAATTCACCTGATAATGCACAATGCACTCTCTCTATGTATGTCTGTCTCATTTTGTCAATTGCACATAATTTGTCCTTGGAACACTGTACTGCTGATGTCAATGACCAAGAACTATGCCCTTTCATACACCTACATGTGCTACTATAGATGCTTTATTTCTCATTGATCAAAGAAATAAAGATGGTCGTTCAACCGATGCAACCTATACTTGGGGCAAATATATACTTTCAATAAGTAAGTCTGCACAGTTATAGTAAATTTAATTGAATGTAATGGCAATTTTTAAAGTTTTGTATTAATTGTGGAAGGTTTAGACCAAGTGGTTTGTGTCCCTGCTCTAAACATTCACTCTCTGTATTAGCCCTGTTTACCATTAAAAGGCATCTATGGTCAAAATGTAAAATAATACATTAATTTCCACATTGTATTTCAATTGTTTCTAGACTACTCATAATACTCTGATCAACCTTGAAGTTTGCAAAAGTACTTTGTGCAGATTACTTTCTTGAATTCTGTAACAGTCTATTCCTACACCCTATTAGTATATATTGATGTGTTGCAGAATTCACAAAACCTGCCTTCTGAACTACAGAGGGGCAGCATGGTACTATTTGATATGTAGTCTTTAGGAATTGAAAGTAAACAGCAGAGGAGAAGCTGCAAAGCATGCAGAGAATCCAGGAAGGCATTAAAAGAGATAGTCAGCAGATAGACAGCATTCACAACACGAAAGGGGAGTTTTCAAGCAAGTGTATTTGTATTGTCAAATATAACTATTGCTTGTATAAATTGTGCATAGGTCTTTACAATACAATATTATTAATATTATTATTATTATTATTATTATTATTGTTTTTATTATATTTCTAAACAATACTCTACAAGTTTAACCTCTTCATGACCGCACCAAGCCGTTATACTGTGGCAGGGCGGCTGTTCTGCGCCAGATCACGTACTAGGTATATGATCTGGCACTTCCGGGTCTGGGGCACGCAACGCGTGCTGCTGTCAACCTGCTCTTGATGTCATTGGACACAGCAGGAGCCAAGCAGCAGGTCCGGTGGATGCGATGTCTGCCGGGACCTGCCGATCATTCAGAAGAGTGGCGGCCTTGTATGTAAACAAGGCAGACAGTCATTCTGTGACAAGGGAAGGCAGTGATCTCGTGTTTCTGCTAAGCAGAAACATGGATATCTGTTTTTCCACAATACAACCACTACCCACACAGTTAGAAACCACTCCCGGGGAACACAGTTAACAAATTGATTGCCCCTGATGTTAACCCCTTCCCTGCCATTGACATTAGTACAGTGACAGTGCATGTTTTTGGCACTGATCACTGTATTAATTTCACTGGTTCCCCAAAAGTGTCAAAAGTGTCAGTTAGGTGTTCCATTTGTCCGCGGCAATATTGCAGTCTCAATTTAAGTCGCTGATCACTGCCATTACCAGTAAAAAAAAAAAAAAAATATCTCACAATTTACAGATGATATAACTTTTGCGCAAACCAATCAATATATGCCTGTTGGGATTTTTTTACTTACCAAAAATATGTAGCAGAATATATATTGGCCTAAATTGATGAAGAAATTCAATTTTTTTTACATTTTGTTATTGGATATGTTTTATAGCAGAAAGTAAAAAATCTTTTTTTTTTTTTTTTCAAAAGTGTCGGTCTTTTTTTGTTAATAGCGCAAAAAATGTAAACTGCAGAGGTGATAAAATACTAGCAAAAGAAAGCTCTATTTGTGGGAAAAAAACATCACATTTTATTTGAGTACAGCTACGCACATCTGCGCAATTATTAGTTAAAGTAATGCAAAAAATGGCCTGGTCATGAAGGGGGTAAACCTTCCAGAGCTAAAGTGGTTAAAAGGAACATTTTATCATTAATGAGGTAGGTATGGTATACATCACAGATTCATTCACTAGTGTAAAGAGTGTGTTAATGTTGAATAATTTGTGATTTGTGGACCATAAGCATGGAATCTGTGATGTGCACCATAACTAAATCATTAATGAGGGAAATGGTCCATTTAAACTTGTAGAATAATGTATAGTAATAAAAGTAATGTTGTATTTTTTTTAAACCTGGTTGACTTGCATGTTCTATGGTGTTGTATTGTCCTATGCATAAATATTGAAATGCTTTGAAATCTGAGGATGATAGCACTTTGAACACAGTAGATGAACTATAATTCTTCTTATCCTTTTTTTATTGTTTTATTGCTATAGCAATGCTGGTTAAAAAATAAAAATAAAGTGTATGCTGTGCCATTAGAGTTACTTTAATCCTGAGACAAAAAGTAAGGGGAAGAAAAGGAAAGAGTACCCGCGCTATGGAATATGTACTATAGAGATTAGAAAATATTTGTTGGAACTGCTGCCTCTACCAATTACTTCCACTAGGTGGAGTATAATGTTGAAAAAGGAAAAAAGAGTAGATATGGAGCCATTCCAGACCTGATGGATTCAGGTGTATGCTGCTCCCTTGAATGGGAGAAAGATATTTAAGGTGGGAAAGAGAAATGATGTAGATAGTTCCTATTGAGTGGGTGTCTTCTAACCAAAAGCAAATGCACAGTAAAGCTGTGCACATTAATGTGAAACCAAATATAAACTCCTGAGTGTGAATGAGTGTCAGGCTGTATACCTGACCCAATATAAAAGTGCAATGTGTAAGACAACCCAACTTGTTTTGTATGTAACATAAATAAATAAATATAAAATAAATAAAAATAAAGTGCAATAATTCCTAATCGTTACTATGCATGTCCAATAACCATATAAACGATATATACAAAGTAGAATCAATAGTGCAAAAACAAAGTGCTGGTGTGAGTAAACAGGTGGATATCTGACTGATATATACAATTGAGTTCTAAGGTGCTATTTTGCCGGTGAAAGGATCCGTTTGGACTCTGGTGGGCTTCTCAATGAATAAACACTCGGTGCATGCCTTATTCGTGCTCCTATAGTGACTGCACTCACCAGATCCTTCACCCCCTCTTGGGGTCTTACACATCCACAGTATATGCCACTGTGTAGCAATGCAGGATAACTCCGTCCTTAATGTAAACTATGAGGAGAATCCACTCTGCCCTACGCGTTTTGTCACTCTGATGTCATCTGGAGTGCCAGATGACGTCAGAGTGACGAAACGTATAGGGCGGAGTCAGCATACGTCCTTGCATCACTTCCTGCTACCGAGGCTTGTGTCAGCAATATATGCTTTTTTTATCCTTACCGAATGTGAGTACCTTTTTAAGCGTTTGCACTAATAAACAAGTTTTTATACAGTATTACGCTATGTGGGCTCCCTCTTTCTCTTTTCATAATGGAATCTCCTCATAGTCTACATTAAGGACAGAGTTATCCTGCATTGCTACACAGTGGCATATACTGTGGATGTGTGAGACCCCAAGAGGGGGTGAAGGATCTGGTGAGTGCAGTCACTATAGGAGCACAAATAAGGCACGCACCGAGTGTTTATTCATTGAGAAGCCCACCAGAGTCCAAACGGATCCTTTCACCGGCACAATAGCACCTTAGAACTCAATAATATATATCAGTCAGATATCCGCCTGTTTACTCACACCAGCACTTTGTTTTTGCACTATTGATTCTATTTTGTATATATCGTTTATATGGTTATTGCACATGCATAGTAACGATTAGGAATTATTGCACTTTATTTTATTTATTTTATATTTATTTATTTATGTTACATACAAAACAAGTTGGGTTGTCTTACACATTGCACTTTTATATTGGGTCAGGTATACAGCCTGACACTCATTCACACTCAGGAGTTTATATTTGGTTTCACATTAATGTGCACAGCTTTACTGTGCATTTGCTTTTGGTTAGAAGACACCCACTCAATAGGAACTATCTACATCATTTCTCTTCCCCACCTTAAATATCTTCCTCCCATTCAAGGGAGCAGCATACACCTGAATCCATCAGGTCTGGAACGGCGCCATATCTACTCTTTTTTCCTTTTTCAAAAAGTAAGGGGAAATCTTGATATTTTAAAGTAGTCAAAAGAGCTAGAGATGAGGGGAAATTTTCCAATGGAAATACAAATTCTAGTGACAAATGTCTAAGATGGGATTTCCTCTCACTTTGGGCAGACTTTCTCTCACTTCCTGTTGCATCTCCAATACAAGACAAGAGAAATTCCCCCTAACAGGATGCAGATAGCAAAAAATAACCTGCTTTTCCTCTGACATTTTTTTTATATAATCTCTTTTTTATTTTACATTTTAAGCCATACAAAACAATGGAAATAAAAAGGATAAGGAAAAAGGAAAGGCAGAATTCACCTCAAGAACAAACCTTGTTATAAGTAGTGCAATAAGTCAGTACACATAACCATGATGAGCCTAAACCTGTCCTAGATTTTCGATCTAAGTGGACATTCCCCATAAACTTTGAGGGAAGGGGAATGGGCTTGCATAATAAATCAATGAAAAAACCTCACAGTATCTTAGGCGCTCAAAAAATGAAGCAGGAACATATAAAACATAAAAAATATACAAGTACCCCTAAGGATCTATGAATCAGCAGACACAAACACACCTGGTTCATTGGCTGATGGGGTAGGACTAAACTAGAAATACCAATTTTAGTTCTATATCTGGTTCTGAACCTGATTCAGGTTCTGGTTTGCTTGGACAAGTTGCCGGAATGTAGCGTCCGCCAAGGTTAGCAAAGCAATATCTAGACTAGAGGAAACTAGGGCCTGTCCAGAGGTATGACTCCGCCATGAGGCTCAGATTGAGTTGAAGCGCTCATGAGTTCCCTTGCAAGTGGCCACCCATTCCTCTGCTTCCATTATCTCCATCAACTTCCCAAGCCAGTCCTGCTCGCTTGGAACTTGTGGGCTCTTCCAATAAAGTGGTATAAGGCACTTTGTGGCATTGAGAAGGTGAGGAAGAGCACTGCGTTTATAGTGAGAGAAGAGGATGGGGGGATATGAAGCAAAAAGTGCTTCAGGGAAAAAGGTACGTAAATACCAAGACTATCCAATCTGCGCCTGCGGACAGCAGACCAAAAGGGTGACAGTCCCACCAAATGTGGACGAGTGTTCCCTTCTGCCCGAACCCCCTCCAGCACAAGTCAGAGACTGATGGGTAAATTTTAGCGACTGATGTGGGCACATGGTACCACCATGACAGCAGCTTATAGTTATTTTCTTGCGTTTTAGAATCCATTGAGCTAGAATGTGTGAGGCGGTACAAGTGGTGCAATTGCTCCTCAGTGAACTCACACTGGAGATCCTGCTCCCATTCCCTAATGAATAATAGTTTAGGGTTAGGGATAGCCGAATCAAGTAATTTATAAAGAGCTGAGATCATATGCGGTAGGGGATCTTCGGCAAACCATAAGTGTTCAAACTCTGTAAGGGTAGACCTAATTGGGTATATGTAGCAATGTGAGGAGACAAAATCAGTGAGTTGATGATACCTCCAAAAGTCAGAAGGGAAACTACCATACCGCTCCCTGAGGATGGCCAGCGAGGTTAGGTTGTGACCCTCAATAAAGCGGCACAGGCCAACATCTCCAACAGTTATCCAGGGTCCAAAGAAGAACAACTGCTTCTCAGGAGGGAACCACACAAAGCCACCGACAGGCACTAGTGGTGATTTGGGGGGGGGGCAAAGCTAAGGACCTATTTAGTCTGCCCCAGACTTTGAGGACATGTGTAGTCAGTGGGGTTCATTTGACATTTTGCTCAGTTCTCATGTTACCTCCATGCCCTCAATACTTTTAAGGTAACTGAACTAGAACCACTATTCAGGTTAGGAGTTCTGACTTTCTTCCTGCAGACAGTATCTCACAAAAGTGAGTACACCCCTCAAATTTTTGTAAATATTTTATTATATCTTTTCATGTGACAACACTGAAGAAATGACACTTTGCTACAATGTAAAGTCGTGAGTGTACAACTTGTAAAACAGTGTAAATCTGCTGTCCCCTCAAAATAACTCAACACACAGCCATAAATGTCTAAACCGCTGGCAACAAAAGTAAATACATCCCTAAGTAAAAATCTCCAAAATTGGCCCAATTCGCCATTTTCTCTCCCCAATGTCATGTGACTCATTAGTGTTACAAGGTCTCAGGTGTGAATGGGGAGCAGATGTGTTAAATTTGGTGTTATCACTCTCACTCTCTCATACTGGTCACTGGAAGTTCAACATGACACCTCATGGCAAAGAACTCTCTGAGGATCTGAAAAAAAAATAATTGTAGCTCTACATAAAGATGGCATAGGCTATAAGAACATTGCCAAGGCCCTGAAAATGAGCTGCAACATGGCCAAGACCATACAGCGGTTTAACAGGACAGGTTCCACTCAGAACAAGCCCCGCATGATCAACCAAAGAAGTCAAATCCAGAGGTTGTCTTTGGGAAATAGATGTATGAGTGTTGCCAGGATTGCTGCAGAGGTTGAAGGGGTGGGGGGTCAGCCTGTCAGTGCTCAGACCATGAGCTGTGCACTGCATCAAATTGGTCTGCATGGCTGTTGTCCCAGAAGGAAGCCTCTTCTAAAGATGATGCACAAGAAAGCCCACAAACAGTCTGCTGAAGACAAGCAGACTAAGGACATGGATTACTGGAACCATGTCCTGTGGTCTGATGAGACCAAGAAAAATGTATTTGGTTCAGATGGTGTCAAGCGTGTGTGGCAGCAACCAGGGGAGGAGTACAACGACAAGTGTGTCTTGCCTACAGTCAAGCATGGTGGTGGGAGTGTCATGGTCTGGGGCTGCATGAGTGCTGCTGGCACTGGGGAGCTACAGTTCATTGAGGGAACCATGAATGCCAACATATACTGTGACATACTGAAGTGGAGCATGATCCCCTCCCTTCAGAGACTGGGCCGCAGGGCAGTATTCCAACATGATAACGACCCCAAACACACCTCCAAGACCACCACTGCCTTGCTAAAGAAGCTGAGGGTAAAGCTGATGGACTGGCCAAGCATGTTCCCAGACCTAAACCCTTTTTAGCATCTGTGGGGCATGCTCAAACAGAAGGTGGAGGAGCGCAAGGTCTCTAACATCCACCAGCTCTGTGATGTCGTCATAGAGGAGCGGAAGAGGACTCCAGTGGCAAATTGTGAAGCTCTGGTGAACTTCATGCCCAGTGCTGGAAAATAATGGTGGATACACAAAATATTGACACGGGCCCAATTTGGACATTTTTACTTATGGGTGTACTAACTTTTGTTGCCAGTGGTTTAGACATTAATGGCTGTGTGTTGAGTTATTTTGAGGGGACAGCAAATTTACACTGTTATACAAGCTGTACACTCATTACTTTACATTGTCGCAAAGTGTTATTTCTTCGGTGTTGTTACATGAAAAGATATAATAAAATATTTACAAAAATGTGAGGAGTGTATTCACTTTTCACTGTATGTGTTCCAAACCAGTAAATGCAGCCTATGTGTTTTTCATAAGAAGGGCTTTCTTTAAAAAGAACCAGTCATAATTGGACATATGCAATAATATGACATATGCAATGATCAAAATCTGACAGACACTTACTCAGCTCTTGAGTTTGATAGAAGAAACAAACATAAAATATCTTTGCATCTCAACTATTTATTTACAAAAGAAAAAACTAGTTAACCAAGGAATTGATTTCACCCCAAAAGAAGGCTACTATTATTATAATGCCCCGTACACACGGTCGGATTTTCCGATGGAAAATGTCCGATCGGAGCGTGTTGTCGGAAATTCCGACCGTGTGTGGGCTCCATCGGACATTTTCCATCGGATTTTCCGACACACAAAGTTGGAGAGCAGGAGATAAAATTTCCGACAACAAAATCCGTTGTCGGAAATTCCGATCGTGTGTACACAAATCCGACGGACAAAGTGCCACGCATGCTCAGAATAAATAAAGAGCAAGACAAGTTTGAGCCAACATCCGTCGGAAAAAATCCTAGGATTTTGTTGTCGGAATGTCGGAACAAAGTCCGACTGTGTGTACGCCCTATAAGAATTAAACAACACAATTAGTTGGGGACCATTAGCAAAACAGCTTCAAAAATTAAAAAGCTAAAAGTACTGCATATACACTGTATTACAAAAGGAAAATCAGAGCTGTGTGTCTATAAAATACTATAAAGCAGTGATTTTGAAAAAAGTAAAGGTTAGGTATTATAAAGCTTTTGACACTGCCACTGCAAAAAAAGAAAAGAAATGAAAAACATAGCATGAAAAGCAGTATGAAACAAAGACAATTCTGTTTAACACATGGCAAATGTTTAATGCTGTTCTCTACTTATAGTACTAATACAACAAACATCTTGCCCCACAAATTGCATTGTAATCCAGTACAATATGATTACACAGGTGAGCAAAAGACATACTTTGAATGCTGTATCCTGAGGTCAGATGTTGAGAGTCCTGTAAAAAAAAACATAAATAAATCAAACCACTAATCCGCATATCATTTGGATATAAAGATTTAGGTCACATAGCCAAAGGCTTGAGTATATATCTCAATCACATTTTAACCTTATCTAAAATTCAGAGGAATTGAGCAGAGATTAAATGATAGAGAGAAATAACCAACACATCGAACACATCGAAGGTTATTACTATTTACTGTGTCAAACATAAATTATTCCCTCTCTGCCTTATAGAACCATAACTATCTCAATTGCATTGGCAACTTAATAAACTGATGATTTTCCATTAGGGCTTCAGCATGCTCTATTTACGCAATATTTTGCATTAACAGAACAATAATTAATTCTGTATACATAACCTTAATATAACTATGAGTTTTAGAACAATACTAGTTATCAAACTACAAAATAACAAAAAAAAAGTTTATTCCATTTTCTTAGGTTGGAATGTAGGGGAAAGAGTTGAAAGCTTTGTCAACTTTATATTGTCTTCCATGTCCTCTTGAGGAGAATTCCCTTCACTTACTGCTCTAGCATTCATCACCTGTAAATGAAGTGTGCAATGACCTCCCTGATGGTGATATAGACAGCATTAAATGTCTGACAGAGGTGGTAATCCTTCCCTGCTCCAGAAAATGTTTTATTGCTGTCTGTGTTCCAATTAAAGAGATTTCCTCTTTCTTCCTGAGGATGCACAGGTGTGTGAAATGCATTGAGGCTGTGCCACTGTTGTCACTTCCGGGTCTGTGGAATGAACGCCAGCTTGAGAACAGTGAGCGGTGGGGCAGTGGTACTGATTGAGGGCTGCTGGTGTTGGTGCCTCTGAGGCACCCTGCAAATGTGAGTGAGTGTATACATTTTTATATTTTTTTTATATTTGATTCCCCATTCATTAAACATACTATTCCATGAGAATAGTATGTTTTTGGGCTTGTGGTTTGTGCTATTAACAAGAGAGGATCTGTTGTGGAGTACATGGTGGTACTGGATACATCCCATCCCTTTGGTCATCTGGTTGTGTCTGCTGAGCTTGTGAGGCCTCTAGGGGCTACCTATGGTTGGTGAGTGAGCAGTTTTACCATATGTGGTGGAGCACTTCGTCAGATTTAAAGAAGAATCACTCATCGTTATTATTTAAAGGTACAGTGGTCGGGAAGATTTTTGTTTGACTCATGGACATTTTTTTATGTTTTGATTAACGATTATATTTGTGGGCGATTGGTTTTAATACAGTTTTGTGCTCCTAGCACTATTGGAATGCAGTTTACTTCATTTTCACATGTTTAGTGTCACTTACACTTAAAGTGGCAGCTGCACTGGGCTATATGAGATGTGGGATGGCGCCAACTATCACATATAGTTTTTTTCTGTAGCATAAACATGTATAGTTTGCCTTATGGACTACACAAACGTTTTCCAACAACTTTCAGTCTTACTTTCTCTATTTATGCAGCAGTTGTGTATGATGCAGAATATACCATTCAACAACCATTTACCCCATGTCCAAGTGGTCTATTTCTATACCACAGTGATAAGACATACTAGGATCAATTGGGCAAAAAAAAAAAAAAAAATCACAGGATCACAGGGCAAAAAAATCTCAAAATATTCTATATTTAAAGAATGAGTTCAATTTCAGAGAAAGTGCACTTATCATGATTGCCACTTTAGGCTGACCTAACAAATCCCCTCCCCACAGAGATGCATACTTACCTCAATCTGTTGACTGCAGCCTATGGGGATTGTTTGCCTCTAACACTGCAAGTCCTCTGCTCCTGGATGTGCCTGTGCAGTAGAACCCCAAATAAGTCTCTGGCACCCATTTCCCCACATTCCCTGGCCAGAGAAAAAGGTAGACAGGCCCCATAATTTACTATAAGGCTCTACTGTGCAGGTGCAGCCAGGAGACAGAAGACTTTTCAGCACAGTATGTAATTGTGTACCACAAATTGTGTTAAGAATGCATCTCTGGAGGTGGGGCAAGGGGGATAAGGGGCAATCAGAATAAAGAGAAAAACAGGGGCAAAAGGGGCAAGCAGTATAACTGCACTTATCCTTTAAGGCTTTGTGAAGATTTTTTTAGTGCTTTGTTAATGTGCACTGTAGAATTTCAGGGATCTGTGTCTGCCCTCATTCTTTCTTTCAAAACTTTTGTGATGGCTCCCCTACCGGGAAGAAGGATGGTCAATGATTTTGCAGAATGAAATTATTTACCATAATGAACATCCAAGCTTCATGGGTACTCACAGAAGATGGTATTCCTAGCAAATGGTCTTTCTTTCTCATTTGTATTGTATCCTACTAAACCAAAAATACTGCTTTTAAATAATAATATATCTTTATTTTCTGAATAAAAAAATATTAACTTACTTTGCTGGAAATTGGAAACTTGGACTGCTCAGTTTTACAGGGGGTGTGGATTGCTGTCAGAGGTGGCGGCCATGAATGTGTCATTTCCTGTTTGGTAAGAAAATAGACATTAAATGCAATACATGAGATTTATCATAACATCTTAAATTCATTACCAACACAAAACAACTGTGTTGGATTTTACTCAGTTAGTATAAGTATCTAGTAGACATGCACACTATGCTACTAAAACCTATGCTTGTCACTGCAAAAAAAAATAAAAAAATATCCCAGCACCTACCTCCAATTTCTGAATTATTACATGCAGATCTGAATATTATTTTACTTACTAAGAAAGGTGTTAAAGTGTATCTAAACCCAAAAACAAAACAATTGAGATATTACACTTTACCAGATCTTAGATATGGCAGCTATATTTGTTTTTGTTATTTTCATCTGATGCTCCAGGTAGTAATACAAATCTGCCCTAGGGTGGAAACATTCACTCACCATACCATATCTATGGAGAAATATAATTCAATTTTTGCAGCCAAATTTAAATTTGTTACTTGTTCCTCTTAACGTAGCATAACTTTATTAAAAAAGTATTTAAACATTGAAGCACACTTTTTTAGATTCTCTTTTTTGGAAGCTTCAGCATTTAAAAAATCCTATGTAGGTCTTTTTGTCTATGGGGCACCTAGGGATCTGTGTTTGCCACAGGTAACTCTATCTGTACTGTGTTGGCAGATCTCCATTATCAGTTGTAGACTAGATTTGAGTACTTTCTATCATAACAAAGGGATGAAGATTTAGAAGCATGCCCTCTTCATTGTATGTTAAAGAAAAACTGAAGGCAATTTTGTTTTATTCTTTCAAAGAGTGGTGAGGAATGAATGCCTCTCAGGTTTTTATCGCTGTCCAATAGGGATTCACATTCTTTAAATTGCCTGGTGACTGTTATTACTAAAAGTGAAAGAGAAAAAAAATCACATTTTTCATCCATTTGCCAAATTTGAGTGGTCACCGGAACAGGAAAAGAGGGATGACTACCAGATATTTTTTCCTTTTCAACCAGGATGCCCAAAACATGTGTACAAGCCAACAAGTAGATCAAGAATGCTTTTTGTTAAGCCACAGGTTGTCATTGTTTTTTTATTGTACAATGTTACAACTTTGGACACTGTACAGGCCAGCTGCCAGCATCCTAACAACCACTGATTTCATTGGTTGATAAGAAGAATGCCGGGCCCCTACACAGTATCCTTGTTTGACCCCCTCTGCCCCTCTATGTCAGTGCTGGGGTCACATTAGCTGGGGAGAAAAACTGAGAAGGAAGAAATGCTGGAATACTGGTCAGAACCAGTGTGCAAAAGTCTATTTGCTTTGAAAGAATAAATCAGCTTAAATGTTGACTGTTCTATGTGCTTGGATGCTGCTGCAATAGGTAAAACTATTAGTTTATTTTTTTACATTTTAAAAGGGGGTGCCTTGAAATTATCCACAATTTTACAGGGTGCATTGACTGGAAGAAAGTTGAGAAAAACTGCTCTAGAGCCTTGATGCCCAACTTACAAACCCTTTGGCACTTTTTGTGTAGCCATCAGTGTCATTTATTTATTTTACTCTGTTACTTTTGCTTATTCTGCTCATCCCTCTTCTCAAGTTATGCTTTTATAATGGACCTTCTGGAGAAGAATTTAAATTGTAGCATGAATCATTTTTAAGGTGGCTGCATGGAAACCAAATAAGGATGCATTGATTTGTAAAGAGGCGGTAGGAGCAGTGATCTCTATAAGACTTATGTGAGGCATGGTCAGTCTATGGAACTGGTAATGATTAATGGTCATGATTTCATGGTCATGATTAAAGTATTCCTAATACAGGCAGCCCCCAGTTTAAAAACAAGATAGGATCTGTAGGTTTGTTCTTAAGGTGAGTCTGTTTGTAAGTTGGAACAGGTACATTTTTTAAGTGTAGCTCTAGCCAAAAAAACATTTTTTAAGCTTTTTGGATAATGTAGGGAAGGGTCAACACCCCTGCAACATTTGTTTTGTCTGTGCCCCTGTTCAGAAGATTTCATCTCACTTTCTGTCCCAGTGACAATTGGATTTTGAACATTTTGGGTTGTGGAAACAAGCCTTGGTGATAAAGCATCAGTAGAGGTACCTTTTTCTTATAATAACACTTACAGGAGTGAATTTTCCTTCCTAGGGCTAGATTTCCTCTCACTTCCTGTTGTCTCCCTCCGTTTGTAAGTAGGAGTCATTTGTAAGTCGGATGTTTGTAACTAGGGGACCGCCTGAACTCCACCATTAAAATGGAGAGAGATCTTCAAAGAAACCACAGCACAGGGGATATCTCTGCAATTTTCTTTACTGTTACTATAAAGACACATTAAGATATCTCCAGACCTAAACAAGTGGTGACATGCAAAAGCATACAGAGAAGATCAGAAGTCAGAAGTTTAATGCGAGACTGGGCTTTTGTCAGAACAATGACCTAAACTTGTTTCCATATGGGGGAAGAACTAACATCAACTGAGATCTAATATAGAATCACTGGAATTAGGAAAGTGAGCTGTCCTTGTCCATTACTATTCTGCTTAATAGTTTAAGAATCTATTAGTGAATTTTAAATTGAATCTAAATTCTGAGAAGAAAAAAAAATATGGTACTTCCAGAAATACAAAACCTTCCTTCATTTTTATTGTCATGTGTGTCATTTTTTATGCAATATATAAAAATAGTCTGTCTGTAAATTACTGGAAAACAGTAGCTAATATAAAATGTCTAACGTGACCTTGGAAAAAAAATATAAGAACTAATAGACTAAAGATCAGTGGAGTCACTTGGTTGCAGCAAACTGGCATGTCTTAAAGTGGTTTGCGAGTCTTTAGTAAAATCTTTCATTCGAGTCCTTCCTTCCTTCTTTCCTTCCTACCTTCAATAAAACATATTTAGCCAGGATGATATAAAATAATGCATACAAATTTTCATTTTCATATCTTTGCCTGGCTAGTCTTAAAGCAGAATTCCAGGTCAGGATTATTTTTGCACAGTTACATTTTTACCAATAAATGCAAGGTGTTCTCTAAATGGCACCCATGCCAAGCAAGCCACCTCGCTGTGTTCACTATGCTGCAGGGGAGCACAGAAGATAACAAGGATCACTATAATAGTGGTGGCTATGACAGTGATTCCCTGCTTCCACAGGAATCAGCCAGGTATGAAACATGCATACATACATTGGTCCAAACTGGAGCAATGTAACTACAAAAAAACTGATACCTGGAATTCAGCTTTAATTACTTTCCTGAAAAGCCTGTTTACAGAGATCAATAGCTTTAGCTGAAATTCACACAACTGAATAAGTCAGAGAAGTGACTCTTTAACCACTTGCCGACCGCCGCACGACGATGTACGTCGACAGAGCGGCACGGGCAGGCAAAAGGACTTACAGGTACGTCCTTGCCTGCCCGCGGGTGGGGGGTCCGATCGGACCCCCCCCGATGCCTGCGGCGGTCGGCAAATCTCCCCCGGCGATCGGTGGTGAGGGGGAGGCCATCCATTCGTGGCCCCCCCCCTCGCGATCGCTCCCAGCCAATGGGATCATTTCCCTGCCTCTGTATTGTACACAGAGGCAGAGGAAATGATGTCATCTCTCCTCGGCTCGGTAATTTCCGTTCCGGCCCGAGGAGAGAAGACAGGTATGTGAGTGCACCAAACACACACACACAGTAGAACATGCCAGGCACACAAAACACCCCGATCCCCCCCCCGATCGCCCCCCGATCCCCCCCAATCACCCCCCCCTGTCACAAACTGACACCAAGCAGGTTTTTTTTTTTTTTTTCTGATTACTGTATTGGTGTCAGTTTGTGACAGTTACAGTGTTAGGGCAGTGAGTGTTAGGCCCCCTTTAGGTCTAGGATACCCCCCTAACCCCCCCTAATAAAGTTTTAACCCCTTGATCACCCCCCGTCACCAGTGTCACTAAGCGATCATTTTTCTGATCGCTGTATTAGTGTCGCCGGTGACGATAGTTAGGGACGTAAATATTTAGGTTCACCGTCAGCGTTTTATAGCGACATGGACCCCCATATACTATCTAATAAATGTTTTAACCCCTTGATTGCCCCCTAGTTAACCCTTTCACCACTGATCACCGTATAACCGTTACGGGTGACGCTGGTTAGTTCGTTTATTTTTTATAGTGTCAGGGCACCCGCTGTTTATTACCGAATAAAGGTTTAGCCCCCTGATCGCCCGGCGGTGATATGCGTCGCCCCAGGCAGCATCAGATTAGCGCCAGTACTGCTAACACCCACGGACGCAGCATACGCCTCCCTTAGTGGTATAGTATCTGATCGCATCAATATCTGATCCGTTCAGATCTATACTAGCGTCCCCAGCAGTTTAGGGTTCCCAAAAACGCAGTGTTAGCGGGATCAGCCCAGATACCTGCTAGCACCAGCGTTTTGCCCCTCCGCCCGGCCCAGCCCAGCCCACCCAAGTGCAGTATCGATCGATCACTGTCACTTACAAAACACTAAACGCATAACTGCAGTGTTCGCAGAGTCAGGCCTGATCCCTGCGATCGCTAACAGTTTTTTTGGTAGCGTTTTGGTGAACTGGCAAGCACCAGCCCCAGGCGTCAGGTTAGCGCCGGTCGCGCTAACACCCACGCACGCACCGTATCCTCCCTTAGTCGTATAGTATCTGATTGGATCAATATCTGATCCGTTCAGATCTATACTAGCGTCCCCAGCAGTTTAGGGTTCCCAAAAACGCAGTGTTAGCGGGATCAGCCCAGATACCTGCTAGCACCAGCGTTTTGCCCCTCCGCCCGGCCCAGCCCAGCCCACCCAAATGCAGTATCGATCGATCACTGTCACTTACAAAACACTAAACGCATAACTGCAGCGTTCGCAGAGTCAGGCCTGATCCCTGCGATCGCTAACAGTTTTTTTGGTAGCGTTTTGGTGAACTGGCAAGCACCAGCCCCAGGCAGCGTCAGGTTAGCGCCGGTCGCGCTAACACCCACGCACGCACCGTACACCTCCCTTAGTGGTATAGTATCTGAACTGATCAATATCTGATCCGATCAGATCTATACTGGCGTCCCCAGCAGTTTAGGGTTCCCAAAAACGCAGTGTTAGCGGGATCAGCCCAGATACCTGCTAGCACCTGCGTTTTGCCCCTCCGCCCGGACCAGCCCAGCCCACCCAAGTGCAGTATCGATCGATCACTGTCACTTACAAAACACTAAACGCATAACTGCAGCGTTCGCAGAGTCAGGCCTGATCCCTGCGATCGCTAACAGTTTTTTTGGTAGCGTTTTGGTGAACTGGCAAGCACCAGCGGCCTAGTACACCCCGGTCGTAGTCAAACCAGCACTGCAGTAACACTTGGTGACGTGGCAAGTCCCATAAGTGCAGTTCAAGCTGGTGAGGTGGCAAGCACAAGTAGTGTCCCGCTGCCACCAAAAAGACAAACACAGGCCCGTCGTGCCCATAATGCCCTTCCTGCTGCATTCGCCAATCCTAATTGGGAACCCACCACTTCTGCAGCGCCCGTACTTCCCCCATTCACATCCCCAACCAAATGCAGTCGGCTGCATGAGAGGCATTTTCTTTATGTCCTCCCGAGTACCCCTACCCAACGAACCCCCCCAAAAAAGATGTTGTGTCTGCAGCAAACGCTGATATAGGCGTGACACCCGCTATTATTGTCTCTCCTGTCCTGTCAATCCTGGTCTTTGCATTGGTGAATGTTTTGAACGCTACCATTCACTAGTTGAGTATTAGCGTAGGGTACAGCATTGCACAGACTAGGCGCACTTTCACAGGGTCTCCCAAGATGCCATCGCATTTTGAGAGACCCGAACCTGGAACCGGTTACAGTTATAAAAGTTACAGTTACAAAAAAAGTGTAAAAAAAAAAAAAAAAACACAAACAAAAATATAAAATAAAAAATAATAGTTGTCGTTTTATTGTTCTCTCTCTCTCTCTATTCTCTCTATTGTTCTGCTCTTTTTTACTGTATTCTATTCTGCAATGTTTTATTGTTATTATGTTTTATCACGTTTGCTTTTCAGGTATGCAATTTTTTATACTTTACCGTTTACTGTGCTTTATTGTTAACCATTTTTTTGTCTTCAGGTACACCATTCACGACTTTGAGTGGTTATACCAGAATGATGCTTGCAGGTTTAGGTATCATCTTGGTATCATTCTTTTCAGCCAGCGGTCGGCTTTCATGTAAAAGCAATCCTAGCGGCTAATTAGCCTCTAGACTGCTTTTACAAGCAGTGGGAGAGAATGACCCCCCCACCATCTTCCGTGTTTTTCTCTGGCTCTCCTGTCTCAACAGGGAACCTGAGAATGCAGCCGGTGATTCAGCCAGCTGACCATAGAGCTGATCAGAGACCAGAGTGGCTCCAAACATCTCTATGGCCTAAGAAACCGGAAGCTACGAGCATTTTATGACTTAGATTTCGCCGGATGTAAATAGCGCCATTGGGAAATTGGGGAAGCATTTTATCACACCGATCTTGGTGTGGTCAGATGCTTTGAGGGCAGAGGAGAAATCTAGGGTCTAATAGACCCCAATTTTTTCAAAAAAGAGTACCTGTCACTACCTATTGCTATCATAGGGGATATTTACATTCCCTGAGATAACAATAAAAATGATTAAAAAAAAAAAAAAATGAAAGGAACAGTTTTAAAATAAGATAAAAAAGCAAAAAAAAATAAAGAAAAAAAAAAAAAGCACCCCTGTCCCCCCTGCTCTCGCGCTAAGGCGAACGCAAGCGTCGGTCTGGCGTCAAATGTAAACAGCAATTGCACCATGCATGTGAGGTATCACCGCGACGGTCAGATCGAGGGCAGTAATTTTAGCAGTAGACCTCCTCTGTAAATCTAAAGTGGTAACCTGTAAAGGCTTTTAAAGGCTTTTAAAAATGTATTTATTTTGTTGCCACTGCACGTTTGTGCGCAATTGTAAAGCATGTCATGTTTGGTATCCATGTACTCGGCCTAAGATCATCTTTTTTATTTCATCAAACATTTGGGCAATATAGTGTGTTTTAGTGCATTAAAATGTAAAAAAGTGTGTTTTTTCCCCAAAAAATGCGTTTGAAAAATCGCTGCGCAAATACTGTGTGAAAAAAAAAATGAAACACCCACCATTTTAATCTGTAGGGCATTTGCTTTAAAAAAATATATAATGTTTGGGGGTTCAAAGTAATTTTCTTGCAAAAAAAAATAATTTTTTCATGTAATCAAAAAGTGTCAGAAAGGGCTTTGTCTTCAAGTGGTTAGAAGAGTGAGTGATGTGTGACATAAGCTTCTAAATGTTGTGCATAAAATGCCAGGACAGTTCAAACCCCCCCCAAATGACCCCATTTTGGAAAGTAGACACCCCAAGCTATTTGCTGAGAGGCATGTCGAGTCCATGGAATATTTTATATTGTGACACAAGTTGCGGGAAAGAGACAAATTTTTTTTTTTTTTTTTTTGCACAAAGTTGTCACTAAATGATATATTGCTCAAACATGCCATGGGAATATGTGAAATTACACCCCAAAATACATTCTGCTGCTTCTCCTGAGTACGGGGATACCACATGTGTGAGACTTTTTGGGAGCCTAGCCGCATACGGGACCCCGAAAACCAAGCACCGCCTTCAGGCTTTCTAAGGGCGTAAATTTTTGATTTCACTCTTCACTGCCTATCACAGTCTCGGAGGCCATGGAATGCCCAGGTGGCACAAACCCCCCCAAATTACCCCATTTTGGAAAGTAGACACCCAAAGCTATTTGCTGAGCGGTATAGTGAGTATTTTGCAGACCTCACTTTTTGTCATAAAGTTTTGAAAATTAAAAAAAGAAAAAAAAAATTTTTTTTTTGTCTTTCTTCATTTTCAAAAACAAATGAGAGCTGCAAAATACTCACCATGCCTCTCAGCAAATAGCTTGGGGTGTCTACTTTCCAAAATGGGGTCATTTGGGGGGGGGTTGTGCCACCTGGGCATTCCATGACCTCCGAAACTGTGATAGGCAGTGAAGAGTGAAATCAAAAATGTACACCCTTAGAAATCCTGAAGGCGGTGATTGGTTTTCGGGGGCCCGTACGCGGCTAGGCTCCTAAAAAGTCCCACACATGTGGTATCCCCGTACTCAAGAGAAGCAGCAGAATGTATTTTGGGGTGCAATTCCACATATGCCCATGACCTGTGTGAGCAATATATCATTTAGTGACAACTTTGTGCAAAAAAAAAAAATAAATAAAAAATAAATTGTCACTTTCCCGCAACTTGTGTCAAAATATAAAATATTCCATGGACTCAACATGCCTCTCAGCAAATAGCTTGGGGTGTCTACTTTCCAAAATGGGGTCATTTGGGGGGGGTTTGTGCCATCTGGGCATTTTATGGCCTTCAAAACTGTGATAGGTAGTGAGGAGTAAAATCAAAAATGTACGCCCTTAGAAATCCTGAAGGCAGTGATTGGTTTTCGGGGCCCCGTATGCGGCTAGGCTCCCAAAAAGTCCCACACATGTGGTATCCCCATACTCAGGAGAAGCAGCTAAATGTATTTTGGGGTGCAATTCCACATATGCCCATGGCC
Source organism: Aquarana catesbeiana (assembly GCF_042186555.1). NCBI lineage: Eukaryota > Metazoa > Chordata > Amphibia > Anura > Ranidae > Aquarana > Aquarana catesbeiana. Next base: position 149,362,847 of record NC_133332.1, on the reverse strand, counting down.
TGTGTGAGCAATATATCATTTAGTGACAACTTTTTGTAATTTTTTTTTTTTTTTTTTGTCATTATTCAATCACTTGGGACAAAAAAAATGAATATTCAATGGGCTCAACATGCCTCTCAGCAATTTCCTTGGGGTGTTTACTTTCCAAAATGGGGTCATTTGGGGGGGTTTTGTACTGCCCTGCCATTTTAGCACCTCAAGAAACGACATAGGCAGTCATAAATTAAAGGCTGTGTAAATTCCAGAAAATGTACCCTAGTTTGTAGGCGCTATAACTTTTGCGCAAACCAATAAATATACACTTATTGACATTTTTTGTTACCAAAGACATGTGGCCAAATACATTTTGGCCTAAATGTATGACTAAAATTGAGTTTATTGGATTTTTTTTAGAACAAAAAGTAGAAAATATCATTTTTTTTCAAAATTTTCGGTCTTTTTCCGTGTATAGCGCAAAAAATAAAAACGGCAGAGGTGATCAAATACCATCAAAAGAAAGCTCTATTTATGGGAAGAAAAGGACGCAAATTTCGTTTGGGTACAGCATTGCATGACCGCGCAATTAGCAGTTAAAGCGACGCAGTGCCAAATTGGAAAAAGTGCTCTGGTCAGGAAGGGGGTAAATCCTTCCGGGGCTGAAGTGGTTAAAAAGGTTGCATTCTTTCCATCTACTATTATGAGTTCATCTCCCACACTTCAGAGGCAACTGGGAATAGAAAATAAAGTGTATGTCTTTAAATTTGTACTCAGTAGCAGATGCATTCCACTAAAAAGTTAATGTGAAATAAACTATATCAAACAGATTTCAGTTTGCCATCCTCAGTACAGTAAATGTATTTGGAATTGCTCTTTGTGTTATTCAAAAAGCCCATACATCAATTCTGTGACATATGGCATTAATGAGCCAATCACATATAAAGTTCAAAGAGTGCTCTAACAACGCATACATGTGTGCAATATAGTATACCAAAACAAGGATTTTTGTGGTCATAGATCTACAATATTTTCCATTTGTATGCATTTTGATGCACTGCAAGTAGGTTATCCATCTTTTTTTCTTTCCAGCGAGACAGCCAAATATTTGACAATTAAATGTGAAGTAGGCCAAACACAACTCAACATGTGTAATGGTTTAAAGTGGAATTGGGTGGATGTCAAGTCACTGTATAAAAGCTGGCCTTGATTTATTTCCACATTATTTGAACTTTACATATTTTAAAATCATGTCAACTGATCCACAAGATATTTGGATTAGAGGGGCAGAAAGCACTATTTTTATCATGCTAAAGATTAAACAAATACTTGATATCCACCAACTTGCTGGCTCCCATGTTAACAAAGTTTTTAGATGAAGTAATATCAGCATCTCCCTCTAAGCATAATTTTCAAAAGCTATGTAATTAGTTGCACATGTTTTAGTTATTGTAGTTGGTCATGCGCCTTGTGCTCAGTTAGAAGGCAATGTTTTGTTATTACGTTCAAAAACGAGCAAATATTTTAAACAGATTCACTCATTTTTTCTCCTATCTCTCAGGGAAAAAGTACACAGAGTTACAAAAAGACCCTTGAACGGAATAAATTGAGGTACAGTATAAAACTAAACTGAATATTTTACACTGAACAAAAAGTACTAAAGCTAATCTTAGAATTTCTGACAGAAAATGTTTTGCAAATGTTATACAGTTTTAGAATGATTGCCTGCAGCGATGTCCTTGCAAGTCACCTGGAGGTCCCTTAGTGGCAAATAAAATTGATATCAAAATTGAAAAAAAACTATTTTACAAGCGTCCTTTGCACTTAGGTCTTCGGTGTGTTAAAGGTGTACCAGGGGGGTGCCACCATTGGTTTTATGTATTTTAAATGTAGTTTTTTGTTTGAAAAATTACATATAAAAAAAAGCCTATATTTAATTGAATAATGTTTGTGAAGGCAACATTTTAATATGCTTTAAATATAACTGCTAAACGTTTATGGATTACTCTAATAGAATACTTTTTTCTATAACAATAAAGCAATCAAGTTGAGACAAAGAAAAGGTTTCTTTCAACCACTAGTCTCAATCACTGATTACAATAGACATTATAGTATATTTTAAGCAAGTAGATATTTTGTTTTATTGCTTTACCTTAAAATACATATTTTTTTTTTAGTAAAGAATGGCTAAAACTCCTAACATTTATTATTGTCACCTGTGTCCCCTTGGGTAGATTTTTTTTCACTTCTCTGTAGAGTGACCTGCCCCCTCCCCACTCCTTTTTAAAAAACATGTTTGTCTTTTGTTTACATTTTGCTGTTTTTTTTCCTTTTTTTCACATCTTTTGTGTCTGTAGTTTAATCTGTTCGATGGTACTTCAAACCTTCCTTCTGGTTTACATATATATCCCTCTGTTATGTTTTTACCTTGTTAGGCACTTGTTGGTTTGGCCGTATGAGGGTGTCCTTGTGTACCCTGATTTGCCGCTCCCACTGGGAAAACATCATCCTCAACCACCTACTATTTGTGCTCTGGGAATTTTCCAAAATCCTTTAAAAGTATAAAATGCCTTTATGTTTTCATCTGCTGAATATTGCCGTGTGATTTTAGCCTTGCGTCTGAGGTGTGAGGCGTGAGGGACCATCTATCCGAATAATGCTGTGCAACACTGTCTATGAATATATGTCTTGTGAGTAGTTTTATCCATTTTTGCAAATATCTCCCCTTTACCTGTTTTTTCCACCAGTGCTGAAATTAATCGCTATATTTATATACATTGATTTACAACTAACTACTAAGATTTGCTACCTATGTACTCATTTATACACCCCCCTTTTTTTCAATAGAATGGTACCAACATGCCTCCATCTATTCCCTGAAGAAGGAAATGAATACAGAGTCTGTTTAGCCTTTTGGCTTTTCTCTGTTTCTGAAACATGTTGGGACTTGTTGTGACTACCATATTCAATCAACTTCCAGTCTAGCAGTGTTGTGTGCTCTCAACATCCAATTAGCTGCTGATTTCTATTGTACATGTATTTCAATTTCATGACTTTAGATGTTTATGGTATATTCTATTCTATTTTGTATATATTTATCCAATAAAATTTATATTTTTATATCCATCTCCTAGGATTCTATTGCCAATATCCTGTCCACCCTTTTACCCACACCATCCCCTTGGGGCACCCCCTTCCTTTTTTCGAATTAGAGCAGAGAGTGCGAGCCAGACCTTCTCATCCACATTAGTGCCTGACCTCACAAATGCGCTTCTGGAAGAATGGTCAAACATTCCCATAGACACACTCCTAAACCTTGTGGACAGCCTTCCCAGAAGAGTTGAAGCTGTTATAGCTGCAAAGGGTGGGCCAACTCAATATTGAACCCTATATAATAATGAACCCTACGGATTAAGACTGGGATGCCATTAAAATTCATGTGCATGTAAAAAAAGGTGTCCCCATACTTTTGGTAATATAGCATATGCTGATGATAGTAAAATGTTTCCAACACCTTGTTGAATCTATGTCACAAAGAATACAGGCAGCTATCTATCTATCTATCTATCTATCTATCTATCTATCTATCTATCTATCTATCTATCTATCTATCTATCTATCTATCTATCTATCTATAGATATCTATATATATATATAGATATCTATATCTATATATATATATAGATATCTATATATATAGATATCTATATATAACTGTGTGTGTTTTCAGATGGGTTAAGCACATATCATCTCTTAGCACCAGCTTAGCAAAAACCTTTGTAAATGGAAGAAAGGTCTTTTTGTTTTGTTTTTTTCATTTTAAAAACCAAAGCATTACTAAAGTGGCTTTAACACATTTTGTAAATCTACTTCTTTGATACCTGGTTCAGTCTTCCAAAATAGAGTTTTTCAAAGGCCTTTCTGACATTCAGTAACTGCAGTAATGTTCTATGTATATACAGTATAAGCTAAAGGGATATTAAAATGGTTGCCAAGTCTCAGTGGTACAAACAATTTCATCTCTGGAAGAGCACAATTTATGTGGTTTTTATAACTGAAGGTTTTTTCCTTGTCCACTGGGAGTTAGGCTGAGTTTGTAGATGTTACTAAGACAGAGCTTTGCAGAACACACAGAATTGTTTGTTCACAGAGATAGAAGCACAAATTAATCACTGGCATATGACAAGTGGAACATGACATTTGCCAGCATGATATGTATTAGAAACCTAAAAGCTGTGTGTAGTTTTCCAACGAATGATAATTCTATAGCACGTTTTGGCTTACACTTCCTGAAATCATTGCTTGGAAATAACAGTCTACATGAATGCACTTGTCATTTGAAATGTGTTTCACGTTAAACAAAATGTATAGTTTTTTTTTTTCATCTATGTTTTATAATAGTTCAGGAGCAAAATTAATATATATTTTTTATTTCTTTTCAATTGTTTTCAACTTACAAATATTTCACATTTACTCCTGACAACCAGGGGGCAGCAGGTGAGAGTCTGCTATTCCAATGTTTCATATTATTGATTTACAGGCTCCAAAGTTATGAACACATGTACAGATCATAAGTCTTACATATCAGTCAAGAGTTGCAGAGCCAGTACTGGGCTTCCTTATTAGACAGCCCAGCATGCACTGCACCTTCTTAAGCATCAAAGAAGTATTATGTGTCTATTTGTAAAATATGGCATTTAGACAAATTAAATTAAACTGTTAGCGAGAAGTCATGTTACCTATGCCAGTGTACACAGTGTCAGTGTAGCAATTTACGAGAGAACAACTGCCCTATTCTATTCTGTGCTTCTACAGTATCTAACAAAAGTGAGTACACCCCTCACATTTTTGTAAATATTTTATTATATCTTTTCATGTGACAACACTGAAGAAATGACACTTTGCTACAATGTAAAGTAGTGAGTGTACAGCTTGTATAACAGTGTAAATTTGCTGTCCCCTCAAAATAACACAAAACACAGCCATTCATGTCTAAACCGCTGGAAACAAAAGTGAGCGCACCCCTAAGTGAAAATGTCCAAATTAGGCTCAAAGTGTCAATATTTTGTGTGGCCACCATTATTTTCCAGCATTGCCTTAACCCTCTTAGGCATGGAGTTCACCTCTCTGGGGATCTGAAAGAAGAATTGCTGCTCTACATAAAGATGGCCTAGGCTATAAGAAGGTTGCCAAGACCCTGAAATTGAGCTGCAGCATGGTGGCCAAGACCATACAGCCATTTAACAGGAAAGGTTCCACTCAGAACAGGCCTCGCCATGGTCAACCAAAGAAGTTGAGTGCACATGCTCAGCATCATATCCAGAGTGCTGCCAGCATTGCTGCAGAAGTTGAAGGGGTGGGGGGTCAGCCTGTCGATGCTCAGACCATACACCACACACTGCATCAAATTGGTCTGCATGGCTGTCATCCGAGAAGGAAGCCTCTTCTAAAGATGACGCACAAGAAAGCTTACAGTTTGTTGAAGACAAGTAGACTAAGGACATGGATTGCTGGAACCATGTCCTGTGGTCTGATGAGACCAAGATAAACGTATTTGGTTCAGATGGTGTCAAGCGTGTGTGGTGGCAAACAGGCGAGGAGTACAAAGACAAGTGTGTCTTGCCTACAGTCAAGCATGGTGGTTGAAGTGTCTGGGGCTGCATGAGTGCTGCCGGTACTGGGGAGCTACAGTTCATTGAGGGAACCATGAATGCCAACATGTACTGTGGCATACTGAAGCAGAGCATGATCCCCTCCCTTTGGAGACTGGGTCACAGGGCACTATTCCAACATGATAACGACCCCAAACACACCTCCAAGATGACCACTACCTTGCTAAAGAAGCTGAGGTTTAAGGTGATGAACTGGCCAAGCATGTCTCCAGACCTAAACCCTATTGAGCATCTGTGGGGCATCCTCTAATGGAAGGTGGGGGGGCACAAGGTCTCTAACTTCCACTCATACATCTATTTCCCAAGGACAACCTCTGAATATTACGTTGAGCACATGCACTCAACTTCTTTGGTTGACCATGGTGAGGCCTGTTCAGAGTGGAACCTGTCCTGTTAAACCGCTGTATGGTCTTGGCCACTGTGCTGCAGCTCAGTTTCAGGGTCTTGGCTTCTCCTTATAGCTTAGGCCATCTTTATGTAGAGCAACAATTCTTTTTTTCAGATCCTCAGATCCACCAAATTTAACACACCTGCTTCCCATTCACACCTGAGACCTTGTAACACTAACGAGACAGATCAAACCGGGGAGGGAAAATGGCTAATTGGACCCAATTTGGACATTTTCACTTAGGGGTGTACTCACTTTTGTTGCCAGCGGTTTAGACATTAACCACGTAAGGACTGGGCCTCTTTTTTAGATGTGTTGTTTACAAAACAACAGTTTTTTTTAACACCCTAGAGAATAAAATGGTAGTTTTTGCAATACTTTGCAATACTTTCTGTCACACCGTATTTGCGCAGCAGCCTTACAACCGGTCTTACATGCGTACTTTTTTTGGAAAAAATACACTTTTTTTAATTAAAAAATAAGACAACAGTAAAGTTAGCCCAATTTTTTTGATATTGTGAAAGATAATGTTGCACCGAGTAAATTGGTATGCCACGTCACACTTCAAAATTGCGCCCGCTCGTGGAATGGCGACAAACTTTTACCCTTAAAAATCTCTATAGGCGACATTTAAAAAATTCTACAGGCTGCATGTTTTGCATTACAGAGGAGGTCTAGGGCTAGAATTATTGCTCTCACTCTACCAATCGTGGCAATACCTCACATGTGTGGTTTGAGCACAGTTTTCATATGCGGGCGCTACTCACATATGCGTTCGCTTCTGCACGCGAGCTCGGCGGGACGGGGCATGTTTAAAACATTTTTTTTTTCTTATTTATTTTACCTTTTATTTTTTATTTTTAAACTGTTTTAAAAAATGTGTCACTTTTATTGCTATTATAGAAAAAAAGCATGACAGGACCTCTTAACCCCCCTGGCGGTATTCCCGAGTCTGGCTCGGGGTGGATTTTACATACCAAAAGCGGTATCCCCGAGCCAGACTCGGGCTTGCATCGCAGGATCCAGGAAGAGATTACTTACCTTGTCCCCTGGTTCCTGCGATGTCTCCCCGCTGTGATCGGCGAGCCGCTGTGTCTCGCTCGATTCACAGTGCCGAGCTCCGTTCCCTGCGAGCGTTGCGACGCACGGGGACGGAGTTCGGCGGCAAATTCAAAAGTGAAACACACAGTAAACACACAGTATAGATACAGCATACTGTAATCTTACAGATTACAGTACTGTATCAAATAACTACACATCCCCTTTGTCCCTAGTGGTCTGCCCAGTGTCCTGCATGCAGTTTTATATATATAAAACTGTTCTTTCTGCCTGGAAACTGGAGATTGTCCATAGCAACCAAAACTGTCTCTTTACATCAAAAGTGGTTTTAGACCAGCTAGAAAACAGCGATAATAAATTAGAATCACTTGCAGAATTGAGCGATAGTGATTTGTGGGGAGATCCGTCATCAAACACTAAAAGTAATAAAAGCTAAAATTCTGGAACTGAGCAAATTTCAGTGTTTTTGATTTGATTACATTATTATATAATTTTTATTATTATTATATTATTATGTGTTTTAATTATTTATAGTTAGTTATTATATTATAATTTTTTATTTCGTTTTTCAAACTTTATCATACCCGGGATGTCTACTAGACTCTTGTTTGGACAGATTTAAGTGAACTATTCCTAAGAATTACAGGCCTACAATATAAAACGCCAAATTTCTGTGCAAAATAATGGTACCGCTTTCAGCACCTAAAATCTGAAATAATCATACCGCCAGGGAGGTTAAATATGAGATCTGGGGTCAAAAAGACCTCAGGTCTCATATTTACACTAATATGCAATAAAAAAAAATTGTCATTTAAAAAAATGAAAAAAAAAATGGCCCTTTAAGAGCCTAGGGGCGGAAGTGACGTTTTGACGTCGCTTCCACCCTGCAGTGTCATGGAGACAGGTGGGGGCCATCTTCCCCTCACTCATCTCCATGCACAGCCCTGAGAAAGACTGGATCGCCTCTGCCACTGCCACTAGCTCCGGTAAGCGGCGGAGGGCACCGGATTGCAGTGGGAGGGGGGCCCTTGGTAGTGATCTCGTGGCGAATCCGCCGCAGAGACCACTTTTATCTTGTACTGGACCGCTGGCCAAACACGGGGATAGCGGGGTTATGGCAGCTAGCTGCTGTCATAACAACGATATCCATCCTCAAAGTGAGTATGTTCATCGGCGTGCAGCGGTCCAAAAGTGGTTAATGGCTGTGTTGAGTTATTTTGAGGAGACAGCAAATTTACACTGTTATACAAGCTGTACACTCACCACTTTACATTGTAGCAAAGTGTCATTTCTTCAGTGTTGTCACATGAAAAGATCTAATAAAATATTTACAAAAATGTGAGGGGTGTACTCACTTTTGTGAGATACTGTATGTGAGGAAGTGCTTTATCTAATAATATACACTTCAGAATGTTAATAGGTAATAAGTAAGAGATGAGTAATGTGAAGGCCAGAAGCTAAAGGAAGGTTTCAGAATTTATTTGTGATGTTCAAATATTTTAATGTAATATGTCTCACTAGAAACTGCCTATTTTGAGGTTACACAATAGTAACAATATCTGACAGTAGCTTAGTAATTAAAGTGACTCTGCTGCTAAAAAATCTTACAAATGTGCCCTTTGCAAAGAAAATATAATACCTTTCCTGCATTGTGGATCTCTACTGTGTTGAAGAGTAACTGCTGCTTGAAGAGTCTTTAGAATCAGTAGTGTTAGATTCTTGGTCCTCTATTGCACTTAGTGGTTACTCCTGCTGAGCCCTATTTCACTATAGGAAATAGTAGCGACAAAGTATTTGACATGAAAAACAACTGAGCAAGGCAGGGCATCAGGAAACGATTTTCTTTTTAGGGCACATATGTGAGCATTCTTATTTTAGAGACAGAGTCACTTTATGGATTAGATGTCATTAATCTAGTTACTCTAGTTTGTTAAAAGCTGCTTTCTCATATTCAGTTCTTGTTGCCCATCACCGTCCATCAAATGCCCCTCAACCCCAGCTAGAATGTACTGAAACACAGAAAATTTCATAAAGCAACATAAAATCAGAGATTGTTTAAAGTGGTTGTAAATGCAGAAGGTTTGTTTTTTTTTACCTTAAAGTGATACTCTCTTTTTTTTATATAAAAATAACAAACATGTTATACTTACCTGCTCTGTGCAGTGGTTTTGCACAGAGCAGCCCGGATCCTCCTCTTCTTGGGTTCCTCGGCAGCGCTCTTGGCCCCTCCCTCATGCCTGGGGCCCCCACAGCAAGCAGCTTGCTATGGGGGCACCCAAGCCAAGCGGCAGCTCTGTGTGTCCATTCAGACACAGAGCCCCAACCCGGCTCCACCCCCTCTCTCTCCTCATTGGCTCACTGACTTTGATTGATAGCATTGGGCGTGCCAATCAGGAGGGAGAGTCCTGGACAGCCAAGTCTCTCATACAACATCGCTGATCGAGATGGTTTTAAGTGAGTATTAGGGGGGCTAAGGCACACAGAAAGTTTTTTATCTTAATGCATAAAATGCATTAAGATAAAAACCTTCTGCCTTTATAACCACTTTAACCACTTCAATACAGGGCATTTCACCCCCTTCCTGCCCAGGCCAATTTTCAGTTTTCAGTGCTGTCGCATTTTGAATGACAATTGTGCGGTCATATAACACTGTATCCAAATGAAATTTTTATAATTTTTTTTTCCCCACAAATAGAGATTTCTTTTGGTAGTATTTGATCACCTCAGCGGTTTTTATTTCTTGCGCTATAAACAAAAGAAGTGTGACAAGTTTGAACAAAAACACAATATTTTTTACTTTTTGCTATAATAAATATCCCAATTTTTTACAAAAAAACAAATTTTTTCCTCAGTTTAGGCTGATATGTTTTCTCCTACATATTTTTGGTTAAAAAAAATCGCAATAAGCATATATTGATTGGTTTGTGCAAAAGTTATAGCGTCTACAAAATAGGGGATAGATTTATGCCATTTTTATTATTATTTTGTTTTTTTTACTAGTAATGGCGGCGATCTGTGATTTTTATCATGATTGTGACATTGTGGTGGACACATCGGACACTTTTGACACTATTTTGGGACCATTCACATTTATACAGCAATCAGTGCTATAAAAATGCACTGATTACTGTATAAATGTCACTGGCAGGGAAGGGGTTAACACAAGGGGGCGATCAAGGGGTTAAATGAGTTACCTAGGGAGTGATTCTAACTGTAGGGGGAGGGTACTCACAAGGGGAGGAGACCGATCAGTGTTCCTCTGTACTGGGAACACACAATCGGTCTCCTCTCCCCTGACAGGATGTGGATCTGTGTGTTTACACACACAGATCCACATCCTGGCTCTGTTACCAGCAATCGCGGGTGCCCGGTGGACATCGTGGCCGCCGGGCACACGCACCGGTTCCCGAGTGATGCGGTGCCCCCCTAGATGGCCGGGAAGCCCAGGACGTCATATGACGCCCGCCCTGGATGGGAGATCCCTCCTGCGGACATCATTTGATTATGGGCAGGGTATGAAGTGGTTAAGGCATTCTCTGCATTAAGGTAATAAACCTGTGAGTATCTCCCCCCCAGCCCCCTACTACATACTTACCTGAGCCTGATCTAGATCCAGCGCTGTGCTCGAGAACAGCAGAGCTGCTTTCTTTCTTCCTCCTTACTGGACTCAGATGCATTAGTAGGAGCCTCCTGTGAGGAAGGAGCAGGGGGCAGAGCCAGGCCGCACTGTGTGTGTCCGGTTCAGGATTGAGCCCACACAAGTGCCCCTATGCGACTTGTTATGGGGAAACTCAGAAGGGAGGGGCCCAGAAGAGGAGGTTGCTCTGTGCAAAACCACAGGTAAGTATAACATATTTATTGTTTTAAAAAATCCAAACCTTTACAATCACTTTAAGCCATAATTGTGACAAAGAGAACTAGCGCTTTTGCAATTTTTTTCATACATATTTGTGACTATTACATTTATAAATCTAAAGATAACTCAGAATAATATGTTGGCAAGGGTTTTGCCAGCATATTAAAGGAAACTTGTACTCCATTTTCATCTAGGTGCAGACACCGCAAGATGCCTAATATTAACTTTATTGGACAGAAAGGTCTCATCTGTGACCCTCTCTAATTTGGTTTCATTTTATTACAGGGATCTGACTTTCATAGACTTTCTGGCATGATTTACCATCTGCCATTTCCCTGTCTAATTAGAGTGCCTTTACTACCCACAGAGGCAATCTCATTATTAAGTAGAGGGCTTTCTGACTAACAAAAGTTATATCTGCTTTTGGGCAGAACTTAAATAAACATCTTTCATGGCTGTGCAATTTAGAGCTATGAGTAAATATGGAATTGTTGTAAATTTCTTTAAAAAAATGAAAAAGTTTTCACAATAACAGTGGTTAAAAACAAAATAATCAGCTGTTGCCAGTTTCCATTTCCACGTTGCCATTATGTAAACTGCATGGAAATTACTGTTGTGTGTTTTACAAAGTGATGATCAAGCGCATCCAATTTGTTTCTTAACCTTGATGCATATTTGAATCATTTCTACTATTAGACAGGCCTGGCATACATTCTATATGCACCAGCATGAGCAGGAATAAACAAGTCTGCAGCTCACTGCCAATCCTTTTTTAAATTTTGGTCTAGCAGTTTTTCTGAAACTGAGTTTTGGCCTGAAATCATTGTACATATTTGTTGACTGCACAATAAGTGAAGCCAGTTAATAGAATATAATATAAACTAAGAAGGTACACACTTCTTGTGTATGTACACGACCTTTAAGCAAAGCAAGAAAGTGATTTCTTAGTCTATGTATATCAAATATCTATGTTGTCATTGATTCCTCAGCTTCAATAATTAGGGAGTTACTCAACAGCTTTATAACTGTTCTAGAACACTAACTTGGATAAGTAACAAAGGTGAAGGACTGCTAAGACATCCAGTGAACTTGCATTTTTCAATAGCAAATGTCCAAAGATTTCCCAAATGCACCCCTCTACCTGTAGGCATCTCAATATATACACATGTAAATACAATGTAATGTACGTAAATACAGAAACATCTTAAAAGCACTGTCTCTGAATCTAATGTATATTGCAAGTCCCCTAGGTACACTTAAAGTACACATGTGTTCCATATATAGAAGGTGTGCACCTCAAAGCTGTAAAAAAAAAGCTTAAAGAGTAACTCCACTTTTGTTGAGAAAAAAACATCCCCCTCTGTGTGATCTATGTACATTGCAGAGATTTTAACAAACTTTGTTGCAGATTCCGACATTTTGTTATTCTGAGGAAATATAGTAGCTGTTTGTTTCTCTGTGTCCATGTGCAGAGAATCTGAATCGGAGTGACTTTATAATTATCAATCGGCTTTTGCACCTGCAGGGCTCTAATGAGGAAAGCTGCTGGGTCTACATCTCTTTAGACGTGATTTCCCTTTTAGAGTATCCCAGCAAAAAATACATTTTTGTTGCAGGGGATGCCCAAAATCTGATTTGTGCCTTAGTGCAGACTTCTGGGAAAAATCAGTGAGCCAATCACACAAGCAGGAAATGACATATCTGGGGACATCCTGTACACCATCTGTGTACAGAATGCCTCCAGGTAGCCATATTGCATGAATTGTACAGAAAATGACAGAGCTGCAAATTGAAAAGGAAAGGTCATTTTTAATAACATTCAATTACAATACAACACAATTGTATCTGCTGTATTATTTTTTTTTTTTGTTGTTTGCCATTTTTTTTCCGAACGAAAGTTTAGTTACTCCTAAACCAGAAGACTTCTTGTCTTCATTGCTTGTCTCTGCAGTGGCATCTCTCTATCCTGTAATAGCAGCAGCAAGCAATGTCTTCATGCATTGACCTTGGACCTTTAAATTTTAACCAAAGGACTCACGATGCTATTTATGGATGCAAGAAAATGTTTGTGATGCCCTGCTGTTAAGTAGTTGTTAACCACTTAAGGACCGCCTAACGCCGATTTACGTCGGCAAGGCGGCACGGGCAGGCAAAATCACGTACATGTACGTGATTTGCCTCTCGCGGGTGGGGGGTCCAATCGGACCCCCCCCCGGTGCCCGAAGCGGTCCCGTTCTGTTCCCCGGCGATCCGAGATGAGGGGGAGGCCATCCGTTCGTGGCCCCCCCCTCGCGATCGCCGCCGGCCAATGGGAACACTCCTTTGCTGCTGTATGCTAAACAGCAGCAAAGGAAATGATGTCATCTCCCCTCGGCTCGGTATTTTCCGTTCCAGCGCCGAGGGGAGAAGACATCAATGTGAGTGCACAACACACACACACACAGTAGAACATGCCAGGCATACAAAACACCCCGATCCCCCCCCCGATCGCCCCCCGATCCCCCCCCAATCACCCCCCCCCCCTGTCACAAACTGACACCAGCAGGTTTTTTTTTTTTTTTTTTTTTTTTTTTTCTGATTACTGCATAGTGTCAGTTTGTGACAGTTACAGTGTTGGGACAGTGAGTATCACCCCCCTTTAGGTCTAGGGTACCCCCCTAACCCCCCCTAATAAAGTTTTAACCCCTTGATCACCCCCTGTCACCAGTGTTGCTAAGCGATCATTTTTCTGATCGCTGTATTAGTGTCGCTGGTGACGCTAGTTAGTGAGGTAAATATTTAGGTTCGCCGTCAGCGTTTTATAGTGACAGGGACCCCCATATACTACCTAATAAATGTTTTAACCCCTTGATTGCCCCCTAGTTAACCCTTTCACCACTGATCACCGTATAACCGTTACGGGTGACGCAGGTTAGTTCGTTTATTTTTTATAGTGTCAGGGCACCCGCCGTTTATTACCTAATAAAGGTTTAGCCCCCTGATCGCCCGGCGGTGATATGCGTCGCCCCAGGCAGCGTCAGATTAGCGCCAGTACCGCTAACACCCACGCACGCAGCATGCGCCTCCCTTAGTGGTATAGTATCTGATCGGATCAATATCTGATCTGATCAGATCTATACTAGCGTCCCCAGCAGTTTAGGGTTCCCAAAAACACAGTGTTAGCGGGATCAGCCCAGATACCCGCTAGCACCTGCGTTTTGCCCCTCCGCCCAGCCCACCCAAGTGCAGTATCGATCGATCACTGTCACTTACAAAACACTAAACGCATAACTGCAGCGTTCACAGAGTCAGGCCTGATCCCTGCGATCGCTAACAGTTTTTTTGGTAGCATTTTGGTGAACTGGCAAGCAAGCACCAGGCAGCGTCAGGTTAGCGCCAGTACCGCTAACACCCACGCACGCACCGTACACCTCCCTTAGTGGTATAGTATCTGATCGGATCAATATCTGATCCGATCAGATCTATACTAGCGTCCCCAGTAGTTTAGGGTTCCCAAAAACGCAGTGTTAGCGGGATCAGCCCAGATACCTGCTAGCACCTGCGTTGTGCCCCTCCGCCCGGCCCAGCCCATCCCACCCAAGTGCAGTATCGATCGATCACTGACACTTACAAGGCACTAAACGCATAACTGCAGCGTTCGCAGAGTCAGGCCTGATCCCTGCGATCGCTAACAGTTTTTTTGGTAGCATTTTGGTGAACTAGCAAGCACCGGCCCCAGGCAGCGTCAGGTTAGCGCCAGTACCACTAACACCCACGCACGCAGCATACGCCTCCTTTAGTGGTATAGTATCTGAACGGATCAATATCTGATCCGATCAGATCAGATCTATACTAGCGTCCCCAGCAGTTTAGGGTTCCCAAAAACGCAGTGTTAGCGGGATCAACCCAGATACCTGCTAGCACCTGCGTTTTGCCCCTCCGCCCGGCCCAGTCCAGCCCACCCAAGTGCAGTATCGATCGATCACTGTCACTTACAAAACACTAAACGCATAACTGCAGCGTTTGCAGAGTCAGGCCTGATCCCTGCGATCGCTAACAGTTTTTTTGGAAGCTTTTTATTGAACTGGCAAGCACCAGCGGCCTAGTACACCCCGGTCGTAGTCAAACCAGCACTGCAGTAACACTTGGTGACGTGGCGAGTCCCATAAGTGCAGTTCAAGCTGGTGAGGTGACAAGCACAAGTAGTGTCCCGCTGCCACCAAGAAGACAAACACAGGCCCGTCGTGCCCATAGTGCCCTTCCTGCTGCATTCGCCAATCCTAATTGGGAACCCACCACTTCTGCAGCGCCCGTACTTCCCCCATTCACATCCCCCAACGAAATGCAGTCGGCTGCATGAGAGGCATTTTTATGTGCTCCCGAGTACCCCTACCCAACGAACCCCCCCCAAAAAGATGTTGTGTCTGCAGCAAACGCGGATATAGGCGTGACACCCACTATTATTGTCCCTTCTGTCCTGACAATCCTGGTCTTTGCATTGGTGAATGTTTTGAACGCTACCATACACTAGTTGAGTATTAGCGTAGGGTACAGCATTGCACAGACTAGGCACACTTTCACAGGGTCTCCCAAGATGCCATCGCATTTTGAGAGACCCGAACCTGGAACCGGTTACAGTTATAAAAGTTAGTTACAAAAAAAGTGTAAAAAAAAAAAAAATATATATAAAATAAAAAAAAATAGTTGTCGTTTTATTGTTCTCTCTCTCTATTCTCTCTCTCTATTGTTCTGCTCTTTTTTTACTGTATTCTATTCTGCAGTGTGTTATTGTTATTGTTATTGTTATTGTTATTATGTTTTATCATGTTTGTTTTTCAGGTATGTAATTATTTATACTTTATTGTTTACTGTGCTTTATTGTTAACCATTTTTTTGTCTTCAGGTACGCCATTCACAACTTTGAGTGGTTATACCAGAATGATGCCTGCAGGTTTAGGTATCATCTTGGTATCATTCTTTTCAGCCAGCGGTCGGCTTTCATGTAAAAGCAATCCTAGCGGCTAATTAGCCTCTAGACTGCCTTTACAACCCGTGGGAGGGAATGCCCCCCCCCCCCCCACCGTCTTCCGTGTTTTTCTCTGGCTCTCCTGTCTCAACAGGGAACCTGAGAATGCAGCCGGTGATTCAGCCAGCTGACCATAGAGCTGATCAGAGACAAGAGTGGCTCCAAACACCTCTATGGCCTAAGAAACCGGAAGCTACGAGCATTTTATGACTTAGATTTCGCCGGATGTAAATAGCGCCATTGGGAAATTGGGGAAGCATTTTATCACACCGATCTTGGTGTGGTCAGATGCTTTGAGGGCAGAGGAGAGATCTAGGGTCTAATAGACCCCAATTTTTTCAAAAAAGAGTACCTGTCACTACCTATTGCTATCATAGGGGATATTTACATTCCCCGAGATAACAATAAAAATGATTTAAAAAAAAAAAAAATGAAAGGAACAGTTTAAAAATAAGATAAAAAAGCAAAAAAATAATAAAGAAAAAAAAAAAAAAAAAAAAAAGCACCCCTGTCGCCCCCTGCTCTTGCGCTAAGGCGAACGCAAGCGGCGGTCTGTCGTCAAACGTAAACAGCAATTGCACCATGCATGTGAGGTATCGCCGCGAAGGTCAGATCGAGGGCAGTAATTTTTGCAGTAGACCTCCTCTGTAGATCTAAAGTGGTAACCTGTAAAGGCTTTTAAAGGCTTTTAAAAATGTATTTATTTTGTTGCCACTGCACGTTTGTGCGCAATTGTAAAGCATGTCATGTTTGGTATCCATGTACTCGGTCTAAGATCATCTTTTTTATTTCATCAAACATTTGGGCAATATAGTGTGTTTTAGTGCATTAAAATTTAAAAAAGTGTGTTTTTTCCCCAAAAAATGCGTTTGAAAAATCGCTGCGCAAATACTGTGTGAAAAAAAAAAATGAAACACCCACCATTTTAATCTGTAGGGCATTTGCTTTAAAAAAATATATAATGTTTGGGGGTTCAAAGTAATTTTCTTGCAAAAAAAAAAAAACTTTTTCATGTAAAAAATAAGTGTCAGAAAGGGCTTTGTCTTCAAGTGGTTAGAAGAGTGGGTGATGTGTGACATAAGCTTCTAAATGTTGTGCATAAAATGCCAGGACAGTTCAAAACCCCCCCAAATGACCCCATTTTGGAAAGTAGACACCCCAAGCTATTTGCTGAGAGGCATGTCGAGTCCATGGAATATTTTATATTGCGACACAAGTTGCGGGAAAGAGACAAATTTTTTTTTTTTTTTTTTTTTTTTTGCACAAAGTTGTCACTAAATGATATATTGCTCAAACATGCCATGGGAATATGTGAAATTACACCCCAAAATACATTCTGCTGCTTCTCCTGAGTACGGGGATACCATATGTGTGAGACTTTTTGGGAGCCTAGCCGTGTACGGGACCCCGAAAACCAAGCACCGCCTTCAGGCTTTCTAAGGGGCGTGAATTTTTGATTTCACTCTTCACTGCCTATCACAGTTTCGGAGGCCATGGAATGCCCAGGTGGCACAAAACCCCCCCAAATGACCCCATTTTGGAAAGTAGACACCCCAAGCTATTTGCTGAGAGGTATAGTGAGTATTTTGCAGACCTCACTTTTTGTCACAAAGTTTTGAAATTTGAAAAAAGAAAAAAAAAAAAAGTTTTTTCTTGTCTTTCTTCATTTTCAAAAACAAATGAGAGCTGCAAAATACTCACCATGCCTCTCAGCAAATAGCTTGGGGTGTCTACTTTCCAAAATGGGGTCATTTGGGGGGGGTTTGTGCCACCTGGGCATTCCATGGCCTCCGAAACGGTGTTAGGCAGTGAAGAGTAAAATCAAAAATTCACGCCCTTAAAAACGCTGAAGGCGGTGATTGGTTTTCGGGGCCCCGTACGCGGCTAGGCTCCCAAAAAGTCCCACACATGTGGTATCCCCATACTCAGGAGAAGCAGCTAAATGTATTTTGGGGTGCAATTCCACATAGGCCCATGGCCTGTGTGAGCAATATATCATTTAGTGACAACTTTGTGCAAAAAAAAAAAAAAAAAAAAAAAAAGTGTCACTTTCCCGCAACTTGTGTCAAAATATAAAATATTCCATGGACTCAATATGCCTCTCAGCAAATAGCTTGGGGTGTCTACTTTCCAAAATGGGGTCATTTGGGGGGGGGTTGTGCCACCTGGGCATTCCATGGCCTCCGAAACTGTGATAGGCAGTGAAGAGTGAAATCAAAAAGTTACACCCTTAGAAATCCTGAAGGCGGTGATTGGTTTTCGGGGTCCCATACGCGGCTAGGCTCCCAAAAAGTCCCACACATGTGGTATCCCCGTACTCAGGAGAAGTAGCTGAATATATTTTGGGGTGCAATTCCACATAGGCCCATGGCCTGTGTGAGCAATATATCATTTAGTGACAACTTTTTGTAAATATTTTTTTTTTTTTTTTTTTTTGTCATTATTCAATCACTTGGGACAAAAAAAATAAATATTCAATGGGTTCAACATGCCTATCAGCAATTTCCTTGGGGTGTCTACTTTCCAAAATGGGGTCATTTGGGGGGGTTTTGTACTGCCCTGCCATTTTAGCACCTCAAGAAATGACATAGGCAGTCATAAACTAAAAGCTGTGTAAATTCCAGAAAATGTACCCTAGTTTGTAGACGCTATAACTTTTGCGCAAACCAATAAATATACGCTTATTGACATTTTTTTTACCAAAGACATGTGGCCGAATACATTTTGGCCTAAATGTATGACTAAAATTGAGTTTATTGGATTTTTTTTATAACAAAAAGTAGAAAATATCATTTTTTTTCAAAATTTTCGGTCTTTTTCCGTTTATAGCGCAAAAAATAAAAACTGCAGAAGTGATCAAATACCATCAAAAGAAAGCTCTATTTGTGGGAAGAAAAGGACGCAAATTTCGTTTGGGTACAGCATTGCATAACCGCGCAATTAGCAGTTAAAGCGACGCAGTGCCAAATTGGAAAAAGACCTCTGGTCCTTAGGCAGCATAATGGTCCGGGGCTCAAGTGGTTAAGTAGTAAGGTCTTTCCATACCACAGGTGTAGGTGGTACTACAGCTCAAAGTTTAAAGTGTATGTAAATCTTAACAATTATCTTTTTATATTTTCTCCTTTTTGGTCTATTAAACACACCACCTAAAGAATTTGGTTATATCTGTTCCACAACTGCTTAAAATAGATATTTTGCACTCACCCTAATAACCTTTTCTCCATTTAGGAACACAGGAATTCTTAGAATTCATAGACCGTTGAGTTATATTACCGTCTACATGAGAAATGCACACCAGAAAAAAAACTGGCCAGCACAGGATAACCCTGTCCACAACCATCATGTCTCAATCTGTAGCAAAGCAGTACTGAGTGTAAAAAAAAGAGGGGAGGAACCCATGTCACTCAATGGGCTACAAGAAAAGGTTTTATGGCGAGTAAAAAAAATGTTTAGATTGTTAGAACATCAAAAGGCAGTGAACCAGAGGGGTGAACAGCTTAGCAACAAAGCTAACATAGCTAACATAGCTAACAGGCCCAGAAAATGGAGGATTACTCACAGCTTAAAGTGGTTGTAAAGCTATATTTTTTAAAATTAAAATAATAAACATGGTATACTTACCCCAAACCTCCTCTTCTGGGGTCCCCCCCCCACTGTCACTGTCCACTCCTCCTCTTCTGTGTTTACCTCAGAGCAAGCCACTTGCTACTGGGGCAGATGTGGGGGGGGGGTTACTCCTGAGCCAGGCTATGTGTGTACATAAACACACATAGTGCAGCTTGGCACTATCCCCCTTTCTCTGCTCACAGGATTTGACTGACAATAGCAGAAACTAGTAGCTCCCATTGCTGCTTCTGAGCCTGTGAGAGAGATGGAGAAAGAGAGGCGCACTACTGCTTTCGGGCACAGTGCTAGATCAAGATCAGGCTAAGATAAGTATTTAGAAGGGCTGGGGAGAGGAGCTGATTATGGAAGCTTTTTTACCCTAATGCAGAGAATGCCTTTATGCCTTTAGAACCAACTTAAAGCAGGGTTTTTCTTAAAGAAATAAAAATAAAAGTCAGCAGCTACAAATACTGCAGCTGCTGACTTTCAATAATCGGACACTTACCTGTCCCAGGGTCCAGTGATGCATGGGAACGATGCCCTGCTTATCTCCCCCTCTTCTCTGTGGTGCAGGCATTGTAAATGTGGGTGCCTAGCTGAGGCTTTACAGCTGGGCACCCACTGTGCATGCGCGAGCCGCGCCACGCACCGTGACTGGCCGGGCAATCATCTGGGACCTGTGACGTGTCCCAGATGATTGCCTAGAGGGAGGGGGGAGAGGTGATCTCCCTGCTGGTGCCACGGTGCATCGGGAGGAAGCGAGAGCTGGGACCCTCTAAAAAGAGGGTATCTGCTCCCCCCCCCCAAAAAAATGACATGCCAAATGTCACCTCCCTTAAAGCGGAAGTTCAATTTTTGGGTGGAACTCCGCTTTAAGATACCTGAATATATCTGGCAGAACACGGAAAACCATGTGGTAGTTTTGCAAACTGGAAAGATTGCACGATGCCGAAAAGAAAGTGAAAGTGCTGGGCGCCAGGCACTGGTTCAGACACAGCTGCAGAAAGGAAAGGATCTGTCTCACAAAGAAACTTATAGGATGAAAGCCCTGAGACTCACACCAGGTTAAGTATCCTTTCCATATCCAATGATAGACCTTATGGAAAGTAGCCTGTCCTAGCTTTTAGCATTGTAGAAAACACAATAAGTAGTTACTGCAGGCCTCAGAAGGTACATCAATATAAAAAAGGAAACTGGAAACCTGCACTACAGTATTTGGCTAACTGGAGAGCTATCCAAGGTTTCCATATCTATAATGAATTTACCAGTAGCTGTAGATGACTGGAGAAAATTACAGTTTAGGGCTGTCATGCAGAAAACACCAGTATAAAACTGGGAAAACCTGTGCTCATTGGCTGATTGGAAAGACTTCTAGGATTTATCTTATCCAGCCTGAATCTACCAGCAGCTGCAGATGGCAGCAAAAATCTTCCAAAGAGAGGACTGTTTGTGAAATGCATGATGGTTGTAGGTAGTGCTATCCTGTGTTGGCCAACTGTTTTTTTTTTATTGTAATTGTCCACTTTTCTTTTAGGTGCAGTATAACCCAAACATCTAAGAATTCATCTATCAGAGAATGATGAAGAAAAATATCCGCCTACCCTATCAGAAATCTTATGAGCTGATGACTTTCTGTACACTCATCCTCTGCTGTCCTGTAATTAGTTATTATTGTTCACAGTACTCTATGTGGACTACAGTATACCTACTCCTTATGTTATGAAATTCCTAACAAATGTCCTGTTCTAGAGTGACAGCACTGCTCTTCTATTAATGATAAAGTACTGTGAGTGAACGTTGTCACTCTAGGACATGAAAGTATGTTTCTGGTAGAGTCGCTAGGTGAAACTAAAGGAAAAGAAGCCTGAAAAAAAGAAAAATAATGTGGCCACCACATTTAACCCATTCCCGACCAGCCGCCGCAGTTGTATTGCGACAGGTTGACTCCCCTGGGTGAAACGACGTTACCTTATGGCGGTTCGCCTTTTGACCACTAGGGGGAACATGCGTGCCGCCGGAGGGCACCCACGCACCAACGGTGCAACGCCAGAGCCATTGCGCGTGCCCGGTGGTCACGATGACCACCGGGTACCCACGATCACTCCACACAGATACAGAACGGAGATCTGTCAATGTAAACAGACAAATCTCCGTGCTATCAGGGGTGAGGTGAGCGATCTGTTGTTCATACTAAATATGAACATTGATTGGTCTCCTTACTCAGGCAGTCCCATCCCCCCACAGTTAGAATCACTCCCTAGGACACACAATTAACCCCTTGATCGCCCTACTTCCCTGCCAGTGGCATTTACACAGTAATCAGTGCATTTTTTTTAGCACTGATCGCTGTATAAGTGCCAATGGTCCCAAAAGTGTGCCAAAAGTGTCCGATCTCTCCTCCATAATGTCGCAGTCTCGA
Organism: Aquarana catesbeiana; assembly: GCF_042186555.1. Lineage (NCBI taxonomy): Eukaryota > Metazoa > Chordata > Amphibia > Anura > Ranidae > Aquarana > Aquarana catesbeiana. Next base: position 149,340,869 of record NC_133332.1, on the reverse strand, counting down.
TAAAAATTGCTGATCACCGCCATTACTAGAAAAAAAAATAATAAAAATGCCATAAATCTTTTCCCTATTTTGTAGATGCTATAACTTTTGCGCAAACCAATCAATATAAACTTATTGCGATTTTTATTACCAAAAATATGTAGAAGAATACATATCGGCCTAAACTGAGGAGAAAAATTCGCTTTTTTTAAAGAATTTGAGGATATTTACTAGAGCAAAAAGTACAAAATATTGTGCTTTTTTCAAAATTGGTGCTCTTTTTTTGTTTATAGCACAAAAAAGAAAAACCGCAGAGATGATCAAATACCACCAAAAGAAAGCTCTATTTGTGGGGAAAAAAAACGTCAATTTTGTTTGGGTACAGCGTCGCACGACTGCGCAATTGTCAGTAAAAGCGATGCAGTGCCGTATCGCAAAAACTGGCCTGGTCATTGAGCAGCCAAATCTTCCATGGCTGAAGTGGTTAAAGACTGGTAAGCTTAAATCAATTGAATTTTTGTTCTTGGGCTCCTGAGAAATAGCAAAAGGAAAGAAATAGCAAGTAAATGCCTAATCACATTTTATGTTTTATTGAAATGTATGTCTTGCCTTAAGTTATCTTTTTCAATATGCAGTTTTAACTCTGAAAACAATATGCAGTTTTAACTCTGAAAACAAATTGGTTAATTTTTCTATGTACAACTTGCATTGGCAGGTAACTGCCTTGAGCTGGCCATAGCAGATTTAACTCTATTTTTACTGAGCTTTCTACTGTGCAGCTAAACTCAGTTAAATCTAAAACAGATAACAATTTTATACTTCATGATTACAACCTCAACAAGAGACATTTACTAGATTTGTTAAACCGCGAGCACTGTGTAAAACACACAAAAGTACCTCTCTAATGTTTGCCGTCTAAATAACACGAGCATTGCCTTGTCTATTAAATTGTCTTCAAACCTTCTAATAGCCTCTACTGTCCTGGCTCTGACATGTGAGTGGCAGCCATTTTCTGCTGCTGTAGCTTTGTGTTATTAGGATTATTGACAAACGGCTTAGTAACAAAGACTGTCCTAACAATAAGCGCTATTGTAGTTAAAAAAAATGTGTTTGCAGAAAAGGAATCTAAATGCTAACAGATTTTAGATAAACTATAGGTTTCCTTCACCACAGCTAATAATTCATGTCATGCATTTCATGGATTGCAGAGAGGATAAAAAATGCCATGTAAGTGGACAAGAGAGATGGTGTTTTGAAGTTCATTTTTTCCCAGCTGGGAAACAAACAGTAAATCACAAACCTTAAGTGCAAATAAAAAAATAAATAAAAAATAAAAGCTAGTTTTACAGCAAACTTAAAATATTTAGGAATTCAGTTATTTACAGATCTTTTTTTAAAAAAAGGGTCTTCCTTTTCTCACTAAGTCTCTTGACAGCGTAATGCCAGGTTGCTAAGTTACGACTGTTTGACATCATCTCCTCCCCAACATGCTCCTCCATTTGGTAGGTCAACATGATTCACTAGGCTTTTCAGCTTCTTACTCACTTTTCCGGTGACGTCTGTATTATGAATTTCAATTCACATCATGTACACTGGTTCTCAGCTCCCTCCCCTCTTTCAGAATCCATATGAAAATATTTAAAGTGCTTGTCAGCTACTGAGTGGATTTGTAACCTCAATGGACAGCTTTACCTTTTTATATCACCTTTACTGGGACCAAAATCAAGCATCTTCCTTAATGTCAGTTTCTATTTTACAGGGTAAAATTATAGAGGAGCAAATAAAGGTCGCTACCTGCTAATTGTGTTACATGAAACAGTCACATCACATCAAGATGGGTCTGATTAAATCCATTAGTGGCTTAAACAGCACACAAAAATGGAAATTGCACATGTAATTTCAACTGTCAGGGGTATTTTTTGGCCGTTGATATATATTTAGAGAGTGCAGGGTTACTGTAGCCAGCTGAAGGGACACAAGGAAGGATGACTCTGAGCACATAGTTAATTGAAACTTTAATTTAAAGGCCTCTTTTCCCTGATGATATAATAACCCTTTCACAGCTACTACATCATAGCAGTTATGTATCTTCATTACATGCTTTGGGTAGCGTTGCATTTACTAGGTTAAATTTAAGAACATCTTATGCATAAAATGTCCAAATTTGCACAGTATTAATCATTTTACTGTGTACATATGAGTTTACAGAATAGATAAGATAATCTTTAAAGGAGATAGATAGATAGATAGATAGATAGATAGATAGATAGATAGATAGATAGATAGATAGATAGATAGATAGATAGATAGATAGATAGATAGATAGATAGATAGATAGATAGACTATAAAAGTATTGGGACACCTGCCCTTACACACACATGAAGTTTTATGGCATCCCAGTCTTTATCCATAGGGTTCAATACGGAGTTAGCCCACCCTTTGCAGCTATAACTACTTCAACTCTTCTGGGAAGGCTGTCCACAAGGTTTAGGAGTGTGTCTATGGGAATGTTTGACCATTCTTCCAGATGCTAATTTGTGAGGTCAGGCACTGATGTTGGGCGAAAAGGCCTGGCTAGCAGTCTCTGCTCTAATACATTCCAAAGGTGTTCTATTGGGTTGAGTTTAGGACTCTGTGCAAGCCAGTCAAGTTCCTCCACCCCAAACTCACTCATCCATGTCTTTATGGACCTTGCTTTGTGCGCTGGTCCAAATCATTTGGTGGAGGGGGGGGCTATGGTGTGGGGTTGTTTTTCAGGGGTTGGGCTTAGCCCTTTAGTTCCAGTGAAGGGAACTCTTAAGGCATCAGCATACCACGACATTTTGGACAATTTCATACTCCCAACAGTTTGGGGATGGCCCCTTCCTGTTCCAACATGACTGTGCACCAGTGTACATAGCAAGGTCCATAAAGACATGGATGAGCGAGTTTGGGGTGGAGGAACATGACTGTCCTCAACCTGATAGAACACCTTTGAGAAGAATTAGAGCAGAGACCGCAAGCCAGGCCTTCTCATCTACATCAGTGCCTGACCTCACAAATACGCTTCTGGAAGAATGGTCAAACATTCCCATAGACACACTCCTAAACCTTGTGGACAGTCTTCCCAGAAGAATTGAAGCTTTTATAGCAAAGGTTGGGCCAACTCAATATTGAACCCTACAGATTAAGACTGGGATGACATTAAAATTCATGTGCGTGTAAAGGCAGGCGTCACATTACTTTTGGCAATATAGTGTAGATAGATAGATAGATAGATAGATAGATAGATAGATAGATAGATAGATAGATAGATAGATAGATAGATAGAATGCGAAATTGGATATTTATGAATCAAAACAAAAATTTTGGATACTTAAATATATAAAAATACATAAAAAATAAATATATATAGAAATAGTTGCATGTATTGCAAGTATTAATCTGGTTTCTGACTGCTTTCTTTAGAAAGGATAGCTAGATAACCTGAGAAGCTAGAGTCATTAAGGCTGCATTTACATAGGTGATTTAGACCACTGCGCATTGCAGGGATAGGAATCAGAGATTCCTACTGCGGCTCTGAGCGGCTAGATGTGCATGTCGGCCCTGTGCACTATGATCACAGGTCGTCGGTGGCCGCAGCTTTTTGCAGCTTTCTGCATCGCAAGCGATTACCTGCAGTGATCACTGGTTGTGTAGACAGCAGCGAATAGCTGCACTCGCCTGTCATTATAGTGAATGAGGCCAGTGGCTGCACCTAGCCACTCACATCCACTGCGGGAATAAGAAGATTCCTGCCACTACAATTCACAGTAGCCTAAGGCTTCTTTCACACTGATCCATTTTTGATGCGGTTTTGATGCCTTCTCACACTAATCGTTTTTTTCAGTTAAAAAAGCGGAAGAAAAGCAGAAGAAAAATGCTTCCTTTTAAATCCTTTGGAATTCTTCACACCAATCAGTTGCTTTTCAGTTGTGTTTTTAAAAGTCCTGCTTGCTGCTTTTTTTGACACATGTTTGATGCGTGTGTAAATGGCCCTTTCACACTGATCAGTTTTTGATGTGATTTTGTTAATATGTGAAGTGTTCCATGCATTTTTCTTCCGCTTTTCTTCCCCTTTTTTTAACTGAACAAGATCTGATCAGTGTGAGCAACCCTAATCGCTGGTGTGCAGGTAGCCTAAGAATATCTACTTCATGGGTCTTCAATTATTAAGCCAAAACTAGTAACCACATATAATCCAACATTTGAAGGTATAAGAAAGATAATCAAGGAGCTGAAGCCTATCATAACAGAGGATGAAACACTGAAATAAATATTCCAACAATCCCCAATGCTGGCTTTCAGGCAATCACCCAACCTCAGACATAAATGAATCAGCAGGGATCTCCATTCTGACACACACACAAAAGGGACCTTCAATATTACAGTATCATACAGCTCATACCTCCAACAATGTTTTGTACCACATCCAATGTCAAAAATGCAACCGAGGATCTTACGTTGGCGAAACAGGGCAGAAATTACAAACAAAATGAATTTACACAAACACACTATTTTCTTATTTCATAAACTATCCAAGTTTAATTACCATTGCTGTGCATGTTTGTTTGTGTTGCTGTTGTTTTTTTCTGTTTAGCCACTTTACCTCCTTCATGACCAGGCCATTTTTTTGCTATTCAGTACTATACTACTGTAACTGGCAACTGTGTGGTCATGCAATGCTGTACGGAAATAAAAATTATATAATTTCTTTCACACAAATAGAGATTTCCTTTGGTGGTGTTTGGTCACTACTGTTTTTTTGTTATATAAATAAAAAAAGACCAAATATTTTGGGAAAAAAATATATTTTCTACTTTCTGCTAAAAAAAAATCCAATAAAATCAAAATTCTTCATAAATGTAGGCCAAAATATATTCTGCTACATGTAGTCCCAATAACTGTATATTAATTGGTTTATGTGAATGTTATAGAGTCTACAAACTACAGTATATACAGTATATTGGAAAATTGATCAATCCTGATGTACTGACAGCCTATCTCATTTCTTGAAGCCCTTAAAATCCCAGGACAGTGGAAGTACAGTGTAATCATATAACTGGTATGGTAACATGGTACAGGGTTGCTGTAACTTGCCAAGCCCCCTCCACCCCAAAGCACCTTGTCACCATGTTGATGGAGACAAGGGCCTCTTTCCAACAACTCAGGGCGGTGATTGTGGGGGTCTGCGGGCAGGGGACTTATCAGAATCTGGAAGCCCCCTTTAACAGATCCCAGCCCCGCATGTGAATGAATATGAGGTACATTGTACCCGTACTCATTTACCAAAAAAGTGTCAAAAAGAAAAAAAACAGAAACACGGTCTTTGACAATTCCTTTATTAAAAAAAAAAGTCCCCCAATGTAAATACACCATCCACCACCACTGCCAGACCCGAAAAAAGGAAAATGCTCTGCCTGCGTGGAAGGCTGACCGCATTTTTTTTCTTCTTTTGGGTCCAGCGGTGACAGTAGGGTCGTGATTGACGATGGATCTACATGGGGGGCATTATTTTTTTTGTTTTTTTATTAAAGGATTGTCAAAAACATTTTTTTTTCTTAATGACACTTGCTTGGATAAAGGTCTGGTATGGATTTTGGAGGGGGACCCAACGCCGTTTTTTTTTTTTTTTTGGCGTGGTGTTTTATTTTTGAGTTTTCCTTACAATCCATACCAGACCCGAAGGGCCTGGTATGGATTGGGGGGGGACCCCACGCCATTTTTTTCACCTTTTTCTATTTCCGGCAATAGTATTATATTGACAGGAAGTTAAATGTCTTTTTTTTTTACAAATGTCAGTTTTGCTGCAGTAGGTTCTATACACGGTACAGACTAAGGGGACCCCCCAGGCACTATATTTAAAGGAATTTTTCATTTTTATTGTTTTCACTTTAAGCATGATTACAATCACTGCTCCTTTTAAAACAATCTTTTTAAAACTTTTTTTGCATTGGTACATGTCCCCCAGGGTAGTACCCAGACCCCCATACCCTTTTTTGGCCAATAACTTGCATATAAGCCTTCAAAATGGGGACTTTTGATTTTTTAAGTTCAAGTACCATAGACTTCAATGGGGTTCAGAGTTCGGGTCTAAACTTTTGCTATGTTCGAGAGTTCTGGTGCGAACCAAACGGGGGGGATTGTTTGGCCCATCTTTACTCCTATACAGATACAGTACAGTGAATGAGTGCTGTCACCTCAGGAAAGTAAGAGTGTTATCGGCAGAATCAGTAACGGGGAAAAAAAGCCTAATAAAATAATTCTGCCACCACATCTAAAGACAGGCATGTAGCAATATGTTAGATTTTCTTAATGGAATACAGATACAGTTTCTTTTATATACAAACAAATGTACATGTTCAGTGCATTTATCTATAACAAGATTAGAAATGTAAATATAATTTAAAGTATTTAACCGTAATAGTAAATTAGACAAATATATCTTAATAAGCTTCAATGATCATTATTTGTATGTTTGAGTGCCCATTCACACTAGAGGGTGTGCGTTAAGGTGCTGTAATGCATTCTACAACACATCACAGTGTTTATTTTTTACTTTTTTAAAACTGTATTAAACCTAACAATCTGCCAGAAAGTATGAAAAATGTATCAGCTGCACAAGAGTCTTAGCTCCTCTTGCCTTATTTATTACTTGTCAAATGTCTCAACCTGGGAACCAAACCTTCTTGATGCATTTCCCCACTCCTAGCTTGCTCACAAGGATAGGGGAAATCCATGTTTGTGAGCAAGCCAGGAGTGGTGAAACGCATCAAGGAAGGTTGGTTTCCAGGTGGAGACATTTTTGTATATAGTCACTTTGTTGACAATTAATTAATACGACAAAAGGAGCTAAAAGTGGAGTGTGGCTGATACATATTTTTGATACGGAGAAGAGACAGACTACAATGGCCGCCACGCAAATTGTTCATGTACAGGAGGGGTGAGTCTTGAGCGGAACTGTGGATTTGGGTATGTCTCTAACAACCTGGCAGTTTATTCAGTTCCATGCCAACACAGGACATTGGTGATAACTAAGAAAATAGTAAATAGCCTTTTCTCTGCATTGGGAAATAGCTGGACAACACTGCCCAGGGAAGCTCAATGGGGTTGATGTGAACAAACTCTGTCAAAATAAATTGTTTTACCTCATGCTGGACACTGAAAGGAAAAAAAAAATTCCAGAGTTTCTACTCTAAAGTATACTGATTAAATGAATTCATGTTTTAGTAATATATTGATCGGTAAAAAAAAACAATAAATTAAAAAAGGCCTATTTACAAAAACAAAAAATTCCACAATGTCTTACTATAATAAATACTGATTACATGCATGTGTGTTTGTAGATATTTATAAGCTAGGAAATAATTTGGAAAATAGTTCAGTAACAGGAACTCTTAAAGTTCCTATATCAATATTGCTGCATGCTGGATTTTATATACAGACAGTATACAACTCTTGAGAAAACCCTCATAGGATTGGAGTGCATTTTAATATTTTCCAGGTGGCAGTGTTCCAGTCCAGCTCACATCTAGTCTATTTAAACATTTTGAGAACCTGATGTCACCAAGATTTATTGCCAAAATAACTTATTACCATTTGTTCTTAAATAGCGCTCTAGCACAAATGCACTATAAATTAAGTACTACTGCTATCAAAAAAGTCCCTTGTAAAGTGTGTGCTTTTCCATGGAGGAGCTACAATAAATAGGTGTTTCCTAAAGTGCATCTAAGCCCAATACCAACCATTTATTGTATATTGCAGTATACCAAACATTTGACTTTTTGTAAACTAATTTTCACCTGGTGACCCTGCCAGTTGCACACTTCCTGTCCTACAGTGACAACACTCATTCACCATACTGTATTATGAGGGAAGTAGCGTTGTCACTCTATGAAGGGACTACAGTACACATACCCTTCCCCACTACTTCATAACAAAGGGGGAGGTGTTTTAACATCCTCAGAGGGAGATAACATGCTATAATGCTAACTGATAACAGGCAGCACATACAGAGGAGTTGATATAATAAAGGCAAATAGACTGTTCACTTTGCAATGGAATTTTCTCTTAGCTTAGTGAATGTGATGAAAATTCACTTTGCAAAGAATACCCAATCACATGCAAGGAAAACTAAAGAGTATTTTTACTTGCACATGAATGGATGATGGAAGTCAGCAGAACTTCACCTCATTTACTAAGCTCAAGCAAAATTCCTTTGCAAAGTGAACAGCCTATCAGCTCACAATATGTCTAGCAGGATCAACAGATCAGGTCATTGTTTTCATTGTTAGGGTTCATTGTTAGGGTTTAAATACATTTTAATTTTCCTAAAAAAAAATTTTCAAAGTATAAGTCAACTAAAACTGATTTTTCAGTTTTGGGTGGTCATTATATTGAGCCCATTGTTTGATCGTCATTGTTGATAGATCTACCATTTAGATCCCTGTTACTGCATTTTAATATATATATATATATATATATATATATATATATACACACACACACACTTTTTTTGCAAGCAAGACATCTACTTTCCTGGAACTTTTCTGGAACTTCTTTTTTGTTTTTGGAAAAAAAGCTGCATTAGTCAAGCCTCTTGCTAACATGCAACATGCAACCACTGCAAAGCAAAGCAATTATTTTGATCAAGTTTATTCTTCCTTTGGTAGCTTCATCTTTTCTACATCAGCCTGTCATTGTTCAGAGAAGCACACTTTTGTTTTACCAAAATTAAAGACTAGTAGCTTTGAACGTTATAAAAAGAAACATAGAGACAGAACACTTACTGAAATTAAAGTCAGATTCTAGTGATATGGATAGTTTGGATTTGGCTTACAGTATATTTGTTATTTTGACATTTTTATAGATTTTATACTACTAATACAAAGAATTACATAAACAAGTTATGGATTTTCCATTCTTAAAAAAAAAGTGAAGATCTTTTGTATTTTTAAAATGTTCCAACTTACCCGCAAGATTTCTTCAACACAGCTTGGATCATTTGGAAGACTGACCTGTGTAAAGAAATAGGATTACTATTGTTAATAAAGGACAAAGAGAAAAAAAGCCTACAAAACGTGTTGTAAAAAACTTGTTGTTCAAAGAAAGTTCACATGGACGCAACTAGTGTAAGCCAACAACATTGTTCCCCTAAAAAAAAATAAGCCTAAGGTTACTAACTGACCCCCTACATAGCCAGAGTTTTATAAGAATGATTGTCTCATAAATACAAATGTAGCCATACATTTACAAAATAAATGAGAAGGTGCCCGATAATATTGAAATGATGCTCCCAGCAGATGCACAAGTGTACTTTGTATTACCTTGCATTTACGAACAACTTTAAATGCACTGTTCTTAAAACCACTATTTTGTTTATGGGTATGATTCCTTTAGACTCTGGCATTGAAATCCCATAAAAGGAGATTTTCTTTTTGTTGTACCAAATAGCTGAACTCTATTTATACACATTAAATACTTAAATACTATATTACAGCATAATTTGCAAGACTTGATATTCATAGACCAAACTCTTTATAGACCAAACACATGCAGTCACTCAATCAATTTAAACTAGCAAAGGGAGGTGAAATGTTAGGGTAATTTAGAGCACTTGCACAGTACAACACTCCCCAGCACTCAAACCTGCTAGCCAAAGAGAGCACAATTGAAATAATTTTTTAGGTTTTTAATAAAATCAGGTCTAGGTTACACACATTTTCAGATATACTGTATGTGGAAGTCACATATCATAGAACTATCAAAGAAAGTTACCACTAAGGTCCTTCTCAACACTCCACAGAAACTGCCCTCCAACTTATTTACTAATGGCTAAAACCATTGGTCACGATTCTGTACTCCTACTCTGACTGCACTCTTCGCTGTCTCTCATCCTACCTTTCCCACTGCACCTTTAGTGTCACTTACAATTTTACCTCCTCCTCTCCTCTTCCTTTGTCCGTTGGGTTACTCCTTCAGTCTCCTCATGCATCACTAACTTACCAACAGACATATCAGTCTGGATGTCACACCACTTCCTCAAACTCATTCTATTCAAAACCGAGCTCATAATATTTCCCCCACATGCCTGTTCTCCATTTTTTTCTGAGAAGACCGATGGCACAACTATCAACCCATCCCCACATGCCAGGTTGCTAGGAGTAATCCTGGACTCTAAACTCTCCTTTTGGCCCCACATCTAATCACTGTCCAAAGCTTACCACCTCAACCTTCACAATATCTCCAAATGACGCCTTTTCCTAACCAATTACTCCACAAAGCTTCTAATTCACTCCCTGCAACTCCATTCCTCATTGGATTACCTTTACATAGGCTATCCCTCTTTCAGTCCATCATAAAGGAAGCTGCCAGACTCATCCACCTTCACAACTGTTCAGTGTCTGCTACCCCTCTCTGCCAATCCCTCCATTGGCTTCCGCTCACTCAATTAAATAAATTCAAAACTCTAACAGCAACTTACAAAGCCATCCACAATTCTGCCCCGGCTACATCACTAACCTAGTCTTAAAATACCAACCAAATAGTTATTTTTGTTCCTCCCAAGACCTCCTGCTCTCTAGTTCCCTTGTCACCTTCTCTCATGCTCGCCTCCGGGACTTCCCCTGAGCCTCTCTCTTCCTATGGAATTCCCTACTCCAATCTGTCTGACTATCTCCTAATCTGTCTACTTTTAGGCGATCCCTGAAACCCTTCTTTTCAGCAAAGCCTATCATGCCTTCACCTAACAACTGTACTTTTATTTTCCCTATCAGCCCATTCCCCACAGTTTTTAATCATTTGGCCCTACCATTTAGATTGTAAGCTCTAATGAGCAGGGCTCACTGATTCCTTCTGTATTGAATTATAACTATACCGTCTGCCCTCATGTTGTAAAGCACTGCACAAACTGTTGGCACTATATAAATCCTGTATATTATTAACATTATTAACCATTTGTATTGTTCACTTGATGTAAAACAGTTGCATTTCCCTTTGTAATACACTAGTAGTGACCTGACTGAAAATAATTACTAATTACTAATTACTGAATATAAGAGACAAGTATACTGAATATGCATATGTTCTAGGTCTGCGATGATTTACCAAATAGTGAAGGATAAGGATGACATATCTGAAGCTTGCATCTTCAAATAAAAGTCAGCAATGGCTGCTGCATGTTTTTATCCTAACAGGTTTCATTTAAAGTGGAACGTCACTGCAACAGAGCACCACAAACTTAAACCGCCATTTAATTAATTTTTAATATTCCAAGCAAAATCACCCTTTCAACCATGTCTCCATGCTTTATTTTGCTAAGAATTCCTTGTCAAAAGAAGTTTATTGAGTATACAATGTTATAAAGATGCATAAAGTAAGTTTACAAGGATCTATAAAGTAAGCTCATTGTTTTACAGTAGGGTTTATATAGGTAAATATCATGAAATTTCAAATATTAAACATTGGGTTCACGTAAACCTAAATTAAAGATATATATCATTTCCTTAGTTACTTTTGTAGGTATTTAAATGATTTATACCTACTATACATATTGTTTACAAGTAGAGTGTATATAGGTCAAATAAATTCTGATAATGAGCTTTAATCGTAAGGTGGAGAAAAGAAAAGAGAAAGAAGAAAAAGGGTTGAAAGGTAGAGGTATGGTCCACAAGGTTGTCCCGCTCGTCAGTTTATTATTCTTTTTAGTTCTCTTTGAAGCCTTAGAATGGGTGTCTCTGTAAGTCATTTAATCTGTTACCATGGCAACAGGAGAGAGTCATTGAAGTTTGACAGGAACTGTTGTTTTATCCAAGGATGCCAAAGTTTTTCAAATTTTGGAATTTGATTTTGATCGATGGCTACCATCTTAGCATGGGAAATTGTATTATTCATTCTGTGAATTGTTTCTGCTAGTACCAATGTAGGAGATTTCCATGCCTTGGCCACTGTTTGTTTTGCAGCCGTGATTAGTTGGATCATAAGTTTGAATTGAGAGAGTGTTAACCATTCCGGTTTTAGATTAAGTAAAGTTAAATATGGATCTGGTTGTATTATTTTTTTAAATATTTTAGATGCAATCACGAAGACTTCCTTCCAGAAGGTTTGGATTACTGGGCACGTCCACCATATGTGTAAATATGTGCCTATTTCTGGGCATCCTCGAAAACAAAGAGCTGAGGTATTAGGTGAATATTTTGCCACTCTAGCGGGTACAAGGTACCAGCGAGTTAGGACTTTATAATTTGTCTCCAGTGCTAAGATGTTGGGTGAAGATGACTTAGATGTGAGCCATATGTTAGACCAGTCCGTGTCTTCTAAAGTTCGTCCCAGGTCCCCCTCCTACCTCTGAACGTAAGAGGGTCTATTAAGATTTGGTACTCCATATAATTGATTATAAAGTGATGAAATTGTACCTTTAGCAAATGGATCTTTTGTACAGATTGATTCAAAAATGGATAATTGGGATAATGGTGGATCCCCCTTTAGGAATGGTGTATAGAAATTTTTGATTTGGAGATATCTAAATATCTCAGAGTTTGGTAGATCATATTTTTCTCTAAGCGATGGGAATGAAAGGAATGATTTAGATGCTATGAAGTCATTTAGTGTCTGAATGCCTGATGTTGTCCAAGCTTTAAAAGAATTTGGGTAGATCCATGCCGGATAAAAGGCCGGATTTCTGATAAAAGAAAGGAGAGGATTGTGTGGAGATTGTAACTGATATTTGGTTTTTAGTTTATCCCAGAGAGATAAGAAGTGTTTAGTTATGGGATTATGAATTTTAAAGCGGTCTTTAGGATCAAGCCATAATAAATTTGATATTAATAGAGGGTCATTTTCTGAAGCCTCTATAAATACCCATAATGGGATTTCCTGTTTTGCATGGTATTTGGACAGACTGGCCAAATGTGCCGCTCTGTAGTAGTTAGTAAAATTAGGGTATCCCAGGCCTCCTTTATTTTTGGGAAGATGTAGTGTGTGTATAGGTATACGTGGTTTAGAAGAGCCCCATATAAACGAAGTTGCTCTTTTTTGTACTATTCTCAAAAAATAGGAAGGAATTGGAATAGGGAGGACTCCGAATAGATAAAGCAATTTGGGTAGAATAGTCATTTTGATTGCATTAATCTTCCCCATCCAGGATAAAGGAAGTTGCGACCATTGTTTTATTAGATTTGTGATCTGTCTTAATACAGGAGGATAATTGGTTGAGAATAAGTCAGAATGAGAGGCTGTTAAATGAATTCCAAGATATGGGATTGATTTTTCTGCCCATGTGAATGGGAGTGCAACCCTAGCCGGGATCAATTCCATGTTTGTGAGTGAAATATTAAGCACTAGGCATTTCTTAGGATTAATCATAAGGCCGGATAGGGCTGCAAATCCATCAAGAGCTGGTATTAAGTTAGGACCAGAGACCTGTGGTGATGATAGAAAAAGTAATATATCGTCTGCAAATATACATAATTTGTGTGTAATACCTCCTACTTCAATGCCAGTTATAGTTTGGTTTGTTCTGATATATTGGGCCATGGGTTTGAGTATAAGGACAAATAATAAGGAAGATAATGGGCAACCCTGTCGGGTACCTCTTTCGATATTAAAGGCTTCAGATTTGTATCCAGCATATTTTATATAGGCTTTGGGTTTATTATATAATGCTTTGATCCATGTTAAAAAGTGGGGTCCAAAACCCCATTTTTGTAATGAATATTGCATATATTGCCAGGATACTGTGTCAAATGCCCTCTTAATATCGAGAGATAGAAAACATAAAGGGATTTTCCGTTTTTTAGCAATATGTGCCAATAACACTGCCCTGCGTATATTATCGCCTGCCTGTCTATTTGGCATGAAGCCTACTTGATCTCTATATATTAATTTTCCTATAATGCTATTGAGGCGTTTTGCTATTATTTTTGCTAATAATTTAATATCGAGGTTTAACAGAGAGATAGGCCGATAATTCACACAGGAAGTATCATCAGAAAGGGGTTTTGGGATCATACAAACAATTGCCATTAGTGTTTCTTGCCGAAAAGAATGTCCATCTAGAAGTTTGTTAAAAGTTTCAGTGAGAATGGGAGAGAGTATTTCTGAGAATGTTTTATAGTATAAAGCCGAGTAGCCGTCTGGGCCTGGTCTTTTGTTAAGTTTTAGGTCTTTTATGGCGTTAGCAACTTCATCTATAGTTATAGGCTCATCCAAACTGCTTTTTTGATTCTGAGATAACTCAGGTAAGGTTATTTTTGAGAAGAAGGATTCAGCCTCTGTAGGATTAAATTCATTGTTTGTCTTGTATAAAGTTGCGAGATGTGAGTGAAATTTATGGACTATTTTAACTGGATTACAAGTGTAAACATTTTTTGATAATTTCAAACGTATTGGTTTGAAAGATTTGTTAGTTGAATTTAATGCCCGAGCCAAATATGTACCTGGTTTGTTTGTATTCATGTAGAAATTGTGTTTGGAGCGTTTGAGGGATTTATCAACTGACTCAGTGAGAAATAGATCGTATTCCAATCTAGTTTTTTCCAGATGAGATTTTGTACTCTGAGATGGATTATCTTGAAATGATATGTAGGCTGCATTAAAATTGAGTTCTAGTTTTTTTGCTAGATTTTTGCGTTCCCGTTTAAATAGTGCCATTTGTCTTTGTATTGTACCACGCAAGACAGGCTTATGAGCTTCCCACAGTGTTATTGGGGAAATGTCTGTTGTATTATTAATTGATATGTATTCCTTTAAAGCTTGTTCAATGGCCATCTGATGTAGTGGATGTTTGAGCATTATGTCCGGTAAGTACCACGTTGGGTCATGCGCTTTTGGTATGGCTGAGGCTATAGTAGTGTATACTGCATTATGGTCAGACCACGGAATCGGAATTATATCTGATGCAATAATTTCTGGTATCATTCCTATTGTTAGAAAAATATGATCTATTCTGGTGAAGGTTTGATGAGGGTGCGAGAAATAAGTGAATTTCTTTTTCATTGGGTTACTTTCTCTCAGATTGTATTTGGAAAGAAGTTGAGAAAAAGGTAATCTAGAGGTTATTTTGGATGGTGTAAAAGGTGATTTATCTAGAAATGGAAGGAGGACCTGGTTCGAATCCCCACACATTATCACTGTTCCTATTTTGTGTGTATTAATCACTTGTAATATATGTGAGAGGAATGGTGTAGGTTGTTTGTTAGGAGCGTAGTAGGAAATCACCGTGATTGCTGTATCCATTATATAACCCATGAGTATCAGGTATCTACCTTCTGGGTCTTTAATTTCTGATGATAAGGTGAATGGTGTGGATCGGTGAAATGCAATTAGAGTTCCCCTTTGCTTGGTACAGGCAGAAGCCGTGTAAATTTGTTGATAAAAAGGAGAAATATATTTTGGAGTAGAATCTTTGGTGAAGTGTGTTTCTTGGAGGCATACTATGTGAGCCTTCTTGTTATGGAAAGTACGGAAGGCTTTGGTCCTTTTTTGAGGGACATTTATTCCCTGAACATTCAGGGAAAGTATATTCAGTGGTGCCATGGCAATAGATCAAATAGTTTTGACTTACTTTTTGTTATGCAGAGCTGACTGCGCAGATCAACCTGTGTGGACTGAAGAGATGAATAGATAGAAAAGAAACCAGTGAATTCTGGAGTAAAGAGTAAACAAAAAACATATGAGATTAGATGATACATTGTATAAATTATTTTTTGCAAGTAATCACAATTTACCCGTGAAAGAGAATAAATATCTCTCTCAGGGGAATAAATGCCTTCGTCACACTCCCACATAATATGGTTGGGAGAATGAGGAGGGCTAATGGGGGTACACGGATCTTCCGCTTACAGGAGAGAAGTGCTATGTCAAAAGACATCAAAATGATGTTTCATTAGTTGGAGTGCAGAATATAGTTTTTGTTGAAATTATTTATTCCAGGGTGGTTGTATATGGTTAGTCTTGCCCTAGGCTAAATAATTCAGTTAGAAAGGTACTGTTAATAACTTTGGTATTGATGAAGATAGTTTGAATTATTTTGGGATTTTAACCCTTTTAGAGTAAACAATTACATATTTTATTCATATGTAACTGTTTAGATATGTTAACTCATAAAATTGAGGTTGTATTGCTTCAGATTAGAATAAACAAAAACATAATTCTAGGAACTAGTTAGGTAATAATATATTTGTTTTAAGAAAAGAAAGAAAAAAAAAAAAAAAAAAAAGCTTCCATTACTTCTGGATTATTGAACATATTTGTCCTAAAAAGTAATAAATCTATTGTTATTACCTGATAATATATAACTGAACAAGAATTTCCTTATTTCACTTATATATTCTAAGGCTATATGAATCAGAAGTAATAAGAAATATAACTGGAATGTAACATGATCCCACACAGTGTGTGACTATCAGAATGCAGTTACATTCAGTTATAAATATAGGTTTTTTATAGAGAACCATCTCTTAGTATAATAAATGAAGAGATATCAGGAATTAGGATGTCAGTCCATTGAATCTTCTTGGTTCATGGATGATGTGGCATAACGGCCTCTTTTGTGAGAATGATGATTCCCATTTTGTTCTGGAATTTTCTGGGTGCTGCCTGAAGGTGAAGATGATGCCATTCTTCTGCGTGTGGGAGTGTTGCTGCTTGTGGGTTCTGTCAGATTTAATTTTAAAAGGGTTTGTTGTAGTTCATCTGCTTATCTGCTTCTGTAAATTGTACCTTGGTAGTTAAATCTGACTGAAAAGGGGAAGCCCCATTGATACATAATGTTGTGGCGTTGCAGTTCCATTAGTTGGGGTTTCATGGATCGTCTTTTAGTAATAGTAAGTTGGGATAGGTCAGCAAAAATTTGATAATTGTGTCCTTGAAAATTAAGTTCCTTTTTTTCTCTTGCAGCAATTAGTATTTGTTCTTTCATTCTGTAATAATGACATTTTGTGATTATATCACGTGGGGGTCCATCTTTCTTTTTGGCTGTGAGGGCTCTGTGTACTCTGTCCAGTTCTAAACGTTCAATAGGGATATCTGGCTTTAGTTCTTGTAATAGAGCAGTAATAGTAGATTGCAGGTCTGTCACAGTTTCAGGTATTCCCCTTATGCGCAAGTTTGAACGTCTGGCTCTATTTTCGTAATCTTCGAGCTTAGTTTGAAGTATTAAATTCTCTTTTTTTAATTGTTCCAATTCTGTTATATTTTCTTGGGTTGTAATTTCAATTTCATCCATTTTTATTTCTAAGGCTGCGGTGCGGTTTCCCAGCTCTCTTATTTCTTTGGTTAGGCTGTTTGTTATTTGGTCTGAGGTTTGTTTTAAAGCCTTATGAAGCATCTTTTCAAATTGTAATAATATTACTGGGGATACTGAGGAGGCTTGTGGAGAAGTTTGTGAGAGGATTTGTTCTGTATCTGACTCAAATGGAGAGTCTTGCTGTGACATTTTCTGTCTGTGAGAGCGCCCTGATGCTGTATCTTGTGAGGTGACTGGAGCTGCTTCAGCTGCAGTGAGTGCCTGTGAGCTCTTTGTGAGGTGATTTTTATTTCTGCCACGGTTTCCTCCCAGTACCATATTTCCTGCCCAAACTTTCACAGTTTGTTCCCTGGGGCAAAAAGGTTCAAATGGATACCTTTTGAGCCTGCAGGCTCCTCTTTGTCCTTCTCTTCTCTCCTCAGCGGTGTGGAGCTCTAACAATGCATGTCTGCTCTGCTAGGCTCCGCCTCCTGCCCCCTCCAGTTTTGCTAAGAATTCAATTTAAAATCTATCCTCTAGCATTTCTGGCTGTGGCCATTTCGAGTAAGGGCAGATGATTTATGTAGTATTTACTTCCTGAAATCCATCTCCCCCTAGCTCAGGCATGAAGGCAGTAGGGTTTGTTCAAGTGAGAAAACCCCTCCTCCCCTCCTGAAGACTCTTGGGATGTATGGCATCATTTGCCTAGGCCTGAAACCAGGAAGTAACTGAAGAAATGTAAAAAAAGTTTTAAACAAGCAAATTTGATATATTTTCCTATTTATTTACTAATGATAGTGGTCAATGTTGATTGGGAGAGTAAAGTTCCACTTTAAAGAAGCATTAATAGTAAAAAGTTGTATTCTGATGAATGTATTCAGTATACAAATTCTACACTTCTTTACTTTGTTTCTTTACATTCTGTTCCTTATTTACACACATACCAAAATGACCAGCAAAAGTTACAGTGACAGGAGACAGGAAAAATATGAAACAATAAAGAAATGAGTATACTGAATACTATCATTACATATATTGCATGTGTGGAGTTATCGTCCTTCTAAATTAACATAACAAAACAGAAATGAAAATGATGCACCCTGTCTTGCAACATGTATGCGGAATTTATTTAATTAAATGTAAGAGCTTCTACATTGTAAAATCTCATTCTGACCTGCAGGTCACGAGGAAATTAAAATTTTAATTGATTGTTTTAAGACATATTAAACCAGCAGGTAAATTTGATCTTGTCCAACATTTGGGATTTAGTTAATCCTACATCCAAGAACTCTTATGGCCCGTACACACGGTCGGACTTTGTTCGGACATTCCGACAATAAAATCCTAGGATTTTTTCTGACGGATGTTGTCTCAAACTTGTTTTGCGTACACACGGTCGCACAAAGTTGTCGGAATTTCCGATCGCCAACAACGCGGTGACGTCAACCATGTATGACGAGACTAGAAGAGGCCAGTTCAGAACCAAGCGCGGCACCCTTTGGGCTCCTTTTGCTAATCTCGTGTTAGTAAAAGTTTGGTGAGAGACGATTCGCGCTTTTTCAGACTCGTGGCTTTCAGATCGTTTTCTGCTGTTTAGTTTGTGCTTGTGGGTTTGTATCTGCTCTTCAGTGCGTGCAAGCAAGTTCCGCGTGACTTATAGTCATTGTGTTCTTGTTCGTTCGTTACTGTTTTTCAGGTCGCTCTTCACAGGCCTTGCTGTTCTTCAGTGCGTTCTGTTACTTCGTTTTGAGCAGCCGACCGTTTTCTAGCCATGTTGCGTATACGTACTCCTCGTAGAGTTCGTGCTGTGCGGGGGCTTGGTGTTGGGGTCCTGACCTTGACACAAGTCCAGTCCATGAACAGGGTGGGGAGGAGTTCATGGACCAAGAATTGTTTGCTTCAGCGTGACCAGTTCTCTCATATGCCTTTGCTCCGTGAGATCCGTGAGAATAATCCTGATGATTTCAGGAACTTTCTCAGGATGATGGACCCCGTATTTCACCGTCTGCTGGCTTTGCTGACCCCCTATATCAGCAGGCAGGATACCTGCATGAGGCAAGCCATCAATGCGGAGCAGAGGTTGGTCGCTACCCTGCGGTACTTGGCGACAGGGAGAAGCCTGCAGGACCTCAAGTTCTCGACAGGCATCTCCCCCCAGGCTCTGGGTATCATTATCCCAGAGACCTGTTCTGCCATCATCCAGGTCCTGCAGAAGGAGTATATGAAGGTAAGATTTTTATCCTTTAATATCAAATTTTATTGTTTTGAATGTTTGATAATATATTGTATTTCTTTCCTCATTCCCTAATTACCATGATTGTAATATGCTGTGAATGTCCCCTTTGTTCTCATGCATGCTGGATTTGTCTGTAATTATTATTTTAGTCCTTCATACATATTTGCCTTCAATAACCTCCCCAGCATGCTCTCCTGCCCTATATTCACCCCATGTAGTCACTTAACAATGTATTTTATCAGCTCCATAGTAGTGCTTTACCCCAAACACCCCCTAAAATGTTTTTAAATGTGATTTGTGCTTTAAATTCAGGCCAGAGGCATTTTTTTTGTGGTGTCCCCAAATCATTTTTATTAACCCTCCCTCCCCCAACTGCTAAGTCAGCTGATCCCAATTCTCTATCTATCCTCAATCATCTATCTGCTGACTTTGCCAAACCCATACACACTATACCCATCTCTTTAGTGGTCAGATTTATGGATGAATTACCCAAAGCATGTAGTGCAAGGGCCTGCCTGTATACTTTCAAATGGTACTGTTTCAAGTTTTTGTATCCTATTATTATCTTGACAGGTAATAGCAGAATGTCCAAATGTGCTCAAATGTGTACAGTGTGTATTTATATCTTTGTATTATGACACTTCTTACCTGTCCAGTGGGCTGCCAATAGTGTAACTAAGGAGGGGCTGTTCCAAGTAATACCCTGTATTTAGGCATTCATCTCTCAATGAAGTGGAGAGGGTTACCTGTCCAAGATCCCCCCCCCTATAATGTTAGAAATGGCCCATGGGGGGGGGGGAGGGGGAATATGATAGGTGTACCTTATACTTTGGTGTTGTTAAATTCCCCTTAATAAATGCTATCTGGAGGTTGGCCAAGAATGTTTGTGTCTAATCTGCTTGCCATGTTTATGTGCAAAAATACTATTTTTTTTTGTTTTCCTCAACAGTTTCCTTCCACGCCACAGGAATGGCAGACTGTGGCCTCCCACTTTGCCCAGCGGTGGAACTTTCCTAACTGCGGAGGGGCAATTGATGGGAAACATGTCCACATCGTCCCACCACCCAACTCGGGGTCGTACTATTTCAACTATAAGGGGTTCAATAGTATTGTGATGTTGGCGGTGGTGTCAGCTAATTACGACTTCTTGTATGTGGACGTGGGGAAGAATGGCCGGATGTCCAATGGTGGAGTCATCACCCAGACGGAGTTCTACAGGCGTCTCCAGAATAGCAGCTTGGACTTGCCACCTCCAGAGGACAATGTGGAAGGACTCCCATTCGTCTTCGTTGCGGATGAAGCATTTGCGCTGGGGGACCATCTTATGCGGCCATTCCCGATGAGGACCCTCACCCTGGAACAGAGGGTTTTTAATTACCAGCTGGCCAGAGCCAGAAGAGTGGTGGAGAACACATTTGGAATCATGGCCAGTCGGTTCTGCCTATTGACACCCATCCATATGGCAGAGTATAAACTTAATCATATAATCCTGGCGTGCTGTGTTCTACATAACTTTTTACGCCAACATTCTGCCAACTATACTGGCTCAGTTGGGCCAGAGGCCGGAATTCTACATGATACAACCCTGACGGCGCTTGAAAGTGGCCGTCCTGGCTTGCCCTCCCTGAGTGCCCGTGATGTCCAGTTAAGATACCTTGAGTTCTTTGCGGGTAGGGGGGCCATCAATATGCCAGACAATTTGTGAAGCCTTTATCAAATTAAAAAAAAAGCTAATCTTTGGTGACATTTACTGCTTGTGTTTGTTTTAGCTGACCCTGACAGCAATGTGGGGAGTCCTGAAAATGGTGTGATTGTGTATCCTTTTATACAAAGCACTGTTGGGTGTTATTTACTAAAGGCGTAGACACTTTGTACTACAAGTGCACTTGAAACTGCACTGAAACTGCACTTGTAGTGCAAAGAGGATTTGCCCTTAGGAAATAATCCCCATTTTCACAGAAAACAGCAATTACATCACCACAAAAGTGTTGTAGCATTGAGACAATAATCCACACATTCTTGATTAACAAACTTTTTAATACCTGCACAATCACATGTGCATTTAGAAAAGGTTTTTAAAACAAACCAACATGTTTTTTGTATAACAATTTTTGGGGTAGCATTATCAAAAATAGAAATGTCCATTTAAGATAAAACAGGCATGTGTAAAACCAACATGAAAGACAAAAATCTTGAACTTACAAAGTTCACATATGGTAAAACTTGAAGGCAATATCAGACATGAGTATTTAGGAACTGTGTTTGATATTGCGTTCAGATGGGGTGAAGTCACCCCTTGAAAAGCCAAATTTGGAAGATGCACACCAATTTACGAATGTCAACATGTGCTAGCTGCCATCACAGGGGATCAAGGGACGTGTTTGGGGGGAGCAACCCCTTCCTCACAGCTACTTTATTATGGAGGAAGGGGTTGCACCCCCAAAACGCGTCCATTGATCTCCCGTGATGGCAGATAGCACATGTTGGCACACTGTGTGCATCCTCCAAATTTGGCTTTTTGAAACATCGCTAAAAAATTTTTAAGATTGTAGCACACAAAAAAAAAAGTGATTTTGTGGGGTTTTAAATTCGCCCCAAAACATCAATGATGTTATTATTTTTTTGAATAACATCATTGATTTTTTTCTTGAGGTTTTCCAATTCTAAATTACACCCCATGATCTCCCCGATCAAGATCTGGGCACTTTCTGATGTGAAAGGATCTCGATCCACAACATCACGGTCACCTAAAAAGAGAGAAACCAAACAAAAACAGGTATCAAAAATCTGCCGGCATCCATCTCTTACCTGAGTTTGTGGTTGCAGACACTCACCTGTTGTGGTGCCAATTTCCACCACATCTTCTTCCTCCTCCTGCTCAGCTTGGGTTGGGGGTATTTCCCCTTCTTCCAGAGGTGGGGGGTCTCTGGTCTCCTCGGATGAGGGGTGTCCTCCGAGTCTTTTCTCCCCTATGTAAAACAAAAATGGTATAATTAGCACACAGATATTTGATGGCAGAAATATAAAGATGAAACATTACTTGGAAGTGGGGTACAATTGTCTATTTGGGCAGAGTTCCAAGATGTAGCATTTTTATTGTCCTTTGTCAAGCTTCAATACTTTACCTGTCTTGTACAAGCTTCACAGATGGAGACACCCCTATAGTATACACTGGAGCACCTGTGTGGGCCCCCTAATAAAAAGTGTGTTCTTGTGTCCCACACTAGTGCTCCAGCGTCCAGATGTGGAAACAGCTGCTGAGTGTCCTCTCCTTACACAAAATCTAGTTTGCATTTCATTCTAGTAACAAACCCATCTACACAACCAAACATTTTTCATACAAGTAGGCCCTAAAAAATGTTGGAAAATGCATATGGCCTAAACAATGGTGTTTTAGAGGCCGAAAGAAAAATGTTTGATACGAACGAATAATGGTCCCATGAACATTAAAGTTGCCATTTTAAACTGTACAACACTTAAGAAAAGCATATGGAGCAGCACGAATGTAATAAAGACAAAAAGAATAGGAACACAGCACAACTACTTACTTTTTTGCAGCACTCTCCGGATCTTTCAGTACTGCTCGGGCTCTCTTAATTTCAGGTCCATCCACCGCTTCCTGAGCTGATCTTTCGATTGTCGTACCCCGAAATTCCGGTGCAGACTTTTGACCACTTTCGCCATGATCTTGGCCTTTCTGATATTGGGGTTGGGGTAAGGTCCATATTTCCCGTCATAGTCAGTCTTCTTCAGGATGTCCACCATCTCCAACATCTCCCCAAAGGACATATTTGTGGCCTTAAATCTTCTCCTTCTGGATCGGGACGTTTCCAGATCCGGGCTTTCCTCCTCCTCGTTGCTATAATTAGCACGCACCTGCTCTGACTCCGCCATGTGCTCTTCACCCACTGCACTGAACGAAAAGGGGCGGGGAATAGACTAGAAAGAACGTCAGGGGCGGGCGGAGTTACACGCATGCGCAGTGTGTACAAAGCGTAACACGCGTGCGTATTACGTATGATCTGTGAGCGGAGGAAGGAGCATTGGAGGCGCCGATCGTAATAACGAAGGTAAGAGACAAACTTGGGCCTATACTGCTTCTAGATTGAGGCCTATATTGTAACAAGATTAGGAGAGTTTTGGCCGACATTAGGGTTTGTCTTGTGTTGTGTCTTGTAGTGAAAATGGATATCTTGAATGATACAGACTTCATGGCAATATTCATTGACATGTTCAGGGAGCTGCCTTGTCTGTGGGAGATCAACCACCCACATTATAGGAACCAAACAAAGAGGAAGGCAGCGCTGGATCAATTGTTGGAAATTGTGAAGCAGGTGATACCCACGGCAGACATCACATATTTGAAGATCCTAATTGGTGGCCTGAGGAGCACATATGTAAAGGAAGCGCAAGAAAGTCCAGGATTCGCAGAGATCCGGAGCAGCAGATGACATCTATGTCCCCAGGATGTGGTACTATGACAGGCTGCATTTTCTGGCAGGTCAGACTGAACCCGGGTCATTACTCTCCAGTCTTCCTTCCACGCTTCCTTCCCCTCCAGCTGAGGCTTCTGACGCCCAACCTGGGCCTTCCAGGCAGCAACATGTGGAGGAGCCCAGATTGAGCAGTATAGCATTCCTCTAAATAGTTCAGGTTGTCCAATCAATGATGTTAACTAGATGTTAGTTTGGAGTACTAATTTATGATTGTGATTGATGATGCAAAACATTACAACCATGTCCCTTTTTCATACACAGGGAAGTCTCAGCCAGGAGGTGGCCGGGCCGAGCAGGCTGGCTGATATGCCGGTCCCTCCCCTACACCCGCAAAGAGAAAGTGGCAGGAGGAGGAGTACCCTAGAGGAGGCTGCCATAGGCCTCTTTTGGAAGGCTACAAAGGCCCTGGGAGCACCACACACTGTGGAGGAGGACTTTGCTGCCATCATTGTAAAATGCAGTGGATGGAGGAGGGGCAACAACTCATGTGTGAGTCATTAATGTTGGAGGCTCTCAATAAGGGGTTGAGGGCCCAACTAACATCTGATACCCACCTTTGTGACCTCACACATGGTCCTCCTCCTCCTCCAGGTCCTCCTCCTCCTCCTCCTTCTCCTCCAGGTCCTACTAGTCTCCTCCTCCTCCAGGTCCTACTCCTCCTCCTGCCACCTCTCCAACAGCAGAGCCAGGAAGGAAGCATGAAAGGAAGACCAGAAAGTGAGGACCCTGGATCCAGTCTGGTCTGGCAAAAGATGCAGCCTCTTGTGGTACCACAGCCTGGGGACACAGATGTCATCTGCTGCTTTCCAGATCTCTGGGACTTCTGGACCAGACTGCACTTCCTTACATATGGACTCCTCAGGCCACCAATTTTGATGTTCAAGAATTGATGTCTGCCCTGAGGGTCCAAGGCTTCGCTAATTTCTGCTGTTTCTCCAGCGTTGCCTCCCTCTTTGTTTGGTTCTGAGCCCTTAATAAAGGAATTTTGGTTTGAATTATACTTGCCTATGTGTGTTTTACTTCAAAAAGGACAGTTTGTTTGTGAGGATTCAGGTACATTTCAAAAATACAATGTGAAATTAACAAGGGACACCAACACCAAGCAATCTCCTTGAGATTAAATAATAAAAGATATCAATGGTGTTGTGGTAACTTGACACACAAAACACACACACAAAATATTATGGAGTAAAACTAAAAATAAAATTAAACAAAGATCAGCCTTTGAAAACATACAAACATAAAATCCAAAAAAAAACTGGCTTTAAAAAAAAAAAAAAAAAAAAAGCAAAAAAAAATTTTTGCCAGATGTGACAAATCAAAATATATTAAGGGAATCCCGCTAAATAATAAAGAAAGAAGTTTGTGAGAAGTGTGTGTGAATATGAGCAGCAAAACTACTTAATTCTTCTCACATTATAAAGAAGAAGAGAGTGTGCTGTATTAAACCATTTTTAACATTGCAACGTGACGAAAGTGCTGTATCCATTGCGAACGCTAAGTTTACCAGACTGAGCTGTTCCGTGTCGGAATTTCTTCTGAGCATGCGTGGCACTTTGTGCGTTGGAACAGGCCACACACGGTCGGAATTGACGTGATCAGATTTTGTTGGCGGAAAATTTTATAGCCTGCTCTCAAACTTTGTGTGTCGGAAAATCCGAAGGAAAATGTCCGATGGAGCCCACACACGGTCGAAATTTCCGACAACATGCTCCGATCGGACATTTTCCATCGGAAAATCCGACCGTGTGTACGGGGCATTAGAGATCATAATTTACACTCTAAAACTGTGACAACTAGGGTCACAAAAATTCCTAGTGCTCTTAAACTGAACTTTTGATCACTTTTTATGAATTATTTACACAACCAATTTTATAATATGCATGATATTCTCTTAAAGGTCAACTTTGTCCATATGTGAAACTTCTTAATCGAGTAGACACTTCAGTGAGAGATCTTGCGCCCTCTACTACAGGGCCAAAACAGAGGTGTTATGCTTTCACAAATGGACCTCTGAATTGTTTGTTTACTTTATATTATGATGAATCATTTGTAAATTCTGGTAAGAATAACTCAACACATGATTTCCAAAGAGATAAAAAAGCCAGCATGTGATTTACCATGGAAAACCAATTTTAATTGACTTGACCTCTATAAACAACAGATTCACCTAACTGCTACCATTCTTTAGCACCCTAGTCCCTTTATTCCTTTATCATTCTTTTCATCCAGTGAAGCTAAAAGATGTCCTGTGGAAGCTCCATGTCCCGCTAGTTAGAACTTACACAAGGCTAAGAACCTTATTTCTCACAGGTCACGTTGCTGGTGCATTTTTCTAGTGGAAAAAGTCAGAGAAAGGAGAAATATCTGTAATCAGATATGTAGGTGTGCAGGCTCTAGGGGCAGCTTTTGCAATTTGCAATATGTCCAACTGTGAAAGTTATAGCCACATACAAAAGTATCTCTGGTGCAGGCTGAGGACAAACAATCACTGTATGTACTGTATAATATATATTTTGTCTGCATCAACTGATAGACTGTATAAAAAATTCTATTTCTATATATTGTTCTATGTTATTATTTAGCTATACCTCCAATAAAATCCAGAGAAAACAAATTGCTGAACCTGCAAATGTGTTAAGTTGCTCTCATCTCAATGAAAATCCAGCACTAGGACATGGAAATAATCCCAATGTAACATATTTAAGCAACAGAATACATTGTTTTGCTTAAATGTAGCTGGTCAGTGGTATTTGGGGTGCTTTCTATGGAGGCTTAGCACAATCAATTCAGTCTTAGGGAAAAAATATTTTATCACACAGTACATATGATCTGATGTATTTTTTTATTATTTGTAAATATTTTTGTATTGTGTGTTTGGTACCTAAAAAGTCTGATTCTTTTTTTTTGTAAGAGATATATATATATATATATATATATATATATATATATATATATATATACATACACATACACAGTATCTCACAAAAGTGAGTACACCCCTCACCCCTCACATTTTTGTAAATATTTTATTATATCTTTTCATGTGACAACACTGAAGAAATTACACCTTGCTACAATGTAAAGTAGTGAGTGTACAGCTTGTATAACAGTGTCAATTTGCTCTCTCCTAAAAAAAACTCAACACACAGCCATTAATGTCTAAACCGCTGGCAACAAAAGTCAGTACACCCCTAAGTGAAAATGTCACTCCCCTAGGCATAATGGACGCAAGGGAGGTGGAGTGGGATTCCTCCTATCCCCCCAAAGCACCTTCCAGGTTATTCCTCTCCTTTCTCTCTTTCCCTCTCATCATTTGAAGCTCACTGTATATGTCTATTCTCTCCAACTTCCCTAAGAATTGCTGTGATCTACCGGCCCCCTGAACCATTAACAACTTTCCTTGATGAGTTTTCTGCCTGGCTACCCTACTTTCTCTCTTCGGAAATTTCCACAATCCTTCTCGGTGATTTCAACATCCCTGCTAATACAAACACTCCTGTTACTTCTAAACTTCTTAGTCTAACCTCTTCATTTGACCTGAAGCAATGGGTACAGGCTTCTACTCACTCTAATGGCAACACCCTTGACCTTGTATTCTCCTACCTATGCACTCCATGGAACTTCTCCAACAATCCTTTTCCTCTCTCCAACCACCACCTTATTAGTTTCTCTCTCCCCCTGTCTTCCACCACCTTTCCCTCCAATCGCCTAACCATCACCCTTAGAAACGTTTGCAACTTCAACTCTTCTCTCTTCTATTCTGCTACTGACCACCTCTATGACAAAATCTCTCCCCTGTCCTGCCCCAACCAAGCCACCGCCAACCCTGGCAAACAGATGACACTAGAATTCTCAAAGAATGTTTGGCACAAGACTAAGTCTCTCAGAAACTTCAACCAATACAAATCTGCCCTCCAAAAAATACTATTCTTTCCTCCACATTGCCAAGCAGACCTATTTTACAACTCTTATTAGCAGCTTCTCATCCAGTCCCCGTAAACTCTTCTCTACCTTCAACTCTATACTTCGCCCTCCACCGCCTCCACCCACTAACTCACTCACTGCCTAGGAGATTGTTAATCACTTCAAAAACAAGATTGATACAATCCGTGATAACATCTCCACTCTACAGGTATCTCCCCCAGTTAAGACCCCATGTCAACAGGTACAACTGAACTCCCCTCATTCAAATCTGCTACTACAGATGAAGTTGCTAAACTCCTTTCTAACGCCCACCTAACCACCTGTCCCCTGGACCCTATTCACTCTCAAATACTGTGGCCACCCTCTGATTCTACCCTACACTCTCTAACCCACATCTTCAATCTCTCCCTCACCTCTGGCATCTTCCCCAATGCTCAAAAACATGCATTGGTCACCCCCATACTTAAAAAGCCATCCTTGGACCCTAACAATCTTAACAACCTCCTTGCTCCCCTTTTCCTCTAAACTCCTTGAATGCTTGGTTTACAACCAACTGAGTGACCACCTCATTAAAAACAACCTTCTTGATCCCCTTCAATCTGGATTTCGCCCTCAACACTCCACAGAGACTGCTCTTTTAAAACTCACAAATGACCTACTAACTGCAAAAACCAACGGACACTATTCTGTACTCCTACTTCTGGACCTTTCGGCTGCCTTTGACACGGTTGACCACCCCCTCCTCCTCAAAAAACTTTACTCCCTCGGTCTCCGTGACTGTGCTCTTCAATGGCTCTCATCCTACCCATCCCAACGCACCTTCAGTGTCACTTACAATTCTACTTCCTCCACTCCTCTTCCCTTCTCTGTCGGGGTCCCCCAATGTTTTGTTCTTGGACCTCTTTTATTTTCAATCTACACCTCTAACCTGAGTCAGCTGATAGCCTTTCATGGCTTTCAATATCATTTCTACGCTGACGACACCCAAATCTATCTCTCCACCCCTCAACTCACTCCATACTAACAGACATATCTCTATGCATGTCACACCACTTCCTCAAACTCAACTTGTCCAAAACTGAGCTTATCATATCTCCTCCCCCATGTGCTACTTCCACGGACTTCTCTGTCAAGAGCAATGGCACAACTATCCACCCATCCCCACATGTCAGTGTGCTAGGTGTTATCCTGGACTCTGAACTCTCCTTTCGGCCCCACAACTGATCACTTTCCAAAGCTTTCCACCTCAACCTCCGCAACATCTCTAAACTACGTCCCTTTCTAACCAATGAAAGCACAAAGCTACTGACTCACTACCTGTTTATCTCTCGCCTTGACTACTGCAACTCCCTCCTCATTGTCTTACCTTTAAATAGACTATCCCCACTTCAGTCCATCATGAATGCTGCTGCCAGACTCATCCACCTTACAAACCGCTCAGTGTCTGCTACCCCTCTCTGCCAATCCCTCCATTGGCTGCCACTTGCCCAACAAATTAAATTCAAAATACTAACAATAAGTTACAAAGCCACCCACAACTCTGCCTCCAGCTAC
The DNA here is from genome assembly GCF_042186555.1 of Aquarana catesbeiana. Classification (NCBI taxonomy): domain Eukaryota; kingdom Metazoa; phylum Chordata; class Amphibia; order Anura; family Ranidae; genus Aquarana; species Aquarana catesbeiana. Next base: position 149,311,434 of record NC_133332.1, on the reverse strand, counting down.
ATTACTAGCCTAGTCTCAAAATACCAACCTAATCGCCCTCTTTGTTCCTCCCAAGACTTCCTGCTCTTTAGCTCCCTCATCACCTCCTCCCATATCCACCTCCAGGACTTCTCCCGAGCCTTGCCCATCCTCAGGAATTCCCTACCCCAATCTGTCAGACTGTCTCCAAATTTATCCACTTTTAGGTGATCCCTGAAAACTTTCCTCTTTAGAGAAGCCTATCCTGTCTCCATCTAACAACTGCTCCTCCACAGCTATTACCCTTTTGTATAACTTGACCCTCCTTCCTAGATTGTAAGCTCTAATGAGCAGGGCTCTCTGATTCCCCCCCTGTATTGAATTGTATTGTAATTGTACTGTCTACCCTAATGTTGTAAAGTGCTGTGCAAACTGTCGGTGCTATATAAATCCCGTATAATAATAATAATAATAATAATAATAATGTCCAAATTGGGCACAAAGTGTCAATATTTTGTGTGGCCACCATTATTTTCCAGCACTGCCTTAACCCTCTTGGCCATGGAGTTCACCAGAGCTTCACAGGTTGCCACTGGAGTCCTCTTCCACTCCTCCATGATGACATCATGGAGCTGGCGGATGTTTGAGACCTTGCGCTTCTCCACCTACCATTTGAGGATGCCCCACAGACGCTCAATGGGGTTTAGGTCTGAAGACATGCTTGGCCAGTCCATCACCTTTACCCCCAGCTTCTTTAGCAAGGCAGTGGTCATCTTGGAGGTGTGTTTGGGTTCGTTATGATGTTGGAATACTACCCTGTGGTCCAGTCTCCGAAGGGAGGGGATAATGCTCTGCTTCAGTGTGTCACAGTACATGTTAGCATTCATGGCTCCCTCGATAAACTGTAACTCCCCAGTGCCGGCAGCACTCATGCAGCCCCAGACCATGACACTCCCACCGCCATGCTTGACTGTAGGTAAGACACACTTGTCTTTGTACTCCTCACCTGGTTGCCGCCACACGCTTGACACCATCTGAAACAAATACCTTTAGCTTGGTCTCATCAGACCACAGGACATGATTCCAGTAATCCATGTCCTTAGTCTGCTTGTCTTCAGCCAACTGCTTGTGGACTTTCTTGTGCATCATCTTTAGACGAGGCTTTCTTCTGGGATGACAGCCATGCAGACCAATTTGATGCAGTGTACGGCATGTGGTCTGAGCACTGACAGGCTGACCCCCATCCCTTCAACCTCTGCAGCAATGCTGGCAGCACTCATACGTCTATTTCCCAAAGACAATCTCCGGATATGATGAGCATGTGCACTCAACTCCTTTGGTCGACCATGGCGAGGCCTGTTCTGAGTGGAACCTGTCCTGTTAACCTGTCCTGACATTAATGGCTATGTGTTGATTATTTTGACAGGGCAGCAAATTTACACTGTTATGCCCCATACACACGGTCGGACATTGATCGGACATTCCGACAACAAAATCCTAGGATTTTCTCTGATGGATGTTGGCTCAAACTTGTTTTGCGCACACACTTTCACACAAAGTTGTTGGAATTTTCGATCGCCAAGAACGCGGTGACGTACACCACGTACGACGGGACTACAAAAGGCCAGTTCAGAACCAAGTGCGGCACCCTTTGGGCTCCTTTTGCTAATCTCGTGTTAGTAAATGTTTGGTGAGAGACGATTCGCACTTTTTCAGACTCGTGGTTTTCAGATCGTTTTCTGCTGTTCAGTTTGTGCTTGTGGGTTTGTATCTGCTCTTTAGTGTATGCAATCAAGCTACACGTGACTTATTGTGTTCTTGTTCGTTCGTTACTGTTTTTCAGGTCGCTCTTCACAGGCCTTGCTGTTCTTCAGTGCATTCTGTTACTTCGTTCTGAGCAGCCGACTGTTTTCTAGCCATGTTGCGTATACGTACTCCTCGTAGAGTTCATGCTGTGCGGGGGCAGGGTGTTGGGGTCCTGACCTTGACACAAGTCCAGTCCATGAACAGGGTGGGGAGTTCATGGACCAAGAATTGGTTGCTTCAGCTAGACCAGTTCTGTCATATGCCTTTGCTCCGTGAGATCCGTGAGATTAATCCTGATGATTTCAGGAACTTTCTCTGGATGACGGACCCCGTATTTCATCATTTGTTGGCTTTGCTGACCCCTTATATTAGCAGGCAGGATACCTGCATGAGGCAAGCCATCAGTCCGGAGCAGAGGCTCGTCACCACCCTGCGGTACTTGGCGACGGGGAGAAGCCTGCAGGACTTGAAGTTCTCAACAGGCATCTCCCCCCAGGCTCTGGGGATCATTATTCCGGAGACCTGTTCTGCCATCATACAGGTCCTGCAGAAGGAGTATATTAAGGTAAGATTTTTATACTTTAATATCACATTTTATTGTATTTAATGTTTGATAATATATTGTATTTCTTTCCTCATTCCCTAATTACCCTGATTGGAATACGCTGTGAATGTACCCTTTGTTCTCATGCATGCTGGATTTTTATGTAATTATTATTTTAGTCCTTCATACATATTTGCCTTCACTTACCTCCCCAGCATGCTCTCCTGGTCCTATATTCATCTCATGTAGTCACTTAACAATGTATTTTATCAGCTCCATAGTAGTGCTTTACCCCAAAAACCCCCTAAAATGTGTTGAAATGTGATTTGTGCTTTAAATTCAGGCAGAGTGCCAGAGGCTTTTTTTGGGGGGTCCCCAAATCATTTGGAACCCTCCCTTCTCCCCAACTGCTAAGTGAGCTGATACCAATTCTCTGTCTATCCTCAATCATCTATCTGCTGACTTTGCCAAACCCATACACACTATACCCACCTCTTTTGTGGTCAGATTTATGGATGAATTCCCCAAAGCATGTAGTGCAAGGGCCTGCCTGTATACTTTCAAATGGTACTGTTTAAAGTTTTTGTATACTATTATTATCTTGATAGGTAAAAGCAGAATGTCCAAATGTGCTCAAATGTGTACAGTGTGTATTTATATCTTTGTATTATGACAGTTCTTACCTGTCCAGTGGGCTGTCAATAGTGTAACTAAGGAGGGGCTGTTCAAAGTAATACACATTATTTAGGCATTCATCTCTCAATGAAGTAGAAAGGGTTACCTGTCCGAGAGCTCCCCCCTCCTATAATGTTAGAAATGGCCCATGAGAGGGGGGGAATATGATAGGTGTACCTTATACTTTGGTCTTTAAAAATTCCCATAAATCAATGTTATCTTGATGTTGGCCAAGAATGTTTGTGTCTAATCTGCTTTCCATGTTTATGTGCAAAAAGACTAATTTTTTATGTTTTCCTCCACAGTTTCCTTCCACGCCACAGGAATGGCAGACTATAGCCTCCCACTTTGCCCAGCGGTGGGACTTTGCTAACTGCAGAGGGGCAATTGATGGGAAACACGTCCACATCATCCCACCACCCAACTCGGGGTCGTACTATTATAATTATAAGACTCCCTCCAGAAGACAATGTGGAAGGACTCCCATCCATCTTTGTTGCGGATGAAGCTTTTGCGCTGGGGACCACCTTATGCGGCCATTCCCGATGAGGACCCTCACCCCAGACCAGAGGGTTTTTAATTACCGGCTGGCCAGAGCCAGAAGAGTGGTGGAGAACATGTTTGGAATCATGGCCAGCCGGTTCTGCCTATTTCTTACACCCATACATATGGCGGAATACAAACTGAATCACATTATCCTGGCATGCTGTGTTCTACACAACTTTTTACTGCAACATTCTGCCAACTATGCTGGCTCAGTTGGGCCTGAGGCTGGAATTCAAAATGAACCAACCCTGATGGCGCTTGAAAGTGGCCGTCCTGGCTTGCCCTCCCTGAGTGCCTGTGATGTCCGGCTAAGATACCTTGAATTCTTTGTGGGTAGGGGGGCTATCAATATGCCAGACAATGAGTGAAACCTTTTTCAAATAAAAAAAAATTAAGCTAATCTTTAGTGACATTTACTGCTTGTGTTTGTTTTAGCTGACCCTGACAGAAATGTGTGGAGTCCTGAAAAATGGCGTGATTGTGTAACCTTACAAAGCATTGTTGAGTGTTGTTTACTAAAGGCAAAGACACTTTGCACTACAAGTGCACTTGAAACTGCACTTGTAGTGCAAAGTGGATTTGCCCTTAGGAAATAACCCCCATTGTCACAGAAAGCAGCAATTAGAGCACCACAAAAGTGTTGTAGCGTTGAGACAATAATCCACACATTCTTGATTAACAATCTTTTTAATACCTGCACAATCACATGTGCATTTAGAAAAGGTTTTTAAAACAAACCAACATGTTTGTTGTATAACAATTTTTGGGGTCGCATTAGAAAAAGTAGAAATGTCCATTTAAGATAAAACAGGTATGTTTAAAACCAACAAGAAAGACACAAATCTTGAACTTACAAAGTTCACATTTGGTAGAACTTGAAGGCAATATCAGACATGAGTATTTAGGAACTGTGTTTGATATCGCGTTCAGATGGGGTGAAGTTACCCCCGGAAAAGCCAAATTTTGAAGATGCACACAAATTTACGAATGTCAACATGTGCTACCTGCCATCACGGGGGATCAAGGGATGTGTTTTGGGGGAGCAACCCCTTCCTCTCAGCTACTTTATTATTGAGGAAGGGGTTGCACCCCCAAAACGCGTCCATTGATCTCCCGTGATGGCAGATAGCACATGTTGACACACTGTGTGCATCTTCAAAATTTGGCTTTTCTACTATTTGACAAAAAATTTAAAAATTGTAGTACACCATAAAACAAAGGGATTTGGAAGGGTTTTAAACTCTCCCCAAAACATTAATTATGTTCTTATTTTTTTGAAGAACCTCATTGATGTTTTCCAAGTCCCTATTACACCCCATTATCTCCACAATCAGGATCTGTGCACTTTCCGAGGTGAAAGGATCTGGATTCACAACATCACAATCACCAAAAAAGATAGAAACAAAAACACACCATGTATTATAAATATGCCGGCATCCATCTCTTACCTGAGCCTGTGGTCACAGACACTCACCTGTTGTGGTGCCAATTTCCAACACGTCTTCCTCCTCCTGCTCTTCTTGTCTTGGTTGGATTTCCCCTTCTTCCAGAGGTGGGGGGTCTCTGGTCTCCTCAGATGAGGGGTGTCCTCCGAGTCTTTTCTCCCCTATAAAAAAAAAATTGTATACTTAGCACACAGATATTTGAGGGAAGAACTATAAATATGAAACATTATTCGGAAGTGGGGTACAATTGTCTATTTTGGCTGAGTTCCAAGATGTAGAATTTTTAGTGTCCTTTGTCAAGCTTCAATACTTTACCTGTTTTGTACAAGCTTCACAGATGGAGACACCCCTATAGTATACACTGGAGCACCTGTGTGGACCCACTAATAAAAAGGGTGTTCTTGTGTCCCACACTAGTGCTCCAGCATCCAGATGTGAAAACTGCTGCTGAGTGTCCTCTCCTTACACAGAATCTAGTTTGCATTTCATTCTATTAACAAACACATCTACACAACCAAATTATTTTCAGACAAGTAGGCCCTAAAAAATGTGGGCAAATGCATATGGCCCAAACAATGGTGTTTTATAGGCCGAAAGAAAAATGTTTGATATGAACGAATAATGTGCCCATGAACATGAAAGTTGACATTTTAAACTGGATTAACAGTTAAGAAAAGCACATGGAGCAGCACGAAGGTAATAAAGACAAAAAGAATAGGAACACAGCACAACTACTTACTTTTTTGCAGCACTCTCCAGATCTTTCTGTACTGCTTGTGTTCTCTTAATTTCAGGTCCGACCACCGCTTCCTGAGCTGATCTTTAGATCGACGTACCCCGAAATTCCTGTGCAGACTTTTGACCACTTTCGCCATTATCTTGGCCTTTCAGACATTGGGGTTGGGGTAAGCTCCATACTTTCCATCATAGTCAGCCCTCTTCATTATGTCGACCATCTCCAACATCTCCCCAAAGGACATATTTGATGCCTTATATCGTCTCCTTCTGGATTGGGACGTTTCAGGCTCCGGGCTTTCCTCCTCCTCCTCCTCGTTGGTGTAAATATCAGACACCTGCTCTGACTCCGCCATGTGCTCTTCCCCACTGTGCCAAATGAGAAGGGGCGGGGAATAGACTAGAAAGAACGTCAGGGGCGGGGGGAGTTTCACGCATGCGCAATGTCTATAAAGCGTAACACGCGTGCGTAGTATGTACGATCTGTGAGCGGAGGAAGGAGTAACGGAGGCGCCGATCATGATAACGAAGGTAAGATTTAACATTGGGCCTATACAGCTTCTAGATTGAGGCCTGTATTTGCACAAGTTTAGAAGACTTTAGGCTGACATTAGGGTTTGTCTTGTGTTGTGTCTTGCAGTGAAAATGGATATCTTGAAAGATAAGGATTTTATGCCAATCTTCATTGATATGTTTAGGGAGCTGCCCTTTCTGTGGGAGATAAACCACCCTGAATATAAGAACCAAAGAGGAAGGCAGCGCTGGATCAATTGCTGGAATTTGTGAAGTCTGTGATCCCCACGGCAGACATCACCTATTTGAAGATCCTAATTGGTGGCCAGAGGAGCACTTATCTAAGGGAGCACAAGAAGGTCCAGGATTCCCAGAGATCAGGAGTGGCAGATGACATTTATGTCCCCAGGCTGTGGTACTATGACAGGCTGCATTTTCTGGCAGGTCAGACTGAACCCAGGCCAGCACTCTCCAGTCTTCCTTCCACGCTTGCTTACCCCCCAGCTGAGGCTTCTGATGCCCAACCTGGGCCTTCCAGGCAGCAACATGTGGAGGAGCCCAGCTTGAGCCAGGTATAGCATTCCTCTAAATATTTCTGGTTGTCCAATCAATGATGTTAACTAGATGTTAGTTTGGAGTACTAATTTATGATTGTGATTGATGATGCAAAAACTAAAATGATGTCCCTTTTTCATACACAGGGAAGTCTCAGCCAGGAGGTGGCCGGGCCAAGCAGGCTGCCTGATATCCAGGTCCCTACCCTACACCTTCAAATACAAAATGGCAGGAAGAGGAGTAACCTGGAGAAGGCTGCCATAGGCCGCTTTTGGAAGGCTACAGAGGCCCTGAGAAGCCCCCACAGTGTGGAGGAGGACTTTGCTGGCATAACTGCCTGCAAAATGCTGCAGATGGAGGAGGGCCAACGACTCCTGTGTGAGTCCTTAATTTTGGAAGCTCTCAGTAGGGGTTGAGGGGCCAAATAACATGTGCTACCCACATTTGTGACCTCACACATAGTCCTCCTCCTCTAGGTCCTACTCCTCCTCCTCCTCCTCCTCCTCCTCCAGGTCCTACTACTCCTCCTCCTCCAGGTCCTACTCCTCCTCCTGCCACATCTCCAACACCAGAGCCACAGTGTGGAAGGAAGTGTGGAAAGAAGACCAGAGAGTGATGACCCTGGGTCCAGTCTGGTCTGGCAAAAGATGCAGCCTCTTGTAGCAGCACAGCCTGGGGACATAGATGTCATCTGCTGCTTTCTGGATCTCTGGGACTTCTGGACCAGACTGCACTCCCTTAGATATGGACTCCTCAGGCCACCAATTTTAATGTTAAATAATTGATGTCTGCCCTGGGGGTCCAAGGCTTCACCAATTTCTGATGTTTTTCCAGCATTGCCTCCCTCTTTGCCCTTAATAAAGGATTCTGAGGTTCTGAGCCCTTAATAAAGGATTTTTTTTTCAATTTAACTTGCCTATGTGTGTTTTCCTTAAAAAAGAACAGTTTGTGAGGATTCAGGTACATTTAAAAAAAACAATGTGAAATTAACAAGGGACAAAAACACCAAGCAACCTTCTTGAGATTAAATAATATAAGATATCAATGGTTTTGTGGTAACTTGACACACAAAACACACACAAAAATATTAGGGAGTAAAACTAAAATTAAAATAAAACAAAGATCAGCCTTGAAAAAAATACAAACCCCCCCCAAAAAAAAACAGCCTTTAAAAAAAAAAAATTAAAACAACAAAAAAAACATTTTGTCAGATGTGACAAATCAAAATATATTGAGGGAATCACAATAAATAATAAAGAAAGAAGTTTGAGAGAAGTCTGTGTGAATATGAGCAGCAAAACTACTTCATTCTTCTCACATTATAAAGAAGAAAAGAGTGCGCTGTATTAAACCATTTTTTACATTGCAGCGTGACGAAAGCGCTGTATCCATTACGAACGCTAATTTTACCAGACCGAGCTGTTCCGTCTCGGAATTTCTTCTGAGCATGCGTGGCACTTTGTGCGTCGGAACTGGCCACACAGGGTCGGAATTGACGCGATCGGATTTTGTTGTCGGAAAATTTTATAGCCTGCTATCAAACTTTATGTGTCGGAAAATCCGATGGAAAATGTCCAATGGAGCCCACACACGGTCGGAATGTCCGACAACACGCTCCGATCGGACATTTTCCATCGGGTAATAATACATAATACAAGCTGTACACTCGCTACTTTACATTGTAGCAAAGTGTAATTTCGGCAGTGTTGTCACATGAAAAGATATAACAAAATATTTACAAAAATGTGAGGGGTGTACTCACTTTTGTAAGATACTGTAAATATTCCTGTTGAGCCACTTACATGCCTATTGGGTTATCTCGATTCTTCTTTTTATACACTCCCTAATCTGAATACTATATTGCGTGCTATTTTTGTGGCCCTCAAACAAATTGCTCTTAAGTGGACCTCTTCATATCCTCCTACTGTATCTGATTGGATTTTTGATCTCAATGAGATTATTTCTTTTGAAAAACACACGTATTTTTTAAAGAAATTCAGTGAGGAAGTTTGATGAAATCTGGTCACAATGGATTGAGTCTATGTCCCCGTTATTGGAGTAGGCCATTTTTAAGTATAAATATTCTTGTCTTTATAAGCCATTTCCTAAATGCGGTTCTTCCTTTTTTTTCTTTGTCGTGTGATGTGTTTTGTATGTGATGTCTGTATTTTTCCAGATGGAAAAAATGTAATTAAATAAAATATGATATAAAAAAGAGGGTCTTGGAATCATGGAGTATATAAAATATATATTTCGATAACATGACATTGTCTATCCTTGAGATAACCTGTGAAAAGGTCTTTCAATGTAAGGCATTTGTCCGTTGCATAACCACATAGACAGTATCTCACAGAATGACTAGGAAGGTCAGTGATGTTAGTGAATAAGAGACAATTCTCATATGTCAGAGTAACTTGTTTGCCCAATAGTCTATTCACTAAGGAGAACACCTCATGCCATGTGGAAGTTAATTTCTCACAATCCCAAAATACATGAAGAAAACCTGGAAGAGGACAGCCACAGAAACAAGAGAGGGGAACCTGGGGGTAGATACTGTGCAAATGTAATATGGTATAGTACCACTGAGTGAAACGTTTTAAGGCAGTCTCACAAATAGTTAGAAATTTAGTGCATTTACTCATGTTATTCCACATGGACTCCCACTCCTGCCCTGTGAACTGCACCTCCAAGTCATTTGTTGAGATGATATGATGATACAAAATCAAGATAAGTCCCTTCCCTCTAAGAATGTTATGACAAATATACTCAAAGATTTATGGCAAGCTGATGGCTGGAGGGCATAATGAGTGCTAAAAAGTGACAGATTTGCAAATAATGGTAAAATTCTGAGGGAGAGACTGCTTTTTGAGTTTGAAGTTAGGACAAAGAAATAAAAGCTGACCCTTCCTTAGATAAATTCACCATATGATAATAATGATGACAAAGGGCATGTTTAAATTTGGGATCCCCTAAAAAGATGTCCAGGGTGAGATCCTAGATAGCAAGGATAGTTTAATTTTATATAAGTCCCAAAGTTTAAGAGACTGGACTATTAAAGTATTACAGGTAGAAATGTCTTTAGAGGCTACAGAGGTAGATCACAATAGTCCAGGTAAATAATAGTTATGGAGGCCCATTCAAATCTAATCCAAGGAACCTTGGAGTTTTAGATATTCCATTGAGCTTATTGAGATAGTCTACATGCTAGATAATAGAACCAGATCTGAGGAAAGCCTAGGCCTCCTCACTTGTGGGACTGTGTTAAAATCACCCTAGAATATCTTGGTGGTTTCTCCTGCCAAGCAAATTTATTGAGATCTGATTGGAGTTTGAGTAAATAGAATTAGGAGATAAATAATGGAAGGACCCTAAAGAGATAAAGTAATTTAGGGAGGATGGTCATTTTAATAGCCCTCACTCTACCTAAAAAGGAAAGGTGGAAAGAAGACCAGGTTTAAAGAAACTATCTAATTTTAGAACCAGGGGGTACTTACAAGCAAACAATGTTTTAAAGGTAGTTGGGAGGGCTATACCTAAATTAGAATTATTAAGAGAAAAATACTCTACAATTTCTTATGACACCTCTGATTCAATTACCGTATCTAAAAGTAGATATTCATTAAGTCTCCAAGTATATGAGGTAGTAGAGAGGCCTATAAATTTGATGGTAAAAGACATAATTTGGTGATCAGATTATACACAGAAATGAATGTTGGCATCTACCAAAATAACTGGCATACAAAAAATATATTCCAACCTGGCAAAGCTATTACGAGGGTGTGAATAAAAGGTATATTCTTTGGCACCAATATTATGGGCTCTCCAAGTATCAATTATTTGGATATCATATAGCCACTTTGTGAGTGACTTAGGGAAAGTCATAGAATGAGATGTTTATTTATTTCAGGTACTTGTATAGCGCCATCAATTTACGCAGCGCTTTACATATACATTGTACATTCACATCAGTCCCTACCCTCAAGGAGCTTACAATCTAAGGTCCCTAACTCACATTCATACATACTAGGGACAATTTAAACAGGATCCAATTAACCAACCAGCATGTCTTTGGAGTGTGGGAGGAAACCGGAGTACCCAGAGGAAACCCACGCAGGCACAGGGGGAACATGCAAACTGCAGGCAGGTAGTGTCGTGGTTGGGATTCGAACCAGTGACCCTTCTTACTGCTAGGCTACCCACTACACAACTGTGCCGCCCATGGTTGGCCTGCTTCTGTTGAGAGAAGGGTGAGCTATCAAATTAAAATTGCCGCCAATGATCAGATGAGGCGAATGATACCTACAGTATCTAAAATTTAGAAAAATGTGGCAAAAAAGGAAGCAGAAGAGTCATTAGGCGCATAAACATTTAGAATGGTAAGCCCCTGGCCCATAATTAGGCCCTTTATAATGAGAAATCTACTATCTATGTCTAGATGGATATGCTGAACTTCCAGGGGGATGAATTGTGAATGAAGATGGATATGCCTCTACTTTTAGAAGAGTATAAGGTATAAAAAGATTGTTTCTAGGATCTATGAAACAATTTAGGATGATTAGAGCTGGCAAAATGTGTTTCTTGTAATAGCACTATTTTAGCTCTGAGATGCTTATATTGCAAGAAAGCTTTAACCACTTAAGGTCAGGCCTATTTTTCACACCTGTTGTTTACATGATAAAAGCATTTGTTTTTTTGCTAGAAAATTACTTAGAACTCCCAAAAATTATATATATATATTATATATATTTTTTTCAGACACTATAGAGAATAAAATGGCGGTAGTTGCAATACTTTATGTCACACTGTATTTGCGCAGCTGTCTTACAAACATTTTGGAAAAAATACACTTTTTTAAATAAAAAAAAATAAGAAAACAGTAAAATAATCCCAATTTTTTTCTATGTTGTAAAAGATAATGTTACAACAAGTAAATTGATACCCAACATGTCATGCTTCAAAATTGCGCCCGCTCGTGAAATGTCGAAAAAACTTTAAAAATCTCCATAGGCGACGTTTAAAAATGTCTACAGGTTACCAGTTCTGAGCTGTAGAGGAAGTCTAGTGCTAGAATTATTGATCTCACTCTAACAATTGCGGCGATACCTCACATGTGATACCTCACACTGTTATGTGGGCGTGACTTTCCTATGGGTTCGCTTCTGCGCACAGGCTCGGAGGGTCGGGCGCTTTCCTTTATTTTTTTTATAATTATTATTTATTTACTTCTTATTTTTTATTTTTACACTGTCCTTTAAAAAAACAAAATATGATGGGGCCTTTTAAATGTGAGATCTGGGATCAAAAAGATCTCAAATTTACACTTAACCACCCTGGTGGTATTCCCGAGTCTAGCTCAGGGTGGAATTTCAGAACCAAAAGCGGTAACCCCGAGCCAGACTCGGGATCACATCGCAGGATCCAGGAAGAGCTTACTTACCTTGTCCCCTGGATCCTGCAATGTCTCCCCGCAGTGTGAGCGGCTCCTCCTCCGCTCGAATCATCATGAAGCCGAGCTCCATTCCCTGTGAGCATTGCGACACACGAGGATGGAGAACGGCGCCAAATTCAAAAAGTGAAACACACACAATAAATACAGTATACTGTAATCTTACAGATTACATTACTGTATGAAATTATTTCACATCCCTTTTGTCCCTAGTTGTTTCTCCAGTGCCCTGCATGCAGTTTTATATTATAAAACTGTTCTTTCTGCCTGGAAACTGGAGATTGTCCATAGCAACCAAATCCGTCCCTTTACATCAAAAGTGGTTGTAGACCAGCTAGAAAACAGCGATAATAAATTAGAATCACTCGCAGAATTGAGCGATAGTGATCTGTGGGGAGATCCGTCATCAAACACTGAAAAGTAATGACAGTGACAATTCTGCAACTGAGCAAATTTCAGTGTTTTTGATTTGATTACATTATTGAATAATTTTTATTATTATTATATTATTATTTGGTATAATTATTTATAGTTATTTATTATATTATAATTTAAGATTTTGTTTTTCAAACTTTATCATACCTGGGATGTCTACTAGACTCTGGTTTGGACAGATTTAGGTGAGTTATTCCTAAGAATTACAGGCCTACAATATAGTACGCCAAATTTTCATGCATAATAATTGTACCGCTTTCAGCATCAAAAATATGAAATAATCATACTGCCAAGGAGGTTAAAAGCAATATAAATATATATATATATCTATATCTATAGATATATATCTATATCTATAGATATAGATATATATATCTATATCTATAGATATAGATATATACCTATATCTATATCTATATAGATATAGATCTATATCTATATCTATACATATATATAGATATAGATATAGATATATATCTATATCTATATATATGTCTTTTTTTTTCAATAAAAAATGGTCTCTTTAAGGCCTTTGACATTTGACGTCACTTCCGTCAACCAATGGCATTGAGTCGAGTGGGGCCATCATTCCCTCAACCGACTTCCCGTCTAACAGGGGAAAGGATCGGATCATCGCCGCTGCTACCGACGGCTACGGTAAGAGACAGAGATGACCAGGATGAAGCGGGGGGGCACCATTCCCGCCGCCGATAAAAGTGATCTCATGGTGAATCCGCCACGGAGATCACTTTTATCTTAAAGCGGACCGCCGGCCCTTTAGGAAAATACCAGGTTTATGGCAGCTATCTGCTGCCATAACAACAGTATTTAACGTCAAAGTAGTGACATATATCGACGGTGGGCAGTCTGCAAGTGGTTTAATTTGTTTATAAGGTAAGTTATAGCCTTGTAGGTTATGAGAAATACACATTTTCCCTATTGATATAGATAGTTCCAAACTATTAGCATACTAGGGTAAAAAATCTGTGGTGGAAATTGTCGAAAAATGTAATAATATAAAAGGTCTGGGGACTGTAAAGTAACGTGGTATCTATGTGCTTTTCAAATGTTCTGTTACCTTCTTATTTACAACTGATGATAGTTCTCAATCTGTACCATTTAACAAACTGGCAAATTTTTTCTAGTCAATGGTACAAGATAGCTAGTGTACCTTCTTGAGCACACTACCTATTTGCATCATGTAGACTGGTTATGCTTACTGATCCTTCAACAAATCAAGTGTGTTGACCTAACAGTAAAACAAAGTTTAAGCAGCCATAATTACTTACAGTAGCAAACAGTAAAACCTTTTCCATTCCATGAAGTTCAGCTTTGTGGCTCTTCACAACTACATTATATGGGGCAGACTATAAGAAGGCAAACTTTTACTACAATGTGCCCTCAAAGTAACCAAACTGCACTTATATTACATTGTAAATAGAAAATTGAGGATAACACACAGAGAGCTGTGGTTTACGATGCCTAACTGATTGCCAATTAATCTTTACAGTACATTGCACGTGGAGTTAGATAGTGCCCTGCAATGTGATCACTTTGAATATTTACTGGAAATGAAGACACAAGACAAAAAGAACCTGTTAAAGATAATATATATTTGTATGCATGCACATTAAATTACAGAAGCCAGAGGGTTTGCCTTCCTACCTAAATATTACAACATTCTATTACAGATACTTTGATGATTTTTGGGCCCTAATATCTTAATTAAAGAAGAATATTTTCAACACATTTAAAAGTCTTTAATTTTGAAATCTGGGCAGAAAAAATGTTATATAATCATTAAATAAATGTAGTTTAAAATATAACTTATGTAACTACCTTAATTTGACTTGTAATTCCATGGACAGCAATACTCAGACTAGGAGAAGGAGGGGAAGAGTTGGAGCCAATCAGGTGTCTTGCAGTGTATATGCACTGACAAGAAACATGCTGGCAGGAGGAGAGAGCAGATATACAGTATGCACTTATTAATCTAATGTTGTTCCTTTACTGTCCAACTGCAGTTTGGGGGCAGGCAGGTGAGCTAGCTTTTTTGCTTCACTGCTAAGAAATGTCTGGTCACCTGGCTTGCTCTGCTGTCTGTGACTCGGGAAAAGTGTGTGGGCCGCTCAGGCTCGATAGGGAGGGGGGGTATGTAGACAGTGCATCCGCAGCTGCTGCTAGAATGCTGACAGAGGATGGAGTCCATCCTGGCTTCTGCAAAGGAAGGAAGGAAGGAAGGAAGGTTGACCCCTGGAAGTCACACATCTATGATGTCCTGCTGCAATGAATGGAGTGACAACCTCAGCCTGGACTGAACAGCTGTTGTATATCTATTTCAAAGGTGCATATAGCGGTTTGTCTGTAGTAACCTCCCCCTTGCCGCCACCACCACCATTCTAGGCGCAGTATGACACTGTTCAAAATAATATTAAAATATTCTTTTATTCTACATGTATAGCGAAGTTTTCCTAAAGCAGGACTTTGTGCTCAAAGCAGAGAGAATGGTCAATTTACTAAAGCACAGCAGAAGCAGTATTTATATAACTGGGCATCATTTGCTATGTTTTGCAAGTACAAATTATGTTTTCCTTGTCAAAAGAAGTTTATTGAGTATACAATGTTATAAAGATACATAAAGTAAGTTTACAAGGATCTATAAAGTAAGCTCATTGTTTTACAGTAGGGTTTATATAGGTAAATATCATGAAATTTCAAATATTAAACTTTGGCTTCACGTAAACCTAAATTAAAGATATATATCATTTCCTTAGTTACTTTTGTAGTTATTTAAATGATTTATACCTACTATACATATTGTTTACAAGTAGAGTGTATATAGGTCAAATAAATTCTGATAATGAGCTTTAATCATAAGGTGGAGAAAAGGAAAGAGAAAGAAGAAAAAGGGTTGAAAGGTAGAGGTATGGTCCACAAGGTTGTCCCGCTCGTCAGTTTATTATTCTTTTTAGTTCTCTTTGAAGCCTTAGAATGGGTGTCTCTGTAAGTCATTTAATCTGTTACCATGGCAACAGGACAGAGTCATTGAAGTTTGACAGGAACTGTTGTTTTATCCAAGGATGCCAAAGTTTTTCAAATTTTGGAATTTGATTTTGATCGATGGCTACCATCTTAGCATGGGACATTGTATTATTCATTCTGTGAATTGTTTCTGCTAGTACCAATGTAGGAGATTTCCATGCCTTGGCCACTGTTTGTTTTGCAGCCGTTATTAGTTGGATCATAAGTTTGAATTGAGAGAGTGTTAACCATTCCGGTTTTAGATTAAGTAAAGTTAAATATGGATCTGGTTGTATTATTTTTTTAAATATTTTAGATGCAATCACGAAGACTTCCTTCCAGAAGGTTTGGATTACTGGGCACGTCCACCATATGTGTAAATATGTGCCTATTTCTGGGCATCCTCGAAAACAAAGAGCTGAGGTATTAGGTGAATATTTTGCCACTCTAGCGGGTACAAGGTACCAGCGAGTTAGGACTTTATAATTTGTCTCCAGTGCTAAGATGTTGGGTGAAGATGACTTAGATGTGAGCCATATGTTAGACCAGTCCGTGTCTTCTAAAGTTCGTCCCAGGTCCTCCTCCCACCTCTGAACGTAAGAGGGTCTATTAAGATTTGCTACTCCATATAATTGATTATAAAGTGATGAAATTGTACCTTTAGCAAATGGATCTTTTGTACAGATTGATTCAAAAATGGATAATTGGGATAATGGTGTATCCCCCTTTAGGAATGGTGTATAGAAATTTTTGATTTGGAGATATCTAAATATCTCAGAGCTTGGTAGATCATATTTTTCTCTAAGCGATGGGAATGAAAGGAATGATTTAGATGCTATGAAGTCATTTAGTGTCTGAATGCCTGATGTTGTCCAAGCTTTAAAAGAATTTGGGTAGATCCATGCCGGATAAAAGGCCGGATTTCTGATAAAAGAAAGGAGAGGATTGTGTGGAGATTGTAACTGATATTTGTTTTTTAGTTTATCCCAGAGAGATAAGAAGTGTTTAGTTATGGGATTATGAATTTTAAAGCGGTCTTTAGGATCAAGCCATAATAAATTTGATATTAATAGAGGGTCATTTTCTGAAGCCTCTATAAATACCCATAATGGGATTTCCTGTTTTGCATGGTATTTGGACAGACTGGCCAAATGTGCTGCTCTGTAGTAGTTAGTAAAATTAGGGTATCCCAAGCCTCCTTTATTTTTGGGAAGATGTAGTGTGTGTATAGGTATACGTGGTTTAGAAGAGCCCCATATAAACGAAGTTGCTCTTTTTTGTACTATTCTCAAAAAATAGGAAGGAATTGGAATAGGGAGGACTCTGAATAGATAAAGCAATTTGGGTAGAATAGTCATTTTGATTGCATTAATCTTCCCTATCCAGGATAAAGGAAGTTGCGACCATTGTTTTATTAGATTTGTGATCTGTCTTAATACAGGAGGATAATTGGTTGAGAATAAGTCAGAATGAGATGCTGTTAAATGAATTCCAAGATATGGGATTGATTTTTCTGCCCATGTGAATGGGAGTGCAGCCCTAGCCGGGATCAATTCCATGTTTGTGAGTGAAATATTAAGCACTAGGCATTTCTTAGGATTAATCATAAGGCCGGATAGGGCTGCAAACCCATCAAGAGCTGGTATTAAGTTAGGACCAGAGACCTGTGGTGATGATAGAAAAAGTAATATATCGTCTGCAAATATACATAATTTGTGTGTAATACCTCCTACTTCAATGCCAGTTATAGTTTGGTTTGTTCTGATGTATTGGACCATGGGTTCGAGTATAAGGGCAAATAATAAGGGAGATAATGGGCAACCCTGTCGGGTACCTCTTTCGATATTAAAGGCTTCAGATTTGTATCCAGCATATTTTATATAGGCTTTGGGTTTATTATATAATGCTTTGATCCATGTTAAAAAGTGGGGTCCAAAACCCCATTTTTGTAATGAATATTGCATATATTGCCAGGATACTGTGTCAAATGCCCTCTTAATATCGAGAGATAGAAAACATAAAGGGATTTTCCGTTTTTTAGCAATATGTGCCAATAACACTGCCCTGCGTATATTATCGCCTGCCTGTCTATTTGGCATGAAGCCTACTTGATCTCTATGTATTAATTTTCCTATAATGCTATTGAGGCGTTTTGCTATTATTTTTGCTAATAATTTAATATCGAGGTTTAACAGAGAGATAGGCCGATAATTCACACAGGAAGTATCATCAGAAAGGGGTTTTGGGATCATACAAACAATTGCCATTAGTGTTTCTTGCTGAAAAGAATGTCCATCTAGAAGTTTGTTAAAAGTTTCAGTGAGAATGGGAGAGAGTATTTCTGAGAATGTTTTATAGTATAAAGCCGAGTAGCCGTCTGGGCCTGGTCTTTTGTTAAGTTTTAGGTCTTTTATGGCGTTAGCAACTTCATCTATAGTTATAGGCTCATCCAAACTGCTTTTTTGATTCTGAGATAACTCAGGTAAGGTTATTTTTGAGAAGAAGGATTCAGCCTCTGCAGGATTAAATTCATTGTTTGTCTTGTATAAAGTTGCGAGATGTGAGTGAAATTTATGGACTATTTTAACTGGATTACAAGTGTAAACATTTTTTGATAATTTCAAACGTATTGGTTTGAAAGATTTGTTAGTTGAATTTAATGCCCGAGCCAAATATGTACCTGGTTTGTTTGTATTCATGTAGAAATTGTGTTTGGAGCGTTTGAGGGATTTATCAACTGACTCAGTGAGAAATAGATCGTATTCCAATCTAGATTTTTCCAGATGAGATTTTGTACTCTGAGATGGATTATCTTGAAATGATATGTAGGCTGCATTAAAATTGAGTTCTAGTTTTTTTGCTAGATTTTTGCGTTCCCGTTTAAATAGTGCCATTTGTCTTTGTATTGTACCACGCAAGACAGGCTTATGAGCTTCCCACAGTGTTATTGGGGAGATGTCTGTTGTATTATTAATTGATATGTATCCCTTTAAAGCTTGTTCAATGGCCATCTGATGTAGTGGGTGTTTGAGCATTATGTCCGGTAAGTACCACGTTGGGTCATGCGCTTTTGGTATGGCTGAGGCTATAGTAGTGTATACTGCATTATGGTCAGACCACGGAATCGGAATTATATCTGATGCAATAATTTCTGGTATCATTCCTATTGTTAGAAAAATATGATCTATTCTGGTGAAGGTTTGATGAGGGTGCGAGAAATAAGTGAATTTCTTTTTCATTGGGTTACTTTCTCTCCATGAATCTACCAGATTGTATTTGGAAAGAAGTTGAGAAAAAGGTAATCTAGAGGTTATTTTGGATGGTGTAAAAGGTGATTTATCTAGAAATGGGAGGAGGACCTGGTTCGAATCCCCACACATTATCACTGTTCCTATTTTGTGTGTATTAATCACTTGTAATATATGTGAGAGGAATGGTGTAGGTTGTTTGTTAGGAGCGTAGTAGGAAATCACTGTGATTGCTGTATCCATTATATAACCCATGAGTATCAGGTATCTACCTTCTGGGTCTTTAATTTCTGATGATAAGGTGAATGGTGTGGATCGGTGAAATGCAATTAGAGTTCCCCTTTGCTTGGTACAGGCAGAAGCCGTGTAAATTTGTTGATAAAAAGGAGAAATATATTTTGGAGTAGAATCTTTGGTGAAGTGTGTTTCTTGGAGGCATACTATGTGAGCCTTCTTGTTATGGAAAGTACGGAAGGCTTTGGTCCTTTTTTGTGGGACATTTATTCCCTGAACATTCAGGGAAAGTATATTCAGTGGTGCCATGGCAATAGATCAAATAGTTTTGACTTACTTTTTGTTATGCAGAGCTGACTGCGCAGATCAACCTGTGTGGACTGAAGAGATGAATAGATAGAAAAGAAACCAGTGAATTCTGGAGTAAAGAGTAAACAAAAAACATATGAGATTAGATGATACATTGTATAAATTATTTTTTGCAAGTAATCACAATTTACCCGTGAAAGAGAATAAATATCTCTCTCAGGGGAATAAGTGCCTTCGTCACACTCCCACATAATATGGTTGGGAGAATGAGGAGGGCTAATGGGGGTACACGGATCTTCCGCTTACAGGAGAGAAGTGCTATGTCAAAAGACATCAAAATGATCTTTCATTAATTGGAGTGCAGAATATAGTTTTTGTTGAAATTATTTATTCCAGGGTGGTTGTATATGGTTAGTCTTGCCCTAGGCTAAATAATTCAGTTAGAAAGGTACTGTTAATAACTTTGGTATTGATGAAGATAGTTTGAATTATTTTGGGATTTTAACCCTTTTAGAGTAAACAATTACATATTTTATTCATACGTAACTGTTTAGATATGTTAACTCATAAAATTGAGGTTGTATTGCTTCAGATTAGAATAAACAAAAACATAATTCTAGGAACTAGTTAGGTAATAATATATTTGTTTTAAGAAAAGAAAGAAAAAGCTTCCATTACTTCTGGATTATTGAACATATTTGTCCTAAAAAGTAATAAATCTATTGTTATTACCTGATAATATATAACTGAACAAGAATTTCCTTATTTCACTTATATATTCCAAGGCTATATGAATCAGAAGTAACGAGAAATATAACTGGAATGTAACATGATCCCACACAGTGTGTGACTATCAGAATGCAGTTACATTCAGTTATAAATATAGTTTTTTTATAGAGAACCATCTCTTAGTATAATAAATGAAGAGATATCAGGAATTAGGATGTCAGTCCATTAATTCTTCTTGGTCCATGGATGATGTGGCATAACAGCCTCTTTTGTGAGAATGATGATTCCCATTTTGTTCTGAAATTTTCTGGGTGCTGCCTGAAGGTGAAGATGATGCCATTCTTCTGCGTGTGGGAGAGTTGCTGCTTGTGGGTTCTGTCAGATTTAATTTTAAAAGGGTTTGTTGTAGTTCATCTGCTGATCTGCTTCTGTAAATTGTACCTTGGTAGTTAAATCTGACTGAAAAGGGGAAGCCCCATTGATACATAATGTTGTGGCGTTGCAGTTCCATTAGTTGGGGTTTCATGGATCGTCTTTTAGTAATAGTAAGTTGGGATAGGTCAGCAAAAATTTGATAATTGTGTCCTTGAAAATTAAGTTCCTTTTTTTCTCTTGCAGCAATTAGTATTTGTTCTTTCGTTCTGTAATAATGAAATTTTGTGATTATATCACGTGGGGGTCCATCTTTCTTTTTGGCTGTGAGGGCTCTGTGTACTCTGTCCAGTTCTAAACGTTCAATAGGGATATCTGGCTTTAGTTCTTGTAATAGAGCAGTAATAGTAGATTGCAGGTCTGTCACAGTTTCAGGTATTCCCCTTATGCGTAAGTTTGAACGTCTGGCTCTATTTTCGTAATCTTCGAGCTTAGTTTGAAGTATTAAATTCTCTTTTTTTAATTGTTCCAATTCTGTTATATTTTCTTGGGTTGTAATTTCAATTTCATCCATTTTTATTTCTAAGGCTGCGGTGCGGTTTCCCAGCTCTCTTATTTCTTTGGTTAGGCTTTTTGTTATTTGGTCTGAGGTTTGTTTTAAAGCCTTATGAAGCATCTTTTCAAATTGTAATAATATTACTGGGGATACTGAGGAGGCTTGTGGAGAAGTTTGTGAGAGGATTTGTTCTGTATCTGACTCAAATGGAGAGTCTTGCTGTGACATTTTCTGTCTGTGAGAGCGCCCTGATGCTGTATCTTGTGAGGTGACTGGAGCTGCTTCAGCTGCAGTGAGTGCCTGTGAGCTCTTTGTGAGGTGATTTTTATTTCTGCCACGGTTTCCTCCCAGTACCATATTTCCTTCCCAAACTTTCACAGTTTGTTCCCAGGGGCAAAAAGGTTCAAATGGATACCTTTTGAGCCTGCAGGCTCCGCTTTGTCCTTCTCTTCTCTCCTCAGCGGTGTGGAGCTCTAACAATGCATGTCTGCTCTGCTAGGCTCCGCCTCCTGCCCCCACAAATTATGTTTTCAATTCCTAAAGATTTTATCCCATGGGTCAGCTGAATTTATTGCATGAATATAAAAAGGTTTTATTTTTTTTTAGTTTTTTTTAATGTAAAATCACTTCATAAAATCTTCTAAGGCCAACTATAGATGGAGCAAATTTCTTTCCTTCAACAGACAGTGTTGACAGGGGAATCCCTCCAGCCGAGCCATTGGAATTTGATTTTTTTTAGTTTCAGGAAGATCAACAAGTGATGAATGGAAGTAAAATAAAGAAGAATAAAAATCCTTGTACTCTTCTAAAAACTGAGCACATTGGGGTTGATTTACCAAATCTGGAGAGTGCAAAATCTGGTACAGATCTGCACAGAAACCAATCAGCTTCCAGATTTTTTGTCAAAGCTTAATTTAACCAAGCTGAATTTAGAAGCTGATTGGCTACCATGCACAGCTGTACCAGTTTGTTGACTCTCCAGTTTTAGTAAATCAACCCCATTGATTGTTTAATTAATCAAATCTGACTGCCAGGAGGAAGGATAACCCTGCAGCATATATGTAACAGGTGATGAGTAAAGCCGACTATAGATGGTTCAAATCTTGGCCCGTTAAGCAGGAAATTGTTCAAGATTCAAACCATGTATGGGTTCTCAGCCATGATTCCAACAGTATGTATGGGCAGGCTTATTGTACCAAAGTTGATCGATCAATCAATGGTACAACAAGCCTGCAGGATTTTATATGTGATCATGATGTTATAGCCGCTAGCAATAATCACTGTGCTCTCCCGGCAGGGACGCCATCCCCTGCCCCCTACCGGGAGAACGCAATAGCTCCTTGGGAGGGATTTTCCTGTCAACCCATTAATTTGCACCGTCTATGGCCAGCGTAAGCATATCTTCAAACTAGATTTACTGGCACCAAATGCTTCCTTTGATTAAGCCAGGTAGGCAAGCAAAAAAAAAATATATATATATATGTATATATATATATATATATATATATATATATATATATATACACAATTATCCTTTAAATTTACTGCTCTAAAAAAGGTTGGCCATAGAGAGGAATTTATTGTGATCTTACAGATAGCAGTTCAGATAGAATGCTAGTAAACCACTGATTGAATCTCAATAACCACGAAATTTCTGTAACTTAGAGGTGTTGGTAATTAAAGGAATGAGCTGACAGCCCTGCTGCACATCTGCAGATGCTGGGCACCACATGCTGTGATTTTTCTGATTTGCACAGTATTATATAAGTTATGTTGTGAATGCACAGTGAAAGAATTACTTTCATATCTTAGAGAAAATGGAATGGAAGTTTTCTAACATGCTGGAAGATATCTACAATCAACCCAACTCTCATCCTGGCTAGATACTTGCCACTTTTATGTTTATTTTGAAAGGTTTTTTTAATAGATTTTGATTGCAATAAAAGCCAATCACATGATGCATGGTTCATAGCAATCTGCCAGCAATTAATTCAATACATGCCCACTTTCTGACAACCAAACAATAAAAATTGGATAAAATCAATGAAAAATGCATTTTTTTCTGGCAGGCATTGCAGCAGTTTTCATCAATATAATTGAGAAAATGCAGCATGTAGGCAATGTTAAATAGTTTTTTTTTTATATAGATAGCTGTGCATTTTGTAAACATTGCTATTTATTCATTCACAGCATACAAACAGTTACTCCATACACATGTATAGGATCTGAAAAGACACATGAATTTTTTATACCAATAACCTTTTGAACTGTCAGGTTGGACATATTTTATCTCTGTAGATGCATCAAAAAACATCTGAAATGCAGTGCTAAAGCATTAATCTGTATTGTTGCACAGTCCTTGAAATTATATCTTAACGTCCACATTACTTTTCATTTTCCTCCCAAGTTTCTTTGGCAGCCCTAGGCACAAAGTCAGATACTGGATTCCAGCTGGAATCAATTGCAATGGTCTGAAATACTGGCAAAAATATTTCTTTATAGCTTAGAAGGCTCTGTTGTTGCTAAACAATATTTGTTAATTTTCTGTGTGCAATTGCTGCTTTCTCTGCACTGGGTCATTTGATTTAAGATATATTATATAATTATATATATATATATATATATATATACATATATATATATATATATATATATATATATATATATATATATATATATATATATATATATATATATATATATATATATATATATATATATAGTTTGCCTGGACTAAAAAATAAAACAAAATCTCTAAAAGTATTACTATGGCTTTGACTGGCTTTTACCTAATTAGTTATTTTGCTTCAGTGTTAAGCAGAAAGTTAGTTATTTGCAAAGGGTTCTCAAAGTCCTCTCCCCCTGCAAAATATAAATCTGCTAGTTACAGATCTGTGAACTCTCACAGACCAGCAACTTCTCAACCACAGTGACTTTTATAGCTTAGGCCAGCCATACGCAAAGCCACAGGTTGCAGGAAAGAAATTTGCTAGATTCCCCCATCAACACAGATAGTGATTATCACAAGCGAATCCGGCAGGCTGGTTGTACCCAAGTTGATTGATCAATCAACTAGGTACATTTAGCCTGCCCATTAATGGTTTGAATCTCAGCCCGGCTCCTGCTGAACAGGCCGAGATATGAACCATTTATGGCTGGTCTTATGCTACAGGACAGAAGTAGTTACGTTGGAAAGATTTTGATGTCAAGACCAGGAGAGGCCAAGGATAAGGATATACTATATGGGAGCTGGTTTTCTCATGTCTACTTTAGTTAAGAACATGCACATGTACACGTACATGTACATCTACACATAGGGGGTTATTTGCGAAAGGAAAATCCACTTTGCACTGCAAGTGCACTTGGAAGTGCAATCGCTTTAAATCTAAGGGGTAGATCTGAAATGAGTGGAAGCTCTGCTGATTTTATCATCCAATCATGTGCAAGCTAAAATGCTGTTTTTTATTTTCCTTGCATGTCCCCCTCAGATCTACAGCGACTTTACTGCCAAGTGCACTTTCAGTGCACTTTCGAGTGCACTTGCAGTGCAAAGTGGATTTTCCTTTAGTAAATAACCCCCATAGCATCCATGTTCACAAGCTCATAACAACTTAAAAAAAATGTTAGATTACTTTGAGACTTGAAAAGAAAATGTTTTCTTTTTTAAAACATTCATTGGGGGAAGTTTACTAAAACTGGTGCACACAGAATCCGGTGCAGCTGTGCATAATAACCAATACGCTTCTCAGTTTAAGGCTGGGTTCACACTGGTCCGACAGACGCTCCGACATTGGGAGCTCATGTCGCATGACGTGTGAAATTTAATGTTTCCCTATGGGAGCCGTCCTAACTGGTCCGACACAAGTCGTTCCGACTTTAGAAATGCTCCCTGTACTACTTTGGTCCGACTTTGATCCTACTTCAGCCTATTGACTATCATTGAAGTCGGATCAAAGTCGGATTGCCGTCTCGCATGATCCGACTTCGGCACGCGACTTGTGCTCAGATCATCTTGAGGGGGAACTCCGCGCCAAATTTTAGATAAAAATCCGGCATGGGTTCCCCCTCCAAGAGCATACCAGGCCCTTGGGTCTGGTATGGAACTTGAGGGGAACCCCCTACGCCGAAAAGGCGGCGTGGGGGGTCCCCCCAATCCATACCAGACCCTTATCCGAGCACGCAGCCCGGCCGGACAGGAATGGGGGTGGGGACGAGCGAGCGCCCCCCCCTCCTGAACCGTACCAGGCCGCATGTCCTCAACATGGGGGGTTGTTGCCTTGGGGGAGGGGGGCGCGCTGCGGCCCCCCCACCCCAAAGCACCTTGTCCCCATGTTGATGAGGACAAGGGCCTCTTCCCGACAACCCTGGCCGTTGGTTGTCGGGGTCTGCGGGCGGGGGGCTTATCGGAATCCGGGAGCCCCCTTTAATAAGGGAGCCCCCAGATCCCGGCCCCCCACCCTATGTGAATGAGTATGGGGTACAGCGTACCCCTACCCATTCACCTAGGAAAAAAGTGTCAATTTAAAAAAAAACACTACACAGATTTTTAAAGCATTTTATTAGACAGCTCCGGGGGTCTTCTTCCGACTTCGGGGGTCTCTCCGGTTCTTCTCCACGCTCTCCGGATCTTCTGCCGGGCTCCTCCGCTCTCTTCTGCTCTTTTGCCGCTCTTTTGCTAAAGCGGAGGAGCCTGGTCTTCAATCTTCTGCCTTCTGCCTTCTGCCCTCTTCTCCTGATGTTGACACGACGCTCTCTGGGGCTAGAATGCTCTCTGTGCGCTCTGCTCTGACTTATATAGGCGGTGACCCCGCCCCCTTATGCCGTCACAGTCCCTGGGCATGCTGGGACTGTGACGTTTTAGGGGGCGTGGTCATCACCCGATGACCACGCCCCCTTATGCCGTCATAGTCCCATCATGCCCAGGGACTGTGACGGCATAAGGGGGCGGGGTCACCGCCTATATAAGTCAGAGCAGAGCGCACAGAGAGCATTCTAGCCCCAGAGAGCGTCGTGTCAACATCAGGAGAAGAGGGCAGAAGGCAGAAGGCAGAAGATTGAAGACCAGGCTCCTCCGCTTTAGCAAAAGAGCGGCAAAAGAGCAGAAGAGAGCGGAGGAGCCCGGCAGAAGATCCGGAGAGCGTGGAGAAGAACCGGAGAGACCCCCGAAGTCGGAAGAAGACCCCCGGAGCTGTCTAATAAAATGCTTTAAAAATCTGTGTAGTGTTTTTTTTTAAATTGACACTTTTTTCCTAGGTGAATGGGTAGGGGTACGCTGTACCCCATACTCATTCACATAGGGTGGGGGGCCGGGATCTGGGGGCTCCCTTATTAAAGGGGGCTCCCGGATTCCGATAAGCCCCCCGCCCGCAGACCCCGACAACCAACGGCCAGGGTTGTCGGGAAGAGGCCCTTGTCCTCATCAACATGGGGACAAGGTGCTTTGGGGTGGGGGGGCCGCAGCGCGCCCCCTCCCCCAAGGCACCACCCCCCATGTTGAGGGCATGCGGCCTGGTACGGTTCAGGAGGGGGGGGCGCTCGCTCGTCCCCACCCCCATTCCTGTCCGGCCGGGCTGCGTGCTCGGATAAGGGTCTGGTATGGATTGGGGGCGACCCCCCACGCCGTTTTTTCGGCGTAGGGGGTTCCCCTCAAGGTCCATACCAGACCCAAGGGCCTGGTATGCTTCTGGAGGGGGAACCCATGCCGGTTTTTTATTTAAAATTTGGCGCGGAGTTCCCCCCTAAAGATTCATACCAAACACAGTGCCGGCATTGGCGGGGATCCAAGTCGGATCCCCGTTCATTGAAAGTCGGACACATGCCGGCTTCATGTCGCAGGGCAAAGTCGGATCCAAAGTAGGACGGCTGTCGTGTCGCACCAGTGTGAACCCAGCCTCAAAATCAATGTTTCCCTATGGGAACCGTCTTAACTGGTCCGACACAAGTCGGTCCGACTTTGAAAATGCTCCCTGTACTACTTTGGTCCGACTTTGATCCTACTTCAGCCCATTGGCTATCATTGAAGTAGGATCGAAGTCGGATCCTTGTCCTAACCATCCGACTTTGGGATCCGACATTGTGTTATTTCCTGCCCCCTGCTGTAGCCCCTCCCATTGTGTGTTAGTTTTGATTGGTCAAAGGACAAGTATACTATCTGAAAAGTCGGATCAAAGTAGTATCCTGTTCATGAAAGTCGGATGGATGTAGGACCAATGTAGGATCAATGTAGGACCAATGTAGGACTGATGTCGCAGAGCAAAGTAGGCTGAAAATCGTACTACTGCCGTGTAGTATAGTGTGAACCCAGCCTTATTGTCAAAGAATTATTGAACAAGCTGAAGTTAGAAGCTGATTGGTTACCATGCACAGCTGCACCAGATTCTGTGTGCACTAGTTTTAGTAAATCTCTCCCTATGCGGTCAGCTTATTCCCTTTTGTGTTTTTCTGCCTTACAAGTACTGAGTTTGCTTATGTTTTATTTAAATATCAGTCTACATAAAAAAATGTTTGCAGCAAAATAAAAAGAATGTAAAAATGAAGGCCTTAAAAGGTTTATTCCAAAAAATTTAAAAATGTGTTTACTATTAATACATTTTTGCCTATGCCAACCCAAAATGTCACTTAATCAAAAATTCTGAAGATCTTCCTGTCCAATTTTGGTAGCCATGAAAATTATGTTTAATATTATTTTACTCAAGGATTTCCACTATGGTTGGAAGGAATTATTTATTTCTTCATATCAATAAAGATGCCTTCTATGGTTTGCGGCCGTCCAGGATTTTTTTCTTTCCTCATGGTTGGAAGGAAATTGAGATTAGAGTTTCAGTGGTGCTATACTGTACATCGGTATGGCCGTCAATGCAGACGCATGTATTTATTTGGTATTTTGGGGCTGCTCTTTCATTTTTCTAATAAAGGAAAATCAATTCCACATCTGAGACCCTTACGGTCCAGCAAGTAGACAAGTGCCACAACAGATATTTGAGACAGCATCACAGCTATCTTTTCTATCATGTGTGGTGCTACCTAACCAGAAAAATAAGCAAAATCTCACTATGCTACTACCCAGGTGTTCCCATATGGCTGTAAATGAAAATCGGTGTATTGCTGCTGAAGCTCCTGAGTGCTAAGTATCAGACTGTATGGTAAAAGTCAGCATTTGGTTGTAGGACTGTGCAATGCTTTGTATTGAAGACATGGTAAAAAATTCATATGATGCAGCAGTGCTAACATGT
The DNA here is from genome assembly GCF_042186555.1 of Aquarana catesbeiana. Lineage (NCBI taxonomy): Eukaryota > Metazoa > Chordata > Amphibia > Anura > Ranidae > Aquarana > Aquarana catesbeiana. Next base: position 149,283,075 of record NC_133332.1, on the reverse strand, counting down.
TTTAGCCAAAGAGGTCTTAAACACAATAAACTGGACATTACACTAGTACCTCTATTTAAAGACTCTACAGCAGGCTAGTGAAATTGTGAAAATACCCTTGTTATGGTAATGTGCTTTACTGTCTATACTTAAAAATAAAATAAATTATAAATTTTGAACGACCCCATAGAATGATAATAATTATTATTAAACTTAACGTTGCTTCTATATAAACTAGTATTAAAAAAACTATAAAGTGCTCATGCAATCATAAAGTCCATAGTTGTACAATCATAAGTGAAAGTCCATCCATGCAGAAAAAAGTGCCAAACGTGGTTAATTCCTGTTAGTGAAGATTCCAGTGTCACTCTGTGCTCCCCTCCTGGGTCCCCACTCACCAGCAATATGATTCAAAACCGCATGGTCTTTATCCTGCACCAATGGATGGGTCTATTTCCTTCTTTCTCCTCCGATTACAAGGTTCCTATTATGATGGTATAAGGTATACCAAATGAAAAGAGAGATGTATATAGCCTAATACTGTCTGGTTTATTAAAAAGATTAAAAGCAAATGCACTTACAGCATTGAAAAAGCTCATATAGGCTGAAAAATATTTTGTTATGAATTCCCAAAACATACCTAAATTTAATTTCTGTTGGAATTCCTGGGCAGCAAGCCACCCGGTTATTGACTAAACGATTCTTGAAAGGAACATAGCATTACAGATCTGACTATTCATATATTATTAAGGTACATGCTATTAATGTTTCTTCTTTATTTTTATTTTTTGTCATGTTATACTAGTTGTATTGATCAGTTATATTCTAGAACTAACAATATTCTAGAGGTATTGTAGCCAATTCTGTAAAGTGTCATGAGAACATGCTTTCATGAAAGAGAAAGGGGCGTTATCCTGTATCCAATAGCACAGTTAGTTCCCAATAGGGGTGCTGAGGGACCGAGTGCAGCGCCTCTGACCAGGAGAAACTCATGGCCCAAATGCTCACTCGACACATTTAATAAATATATACACTATGATATATAACTGTTTAACTATAATACCCTTCTACTCACAGTTATTCTTTATTGACTATTATGTTTATGTTATGAAACATTTTGTTGTTACTATGTAAAACTCAATAAAAATATTTGAAAAGAAAGATCACACAGGCATATGAATAACTATCGCCATCTTGGCTTGCATTCCAGCCGTAAAATTATGGTGTCTATCTCGTCTCCGCTTGATGCGTTTCGCCCCTCCCACCCCAAATAAAAGACAGTCAGTCACAAGCAGCCCCAGCTTCTGAAGATGCCCAGTGGGAGGGGCAAAACGCATCAAGCGGGGAAGAGATTGAAACCATAATTTCTCGCCTGGAATGCACGCCAAGGTGGTGATCATTATTCATATGCTATATGATCTTTCAATGCTGTAAGCGCATTTGTTCTGAACCCTTCAATAAACCAAACAGTATTATGCCATATACATCTCTCTCTTCATTTGGTATACCTTATACCATCATAATGGAAACCTTGTAATCGGAGGAGAAAGAAGGAAACAGACCCATCCATTGATGCAGGATAAAGACCATGCGGCTTTGAATCATATTTCTGCTGAGTGCGGACCCAGGAGGGGAGCACAGAGTGACACTGGAATCTTCACTAACAGGAGTTAACCACGTTTGGCACTTTTTTCTGTGGATGGACTTTCACTTATGATTGTACAACTATGGACTTTATGATTGCATGAGCACTTTATAGATTGTTTAATTCTAGTTTATATAGAAGCAGCGCTAAGTTTAATATTGTTTATTATCTACAGCAGGGTACACATGATCAGATTATCAAATTTCCGTCCGTTTTTTGCTAGTCTCATATCGAAAGTGAAGAGATTACTCAACATACGAAAATTCTCGTATGACAGAATTCAACTTCAGAAGCGATGTAATGTGTTGAATTGTTTTGTATGTATTCATTTGTTTCTGAGCATGTGTAGTCTTGCTCTTACGATTTTATTCGGATGAAAACTGTACTCATTAAACGAAAATTGGACATTGTGTGCACATACAACAAAAATTTTAAAGCATGCACATCCAGTTTTTGTTGTCCAAAAATTCATAATCGGCTGTCGAAAGCACCATACTAACGATCAGAAAATCAGCAGATTGTTCATCGGATGAAATTTTACTTCCGATTTTCTGATCGTGTGTACAGGCCTTTACTATAGAGTAGGTAATTATTCACAGATGAAGGTTAAAAGACAAATGCAATTAAAAAAACAATAAACACGGTATAGATATTGTCTTTATTAATGTTTTATCTATTCACATTGATGCTTCACCAACTAATATTATATATATATAAAATATTTTTTTACTTTGTATCAAATTTAGCGCTGCTATTGTTTCTTTTTTCTTACTAATTGAGTATGGTTCACTTATAGCAGCAGCTGCACATGCTTTGTTGTTATGATTTAGCGCGGTATTCCATTTTTTGTTTAATGAACCATTCCAATCCTGTTAAGCTGGTCGGGAAGTGACTCCGCTTTTGCAGTGGTGATGGAATTTTTTCTGACCCCCTGTCAGAATTCAGTAGCTGGGAGACCAGAGACCACAGAAACTAGAACCAGACCATATGCAATTATCTCTAAAATTAGATTTATTGACAGTGGAACAAAAGACAATCATACACTGGGTTCCAGCTGTGAGACAGAAACCTATCGTATCACACCTGGAACAAAACAGAGTCTGGCTGAGCAGCGCTCAGCCATTCATAGGCAGCTTTATGTTCTGTGAATGAATAGGAGGGGTGGGCTGATGACATCAAGCTCTCAGACTTGGCTAATTAGAGGAAGCTTTGTATTCACAGAAAACAAAGCTTTAATGTACCACTGCACTGTCACTACCACACATGTGAGGGATTTTGCTAACATATTGTGATGGGAAGATGGGAAGTGTCTTGCAGCTGGAACTCAGCACTGTGTACTGTATGTAGCCAAAGTTACATGCAGTACATACAGTGCTTAGAGACAATGCAGCACTTAGTGAAGCAAATAGTTTGTTTGGATCAGCTTGGTCCAAACTAACTATTTAAAGTGACATGAAACAGGGACATCAGCTTTAACAAATTGAAATGCATCTTACTACTGCGTGGTCTTTAAGGGAAGGGTTCTACAAGTCTGTTCTGTGTCTTATGTAATTCCAATTTATAATCCCAGCTGTGTAGGCTTCTTGCATGATTTCATCCATTATATGTATGTTTTGTATTGCTCCACACAAATGTGTACTAGAAATCACTATATTCTCCACTCATGTGCATTCAGATATAATAAGTGGGCACATGGGATTGAGTTTCACTCCTGAACTCCCAAAAAGGCTTCCCTCAATATGCTGGCAAAATCTCATGCATGTGCGGTAGTGGCAAAACAGGCTGGCCACTAACCACAATGGCACAGGGTTTTACCACCATATTGATGAAGGTCTTTAGGGAGCAGAAGAATAAAATTGTATCCCCTATGCCACCAGTTTATATTTGAATGTGCATGCATGAAAAATATCATGTTTTTTACTGTGCATGCATGGGGACACTGCCTGCTTCACAGCAATGCAGGGCACACATACGACAGATTAAATTGCACAGGCTCGGGGTAAAGGCAGCTATGAAGATAAGCTATGATGCATGCCCACCCACCATATCAATAGGTGCCATATCAAGAGCCAGAACCCTGTTGTCATCTTGGAGAAGTCCAGGGGGGAGGTAAATCTTTAAAACTTGCTGCTTTATGTACAAATATTTATTTAACCTACACAAACATGTATGTATTTATTTTTTTACCTCTAACCAACTAAGCAATTAATTATAATATAATTTGAACATAGACACTCAGTCTGAATTCCACCGTGAAACTAAGGAGGAAAAAACACCATTTTACTTCCTGTATTCTTCTCTTAATATAGGATGGCCAGGTTTTAGCTACTGGTGCCATTCTAGCAAATGGAACACTGTCACAGCACCTACTGCTGTTATGACTAGAATAATTATTTTCAGTGTTTAACATCCAGAATAAATGCCAGTTGATAAATACTGCCCCTTTCCATTTAACCGATTTAATTAACATTTTGTTATTACACAATTTATTACAGAGTCATAATCTTAGTGTTGGTTTTGAGAAGGAGTAAATCACAGCAAATCAGAGCAATACGACAGCAATTAGCTTTTATTGTGCTCTTATTAATCTTGAAGAACATTTTCTCTTCTGGCAGAAAAAGGCCGTGGATTCCTCCTGACAGTCAGTCTAAAACTCCTTCCTGTGATGAATGGAGTCTATAATTGAGAGATAACTCTTTCTAATTTAATACCTTACGAATAAAGTAACAAGAAATGTACAACAGCTTTTGAGAAGGAAGTCAGTTAAACACGCGACTGTTTGTGTTCTTTGTTTCGGTAGGGTGGGAGATCATTAATGGTATCACAGCTACCAGAGAGGAAGCCACACAAAATTTATGGTTCACATGTTATGGTACAAGGAAAAACAAAATGGAATCAGCTCCCTTTATCTTTATAGGCTATTGCTTTGCCGGCTTATCAGTGTTAGGTTCGTTCTAGGACCTAGTAAAGCAAAATAACACTCAACACATTGTATATCTTTCTAAGAGCATAACTTGAAAGTGGGACAATAAAACAATGTAGGTTGTAGGCTGGGAATACATGGCACTGTGTTAGTTGTTGTATCAGTAACAGAAAGTCAGAGAGTTGTGATATGTTGATACATACAGCTTGCTTTAACATACAATAGTAAAATGTAACACATTAAAAAAAATGTGCATTGATCAACGATCCTAATAGGGCATTCATTTATTTGAAAATAAATTAAACACAAATGTACTTTTTTTAAATTAGTAAGTAGATATACATTTGCCCATTGCCAGTGTCTCAAACACATCAGCATCTACAATGCAGCTAAGTCCAGGACATCAATCTCTTGTCACAATGTTTGTTGGGAAAATAGGTGTTTTTTTCAATACGTAATGCTTGAAAATGACCCAGTAGAAAACCTGAATTGGCTAAAAAAATTCACGCATAGTCAGGGCCAGGTCTTGAACCAAGGACCTTTGCTGTGTCTGGCAATGAGTCTTCTGGCTGAGCTACCTGAGATGCTGGACTGGTTCCTATCTGATCCACGGGACTGGTTCCTATCTGATCCACTGGACAGCCCTGCCTTGTGCCTTGACTTCTGCTGAACCTTGAACTGTTTGCTCCTCCCACGAACTTCCAGATTTAAGCCATGGTTCTGCACTTCCCGTTTGCCAGATTATTGTGCTCTCTTCAGCCAGTATCTCGCTCTTGTCTTCCCTGCTGCCATCCATATTTTGCTACCACTTGTTATCGACCCTTGGCTTGTTCCTTGACTATGCTTCTGCCTGATTCCAAGGTGAAACTACTCATTACTGACCTTTTGGCTTGTTTACTGACTATGCTTCTGTTTGATCCATACCTGCTTATCTGCTACTGGTCCCCAACGTGCTCACCTCCTGGGGGGGGCAATCCTGAGAACCGTGACCTAGTACTAACACACAGCAAAAATCCATCTCCACCATCAGGAGCTCTGGTGAATAACAGTTAGTACTTAGACTTAGCACCTCAGGTGAGCTTGCGTTGTCTGCCAGGGTGACTGCCTGTGTATCTATCTTGCTGGTCGGTGGTAGTCCCGCAACTGCTATAGCAACTGGTCATCGACCCTAACCCCTGATCGTGTCACCTATATGTAATATAAACTGAATAGTATGTGATTTTGTGCAAGTGTTATGGATGGTCACATCTGTTACAAACTGGTTGGATTTCTATGGGGAAGCTAGAGCATCTTATTGTAGCATTTCCTCTCCCCAACCCGCACACACTTTTCCTAGAGTCTCACTAATGCTTATTAGTGGGGAGATGAGAGAATACTCTGTGTAGATTTGCTACTCATTTTTTATGTTGTTATTTTAAAGAAAATTAATGGGTTGATTTGTTACCTGGCCTATCCTTTTATTACTAAAAAGCTATGGCATTATTAATTTCCATGCAGACAGGTATATTGATAACATTTCTCTTGATGTGCACTTGTGCAGAGAGAACAACTTAAAAAAAAACAAGGTATATACTGTAGAAAACAATTTACTCTTAACACACTAACCCAGGTGTTCAATTTAATTTCAGCCATCAGAGGTTAATATGCTGAAAGAAGTGAGTGTGAGCAGAACAGCGGATAAAACAAAGAAGACCTAATTACCATGCGAAGCACAACACCCTTCAGATGTGATGAGAAACGTAGCGGTATGGAAAGCTAGTCTCCGAGACATTTCACAATATGACCACCCAAGCATAAAAAAAGAATAAGGACAACACTGAGGAAGCTGCATAGCAGAGAAGTATTATAATTATCTGCAAACCATAACAATGTAAAACAAACAGTCCTTGATAACAATTTGGGATTTTGTGTGTGTGTGCTACATTTAATATAATAGCTGCACCCAAAATGTTTCTGGCTAAAAATAGAATTGTCTATCACAAAATACAAAGTATGTGTTAGCTAGGCAACATGTCACAATATTGATTTTTGTCTTTACAAACAGTTTCTACTAAAGTATGAAAGACATTAAAATAGATTTGTGAATGTTGCATGGGTAAAGAGTAAAGCCTCGTACACACGATCGGATTTTCCGCAGACCAAACCTCAGACTTTTGTCCGAAGTCGCGTGCCTGGATTTTGTCTTGCATACAAATGGCAAGGAATTGTCGACCAACAAACACAAACGTAGTGATGTACTATGTGGATTTTCAAGTCTTTAGCGCCACCCTTTGGGCACCTTCTGCTAATTTCATGTTAGTAGAAGTTTGGTGAGTGTTGAGTCGTGCTATTCATTTTGCGCTTTTCATTTCGTGCTTTTCTTTTAGCGCTTTTCACTTTTCACTTTTCACTTTCACTTTTTTCACTTTCACTTTTCAGTTCATTTCTGAACAGCCGTTCACCAACCAGCCATGTTGCATAATCGGAGGAGATAACGTGCTATTTATTATTGGCCTTGGAATTATTGCTTTGACCCAAGTCCAGCCCAGGAACAGGAGGAGGAGGATTTCAAAAATTGGTTGCTTTATTAATCGTGACCAATTATGTCATATGCTGTGGGAGCTCCAGGAGAATAATCCAGATGATTTTCGGAATTATCTCCAGATGACGGAGCCCTGCTTTCACCAACTCTTGGCATTGTTGACCCCCTATATTAAGAAGCAGGACACATGCATGAGGCTTTTATTTTATTTTCTGGTTGAATAATGATTTGATTTGGTATATTGTCTATATTTTTGGATGTATAGAATGCACTTTTTGGTTAAGTTCTATTGGCAGATAGCATGTCTAATTTTATTTGTTTTCTTTTTTAATGCACAAAAAAAAAATTGTGGAAAATAAATCTTGGCTATATGTTTTACTTCAAATGACAGTTTGGGAGTAGGCAGTTACATTTAAAAAAATACAATGTAAAATTAACAAGGGACACCAACATAGTTATATCTTTGATCTTAAAAACTACGGGATAATGGTGTTGTGGTAACTTCCACCAACAAAAAAAATAACAAGCATAATAATATTATTCTTGATATCACTAGAAAAAAAAGCCTTTAAAGATTCGTTTGCAATAACTCCATCAGTATCACCAGCAAAGCAGCAGCATTATTATCCCATTAAAGAAGAAGAGAATGTGCGCTGCATTTGGAGATTTCATCATTTGCCACGTCAAAAATGTTAATTCTCCATTATGAACACTAGTTTACAAGACCGACCACTTCAAGCTTGTCCTTGCCTTTTGAGCATGTGTGTTTGTACTTTGGACTTTTGTCCGATGGACTTGTGTACACACACTTGGAAAATCCAACAACAGACCGCTTTTCGCTGAAAATTTTAAAGCCTGCTATCCAACATTTCTCAGCAGAAAATCCAACAACAATTGTCCGATGGAGCGCACAAACGGTCGGATTTTCCGCCAACAGCCTGACATCACACAATTCCTGTTGGAAAATCTTTCTTTCATTCCCCATGCTTCTCCTATTATCAGACCTTAGTAGATTTGGTGTCTATTTTTTCTTTCCAAATGTATCATTGCATTGCACTAATGCTGCAAAGTGCTCCTTCCCACTTGGTTCTTACATGCTTATTTCTATTCAAAGAAGTTTGCACACCCTGCTAAAGAAACGCATGCGTCGGTGAACCAGCCACAGACCACTCCAGCTGCCCTTTGCACCCCAGCCCGCCCTCTCCAATGAATTTCCACAATTTTTTGGATGAAACTGTACCCAACTAGTATACTTCTTGCTGTGGAAGAATTCTAGCATATTCCAGCGCCATTTACCACTTGGGGGATCCCGGACTGCCTGTCTATTCCCACCAGTGAAGGACCCACATCTATCACCAAATAGAGCTGAAGAATCTCAAAAGAGCCGAATGGTAGCCTCACACTGTCAGAGGCTACCGTCTCATCCTGGGAGAATCTGACAACAGCGGTGCGTGCGGCATTGACCTCCTCGGATGCACACGCCAAGCTGCTCTTTCCCTGAGCAGAGATCCACTGCACCGCACATCTAAATAACCAGCAGCAATATCAGGTCAGATGAGCCACCTGCAGAACACACACTAAACCACCCTCCCTCTGAAGAGCAATCCACTGTATCGCATACTTGTAAAATCAACCTTGCCACCCTCCCTCTGAAGAGCGATCCACTGTATCGCATACCTGGTAAAATCAACCTTGCCACCCTTTAGAGTCACAGCCATCCTTGCCTTCAGGAACCTTTAGATCTGCCAACTATGTGCCACCAGCAGAACACACGCCAAGTCGACCTCCCTCTGAAGAGCAATCTACTGTATCGCACATTTGTAGAACAAACTTTACCACTCTTTAGAGTCACAGCAATCTTTTCCTTCAGCAACCTGTGGATCTGTCAACCGTGAGTAACCTGTGTATCTCCAGCACGGAGGACGTTTTCTCTTTTTATGCATAGAATGTATGCTTATCTCACTGAACATTTTACTTGAATATCAGCCTTAAGAACTTCACAGGTTCCATCACTGCTTGAGCCATCATCTTTGACTTAGCTAATCTTTTCCTTCCTAAGCAAGACTTAGTGACTTTATATATATTTTTTCAATCTACAGTTCATCTGTAGATATTGCCATGAGAGTGTCCCTGTGTCCCCTATTGTATTTTTGCATATAGGGCCCTGCTCGTTAGAGCTTACACTCTAGGAGGGTGGGTTAAGTAATATAAAAGGTAATAACTGTGGGTGATGAGCTGTTGAAGAAAATAAAAGTACAGTTGTTATGTGTGAGCAGGATAGGCTTCATTGAAGTAGAGGGTTTTCAGGGATTGTCTAAAAGCAAACTGAGGAGAGGATAATCGGACAGATTGGGGTAGGGAGTTCCATAGAATGGGAGAGGCTCTGGGAAAGTCCTGGAGGTGAGCATGGGAGGAGGTGACAAGGGAGCAAGAGAGCAGGAGGTTATGGGAGGAATGAAAAGAATGATTAGGTTGGTATTTTTAGACTAGGCTAGTGATGTAGTCTGGGGCTGAGTTGTGGATGGCTTTGTAAGTTGCTGTTTGTATTTTTTTTTTTAACAGAAAATTTTTATTAAACAAATCAGCATTACATTACAGAATGATTTAGAACATTCAAAGTATAGAGGAAAATGACAGTAAAATCAACCTTCAACCGGTAGTCATTGTTTATCAGATATTCCAGTTGTGCAAATATCAGAAATTTCACTTAACAGTACACCTTATTGCATTATAGTATTATACCATCGTAAATAAATTTACATAAGTAACCATTTTCAATCCAGCCTGATAAGGAGGGGGACAGGGGGGAGGGGAGGGGGGAGGGAGAGGGGGGAGGAGGGGGAAGGGGAATGAAGGAAAGGTAAGGGGGGGGCAAGAGGGAACAGGTACAGAGAGAATAGTCAAAGAGACATAGGATGTCCTCCAATAAGTTTCAAAGCATAATAATTATGGAGCAGGGGGTTCCGGGACCCCAGAGGTGTCTACCCAAGAGGACCAGATCTTATCGAACTTTCCCAGGCATTGCCTACTTTCATAGGTCAATCTATACAGGGGAAGTACCATGTTCACCGACCTTTTCCATGATGCCAAAGTAGGAGGCTCTGCCTTTTTCCATACCATTAAGATTTCACGCCTAGCATAATATAATGCGAAGGTAAGACACAGTTTACAATATCTGTCTCCCTCAAGATCCTCCAAATGGCTAAGCAATAGGATCTGAGGGTCGACTGGTACATTTAAACCTGTGACATTGCTCAGTGTGGAGGCCACTGCAGACCAAAAGGGTTTAAGTTTGGGACCAGACCATGTGCCAAAAGGTGCCCACCTCCTGCCTGCATCTCTGACAATTGGGGTCCCTTTGATCGTAAATGCGCGCCAGTCTCTGTGGGGTGAAGTACGCTCTGTGTAGGAACTTAAATTGTATGAACCTATCTGTCGCCGCAATGATGGAAGGAATGTAGGAGATTAAACACTTCTTCCATTCCTCTTCATCTAGGGAAGGGATATCAACCCTCCATTTTTCCCATGTCTTAGTTAGTTTGGTGTCATACTCTTCTGTGAGGTATAGATATAATGTTGAAAGTGGTTTCCCCATCACACTAGAAATCAGGAGCCGTTCAATGGAGTCTGGTTCCAAAATAAGGGGGGCAGGGAACTGAGCTTCAAAAGCGTGCTTTAGCTGCCAGTATCTAAATTGGAAGGAGGATGGGATAGCAAATGATTGCCTCAGGACCTGGAAAGTCATAAGCCTACCATCCTGAACTATATGTTTTAGTGTGAGAATACCCTTTTTTGCCCAGATAGAGGGGTCTGGTATACTGTGAAGGTGAGGGAGCATGGGGTTGCCCCATAGGGGCATATGAGGTGAGATATGATTAGGTTTCCCATATATCCTCCTAGCCTCCTGCCAGACCCTTACAGTGGTTCGCATCGGAGTTGTCATGGACGGATTAGCCCGAAGTCCACGAAACGGAAGGTTGCTCAGGGCTGCAAAAGAACCCAAAATGGCTGCTTCGAGAGTGACAGCAGGATTCTGTGTGGGCTGGGAGAACCACCACCGAATCGTAACAAGAACAGCTGCCCAGTAATAAATTTGAAAGTTCGGTAGTGCCAGTCCACCCCCGATAGTGGGAGATATAGGATCTGCTTGGCCACCCTGGGTGGCCTCCCAGCCCACACAAAGTGTATCAGCAGACTCTCCAACCTTCGGAAAAAGGCCCTAGGAATATGTATGGGTGTGTTGCGGAAAAAATATAAATATTTGGGAAGGTAAATCATTTTTAGCAGATTTACTCTGCCAACCGGGGTCAGTGGGAGGGTACGCCAAGAAGCGCACTTAGCCGTTAGCTGTGTCATAAGTGGTCGCAGATTGTTGTCCATATAATCCTGGACTTTACCACTAATTTTAATTCCTAGGTACTTGAAGTCCTCTACCCATTTAAGCTGCGCGTGTGGGACCCTAGGGGTCGACGGATGGAGCGGGAACAGTATCGACTTATCCCAATTAATACAGATCCCTGAATACCCAGACCTAGTGCAGTCTGCAAGGAGGACGACGCGTCCACCAAATAGAGTAGAGCGTCATCCGCGTACAGCGAAATCTTCTCCTTGATTGGGCCCACCTGAAGCCCCCTCACCTCGGGGTCAGCCCGCAGCAGTATAGCCAGGGGCTCCATCAACAGGGCAAATAAGCCCGGGGAGAGGGGACACCCTTGTCTCGTACCCCGAAACAATTTAAACTTCTCTGATAGACAACCGTTGGTGCGTATTCTGGCTGAAGGACTATGGTATAGCATGCGGAGCCATTTCGTGAAGCCCGGGCCAAACCCAAATCGCGAGAGCACCTCCCATAAGTAGCCCCACTCGACGGAATCAAAAGCCTTCTCCGCGTTGAGTGAGGCCACCATTCCTCCGGACGTCTCATCCGCCCTGTCTATATGAGTATAAAGACGTCTAATATTAATGTCAGTACCTCTCCCGGGCATGAAGCCTGTTTGATCCCTGTGGATCAGGGCAGTGATGACTAGATTAAGCCTATTGGCCAATACTTTTGCCAGGACTTTTGCATCCACATTCAGGAGGGATATGGGGCGATATGAGGAGCATAAAGTAGGGTCCTTCCCTGGCTTGGGGATCACCACTATGATCGCTTCACTCATTGTATCCGGGAGTTTCTCGAGGCGCGTCAACGCAGAGAAGAGGCCCTGAAGCTTGTCTACTAGTTCTGCAGTGTATTGTTTGTAAAATTCTACAGGGATACCATCGGGTCCCGGTGTTTTCTCCATCTGCATTGATTTGAGTGCCTGGAGTATTTTTAAGGATGTAATTGGGGCGTCAAGCTTATCACGATATGTTACCGTAAGGGTTGGGATATCAATATTATCTAGGTATGCTACCAGATCCTCCTCCCTATAGTCTGCTCTGGACATGTAAAGGGATTTGTAGAATTCCGCAAAGCAGCTATTAATCTCTTCCGGTGTGTGGACCATCTGTCCCGAGGGGTCCCCGATGTGGGAAATGCTCATCCCCCGCCTGTTCCCTGGAGAGCCAGGCCAACAGACGGCCCGCCCGCTCCCCCTGCTCAAAAATCCGTTGGGATTCAGCCAACATTTTTTTCTGGGTAAGAGAGGTACGAAGACGAACCACCTCCGGCGTCATAAATTGTAATTGTGAATAGCGTATAGGGTCACAGGTATGAACAAAGAGAACCTCTGCGCTACTCGCCTCCCTCTCAGCCTTTACCAACTCTGCTCTGCGCTCCCTACAGACTCTGGCTATGATGGTCTGGTAGTGTCCCCTCGTCGTGACCTTGAAGGCGTCCCAGACAACTGTGGGGTCAGCCGAGCCTACATTTACCACCCAGAAGTCAAGCAGCTCTGTTTTGAATTGAGAGTCCACAGCTGTGTCTGAAATCCAAAACCTCGATAGCCTCCATATCTTGTCTATAGGACCCAGTGAAAGGTCCAATGACAACAACAGGGGCGCGTGGTCAGAGATTCCTCTAGGGAGTATTCTTATATCTGTAACCCGTGGGAGGACTGGACTTCCTGCGAAGACTAAGTCTATTCGGGAGAACGTCCTATGAGAGGCCGAGTGGCATGTGTATGCCCTGGTCTGGGGGTGTCTCCACCTCCAGACATCAGTCAGGCCATACGTATCCGCCCACTCAGTCAACCCAGGGTGATGATATCCCGCAGACGCTAGTCTATCAAGATCCGGATCAGGAACCAGATTGAAATCACCCAATATAATATTGTTATCAGATGCAAATTCAGCTATCTTGCCGGTGATCTGGTTGAGCACCAGCAATGAAGCCGGAGGAGGCAAGTATAACCCACAATGGTCCGCGTTAGAGAGAATATTTTAGCATGAATGATGACATAACGACCATCAGGGTCCAGGGCCAAATCCAGGAGCCGGAAAGGAAGAGATTTTAGTATCAGGATAGTAACACCCCTGGAAAAACTGGAGTGTAGAGTGGTAGTGGTAGCCCACCCACGGTTTTTTGAGGGCCAGAACCCTACTTCCTATTAAATGCGTTTCCTGGAACACACATATATGTGGGTTATAAGTTCAGTCAGTTCAGTCCCCTAGTGTTCCAGGAAATGATGTTAAGGGAGGACATGGTTACTCAGAATGATAATAATGTTAGGATCAATGTAGGTCGCGGCTCCTGAATTGGACCCCCGGACCCATAACGGACACACCTGGAAACATTGCAATGCTGATGAGTCAATTTTTTTTAAAAAACAATTGTAAAACAAAAACAAAACCAAACTGAAAACAGCCCAACATCTAACGTAAATTAAAATAGCCCCATTAGGGGAACTTTCGCCACACTCCCCGAAACTGAGGCGGGTTTCAATCCCAAACCAATTCAGCTCGCCAGCTGCAACAGGGGGTCCGTGGAAGAGGCGAGCCTAACCCCCCGAGACTGCACACGGGAGGGTAAGCAACAGTTCAAGCGGCCCTTCAAATGTGAGAACTCCGCTAATGGACTATAACAGGCTGTGAGGTATTAAAAGTCAAACAGAGAATAAGAAAACCATATTGCGACCCCACAGTGAAGTCGATCCATCATTAAGAGGATACCCAGAACAGGAACTTCAATGCTCCCCAAGGGGGCATGCAGGTGACAAAAAGCTTCATATCTCAACAGTCTCCTGACCAAATGCTTTGGCAGGGGCATTAACTTACAATTTCCTGATAGGGGATAGTTAGTTACCCCCCTCAAGTCTGAACACACCATGGGGTTGAACTGGGCACAACCTGTGCAACAAAACTAAGTCATCCATGGAGCAGTTCGTGTGTGAACTAAGACCTGGGCCCAGGTTGTTACGAGTAAGCAATGAAGAGGACATTCGGCATATACTGATTAGTTGGTCAGCAGGTCTGTGGCAGAGAATCCAGCCAGGCAGAGGCCTCTCTCGGTGTGGTGAAAAATCGAGTCGTCTCGCCATCCTGGACCCTCAAACGAGCAGGGAAGAGTACACTATAGCGAATGCTGCAGGATCTCAATACCGCCTTAACCTGGTCAAACGATTTCCTGAGTTTTTTGGTCTCCACCGAATAGTCAGGGAAAATCATCAATTTAGTGTTCTGAAATCTTAGGTCCCCAACATTTCTGGAGGCACGAAGAACTTCATCCCTGTCTCTAAAGTTAAGGAGACGGAGTATGAAGGTGCGAGGAGGGGATCCAGGAGGCCCTGGCTTAGGTGGTATACGGTGTGCCCTCTCGACTGTGTAGTAGGGTGACCATCGGGCCTCCGGCAGGAGGTCACGCAGCAAGCCTTCTATGAAGGAGGTAGGATTGTTCCCCTCCGCCCCCTCCGGTAAACCGATATGAAGATTATTGCACCGGTTTCTGTTCTCCGCGTCTTCGGCTCTGTATTCTAGGGCCTTTACTTTGGTTTGAAGCGTACGGAGTGTTACTCCATGTTCCGCCGTGGTGTCTTCAGTGGTACTCAGTCTTTGTTCCGTCTCAGTAACTCGCGACCTAATTTTGTCTATATCTTAGCGGATTAGACCCATATCCAGCTGGACAGCCTCTATTTTTGTGGTTAACGTGGATTGGCAAGTTGCGATGGCCGCCATGACGTCCGCCAGCCAGGGGGGATGAGAGTCGTCCGACTCCATGATGCTTGTCTGTGAGGCTCTATGTGCGCTGCGTATGGTGTGAGCCTCCGGAGTGGGACAGGTGGGGGTCTGAGGGAAGTCCGACTGTGGCGGAAAGGCCAACCTTTTGCCCCCTTTGCTGTATTTTGCACTAGAAGACCTGCGCCTCATTCAGATTGTCAAAGCCCTGATCTGGGCAATAATCAGTGGCTGGCTGTGGGAGCCTGTCAGGGGGTTCAGGGGTATGCAGGCAATATGTTCAGAGCTGTACGTGCCCCCCAGGGAGTCTACCCCCTCACCTGCAGGTTGAGTAAGACTGGGGCTATCCTCCTCAGACTTCCACAGGCCCACAGGAACTTTCAGCTTATCCTCAGCGTGTCTCACCCAGGGTGTCAGGGGTAGAGATGGTCTAGGGCCTGTTCCACTGTCCAGGTAGAGACCTCAAGCCGACCCAGGGTCCCCTCCTCCAGGCCCCTGGGATCAGTCACTCTCCCAGCTGATCCGGCGGCCCCGGGTCCTCAGGAAAGGCCGTGGTTGTGGCCTAGCTGTTCGTGGGGGGTGAGGAGGAGATCAGAGCCGAGTTTGTGGCTAGGCCTGAGCCTGCTGATTGGCCTTCACCCGCGGTCCGTAGTGGGCTGTGATGCTCCCCGGGAGCGCCGATCGTGCCAGGGATCCTCCGAGTCACTGCGCGGCCCGCTAGGAGAGGCAGCGGCTGCGGCCTAGTACCTCGAGGTAGGCCGGAACGTCCAATGGGCCCCGATCACGGCCCTGGAGCGAAAACTTTCCTCCCCCTTCAAGAGCCAGAAGGTCTGCGAACCCCCCACAGACAGCAGGGATGTGTCAGCAGGATCTTAGAAGCTGATGGATCCGGATTTTTAACAGCGATGTGCGGAGCTCTCTAAAAAGCAGCCGCTCACATCGTCATCTTGGCCACGCCCCCCTGCTGTTTGTATTTTGAATTTATTTTGTCAGGTAAGCAATTCTCCCACCATTCACAGGTTATGCTACAGGCAGTTAAAGCAATGAAAGAACATTTCTCAAGGCAGAAGGAGGTAGAAGGGAATGAGTCCTCTGCAGGAATTTCTTCACAATAGCTTTACAGAAAATTCAAAGCTGTTAAACCCCACAATGCTGGAAGTTCAGACAGGAAGAGGACAGGGCATCCCTGCAGTGAAGATTTCTACAGAGCCAAGCTTCTTGCATGACAAAGAACATCCTTAATACAGAAAATAAACTCACTAAAATAATTGAGTTTTATTTTTATTATTAATAATAATACTAATAATAATTATTTTTAGTATTATTATTAATATTGTATTATGTTACTCCAGCTTTGGTCAGTTTCACTCTTCTCCTTTGGCCTAGTTCTGCCACATTTATAAAAAGATTTATAGAGTATTTTATTGAATCTTTAAACAAATATTATTTCCTACCTGCTTCTGTTCTTCACATAAGCACCAGTAAACATTCCAAAATTAGAGTTATTGCAGGTGGAAAATGTCAGTGCAAAGTTTTTTAACAAATCAGCCATACATATTTCTTTTCACGACCCTGTCCCTGCGGCGATTGGATTCATTACAGAACCGATCAGTCTACAGATCCAGGCCAATGATTTATGGCCTGGACCTGCTGATCGGTTCTGGCAAATGACAGACCGCCCTGTGCCTGTGTAATGTAAACACAGGCACAGGAAAATATGTCATCTCCCCTCCTGGAGCCCTTTCGGTTCCAACGTGAGAGGAGAGAATATCTTCTTTAAGTACACAAGCAATACACTGACACCAGGACACGTAGGCACATATTTAAACCCCTGATCACACCCCCCCAGTTAACGCTTTCATTCTTTCACTCCCTGTCAGTGTGTCACCAAGTTTTGTGTTCAGATTTTTTACTTATCACTGTATTGGTGTCACTTGTGATGCTAAACAGCATTAGGGGCAGTTAGTGGTAGTTCCAGATAATTTTAGGGTACCCCCATCTATTCCCTAATAAAGGTTTAACCCCTTGATCACCCCCAATTAACCATTTCACTCCCTGTCACAGTGTCATTAGTATAGTGTACAGTTTTTTTTTCTGAGCTCTTTAGTGTCAAGACATCAGTTAGCGTCAGCGTCAGTTAGTGTTAGTGTCAATCCCAGACAGCGTCATTATTTAACCCTTTGATTGCTAGGAACACTAACACATATACCTCCATTACTAGTATAGTGTCTGAACAGATTAATATCTTTGACCTGATCAGAACTAGACTAACGTCCCAAATAGTATAGTGTTCCCAAAAACGCGGCGTTAGCAGGATCCACCCCGACACCTGCTAGCACCTGTGTTTAGGCCCTCTGCCCCACCCAAACAAGTGCAGGATCAGTAGATCACTGTCACTTCCAATACACAACACACAAAACCACAGCGTTAGCAGAGTCATGCCTGATCCTTGCTAGCTCTAGCAGTTAATTCTTTTGTAGGGATTCAAGCAGTCTCTGACAACCAGGTGCTTTTTTACCTGTAAATTTAATGGCCAAAATGTCAAAGGAAAGGTACTCTAGTAAATAGCAACACAGGAACCAGGTGCATAAATGTAATCAAGTTGCCCATAAAAAAAAAATATATATATATATCTATATAGATATATAGAGATATATCTATATAGATATAGATATAGACATATATATCTATATAGATAGATAGATAGATAGATAGATAGATAGATAGATAGATAGATAGATAGATAGATAGATAGATAGATATAGATATATATAAAATGTACTCTGGCTGCTGCTCCCAAACTCGAAGGACCAGCTTAGATAAATAAGGAAAAGGGGGTGCTGTTCCTTTGAATTAGTAGTAACAGACAATGAGATTAAAAGTTTCCACCCATGCTTCCAAGTGAAAAAACAAACACTCGTAAAAGGTCATAAGAATTATAATTTATTAGCTGTAGTATTCAAATATGTTCAAATTGTTACTCCATTGCTAAATAATTCAAAACTATAAGGTAGCAAATTGAAATAAATCAGCTATAAAGTGTACTGCCTAATATGTTAGAAATCTGTGCAGGTTTTAGATATGTCCACTGTGTCCTGTGGTAGAGGTTCAAATATCATTTGTTGACTGCGGGAAACTTCAAACACAGCTGTGTTGTGTAAGAAATGCTGCCACTGAATGAATAAAAAAGTATAAACCCTTCCAGTTATCACGGTGCAAAATATTTCATAATTGAAATGTAAAAAAAAATGGATCTCTTGCCCTGCCAAACAGTGCCAAATTTGCAAAAAATGTGAAGCTAGATACAAGATCACAGTGCTGCAGAGTAAATGACACCAAAATTTTATTTAAATTTATGTTGCTATAGAAAAGTCATTTGCAAATGAAAAATCAGCAACTTTGTCTTCTTCTATTGAAAATCTCAGTAGCAGAAATCTGCACAGTGTCAGGGACTCACAGCACTGTTTGGAGCCTGAATACTGTGGGAAATAACTCTAAAATGGATTTGGCTGCAAAGAATAACACTGAAAAAGTAATACTGATTAGATTTAAAAAAAAGGCAAAATGGGACTTGTCCTAGGGCCATCGGGAAAGGGGGACCATTCCACAGATGTGTTAATACTACAAGTTTATATATAATTAATCTAAGCTATCCTCAGATATCACGTGTACAGTAAATATTGCATAGAAATATTTTGAATTTATATTTTCATACAGCAGGTGGATCTTTAAAGGCTCCTTTTAAATAAAAAAAAAATGATAAGTCTGTAATTAAGATGTTATTTCCCTTTAAGAATGACTTAAAACATTGTACATAGCACCTCAACCACACTGTTTTACTTGCAAAAAAAAAAGTTTACAAATAGCAGAAATACAAAAACTTAGGCACAGAGCACACATATATATGGATATTTCCACACAGATTTCCATCAAAGTTTACACATTGTTCCTGGATACACACATGTTAATTTACTGAGCTAATTTACATTCAGAAAGAGATCTGAAGATGGCATTCATAGATATGGATGAGTAAAATAACATTTCTCACTGGAACCTCAACTGTATTAAAATTGCAGCCATAAAATAAAGAATATGTTAAGAAACAAACAAACCCAAGCATACATGCGAGAAGATTACTTTTTCTTTTCAGCTTGTTGTTTGAGAGTGTCATCAAAAGAATATGTCCTAAATTGTTCACAAAGGTATCTTAAAAGAGTTGTAAAGGCAGAAGATTTTTTTATCTTAATGCATTCTATGCATTAAGATAAAAAGTCTTCTGTGTACAGGAGCCACCCTAATACTTACCTGAGCCCCATCTCTGTTCAGCAATGTCCACGAGTCATCTGGAATCAGGAGAGAGAGTCTCAGCCATCTGATTGGCTGAGACACAGCAGCAGCGCCAGTGGCTCTAGAGGCTGTCAATCAAAGTCAGTTCGCCAACCAGGAGAGAAAGGAGCAAGGCCAAATGGCAGCTTCGTGTCTGAATGGACACATGGAGCTGCAGCTCGGCGCCGGTGCCCCCATAGCAAGCTACTTGCTGTGGGGGCACTCAACAGGAGGGAGGGGCCAGGAGCAGCGAAGAGTGAGCCGAGAAGAGAAGGATTCAGGCTGCTTTGTGCAAATCCACTGCACAGAGCAGGTGTGTATGACATGTTTGCTATTTTTTATTTTAACAAGATTTTACAATTAATTTAAAGGAAAAGCACTGACCATAATTCTACCCTTAAAGCTAAACTACACTGCACTTGACCAACACAAACCAAAAAGCTATTTAATTCATTTTTAATATTAAGAACAAACTCCCATATCCATCCCTGTCTTTATGCTTTATTTTGCTTAGAAATCACTTGAAAAAACCCTTAGCATTTCTGACCATGGTCATCTTGAGTAAGGACGGACAAATGATTCATGTAGCATTCACTTCCTGGAATCAATATGCCCCTAGCTCAGGCATGCAGACATGAGAGTGTGCTTAGCTGAGAAAACCCCTCCTCCCCTTCTGAAGACTCCTGGAATGCATAGCATCACTTGCCTAGGCATGGAAACAGGAAGTAGCTGAAGAAATGTAAAAAAAAAGGTTTAAAACAAGTAAATATGATATACTTCCCTATCTATTTACTAATGCTAACAAAATAAGGATTAAGGTCGTAGTAAAGTCTTTAGTCTTTTTTTAACAAATGGGTCCCCTGGCAGCTTTAAGCCATAATGTACTAGTATGCACTAATCTACAAACACAACCCTCCAGTGCTGCACTCTCACTGCTCTCCCTTGTCCCCGGAAGCTCCCATCTTTGCCTGGTATTCTTCCGGGTTTGCAATATTCAGCCGCTTGATTGGCTGTGCCAGGGACACGTCCCTCCCCCGCATTCGCATGGGAGACACATTGCAGTGTTACACAGAGTGGGTCCTAAATGTGGTCTGAGCTGTGAATGTGCGGCTTAGATCATATTACTTGCTGACAGGCAGGGGGAGATTTATGACAGAAGAGACCTTAAGGGTCTCTTCTGTTAAAAAAACCCTGCCTGTCAGCGGGTTTTGAAAAAACTGACTTTACCACCACTGTAGATTTAGAGAGTGAAATTCTGCTTTAAGTAGTATAAAACTAAAACTGCATTGCTTGGCATCCAAACAACCTATTACCAGGCCTGGACACTGCCCCATGGGTGGTAGGGTGGGTATGTGCCTATGCAAATATCAACTTTCAAAAAGTTGGCATTTGTAAAGGAGCTTTGGGGGAGTTTTTTGGGGAAGTTGTGAAAACTGGCCCAAGATAGTAAAAAAAACAAAACATTTTTTTCAATGTAGCTGTGTGTTTCTTGCTACTACCATAACCTTCTACCAAAGAACAACTCAAAATAAATTCCCCTGAACTTTGACCCTGGCCTTGACTTTGACCCTGACCCAAACACTAACCCTGGCACTGACCTAGATCAAACCTTGCTCTAGGTATTTTTTTACATACAATCTGTTTTGTTTCCTCTCTGTGCAAGGACAGAGAGATACAATGCATCTCTCTCCTCCATTCACAGAGAGAGGAAACACGAGGCGGGATTCACAGTGACTGATCGCTGTGGTAGCCAGAGGCTATCAGAGGCTATCACAGTGATCAAGTGACCTGTAATCGGAAGTCCTGATCCTTATTATGGGGCCCAGGGCTCTCATTGAGACCCTGGTTTCTGTTTTGGGCACAAAGAGAGATACGCACGTCAATCCTGTACAGCAGATTATCAGTTACATGCATCCAGTCTTAGTAGAGATAATGCTTGTCATGATTTTCTGTTGGCAGAACCAACCTACAACTAGTGCTGGGTTTTATTATTAGTAAGTCAAACATGCTCTGCAAACACAGTAACAGGGAAGTACACCATTTAAATTTCTATTTGAAAACAAAATGAATTATGAAAATGTTAACAAAAGAATACAATATGAAGTGTCAGTTTATACACTGTCATTGTTGGGAGCCTCTAATAGTAAAAGAAAATTGGTGATTCAATCTACTGCTGACCACATGCTCCTGACATGTACCCCTGTATAGAGTATGGCAAGTTCTGAAGAGTCATCATTGCGTAGATAAATGTATTTATAAACATTAAAAAAGCTCTCCAACTGTTCACATGTTGGGACACGGTTAGCTTAATTTTACCACCTATCAAAGCAACTTTTAGTGTGTAACAATAGAGAAAATTGCCTAGCTTGATAAAACGCATGTTCTGACCTACACACAGCTTTATTAAAGGGTGTAATTTAATGCAATCTAACTAAATTAGTGCCAATTAGACAGGCTAAATTAAAGGGCATGTCACTAATACGTTTTATGCTAAATATATTACTGACAGTGAGCTCACTAATACTTGTACAATCTTTAAAGAATTAAGCATTCACAACAGGTCTCATTAAAAGAAAACGTCAATGTATCTTTATTAATCCACCAACCCTAATAAAGCCTGAAAAGCATTTAAACAGGTATGGTAGTGCCCATTGAATTTTCTATTAGATTAAAATAAAAATAAAAATAAAACAAACAGTATATAATAATTAAAGTAAAAGAAAGCTTAACACTAACTATTCTTAAAAACATTCCAGCTCTCCTCTTCCAACCTATCCTACATACCCTGTATAAAAAAAGGTCTGTAATCTTTTTTAATCCTGTTTGGTCCCCTATGTAACAGAGCGCTCGACAACAGCTGTGAATTCTGGGAGTCGTGATGTCATCCACTGGCTCCCATGGCCCAGCCATTGTAGGTGCTCCCTCCTGCAGCAGTTGCTCACTGACACAGGGGAGTCAGAGCTACAGCACCATGGGACTGGACCAGAGAGTATTAAAAAGAGGTAAGTGCACAGATCTTTTTTACACAGGGTATGTAAAATAGGTAGGCGGAGGGGGAGGGAACATTTTTAGGAATAGGCTTTTTTCCCACTTTAATGGAATGGTATTAGATAGAGCACACTGTTTTACCTTGTCATATTCTGTGCATTTCCAACTAATACCAGGAGTACATTAGGAAAAGATTTCGAATCCTGGCAAAAACCAGAGAATTTTTTTTACATTGTTCCATAGTCTGATCGATGTTGTATCATATCTTACTTAGGAATTGACCCTAGAACTACTAGGTCCTGAGTTACAAGTAGCACCTTTATTCCCCATGCTTCTCCTATTATCAGACCTTAGTAGATTTGGTGTCTACTTTTTCTTTCCAAATTTATCGTTGCATTGCACTAATGCTGCAAAGTGCTCTTTCCCACTTGGTTCTTACATGCTTATTTCTATTCAAAGAAGTTTGCGCACCCTGTTATAGAAACGCATGCCAGCCACAGACCACTCCAGCTGCCCTTTGCACCCCAGCCCGCCTTCTCCAATGAATTTTCACAATTTTTTGGATGAAACTGAACCCAACTAGTATACTTCTTGCTGTGGAAGAATTCTAGCATATTTCAGCGCCATTTACCACTTGGGGGACCCCGGACTGCCTGTCTATTACCACCAGTGAAGGACCCACATCTATCACCAAATAGAGCTGAAGAATCTCAAAAGAGCCGAATGATAGCCTCACACTGTCAGAGGCTACCGTCCCATCCTGGGAGAATCTGACAACAGTGGTGCGTGCGGCATTGACCTCCTCGGATGCACACGCCAAGCTGCTCTTTCCCTGAGCAGAGATCCACTGCACCGCACATCTAAATAACCAGCAGCAATATCAGGTCAGATGTGCCACCTGCAGAACACACGCTAAACCACCCTCCCTCTGAAGAGCGATCCGCTGTATCGCATACCTGTAAAATCAACCTTGCCACCCTCCCTCTGAAGAGCGATCCACTGTATCGCATACCGGTAAAATCAACCTTGCCACCCTTTAGTGTCACGGCCATCCTTGCCTTCAGGAACCTTTAGATCTGCCAACTATGTGCCACCAGCAGAACACACGCCAAGTCGACCTTCCTTTGAAGAGCAATCTACTGTATCGCACATCTTTGAACCAACTTTACCACTCTTTGGAGTCACGACAGTCTTTGCCTTCAGCAACCTGTGGATCTTTAAACCGTGAGTAACCTGTGTCTCTCCAGCACGGAGGACGCATTCTATTCTTATGCATAGAATGTATGCTTATCTCAGGGAACATTTTACTTGAATATCAGCCTTAAGAACTTCACATGTTCCATCACTGCTTGAGCCATCATCTTTGACTTAGCTCATCTTTTCCTTCCTAAGCAAGATTTAGTGACTTTATATATATTTTTTCAATCTACAGTTCATCTGTATATATTGCCATGAGAGTGTCCCTGTGCCCCCTATTGTATTTTTGCATATAGAGCACCTGGTTGATTCTGGGAAATAGAATGGATAGAGACCAAGAACACAAGTGTATTGCCCTTCATTGAGCTGACACCATTGTATGCTTCCTGTCCCTGGCTCTTTCCCACCATCCCAGATCTGTCATCTCAAATGCATTGGACACAGCTATAACTTGAGCGGGTTTTCCATCCATCTAGTGCCCTTGCCCTGGGTGTGTCTGTGCACACCTGGTTGCATTGTCTTTTTAATGTTATTTTATTTTGTGTTGTATGTAGTTTGCTCACTTACATCTATATGTACTTTTGATACCAATAAAGATATTTTTAACTGTTTGGAGAAGACCTCAGATTGCCCAATCCTTTTATCCTGTAGAACTATATGGGTTCTTTCCCACTACCTTTTTTCTTCTATTCAAAGTTGCAATTTAAAGTGATTGTAAAGTCTCATTTTTTTAGTTAAAAATAACACACACATTATACATACCTGCTCTGTGAAATGGTTTTGCACAGAGCAGTCCAGATCTTCCTCTTCTCTGGTCCCTTTTGGGTGCTCCTGGCCCCTCCCTCCTGTTGAGTGCCCCCACACCAAGCAGCTTGCTATGCAGGCACCAGAGCCGAGCCACAGCTCTCTGTGTCCATTCAGACACAGAGCCGCAGCCTTGCCCAGCCCCCCCAACCCTAAGCTAACTGACTTTGACAGCAGCAGGAGCCAATGGCCACCGCACTGCTGTTTCAGCCTACAAGGAGGGGAGTCCTGGGCAGCCAAGACACTCCTGTAACATCTCTGGATCTAGATGGGCTCAGGTAAGTATTAGAGGGGCTGAGGGGGCAGCTTCACACAGAAGGCTTTTTAAGTAGTGATCAGAAAGAGGAAAGGGATTGTTGGAGATGTTGCACAGGTAGGAAAATACAAGGTCAAGGGTGTTGCCATTAGAGTGAGTGGAAGCACATGTCCATTGCTTCAGGTCAAAGGAAGAGGTAAGCCTGAGAAGTTTAGAAGTAGCAGAAGTGTTAGTATTAACAGGGATGTTGAAGTTACTGAGAATGATTGTGGGACTTTGCAGAAGAAAGAAAGTAGGGTGGCCAGGAAGAGAAGTCATCAAGGAAAGTTGATACTAGTCCAGGAGGCTGTTAGATCACAGCAATTCTAAAATAAACTGGAGAAAATAGAGTACAGTGTGCCTCAAATGTAGAGAGGGAGGTGAATGAAGAACCTGAAAGGTGCTTTTTGGGGATAGAAGGATTCCAACTCCACCTACTTCCATCCACTGGGTCCAGGAGAGTCCAGAGAAGACGAACATGGCAGAGGGAATCAGGAAGTCAGATTCTTGAAGCTAAGTTTCATTAAAAGCAAATAGATTAAAGGAGTTAGTGCTAAAAAGGGTATGGACAGAGGTGAGTTTGTTACAGAGCAGACATTCCAAAAGATGCATGAGAAGAGGAGGCAGGTTTTGGGAAGAAGAGTAATAGAAACTAAATTGTGTGGATTGTGTCTGCTGCCAGAGGGCATGGACTGATGAGTGTGTTGGCCATAGTTAAAGGATGGAGGCCCAATATACAGTACATATACCTGTATATATTTCATCTCCTTCATCCTGGACCACAGAGATATATTTCAATCCAAACCTGGATAGAACATTTCTTATCCTCTTTATCTAAAACCATGGTTTTCCTCCCTCTCATGTCATCTTTCAAACAAAAATGTACTAAAGTGGGTCTGGCTGATCACACCCTTTCTCTCTGCTACAAATTGTTGCTTCAAGCTAATTGGGATTCTCCCTATTATATCATGCTCCCTCCAGAAAAAAAGCTCAACTTATTACTCTATCCCTCCTAATATATTAGTGACGGGTACCAAGAATTGGGATACAAATTTATAACAAGGGGCTAAAAGGCAGTTGTTTCCACACTCCCCTGACCAATTGTGGAGATGTGGTGCCTCTACCAGGAATCTTTACATTTTCTGCTCATGTCTCAAGCTGACTCCTTTCTGGGACAAAGTCCACAGAATCCCCAGAAATTCACCTACTTACTGATTCCTAAAACCTCAGCATTTTTTCTCCTATATCATACTCTATTTAATTAATGCAGTCAGTGCCTGCATACCCGTACACTAGAGGCAGCCTAAACCATGGTCCATAAACTAATGGATTGAAGGAGTGACCAACATTAAAATAATGAGGGATTTTACCCTCACGGGCACAAACAAGAGCTCCACATTGTTTGACTGGATAGACATCCTCACTAAGGAAGAATATTAAAGCTTTTGGAAATATTCAAGTGGTTGTATATGGCTGGACATTTTTTTTCTTCCTGCAAGGTAAAGTCATAATGTGCTAGTATGCAGCGCATACTAGCACATTATGTGAAACCTACCTGAAAGCGAAGCTGTTCCAGCATTGCAATGTCAGCGCTGTAGCCGCTTCCATTTTTACATGTTTTGCTTCCGGGTTTGCAGGCTCCGGCTCTGTGATTGGTTGGATTACCTGACCTGGCCTCTTCCTTACACCATCTCTATTTTTCCTCTTCTCCCCCCCTCCTCAATGTACATATGCCCCTCCTTCCCTCTTCTTTTTACCTCTCTTTTCCATCTGTCCAAACACCCCCTTTCCCACCCTGCTACCCACAAACAAACCCACTCAACCCTCACCTGCCAAAATGACAAAGAGTTTGTATTGCTGAGCATCCTACTATCCTGGTCACAGCCCTACAGTGCCCTGTGCCTCTTATTAACTACTCTTCAAATATGTGCACTTTTCACACATTGTTGTCATTTTTTTCTACTATACTGTTTCATAGATTCAGCAGTCAGTCATACATACCTTTAGATTGTTTTTATTTAATTTACATTTTTTATTAACTTGCAGCCCAACTTATCCCGATACATGACTGGCTCAACCCTAGCTGAGACAATGCTTGTACAGCAGCAGAGGCATAAGTTATGTCTTCATTTGAATCTCTACATAATTCCATTTATCAATAAACTATGGGACCTATACTAAGTACCACCGTTATAAATACCTCGCTTAAGACCCTCCCATAAATTAACTCAACAATTTATTCTATTGATTGTTCTCCCTCCACTATTAACCCCATCTTGGGTAACACACTTTTTCTACCAAGTGCAAGATTTTGGTCGTCTAAAGGCCTAAAAGTCTGCACCAATTGTTTCATGAGGGTAAAATTAAGGATTTTTCTACAATACAGGTAGAATTTGAGGTTCCCGCAAAATATTTTATTTTCTGTCTTTAGCTATGGTATGCTGTTAACAGTCTTTTTAAATCCCTCTTAGTGTTACTGTGCCAGACCCCCTTAGAAAAACTCTTAAACTGGCTATACATTCATCAAAATTCATCTGGTTCAGCCTGTTAGAACATTTCTGCTTGATCAGCTATATCCTACAGTGCTGATCAATGTTTTCTGATGGCGGGTATGTCTCCCTGATGTCAGAATACAAAGACGCAGTGGGGAGGATTCTCGCAATCCACCTCGAATGTGTGGCTTGGGGAATTGGGACAGTTTTTCTTGTTCAACCCACTGGTCTCATGACCAGTCCTATTATCTTTTGATGAGGTGAAGTTGATCTCTTGATATTATTTGGGGTCGCTCAATTCTAAATCATCATTTTCCTTCTGAGTCAGGTGTAAATGACATGACATGATCTTTCAGGTGTCTAAGGAATTGGGGAGGCTATTGGGAAAACCTATATGTCCTCAGCAATATTGTCTAAAGATAGACTTAAATTAAACTATAGCACCAAACATATTATACACCCCAATGTTTGTATAAAGTAAAAAATAGACATACCCCATCTATGCTTCTACTTTTGGTGGTGGACTGATGCTTTGTGGTTTTGCCCCCAGATACAAATGCTCTGGTAACAAATATGTGAGTTTCTTGAGCCAGCCGTGGGTACAAAATGTTATGTGTCCTAAGGTATGACTGTTGAGGTTGGTGGAGGACCTTCCAGTTGGTTCTCATACCCAAAAATGTTGCGAACACTTTACTTCCATTAAAAAAAAATAATCTTGATTATCTGGAATAGATCCCTTCTGCCCCCCCTTTCAGAATGGCAATAATTGATTAATGCAGCTCTTCCATTGCACTAACATATATAACCAGGGGTTCTCCAAAACATGATAAAATTGATAAAATCTGGGTTTTTTTGGATCCTACATATACATTTCTCCTTACTGCCTGACCTGACTGAGTTCTCTGTAGATTACTCTATCTTGGTGTAATCTCCTATTACTATACCTTCTAACTTGGTACTTCTGTATTGAGGTTACATTGTGTAACAATTATACAACTTGTATTATTGTAATTGTAAGTTTCTTATATGAAAACAAAAACAATACCTTAAAAATGGTTTATCATTTTATTTATCATTTTAAACATTTTCGCACAAAGAAAAAAAAAGGAAACAAAACAATACAAAACACAACTATACCATCCATCAAAGTCAAAATGGAAAAAAAAAATATTTTTTTTTATTGTTCCATATTTAGTACCAGTCTCTACCCTCATCCAAATACCATAGGGTAGATGAACCAAAGAGACCAATCATCCCATCTCTATACACTCTCTCACACTGCCCACATTTTATCCCACATACCCTTGAGGTTGTGAGCTCTAATGGGCAGGGCCCTCTTACTTTTTTGAATTATATTATAACTATAATGTCTCCCTTTATTTTGTAAAGTGTTGCACAAACTGTTGGTGTTATAAAAATCTTGTATGATATTAATAATATACAATCCTGTGCAAGCTTGCCCTTTTAATTTACTTTATACCATGATTAGCTGAAATTAGTTGTGTCGTGTCATGTTTGTATTAAAAACCCTTAAATAAAGAATTGGTTAAAAAACTGAAGAAGAATATATAAAGGCTAAGTTCACCTTTAGTAAATAAATAACAGTAGTTCCGCGCTTAGGAAAGGAAAGGAGAAAAAAAAAAAAAAAAAGGAACTGCAGCCCCCATGACACAGAATATCACCTAGGTGAAATTCAAATCAACAAATGTTCTAAGGAAGGGGAATTGGCGCTGTTCTACTATATGTGCATTAAATGTGGTTCATATATAAATACATATATAAAAAACATATATGAAAAATAAATAATATTTAGGTGCAGCTAATGTGCTCTTGGGAGCTATAATTGAGTGCAAAAAACTCCACCAATCAATGTTATCTAATAAAGTGCAACGTGCTAAAAAAAATATATATATATATATATATATATATATATATATACCCAAAAAACCTATAACAATAAGAATCTGTAAAGTCCCAAGTGTGATGAAAAAAAAAATATGTGGTACCAACTTATTAAACAATTAAACCATTAGAGTAAAGTCCCCAACGTAAATACATAAAAAGTCCAGTACACAAATCAAGTGATACAATTATATAAAAGATGTACTGAAAAAATTATTTTTAAATTGATGAAAACAATGTCCCAAAAATTTGTGTACAGAGAAAATCCTTGGATGTGTCCCTCTGCTGGAAAGACTGTAATCTTAGTGCAGCAAGTGTTCCCCATCTTCCAATACACCCCCACTCGTGCTCCCACTCACTGGACTGTCCAACCCCTGCAGGGGTAAAAGGCATGCAGATAGACTCCAGCGACGATGAACCCAGGAAACGGTCCTCAGCCCACTGCTGTATATCCTTCTTTGATGTTGCGATATCCCCAGTGTTAAACATCCATATGCAGCAAAGAAAAAATGTATCTCATAGCGGGAATCCGAAAAATTGGATTTATTAATTTAATCAATAAATTATTTTTGTTTGAAAACAGGAGCTGACAGCGCTCCACAAGCCGGTTCACAGCCTGGGCAGGGCAGCATGGTTGAGCGTGCGTTCCACCGCCCGCCTGTCTGAAACCGGAAGACTCCATGTAAATCTCGTGATACGCATACGTCTCTTGTCTGGTTTACATGGAATCTTCCGGTTTCAGACAGGCGGGCGGTGGAACGCATTTATGAATACATTTAACAGAATTGGTCCCAAGACAGAACCTTGGGTTATCCCAATTACCACTCCAGACCGTGCACGTTATTTATCACCACCCTTGGACATGCCCCTGTAACCAGTTTTTTACCCAAGAATAAACCTTATGGTCCATGCTTGTAAATTAAGCGTTTATGGGGAACTGTATAAAATGCTTTTGCAAAATCCAGAAACACCACATACACCGGCCTTCCCCATCTAAATGGCAGCTCACTTTCTCGTAGAATGTTACCTGTAGGTAAAATAAATATCTCCTAAACGTGCACCGTTTAGGTGATATTCACCCTGCATGCAGCCAGTGAGATAACTGGCGCATGCGCTCCGGCATACCTCGCTGGACTTTCAGAGCTTTGGGCCAGAACCGAGGGCTCTCGTGCACGCGTGGGAGTGACGTCATTGTGGTTTAGGCCAATCACATAGCCGGAGCTCACGAACCCAGGAGAAAGACATGTCAGCCCTCTCAGTGGTGATATTACAGCACTCGAGAGCTTTGTTACAATGTGAGTATTCCATGATGTGCTAGTATGCGATGCATACCAGCACATAATGCCATTGCCTTGCAGGGTTTTTTCTTTTTACATCCAAGGTTTACAACCGCTTTAAAAAGGATGCTATAGGCCTTACTTTTGTTACATTCATATTCCACTATAAATTCATATAGCAGTATAAGTAATGCAAAGGACTTACAGACTACTACTTGCTATTGCTTAATGCATAGGGAGCCTTTTGGCTGTGCTTAGTGATTAATCACAAGTGATTTTACTTGTGACTGTTAGCTCCTTGAATCACCCACCTTTATTAGACCTAGTGCAGTGGTTAGAGTTGATATATTGAGATGAGAATAGTCATCACTTAGCACTGTTAGCAGGCAAGGCATAGAAGGCTCTCACAATACATGTTAAGTGAAAAAGACCATGTCCCCTCACTCTGCATGAACCACAGCTTGAAACTATGTTGCCCTTGTGGGTAACCTGACCATGGACCATAAAGGCTACGTAAATTCATAATACACAGACATTGCTGATAAAAAAAAAAACATGCAGCTGTTACACATCCCTACATTTTAAACTTTATATTTTGTCTCTAAAACATCTTTAAAGTGAACTACATTAGTGGTTGGAACCCTGAGGCACAATCTAATATGTGGTTTTGCATAAGCCTAAAAGCACTTGTCAGTTAGTAATAAATGCTAATTTGAATGTAAGTAACAAGAATTGAGTTATACATACTTACAAAATGAGAGGTTGCATGAAGTTTATGGGGACATAAAATGTTTCTGAGTAACAAAATGACTAACAGGGGTTGATTTACTAAAACTGGAGAGTGCAGAATTAGGTGCAGCTCTGCATAGAAACCAATCAGCTTCCAGGATTCACTGTCAAAGCTTAATTGAACAAGCTGAAGTTAGAAGCTACCATGCACAGCTGGAGCAGATTTTGCAGTCTCCAGTTTTAGTAAATCCACCCCACAGTATCATGTATAGTACATGTATTTTTCATAGCTAGCATAAACTGGAAGCATGTTACAAGCTCATTTATTGAAAATCTATCAAATGCACCTAAGCTATGTCTGTCAATTCAATATTTTATAGTGCAGTATTATCCTAGGAAATTTGTTCCTGCTTCCAAGATCATTATAAACTACAACTATACACATGCCACATTTCATAATCATAAAATAAATGTCTCCCTAAGTATATAGCCAATAATGATTTAACAACATAGGAGCAAAATGATGATATCGCAGGAATCAAACTACTGAGAAACTGCTATCTACTTTATTATCAATGCTGGCCTTCAGTAGAACACCACTAGCCAAGAGTCCCCGAGTTATAAGGACAGTGCCAAGATCAGAAAATTTGACTCAGCATAAAAAGTTAAAAAAGGGATCCTGGTGAATAAAATAGGTTATTTTTCCTGTCCCACTGTCCATGCCTCTGATCTTTACTCTTCTTAAAGTGGTTGTAAAGGCATAAAGTTTTTATCTTAATGCATGCATGCATTAAGATAAAAAGCCCTCTGTGTGCAGCATCCCCCCTCAGCCCCCCTAATAATTCCCTGAGCCCCATCTCTGTCCAGCGATGTCCACGAGTCCCTCGGCCTCCTGATTGGTTGAAACACAGCAGTGGCGCCATTGACTCCCGCTGCTGTCAAAGTCAGTTAGCCAATCAGGAGAGAGAGGGGGCAGGGCCAAACCACAGCTCTGTGTCTGAATGGACACATGGAGTTGCAGCCCGGCTCGGGTGCCCCCTTAGAAAGCTGCTTGCTGTGGGGGCACTCAACAGGAGGGAGGGGCCAGGAGCACCAAAGAGGGACTCGAGAAGAGGAGGATCCAGGCTGCCCTGTGCAAATCCCCTGCACAGAGCAGGTAAGTATAACATGTTTATTATTATTATTAAAATAATAAAATATAAAATATTATTATGCATGGTTGATAATTGTGATGTATGAATAATGTGTGGAGTAGAAATGTAATTTCATTGTGAATTTGTTTTCTTTAATGACAATAAAACTTATCTTATCTTAAAAAAAAAAAAAAAATAGGCTTTACAATCACTTTAGGAATCTTAAAGTAGTTTTTTTTTTAGACAGAGTTAGGTAGAGTTGTAATTCCGGACAGTAGAAAACAGGAGAAATCGCTCCACATTGAGGGAATCCATGGTTGTTGTCACAAGTGTCACCAAAACTAGTGTCCCCATTGGAAGATTTCACCTATAATACTGTTTTTGGGTCAACCCAAAATGTGAGAGTTACCTTCACTTTCACTTTCAGGGAAAATATCTTTCTCACACACCGTTCCTCCTGGGAGCGTTATTTTAGCAGAAAAAATGCTTGACACCTGTAAACGAATGTAACGAGTTTAGCTTGGGTGTTAATTCATTTCATTGTTCAAAATAATAATTTATTCTGGCCATTGAAAGGAATTAACACTCAAGTGCTACACGCACCTAGGGCTTAGGAACTTTTAGACACGTTTACACACACATCAAGTATTTTTTATGTCAATACGCTGCTGCACCTGGAAACACTGGCCGTTTGTTTTATTTCTGCCTCCAAACACCCCTGCCTCGAAACTCCTCCAAACACATATGTGTGCATGGACACATAGGCTAACATGCAGGAGCATTTAAAGGCAGGAAAATAAGGCCTGATTCACACCTATGCATTTTCAGTGCTTTTTGCATTTTGCAGATTTGCACTACAGAACGTGTTCCATAGGAAACCATGGTAAATGGACTGTGGTGCAAATCTGCAAAATGCAAAAAGCACTAAAAATGCATAAGTGTGAATCAGGCCTAAAGGGGCACAGACAGCATACAGTATTTAAGCATATGACACGCATCAGGGTGAGTTGGATGCCTCTTTCCCAGCATTCTGTGGTTCCATCTGCCCACCATTATGTCACTACAGGTAAATATTAATGTTTTTCTTTACAGGGTGCCATTTTTAACTTTTTAATCTTGCAACAGAGCTGTTATATGTAAAATGCTTAATTATAGCATCTCTGGTGGGAGGAATAACCCACTGATATCTACACTATGGTTACAAAGGAATCAACGTGTGGTTAAAAAAAGAGGACAAGCTCTTTAAAGTGTGTACCTTATATATACAGTATGTACTGAGATTGCAACAATAATTCATTCTGTTGCTATCTTAAAAACCCACAGTGCTTTTTTCTACCCT
Source organism: Aquarana catesbeiana (assembly GCF_042186555.1). Classification (NCBI taxonomy): domain Eukaryota; kingdom Metazoa; phylum Chordata; class Amphibia; order Anura; family Ranidae; genus Aquarana; species Aquarana catesbeiana. Next base: position 149,249,431 of record NC_133332.1, on the reverse strand, counting down.
GACCTTTACTGCTGTAATTAGCTGTCAGGAAAACTAATTGGTGACTTTGATTGCTATTGTATTTATCATATGCAATTAGCAGGTGATAATGACTCATCCCGAAGCCTTGAATAAACCTACACTGCACTACAGATGGAAGTCATAGACCGAGATTGGAAAAGGGTTTATATAATAAATGCTGGAGCAGTGCTTTGGTGCTGAGGTCTTGGCATTATGAGATCTTGGCACAGGGGATTAAGATTTTGGCATTGACAGTTTAAGCGGATAACAAAATGAGTTCTCAGTTTTAGGGGTTACTTTAGTTTTCAGTACTTTGTGCATTGGTAGTTAAACTTGGAGTCAGGCAATGGGGAACAATCAGAACCTCAGCCATTTATAACCCTTTCCACTAAATTCAAAATTAAATAATACTTCTGCTGTAAATGGGGTTTGAGTCGAGCAGGATCAAGTATAGGGGTTAGGATAACCATTAGAAACAGGTTACATATCAGGGGCAATTTTGTGAATGAGACATTTTGCTTTTATCAGGTATTTTTACGTTGAAAGCCCCACCCCAATAACTACTAGTTCAAGCTATCCTGCCAGCAGTGGTGGCTGGTGATATATTTTTTTTGGGGGGGTGTGGCAAACAATCCAGATGGATTGTTGGATTAGGGGGATGGTGCCCCTGCGTCCCATATGGATGGGCTGACACTGACTGCCATTGAAAACCAACAGAAGTCTGATACATTTGATAGTGGTTATATTAGATATAGCACCAAGGTCCAGATGATGAGTATCGTCTAGACTATCTTTAGCAAAATATCAATAATTATCATAACACAGATTATTGGTGATATTATCCCTAGGATTAAGGGTGGGAAATCCATGCCCATTGTATTCTAGCACACACACACTATGCCAGTTGATAAAGGACCACATTGAGCTGTGCGCAGATTCTCTGCTGTATACTATGGTTAGTCCACTGGATTTTCTCAGAGAATCCAAAGGAAGAAGATATCTCTAGTGTCTTTAGTAAATATGGTTAGCAGTCAGATTTACAGGACAGTGAAAAGCTTGTTTTTAGAGCTGCTATTCAGTTAGCAGGATTTTTTTCTTAGAACAGAACACTATCCTAAATCAGCCATAATACTTTGTTTACAATGAGAGAGAAAGCTGTGGTAGTAATATTCTCAAGGTAGCATGATGGTTTTGCTTTTATTATCTTTTCCCCCAGATATTACTCATTTTGTAATTTTCATCAATCTACTTTTCATTCCTTTTGTTAAAGCATATCTAAACATAAAAACAAAAATATAATTGTGGTGGCTGTATTTGCTTTCTTTTTCCAGGCTAAGAACATTTTCAGCAAGTACAGAAAATAACGGATGATCCTGACAGAAATGTGGTGTCCTTGTTACTTCCTGTGAGCTGAAAAGATAGTGAAAACAAGGCTATCTTCCTTTTGTAAACCAATAATCCGATCAGCAACCATGTAACAGACATGAACATTTAAATGCCAGCCTGTGTGACAATCTCAGCCTATTCCTTAGATAAAATAGAGGGACTGTAGACATGAACAGAAGTGTGTTACTTGCTGGAATACCAAAGGAAAGTAAAGGAAGGAAAAAGATTGGTAATAAAAACAAATGCAACACTGCAAAGCTAGTAATACTGAGACCTACACTGAGACAAAACACAGTGAACAGTCTGGTATAACTCTTTACACTTCTCCCCAGATTTGTAGCAAAGCAGTACTAAGATTAAGACCTTAAACACGGAGAGGTGGGACTTGTGTCCCTCAATAAATGCCAAGAAAAGTATTTCACTGTTATTTTAAAAAAATCTAACAGCTGAGGGATAACAAAACACTAACAAGTCTATATACCAAAAAAAAAGACCTTGCAACTTTCTTCAGCTCAAAGAACTGGGTGAAGGACCTTACACCCCAAGTTAGCATGCGATAAATCCAGAACATGCATCTGTTAAAACTTAAGAGAATGTCTAAACAGAAGACCATGTGGCAGCCTTGTAAATATGGGAAAGAGTTGCTTAGAAGACCTTACAGATCTAGTAGAGTGTGCCTTATCAGGAAGGGGTAGAACCCAATCCTTAAGACCATACACTTGTTGATACGTCTATGCCACTAAAAAAATTATGGAACGAGAGGCTGATTCTCCCATATGGGGACCATGAATATTGTGAAAGAGATAGAGTCAGCTTTTTTAAGTGAAGCAGTACTTGTGAGGCCGACACACAAAACTACATTCAGGAATGGAAATCTTCGACTGCTTTACTGAGTCCAGACAGAAGGGCAGAAGCCTAATGTCCTGGTTGAGATTAAAGACCAAAACCACCTTAGGCGAAGCTCTAGGCCTCAACACCTTTCATCTTTGTGTTAAACCATATAGGGTTCATTACAATACAATACCCCAATTTAGATACTTGCCTCACAGAGGTGTTGGCACCCTTGTGAGTTAAGGGTTGAATGAAAAAAAATCTCATCTCCCGCCACTATACTAACTATGCAAAGCTATTGTCAACTATGCTGAGCTATTGTGTTCTGACACCCCGATCAGCGTGCTCTGCCATTGTCTGAGAGCGCTGATCAGGAGTCTGTCGGATGCTGATTTTCCAGCATGCACATCCAACAAAAGCCGGTCAACTGACCAGCTTCTGACAGACCAACATACGCACAGGCCAAATGTCACAGTAAACTTGTGAGAAGTGGACTTTCTGGCTTTTAGCGTCATTAGAATCCCTGCCTTGAAGAGGCCTATGTCCCTCAAAACCTGGGCTCCAACACCCACGCCTTTAAAGCCAGCAACAGAGTAGCAGGATGGTAAACTGGTCCATGGGACAGAAGATCCAGACTATCTGGAAGATTCCATGGAGTGTCTGCCAGGAGTTTGATCATGTCAGAGTACCACAATTACCTGGGTCAATATGGTGCTATGAGTATCAATGGAATGCCTTCCACCTTGATTCTGGGGGGGGGTGAACGACTAAGCAGTTTCAGGGGAGAAAGGGCTTAGCTCAAGCTGTGCTAATTCCATGGAACCACCAAAGCACCCATTGATTTTGCCAGAGGATCCCTGTACCTGGAGACTAACCTGCCCAGTTTGTTGTTGAACCTGGAGACCAGGAGGTCCATATCCTGTGACACAGGTCCTAGGGTGTAAGGTTATTCCCCAGCATTTAGGTTCAGCTGGCTAAAAAAAGTCTGCCTGTCAATTGTTAACGAGTGGGATATAAACAAGACTGGAATGCAAAGCTCTGCCCAGGCCCAGGACAGAATTTCTTATTGTCCTTTTTTTGGAACAAGGCTTCTAGGTCCTCCATAATGGTTGATGTATGCCCCTAACGTGGCATTGTCTAACTGAGTCCTGTTTGAATGGCCCTCCATTTAGGATATCCAGCATTGTAGGGACAGCAAAATTGTCTGGAGGTCCAGAATGTTGATTGGATGATGGTAATCCTCTAGAATCCAAGTCCCCTGCACTGAGATGTTTAACCTCTGCAGTCAGAGTTAGCAATCAAGGTTGCAAATGTGCAAGTTTGCCATGGCCCTGGACCAAGAAGGCTTTCTAACACAGTACACTTAGATCTGGAAAGCACCGCCATGTGGAGCTCGATGCCCAAAGGTCACATTCCAGATGAGCTCCACAATAGTCCAGCCCTGCGGGCATTAGGTACACCATACAACGTTATTACTGAGGACACACCAATCTGGACAGCAATGTAAGGAAACCATCTCAAGCAGCATACAGAGAAATCTTGATTGATGAAAAAATAATCATGAAAGCAGGGAAAATGGCTAGAAAAAATGGTTAAACTTTTCTTTAACTGGGCATGCTGGGCATTGGTTTTACCAGGCTAGTCACTCTTTTTTTACCAGTGTCTAAGGTTTCCTGTAGGTGGCAGTACAACTCAATAGTTTCTGAATCCTGTGTATCACATGGAATGAGAAAGAAATTGAAAATTATGATGTTGAATTTAAAGCATATCCAAACCCAAAAAATGAAAATGTTTCTATTATTGTTGTAGAATAGGACAAAGTGCGATGAGTGATGAAAAGCAACTATTTTGTTGATCTTTATAAATAGGAACAAAGAGTTAAACCACTGCAGAGAGATAGAAGGAGATAGATTGCACACTTACAAGCTTTAATTTGTTGGACACATCAGGTGCATTATTCCTGAGGGACCAAGTAACCTTCATGATCATAGCAGAGGTGAGAGTGTTTGGATAACCTATTAAATAAATCAACCTTTATAAGAAACCAAACAAGGCCTGCACTGAGTAATACAGACTTATTGTATTACTTAGATACTAAATTAATTGATTTGTAAACGTTCTTGAAACTAAAGCAGAAGTATACCCTAAAGTAAAAATTTATAGGAGGTCATTTTTTGGGTGGAAGAGGTTTTGCTTTTTTTCTATAGTGACAATAAACTTTTTCCTCTTCAGTACATGCATAGTGGAGTGAACACTATTGGCTCATTTCTGACATTTGTAAAATTGGAAAATAGCACCAGGACAGTATAACACCAGCATGCACAATAATTACATAAACAGTGGCTAATGGGCATCTAGAGTTGTCTAGAGCTGCCCCATCCCATTCCACTTGTTTTTTAATAATAGGGGCAATGTGAAGGTGGGACACTGGGGGGCCAGCAATAAACGTCACCAAAAAATGTCAGGACTTGACTATTTGAGTGTCTCGGGTTTCTGGCGCTGTAAAGACATTTGGAAGATGTACAAGCTTCTATAAGTGTTTGCATTTAATTTTTATACGTATGTTATCTAGTTTAATAAAGTGACATGTATATCTAAATTTGAAGATGATAGATTTGCAGATAAGTCATACAGTTCTAGTCTGTGCAACAAGCATGGTGATAAGCCCGGTAAGGGGTGCAAATGCAGTGGTTCCTCTTCCCATATTATTGAATTCTTTTACATTGTTTTAAATTGTCTACACTTATTCTGTTGTTTGATATTCTTGGTAAATTGTTTCTGTTATCTTGAAGATATTATTGACAAAAATCTTCGCTGTAATCATGTCACTAAAAATAAAAATAAAAACATTTAAAAAAATGTATAATCAGCTAGTAAAAGGAACACATTCAAATCATGCACACAGGAAAGTAGCATACGTTTGCTCTATTATCACAATTACCTCATAACCCCAACCTTTTGAAGTGGAATGCAGGGACATATTCTGAATATTTCAATTTAAAGATGCAGCTAAGAGTCAGGCCTAGTTTTATATGCATTTTTAATAAACACCATAAATCGTTACCATTTACAGGTTGGAAGGCCAGCAACATAATCACAAACACACACATTAGATCTGAATGCATACTAGAAGAATTTGGGTCCAAAAGATTTAGAAGCAATGGGACAAACTAATAACATCCCCTTTACCAAAAAACTTCCTATGCAGATAGGGGTCATCTGTGCATGAAAACAAACTGTGCAGCTTTGTTCAAAATTGAATAATGTCCCTGCTATAGGTGTCAGGCATTTATGTATCTCATAAAGCCTGACTGCAAAACTCCCAGGACATTGCTTAGGAAGGCTCGGCTATTACTGTTCACCTTCACCAGCAAAAGAGTGAAATTCTGAGCTCAGAGCTACTACATCAGGGGAGAGAAAGAGCATGTGAGGGGTTTGAATTAGAGAAAGAACTCACTCCTTTGCTGGTAGAGGTGACTATAATCGGAGCTGCAGTTTGTTTTTAGCTACAGGCATCTTTTATCTGCAGAGGTAGTTTTTGGTAAAAGTGAACAAACCCTTTTAACACCATTATTCATCTGTAGGAATGGACAACTGTAAATATAGTATGTATTAGTTCCTAAGAAAATAGCATTATTTATTTCTGTTTACATTCTGAAACACTATATTTGAGCTGGGGTTTATTTTCCATAGTAATTGTAATATTTGCCTTTATGACGGTGTAAGGTCATCTTGATTGAGAGCTTGATGGAGAAAACATTGGGGTTGAATTACTAAAGGGAAAAAGACTGTGAACTTTGCAAAGTGCAGTTGCACTCTGCAAGTGCACTTGTTCCAGAGCTTAGTAAATGAGCAGAAACTCTGCTGACTTCCATCATCCAATCATGTGAAAGCAAAAATGCATTTTTTTTCCTTGCACATGATTGGATATTCTTTGCAAAGGGAAGCCTTGCCTCATTTACTAAGCTCTGGAGCAACTGCACTTACAGACGGCAACTGTCTTTTTGCCTTTAGTAAATCAACCCCATAGTCTAGTCACATTAATTATGCCTATTAGCAGCTTATGACTATTAGCAGCATATTGATTTTCTTAGTAGAATATGGTGAAATCAGACCACACACGATTGTCAGGTGCTTAAGAAAGCCAGTCTCAGTTCAGTGATGCAGTTTTCTTCTCTCCCTACAGTTACAGTCCTTTTTTACGTCTTCCAAGATGGGATTAAGTCTAGTCTAGTAACATCATCTCAGGTTCACGGATCTAGAGCTGCAGTGATATACTTCATGGATCACATTCCAGTCCTTGTCATGTTATTAGTATTATCACTAAAAGCAAAACAACTTGG